>NW_026947484.1:173960481-175262981 GCF_034190915.1 Cavia porcellus | reverse complement strand
TCCCGCTCAGCTCATCCACATACAAGAAAAATGGCTTGTTTAGATTAGGGAGTCCTAGTGCGGGGGCATCCACTAGGGCCTGCCTCAACTGTTGGAGCACTGTCTCTTGCATGTCTGTCCATTCCAGTGGGCCCTGTCTTTGCCCTTTTGAAGATTCATGTAGTGGCTGGGCTATCTCAGCAAATTTTAATGTACAGAGTCTACAATATCCAACTTCACCAAGAAAGTGATGCACTTGCTTTTTGGTTTTTGGTTCCGGTATCTGTAGGATGGCTTGAACCCTTGTATTTGATTGATTGATTGATTGATTGATTGATTGATTGTCTTTTTCATTTTTATCGGTACCAGAGATCGAACTCATGACCACAGACTTGCAAGGAAGGCGCTTATGCCACTGAGCTAAATCCCCAGTCCTCCAACCCTTGTATTTGAAAGGGTCCTTTTTCCGCCTTGTAATTGATACCCCAGGTAAGTCACTGTTAGCTAGCATATCTTGCCTTTTTTGCTGAGACCTTGTATCCCAAATCATTTAAAGTTATTAACACGGCCTTGGTTGCTTCCTTGCAATCCTCAAAGGTTTTACCAGCCTCTAAAAGTCATTAACATATTGTACAAGTATGACATTTGGGTGATCTTCTCGATACCCTATCAGGTTCCTAGCTAAGGTCTCATCAAATAAAGTGGGAGCATCTTTAAAACCTTGTGTTAAATGCGTCCAAGTCAACTGTTGAGTTACTCTAGTCCCTGATCAGTGCATTGAAAAGCAAACATTGATTGACTTAGCAGAGCCACTGGGAGGTTGAAGAAAGCATGTTTTAGGGCCAAGACTGAGTACCAGATGTACTCTGGGCTCAAAAGGCTCAGCAGGGTTAGGGATTAGGAACAGTCAGATGCAAAGTAACAACTCGCCTCATGACTTCCCGGAGGTCTTAGACTGGCCAGTAATCTTGGGTCCCCGGTTTCTGTACTGGGAGCAATGGTGTTTTCCAGGGAGATCTCTCCCTGGAAGGTACAAGGTACACGGTACAAGATGCAAGGTACAAGAATCTTATTATTTTTTAATATAGCAATATGTTTTGTAATTCCTTGGTGGGCCTGTAAACTTATTGGATATTGTCTAAGGCTGAAGGCAGACACCTAGGGCAACAACTTTATGACCCGAGGAACTTGATTTATCGCCACAGCAGGGGGATTATTTGCAGCCCAGACTCCGGGTATCTCTGCTTGCCATGCCGGCAGAATATCTCTACCAGTCTCTGGAGTGGGATCATCTCCCAGCAGGAGATGATTTTCCCTTCAGGAAAGAAGGTAAGCACCTTGATTTGTTCCCGAGGTGTTGTTCCCAGAATCAGTTGTGGGGTCTCCGCCTGAAAACTGAATTGGACTTTTAACTTCTGAAGAAGGTCTCTTCTTAGCAGTGGATCGGGTTATTCTGAAACCCATAGAAATTCATGCATAGTGGTCTTTAGCCCAGAGTGAAGTAACTAGGCAACCATCTTCAGGTATGATTTTCACCCTCTGGTGGCGCCAACCACATTTACTTTGCTGTCAGTCAGAGTTCCCAATGGTTGAGATAGAACAGAAAAAGTTGTGCCTGTGTCCACCAGGAAATTTATTTGTTTTCCCCCGAATTGCAAGGTTATTCTGGGCTCAGGGGGGGCATCTGAGACCTGATGCCCTCATTGTTGGCTCATCAGAGTCTGAGCCTCCCTTTCCATTTTTAGCTTTAACCTAGGGCGATCCATTCACCAATGGCCTTTTTCTTTACAATAGGCGCATTGGTACTTTTCAAGTGGGGTCCACCTTTTGTCTTTCTCATCTGTCTTTTATTTTTGTTTCTGTTTATCTTCTTTTTCTGCACAGCAGCTCTAATACCATTATGATCTTCTCATTGTTTGCCTCTTGCCAGGTCGCTCTATTGTCAAATACACTATGTGCTATGTCTATTGCTGAGTTAGGGGCATCCCCTCAAAACCATCCAGTTTCTGTAATTACTTTTCAATACGTGGGGTTGACTGAGACACAAAGGCAATAGTAATAGCCCTTGCATTCTCATGCTTGACACAATCAATTGGTGTATAGAGTCTGTAGGCCTCTAGGAGGCGCTCCAGCAGTGCAGAAGGGGACACATCAGCTAAATGTCTTACCTCCAACACCTTGGACAGATTCTTAGCTGCTCCGTGGATTGCAGCTAGAAACAGTTGGCGATATTGGGTCAGAGCCTCGCTACCTCCAGATGTGTTTTCAGGATCCTTGGAGAATGGGGTGTTTTGGCCCTTCGAATTATACAGATTGGAAGTTGAAAAGGGAGTATATACAAAAATCGTGTCCCCTGATTCCTGGGGGTCTGGAGCCTCCCAAAGTGGACAGAGTGCTGACACCTCTGTGGTGGAGTCAGGCGAATTTGGCTGGGATCGGCTTTGGGTCCAGATCGGACTGGGAGAGCGGGGTAGGTGTTGGGTGAGGGGTCTCTAGAAGGAGAACATTGGAGAGGGAGGAGGACCTCTTCCAGTGGTCCTCCACTGATGGTAAAACTGGTGCGGAGGTTTGGGCGTTGGGCACAGGTGATTTTGGTTTTGTTTTCAAAGTTTCCACCGCCTCCGCCCGTGAGGAATAAGGAATCCAGGGTGCAGAATTATAGATGAGATCTATCCAAATCTGAATGGAAACAATTTCGTGTGGTTGAGAAGGAGACCAAAACACAAACTGGTGGACAGCCTGGGCAGTGCCCATGTCAAAGGATACACGGGGTCAGATGCTATTTGTCGCTATCGGCCACTCCTGAGAAGCAAAAATCATTAGGCTTCCTTTGAATATACGCTACCCGCAACCCTCAGCCCATCTCTCAAATTCTTGAAAGACAAGACTAAGGGGCGTGGGAGCAGTTTTTGCACCAGACTGACCCATTGTTGCTTGCTGTTGTTCTCTTGTCAGAGGAAGAAATCAAGAGAAAAGGTTACCAAATACAAGAAGAGACAGAACAATATGGAGAGAATCACAAAACCTAGGATTTTCTTTGCATGGTCTGAGGGTCTCCTGGGGTTTAAATGCCAGCACACTCAGAGTGACCAAAGGCACATGTAATCTATCAGGCGCAAGTGTGCTGGAAGGGAAAAGTTAGAAGAAACCACCAGACAAAACAGGACTACACAAAGACACAAAACAAAACCACCAGTAAAAATTAGAACAATCTTTCCCTGGCAAAATAGGCTGGAAGCTTCCCTTCAAATTCCAATATCAAATTGGAGGGCAGCCCTGCTGGGGTCCAAGATCCAAATGAGTCAAGAGGCTCCACAAATGACATAGGATTCCCAACAAGGATCTGACCTGTCAAGGGTGAGGGTGTACCCTCCTAAAGAAAATTAAGTCCAACAGGAGCTTCCAGTAGTTACTAGTAGTGAATCAGTCCTCAGAAATTGAGTTGGTGTGCTGTTATTTCAGCCCGGATGAGGCCCCAAATGTGATGTTCCACTGCTTTCTGAGGTATGAAGGGGCCAGAGAAAACAACTTGGAAAGGAAAAAATTATTTATTAAAGCACGGGCCTGTAGCCAATATGGAAGACTGCACTCCTAACAACTAAAGGGCGAGGTTCTTCTCCTGTAAAACTTCCAACAGCTGCTGGTCTCACAATGCAGTGGGGTGGGGTTTGCGGTGCACTACAGAACAGGAATGTGGCAGTTTGGGGAAGAACCAGGTTCAGTTGGGCTAACAAGCAAGTTTATATTAGGCAAACATCCTGTTCTGCTCTTCGAGTTACCTTTGATCTTTCTCTTACTTCTGGGGAGACTTATGAGGGTTTTTGGTAAAATACAGGTTACAACATTCCCCACTGATTGTATGGCTGCTTCTCCAAATCTTTTGGGAAGACTTGAGAACTAATCTTGATGGTGAACCGGTAACATTTCATAACCTTGGTTATGATCAGCCTCACATCTTGTGTTTGCTGTCTGGTAAAGATAGTTAGCCTATTGATTATACAGGGGCCTATTGAAACCAAGCCATCCTAGCAACAGTCCAAGCAAGGGCAGACCATAAGGCAGGATTCCATTCCAGACACTCCAAAGGGGCTTTTCAAATAGCTCTCTTCTTCTTTTTACCAGGTTTGCAGGAGGTCTAGCCCTCTTCTATTTTGAAGGGCCACTTTAGCTAAGGAATCTATCTGATCAGGAATGTCCTGAATGGTATTAGATAATGCGTGTACATCTTTAATGATCTGGTTGGAAAGTTGAACAGAGAACCCCAATCCCGCTGCCCCCATACCCAGGGCTCCTGATATTCCCAGACCTACCAATAAAGGAATAAATTGAACTCCTCGCTTTGAGTGGACTATAATATAATCCAGGCTAGAAATGGGGACAGGCTCATCCCCAGGTAAAACCTCCAAGTCAGGCAACAGGATAGCTGTTTTTTGCTTACAGGACGTCCAAACCTGCTGTGTGAGGTTTGTAACAGCGCCATTAAAGTCCCCAGTAGTGGGATAGAAGGGGCAAAATCAAGCATGCTAAAGCAGCACATGCCTGATACTATTTCACTATGCTAGGTCAATTTTTTTTATACAAGGGGAAAAAGAAAAAAACAGGAAAAGGGTACAAGTAATACAAAATTTCAAAAATAAACAGTAAGAAACCACTAGTTAATAGATTACATATTCTCATCTTAGAAATAGCTGTTCAAGTTACAAAATTGAAGCATATAAAGAGGGCATTCAAAGAGTGAGAGTGCAAACAGTTTTGTTCAATGATCCAAAAAACTCAGTAATATGGTTATCTATCTTATACACTTCAACATATATGCAGTTATAACCTTTAGAGGACTTTCTTTTCTTTTCTTTTGTACGATGACAATTACACATTTTGGGTTTTATTACTCCCACAGTTCTTATGACTTTTTTGAGGACAGTAAAACCAAATGCAACATATCACAACAGAGTCAAATCCACAGGATGGACATAAGAGATAATGTAAAAACAAAATACAAGCTGATCGACAATGGTTACCATACTGCCTCTTGCTATTTTAAGAAGAATTGCCAGTTATCATAAAATTGAACAAAACAGTAAAGAATAAAACCAAAGCATTGGAGAAAATACAGGACTTTAAAAGAAGACAATAGTCAACCTGAAAGGGCGTCATAATGATTCTTATTGTCTTCACAGTTTTGCCTATACTTTCGAACTTGGTACTATCAAGCAAAGCAGAATAGGGGAAAATCAGTCAAAACAAGATGTGAGGGCAATACAGGATTTCAAATCAAGTTAATAGGAAATCAAAGTAGGTCATTATAATGTATCCTGCTATTTTTTATTTATTTTTCCCTTAATTAAAAAGATAAAAAGGAAAAAGTAAATAATTTTTAAAAAGGGGGGTTCAGATAAAAGACGGCCTAAAAACAGAACAGCGCAGTTCAAGACATAACTATTTAAGCAAAACAGTGTTTCACCACAAGATGTCCTGACAGAAAAATTATTAGTAGGAGTGTCTCTTTCCTTGAAAGCTTAGTCAATTTTAACTGTAAGGGGTTACCAGTCTGCTGCACAGACCATTGGTCCCGGGAACGTTGGTCTCCTTGGGTGTCCAGAACCTTCACATGAGAGTGGTGGATTCAAGGTGTTTTGCCAGCCACCTTCACTGCCGTGGGAGAACTGAGGACCATGGTGTATGGTCCCTCCCAGCGAGGCTGAAGGGTGTCTCTTTGGTGATTCTGGACTAGGCCCAGAGTACCGGGTTCTCCCAGCAGCCTGGACTCAGAGTGAGAGTCTACAGGAGGATGCTTCAGCCTGAATAACCAATGTATGGAGGTCAAGATGTGCTGAAGAGCCTGCAGGGGCATAATGAGTCCTTGGTTAGTCAGTTGCACCAATTTTTCCTCAGAGAGTTTTGGAATGAGAGGAGGGTGTTTCCCATACATTGCATCAAAAGGGGATGTACCAGAAGCATAAGGAGTACATCGGGTCCACAGGAGGGCAAAAGGAAGGAGACTTACCCAATTATCGCTGGTTTCTAGAGACAGCTTTGTAATCATATTTTTAAATGTCTGATTCATCCTCTCTACTTGCCCTGAGCTTTGAGGCCAGTAAGTGCCATGAAGTTTCCAATCAATGTGTAAGGCCTGGGTTCGTTTTTGAATTATCTTGGCCTTGAAAGCCCGATCATTGTCAGACCCCAAAGATAAGGGTAGGCCGAAATGTGGAATGATCTTATATAACAACTTTTTAACCACTGTGAGAGCTGAATCTGACCTGGTGGGAAATGCCTCCACCCAGCCAGTGAAGGTGTGGACCATCACTAGCAGTTATTTGTGTCCCTGGGGACCTGGCTTCTCTATTGTAGTAAAGTGTATTTCAAGGTGTTCTCCCGGGGAAGTTCCCCGAAAATGAGTAGTTTCCACATGGAGCTGTCACTTAGAGTTAACTATCTGTCCTTCAAGAGGACATCTTGAACTGGCAGCCACTGTCAATTTGGATAGCTGGGGTATAAAGAATCAGTCCCAAAAGAGCTCAGCTAGTTTTGATCCTCCCAAATGAGTGGACTAATGACCTTACTGAATGAGCGTCCATCTGAGGACTTCAGGCAGCAAGATTCTCTCATCTGGTAACTGATACCAGCCTCCTGGAATATCGGGCTTTGCCTGGAGTTGGGCAGGCATGTGCAGGTCCTTTTGTGTATACACAGGTTCTGATAACATTGGAGGCATCAGCAAGAGGGTAGGAGTGGTTTCCTCTATGTCCCCTTCTTCAGACCCCACTGATTTTATGGCAGCTTCTTTGGCTGCCATATCAATCAAATTGTTTCCCCAGATAATGGGATCATCTCCTTTTTTGGTGGGCCTTGCAATGTATGATGGCCACTTTTTCAGGTACCCAAATTGCTGCCAGCAGGTCTAATATTTAGGGACATTTTTAATTTTATATCCTGCTGAGGTCAATAGTCCTCTCTCCTGATAAATTGCTCCATGTACATGAGCAGTAGCAAAAGCATATCTGATATCGATGTAGATGTTAATCCACTTACCTTCAGCCAGTTTCAAGGCTTTTGTTAAGGCGATGAGTTCAGCTCACTGAGCAGAAGCGCCAGAGACCTACTGCTGTGCCCACAAAATTGGGGTCTTGGAGGTCACAGGCACCCCTGCAACTCGTTTGCTTTGAAAGTACCTGTAGCTGCTACCTTCTGAGAAGAATGATGGTTTCCCCTTCTAGAGGTATGTCGGTCGGGTCAGATCGAAGGCTCTGGTAGCTGTCAATCAAGGTGGAGCATTCATGGTATAGGGGCTGATGGATCCTCATCGGGCAGCAGTGTGTCTGGATTCAGGGCCACTGAGGACTTGAAAACAACAGAGTCAGGATCTAAAAGCAGTGCTTGGTAATGCATTATCCACGCATTCCATAGCCAGTAACCTGGAGGGTCCCAGATAAGAGTCTAAAGCGAGTGAGAGGTTATCACAGTGACCTTCTGGCCAAAGGCTAGCTTTTGAGTTTCCTCTCCAGCCTCTTAGAGAAATCTGCTTTTGGTCTCTGCCAGGGTCCCGGGTCCTGGGTTATTGCTCCCGTTGTAATCCCGCTCAGCTCATCCACATACAAGAAAAATGGCTTGTTTAGATTAGGGAGTCCTAGTGCGGGGGCATCCACTAGGGCCTGCCTCAACTGTTGGAGCACTGTCTCTTGCATGTCTGTCCATTCCAGTGGGCCCTGTCTTTGCCCTTTTGAAGATTCATATAGTGGCTGGGCTATCTCAGCAAATTTTAATGTACAGAGTCTACAATATCCAACTTCACCAAGAAAGTGATGCACTTGCTTTTTGGTTTTTGGTTCCGGTATCTGTAGGATGGCTTGAACCCTTGTATTTGATTGATTGATTGATTGATTGTCTTTTTCATTTTTATCGGTACCAGAGATCGAACTCATGACCACAGACTTGCAAGGAAGGCGCTTATGCCACTGAGCTAAATCCCCAGTCCTCCAACCCTTGTATTTGAAAGGGTCCTTTTTCCGCCTTGTAATTGATACCCCAGGTAAGTCACTGTTAGCTAGCATATCTTGCCTTTTTTGCTGAGACCTTGTATCCCAAATCATTTAAAGTTATTAACACGGCCTTGGTTGCTTCCTTGCAATCCTCAAAGGTTTTACCAGCCTCGAAAAGTCATTAACATATTGTACAAGTATGACATTTGGGTGATCTTCTCGATACCCTATCAGGTTCCTAGCTAAGGTCTCATCAAATAAAGTGGGAGCATCTTTAAAACCTTGTGTTAAATGCGTCCAAGTCAACTGTTGAGTTACTCTAGTCCCTGATCAGTGCATTGAAAAGCAAACATTGATTGACTTAGCAGAGCCACTGGGAGGTTGAAGAAAGCATGTTTTAGGGCCAAGACTGAGTACCAGATGTACTCTGGGCTCAAAAGGCTCAGCAGGGTTAGGGATTAGGAACAGTCAGATGCAAAGTAACAACTCGCCTCATGACTTCCCGGAGGTCTTAGACTGGCCAGTAATCTTGGGTCCCCGGTTTCTGTACTGGGAGCAATGGTGTTTTCCAGGGCTATCTCTCCCTGGAAGGTACAAGGTACACGGTACAAGATGCAAGGTACAAGAATCTTATTATTTTTTAATATAGCAATATGTTTTGTAATTCCTTGGTGGGCCTGTAAACTTATTGGATATTGTCTAAGGCTGAAGGCAGACACCTAGGGCAACAACTTTATGACCCGAGGAACTTGATTTATCGCCACAGCAGGGGGATTATTTGCAGCCCAGACTCCGGGTATCTCTGCTTGCCATGCCGGCAGAATATCTCTACCTGTCTCTGGAGTGGGATCATCTCCCAGCAGGAGATGATTTTCCCTTCAGGAAAGAAGGTAAGCACCTTGATTTGTTCCCGAGGTGTTGTTCCCAGAATCAGTTGTGGGGTCTCCGCCTGAAAACTGAATTGGACTTTTAACTTCTGAAGAAGGTCTTTTCCTAGCAGTGGATCGAGTTATTTTGAAACCCATAGAAATTCGTGCATAGTGGTCTTTAGCCCAGAGTGAGGTAACTAGGCAACCATCTTCAGGTATGATTTTCTCCCTCTGGTGGCGCCAACCACATTTACTTTGCTGTCAGTCAGAGTTCCCAATGGTTGAGTTAGAACAGAATAAGTTGTGCCTGTGTCCACCAGGAAATTTATTTGTTTTCCCCCGAATTGCAAGGTTATTCTGGGCTCAGGGGGGGCATCTGAGCCCTGATGCCCTCATTGTTGGCTCATCAGAGTCTGAGCCTCCCTTTCCATTTTTAGTTTTAACCTAGGGCGATCCATTCACCAATGGCCTTTTTCTTTACAATAGCGCATTGGTACTTTTCAAGTGGGGCCCACCTTTTGTCTTTCTCATCTGTCTTTTCTTTTTGTTTCTGTTTATCTTCTTTTTCTGCACAGCAGCTCTAATACCATTATGATCTTCTCATTGTTTGCCTCTTGCCAGGTCGCTCTATTGTCAAATACACTATGTGCTATGTCTATTGCTGAGTTAGGGGCATCCCCTCAAAACCATCCAGTTTCTGTAATTACTTTTCAATACGTGGGGTTGACTGAGACACAAAGGCAATAGTAATAGCCCTTGCATTCTCATGCTTGACACAATCAATTGGTGTATAGAGTCTGTAGGCCTCTAGGAGGCGCTCCAGCAGTGCAGAAGGGCACACATCAGCTAAATGTCTTACCTCCAACACCTTGGACAGATTCTTAGCTGCTCCGTGGATTGCAGCTAGAAACAGTTGGCGATATTGGGTCAGAGCCTCGCTACCTCCAGATGTGTTTTCGGGATCCTTGGAGAATGGGGTGTTTTGGCCCTTCGAATTATACAGATCGGAAGTTGAAAAGGGAGTATATACAAAAATCGTGTCCCCTGATTCCTGGGGGTCTGGAGCCTCCCAAAGTGGACAGAGTGCTGACACCTCTGTGGTGGAGTCAGGCGAATTTGGCTGGGATCGACTTTGGGTCCAGATCGGACTGGGAGAGCGGGGTAGGTGTTGGGTGAGGGGTCTCTAGAAGGAGAACATTGGAGAGGGAGGAGGACCTCTTCCAGTGGTCCTCCACTGATGGTAAAACTGGTGCGGAGGTTTGGGCGTTGGGCACAGGTGATTTTGGTTTTGTTTTCAAAGTTTCCACCGCCTCCGCCCGTGAGGAATAAGGAATCCAGGGTGCAGAATTATAGATGAGATCTATCCAAATCTGAATGGAAACAATTTCGTGTGGTTGAGAAGGAGACCAAAACACAAACTGGTGGACAGCCTGGGCAGTGCCCATGTCAAAGGATACACGGGGTCAGATGCTATTTGTCGCTATCGGCCACTCCTGAGAAGCAAAAATCATTAGGCTTCCTTTGAATATATGCTACCCGCAACCCTCAGCCCATCTCTCAAATTCTTGAAAGACAAGACTAAGGGGCGTGGGAGCAGTTTTTGCACCAGACTGACCCATTGTTGCTTGCTGTTGTTCTCTTGTCAGAGGAAGAAATCAAGAGAAAAGGTTACCAAATACAAGAAGAGACAGAACAATATGGAGAGAATCACAAAACCTAGGATTTTCTTTGCATGGTCTGAGGGTCTCCTGGGGTTTAAATGCCAGCACACTCAGAGTGACCAAAGGCACATGTAATCTATCAGGCGCAAGTGTGCTGGAAGGGAAAAGTTAGAAGAAACCACCAGACAAAACAGGACTACACAAAGACACAAAACAAAACCACCAGTAAAAATTAGAACAATCTTTCCCTGGCAAAATAGGCTGGAAGCTTCCCTTCAAATTCCAATATCAAATTGGAGGGCAGCCCTGCTGGGGTCCAAGATCCAAATGAGTCAAGAGGCTCCACAAATGATATAGGATTCCCAACAAGGATCTGACCTGTCAAGGGTGAGGGTGTACCCTCCTAAAGAAAATTAAGTCCAACAGGAGCTTCCAGTAGTTACTAGTAGTGAATCAGTCCTCAGAAATTGAGTTGGTGTGCTGTTATTTCAGCCCGGATGAGGCCCCAAATGTGATGTTCCACTGCTTTCTGAGGTATGAAGGGGCCAGAGAAAACAACTTGGAAAGGAAAAAATTATTTATTAAAGCACGGGCCTGTAGCCAATATGGAAGACTGCACTCCTAACAACTAAAGGGCGAGGTTCTTCTCCTGTAAAACTTCCAACAGCTGCTGGTCTCACAATGCAGTGGGGTGGGGTTTGCGGTGCACTACAGAACAGGAATGTGGCAGTTTGGGGAAGAACCAGGTTCAGTTGGGCTAACAAGCAAGTTTATATTAGGCAAACATCCTGTTCTGCTCTTCGAGTTACCTTTGATCTTTCTCTTACTTCTGGGGAGACTTATGAGGGTTTTTGGTAAAATACAGGTTACAACATTCCCCACTGATTGTATGGCTGCTTCTCCAAATCTTTTGGGAAGACTTGAGAACTAATCTTGATGGTGAACCGGTAACATTTCATAACCTTGGTTATGATCAGCCTCACATCTTGTGCTTGCTGTCTGGTAAAGATAGTTAGCCTATTGATTATACAGGGGCCTATTGAAACCAAGCCATCCTAGCAACAGTCCAAGCAAGGGCAGACCATAAGGCAGGATTCCATTCCAGACACTCCAAAGGGGCTTTTGAAATAGCTCTCTTCTTCTTTTTACCAGGTTTGCAGGAGGTCTAGCCCTCTTCTATTTTGAAGGGCCACTTTAGCTAAGGAATCTATCTGATCAGGAATGTCCTGAATGGTATTAGATAATGCGTGTACATCTTTAATGATCTGGTTGGAAAGTTGAACAGAGAACCCCAATCCCGCTGCCCCCATACCCAGGGCTCCTGATATTCCCAGACCTACCAATAAAGGAATAAATTGAACTCCCCGCTTTGAGTGGACTATAATATAATCCAGGCTAGAAATGGGGACAGGCTCATCCCCAGGTAAAACCTCCAAGTCAGGCAACAGGATAGCTGTTTTTTGCTTACAGGACGTCCAAACCTGCTGTGTGAGGTTTGTAACAGCGCCATTAAAGTCCCCAGTAGTGGGATAGAAGGGGCAAAATCAAGCATGCTAAAGCAGCACATGCCTGATACTATTTCACTATGCTAGGTCAATTTTTTTTATACAAGGGGAAAAAGAAAAAAACAGGAAAAGGGTACAAGTAATACAAAATTTCAAAAATAAACAGTAAGAAACCACTAGTTAATAGATTACATATTCTCATCTTAGAAATAGCTGTTCAAGTTACAAAATTGAAGCATATAAAGAGGGCATTCAAAGAGTGAGAGTGCAAACAGTTTTGTTCAATGATCCAAAAAACTCAGTAATATGGTTATCTATCTTATACACTTCAACATATATGCAGTTATAACCTTTAGAGGACTTTCTTTTCTTTTCTTTTGTACGATGACAATTACACATTTTGGGTTTTATTACTCCCACAGTTCTTATGACTTTTTTGAGGACAGTAAAACCAAATGCAACATATCACAACAGAGTCAAATCCACAGGATGGACATAAGAGACAATGTAAAAACAAAATACAAGGTGATCGACAATGGTTACCATACTGCCTCTTGCTATTTTAAGAAGAATTGCCAGTTATCATAAAATTGAACAAAACAGTAAAGAATAAAACCAAAGCATTGGAGAAAATACAGGACTTTAAAAGAAGACAATAGTCAACCTGAAAGGGCGTCATAATGATTCTTATTGTCTTCACAGTTTTGCCTATACTTTCGAACTTGGTACTATCAAGCAAAGCAGAATAGGGGAAAATCAGTCAAAACAAGATGTGAGGGCAATACAGGATTTCAAATCAAGTTAATAGGAAATCAAAGTAGGTCATTATAATGTATCCTGCTATTTTTTATTTATTTTTCCCTTAATTAAAAAGATAAAAAGGAAAAAGTAAATAATTTTTAAAAAGGGGGGTTCAGATAAAAGACGGCCTAAAAACAGAACAGCGCAGTTCAAGACATAACTATTTAAGCAAAACAGTGTTTCACCACAAGATGTCCTGACAGAAAAATTATTAGTAGGAGTGTCTCTTTCCTTGAAAGCTTAGTCAATTTTAACTGTAAGGGGTTACCAGTCTGCTGCACAGACCATTGGTCCCGGGAACGTTGGTCTCCTTGGGTGTCCAGAACCTTCACATGAGAGTGGTGGATTCAAGGTGTTTTGCCAGCCACCTTCACTGCCGTGGGAGAACTGAGGACCATGGTGTATGGTCCCTCCCAGCGAGGCTGAAGGGTGTCTCTTTGGTGATTCTGGACTAGGCCCAGAGTACCGGGTTCTCCCAGCAGCCTGGACTCAGAGTGAGAGTCTACAGGAGGATGCTTCAGCCTGAATAACCAATGTATGGAGGTCAAGATGTGCTGAAGAGCCTGCAGGGGCATAATGAGTCCTTGGTTAGTCAGTTGCACCAATTTTTCCTCAGAGAGTTTTGGAATGAGAGGAGGGTGTTTCCCATACATTGCATCAAAAGGGGATGTACCAGAAGCATAAGGAGTACATCGGGTCCACAGGAGGGCAAAAGGAAGGAGACTTACCCAATTATCGCTGGTTTCTAGAGACAGCTTTGTAATCATATTTTTAAATGTCTGATTCATCCTCTCTACTTGCCCTGAGCTTTGAGGCCAGTAAGTGCCATGAAGTTTCCAATCAATGTGTAAGGCCTGGGTTCGTTTTTGAATTATCTTGGCCTTGAAAGCCCGATCATTGTCAGACCCCAAAGATAAGGGTAGGCCGAAATGTGGAATGATCTTATATAACAACTTTTTAACCACTGTGAGAGCTGAATCTGACCTGGTGGGAAATGCCTCCACCCAGCCAGTGAAGGTGTGGACCATCACTAGCAGTTATTTGTGTCCCTGGGGACCTGGCTTCTCTATTGTAGTAAAGTGTATTTCAAGGTGTTCTCCTGGGGAAGTTCCCCGAAAATGAGTAGTTTCCACATGGAGCTGTCACTTAGAGTTAACTATCTGTCCTTCAAGAGGACATCTTGAACTGGCAGCCACTGTCAATTTGGATAGCTGGGGTATAAAGAATCAGTCCCAAAAGAGCTCAGCTAGATTTGATCCTCCCAAATGAGTGGACTAATGACCTTACTGAATGAGCGTCCATCTGAGGACTTCAGGCAGCAAGATTCTCTCATCTGGTAACTGATACCAGCCTCCTGGAATATCGGGCTTTGCCTGGAGTTGGGCAGGCATGTGCAGGTCCTTTTGTGTATACACAGGTTCTGATAACATTGGAGGCATCAGCAAGAGGGTAGGAGTGGTTTCCTCTATGTCCCCTTCTTCAGACCCCACTGATTTTATGGCAGCTTCTTTGGCTGCCATATCAATCAAATTGTTTCCCCAGATAATGGGATCATCTCCTTTTTTGGTGGGCCTTGCAATGTATGATGGCCACTTTTTCAGGTAACCAAATTGCTGCCAGCAGGTCTAATATTTAGGGACATTTTTAATTTTATATCCTGCTGAGGTCAATAGTCCTCTCTCCTGATAAATTGCTCCATGTACATGAGCAGTAGCAAAAGCATATCTGATATCGATGTAGATGTTAATCCACTTACCTTCAGCCAGTTTCAAGGCTTTTGTTAAGGCGATGAGTTCAGCTCACTGAGCAGAAGCGCCAGAGACCTACTGTTGTGCCCACAAAATTGGGGTCTTGGAGGTCACAGGCACCCCTGCAACTCGTTTGCTTTGAAATTACCTGTAGCTGCTACCTTCTGAGAAGAATGATAGTTTCCCCTTCTAGAGGTATGTCGGTCAGGTCAGATCGAAGGCTCTGGTAGCTGTCAATCAAGGTGGAGCATTCATGGTATAGGGGCTGATGGATCCTCATCGGGCAGCAGTGTGTCTGGATTCAGGGCCACTGAGGACTTGAAAACAACAGAGTCAGGATCTAAAAGCAGTGCTTGGTAATGCATTATCCACGCATTCCATAGCCAGTAACCTGGAGGGTCCCAGATAAGAGTCTAAAGCGAGTGAGAGGTTATCACAGTGACCTTCTGGCCAAAGGCTAGCTTTTGAGTTTCCTCTCCAGCCTCTTAGAGAAATCTGCTTTTGGTCTCTGCCAGGGTCCCGGGTCCTGGGTTATTGCTCCCGTTGTAATCCCGCTCAGCTCATCCACATACAAGAATAATGGCTTGTTTAGATTAGGGAGTCCTAGTGCGGGGGCATCCACTAGGGCCTGCCTCAACTGTTGGAGCACTGTCTCTTGCATGTCTGTCCATTCCAGTGGGCCCTGTCTTTGCCCTTTTGAAGATTCATATAGTGGCTGGGCTATCTCAGCAAATTTTAATGTACAGAGTCTACAATATCCAACTTCACCAAGAAAGTGATGCACTTGCTTTTTGGTTTTTGGTTCCGGTATCTGTAGGATGGCTTGAACCCTTGTATTTGATTAATTGATTGATTGATTGATTGATTGTCTTTTTCATTTTTATGGGTACCAGAGATCGAACTCATGACCACAGACTTGCAAGGAAGGCGCTTATGCCACTGAGCTAAATCCCCAGTCCTCCAACCCTTGTATTTGAAAGGGTCCTTTTTCCGCCTTGTAATTGATACCCCAGGTAAGTCACTGTTAGCTAGCATATCTTGCCTTTTTTGCTGAGACCTTGTATCCCAAATCATTTAAAGTTATTAACACGGCCTTGGTTGCTTCCTTGCAATCCTCAAAGGTTTTACCAGCCTCGAAAATTCATTAACATATTGTACAAGTATGACATTTGGGTGATCTTCTCGATACCCTATCAGGTTCCTAGCTAAGGTCTCATCAAATAAAGTGGGAGCATCTTTAAAACCTTGTGTTAAATGCGTCCAAGTCAACTGTTGAGTTACTCTAGTCCCTGATCAGTGCATTGAAAAGCAAACATTGATTGACTTAGCAGAGCCACTGGGAGGTTGAAGAAAGCATGTTTTAGGGCCAAGACTGAGTACCAGATGTACTCTGGGCTCAAAAGGCTCAGCAGGGTTAGGGATTACGAACAGTCAGATGCAAAGTAACAACTCGCCTCATGACTTCCAGGAGGTCTTAGACTGGCCAGTAATCTTGGGTCCCCAGTTTCTGTACTGGGAGCAATGGTGTTTTCCAGGGAGATCTCTCCCTGGAAGGTACAAGGTACACGGTACAAGATGCAAGGTACAAGAATCTTATTTTTTTTTAATATAGCAATATGTTTTGTAATTCCTTGGTGGGCCTGTAAACTTATTGGATATTGTCTAAGGCTGAAGGCAGACACCTAGGGCAACAACTTTATGACCCGAGGAACTTGATTTATCGCCACAGCAGGGGGATTATTTGCAGCCCAGACTCCGGGTATCTCTGCTTGCCATGCCGGCAGAATATCTCTACCTGTCTCTGGAGTGGGATCATCTCCCAGCAGGAGATGATTTTCCCTTCAGGAAAGAAGGTAAGCACCTTGATTTGTTCCTGAGGTGTTGTTCCCAGAATCAGTTGTGGGGTCTCCGCCTGAAAACTGAATTGGACTTTTAACTTCTGAAGAAGGTCTCTTCCTAGCAGTGGATCGGGTTATTCTGAAACCCATAGAAATTCATGCATAGTGGTCTTTAGCCCAGAGTGAAGTAACTAGGCAACCATCTTCAGGTATGATTTTCACCCTCTGGTGGTGCCAACCACATTTACTTTGCTGTCAGTCAGAGTTCCCAATGGTTGAGTTAGAACAGAAAAAGTTGTGCCTGTGTCCACCAGGAAATTTATTTGTTTTCCCCCGAATTGCAAGGTTATTCTGGGCTCAGGGGGGGCATCTGAGACCTGATGCCCTCATTGTTGGCTCATCAGAGTCTGAGCCTCCCTTTCCATTTTTAGCTTTAACCTAGGGCGATCCATTCACCAATGGCCTTTTTCTTTACAATAGCGCATTGGTACTTTTCAAGTGGGGTCCACCTTTTGTCTTTCTCATCTGTCTTTTATTTTTGTTTCTGTTTATCTTCTTTTTCTGCACAGCAGCTCTAATACCATTATGATCTTCTCATTGTTTGCCTCTTGCCAGGTCGCTCTATTGTCAAATACACTATGTGCTATGTCTATTGCTGAGTTAGGGGCATCCCCTCAAAACCATCCAGTTTCTGTAATTACTTTTCAATACGTGGGGTTGACTGAGACACAAAGGCAATAGTAATAGCCCTTGCATTCTCATGCTTGACACAATCAATTGGTGTATAGAGTCTGTAGGCCTCTAGGAGGCGCTCCAGCAGTGCAGATGGGGACACATCAGCTAAATGTCTTACCTCCAACACCTTGGACAGATTCTTAGCTGCTCCGTGGATTGCAGCTAGAAACAGTTGGCGATATTGGGTCAGAGCCTCGCTACCTCCAGATGTGTTTTCGGGATCCTTGGAGAATGGGGTGTTTTGGCCCTTCGAATTATACAGATCGGAAGTTGAAAAGGGAGTATATACAAAAATCGTGTCCCCTGATTCCTGGGGGTCTGGAGCCTCCCAAAGTGGACAGAGTGCTGACACCTCTGTGGTGGAGTCAGGCGAATTTGGCTGGGATCGGCTTTGGGTCCAGATCGGACTGGGAGAGCGGGGTAGGTGTTGGGTGAGGGGTCTCTAGAAGGAGAACATTGGAGAGGGAGGAGGACCTCTTCCAGTGGTCCTCCACTGATGGTAAAACTGGTGCGGAGGTTTGGGCGTTGGGCACAGGTGATTTTGGTTTTGTTTTCAAAGTTTCCACCGCCTCCGCCCGTGAGGAATAAGGAATCCAGGGTGCAGAATTATAGATGAGATCTATCCAAATCTGAATGGAAACAATTTCGTGTGGTTGAGAAGGAGACCAAAACACAAACTGGTGGACAGCCTGGGCAGTGCCCATGTCAAAGGATACACGGGGTCAGATGCTATTTGTCGCTATCGGCCACTCCTGAGAAGCAAAAATCATTAGGCTTCCTTTGAATATACGCTACCCGCAACCCTCAGCCCATCTCTCAAATTCTTGAAAGACAAGACTAAGGGGCGTGGGAGCAGTTTTTGCACCAGACTGACCCATTGTTGCTTGCTGTTGTTCTCTTGTCAGAGGAAGAAATCAAGAGAAAAGGTTACCAAATACAAGAAGAGACAGAACAATATGGAGAGAATCACAAAACCTAGGATTTTCTTTGCATGGTCTGAGGGTCTCCTGGGGTTTAAATGCCAGCACACTCAGAGTGACCAAAGGCACATGTAATCTATCAGGCGCAAGTGTGCTGGAAGGGAAAAGTTAGAAGAAACCACCAGACAAAACAGGACTACACAAAGACACAAAACAAAACCACCAGTAAAAATTAGAACAATCTTTCCCTGGCAAAATAGGCTGGAAGCTTCCCTTCAAATTCCAATATCAAATTGGAGGGCAGCCCTGCTGGGGTCCAAGATCCAAATGAGTCAAGAGGCTCCACAAATGATATAGGATTCCCAACAAGGATCTGACCTGTCAAGGGTGAGGGTGTACCCTCCTAAAGAAAATTAAGTCCAACAGGAGCTTCCAGTAGTTACTAGTAGTGAATCAGTCCTCAGAAATTGAGTTGGTGTGCTGTTATTTCAGCCCGGATGAGGCCCCAAATGTGATGTTCCACTGCTTTCTGAGGTATGAAGGGGCCAGAGAAAACAACTTGGAAAGGAAAAAATTATTTATTAAAGCACGGGCCTGTAGCCAATATGGAAGACTGCACTCCTAACAACTAAAGGGCGAGGTTCTTCTCCTGTAAAACTTCCAACAGCTGCTGGTCTCACAATGCAGTGGGGTGGGGTTTGCGGTGCACTACAGAACAGGAATGTGGCAGTTTGGGGAAGAACCAGGTTCAGTTGGGCTAACAAGCAAGTTTATATTAGGCAAACATCCTGTTCTGCTCTTCGAGTTACCTTTGATCTTTCTCTTACTTCTGGGGAGATTTATGAGGGTTTTTGGTAAAATACAGGTTACAACATTCCCCACTGATTGTATGGCTGCTTCTCCAAATCTTTTGGGAAGACTTGAGAACTAATCTTGATGGTGAACCGGTAACATTTCATAACCTTGGTTATGATCAGCCTCACATCTTGTGCTTGCTGTCTGGTAAAGATAGTTAGCCTATTGATTATACAGGGGCCTATTGAAACCAAGCCATCCTAGCAACAGTCCAAGCAAGGGCAGACCATAAGGCAGGATTCCATTCCAGACACTCCAAAGGGGCTTTTGAAATAGCTCTCTTCTTCTTTTTACCAGGTTTGCAGGAGGTCTAGCCCTCTTCTATTTTGAAGGGCCACTTTAGCTAAGGAATCTATCTGATCAGGAATGTCCTGAATGGTATTAGATAATGCGTGTACATCTTTAATGATCTGGTTGGAAAGTTGAACAGAGAACCCCAATCCCGCTGCCCCCATACCCAGGGCTCCTGATATTCCCAGACCTACCAATAAAGGAATAAATTGAACTCCCCGCTTTGAGTGGACTATAATATAATCCAGGCTAGAAATGGGGACAGGCTCATCCCCAGGTAAAACCTCCAAGTCAGGCAACAGGATAGCTGTTTTTTGCTTACAGGACGTCCAAACCTGCTGTGTGAGGTTTGTAACAGCGCCATTAAAGTCCCCAGTAGTGGGATAGAAGGGGCAAAATCAAGCATGCTAAAGCAGCACATGCCTGATACTATTTCACTGTGCTAGGTCAATTTTTTTTATACAAGGGGAAAAAGAAAAAAACAGGAAAAGGGTACAAGTAATACAAAATTTCAAAAATAAACAGTAAGAAACCACTAGTTAATAGATTACATATTCTCATCTTAGAAATAGCTGTTCAAGTTACAAAATTGAAGCATATAAAGAGGGCATTCAAAGAGTGAGAGTGCAAACAGTTTTGTTCAATGATCCAAAAAACTCAGTAATATGGTTATCTATCTTATACACTTCAACATATATGCAGTTATAACCTTTAGAGGACTTTCTTTTCTTTTCTTTTGTACGATGACAATTACACATTTTGGGTTTTATTACTCCCACAGTTCTTATGACTTTTTTGAGGACAGTAAAACCAAATGCAACATATCACAACAGAGTCAAATCCACAGGATGGACATAAGAGACAATGTAAAAACAAAATACAAGGTGATCGACAATGGTTACCATACTGCCTCTTGCTATTTTAAGAAGAATTGCCAGTTATCATAAAATTGAACAAAACAGTAAAGAATAAAACCAAAGCATTGGAGAAAATACAGGACTTTAAAAGAAGACAATAGTCAACCTGAAAGGGCGTCATAATGATTCTTATTGTCTTCACAGTTTTGCCTATACTTTCAAACTTGGTACTATCAAGCAAAGCAGAATAGGGGAAAATCAGTCAAAACAAGATGTGAGGGCAATACAGGATTTCAAATCAAGTTAATAGGAAATCAAAGTAGGTCATTATAATGTATCCTGCTATTTTTTATTTATTTTTCCCTTAATTAAAAAGATAAAAAGGAAAAAGTAAATAATCTTTAAAAAGGGGGGTTCAGATAAAAGACGGCCTAAAAACAGAACAGCGCAGTTCAAGACATAACTATTTAAGCAAAACAGTGTTTCACCACAAGATGTCCTGACAGAAAAATTATTAGTAGGAGTGTCTCTTTCCTTGAAAGCTTAGTCAATTTTAACTGTAAGGGGTTACCAGTCTGCTGCACAGACCATTGGTCCCGGGAACGTTGGTCTCCTTGGGTGTCCAGAACCTTCACATGAGAGTGGTGGATTCAAGGTGTTTTGCCAGCCACCTTCACTGCCGTGGGAGAACTGAGGACCATGGTGTATGGTCCCTCCCAGCGAGGCTGAAGGGTGTCTCTTTGGTGATTCTGGACTAGGCCCAGAGTACCGGGTTCTCCCAGCAGCCTGGACTCAGAGTGAGAGTCTACAGGAGGATGCTTCAGCCTGAATAACCAATGTATGGAGGTCAAGATGTGCTGAAGAGCCTGCAGGGGCATAATGAGTCCTTGGTTAGTCAGTTGCACCAATTTTTCCTCAGAGAGTTTTGGAATGAGAGGAGGGTGTTTCCCATACATTGCATCAAAAGGGGATGTACCAGAAGCATAAGGAGTACATCGGGTCCACAGGAGGGCAAAAGGAAGGAGACTTACCCAATTATCACTGGTTTCTAGAGACAGCTTTGTAATCATATTTTTAAATGTCTGATTCATCCTCTCTACTTGCCCTGAGCTTTGAGGCCAGTAAGTGCCATGAAGTTTCCAATCAATGTGTAAGGCCTGGGTTCGTTTTTGAATTATCTTGGCCTTGAAAGCCCGATCATTGTCATACCCCAAAGATAAGGGTAGGCCGAAATGTGGAATGATCTTATATAACAACTTTTTAACCACTGTGAGAGCTGAATCTGACCTGGTGGGAAATGCCTCCACCCAGCCAGTGAAGGTGTGGACCATCACTAGCAGTTATTTGTGTCCCTGGGGACCTGGCTTCTCTATTGTAGTAAAGTGTATTTCAAGGTGTTCTCCTGGGGAAGTTCCCCGAAAATGAGTAGTTTCCACATGGAGCTGTCACTTAGAGTTAACTATCTGTCCTTCAAGAGGACATCTTGAACTGGCAGCCACTGTCAATTTGGATAGCTGGGGTATAAAGAATCAGTCCCAAAAGAGCTCAGCTAGTTTTGATCCTCCCAAATGAGTGGACTAATGACCTTACTGAATGAGCGTCCATCTGAGGACTTCAGGCAGCAAGATTCTCTCATCTGGTAACTGATACCAGCCTCCTGGAATATCGGGCTTTGCCTGGAGTTGGGCAGGCATGTGTAGGTCCTTTTGTGTATACACAGGTTCTGATAACATTGGAGGCATCAGCAAGAGGGTAGGAGTGGTTTCCTCTATGTCCCCTTCTTCAGACCCCACTGATTTTATGGCAGCTTCTTTGGCTGCCATATCAATCAAATTGTTTCCCCAGATAATGGGATCATCTCCTTTTTTGGTGGGCCTTGCAATGTATGATGGCCACTTTTTCAGGTACCCAAATTGCTGCCAGCAGGTCTAATATTTAGGGACATTTTTAATTTTATATCCTGCTGAGGTCAATAGTCCTCTCTCCTGATAAATTGCTCCATGTACATGAGCAGTAGCAAAAGCATATCTGATATCGATGTAGATGTTAATCCACTTACCTTCAGCCAGTTTCAAGGCTTTTGTTAAGGCGATGAGTTCAGCTCACTGAGCAGAAGCGCCAGAGACCTACTGCTGTGCCCACAAAATTGGGGTCTTGGAGGTCACAGGCACCCCTGCAACTCGTTTGCTTTGAAAGTACCTGTAGCTGCTACCTTCTGAGAAGAATGATGGTTTCCCCTTCTAGAGGTATGTCGGTCGGGTCAGATCGAAGGCTCTGGTAGCTGTCAATCAAGGTGGAGCATTCATGGTATAGGGGCTGATGGATCCTCATCGGGCAGCAGTGTGTCTGGATTCAGGGCCACTGAGGACTTGAAAACAACAGAGTCAGGATCTAAAAGCAGTGCTTGGTAATGCATTATCCACGCATTCCATAGCCAGTAACCTGGAGGGTCCCAGATAAGAGTCTAAAGCGAGTGAGAGGTTATCACAGTGACCTTCTGGCCAAAGGCTAGCTTTTGAGTTTCCTCTCCAGCCTCTTAGAGAAATCTGCTTTTGGTCTCTGCCAGGGTCCCGGGTCCTGGGTTATTGCTCCCGTTGTAATCCCGCTCAGCTCATCCACATACAAGAAAAATGGCTTGTTTAGATTAGGGAGTCCTAGTGCGGGGGCATCCACTAGGGCCTGCCTCAACTGTTGGAGCACTGTCTCTTGCATGTCTGTCCATTCCAGTGGGCCCTGTCTTTGCCCTTTTGAAGATTCATATAGTGGCTGGGCTATCTCAGCAAATTTTAATGTACAGAGTCTACAATATCCAACTTCACCAAGAAAGTGATGCACTTGCTTTTTGGTTTTTGGTTCCGGTATCTGTAGGATGGCTTGAACCCTTGTATTTGATTGATTGATTGATTGATTGTCTTTTTCATTTTTATCGGTACCAGAGATCGAACTCATGACCACAGACTTGCAAGGAAGGCGCTTATGCCACTGAGCTAAATCCCCAGTCCTCCAACCCTTGTATTTGAAAGGGTCCTTTTTCCGCCTTGTAATTGATACCCCAGGTAAGTCACTGTTAGCTAGCATATCTTGCCTTTTTTGCTGAGACCTTGTATCCCAAATCATTTAAAGTTATTAACACGGCCTTGGTTGCTTCCTTGCAATCCTCAAAGGTTTTACCAGCCTCGAAAAGTCATTAACATATTGTACAAGTATGACATTTGGGTGATCTTCTCGATACCCTATCAGGTTCCTAGCTAAGGTCTCATCAAATAAAGTGGGAGCATCTTTAAAACCTTGTGTTAAATGCGTCCAAGTCAACTGTTGAGTTACTCTAGTCCCTGATCAGTGCATTGAAAAGCAAACATTGATTGACTTAGCAGAGCCACTGGGAGGTTGAAGAAAGCATGTTTTAGGGCCAAGACTGAGTACCAGATGTACTCTGGGCTCAAAAGGCTCAGCAGGGTTAGGGATTAGGAACAGTCAGATGCAAAGTAACAACTCACCTCATGACTTCCCGGAGGTCTTAGACTGGCCAGTAATCTTGGGTCCCCTATTTCTGTACTGGGAGCAATGGTGTTTTCCAGGGAGATCTCTCCCTGGAAGGTACAAGGTACACGGTACAAGATGCAAGGTACAAGAATCTTATTATTTTTTAATATAGCAATATGTTTTGTAATTCCTTGATGGGCCTGTAAACTTATTGGATATTGTCTAAGGCTGAAGGCAGACACCTAGGGCAACAACTTTATGACCCGAGGAACTTGATTTATCGCCACAGCAGGGGGATTATTTGCAGCCCAGACTCCGGGTATCTCTGCTTGCCATGCCGGCAGAATATCTCTACCTGTCTCTGGAGTGGGATCATCTCCCAGCAGGAGATGATTTTCCCTTCAGGAAAGAAGGTAAGCACCTTGATTTGTTCCCGAGGTGTTGTTCCCAGAATCAGTTGTGGGGTCTCCGCCTGAAAACTGAATTGGACTTTTAACTTCTGAAGAAGGTCTCTTCCTAGCAGTGGATCGGGTTATTCTGAAACCCATAGAAATTCATGCATAGTGGTCTTTAGCCCAGAGTGAGGTAACTAGGCAACCATCTTCAGGTATGATTTTCACCCTCTGGTGGCGCCAACCACATTTACTTTGCTGTCAGTCAGAGTTCCCAATGGTTGAGTTAGAACAGAATAAGTTGTGCCTGTGTCCACCAGGAAATTTATTTGTTTTCCCCCGAATTGCAAGGTTATTCTGGGCTCAGGGGGGGCATCTGAGACCTGATGCCCTCATTGTTGGCTCATCAGAGTCTGAGCCTCCCTTTCCATTTTTAGCTTTAACCTAGGGCGATCCATTCACCAATGGCCTTTTTCTTTACAATAGCGCATTGGTACTTTTCAAGTGGGGTCCACCTTTTGTCTTTCTCATCTGTCTTTTCTTTTTGTTTCTGTTTATCTTCTTTTTCTGCACAGCAGCTCTAATACCATTATGATCTTCTCATTGTTTGCCTCTTGCCAGGTCGCTCTATTGTCAAATACACTATGTGCTATGTCTATTGCTGAGTTAGGGGCAGCCCCTCAAAACCATCCAGTTTCTGTAATTACTTTTCAATACGTGGGGTTGACTGAGACACAAAGGCAATAGTAATAGCCCTTGCATTCTCATGCTTGACACAATCAATTGGTGTATAGTGTCTGTAGGCCTCTAGGAGGCGATCCAGCAGTGCAGAAGGGCACAAATCAGCTAATTGTCTTACTCCAACACTTTGGACAGATTCTTAGCTGCTCCGTGGATTGCAGCTAGAAACAGTTGGCGATATTGGGTCAGAGCCTCGCTACCTCCAGATGTGTTTTCGGGATCCTTGGAGAATGGGGTGTTTTGGCCCTTCGAATTATACAGATCGGAAGTTGAAAAGGGAGTATATACAAAAATCGTGTCCCCTGATTCCTGGGGGTCTGGAGCCTCCCAAAGTGGACAGAGTGCTGACACCTCTGTGGTGGAGTCAGGCGAATTTGGCTGGGATCGGCTTTGGGTCCAGATCGGACTGGGAGAGCGGGGTAGGTGTTGGGTGAGGGGTCTCTAGAAGGAGAACATTGGAGAGGGAGGAGGACCTCTTCCAGTGGTCCTCCACTGATGGTAAAACTGGTGCGGAGGTTTGGGCGTTGGGCACAGGTGATTTTGGTTTTGTTTTCAAAGTTTCCACCGCCTCCGCCCGTGAGGAATAAGGAATCCAGGGTGCAGAATTATAGATGAGATCTATCCAAATCTGAATGGAAACAATTTCGTGTGGTTGAGAAGGAGACCAAAACACAAACTGGTGGACAGCCTGGGCAGTGCCCATGTCAAAGGATACACGGGGTCAGATGCTATTTGTCGCTATCGGCCACTCCTGAGAAGCAAAAATCATTAGGCTTCCTTTGAATATACGCTACCCGCAACCCTCAGCCCATCTCTCAAATTCTTGAAAGACAAGACTAAGGGGCGTGGGAGCAGTTTTTGCACCAGACTGACCCATTGTTGCTTGCTGTTGTTCTCTTGTCAGAGGAAGAAATCAAGAGAAAAGGTTACCAAATACAAGAAGAGACAGAACAATATGGAGAGAATCACAAAACCTAGGATTTTCTTTGCATGGTCTGAGGGTCTCCTGGGGTTTAAATGCCAGCACACTCAGAGTGACCAAAGGCACATGTAATCTATCAGGCGCAAGTGTGCTGGAAGGGAAAAGTTAGAAGAAACCACCAGACAAAACAGGACTACACAAAGACACAAAACAAAACCACCAGTAAAAATTAGAACAATCTTTCCCTGGCAAAATAGGCTGGAAGCTTCCCTTCAAATTCCAATATCAAATTGGAGGGCAGCCCTGCTGGGGTCCAAGATCCAAATGAGTCAAGAGGCTCCACAAATGACATAGGATTCCCAACAAGGATCTGACCTGTCAAGGGTGAGGGTGTACCCTCCTAAAGAAAATTAAGTCCAACAGGAGCTTCCAGTAGTTACTAGTAGTGAATCAGTCCTCAGAAATTGAGTTGGTGTGCTGTTATTTCAGCCCGGATGAGGCCCCAAATGTGATGTTCCACTGCTTTCTGAGGTATGAAGGGGCCAGAGAAAACAACTTGGAAAGGAAAAAATTATTTATTAAAGCACGGGCCTGTAGCCAATATGGAAGACTGCACTCCTAACAACTAAAGGGCGAGGTTCTTCTCCTGTAAAACTTCCAACAGCTGCTGGTCTCACAATGCAGTGGGGTGGGGTTTGCGGTGCACTACAGAACAGGAATGTGGCAGTTTGGGGAAGAACCAGGTTCAGTTGGGCTAACAAGCAAGTTTATATTAGGCAAACATCCTGTTCTGCTCTTCGAGTTACCTTTGATCTTTCTCTTACTTCTGGGGAGACTTATGAGGGTTTTTGGTAAAATACAGGTTACAACATTCCCCACTGATTGTATGGCTGCTTCTCCAAATCTTTTGGGAAGACTTGAGAACTAATCTTGATGGTGAACCGGTAACATTTCATAACCTTGGTTATGATCAGCCTCACATCTTGTGCTTGCTGTCTGGTAAAGATAGTTAGCCTATTGATTATACAGGAGCCTATTGAAACCAAGCCATCCTAGCAACAGTCCAAGCAAGGGCAGACCATAAGGCAGGATTCCATTCCAGACACTCCAAAGGGGCTTTTCAAATAGCTCTCTTCTTCTTTTTACCAGGTTTGCAGGAGGTCTAGCCCTCTTCTATTTTGAAGGGCCACTTTAGCTAAGGAATCTATCTGATCAGGAATGTCCTGAATGGTATTAGATAATGCGTGTACATCTTTAATGATCTGGTTGGAAAGTTGAACAGAGAACCCCAATCCCGCTGCCCCCATACCCAGGGCTCCTGATATTCCCAGACCTACCAATAAAGGAATAAATTGAACTCCTCGCTTTGAGTGGACTATAATATAATCCAGGCTAGAAATGGGGACAGGCTCATCCCCAGGTAAAACCTCCAAGTCAGGCAACAGGATAGCTGTTTTTTGCTTACAGGACGTCCAAACCTGCTGTGTGAGGTTTGTAACAGCGCCATTAAAGTCCCCAGTAGTGGGATAGAAGGGGCAAAATCAAGCATGCTAAAGCAGCACATGCCTGATACTATTTCACTGTGCTAGGTCAATTTTTTTTATACAAGGGGAAAAAGAAAAAAACAGGAAAAGGGTACAAGTAATACAAAATTTCAAAAATAAACAGTAAGAAACCACTAGTTAATAGATTACATATTCTCATCTTAGAAATAGCTGTTCAAGTTACAAAATTGAAGCATATAAAGAGGGCATTCAAAGAGTGAGAGTGCAAACAGTTTTGTTCAATGATCCAAAAAACTCAGTAATATGGTTATCTATCTTATACATTTCAACATATATGCAGTTATAACCTTTAGAGGACTTTCTTTTCTTTTCTTTTGTACGATGACAATTACACATTTTGGGTTTTATTACTCCCACAGTTCTTATGACTTTTTTGAGGACAGTAAAACCAAATGCAACATATCACAACAGAGTCAAATCCACAGGATGGACATAAGAGACAATGTAAAAACAAAATACAAGGTGATCGACAATGGTTACCATACTGCCTCTTGCTATTTTAAGAAGAATTGCCAGTTATCATAAAATTGAACAAAACAGTAAAGAATAAAACCAAAGCATTGGAGAAAATACAGGACTTTAAAAGAAGACAATAGTCAACCTGAAAGGGCGTCATAATGATTCTTATTGTCTTCACAGTTTTGCCTATACTTTCGAACTTGGTACTATCAAGCAAAGCAGAATAGGGGAAAATCAGTCAAAACAAGATGCGAGGGCAATACAGGATTTCAAATCAAGTTAATAGGAAATCAAAGTAGGTCATTATAATGTATCCTGCTATTTTTTATTTATTTTTCCCTTAATTAAAAAGATAAAAAGGAAAAAGTAAATAATTTTTAAAAAGGGGGGTTCAGATAAAAGACGGCCTAAAAACAGAACAACGCAGTTCAAGACATAACTATTTAAGCAAAACAGTGTTCCACCACAAGATGTCCTGACAGAAAAATTATTAGTAGGAGTGTCTCTTTCCTTTAAAGCTTAGTCAATTTTAACTGTAAGGGGTTACCAGTCTGCTGCACAGACCATTGGTCCCGGGAACGTTGGTCTCCTTGGGTGTCCAGAACCTTCACATGAGAGTGGTGGATTCAAGGTGTTTTGCCAGCCACCTTCACTGCAGTGGGAGAACTGAGGACCATGGTGTATGGTCCCTCCCAGCGAGGCTGAAGGGTGTCTCTTTGGTGATTCTGGACTAGGCCCAGAGTACCGGGTTCTCCCAGCAGCCTGGACTCAGAGTGAGAGTCTACAGGAGGATGCTTCAGCCTGAATAACCAATGTATGGAGGTCAAGATGTGCTGAAGAGCCTGCAGGGGCATAATGAGTCCTTGGTTAGTCAGTTGCACCAATTTTTCCTCAGAGAGTTTTGGAATGAGAGGAGGGTGTTTCCCATACATTGCATCAAAAGGGGATGTACCAGAAGCATAAGGAGTACATCGGGTCCACAGGAGGGCAAAAGGAAGGAGACTTACCCAATTATCACTGGTTTCTAGAGACAGCTTTGTAATCATATTTTTAAATGTCTGATTCATCCTCTCTACTTGCCCTGAGCTTTGAGGCCAGTAAGTGCCATGAAGTTTCCAATCAATGTGTAAGGCCTGGGTTCGTTTTTGAATTATCTTGGCCTTGAAAGCCCGATCATTGTCAGACCCCAAAGATAAGGGTAGGCCGAAATGTGGAATGATCTTATATAACAACTTTTTAACCACTGTGAGAGCTGAATCTGACCTGGTGGGAAATGCCTCCACCCAGCCAGTGAAGGTGTGGACCATCACTAGCAGTTATTTGTGTCCCTGGGGACCTGGCTTCTCTATTGTAGTAAAGTGTATTTCAAGGTGTTCTCCTGGGGAAGTTCCCCGAAAATGAGTAGTTTCCACATGGAGCTGTCACTTAGAGTTAACTATCTGTCCTTCAAGAGGACATCTTGAACTGGCAGCCACTGTCAATTTGGATAGCTGGGGTATAAAGAATCAGTCCCAAAAGAGCTCAGCTAGTTTTGATCCTCCCAAATGAGTGGACTAATGACCTTACTGAATGAGCGTCCATCTGAGGACTTCAGGCAGCAAGATTCTCTCATCTGGTAACTGATACCAGCCTCCTGGAATATCGGGCTTTGCCTGGAGTTGGGCAGGCATGTGTAGGTCCTTTTGTGTATACACAGGTTCTGATAACATTGGAGGCATCAGCAAGAGGGTAGGAGTGGTTTCCTCTATGTCCCCTTCTTCAGACCCCACTGATTTTATGGCAGCTTCTTTGGCTGCCATATCAATCAAATTGTTTCCCCAGATAATGGGATCATCTCCTTTTTTGGTGGGCCTTGCAATGTATGATGGCCACTTTTTCAGGTAACCAAATTGCTGCCAGCAGGTCTAATATTTAGGGACATTTTTAATTTTATATCCTGCTGAGGTCAATAGTCCTCTCTCCTGATAAATTGCTCCATGTACATGAGCAGTAGCAAAAGCATATCTGATATCGATGTAGATGTTAATCCACTTACCTTCAGCCAGTTTCAAGGCTTTGTTAAGGCGATGAGTTCAGCTCACTGAGCAGAAGCGCCAGAGACCTACTTGTGTGCCCACATAATTGGGGTCTTGGAGGTCACAGGCACCCCTGCAACTCGTTTGCTTTGAAATTACCTGTAGCTGCTACCTTCTGAGAAGAATGATGGTTTCCCCTTCTAGAGGTATGTCGGTCGGGTCAGATCGAAGGCTCTGGTAGCTGTCAATCAAGGTGGAGCATTCATGGTATAGGGGCTGATGGATCCTCATCGGGCAGCAGTGTGTCTGGATTCAGGGCCACTGAGGACTTGAAAACAACAGAGTCAGGATCTAAAAGCAGTGCTTGGTAATGCATTATCCA
Organism: Cavia porcellus; assembly: GCF_034190915.1. NCBI lineage: Eukaryota > Metazoa > Chordata > Mammalia > Rodentia > Caviidae > Cavia > Cavia porcellus. Next base: position 175,232,984 of record NW_026947484.1, on the reverse strand, counting down.
CGCATTCCATAGCCAGTAACCTGGAGGGTCCCAGATAAGAGTCTAAAGCGAGTGAGAGGTTATCACAGTGACCTTCTGGCCAAAGGCTAGCTTTTGAGTTTCCTCTCCAGCCTCTTAGAGAAATCTGCTTTTGGTCTCTGCCAGGGTCCCGGGTCCTGGGTTATTGCTCCCGTTGTAATCCCGCTCAGCTCATCCACATACAAGAAAAATGGCTTGTTTAGATTAGGGAGTCCTAGTGCGGGGGCATCCACTAGGGCCTGCCTCAACTGTTGGAGCACTGTCTCTTGCATGTCTGTCCATTCCAGTGGGCCCTGTCTTTGCCCTTTTGAAGATTCATATAGTGGCTGGGCTATCTCAGCAAATTTTAATGTACAGAGTCTACAATATCCAACTTCACCAAGAAAGTGATGCACTTGATTTTTGGTTTTTGGTTCCGGTATCTGTAGGATGGCTTGAACCCTTGTATTTGATTGATTGATTGATTGATTGATTGATTGTCTTTTTCATTTTTATCGGTACCAGAGATCGAACTCATGACCACAGACTTGCAAGGAAGGCGCTTATGCCACTGAGCTAAATCCCCAGTCCTCCAACCCTTGTATTTGAAAGGGTCCTTTTTCCGCCTTGTAATTGATACCCCAGGTAAGTCACTGTTAGCTAGCATATCTTGCCTTTTTTGCTGAGACCTTGTATCCCAAATCATTTAAAGTTATTAACACGGCCTTGGTTGCTTCCTTGCAATCCTCAAAGGTTTTACCAGCCTCTAAAAGTCATTAACATATTGTACAAGTATGACATTTGGGTGATCTTCTCGATACCCTATCAGGTTCCTAGCTAAGGTCTCATCAAATAAAGTGGGAGCATCTTTAAAACCTTGTGTTAAATGCGTCCAAGTCAACTGTTGAGTTACTCTAGTCCCTGATCAGTGCATTGAAAAGCAAACATTGATTGACTTAGCAGAGCCACTGGGAGGTTGAAGAAAGCATGTTTTAGGGCCAAGACTGAGTACCAGATGTACTCTGGGCTCAAAAGGCTCAGCAGGGTTAGGGATTAGGAACAGTCAGATGCAAAGTAACAACTCACCTCATGACTTCCCGGAGGTCTTAGACTGGCCAGTAATCTTGGGTCCCCGGTTTCTGTACTGGGAGCAATGGTGTTTTCCAGGGAGATCTCTCCCTGGAAGGTACAAGGTACACGGTACAAGATGCAAGGTACAAGAATCTTATTATTTTTTAATATAGCAATATGTTTTGTAATTCCTTGATGGGCCTGTAAACTTATTGGATATTGTCTAAGGCTGAAGGCAGACACCTAGGGCAACAACTTTATGACCCGAGGAGCTTGATTTATCGCCACAGCAGGGGGATTATTTGCAGCCCAGACTCCGGGTATCTCTGCTTGCCATGCCGGCAGAATATCTCTACCTGTCTCTGGAGTGGGATCATCTCCCAGCAGGAGATGATTTTCCCTTCAGGAAAGAAGGTAAGCACCTTGATTTGTTCCCGAGGTGTTGTTCCCAGAATCAGTTGTGGGGTCTCCGCCTGAAAACTGAATTGGACTTTTAACTTCTGAAGAAGGTCTCTTCCTAGCAGTGGATCGGGTTATTCTGAAACCCATAGAAATTCATGCATAGTGGTCTTTAGCCCAGAGTGAGGTAACTAGGCAACCATCTTCAGGTATGATTTTCACCCTCTGGTGGCGCCAACCACATTTACTTTGCTGTCAGTCAGAGTTCCCAATGGTTGAGTTAGAACAGAATAAGTTGTGCCTGTGTCCACCAGGAAATTTATTTGTTTTCCCCCAAATTGCAAGGTTATTCTGGGCTCAGGGGGGGCATCTGAGACCTGATGCCCTCATTGTTGGCTCATCAGAGTCTGAGCCTCCCTTTCCATTTTTAGCTTTAACCTAGGGCGATCCATTCACCAATGGCCTTTTTCTTTACAATAGCGCATTGGTACTTTTCAAGTGGGGCCCACCTTTTGTCTCTCTCATCTGTCTTTTCTTTTTGTTTCTGTTTATCTTCTTTTTCTGCACAGCAGCTCTAATACCATTATGATCTTCTCATTGTTTGCCTCTTGCCAGGTCGCTCTATTGTCAAATACACTATGTGCTATGTCTATTGCTGAGTTAGGGGCAGCCCCTCAAAACCATCCAGTTTCTGTAATTACTTTTCAATACGTGGGGTTGACTGAGACACAAAGGCAATAGTAATAGCCCTTGCATTCTCATGCTTGACACAATCAATTGGTATATAGAGTCTGTAGGCCTCTAGGAGGCGCTCCAGCTGTGCAGAAGGGGACACATCAGCTAAATGTCTTACCTCCAACACCTTGGACAGATTCTTAGCTGCTCCATGCATTGCAGCTAGAAACAGTTGGCGGTATTGGGTCAGAGCCTCACTACCTCCAGATGTGTTTTCAGGATCCTTGGAGAATGGGGTGTTTTGGCCCTTCGAATTATACAGATCGGAAGTTGAAAAGGGAGTATATACAAAAATCGTGTCCCCTGATTCCTGGGGGCCTGGAGCCTCCCAAAGTGGACAGAGTGCTGACACCTCTGTGGTGGAGTCAGGCGAATTTGGCTGGGATCGGCTTTGGGTCCAGATCGGACTGGGAGAGCGGGGTAGGTGTTGGGTGAGGGGTCTCTAGAAGGGGAACATGGGAGAGGGAGGAGGACCTCTTCCAGTGGTCCTCCACTGATGGTAAAACTGGTGCGGAGGTTTGGGCGTTGGGCACAGGTGATTTTGGTTTTGTTTTCAAAGTTTCCACCGCCTCCGCCCATGAGGAATAAGGAATCCAGGGTGCAGAATTATAGATGAGATCTATCCAAATCTGAATGGAAACAATTTCGTGTGGTTGAGAAGGAGACCAAAACACAAACTGGTGGACAGCCTGGGCAGTGCCCATGTCAAAGGATACACGGGGTCAGATGCTATTTGTCGCTATCGGCCACTCCTGAGAAGCAAAAATCATTAGGCTTCCTTTGAATATACGCTACCCGCAACCCTCAGCCCATCTCTCAAATTCTTGAAAGACAAGACTAAGGGGCGTGGGAGCAGTTTTTGCACCAGACTGACCCATTGTTGCTTGCTGTTGTTCTCTTGTCAGAGGAAGAAATCAAGAGAAAAGGTTACCAAATACAAGAAGAGACAGAACAATATGGAGAGAATCACAAAACCTAGGATTTTCTTTGCATGGTCTGAGGGTCTCCTGGGGTTTAAATGCCAGCACACTCAGAGTGACCAAAGGCACATGTAATCTATCAGGCGCAAGTGTCCTGGAAGGGAAAAGTTAGAAGAAACCACCAGACAAAACAGGACTACACAAAGACACAAAACAAAACCACCAGTAAAAATTAGAACAATCTTTCCCTGGCAAAATAGGCTGGAAGCTTCCCTTCAAATTCCAATATCAAATTGGAGGGCAGCCCTGCTGGGGTCCAAGATCCAAATGAGTCAAGAGGCTCCACAAATGACATAGGATTCCCAAGAAGGATCTGACCTGTCAAGGGTGAGGGTGTACCCTCCTAAAGAAAATTAAGTCCAACAGGAGCTTCCAGTAGTTACTAGTAGTGAATCAGTCCTCAGAAATTGAGTTGGTGTGCTGTTATTTCAGCCCGGATGAGGCCCCAAATGTGATGTTCCACTGCTTTCTGAGGTATGAAGGGGCCAGAGAAAACAACTTGGAAAGGAAAAAATTATTTATTAAAGCACGGGCCTGTAGCCAATATGGAAGACTGCACTCCTAACAACTAAAGGGCGAGGTTCTTCTCCTGTAAAACTTCCAACAGCTGCTGGTCTCACAATGCAGTGGGGTGGGGTTTGCGGTGCACTACAGAACAGGAATGTGGCAGTTTGGGGAAGAACCAGGTTCAGTTGGGCTAACAAGCAAGTTTATATTAGGCAAACATCCTGTTCTGCTCTTCGAGTTACCTTTGATCTTTCTCTTACTTCTGGGGAGACTTATGAGGGTTTTTGGTAAAATACAGGTTACAACATTCCCCACTGATTGTATGGCTGCTTCTCCAAATCTTTTGGGAAGACTTGAGAACCAATCTTGATGGTGAACCGGTAACATTTCATAACCTTGGTTATGATCAGCCTCACATCTTGTACTTGCTGTCTGGTAAAGATAGTTAGCCTATTGATTATACAGGGGCCTATTGAAACCAAGCCATCCTAGCAACAGTCCAAGCAAGAGCAGACCATAAGGCAGGATTCCATTCCAGACACTCCAAAGGGGCTTTTCAAATAGCTCTCTTCTTCTTTTTACCAGGTTTGCAGGAGGTCTAGCCCTCTTCTATTTTGAAGGGCCACTTTAGCTAAGGAATCTATCTGATCAGGAATGTCCTGAATGGTATTAGATAATGCGTGTACATCTTTAATGATCTGGTTGGAAAGTTGAACAGAGAACCCCAATCCCGCTGCCCCCATACCCAGGGCTCCTGATATTCCCAGACCTACCAATAAAGGAATAAATTGAACTCCTCGCTTTGAGTGGACTATAATATAATCCAGGCTAGAAATGGGGACAGGCTCATCCCCAGGTAAAACCTCCAAGTCAGGCAACAGGATAGCTGTTTTTTGCTTACAGGACGTCCAAACCTGCTGTGTGAGGTTTGTAACAGCGCCATTAAAGTCCCCAGTAGTGGGATAGAAGGGGCAAAATCAAGCATGCAAAAGCAGCACATGCCTGATACTATTTCACTATGCTAGGTCAATTTTTTTTATACAAGGGGAAAAAGAAAAAAACAGGAAAAGGGTACAAGTAATACAAAATTTCAAAAATAAACAGTAAGAAACCACTAGTTAATAGATTACATATTCTCATCTTAGAAATAGCTGTTCAAGTTACAAAATTGAAGCATATAAAGAGGGCATTCAAAGAGTGAGAGTGCAAACAGTTTTGTTCAATGATCCAAAAAACTCAGTAATATGGTTATCTATCTTATACACTTCAACATATATGCAGTTATAACCTTTAGAGGACTTTCTTTTCTTTTCTTTTGTACGATGACAATTACACATTTTGGGTTTTATTACTCCCACAGTTCTTATGACTTTTTTGAGGACAGTAAAACCAAATGCAACATATCACAACAGAGTCAAATCCACAGGATGGACATAAGAGATAATGTAAAAACAAAATACAAGCTGATCGACAATGGTTACCATACTGCCTCTTGCTATTTTAAGAAGAATTGCCAGTTATCATAAAATTGAACAAAACAGTAAAGAATAAAACCAAAGCATTGGAGAAAATACAGGACTTTAAAAGAAGACAATAGTCAACCTGAAAGGGCGTCATAATGATTCTTATTGTCCTCACAGTTTTGCCTATACTTTCGAACTTGGTACTATCAAGCAAAGCAGAATAGGGGAAAATCAGTCAAAACAAGATGTGAGGGCAATACAGGATTTCAAATCAAGTTAATAGGAAATCAAAGTAGGTCATTATAATGTATCCTGCTATTTTTTATTTATTTTTCCCTTAATTAAAAAGATAAAAAGGAAAAAGTAAATAATTTTTAAAAAGGGGGGTTCAGATAAAAGACGGCCTAAAAACAGAACAGCGCAGTTCAAGACATAACTATTTAAGCAAAACAGTGTTTCACCACAAGATGTCCTGACAGAAAAATTATTAGTAGGAGTGTCTCTTTCCTTGAAAGCTTAGTCAATTTTAACTGTAAGGGGTTACCAGTCTGCTGCACAGACCATTGGTCCCGGGAACGTTGGTCTCCTTGGGTGTCCAGAACCTTCACATGAGAGTGGTGGATTCAAGGTGTTTTGCCAGCCACCTTCACTGCAGTGGGAGAACTGAGGACCATGGTGTATGGTCCCTCCCAGCGAGGCTGAAGGGTGTCTCTTTGGTGATTCTAGACTAGGCCCAGAGTACCGGGTTCTCCCAGCAGCCTGGACTCAGAGTGAGAGTCTACAGGAGGATGCTTCAGCCTGAATAACCAATGTATGGAGGTCAAGATGTGCTGAAGAGCCTGCAGGGGCATAATGAGTTCTTGGTTAGTCAGTTGCACCAATTTTTCCTCAGAGAGTTTTGGAATGAGAGGAGGGTGTTTCCCATACATTGCATCAAAAGGGGATGTACCAGAAGCATAAGGAGTACATCGGGTCCACAGGAGGGCAAAAGGAAGGAGACTTACCCAATTATCGCTGGTTTCTAGAGACAGCTTTGTAATCATATTTTTAAATGTCTGATTCATCCTCTCTACTTGCCCTGAGGTTTGAGGCCAGTAAGTGCCATGAAGTTCCAATCAATGTGTAAGGCCTGGGTTCGTTTTTGAATTATCTTGGCCTTGAAAGCCCGATCATTGTCAGACCCCAAAGATAAGGGTAGGCCGAAATGTGGAATGATCTTATATAACAACTTTTTAACCACTGTGAGAGCTGAATCTGACCTGGTGGGAAATGCCTCCACCCAGCCAGTGAAGGTGTGGACCATCACTAGCAGTTATTTGTGTCCCTGGGGACCTGGCTTCTCTATTGTAGTAAAGTGTATTTCAAGGTGTTCTCCTGGGGAAGTTCCCCGAAAATGAGTAGTTTCCACATGGAGCTGTCACTTAGAGTTAACTATCTGTCCTTCAAGAGGACATCTTGAACTGGCAGCCACTGTCAATTTGGATAGCTGGGGTATAAAGAATCAGTCCCAAAAGAGCTCAGCTAGTTTTGATCCTCCCAAATGAGTGGACTAATGACCTTACTGAATGAGCGTCCATCTGAGGACTTCAGGCAGCAAGATTCTCTCATCTGGTAACTGATACCAGCCTCCTGGAATATCGGGCTTTGCCTGGAGTTGGGCAGGCATTTGTAGGTCCTTTTGTGTATACACAGGTTCTGATAACATTGGAGGCATCAGCAAGATGGTAGGAGTGGTTTCCTCTATGTCCCCTTCTTCAGACCCCACTGATTTTATGGCAGCTTCTTTGGCTGCCATATCAATCAAATTGTTTCCCCAGATAATGGGATCATCTCCTTTTTTGGTGGGCCTTGCAATGTATGATGGCCACTTTTTCAGGTACCCAAATTGCTGCCAGCAGGTCTAATATTTAGGGACATTTTTAATTTTATATCCTGCTGAGGTCAATAGTCCTCTCTCCTGATAAATTGCTCCATGTACATGAGCAGTAGCAAAAGCATATCTGATATCGATGTAGATGTTAATCCACTTACCTTCAGCCAGTTTCAAGGCTTTTGTTAAGGCGATGAGTTCAGCTCACTGAGCAGAAGCGCCAGAGACCTACTGCTGTGCCCACAAAATTGGGGTCTTGGAGGTCACAGGCACCCCTGCAACTCGTTTGCTTTGAAAGTACCTGTAGCTGCTACCTTCTGAGAAGAATGATGGTTTCCCCTTCTAGAGGTATGTCGGTCGGGTCAGATCGAAGGCTCTGGTAGCTGTCAATCAAGGTGGAGCATTCATGGTATAGGGGCTGATGGATCCTCATCGGGCAGCAGTGTGTCTGGATTCAGGGCCACTGAGGACTTGAAAACAACAGAGTCAGGATCTAAAAGCAGTGCTTGGTAATGCATTATCCACGCATTCCATAGCCAGTAACCTGGAGGGTCCCAGATAAGAGTCTAAAGCGAGTGAGAGGTTATCACAGTGACCTTCTGGCCAAAGGCTAGCTTTTGAGTTTCCTCTCCAGCCTCTTAGAGAAATCTGCTTTTGGTCTCTGCCAGGGTCCCGGGTCCTGGGTTATTGCTCCCGTTGTAATCCCGCTCAGCTCATCCACATACAAGAAAAATGGCTTGTTTAGATTAGGGAGTCCTAGTGCGGGGGCATCCACTAGGGCCTGCCTCAACTGTTGGAGCACTGTCTCTTGCATGTCTGTCCATTCCAGTGGGCCCTGTCTTTGCCCTTTTGAAGATTCATATAGTGGCTGGGCTATCTCAGCAAATTTTAATGTACAGAGTCTACAATATCCAACTTCACCAAGAAAGTGATGCACTTGCTTTTTGGTTTTTGGTTCCGGTATCTGTAGGATGGCTTGAACCCTTGTATTTGATTGATTGATTGATTGATTGATTGATTGTCTTTTTCATTTTTATCGGTACCAGAGATCGAACTCATGACCACAGACTTGCAAGGAAGGCGCTTATGCCACTGAGCTAAATCCCCAGTCCTCCAACCCTTGTATTTGAAAGGGTCCTTTTTCCGCCTTGTAATTGATACCCCAGGTAAGTCACTGTTAGCTAGCATATCTTGCCTTTTTTGCTGAGACCTTGTATCCCAAATCATTTAAAGTTATTAACACGGCCTTGGTTGCTTCCTTGCAATCCTCAAAGGTTTTACCAGCCTCTAAAAGTCATTAACATATTGTACAAGTATGACATTTGGGTGATCTTCTCGATACCCTATCAGGTTCCTAGCTAAGGTCTCATCAAATAAAGTGGGAGCATCTTTAAAACCTTGTGTTAAATGCGTCCAAGTCAACTGTTGAGTTACTCTAGTCCCTGATCAGTGCATTGAAAAGCAAACATTGATTGACTTAGCAGAGCCACTGGGAGGTTGAAGAAAGCATGTTTTAGGGCCAAGACTGAGTACCAGATGTACTCTGGGCTCAAAAGGCTCAGCAGGGTTAGGGATTAGGAACAGTCAGATGCAAAGTAACAACTCGCCTCATGACTTCCCGGAGGTCTTAGACTGGCCAGTAATCTTGGGTCCCCGGTTTCTGTACTGGGAGCAATGGTGTTTTCCAGGGAGATCTCTCCCTGGAAGGTACAAGGTACACGGTACAAGATGCAAGGTACAAGAATCTTATTATTTTTTAATATAGCAATATGTTTTGTAATTCCTTGGTGGGCCTGTAAACTTATTGGATATTGTCTAAGGCTGAAGGCAGACACCTAGGGCAACAACTTTATGACCCGAGGAACTTGATTTATCGCCACAGCAGGGGGATTATTTGCAGCCCAGACTCCGGGTATCTCTGCTTGCCATGCCGGCAGAATATCTCTACCTGTCTCTGGAGTGGGATCATCTCCCAGCAGGAGATGATTTTCCCTTCAGGAAAGAAGGTAAGCACCTTGATTTGTTCCCGAGGTGTTGTTCCCAGAATCAGTTGTGGGGTCTCCGCCTGAAAACTGAATTGGACTTTTAACTTCTGAAGAAGGTCTCTTCTTAGCAGTGGATCGGGTTATTCTGAAACCCATAGAAATTCATGCATAGTGGTCTTTAGCCCAGAGTGAGGTAACTAGGCAACCATCTTCAGGTATGATTTTCACCCTCTGGTGGCGCCAACCACATTTACTTTGCTGTCAGTCAGAGTTCCCAATGGTTGAGTTAGAACAGAAAAAGTTGTGCCTGTGTCCACCAGGAAATTTATTTGTTTTCCCCCGAATTGCAAGGTTATTCTGGGCTCAGGGGGGGCATCTGAGACCTGATGCCCTCATTGTTGGCTCATCAGAGTCTGAGCCTCCCTTTCCATTTTTAGCTTTAACCTAGGGCGATCCATTCACCAATGGCCTTTTTCTTTACAATAGGCGCATTGGTACTTTTCAAGTGGGGTCCACCTTTTGTCTTTCTCATCTGTCTTTTCTTTTTGTTTCTGTTTATCTTCTTTTTCTGCACAGCAGCTCTAATACCATTATGATCTTCTCATTGTTTGCCTCTTGCCAGGTCGCTCTATTGCCAAATACACTATGTGCTATGTCTATTGCTGAGTTAGGGGCATCCCCTCAAAACCATCCAGTTTCTGTAATTACTTTTCAATACGTGGGGTTGACTGAGACACAAAGGCAATAGTAATAGCCCTTGCATTCTCATGCTTGACACAATCAATTGGTGTATAGAGTCTGTAGGCCTCTAGGAGGCGCTCCAGCAGTGCAGAAGGGGACACATCAGCTAAATGTCTTACCTCCAACACCTTGGACAGATTCTTAGCTGCTCCGTGGATTGCAGCTAGAAACAGTTGGCGATATTGGGTCAGAGCCTCGCTACCTCCAGATGTGTTTTCGGGATCCTTGGAGAATGGGGTGTTTTGGCCCTTCGAATTATACAGATCGGAAGTTGAAAAGGGAGTATATACAAAAATCGTGTCCCCTGATTCCTGGGGGTCTGGAGCCTCCCAAAGTGGACAGAGTGCTGACACCTCTGTGGTGGAGTCAGGCGAATTTGGCTGGGATCGGCTTTGGGTCCAGATCGGACTGGGAGAGCGGGGTAGGTGTTGGGTGAGGGGTCTCTAGAAGGAGAACATTGGAGAGGGAGGAGGACCTCTTCCAGTGGTCCTCCACTGATGGTAAAACTGGTGCGGAGGTTTGGGCGTTGGGCACAGGTGATTTTGGTTTTGTTTTCAAAGTTTCCACCGCCTCCGCCCGTGAGGAATAAGGAATCCAGGGTGCAGAATTATAGATGAGATCTATCCAAATCTGAATGGAAACAATTTCGTGTGGTTGAGAAGGAGACCAAAACACAAACTGGTGGACAGCCTGGGCAGTGCCCATGTCAAAGGATACACGGGGTCAGATGCTATTTGTCGCTATCGGCCACTCCTGAGAAGCAAAAATCATTAGGCTTCCTTTGAATATATGCTACCCGCAACCCTCAGCCCATCTCTCAAATTCTTGAAAGACAAGACTAAGGGGCGTGGGAGCAGTTTTTGCACCAGACTGACCCATTGTTGCTTGCTGTTGTTCTCTTGTCAGAGGAAGAAATCAAGAGAAAAGGTTACCAAATACAAGAAGAGACAGAACAATATGGAGAGAATCACAAAACCTAGGATTTTCTTTGCATGGTCTGAGGGTCTCCTGGGGTTTAAATGCCAGCACACTCAGAGTGACCAAAGGCACATGTAATCTATCAGGCGCAAGTGTGCTGGAAGGGAAAAGTTAGAAGAAACCACCAGACAAAACAGGACTACACAAAGACACAAAACAAAACCACCAGTAAAAATTAGAACAATCTTTCCCTGGCAAAATATGCTGGAAGCTTCCCTTCAAATTCCAATATCAAATTGGAGGGCAGCCCTGCTGGGGTCCAAGATCCAAATGAGTCAAGAGGCTCCACAAATGATATAGGATTCCCAACAAGGATCTGACCTGTCAAGGGTGAGGGTGTACCCTCCTAAAGAAAATTAAGTCCAACAGGAGCTTCCAGTAGTTACTAGTAGTGAATCAGTCCTCAGAAATTGAGTTGGTGTGCTGTTATTTCAGCCCGGATGAGGCCCCAAATGTGATGTTCCAGGGCTTTCTGAGGTATGAAGGGGCCAGAGAAAACAACTTGGAAAGGAAAAAATTATTTATTAAAGCACGGGCCTGTAGCCAATATGGAAGACTGCACTCCTAACAACTAAAGGGCGAGGTTCTTCTCCTGTAAAACTTCCAACAGCTGCTGGTCTCACAATGCAGTGGGGTGGGGTTTGCGGTGCACTACAGAACAGGAATGTGGCAGTTTGGGGAAGAACCAGGTTCAGTTGGGCTAACAAGCAAGTTTATATTAGGCAAACATCCTGTTCTGCTCTTCGAGTTACCTTTGATCTTTCTCTTACTTCTGGGGAGACTTATGAGGGTTTTTGGTAAAATACAGGTTACAACATTCCCCACTGATTGTATGGCTGCTTCTCCAAATCTTTTGGGAAGACTTGAGAACTAATCTTGATGGTGAACCGGTAACATTTCATAACCTTGGTTATGATCAGCCTCACATCTTGTACTTGCTGTCTGGTAAAGATAGTTAGCCTATTGATTATACAGGGGCCTATTGAAACCAAGCCATCCTAGCAACAGTCCAAGCAAGGGCAGACCATAAGGCAGGATTCCATTCCAGACACTCCAAAGGGGCTTTTCAAATAGCTCTCTTCTTCTTTTTACCAGGTTTGCAGGAGGTCTAGCCCTCTTCTATTTTGAAGGGCCACTTTAGCTAAGGAATCTATCTGATCAGGAATGTCCTGAATGGTATTAGATAATGCCTGTACATCTTTAATGATCTGGTTGGAAAGTTGAACAGAGAACCCCAATCCCGCTGCCCCCATACCCAGGGCTCCTGATATTCCCAGACCTACCAATAAAGGAATAAATTGAACTCCCGTGGACTGTAGTATAATCCATGCTAGAAATTGGGACAGGCTCATCCCCAGGTAAAACCTCTACGTCAGGCAACAGGATAGCTGTTTTTTGCTTACAAGACGTCCAAACCTGCTGTGTGAGGTTTGTAACAGCACCATTGAAGTCCCCAGTAGTGGGATAGAAGGGGCAAAAGAAAGCAAGCTAAAGCAGCACATGCCTGATACTATTTCACTATGCTAGGTCAATTTTTTTTATACAAGGGGAAAAAGAAAAAAACAGGAAAAGGGTACAAGTAATACAAAATTTCAAAAATAAACAGTAAGAAACCACTAGTTAATAGATTACATATTTTCATCTTAGAAATAGCTGTTCAAGTTACAAAATTGAAGCATATAAAGAGGGCATTCAAAGAGTGAGAGTGCAAACAGTTTTGTTCAGTGATCCAAAAAACTCAGTAATATGGTTATCTATCTTATACACTTCAACATATATGCAGTTATAACCTTTAGAGGACTTTCTTTTCTTTTCTTTTGTACGATGACAATTACACATTTTGGGTTTTATTACTCCCACAGTTCTTATGACTTTTTTGAGGACAGTAAAACCAAATGCAACATATCACAACAGAGTCAAATCCACAGGATGGACATAAGAGATAATGTAAAAACAAAATACAAGCTGATCGACAATGGTTACCATACTGCCTCTTGCTATTTTAAGAAGAATTGCCAGTTATCATAAAATTGAACAAAACAGTAAAGAATAAAACCAAAGCATTGGAGAAAATACAGGACTTTAAAAGAAGACAATAGTCAACCTGAAAGGGCGTCATAATGATTCTTATTGTCTTCACAGTTTTGCCTATACTTTCGAACTTGGTACTATCAAGCAAAGCAGAATAGGGGAAAATCAGTCAAAACAAGATGTGAGGGCAATACAGGATTTCAAATCAAGTTAATAGGAAATCAAAGTAGGTCATTATAATGTATCCTGCTATTTTTTATTTATTTTTCCCTTAATTAAAAAGATAAAAAGGAAAAAGTAAATAATTTTTAAAAAGGGGGGTTCAGATAAAAGACGGCCTAAAAACAGAACAGCGCAGTTCAAGACATAACTATTTAAGCAAAACAGTGTTTCACCACAAGATGTCCTGACAGAAAAATTATTAGTAGGAGTGTCTCTTTCCTTGAAAGCTTAGTCAATTTTAACTGTAAGGGGTTACCAGTCTGCTGCACAGACCATTGGTCCCGGGAACGTTGGTCTCCTTGGGTGTCCAGAACCTTCACATGAGAGTGGTGGATTCAAGGTGTTTTGCCAGCCACCTTCACTGCCGTGGGAGAACTGAGGACCATGGTGTATGGTCCCTCCCAGCGAGGCTGAAGGGTGTCTCTTTGGTGATTCTGGACTAGGCCCAGAGTACCGGGTTCTCCCAGCAGCCTGGACTCAGAGTGAGAGTCTACAGGAGGATGCTTCAGCCTGAATAACCAATGTATGGAGGTCAAGATGTGCTGAAGAGCCTGCAGGGGCATAATGAGTCCTTGGTTAGTCAGTTGCACCAATTTTTCCTCAGAGAGTTTTGGAATGAGAGGAGGGTGTTTCCCATACATTGCATCAAAAGGGGATGTACCAGAAGCATAAGGAGTACATCGGGTCCACAGGAGGGCAAAAGGAAGGAGACTTACCCAATTATCGCTGGTTTCTAGAGACAGCTTTGTAATCATATTTTTAAATGTCTGATTCATCCTCTCTACTTGCCCTGAGCTTTGAGGCCAGTAAGTGCCATGAAGTTTCCAATCAATGTGTAAGGCCTGGGTTCGTTTTTGAATTATCTTGGCCTTGAAAGCCCGATCATTGTCAGACCCCAAAGATAAGGGTAGGCCGAAATGTGGAATGATCTTATATAACAACTTTTTAACCACTGTGAGAGCTGAATCTGACCTGGTGGGAAATGCCTCCACCCAGCCAGTGAAGGTGTGGACCATCACTAGCAGTTATTTGTGTCCCTGGGGACCTGGCTTCTCTATTGTAGTAAAGTGTATTTCAAGGTGTTCTCCCGGGGAAGTTCCCCGAAAATGAGTAGTTTCCACATGGAGCTGTCACTTAGAGTTAACTATCTGTCCTTCAAGAGGACATCTTGAACTGGCAGCCACTGTCAATTTGGATAGCTGGGGTATAAAGAATCAGTCCCAAAAGAGCTCAGCTAGTTTTGATCCTCCCAAATGAGTGGACTAATGACCTTACTGAATGAGCGTCCATCTGAGGACTTCAGGCAGCAAGATTCTCTCATCTGGTAACTGATACCAGCCTCCTGGAATATCGGGCTTTGCCTGGAGTTGGGCAGGCATGTGCAGGTCCTTTTGTGTATACACAGGTTCTGATAACATTGGAGGCATCAGCAAGAGGGTAGGAGTGGTTTCCTCTATGTCCCCTTCTTCAGACCCCACTGATTTTATGGCAGCTTCTTTGGCTGCCATATCAATCAAATTGTTTCCCCAGATAATGGGATCATCTCCTTTTTTGGTGGGCCTTGCAATGTATGATGGCCACTTTTTCAGGTACCCAAATTGCTGCCAGCAGGTCTAATATTTAGGGACATTTTTAATTTTATATCCTGCTGAGGTCAATAGTCCTCTCTCCTGATAAATTGCTCCATGTACATGAGCAGTAGCAAAAGCATATCTGATATCGATGTAGATGTTAATCCACTTACCTTCAGCCAGTTTCAAGGCTTTTGTTAAGGCGATGAGTTCAGCTCACTGAGCAGAAGCGCCAGAGACCTACTGCTGTGCCCACAAAATTGGGGTCTTGGAGGTCACAGGCACCCCTGCAACTCGTTTGCTTTGAAAGTACCTGTAGCTGCTACCTTCTGAGAAGAATGATGGTTTCCCCTTCTAGAGGTATGTCGGTCGGGTCAGATCGAAGGCTCTGGTAGCTGTCAATCAAGGTGGAGCATTCATGGTATAGGGGCTGATGGATCCTCATCGGGCAGCAGTGTGTCTGGATTCAGGGCCACTGAGGACTTGAAAACAACAGAGTCAGGATCTAAAAGCAGTGCTTGGTAATGCATTATCCACGCATTCCATAGCCAGTAACCTGGAGGGTCCCAGATAAGAGTCTAAAGCGAGTGAGAGGTTATCACAGTGACCTTCTGGCCAAAGGCTAGCTTTTGAGTTTCCTCTCCAGCCTCTTAGAGAAATCTGCTTTTGGTCTCTGCCAGGGTCCCGGGTCCTGGGTTATTGCTCCCGTTGTAATCCCGCTCAGCTCATCCACATACAAGAAAAATGGCTTGTTTAGATTAGGGAGTCCTAGTGCGGGGGCATCCACTAGGGCCTGCCTCAACTGTTGGAGCACTGTCTCTTGCATGTCTGTCCATTCCAGTGGGCCCTGTCTTTGCCCTTTTGAAGATTCATATAGTGGCTGGGCTATCTCAGCAAATTTTAATGTACAGAGTCTACAATATCCAACTTCACCAAGAAAGTGATGCACTTGCTTTTTGGTTTTTGGTTCCGGTATCTGTAGGATGGCTTGAACCCTTGTATTTGATTGATTGATTGATTGATTGATTGATTGTCTTTTTCATTTTTATCGGTACCAGAGATCGAACTCATGACCACAGACTTGCAAGGAAGGCGCTTATGCCACTGAGCTAAATCCCCAGTCCTCCAACCCTTGTATTTGAAAGGGTCCTTTTTCCGCCTTGTAATTGATACCCCAGGTAAGTCACTGTTAGCTAGCATATCTTGCCTTTTTTGCTGAGACCTTGTATCCCAAATCATTTAAAGTTATTAACACGGCCTTGGTTGCTTCCTTGCAATCCTCAAAGGTTTTACCAGCCTCTAAAAGTCATTAACATATTGTACAAGTATGACATTTGGGTGATCTTCTCGATACCCTATCAGGTTCCTAGCTAAGGTCTCATCAAATAAAGTGGGAGCATCTTTAAAACCTTGTGTTAAATGCGTCCAAGTCAACTGTTGAGTTACTCTAGTCCCTGATCAGTGCATTGAAAAGCAAACATTGATTGACTTAGCAGAGCCACTGGGAGGTTGAAGAAAGCATGTTTTAGGGCCAAGACTGAGTACCAGATGTACTCTGGGCTCAAAAGGCTCAGCAGGGTTAGGGATTAGGAACAGTCAGATGCAAAGTAACAACTCGCCTCATGACTTCCCGGAGGTCTTAGACTGGCCAGTAATCTTGGGTCCCCGGTTTCTGTACTGGGAGCAATGGTGTTTTCCAGGGAGATCTCTCCCTGGAAGGTACAAGGTACACGGTACAAGATGCAAGGTACAAGAATCTTATTATTTTTTAATATAGCAATATGTTTTGTAATTCCTTGGTGGGCCTGTAAACTTATTGGATATTGTCTAAGGCTGAAGGCAGACACCTAGGGCAACAACTTTATGACCCGAGGAACTTGATTTATCGCCACAGCAGGGGGATTATTTGCAGCCCAGACTCCGGGTATCTCTGCTTGCCATGCCGGCAGAATATCTCTACCTGTCTCTGGAGTGGGATCATCTCCCAGCAGGAGATGATTTTCCCTTCAGGAAAGAAGGTAAGCACCTTGATTTGTTCCCGAGGTGTTGTTCCCAGAATCAGTTGTGGGGTCTCCGCCTGAAAACTGAATTGGACTTTTAACTTCTGAAGAAGGTCTCTTCTTAGCAGTGGATCGGGTTATTCTGAAACCCATAGAAATTCATGCATAGTGGTCTTTAGCCCAGAGTGAGGTAACTAGGCAACCATCTTCAGGTATGATTTTCACCCTCTGGTGGCGCCAACCACATTTACTTTGCTGTCAGTCAGAGTTCCCAATGGTTGAGTTAGAACAGAAAAAGTTGTGCCTGTGTCCACCAGGAAATTTATTTGTTTTCCCCCGAATTGCAAGGTTATTCTGGGCTCAGGGGGGGCATCTGAGACCTGATGCCCTCATTGTTGGCTCATCAGAGTCTGAGCCTCCCTTTCCATTTTTAGCTTTAACCTAGGGCGATCCATTCACCAATGGCCTTTTTCTTTACAATAGGCGCATTGGTACTTTTCAAGTGGGGTCCACCTTTTGTCTTTCTCATCTGTCTTTTATTTTTGTTTCTGTTTATCTTCTTTTTCTGCACAGCAGCTCTAATACCATTATGATCTTCTCATTGTTTGCCTCTTGCCAGGTCGCTCTATTGTCAAATACACTATGTGCTATGTCTATTGCTGAGTTAGGGGCATCCCCTCAAAACCATCCAGTTTCTGTAATTACTTTTCAATACGTGGGGTTGACTGAGACACAAAGGCAATAGTAATAGCCCTTGCATTCTCATGCTTGACACAATCAATTGGTGTATAGAGTCTGTAGGCCTCTAGGAGGCGCTCCAGCAGTGCAGAAGGGGACACATCAGCTAAATGTCTTACCTCCAACACCTTGGACAGATTCTTAGCTGCTCCGTGGATTGCAGCTAGAAACAGTTGGCGATATTGGGTCAGAGCCTCGCTACCTCCAGATGTGTTTTCGGGATCCTTGGAGAATGGGGTGTTTTGGCCCTTCGAATTATACAGATCGGAAGTTGAAAAGGGAGTATATACAAAAATCGTGTCCCCTGATTCCTGGGGGTCTGGAGCCTCCCAAAGTGGACAGAGTGCTGACACCTCTGTGGTGGAGTCAGGCGAATTTGGCTGGGATCGGCTTTGGGTCCAGATCGGACTGGGAGAGCGGGGTAGGTGTTGGGTGAGGGGTCTCTAGAAGGAGAACATTGGAGAGGGAGGAGGACCTCTTCCAGTGGTCCTCCACTGATGGTAAAACTGGTGCGGAGGTTTGGGCGTTGGGCACAGGTGATTTTGGTTTTGTTTTCAAAGTTTCCACCGCCTCCGCCCGTGAGGAATAAGGAATCCAGGGTGCAGAATTATAGATGAGATCTATCCAAATCTGAATGGAAACAATTTCGTGTGGTTGAGAAGGAGACCAAAACACAAACTGGTGGACAGCCTGGGCAGTGCCCATGTCAAAGGATACACGGGGTCAGATGCTATTTGTCGCTATCGGCCACTCCTGAGAAGCAAAAATCATTAGGCTTCCTTTGAATATATGCTACCCGCAACCCTCAGCCCATCTCTCAAATTCTTGAAAGACAAGACTAAGGGGCGTGGGAGCAGTTTTTGCACCAGACTGACCCATTGTTGCTTGCTGTTGTTCTCTTGTCAGAGGAAGAAATCAAGAGAAAAGGTTACCAAATACAAGAAGAGACAGAACAATATGGAGAGTATCACAAAACCTAGGATTTTCTTTGCATGGTCTGAGGGTCTCCTGGGGTTTAAATGCCAGCACACTCAGAGTGACCAAAGGCACATGTAATCTATCAGGCGCAAGTGTGCTGGAAGGGAAAAGTTAGAAGAAACCACCAGACAAAACAGGACTACACAAAGACACAAAACAAAACCACCAGTAAAAATTAGAACAATCTTTCCCTGGCAAAATAGGCTGGAAGCTTCCCTTCAAATTCCAATATCAAATTGGAGGGCAGCCCTGCTGGGGTCCAAGATCCAAATGAGTCAAGAGGCTCCACAAATGATATAGGATTCCCAACAAGGATCTGACCTGTCAAGGGTGAGGGTGTACCCTCCTAAAGAAAATTAAGTCCAACAGGAGCTTCCAGTAGTTACTAGTAGTGAATCAGTCCTCAGAAATTGAGTTGGTGTGCTGTTATTTCAGCCCGGATGAGGCCCCAAATGTGATGTTCCACTGCTTTCTGAGGTATGAAGGGGCCAGAGAAAACAACTTGGAAAGGAAAAAATTATTTATTAAAGCACGGGCCTGTAGCCAATATGGAAGACTGCACTCCTAACAACTAAAGGGCGAGGTTCTTCTCCTGTAAAACTTCCAACAGCTGCTGGTCTCACAATGCAGTGGGGTGGGGTTTTCGGTGCACTACAGAACAGGAATGTGGCAGTTTGGGGAAGAACCAGGTTCAGTTGGGCTAACAAGCAAGTTTATATTAGGCAAACATCCTGTTCTGCTCTTCGAGTTACCTTTGATCTTTCTCTTACTTCTGGGGAGACTTATGAGGGTTTTTGGTAAAATACAGGTTACAACATTCCCCACTGATTGTATGGCTGCTTCTCCAAATCTTTTGGGAAGACTTGAGAACTAATCTTGATGGTGAACCGGTAACATTTCATAACCTTGGTTATGATCAGCCTCACATCTTGTACTTGCTGTCTGGTAAAGATAGTTAGCCTATTGATTATACAGGGAACTATTGAAACCAAGCCATCCTAGCAACAGTCCAAGCAAGAGCAGACCATAAGGCAGGATTCCATTCCAGACACTCCAAAGGGGCTTTTCAAATAGCTCTCTTCTTCTTTTTACCAGGTTTGCAGGAGGTCTAGCCCTCTTCTATTTTGAAGGGCCACTTTAGCTAAGGAATCTATCTGATCAGGAATGTCCTGAATGGTATTAGATAATGCGTGTACATCTTTAATGATCTGGTTGGAAAGTTGAACAGAGAACCCCAATCCCGCTGCCCCCATACCCAGGGCTCCTGATATTCCCAGACCTACCAATAAAGGAATAAATTGAACTCCTCGCTTTGAGTGGACTATAATATAATCCAGGCTAGAAATGGGGACAGGCTCATCCCCAGGTAAAACCTCCAAGTCAGGCAACAGGATAGCTGTTTTTTGCTTACAGGACGTCCAAACCTGCTGTGTGAGGTTTGTAACAGCGCCATTAAAGTCCCCAGTAGTGGGATAGAAGGGGCAAAATCAAGCATGCAAAAGCAGCACATGCCTGATACTATTTCACTATGCTAGGTCAATTTTTTTTATACAAGGGGAAAAAGAAAAAAACAGGAAAAGAGTACAAGTAATACAAAATTTCAAAAATAAACAGTAAGAAACCACTAGTTAATAGATTACATATTCTCATCTTAGAAATAGCTGTTCAAGTTACAAAATTGAAGCATATAAAGAGGGCATTCAAAGAGAGAGAGTGCAAACAGTTTTGTTCAATGATCCAAAAAACTCAGTAATATGGTTATCTATCTTATACACTTCAACATATATGCAGTTATAACCTTTAGAGGACTTTCTTTTCTTTTCTTTTGTACGATGACAATTACACATTTTGGGTTTTATTACTCCCACAGTTCTTATGACTTTTTTGAGGACAGTAAAACCAAATGCAACATATCACAACAGAGTCAAATCCACAGGATGGACATAAGAGATAATGTAAAAACAAAATACAAGGTGATCGACAATGGTTACCATACTGCCTCTTGCTATTTTAAGAAGAATTGCCAGTTATCATAAAATTGAACAAAACAGTAAAGAATAAAACCAAAGCATTGGAGAAAATACAGGACTTTAAAAGAAGACAATAGTCAACCTGAAAGGGCGTCATAATGATTCTTATTGTCTTCACAGTTTTGCCTATACTTTCGAACTTGGTACTATCAAGCAAAGCAGAATAGGGGAAAATCAGTCAAAACAAGATGTGAGGGCAATACAGGATTTCAAATCAAGTTAATAGGAAATCAAAGTAGGTCATTATAATGTATCCTGCTATTTTTTATTTATTTTTCCCTTAATTAAAAAGATAAAAAGGAAAAAGTAAATAATTTTTAAAAAGGGGGGTTCAGATAAAAGACGGCCTAAAAACAGAACAGCGCAGTTCAAGACATAACTATTTAAGCAAAACAGTGTTTCACCACAAGATGTCCTGACAGAAAAATTATTAGTAGGAGTGTCTCTTTCCTTGAAAGCTTAGTCAATTTTAACTGTAAGGGGTTACCAGTCTGCTGCACAGACCATTGGTCCCGGGAACGTTGGTCTCCTTGGGTGTCCAGAACCTTCACATGAGAGTGGTGGATTCAAGGTGTTTTGCCAGCCACCTTCACTGCAGTGGGAGAACTGAGGACCATGGTGTATGGTCCCTCCCAGCGAGGCTGAAGGGTGTCTCTTTGGTGATTCTAGACTAGGCCCAGAGTACCGGGTTCTCCCAGCAGCCTGGACTCAGAGTGAGAGTCTACAGGAGGATGCTTCAGCCTGAATAACCAATGTATGGAGGTCAAGATGTGCTGAAGAGCCTGCAGGGGCATAATGAGTTCTTGGTTAGTCAGTTGCACCAATTTTTCCTCAGAGAGTTTTGGAATGAGAGGAGGGTGTTTCCCATACATTGCATCAAAAGGGGATGTACCAGAAGCATAAGGAGTACATCGGGTCCACAGGAGGGCAAAAGGAAGGAGACTTACCCAATTATCGCTGGTTTCTAGAGACAGCTTTGTAATCATATTTTTAAATGTCTGATTCATCCTCTCTACTTGCCCTGAGGTTTGAGGCCAGTAAGTGCCATGAAGTTTCCAATCAATGTGTAAGGCCTGGGTTCGTTTTTGAATTATCTTGGCCTTGAAAGCCCGATCATTGTCAGACCCCAAAGATAAGGGTAGGCCGAAATGTGGAATGATCTTATATAACAACTTTTTAACCACTGTGAGAGCTGAATCTGACCTGGTGGGAAATGCCTCCACCCAGCCAGTGAAGGTGTGGACCATCACTAGCAGTTATTTGTGTCCCTGGGGACCTGGCTTCTCTATTGTAGTAAAGTGTATTTCAAGGTGTTCTCCTGGGGAAGTTCCCCGAAAATGAGTAGTTTCCACATGGAGCTGTCACTTAGAGTTAACTATCTGTCCTTCAAGAGGACATCTTGAACTGGCAGCCACTGTCAATTTGGATAGCTGGGGTATAAAGAATCAGTCCCAAAAGAGCTCAGCTAGTTTTGATCCTCCCAAATGAGTGGACTAATGACCTTACTGAATGAGCGTCCATCTGAGGACTTCAGGCAGCAAGATTCTCTCATCTGGTAACTGATACCAGCCTCCTGGAATATCGGGCTTTGCCTGGAGTTGGGCAGGCATGTGTAGGTCCTTTTGTGTATACACAGGTTCTGATAACATTGGAGGCATCAGCAAGAGGGTAGGAGTGATTTCCTCTATGTCCCCTTCTTCAGACCTCACTGATTTTATGGCAGCTTCTTTGGCTGCCATATCAATCAAATTGTTTCCCCAGATAATGGGATCATCTCCTTTTTTGGTGGGCCTTGCAATGTATGATGGCCACTTTTTCAGGTAACCAAATTGCTGCCAGCAGGTCTAATATTTAGGGACATTTTTAATTTTATATCCTGCTGAGGTCAATAGTCCTCTCTCCTGATAAATTGCTCCATGTACATGAGCAGTAGCAAAAGCATATCTGATATCGATGTAGATGTTAATCCACTTACCTTCAGCCAGTTTCAAGGCTTTGTTAAGGCGATGAGTTCAGCTCACTGAGCAGAAGCGCCAGAGACCTATTTGTGTGCCCACAAAATTGGGGTCTTGGAGGTCACAGGCACCCCTGCAACTCGTTTGCTTTGAAAGTACCTGTAGCTGCTACCTTCTGAGAAGAATGATGGTTTCCCCTTCTAGAGGTATGTCGGTCGGGTCAGATCGAAGGCTCTGGTAGCTGTCAATCAAGGTGGAGCATTCATGGTATAGGGGCTGATGGATCCTCATTGGGCAGCAGTGTGTCTGGATTCAGGGCCACTGAGGACTTGAAAACAACAGAGTCAGGATCTAAAAGCAGTGCTTGGTAATGCATTATCCACGCATTCCATAGCCAGTAACCTGGAGGGTCCCAGATAAGAGTCTAAAGCGAGTGAGAGGTTATCACAGTGACCTTCTGGCCAAAGGCTAGCTTTTGAGTTTCCTCTCCAGCCTCTTAGAGAAATCTGCTTTTTGTCTCTGCCAGGGTCCTGGGTCCTGGGTTATTGCTCCCATTGTAATCCCGCTCAGCTCATCCACATACAAGAAAAATGGCTTGTTTAGATTAGGGAGTCCTAGTGCGGGGGCATCCACTAGGGCCTGCCTCAACTGTTGGAGCACTGTCTCTTGCATGTCTGTCCATTCCAGTGGGCCCTGTCTTTGCCCTTTTGAAGATTCATATAGTGGCTGGGGTATCTCAGCAAATTTTAATGTACAGAGTCTACAATATCCAACTTCACCAAGAAAGTGATGCACTTGCTTTTTGGTTTTTGGTTCCGGTATCTGTAGGATGGCTTGAACCCTTGTATTTGATTGATTGATTGATTGATTGATTGATTGTCTTTTTCATTTTTATCGGTACCAGAGATCGAACTCATGACCACAGACTTGCAAGGAAGGCGCTTATGCCACTGAGCTAAATCCCCAGTCCTCCAACCCTTGTATTTGAAAGGGTCCTTTTTCCGCCTTGTAATTGATACCCCAGGTAAGTCACTGTTAGCTAGCATATCTTGCCTTTTTTGCTGAGACCTTGTATCCCAAATCATTTAAAGTTATTAACACGGCCTTGGTTGCTTCCTTGCAATCCTCAAAGGTTTTACCAGCCTCTAAAAGTCATTAACATATTGTACAAGTATGACATTTGGGTGATCTTCTCGATACCCTATCAGGTTCCTAGCTAAGGTCTCATCAAATAAAGTGGGAGCATCTTTAAAACCTTGTGTTAAATGCGTCCAAGTCAACTGTTGAGTTACTCTAGTCCCTGATCAGTGCATTGAAAAGCAAACATTGATTGACTTAGCAGAGCCACTGGGAGGTTGAAGAAAGCATGTTTTAGGGCCAAGACTGAGTACCAGATGTACTCTGGGCTCAAAAGGCTCAGCAGGGTTAGGGATTATGAACAGTCAGATGCAAAGTAACAACTCGCCTCATGACTTCCCGGAGGTCTTAGACTGGCCAGTAATCTTGGGTCCCCGGTTTCTGTACTGGGAGCAATGGTGTTTTCCAGGGAGATCTCTCCCTGGAAGGTACAAGGTACACGGTACAAGATGCAAGGTACAAGAATCTTATTATTTTTTAATATAGCAATATGTTTTGTAATTCCTTGGTGGGCCTGTAAACTTATTGGATATTGTCTAAGGCTGAAGGCAGACACCTAGGGCAACAACTTTATGACCCGAGGAACTTGATTTATCGCCACAGCAGGGGGATTATTTGCAGCCCAGACTCCGGGTATCTCTGCTTGCCATGCCGGCAGAATATCTCTACCTGTCTCTGGAGTGGGATCATCTCCCAGCAGGAGATGATTTTCCCTTCAGGAAAGAAGGTAAGCACCTTGATTTGTTCCCGAGGTGTTGTTCCCAGAATCAGTTGTGGGGTCTCCGCCTGAAAACTGAATTGGACTTTTAATTTCTGAAGAAGGTCTCTTCTTAGCAGTGGATCGGGTTATTCTGAAACCCATAGAAATTCATGCATAGTGGTCTTTAGCCCAGAGTGAGGTAACTAGGCAACCATCTTCAGGTATGATTTTCACCCTCTGGTGGCGCCAACCACATTTACTTTGCTGTCAGTCAGAGTTCCCAATGGTTGAGTTAGAACAGAAAAAGTTGTGCCTGTGTCCACCAGGAAATTTATTTGTTTTCCCCCGAATTGCAAGGTTATTCTGGGCTCAGGGGGGGCATCTGAGACCTGATGCCCTCATTGTTGGCTCATCAGAGTCTGAGCCTCCCTTTCCATTTTTAGCTTTAACCTAGGGCGATCCATTCACCAATGGCCTTTTTCTTTACAATAGGCGCATTGGTACTTTTCAAGTGGGGTCCACCTTTTGTCTTTCTCATCTGTCTTTTCTTTTTGTTTCTGTTTATCTTCTTTTTCTGCACAGCAGCTCTAATACCATTATGATCTTCTCATTGTTTGCCTCTTGCCAGGTCGCTCTATTGCCAAATACACTATGTGCTATGTCTATTGCTGAGTTAGGGGCATCCCCTCAAAACCATCCAGTTTCTGTAATTACTTTTCAATACGTGGGGTTGACTGAGACACAAAGGCAATAGTAATAGCCCTTGCATTCTCATGCTTGACACAATCAATTGGTGTATAGAGTCTGTAGGCCTCTAGGAGGCGCTCCAGCAGTGCAGAAGGGGACACATCAGCTAAATGTCTTACCTCCAACACCTTGGACAGATTCTTAGCTGCTCCGTGGATTGCAGCTAGAAACAGTTGGCGATATTGGGTCAGAGCCTCGCTACCTCCAGATGTGTTTTCGGGATCCTTGGAGAATGGGGTGTTTTGGCCCTTCGAATTATACAGATCGGAAGTTGAAAAGGGAGTATATACAAAAATCGTGTCCCCTGATTCCTGGGGGTCTGGAGCCTCCCAAAGTGGACAGAGTGCTGACACCTCTGTGGTGGAGTCAGGCGAATTTGGCTGGGATCGGCTTTGGGTCCAGATCGGACTGGGAGAGCGGGGTAGGTGTTGGGTGAGGGGTCTCTAGAAGGAGAACATTGGAGAGGGAGGAGGACCTCTTCCAGTGGTCCTCCACTGATGGTAAAACTGGTGCGGAGGTTTGGGCGTTGGGCACAGGTGATTTTGGTTTTGTTTTCAAAGTTTCCACCGCCTCCGCCCGTGAGGAATAAGGAATCCAGGGTGCAGAATTATAGATGAGATCTATCCAAATCTGAATGGAAACAATTTCGTGTGGTTGAGAAGGAGACCAAAACACAAACTGGTGGACAGCCTGGGCAGTGCCCATGTCAAAGGATACACGGGGTCAGATGCTATTTGTCGCTATCGGCCACTCCTGAGAAGCAAAAATCATTAGGCTTCCTTTGAATATACGCTACCCGCAACCCTCAGCCCATCTCTCAAATTCTTGAAAGACAAGACTAAGGGGCGTGGGAGCAGTTTTTGCACCAGACTGACCCATTGTTGCTTGCTGTTGTTCTCTTGTCAGAGGAAGAAATCAAGAGAAAAGGTTACCAAATACAAGAAGAGACAGAACAATATGGAGAGTATCACAAAACCTAGGATTTTCTTTGCATGGTCTGAGGGTCTCCTGGGGTTTAAATGCCAGCACACTCAGAGTGACCAAAGGCACATGTAATCTATCAGGCGCAAGTGTGCTGGAAGGGAAAAGTTAGAAGAAACCACCAGACAAAACAGGACTACACAAAGACACAAAACAAAACCACCAGTAAAAATTAGAACAATCTTTCCCTGGCAAAATAGGCTGGAAGCTTCCCTTCAAATTCCAATATCAAATTGGAGGGCAGCCCTGCTGGGGTCCAAGATCCAAATGAGTCAAGAGGCTCCACAAATGATATAGGATTCCCAACAAGGATCTGACCTGTCAAGGGTGAGGGTGTACCCTCCTAAAGAAAATTAAGTCCAACAGGAGCTTCCAGTAGTTACTAGTAGTGAATCAGTCCTCAGAAATTGAGTTGGTGTGCTGTTATTTCAGCCCGGATGAGGCCCCAAATGTGATGTTCCACTGCTTTCTGAGGTATGAAGGGGCCAGAGAAAACAACTTGGAAAGGAAAAAATTATTTATTAAAGCACGGGCCTGTAGCCAATATGGAAGACTGCACTCCTAACAACTAAAGGGCGAGGTTCTTCTCCTGTAAAACTTCCAACAGCTGCTGGTCTCACAATGCAGTGGGGTGGGGTTTTCGGTGCACTACAGAACAGGAATGTGGCAGTTTGGGGAAGAACCAGGTTCAGTTGGGCTAACAAGCAAGTTTATATTAGGCAAACATCCTGTTCTGCTCTTCGAGTTACCTTTGATCTTTCTCTTACTTCTGGGGAGACTTATGAGGGTTTTTGGTAAAATACAGGTTACAACATTCCCCACTGATTGTATGGCTGCTTCTCCAAATCTTTTGGGAAGACTTGAGAACTAATCTTGATGGTGAACCGGTAACATTTCATAACCTTGGTTATGATCAGCCTCACATCTTGTACTTGCTGTCTGGTAAAGATAGTTAGCCTATTGATTATACAGGGAACTATTGAAACCAAGCCATCCTAGCAACAGTCCAAGCAAGAGCAGACCATAAGGCAGGATTCCATTCCAGACACTCCAAAGGGGCTTTTCAAATAGCTCTCTTCTTCTTTTTACCAGGTTTGCAGGAGGTCTAGCCCTCTTCTATTTTGAAGGGCCACTTTAGCTAAGGAATCTATCTGATCAGGAATGTCCTGAATGGTATTAGATAATGCGTGTACATCTTTAATGATCTGGTTGGAAAGTTGAACAGAGAACCCCAATCCCGCTGCCCCCATACCCAGGGCTCCTGATATTCCCAGACCTACCAATAAAGGAATAAATTGAACTCCTCGCTTTGAGTGGACTATAATATAATCCAGGCTAGAAATGGGGACAGGCTCATCCCCAGGTAAAACCTCCAAGTCAGGCAACAGGATAGCTGTTTTTTGCTTACAGGACGTCCAAACCTGCTGTGTGAGGTTTGTAACAGCGCCATTAAAGTCCCCAGTAGTGGGATAGAAGGGGCAAAATCAAGCATGCAAAAGCAGCACATGCCTGATACTATTTCACTATGCTAGGTCAATTTTTTTTATACAAGGGGAAAAAGAAAAAAACAGGAAAAGAGTACAAGTAATACAAAATTTCAAAAATAAACAGTAAGAAACCACTAGTTAATAGATTACATATTCTCATCTTAGAAATAGCTGTTCAAGTTACAAAATTGAAGCATATAAAGAGGGCATTCAAAGAGAGAGAGTGCAAACAGTTTTGTTCAATGATCCAAAAAACTCAGTAATATGGTTATCTATCTTATACACTTCAACATATATGCAGTTATAACCTTTAGAGGACTTTCTTTTCTTTTCTTTTGTACGATGACAATTACACATTTTGGGTTTTATTACTCCCACAGTTCTTATGACTTTTTTGAGGACAGTAAAACCAAATGCAACATATCACAACAGAGTCAAATCCACAGGATGGACATAAGAGATAATGTAAAAACAAAATACAAGGTGATCGACAATGGTTACCATACTGCCTCTTGCTATTTTAAGAAGAATTGCCAGTTATCATAAAATTGAACAAAACAGTAAAGAATAAAACCAAAGCATTGGAGAAAATACAGGACTTTAAAAGAAGACAATAGTCAACCTGAAAGGGCGTCATAATGATTCTTATTGTCTTCACAGTTTTGCCTATACTTTCGAACTTGGTACTATCAAGCAAAGCAGAATAGGGGAAAATCAGTCAAAACAAGATGTGAGGGCAATACAGGATTTCAAATCAAGTTAATAGGAAATCAAAGTAGGTCATTATAATGTATCCTGCTATTTTTTATTTATTTTTCCCTTAATTAAAAAGATAAAAAGGAAAAAGTAAATAATTTTTAAAAAGGGGGGTTCAGATAAAAGACGGCCTAAAAACAGAACAGCGCAGTTCAAGACATAACTATTTAAGCAAAACAGTGTTTCACCACAAGATGTCCTGACAGAAAAATTATTAGTAGGAGTGTCTCTTTCCTTGAAAGCTTAGTCAATTTTAACTGTAAGGGGTTACCAGTCTGCTGCACAGACCATTGGTCCCGGGAACGTTGGTCTCCTTGGGTGTCCAGAACCTTCACATGAGAGTGGTGGATTCAAGGTGTTTTGCCAGCCACCTTCACTGCAGTGGGAGAACTGAGGACCATGGTGTATGGTCCCTCCCAGCGAGGCTGAAGGGTGTCTCTTTGGTGATTCTAGACTAGGCCCAGAGTACCGGGTTCTCCCAGCAGCCTGGACTCAGAGTGAGAGTCTACAGGAGGATGCTTCAGCCTGAATAACCAATGTATGGAGGTCAAGATGTGCTGAAGAGCCTGCAGGGGCATAATGAGTTCTTGGTTAGTCAGTTGCACCAATTTTTCCTCAGAGAGTTTTGGAATGAGAGGAGGGTGTTTCCCATACATTGCATCAAAAGGGGATGTACCAGAAGCATAAGGAGTACATCGGGTCCACAGGAGGGCAAAAGGAAGGAGACTTACCCAATTATCGCTGGTTTCTAGAGACAGCTTTGTAATCATATTTTTAAATGTCTGATTCATCCTCTCTACTTGCCCTGAGGTTTGAGGCCAGTAAGTGCCATGAAGTTTCCAATCAATGTGTAAGGCCTGGGTTCGTTTTTGAATTATCTTGGCCTTGAAAGCCCGATCATTGTCAGACCCCAAAGATAAGGGTAGGCCGAAATGTGGAATGATCTTATATAACAACTTTTTAACCACTGTGAGAGCTGAATCTGACCTGGTGGGAAATGCCTCCACCCAGCCAGTGAAGGTGTGGACCATCACTAGCAGTTATTTGTGTCCCTGGGGACCTGGCTTCTCTATTGTAGTAAAGTGTATTTCAAGGTGTTCTCCTGGGGAAGTTCCCCGAAAATGAGTAGTTTCCACATGGAGCTGTCACTTAGAGTTAACTATCTGTCCTTCAAGAGGACATCTTGAACTGGCAGCCACTGTCAATTTGGATAGCTGGGGTATAAAGAATCAGTCCCAAAAGAGCTCAGCTAGTTTTGATCCTCCCAAATGAGTGGACTAATGACCTTACTGAATGAGCGTCCATCTGAGGACTTCAGGCAGCAAGATTCTCTCATCTGGTAACTGATACCAGCCTCCTGGAATATCGGGCTTTGCCTGGAGTTGGGCAGGCATGTGTAGGTCCTTTTGTGTATACACAGGTTCTGATAACATTGGAGGCATCAGCAAGAGGGTAGGAGTGATTTCCTCTATGTCCCCTTCTTCAGACCTCACTGATTTTATGGCAGCTTCTTTGGCTGCCATATCAATCAAATTGTTTCCCCAGATAATGGGATCATCTCCTTTTTTGGTGGGCCTTGCAATGTATGATGGCCACTTTTTCAGGTAACCAAATTGCTGCCAGCAGGTCTAATATTTAGGGACATTTTTAATTTTATATCCTGCTGAGGTCAATAGTCCTCTCTCCTGATAAATTGCTCCATGTACATGAGCAGTAGCAAAAGCATATCTGATATCGATGTAGATGTTAATCCACTTACCTTCAGCCAGTTTCAAGGCTTTGTTAAGGCGATGAGTTCAGCTCACTGAGCAGAAGCGCCAGAGACCTATTTGTGTGCCCACAAAATTGGGGTCTTGGAGGTCACAGGCACCCCTGCAACTCGTTTGCTTTGAAAGTACCTGTAGCTGCTACCTTCTGAGAAGAATGATGGTTTCCCCTTCTAGAGGTATGTCGGTCGGGTCAGATCGAAGGCTCTGGTAGCTGTCAATCAAGGTGGAGCATTCATGGTATAGGGGCTGATGGATCCTCATTGGGCAGCAGTGTGTCTGGATTCAGGGCCACTGAGGACTTGAAAACAACAGAGTCAGGATCTAAAAGCAGTGCTTGGTAATGCATTATCCACGCATTCCATAGCCAGTAACCTGGAGGGTCCCAGATAAGAGTCTAAAGCGAGTGAGAGGTTATCACAGTGACCTTCTGGCCAAAGGCTAGCTTTTGAGTTTCCTCTCCAGCCTCTTAGAGAAATCTGCTTTTTGTCTCTGCCAGGGTCCTGGGTCCTGGGTTATTGCTCCCATTGTAATCCCGCTCAGCTCATCCACATACAAGAAAAATGGCTTGTTTAGATTAGGGAGTCCTAGTGCGGGGGCATCCACTAGGGCCTGCCTCAACTGTTGGAGCACTGTCTCTTGCATGTCTGTCCATTCCAGTGGGCCCTGTCTTTGCCCTTTTGAAGATTCATATAGTGGCTGGGGTATCTCAGCAAATTTTAATGTACAGAGTCTACAATATCCAACTTCACCAAGAAAGTGATGCACTTGCTTTTTGGTTTTTGGTTCCGGTATCTGTAGGATGGCTTGAACCCTTGTATTTGATTGATTGATTGATTGATTGATTGATTGTCTTTTTCATTTTTATCGGTACCAGAGATCGAACTCATGACCACAGACTTGCAAGGAAGGCGCTTATGCCACTGAGCTAAATCCCCAGTCCTCCAACCCTTGTATTTGAAAGGGTCCTTTTTCCGCCTTGTAATTGATACCCCAGGTAAGTCACTGTTAGCTAGCATATCTTGCCTTTTTTGCTGAGACCTTGTATCCCAAATCATTTAAAGTTATTAACACGGCCTTGGTTGCTTCCTTGCAATCCTCAAAGGTTTTACCAGCCTCTAAAAGTCATTAACATATTGTACAAGTATGACATTTGGGTGATCTTCTCGATACCCTATCAGGTTCCTAGCTAAGGTCTCATCAAATAAAGTGGGAGCATCTTTAAAACCTTGTGTTAAATGCGTCCAAGTCAACTGTTGAGTTACTCTAGTCCCTGATCAGTGCATTGAAAAGCAAACATTGATTGACTTAGCAGAGCCACTGGGAGGTTGAAGAAAGCATGTTTTAGGGCCAAGACTGAGTACCAGATGTACTCTGGGCTCAAAAGGCTCAGCAGGGTTAGGGATTATGAACAGTCAGATGCAAAGTAACAACTCGCCTCATGACTTCCCGGAGGTCTTAGACTGGCCAGTAATCTTGGGTCCCCGGTTTCTGTACTGGGAGCAATGGTGTTTTCCAGGGAGATCTCTCCCTGGAAGGTACAAGGTACACGGTACAAGATGCAAGGTACAAGAATCTTATTATTTTTTAATATAGCAATATGTTTTGTAATTCCTTGGTGGGCCTGTAAACTTATTGGATATTGTCTAAGGCTGAAGGCAGACACCTAGGGCAACAACTTTATGACCCGAGGAACTTGATTTATCGCCACAGCAGGGGGATTATTTGCAGCCCAGACTCCGGGTATCTCTGCTTGCCATGCCGGCAGAATATCTCTACCTGTCTCTGGAGTGGGATCATCTCCCAGCAGGAGATGATTTTCCCTTCAGGAAAGAAGGTAAGCACCTTGATTTGTTCCCGAGGTGTTGTTCCCAGAATCAGTTGTGGGGTCTCCGCCTGAAAACTGAATTGGACTTTTAATTTCTGAAGAAGGTCTCTTCTTAGCAGTGGATCGGGTTATTCTGAAACCCATAGAAATTCATGCATAGTGGTCTTTAGCCCAGAGTGAGGTAACTAGGCAACCATCTTCAGGTATGATTTTCACCCTCTGGTGGCGCCAACCACATTTACTTTGCTGTCAGTCAGAGTTCCCAATGGTTGAGTTAGAACAGAAAAAGTTGTGCCTGTGTCCACCAGGAAATTTATTTGTTTTCCCCCGAATTGCAAGGTTATTCTGGGCTCAGGGGGGGCATCTGAGACCTGATGCCCTCATTGTTGGCTCATCAGAGTCTGAGCCTCCCTTTCCATTTTTAGCTTTAACCTAGGGCGATCCATTCACCAATGGCCTTTTTCTTTACAATAGGCGCATTGGTACTTTTCAAGTGGGGTCCACCTTTTGTCTTTCTCATCTGTCTTTTCTTTTTGTTTCTGTTTATCTTCTTTTTCTGCACAGCAGCTCTAATACCATTATGATCTTCTCATTGTTTGCCTCTTGCCAGGTCGCTCTATTGCCAAATACACTATGTGCTATGTCTATTGCTGAGTTAGGGGCATCCCCTCAAAACCATCCAGTTTCTGTAATTACTTTTCAATACGTGGGGTTGACTGAGACACAAAGGCAATAGTAATAGCCCTTGCATTCTCATGCTTGACACAATCAATTGGTGTATAGAGTCTGTAGGCCTCTAGGAGGCGCTCCAGCAGTGCAGAAGGGGACACATCAGCTAAATGTCTTACCTCCAACACCTTGGACAGATTCTTAGCTGCTCCGTGGATTGCAGCTAGAAACAGTTGGCGATATTGGGTCAGAGCCTCGCTACCTCCAGATGTGTTTTCGGGATCCTTGGAGAATGGGGTGTTTTGGCCCTTCGAATTATACAGATCGGAAGTTGAAAAGGGAGTATATACAAAAATCGTGTCCCCTGATTCCTGGGGGTCTGGAGCCTCCCAAAGTGGACAGAGTGCTGACACCTCTGTGGTGGAGTCAGGCGAATTTGGCTGGGATCGGCTTTGGGTCCAGATCGGACTGGGAGAGCGGGGTAGGTGTTGGGTGAGGGGTCTCTAGAAGGAGAACATTGGAGAGGGAGGAGGACCTCTTCCAGTGGTCCTCCACTGATGGTAAAACTGGTGCGGAGGTTTGGGCGTTGGGCACAGGTGATTTTGGTTTTGTTTTCAAAGTTTCCACCGCCTCCGCCCGTGAGGAATAAGGAATCCAGGGTGCAGAATTATAGATGAGATCTATCCAAATCTGAATGGAAACAATTTCGTGTGGTTGAGAAGGAGACCAAAACACAAACTGGTGGACAGCCTGGGCAGTGCCCATGTCAAAGGATACACGGGGTCAGATGCTATTTGTCGCTATCGGCCACTCCTGAGAAGCAAAAATCATTAGGCTTCCTTTGAATATATGCTACCCGCAACCCTCAGCCCATCTCTCAAATTCTTGAAAGACAAGACTAAGGGGCGTGGGAGCAGTTTTTGCACCAGACTGACCCATTGTTGCTTGCTGTTGTTCTCTTGTCAGAGGAAGAAATCAAGAGAAAAGGTTACCAAATACAAGAAGAGACAGAACAATATGGAGAGAATCACAAAACCTAGGATTTTCTTTGCATGGTCTGAGGGTCTCCTGAGGTTTAAATGCCAGCACACTCAGAGTGACCAAAGGCACATGTAATCTATCAGGCGCAAGTGTGCTGGAAGGGAAAAGTTAGAAGAAACCACCAGACAAAACAGGACTACACAAAGACACAAAACAAAACCACCAGTAAAAATTAGAACAATCTTTCCCTGGCAAAATAGGCTGGAAGCTTCCCTTCAAATTCCAATATCAAATTGGAGGGCAGCCCTGCTGGGGTCCAAGATCCAAATGAGTCAAGAGGCTCCACAAATGATATAGGATTCCCAACAAGGATCTGACCTGTCAAGGGTGAGGGTGTACCCTCCTAAAGAAAATTAAGTCCAACAGGAGCTTCCAGTAGTTACTAGTAGTGAATCAGTCCTCAGAAATTGAGTTGGTGTGCTGTTATTTCAGCCCGGATGAGGCCCCAAATGTGATGTTCCACTGCTTTCTGAGGTATGAAGGGGCCAGAGAAAACAACTTGGAAAGGAAAAAATTATTTATTAAAGCACGGGCCTGTAGCCAATATGGAAGACTGCACTCCTAACAACTAAAGGGCGAGGTTCTTCTCCTGTAAAACTTCCAACAGCTGCTGGTCTCACAATGCAGTGGGGTGGGGTTTGCGGTGCACTACAGAACAGGAATGTGGCAGTTTGGGGAAGAACCAGGTTCAGTTGGGCTAACAAGCAAGTTTATATTAGGCAAACATCCTGTTCTGCTCTTCGAGTTACCTTTGATCTTTCTCTTACTTCTGGGGAGACTTATGAGGGTTTTTGGTAAAATACAGGTTACAACATTCCCCACTGATTGTATGGCTGCTTCTCCAAATCTTTTGGGAAGACTTGAGAACTAATCTTGATGGTGAACCGGTAACATTTCATAACCTTGGTTATGATCAGCCTCACATCTTGTACTTGCTGTCTGGTAAAGATAGTTAGCCTATTGATTATACAGGGGCCTATTGAAACCAAGCCATCCTAGCAACAGTCCAAGCAAGAGCAGACCATAAGGCAGGATTCCATTCCAGACACTCCAAAGGGGCTTTTCAAATAGCTCTCTTCTTCTTTTTACCAGGTTTGCAGGAGGTCTAGCCCTCTTCTATTTTGAAGGGCCACTTTAGCTAAGGAATCTATCTGATCAGGAATGTCCTGAATGGTATTAGATAATGCGTGTACATCTTTAATGATCTGGTTGGAAAGTTGAACAGAGAACCCCAATCCCGCTGCCCCCATACCCAGGGCTCCTGATATTCCCAGACCTACCAATAAAGGAATAAATTGAACTCCTCGCTTTGAGTGGACTATAATATAATCCAGGCTAGAAATGGGGACAGGCTCATCCCCAGGTAAAACCTCCAAGTCAGGCAACAGGATAGCTGTTTTTTGCTTACAGGACGTCCAAACCTGCTGTGTGAGGTTTGTAACAGCGCCATTAAAGTCCCCAGTAGGGGGATATAAGGGGCAAAATCAAGCATGCTAAAGCAGCACATGCCTGATACTATTTCACTATGCTAGGTCAATTTTTTTTATACAAGGGGAAAAAGAAAAAAACAGGAAAAGGGTACAAGTAATACAAAATTTCAAAAATAAACAGTAAGAAACCACTAGTTAATAGATTACATATTCTCATCTTAGAAATAGCTGTTCAAGTTACAAAATTGAAGCATATAAAGAGGGCATTCAAAGAGAGAGAGTGCAAACAGTTTTGTTCAATGATCCAAAAAACTCAGTAATATGGTTATCTATCTTATACACTTCAACATATATGCAGTTATAACCTTTAGAGGACTTTCTTTTCTTTTCTTTTGTACGATGACAATTACACATTTTGGGTTTTATTACTCCCACAGTTCTTATGACTTTTTTGAGGACAGTAAAACCAAATGCAACATATCACAACAGAGTCAAATCCACAGGATGGACATAAGAGATAATGTAAAAACAAAATACAAGCTGATCGACAATGGTTACCATACTGCCTCTTGCTATTTTAAGAAGAATTGCCAGTTATCATAAAATTGAACAAAACAGTAAAGAATAAAACCAAAGCATTGGAGAAAATACAGGACTTTAAAAGAAGACAATAGTCAACCTGAAAGGGCGTCATAATGATTCTTATTGTCTTCACAGTTTTGCCTATACTTTCGAACTTGGTACTATCAAGCAAAGCAGAATAGGGGAAAATCAGTCAAAACAAGATGTGAGGGCAATACAGGATTTCAAATCAAGTTAATAGGAAATCAAAGTAGGTCATTATAATGTATCCTGCTATTTTTTATTTATTTTTCCCTTAATTAAAAAGATAAAAAGGAAAAAGTAAATAATTTTTAAAAAGGGGGGTTCAGATAAAAGACGGCCTAAAAACAGAACAGCGCAGTTCAAGACATAACTATTTAAGCAAAACAGTGTTTCACCACAAGATGTCCTGACAGAAAAATTATTAGTAGGAGTGTCTCTTTCCTTGAAAGCTTAGTCAATTTTAACTGTAAGGGGTTACCAGTCTGCTGCACAGACCATTGGTCCCGGGAACGTTGGTCTCCTTGGGTGTCCAGAACCTTCACATGAGAGTGGTGGATTCAAGGTGTTTTGCCAGCCACCTTCACTGCAGTGGGAGAACTGAGGACCATGGTGTATGGTCCCTCCCAGCGAGGCTGAAGGGTGTCTCTTTGGTGATTCTAGACTAGGCCCAGAGTACCGGGTTCTCCCAGCAGCCTGGACTCAGAGTGAGAGTCTACAGGAGGATGCTTCAGCCTGAATAACCAATGTATGGAGGTCAAGATGTGCTGAAGAGCCTGCAGGGGCATAATGAGTTCTTGGTTAGTCAGTTGCACCAATTTTTCCTCAGAGAGTTTTGGAATGAGAGGAGGGTGTTTCCCATACATTGCATCAAAAGGGGATGTACCAGAAGCATAAGGAGTACATCGGGTCCACAGGAGGGCAAAAGGAAGGAGACTTACCCAATTATCGCTGGTTTCTAGAGACAGCTTTGTAATCATATTTTTAAATGTCTGATTCATCCTCTCTACTTGCCCTGAGGTTTGAGGCCAGTAAGTGCCATGAAGTTTCCAATCAATGTGTAAGGCCTGGGTTCGTTTTTGAATTATCTTGGCCTTGAAAGCCCGATCATTGTCAGACCCCAAAGATAAGGGTAGGCCGAAATGTGGAATGATCTTATATAACAACTTTTTAACCACTGTGAGAGCTGAATCTGACCTGGTGGGAAATGCCTCCACCCAGCCAGTGAAGGTGTGGACCATCACTAGCAGTTATTTGTGTCCCTGGGGACCTGGCTTCTCTATTGTAGTAAAGTGTATTTCAAGGTGTTCTCCTGGGGAAGTTCCCCGAAAATGAGTAGTTTCCACATGGAGCTGTCACTTAGAGTTAACTATCTGTCCTTCAAGAGGACATCTTGAACTGGCAGCCACTGTCAATTTGGATAGCTGGGGTATAAAGAATCAGTCCCAAAAGAGCTCAGCTAGTTTTGATCCTCCCAAATGAGTGGACTAATGACCTTACTGAATGAGCGTCCATCTGAGGACTTCAGGCAGCAAGATTCTCTCATCTGGTAACTGATACCAGCCTCCTGGAATATCGGGCTTTGCCTGGAGTTGGGCAGGCATGTGTAGGTCCTTTTGTGTATACACAGGTTCTGATAACATTGGAGGCATCAGCAAGAGGGTAGGAGTGATTTCCTCTATGTCCCCTTCTTCAGACCCCACTGATTTTATGGCAGCTTCTTTGGCTGCCATATCAATCAAATTGTTTCCCCAGATAATGGGATCATCTCCTTTTTTGGTGGGCCTTGCAATGTATGATGGCCACTTTTTCAGGTAACCAAATTGCTGCCAGCAGGTCTAATATTTAGGGACATTTTTAATTTTATATCCTGCTGAGGTCAATAGTCCTCTCTCCTGATAAATTGCTCCATGTACATGAGCAGTAGCAAAAGCATATCTGATATCGATGTAGATGTTAATCCACTTACCTTCAGCCAGTTTCAAGGCTTTGTTAAGGCGATGAGTTCAGCTCACTGAGCAGAAGCGCCAGAGACCTACTTGTGTGCCCACAAAATTGGGGTCTTGGAGGTCACAGGCACCCCTGCAACTCGTTTGCTTTGAAAGTACCTGTAGCTGCTACCTTCTGAGAAGAATGATGGTTTCCCCTTCTAGAGGTATGTCGGTCGGGTCAGATCGAAGGCTCTGGTAGCTGTCAATCAAGGTGGAGCATTCATGGTATAGGGGCTGATGGATCCTCATCGGGCAGCAGTGTGTCTGGATTCAGGGCCACTGAGGACTTGAAAACAACAGAGTCAGGATCTAAAAGCAGTGCTTGGTAATGCATTATCCACGCATTCCATAGCCAGTAACCTGGAGGGTCCCAGATAAGAGTCTAAAGCGAGTGAGAGGTTATCACAGTGACCTTCTGGCCAAAGGCTAGCTTTTGAGTTTCCTCTCCAGCCTCTTAGAGAAATCTGCTTTTGGTCTCTGCCAGGGTCCCGGGTCCTGGGTTATTGCTCCCGTTGTAATCCCGCTCAGCTCATCCACATACAAGAAAAATGGCTTGTTTAGATTAGGGAGTCCTAGTGCGGGGGCATCCACTAGGGCCTGCCTCAACTGTTGGAGCACTGTCTCTTGCATGTCTGTCCATTCCAGTGGGCCCTGTCTTTGCCCTTTTGAAGATTCATGTAGTGGCTGGGCTATCTCAGCAAATTTTAATGTACAGAGTCTACAATATCCAACTTCACCAAGAAAGTGATGCACTTGCTTTTTGGTTTTTGGTTCCGGTATCTGTAGGATGGCTTGAACCCTTGTATTTGATTGATTGATTGATTGATTGATTGATTGTCTTTTTCATTTTTATCGGTACCAGAGATCGAACTCATGACCACAGACTTGCAAGGAAGGCGCTTATGCCACTGAGCTAAATCCCCAGTCCTCCAACCCTTGTATTTGAAAGGGTCCTTTTTCCGCCTTGTAATTGATACCCCAGGTAAGTCACTGTTAGCTAGCATATCTTGCCTTTTTTGCTGAGACCTTGTATCCCAAATCATTTAAAGTTATTAACACGGCCTTGGTTGCTTCCTTGCAATCCTCAAAGGTTTTACCAGCCTCTAAAAGTCATTAACATATTGTACAAGTATGACATTTGGGTGATCTTCTCGATACCCTATCAGGTTCCTAGCTAAGGTCTCATCAAATAAAGTGGGAGCATCTTTAAAACCTTGTGTTAAATGCGTCCAAGTCAACTGTTGAGTTACTCTAGTCCCTGATCAGTGCATTGAAAAGCAAACATTGATTGACTTAGCAGAGCCACTGGGAGGTTGAAGAAAGCATGTTTTAGGGCCAAGACTGAGTACCAGATGTACTCTGGGCTCAAAAGGCTCAGCAGGGTTAGGGATTAGGAACAGTCAGATGCAAAGTAACAACTCGCCTCATGACTTCCCGGAGGTCTTAGACTGGCCAGTAATCTTGGGTCCCCGGTTTCTGTACTGGGAGCAATGGTGTTTTCCAGGGAGATCTCTCCCTGGAAGGTACAAGGTACACGGTACAAGATGCAAGGTACAAGAATCTTATTATTTTTTAATATAGCAATATGTTTTGTAATTCCTTGGTGGGCCTGTAAACTTATTGGATATTGTCTAAGGCTGAAGGCAGACACCTAGGGCAACAACTTTATGACCCGAGGAACTTGATTTATCGCCACAGCAGGGGGATTATTTGCAGCCCAGACTCCGGGTATCTCTGCTTGCCATGCCGGCAGAATATCTCTACCAGTCTCTGGAGTGGGATCATCTCCCAGCAGGAGATGATTTTCCCTTCAGGAAAGAAGGTAAGCACCTTGATTTGTTCCCGAGGTGTTGTTCCCAGAATCAGTTGTGGGGTCTCCGCCTGAAAACTGAATTGGACTTTTAACTTCTGAAGAAGGTCTCTTCTTAACAGTGGATCGGGTTATTCTGAAACCCATAGAAATTCATGCATAGTGGTCTTTAGCCCAGAGTGAAGTAACTAGGCAACCATCTTCAGGTATGATTTTCACCCTCTGGTGGCGCCAACCACATTTACTTTGCTGTCAGTCAGAGTTCCCAATGGTTGAGTTAGAACAGAAAAAGTTGTGCCTGTGTCCACCAGGAAATTTATTTGTTTTCCCCCGAATTGCAAGGTTATTCTGGGCTCAGGGGGGGCATCTGAGACCTGATGCCCTCATTGTTGGCTCATCAGAGTCTGAGCCTCCCTTTCCATTTTTAGCTTTAACCTAGGGCGATCCATTCACCAATGGCCTTTTTCTTTACAATAGGCGCATTGGTACTTTTCAAGTGGGGTCCACCTTTTGTCTTTCTCATCTGTCTTTTATTTTTGTTTCTGTTTATCTTCTTTTTCTGCACAGCAGCTCTAATACCATTATGATCTTCTCATTGTTTGCCTCTTGCCAGGTCGCTCTATTGTCAAATACACTATGTGCTATGTCTATTGCTGAGTTAGGGGCATCCCCTCAAAACCATCCAGTTTCTGTAATTACTTTTCAATACGTGGGGTTGACTGAGACACAAAGGCAATAGTAATAGCCCTTGCATTCTCATGCTTGACACAATCAATTGGTGTATAGAGTCTGTAGGCCTCTAGGAGGCGCTCCAGCAGTGCAGAAGGGGACACATCAGCTAAATGTCTTACCTCCAACACCTTGGACAGATTCTTAGCTGCTCCGTGGATTGCAGCTAGAAACAGTTGGCGATATTGGGTCAGAGCCTCGCTACCTCCAGATGTGTTTTCAGGATCCTTGGAGAATGGGGTGTTTTGGCCCTTCGAATTATACAGATTGGAAGTTGAAAAGGGAGTATATACAAAAATCGTGTCCCCTGATTCCTGGGGGTCTGGAGCCTCCCAAAGTGGACAGAGTGCTGACACCTCTGTGGTGGAGTCAGGCGAATTTGGCTGGGATCGGCTTTGGGTCCAGATCGGACTGGGAGAGCGGGGTAGGTGTTGGGTGAGGGGTCTCTAGAAGGAGAACATTGGAGAGGGAGGAGGACCTCTTCCAGTGGTCCTCCACTGATGGTAAAACTGGTGCGGAGGTTTGGGCGTTGGGCACAGGTGATTTTGGTTTTGTTTTCAAAGTTTCCACCGCCTCCGCCCGTGAGGAATAAGGAATCCAGGGTGCAGAATTATAGATGAGATCTATCCAAATCTGAATGGAAACAATTTCGTGTGGTTGAGAAGGAGACCAAAACACAAACTGGTGGACAGCCTGGGCAGTGCCCATGTCAAAGGATACACGGGGTCAGATGCTATTTGTCGCTATCGGCCACTCCTGAGAAGCAAAAATCATTAGGCTTCCTTTGAATATACGCTACCCGCAACCCTCAGCCCATCTCTCAAATTCTTGAAAGACAAGACTAAGGGGCGTGGGAGCAGTTTTTGCACCAGACTGACCCATTGTTGCTTGCTGTTGTTCTCTTGTCAGAGGAAGAAATCAAGAGAAAAGGTTACCAAATACAAGAAGAGACAGAACAATATGGAGAGAATCACAAAACCTAGGATTTTCTTTGCATGGTCTGAGGGTCTCCTGGGGTTTAAATGCCAGCACACTCAGAGTGACCAAAGGCACATGTAATCTATCAGGCGCAAGTGTGCTGGAAGGGAAAAGTTAGAAGAAACCACCAGACAAAACAGGACTACACAAAGACACAAAACAAAACCACCAGTAAAAATTAGAACAATCTTTCCCTGGCAAAATAGGCTGGAAGCTTCCCTTCAAATTCCAATATCAAATTGGAGGGCAGCCCTGCTGGGGTCCAAGATCCAAATGAGTCAAGAGGCTCCACAAATGACATAGGATTCCCAACAAGGATCTGACCTGTCAAGGGTGAGGGTGTACCCTCCTAAAGAAAATTAAGTCCAACAGGAGCTTCCAGTAGTTACTAGTAGTGAATCAGTCCTCAGAAATTGAGTTGGTGTGCTGTTATTTCAGCCCGGATGAGGCCCCAAATGTGATGTTCCACTGCTTTCTGAGGTATGAAGGGGCCAGAGAAAACAACTTGGAAAGGAAAAAATTATTTATTAAAGCACGGGCCTGTAGCCAATATGGAAGACTGCACTCCTAACAACTAAAGGGCGAGGTTCTTCTCCTGTAAAACTTCCAACAGCTGCTGGTCTCACAATGCAGTGGGGTGGGGTTTGCGGTGCACTACAGAACAGGAATGTGGCAGTTTGGGGAAGAACCAGGTTCAGTTGGGCTAACAAGCAAGTTTATATTAGGCAAACATCCTGTTCTGCTCTTCGAGTTACCTTTGATCTTTCTCTTACTTCTGGGGAGACTTATGAGGGTTTTTGGTAAAATACAGGTTACAACATTCCCCACTGATTGTATGGCTGCTTCTCCAAATCTTTTGGGAAGACTTGAGAACTAATCTTGATGGTGAACCGGTAACATTTCATAACCTTGGTTATGATCAGCCTCACATCTTGTGTTTGCTGTCTGGTAAAGATAGTTAGCCTATTGATTATACAGGGGCCTATTGAAACCAAGCCATCCTAGCAACAGTCCAAGCAAGGGCAGACCATAAGGCAGGATTCCATTCCAGACACTCCAAAGGGGCTTTTCAAATAGCTCTCTTCTTCTTTTTACCAGGTTTGCAGGAGGTCTAGCCCTCTTCTATTTTGAAGGGCCACTTTAGCTAAGGAATCTATCTGATCAGGAATGTCCTGAATGGTATTAGATAATGCGTGTACATCTTTAATGATCTGGTTGGAAAGTTGAACAGAGAACCCCAATCCCGCTGCCC
Organism: Cavia porcellus; assembly: GCF_034190915.1. NCBI lineage: Eukaryota > Metazoa > Chordata > Mammalia > Rodentia > Caviidae > Cavia > Cavia porcellus. The sequence goes on along the minus strand of NW_026947484.1, from coordinate 175,190,828 downwards.
CCATACCCAGGGCTCCTGATATTCCCAGACCTACCAATAAAGGAATAAATTGAACTCCTCGCTTTGAGTGGACTATAATATAATCCAGGCTAGAAATGGGGACAGGCTCATCCCCAGGTAAAACCTCCAAGTCAGGCAACAGGATAGCTGTTTTTTGCTTACAGGACGTCCAAACCTGCTGTGTGAGGTTTGTAACAGCGCCATTAAAGTCCCCAGTAGTGGGATAGAAGGGGCAAAATCAAGCATGCTAAAGCAGCACATGCCTGATACTATTTCACTATGCTAGGTCAATTTTTTTTATACAAGGGGAAAAAGAAAAAAACAGGAAAAGGGTACAAGTAATACAAAATTTCAAAAATAAACAGTAAGAAACCACTAGTTAATAGATTACATATTCTCATCTTAGAAATAGCTGTTCAAGTTACAAAATTGAAGCATATAAAGAGGGCATTCAAAGAGTGAGAGTGCAAACAGTTTTGTTCAATGATCCAAAAAACTCAGTAATATGGTTATCTATCTTATACACTTCAACATATATGCAGTTATAACCTTTAGAGGACTTTCTTTTCTTTTCTTTTGTACGATGACAATTACACATTTTGGGTTTTATTACTCCCACAGTTCTTATGACTTTTTTGAGGACAGTAAAACCAAATGCAACATATCACAACAGAGTCAAATCCACAGGATGGACATAAGAGACAATGTAAAAACAAAATACAAGGTGATCGACAATGGTTACCATACTGCCTCTTGCTATTTTAAGAAGAATTGCCAGTTATCATAAAATTGAACAAAACAGTAAAGAATAAAACCAAAGCATTGGAGAAAATACAGGACTTTAAAAGAAGACAATAGTCAACCTGAAAGGGCGTCATAATGATTCTTATTGTCTTCACAGTTTTGCCTATACTTTCGAACTTGGTACTATCAAGCAAAGCAGAATAGGGGAAAATCAGTCAAAACAAGATGTGAGGGCAATACAGGATTTCAAATCAAGTTAATAGGAAATCAAAGTAGGTCATTATAATGTATCCTGCTATTTTTTATTTATTTTTCCCTTAATTAAAAAGATAAAAAGGAAAAAGTAAATAATTTTTAAAAAGGGGGGTTCAGATAAAAGACGGCCTAAAAACAGAACAGCGCAGTTCAAGACATAACTATTTAAGCAAAACAGTGTTTCACCACAAGATGTCCTGACAGAAAAATTATTAGTAGGAGTGTCTCTTTCCTTGAAAGCTTAGTCAATTTTAACTGTAAGGGGTTACCAGTCTGCTGCACAGACCATTGGTCCCGGGAACGTTGGTCTCCTTGGGTGTCCAGAACCTTCACATGAGAGTGGTGGATTCAAGGTGTTTTGCCAGCCACCTTCACTGCCGTGGGAGAACTGAGGACCATGGTGTATGGTCCCTCCCAGCGAGGCTGAAGGGTGTCTCTTTGGTGATTCTGGACTAGGCCCAGAGTACCGGGTTCTCCCAGCAGCCTGGACTCAGAGTGAGAGTCTACAGGAGGATGCTTCAGCCTGAATAACCAATGTATGGAGGTCAAGATGTGCTGAAGAGCCTGCAGGGGCATAATGAGTCCTTGGTTAGTCAGTTGCACCAATTTTTCCTCAGAGAGTTTTGGAATGAGAGGAGGGTGTTTCCCATACATTGCATCAAAAGGGGATGTACCAGAAGCATAAGGAGTACATCGGGTCCACAGGAGGGCAAAAGGAAGGAGACTTACCCAATTATCGCTGGTTTCTAGAGACAGCTTTGTAATCATATTTTTAAATGTCTGATTCATCCTCTCTACTTGCCCTGAGCTTTGAGGCCAGTAAGTGCCATGAAGTTTCCAATCAATGTGTAAGGCCTGGGTTCGTTTTTGAATTATCTTGGCCTTGAAAGCCCGATCATTGTCAGACCCCAAAGATAAGGGTAGGCCGAAATGTGGAATGATCTTATATAACAACTTTTTAACCACTGTGAGAGCTGAATCTGACCTGGTGGGAAATGCCTCCACCCAGCCAGTGAAGGTGTGGACCATCACTAGCAGTTATTTGTGTCCCTGGGGACCTGGCTTCTCTATTGTAGTAAAGTGTATTTCAAGGTGTTCTCCTGGGGAAGTTCCCCGAAAATGAGTAGTTTCCACATGGAGCTGTCACTTAGAGTTAACTATCTGTCCTTCAAGAGGACATCTTGAACTGGCAGCCACTGTCAATTTGGATAGCTGGGGTATAAAGAATCAGTCCCAAAAGAGCTCAGCTAGTTTTGATCCTCCCAAATGAGTGGACTAATGACCTTACTGAATGAGCGTCCATCTGAGGACTTCAGGCAGCAAGATTCTGTCATCTGGTAACTGATACCAGCCTCCTGGAATATCGGGCTTTGCCTGGAGTTGGGCAGGCATGTGCAGGTCCTTTTGTGTATACACAGGTTCTGATAACATTGGAGGCATCAGCAAGATGGTAGGAGTGGTTTCCTCTATGTCCCCTTCTTCAGACCCCACTGATTTTATGGCAGCTTCTTTGGCTGCCATATCAATCAAATTGTTTCCCCAGATAATGGGATCATCTCCTTTTTTGGTGGGCCTTGCAATGTATGATGGCCACTTTTTCAGGTACCCAAATTGCTGCCAGCAGGTCTAATATTTAGGGACATTTTTAATTTTATATCCTGCTGAGGTCAATAGTCCTCTCTCCTGATAAATTGCTCCATGTACATGAGCAGTAGCAAAAGCATATCTGATATCGATGTAGATGTTAATCCACTTACCTTCAGCCAGTTTCAAGGCTTTTGTTAAGGCGATGAGTTCAGCTCACTGAGCAGAAGCGCCAGAGACCTACTGCTGTGCCCACAAAATTGGGGTCTTGGAGGTCACAGGCACCCCTGCAACTCGTTTGCTTTGAAAGTACCTGTAGCTGCTACCTTCTGAGAAGAATGATGGTTTCCCCTTCTAGAGGTATGTCGGTCGGGTCAGATCGAAGGCTCTGGTAGCTGTCAATCAAGGTGGAGCATTCATGGTATAGGGGCTGATGGATCCTCATCGGGCAGCAGTGTGTCTGGATTCAGGGCCACTGAGGACTTGAAAACAACAGAGTCAGGATCTAAAAGCAGTGCTTGGTAATGCATTATCCACGCATTCCATAGCCAGTAACCTGGAGGGTCCCAGATAAGAGTCTAAAGCGAGTGAGAGGTTATCACAGTGACCTTCTGGCCAAAGGCTAGCTTTTGAGTTTCCTCTCCAGCCTCTTAGAGAAATCTGCTTTTGGTCTCTGCCAGGGTCCCGGGTCCTGGGTTATTGCTCCCGTTGTAATCCCGCTCAGCTCATCCACATACAAGAAAAATGGCTTGTTTAGATTAGGGAGTCCTAGTGCGGGGGCATCCACTAGGGCCTGCCTCAACTGTTGGAGCACTGTCTCTTGCATGTCTGTCCATTCCAGTGGGCCCTGTCTTTGCCCTTTTGAAGATTCATATAGTGGCTGGGCTATCTCAGCAAATTTTAATGTACAGAGTCTACAATATCCAACTTCACCAAGAAAGTGATGCACTTGCTTTTTGGTTTTTGGTTCCGGTATCTGTAGGATGGCTTGAACCCTTGTATTTGATTGATTGATTGATTGATTGATTGATTGATTGTCTTTTTCATTTTTATCGGTACCAGAGATCGAACTCATGACCACAGACTTGCAAGGAAGGCGCTTATGCCACTGAGCTAAATCCCCAGTCCTCCAACCCTTGTATTTGAAAGGGTCCTTTTTCCGCCTTGTAATTGATACCCCAGGTAAGTCACTGTTAGCTAGCATATCTTGCCTTTTTTGCTGAGACCTTGTATCCCAAATCATTTAAAGTTATTAACACGGCCTTGGTTGCTTCCTTGCAATCCTCAAAGGTTTTACCAGCCTCTAAAAGTCATTAACATATTGTACAAGTATGACATTTGGGTGATCTTCTCGATACCCTATCAGGTTCCTAGCTAAGGTCTCATCAAATAAAGTGGGAGCATCTTTAAAACCTTGTGTTAAATGCGTCCAAGTCAACTGTTGAGTTACTCTAGTCCCTGATCAGTGCATTCAAAAGCAAACATTGATTGACTTAGCAGAGCCACTGGGAGGTTGAAGAAAGCATGTTTTAGGGCCAAGACTGAGTACCAGATGTACTCTGGGCTCAAAAGGCTCAGCAGGGTTAGGGATTAGGAACAGTCAGATGCAAAGTAACAACTCGCCTCATGACTTCCCGGAGGTCTTAGACTGGCCAGTAATCTTGGGTCCCCGGTTTCTGTACTGGGAGCAATGGTGTTTTCCAGGGAGATCTCTCCCTGGAAGGTACAAGGTACACGGTACAAGATGCAAGGTACAAGAATCTTATTATTTTTTAATATAGCAATATGTTTTGTAATTCCTTGGTGGGCCTGTAAACTTATTGGATATTGTCTAAGGCTGAAGGCAGACACCTAGGGCAACAACTTTATGACCCGAGGAACTTGATTTATCGCCACAGCAGGGGGATTATTTGCAGCCCAGACTCCGGGTATCTCTGCTTGCCATGCCGGCAGAATATCTCTACCAGTCTCTGGAGTGGGATCATCTCCCAGCAGGAGATGATTTTCCCTTCAGGAAAGAAGGTAAGCACCTTGATTTGTTCCCGAGGTGTTGTTCCCAGAATCAGTTGTGGGGTCTCCGCCTGAAAACTGAATTGGACTTTTAACTTCTGAAGAAGGTCTCTTCTTAGCAGTGGATCGGGTTATTCTGAAACCCATAGAAATTCATGCATAGTGGTCTTTAGCCCAGAGTGAAGTAACTAGGCAACCATCTTCAGGTATGATTTTCACCCTCTGGTGGCGCCAACCACATTTACTTTGCTGTCAGTCAGAGTTCCCAATGGTTGAGTTAGAACAGAAAAAGTTGTGCCTGTGTCCACCAGGAAATTTATTTGTTTTCCCCCGAATTGCAAGGTTATTCTGGGCTCAGGGGGGGCATCTGAGACCTGATGCCCTCATTGTTGGCTCATCAGAGTCTGAGCCTCCCTTTCCATTTTTAGCTTTAACCTAGGGCGATCCATTCACCAATGGCCTTTTTCTTTACAATAGGCGCATTGGTACTTTTCAAGTGGGGTCCACCTTTTGTCTTTCTCATCTGTCTTTTATTTTTGTTTCTGTTTATCTTCTTTTTCTGCACAGCAGCTCTAATACCATTATGATCTTCTCATTGTTTGCCTCTTGCCAGGTCGCTCTATTGTCAAATACACTATGTGCTATGTCTATTGCTGAGTTAGGGGCATCCCCTCAAAACCATCCAGTTTCTGTAATTACTTTTCAATACGTGGGGTTGACTGAGACACAAAGGCAATAGTAATAGCCCTTGCATTCTCATGCTTGACACAATCAATTGGTGTATAGAGTCTGTAGGCCTCTAGGAGGCGCTCCAGCAGTGCAGAAGGGCACACATCATCTAATTGTCTTACCTCCAACACCTTGGACAGATTCTTAGCTGCTCCGTGGATTGCAGCTAGAAACAGTTGGCGATATTGGGTCAGAGCCTCGCTACCTCCAGATGTGTTTTCAGGATCCTTGGAGAATGGGGTGTTTTGGCCCTTCGAATTATACAGATCGGAAGTTGAAAAGGGAGTATATACAAAAATCGTGTCCCCTGATTCCTGGGGGTCTGGAGCCTCCCAAAGTGGACAGAGTGCTGACACCTCTGTGGTGGAGTCAGGCGAATTTGGCTGGGATCGGCTTTGGGTCCAGATCGGACTGGGAGAGCCGGGTAGGTGTTGGGTGAGGGGTCTCTAGAAGGGGAACATGGGAGAGGGAGGAGGACCTCTTCCAGTGGTCCTCCACTGATGGTAAAACTGGTGCGGAGGTTTGGGCGTTGGGCACAGGTGATTTTGGTTTTGTTTTCAAAGTTTCCACCGCCTCCGCCCGTGAGGAATAAGGAATCCAGGGTGCAGAATTATAGATGAGATCTATCCAAATCTGAATGGAAACAATTTCGTGTGGTTGAGAAGGAGACCAAAACACAAACTGGTGGACAGCCCGGGCAGTGCCCATGTCAAAGGATACACGGGGTCAGATGCTATTTGTCGCTATCGGCCACTCCTGAGAAGCAAAAATCATTAGGCTTCCTTTGAATATAGGCTACCCGCAACCCTCAGCCCATCTCTCAAATTCTTGAAAGACAAGACTAAGGGGCGTGGGAGCAGCTTTTGCACCAGACTGACCCATTGTAGCTTGCTGTTGTTCTCTTGTCAGAGGAAGAAATCAAGAGAAAAGGTTACCAAATACAAGAAGAGACAGAACAATATGGAGAGAATCACAAAACCTTGGATTTTCTTTGCATGGTCTGAGGGTCTCCTGGGGTTTAAATGCCAGCACACTCAGAGTGACCAAAGGCACATGTAATCTATCAGGCGCAAGTGTCCTGGAAGGGAAAAGTTAGAAGAAACCACCAGACAAAACAGGACTACACAAAGACACAAAACAAAACCACCAGTAAAAATTAGAACAATCTTTCCCTGGCAAAATATGCTGGAAGCTTCCCTTCAAATTCCAATATCAAATTGGAGGGCAGCCCTGCTGGGGTCCAAGATCCAAATGAGTCAAGAGGCTCCACAAATGATATAGGATTCCCTACAAGGATCTGACCTGTCAAGGGTGAGGGTGTACCCTCCTAAAGAAAATTAAGTCCAACAGGAGCTTCCAGTAGTTACTAGTAGTGAATCAGTCCTAAGAAATTGAGTTGGTGTGCTGTTATTGCAGCCCAGATGAGGCCCCAAATGTGATGTTCCAGTGCTTTCTGAGGTATGAAGGGGCCAGAGAAAATAATTTGGAAAGGAAAATTTATTTATTAAAGCACGGGCCTGTAGCCAATATGGAAGACTGCACTCCTAACAACTAAATGGCGAGGTTCTTCTCCTGTAAAACTTCCAACAGCTGCTGGTCTCACAATGCAGTGGGGTGGGGTTTGCGGTGCACTACAGAACAGGAATGTGGCAGTTTGGGGAAGAACCAGGTTCAGTTGGGCTAACAAGCAAGTTTATATTAGGCAAACATCCTGTTCTGCTCTTCGAGTTACCTTTGATCTTTCTCTTACTTCTGGGGAGACTTATGAGGGTTTTTGGTAAAATACAGGTTACAACATTCCCCACTGATTGTATGGCTGCTTCTCCAAATCTTTTGGGAAGACTTGAGAACTAATCTTGATGGTGAACCGGTAACATTTCATAACCTTGGTTATGATCAGCCTCACATCTTGTACTTGCTGTCTGGTAAAGATAGTTAGCCTATTGATTATACAGGGGCCTATTGAAACCAAGCCATCCTAGCAACAGTCCAAGCAAGGGCAGACCATAAGGCAGGATTCCATTCCAGACACTCCAAAGGGGCTTTTCAAATAGCTCTCTTCTTCTTTTTACCAGGTTTGCAGGAGGTCTAGCCCTCTTCTATTTTGAAGGGCCACTTTAGCTAAGGAATCTATCTGTTCAGGAATGTCCTGAATGGTATTAGATAATGCCTGTACATCTTTAATGATCTGGTTGGAAAGTTGAACAGAGAACCCCAATCCCGCTGCCCCCATACCCAGGGCTCCTGATATTCCCAGACCTACCAATAAAGGAATAAATTGAACTCCCCGCTTTGAGTGGACTGTAGTATAATCCATGCTAGAAATTGGGACAGGCTCATCCCCAGGTAAAACCTCCAAGTCAGGCAACAGGATAGCTGTTTTTTGCTTACAGGACGTCCAAACCTGCTGTGTGAGGTTTGTAACAGCGCCATTAAAGTCCCCAGTAGTGGGATAGAAGGGGCAAAATCAAGCATGCTAAAGCAGCACATGCCTGATACTATTTCACTATGCTAGGTCAATTTTTTTTATACAAGGGGAAAAAGAAAAAAACAGGAAAAGGGTACAAGTAATACAAAATTTCAAAAATAAACAGTAAGAAACCACTAGTTAATAGATTACATATTTTCATCTTAGAAATAGCTGTTCAAGTTACAAAATTGAAGCATATAAAGAGGGCATTCAAAGAGTGAGAGTGCAAACAGTTTTGTTCAGTGATCCAAAAAACTCAGTAATATGGTTATCTATCTTATACACTTCAACATATATGCAGTTATAACCTTTAGAGGACTTTCTTGTCTTTTCTTTTGTACGATGACAATTACACATTTTGGGTTTTATTACTCCCACAGTTCTTATGACTTTTTTGAGGACAGTAAAACCAAATGCAACATATCACAACAGAGTCAAATCCACAGGATGGACATAAGAGATAATGTAAAAACAAAATACAAGCTGATCGACAATGGTTACCATACTGCCTCTTGCTATTTTAAGAAGAATTGCCAGTTATCATAAAATTGAACAAAACAGTAAAGAATAAAACCAAAGCATTGGAGAAAATACAGGACTTTAAAAGAAGACAACAGTCAACCTGAAAGGGCGTCATAATGATTCTTATTGTCTTCACAGTTTTGCCTATACTTTCGAACTTGGTACTATCAAGCAAAGCAGAATAGGGGAAAATCAGTCAAAACAAGATGTGAGGGCAATACAGGATTTCAAATCAAGTTAATAGGAAATCAAAGTAGGTCATTATAATGTATCCTGCTATTTTTTATTTATTTTTCCCTTAATTAAAAAGATAAAAAGAAAAAAGTAAATAATTTTTTAAAAGGGGGGTTCAGATAAAAGATGGCCTAAAAACAGAACAGCGCAGTTCAAGACATAACTATTTAAGCAAAACAGTGTTTCACCACAAGATGTCCTGACAGAAAAATTATTAGTAGGAGTGTCTCTTTCCTTGAAAGCTTAGTCAATTTTAACTGTAAGGGGTTACCAGTCTGCTGCACAGACCATTATTCCCGGGAACGTTGGTCTCCTTGGGTGTCCAGAACCTTCACATGAGAGTGGTGGATTCAAGGTGTTTTGCCAGCCACCTTCACTGCCGTGGGAGAACTGAGGACCATGGTGTATGGTCCCTCCCAGCGAGGCTGAAGGGTGTCTCTTTGGTGATTCTGGACTAGGCCCAGAGTACCGGGTTCTCCCAGCAGCCTGGACTCAGAGTGAGAGTCTACAGGAGGATGCTTCAGCCTGAATAACCAATGTATGGAGGTCAAGATGTGCTGAAGACCCTGCAGGGGCATAATGAGTTCTTGGTTAGTCAGTTGCACCAATTTTTCCTCAGAGAGTTTTGGAATGAGAGGAGGGTGTTTCCCATACATTGCATCAAAAGGGGATGTACCAGAAACATAAGGAGTACATCGGGTCCACAGGAGGGCAAAAGGAAGGAGACTTACCCAATTATCGCTGGTTTCTAGAGACAGCTTTGTAATCATATTTTTAAATGTCTGATTCATCCTCTCTACTTGCCCTGAGCTTTGAGGCCAGTAAGTGCCATGAAGTTTCCAATCAATGTGTAAGGCCTGGGTTCGTTTTTGAATTATCTTGGCCTTGAAAGCCCGATCATTGTCAGACCCCAAAGATAAGGGTAGGCCGAAATGTGGAATCATCTTATATAACAACTTTTTAACCGCTGTGAGAGCTGAATCTGACCTGGTGGGAAATGCCTCCACCCAGCCAGTGAAGGTGTGGACCATCACTAGCAGTTATTTGTGTCCCTGGGGACCTGGCTTCTTTATTGTAGTAAAGTGTATTTCAAGGTGTTCTCCCGGGGAAGTTCCCCGAAAATGAGTAGTTTCCACATGGAGCTGTCACTTAGAGTTAACTATCTGTCCTTCAAGAGGACATCTTGAACTGGCAGCCACTGTCAATTTGGATAGCTGGGGTATAAAGAATCAGTCCCAAAAGAGCTCAGCTAGATTTCATCCTCCCAAATGAGTGGACTAATGACCTTACTGAATGAGCGTCCATCTGAGGACTTCAGGCAGCAAGATTCTCTCATCTGGTAACTGATACCAGCCTCCTGGAATATCGGGCTTTGCCTGGAGTTGGGCAGGCATGTGTAGGTCCTTTTGTGTATACACAGGTTCTGATAACATTGGAGGCATCAGCAAGATGGTAGGAGTGGTTTCCTCTATGTCCCCTTCTTCAGACCCCACTGATTTTATGGCAGCTTCTTTGGCTGCCATATCAATCAAATTGTTTCCCCAGATAATGGGACCATCTCCTTTTTTGGTGGGCCTTGCAATGTATGATGGCCACTTTTTCAGGTAACCAAATTGCTGCCAGCAGGTCTAATATTTAGGGACATTTTTAATTTTATATCCTGCTGAGGTCAATAGTCCTCTCTCCTGATAAATTGCTCCATGTACATGAGCAGTAGCAAAAGCATATCTGATATCGATGTAGATGTTAATCCACTTACCTTCAGCCAGTTTCAAGGCTTTTGTTAAGGTGATGAGTTCAGCTCACTGAGCAGAAGTGCCAGAGACCTATTGCAGTGCCCACAAAATTGGGGTCTTGGAGGTCACAGGCACCCCTGCAACTCGTTTGCTTTGAAATTACCTGTAGCTGCTACCTTCTGAGAAGAATGATGGTTTCCCCTTCTAGAGGTATGTCGGTCGGGTCAGATCGAAGGCTCTGGTAGCTGTCAATCAAGGTGGAGCATTCATGGTATAGGGGCTGATGGATCCTCATTGGGCAGCAGTGTGTCTGGATTCAGGGCCACTGAGGACTTGAAAACAACAGAGTCAGGATCTAAAAGCAGTGCTTGGTAATGCATTATCCACGCATTCCATAGCCAGTAACCTGGAGGGTCCCAGATAAGAGTCTAAAGCGAGTGAGAGGTTATCACAGTGACCTTCTGGCCAAAGGCTAGCTTTTGAGTTTCCTCTCCAGCCTCTTAGAGAAATCTGCTTTTGGTCTCTGCCAGGGTCCCGGGTCCTGGGTTATTGCTCCCGTTGTAATCCCGCTCAGCTCATCCACATACAAGAAAAATGGCTTGTTTAGATTAGGGAGTCCTAGTGCGGGGGCATCCACTAGGGCCTGCCTCAACTGTTGGAGCACTGTCTCTTGCATGTCTGTCCATTCCAGTGGGCCCTGTCTTTGCCCTTTTGAAGATTCATATAGTGGCTGGGCTATCTCAGCAAATTTTAATGTACAGAGTCTACAATATCCAACTTCACCAAGAAAGTGATGCACTTGCTTTTTGGTTTTTGGTTCCGGTATCTGTAGGATGGCTTGAACCCTTGTATTTGATTGATTGATTGATTGATTGATTGTCTTTTTCATTTTTATCGGTACCAGAGATCGAACTCATGACCACAGACTTGCAAGGAAGGCGCTTATGCCACTGAGCTAAATCCCCAGTCCTCCAACCCTTGTATTTGAAAGGGTCCTTTTTCCGCCTTGTAATTGATACCCCAGGTAAGTCACTGTTAGCTAGCATATCTTGCCTTTTTTGCTGAGACCTTGTATCCCAAATCATTTAAAGTTATTAACACGGCCTTGGTTGCTTCCTTGCAATCCTCAAAGGTTTTACCAGCCTCTAAAAGTCATTAACATATTGTACAAGTATGACATTTGGGTGATCTTCTGGATACCCTATCAGGTTCCTAGCTAAGGTCTCATCAAATAAAGTGGGAGCATCTTTAAAACCTTGTGTTAAATGCGTCCAAGTCAACTGTTGAGTTACTCTAGTCCCTGATCAGTGCATTGAAAAGCAAACATTGATTGACTTAGCAGAGCCACTGGGAGGTTGAAGAAAGCATGTTTTAGGGCCAAGACTGAGTACCAGATGTACTCTGGGCTCAAAAGGCTCAGCAGGGTTAGGGATTAGGAACAGTCAGATGCAAAGTAACAACTCGCCTCATGACTTCCCGGAGGTCTTAGACTGGCCAGTAATCTTGGGTCCCCGGTTTCTGTACTGGGAGCAATGGTGTTTTCCAGGGAGATCTCTCCCTGGAAGGTACAAGGTACACGGTACAAGATGCAAGGTACAAGAATCTTATTATTTTTTAATATAGCAATATGTTTTGTAATTCCTTGGTGGGCCTGTAAACTTATTGGATATTGTCTAAGGCTGAAGGCAGACACCTAGGGCAACAACTTTATGACCCGAGGAACTTGATTTATCGCCACAGCAGGGGGATTATTTGCAGCCCAGACTCCGGGTATCTCTGCTTGCCATGCCGGCAGAATATCTCTACCTGTCTCTGGAGTGGGATCATCTCCCAGCAGGAGATGATTTTCCCTTCAGGAAAGAAGGTAAGCACCTTGATTTGTTCCCGAGGTGTTGTTCCCAGAATCAGTTGTGGGGTCTCCGCCTGAAAACTGAATTGGACTTTTAACTTCTGAAGAAGGTCTCTTCCTAGCAGTGGATCGAGTTATTCTGAAACCCATAGAAATTCCTGCATAGTGGTCTTTAGCCCAGAGTGAGGTAACTAGGCAACCATCTTCAGGTATGATTTTCTCCCTCTGGTGGCGCCAACCACATTTACTTTGCTGTCAGTCAGAGTTGCCAATGGTTGAGTTAGAACAGAATAAGTTGTGCCTGTGTCCACCAGGAAATTTATTTGTTTTCCCCCGAATTGCAAGGTTATTCTGGGCTCAGGGGGGGGCATTTGAGCCCTGATTCCCTCATTGTTGGCTCATCAGAGTCTGAGCCTCCCTTTCCATTTTTAGCTTTAGCCTAGGGCGATCCATTCACCAATGGCCTTTTTCTTTACAATAGCGCATTGGTACTTTTCAAGTGGGGCCCACCTTTTGTCTTTCTCATCTGTCTTTTCTTTTTGTTTCTGTTTATCTTCTTTTTCTGCACAGCAGCTCTAATACCATTATGATCTTCTCATTGTTTGCCTCTTGCCAGGTCGCTCTATTGTCAAATACACTATGTGCTATGTCTATTGCTGAGTTAGGGGCAGCCCCTCAAAACCATCCAGTTTCTGTAATTACTTTTCAATACGTGGGGTTGACTGAGACACAAAGGCAATAGTAATAGCCCTTGCATTCTCATGCTTGACACAATCAATTGGTGTATAGAGTCTGTAGGCCTCTAGGAGGCGGTCCAGCAGTGCAGAAGGGCACACATCAGCTAATTGTCTTACCTCCAACACTTTGGACAGATTCTTAGCTGCTCCGTGGATTGCAGCTAGAAACAGTTGGCGGTATTGGGTCAGAGCCTCGCTACCTCCAGATGTGTTTTCAGGATCCTTGGAGAATGGGGTGTTTTGGCCCTTCGAATTATACAGATCGGAAGTTGAAAAGGGAGTATATACAAAAATCGTGTCCCCTGATTCCTGGGGGTCTGGAGCCTCCCAAAGTGGACAGAGTGCTGACACCTCTGTGGTGGAGTCAGGCGAATTTGGCTGGGATCGGCTTTGGGTCCAGATCGGACTGGGAGAGCCGGGTAGGTGTTGGGTGAGGGTTCTCTAGAAGGGGAACATGGGAGAGGGAGGAGGACCTCTTCCAGTGGTCCTCCACTGATGGTAAAACTGGTGCGGAGGTTTGGGCGTTGGGCACAGGTGATTTTGGTTTTGTTTTCAAAGTTTCCACCGCCTCCGCCCGTGAGGAATAAGGAATCCAGGGTGCAGAATTATAGATGAGATCTATCCAAATCTGAATGGAAACAATTTCGTGTGGTTGAGAAGGAGACCAAAACACAAACTGGTGGACAGCCTGGGCAGTGCCCATGTCAAAGGATACACGGGGTCAGATGCTATTTGTCGCTATCGGCCACTCCTGAGAAGCAAAAATCATTAGGCTTCCTTTGAATATACGCTACCCGCAACCCTCAGCCCATCTCTCAAATTCTTGAAAGACAAGACTAAGGGGCGTGGGAGCAGTTTTTGCACCAGACTGACCCATTGTTGCTTGCTGTTGTTCTCTTGTCAGAGGAAGAAATCAAGAGAAAAGGTTACCAAATACAAGAAGAGACAGAACAATATGGAGAGAATCACAAAACCTAGGATTTTCTTTGCATGGTCTGAGGGTCTCCTGGGGTTTAAATGCCAGCACACTCAGAGTGACCAAAGGCACATGTAATCTATCAGGCGCAAGTGTCCTGGAAGGGAAAAGTTAGAAGAAACCACCAGACAAAACAGGACTACACAAAGACACAAAACAAAACCACCAGTAAAAATTAGAACAATCTTTCCCTGGCAAAATAGGCTGGAAGCTTCCCTTCAAATTCCAATATCAAATTGGAGGGCAGCCCTGCTGGGGTCCAAGATCCAAATGAGTCAAGAGGCTCCACAAATGACATAGGATTCCCAACAAGGATCTGACCTGTCAAGGGTGAGGGTGTACCCTCCTAAAGAAAATTAAGTCCAACAGGAGCTTCCAGTAGTTACTAGTAGTGATTCAGTCCTCAGAAATTGAGTTGGTGTGCTGTTATTTCAGCCCGGATGAGGCCCCAAATGTGATGTTCCACTGCTTTCTGAGGTATGAAGGGGCCAGAGAAAACAACTTGGAAAGGAAAAAATTATTTATTAAAGCACGGGCCTGTAGCCAATATGGAAGACTGCACTCCTAACAACTAAAGGGCGAGGTTCTTCTCCTGTAAAACTTCCAACAGCTGCTGGTCTCACAATGCAGTGGGGTGGGGTTTGCGGTGCACTACAGAACAGGAATGTGGCAGTTTGGGGAAGAACCAGGTTCAGTTGGGCTAACAAGCAAGTTTATATTAGGCAAACATCCTGTTCTGCTCTTCGAGTTACCTTTGATCTTTCTCTTACTTCTGGGGAGACTTATGAGGGTTTTTGGTAAAATACAGGTTACAACATTCCCCACTGATTGTATGGCTGCTTCTCCAAATCTTTTGGGAAGACTTGAGAACTAATCTTGATGGTGAACCGGTAACATTTCATAACCTTGGTTATGATCAGCCTCACATCTTGTACTTGCTGTCTGGTAAAGATAGTTAGCCTATTGATTATACAGGGGCCTATTGAAACCAAGCCATCCTAGCAACAGTCCAAGCAAGGGCAGACCATAAGGCAGGATTCCATTCCAGACACTCCAAAGGGGCTTTTCAAATAGCTCTCTTCTTCTTTTTACCAGGTTTGCAGGAGGTCTAGCCCTCTTCTATTTTGAAGGGCCACTTTAGCTAAGGAATCTATCTGATCAGGAATGTCCTGAATGGTATTAGATAATGCCTGTACATCTTTAATGATCTGGTTGGAAAGTTGAACAGAGAACCCCAATCCTGCTGCCCCCATACCCAGGGCTCCTGATATTCCCAGACCTACCAATAAAGGAATAAATTGAACTCCTCGCTTTGAGTGGACTATAATATAATCCAGGCTAGAAATGGGGACAGGCTCATCCCCAGGTAAAACCTCCAAGTCAGGCAACAGGATAGCTGTTTTTTGCTTACAGGACGTCCAAACCTGCTGTGTGAGGTTTGTAACAGCGCCATTAAAGTCCCCAGTAGTGGGATAGAAGGGGCAAAATCAAGCATGCTAAAGCAGCACATGCCTGATACTATTTCACTATGCTAGGTCAATTTTTTTTATACAAGGGGAAAAAGAAAAAAACAGGAAAAGGGTACAAGTAATACAAAATTTCAAAAATAAACAGTAAGAAACCACTAGTTAATAGATTACATATTCTCATCTTAGAAATAGCTGTTCAAGTTACAAAATTGAAGCATATAAAGAGGGCATTCAAAGAGAGAGAGTGCAAACAGTTTTGTTCAATGATCCAAAAAACTCAGTAATATGGTTATCTATCTTATACACTTCAACATATATGCAGTTATAACCTTTAGAGGACTTTCTTTTCTTTTCTTTTGTACAATGACAATTACACATTTTGGGTTTTATTACTCCCACAGTTCTTATGACTTTTTTGAGGACAGTAAAACCAAATGCAACATATCACAACAGAGTCAAATCCACAGGATGGACATAAGAGATAATGTAAAAACAAAATACAAGCTGATCGACAATGGTTACCATACTGCCTCTTGCTATTTTAAGAAGAATTGCCAGTTATCATAAAATTGAACAAAACAGTAAAGAATAAAACCAAAGCATTGGAGAAAATACAGGACTTTAAAAGAAGACAACAGTCAACCTGAAAGGGCGTCATAATGATTCTTATTGTCTTCACAGTTTTGCCTATACTTTCGAACTTGGTACTATCAAGCAAAGCAGAATAGGGGAAAATCAGTCAAAACAAGATGTGAGGGCAATACAGGATTTCAAATCAAGTTAATAGGAAATCAAAGTAGGTCATTATAATGTATCCTGCTATTTTTTATTTATTTTTCCCTTAATTAAAAAGATAAAAAGGAAAAAGTAAATAATTTTTAAAAAGGGGGGTTCAGATAAAAGACGGCCTAAAAACAGAACAGCGCAGTTCAAGACATAACTATTTAAGCAAAACAGTGTTTCACCACAAGATGTCCTGACAGAAAAATTATTAGTAGGAGTGTCTCTTTCCTTGAAAGCTTAGTCAATTTTAACTGTAAGGGGTTACCAGTCTGCTGCACAGACCATTGGTCCCGGGAACGTTGGTCTCCTTGGGTGTCCAGAACCTTCACATGAGAGTGGTGGATTCAAGGTGTTTTGCCAGCCACCTTCACTGCCGTGGGAGAACTGAGGACCATGGTGTATGGTCCCTCCCAGCGAGGCTGAAGGGTGTCTCTTTGGTGATTCTGGACTAGGCCCAGAGTACCGGGTTCTCCCAGCAGCCTGGACTCAGAGTGAGAGTCTACAGGAGGATGCTTCAGCCTGAATAACCAATGTATGGAGGTCAAGATGTGCTGAAGAGCCTGCAGGGGCATAATGAGTTCTTGGTTAGTCAGTTGCACCAATTTTTCCTCAGAGAGTTTTGGAATGAGAGGAGGGTGTTTCCCATACATTGCATCAAAAGGGGATGTACCAGAAGCATAAGGAGTACATCGGGTCCACAGGAGGGCAAAAGGAAGGAGACTTACCCAATTATCGCTGGTTTCTAGAGACAGCTTTGTAATCATATTTTTAAATGTCTGATTCATCCTCTCTACTTGCCCTGAGCTTTGAGGCCAGTAAGTGCCATGAAGTTTCCAATCAATGTGTAAGGCCTGGGTTCGTTTTTGAATTATCTTGGCCTTGAAAGCCCGATCATTGTCAGACCCCAAAGATAAGGGTAGACCGAAATGTGGAATGATCTTATATAACAACTTTTTAACCACTGTGAGAGCTGAATCTGACCTGGTGGGAAATGCCTCCACCCAGCCAGTGAAGGTGTGGACCATCACTAGCAGTTATTTGTGTCCCTGGGGACCCGGCTTCTCTATTGTAGTAAAGTGTATTTCAAGGTGTTCTCCCGGGGAAGTTCCCCGAAAATGAGTAGTTTCCACATGGAGCTGTCACTTAGAGTTAACTATCTGTCCTTCAAGAGGACATCTTGAACTGGCAGCCACTGTCAATTTGGATAGCTGGGGTATAAAGAATCAGTCCCAAAAGAGCTCAGCTAGTTTTGATCCTCCCAAATGAGTGGACTAATGACCTTACTGAATGAGCGTCAATCTGAGGACTTCAAGCAGCAAGATTCTCTCATCTGGTAACTGATACCAGCCTCCTGGAATATCGGGCTTTGCCTGGAGTTGGGCAGGCATGTGTAGGTCCTTTTGTGTATACACAGGTTCTGATAACATTGGAGGCATCAGCAAGATGGTAGGAGTGGTTTCCTCTATGTCCCCTTCTTCAGACCCCACTGATTTTATGGCAGCTTCTTTGGCTGCCATATCAATCAAATTGTTTCCCCAGATAATGGGATCATCTCCTTTTTTGGTGGGCCTTGCAGTGTATGATGGCCACTTTTTCAGGTAACCAAATTGCTGCCAGCAGGTCTAATATTTAGGGACATTTTTAATTTTATATCCTGCTGAGGTCAATAGTCCTCTCTCCTGATAAATTGCTCCATGTACATGAGCAGTAGCAAAAGCATATCTGATATCGATGTAGATGTTAATCCACTTACCTTCAGCCAGTTTCAAAGCTTTTGTTAAGGTGATGAGTTCAGCTCACTGAGCAGAAGTCCCAGAGACCTACTGCAGTGCCCACAAAATTGGGGTCTTGGAGGTCACAGGCACCCCTGCAACTCGTTTGCTTTGAAAGTACCTGTAGCTGCTACCTTCTGAGAAGAATGATGGTTTCCCCTTCTAGAGGTATGTTGGTTGGGTCAGATGGAAGGCTCTGGTAGCTGTCAATCAAGGAGGAGCATTCATGGTATAGGGGCTGATGGATCCTCATCGGGCAGCAGTGTGTCTGGATTCAGGGCCACTGAGGACTTGAAAACAACAGAGTCAGGATCTAAAAGCAGTGCTTGGTAATGCATTATCCACGCATTCCATAGCCAGTAACCTGGAGGGTCCCAGATAAGAGTCTAAAGCGAGTGAGAGGTTATCACAGTGACCTTCTGGCCAAAGGCTAGCTTTTGAGTTTCCTCTCCAGCCTCTTAGAGAAATCTGCTTTTGGTCTCTTCCAGGGTCCCGGGTCCTGGGTTGTTGCTCCCGTTGTAATCCCGCTCAGCTCATCCACATACAAGAAAAATGGCTTGTTTAGATTAGGGAGTCCTAGTGCGGGGGCATCCACTAGGGCCTGCCTCAACTGTTGGAGCACTGTCTCTTGCATGTCTGTCCATTCCAGTGGGCCCTGTCTTTGCCCTTTTGAAGATTCATATAGTGGCTGGGCTATCTCAGCAAATTTTAATGTACAGAGTCTACAATATCCAACTTCACCAAGAAAGTGATGCACTTGCTTTTTGGTTTTTGGTTCCGGTATCTGTAGGATGGCTTGAACCCTTGTATTTGACTGATTGATTGATTTATTGATTGATTGATTGTCTTTTTCATTTTTATCGGTACCAGAGATCGAACTCATGACCACAGACTTGCAAGGAAGGCGCTTATGCCACTGAGCTAAATCCCCAGTCCTCCAACCCTTGTATTTGAAAGGGTCCTTTTTCCGCCTTGTAATTGATACCCCAGGTAAGTCACTGTTAGCTAGCATATCTTGCCTTTTTTGCTGAGACCTTGTATCCCAAATCATTTAAAGTTATTAACACGGCCTTGGTTGCTTCCTTGCAATCCTCAAAGGTTTTACCAGCCTCGAAAAGTCATTAACATATTGTACAAGTATGACATTTGGGTGATCTTCTCGATACCCTATCAGGTTCCTAGCTAAGGTCTCATCAAATAAAGTGGGAGCATCTTTAAAACCTTGTGTTAAATGCGTCCAAGTCAACTGTTGAGTTACTCTAGTCCCTGATCAGTGCATTGAAAAGCAAACATTGATTGACTTAGCAGAGCCACTGGGAGGTTGAAGAAAGCATGTTTTAGGGCCAAGACTGAGTACCAGATGTACTCTGGGCTCAAAAGGCTCAGCAGGGTTAGGGATTAGGAACAGTCAGATGCAAAGTAACAACTCGCCTCATGACTTCCCGGAGGTCTTAGACTGGCCAGTAATCTTGGGTCCCCGGTTTCTGTACTGGGAGCAATGGTGTTTTCCAGGGAGATCTCTCCCTGGAAGGTACAAGGTACACGGTACAAGATGCAAGGTACAAGAATCTTATTATTTTTTAATATAGCAATATGTTTTGTAATTCCTTGGTGGGCCTGTAAACTTATTGGATATTGTCTAAGGCTGAAGGCAGACACCTAGGGCAACAACTTTATGACCCGAGGAACTTGATTTATCGCCACAGCAGGGGGATTATTTGCAGCCCAGACTCCGGGTATCTCTGCTTGCCATGCCGGCAGAATATCTCTACCTGTCTCTGGAGTGGGATCATCTCCCAGCAGGAGATGATTTTCCCTTCAGGAAAGAAGGTAAGCACCTTGATTTGTTCCCGAGGTGTTGTTCCCAGAATCAGTTGTGGGGTCTCCGCCTGAAAACTGAATTGGACTTTTAACTTCTGAAGAAGGTCTCTTCCTAGCAGTGGATCGAGTTATTCTGAAACCCATAGAAATTCCTGCATAGTGGTCTTTAGCCCAGAGTGAGGTAACTAGGCAACCATCTTCAGGTATGATTTTCTCCCTCTGGTGGCGCCAACCACATTTACTTTGCTGTCAGTCAGAGTTCCCAATGGTTGAGTTAGAACAGAATAAGTTGTGCCTGTGTCCACCAGGAAATTTATTTGTTTTCCCCCGAATTGCAAGGTTATTCTGGGCTCAGGGGGGGCATCTGAGACCTGATGCCCTCATTGTTGGCTCATCAGAGTCTGAGCCTCCCTTTCCATTTTTAGTTTTAACCTAGGGCGATCCATTCACCAATGGCCTTTTTCTTTACAATAGCGCATTGGTACTTTTCAAGTGGGGCCCACCTTTTGTCTTTCTCATCTGTCTTTTCTTTTTGTTTCTGTTTATCTTCTTTTTCTGCACAGCAGCTCTAATACCATTATGATCTTCTCATTGTTTGCCTCTTGCCAGGTCGCTCTATTGTCAAATACACTATGTGCTATGTCTATTGCTGAGTTAGGGGAAGCCCCTCAAAACCATCCAGTTTCTGTAATTACTTTTCAATACGTGGGGTTGACTGAGACACAAAGGCAATAGTAATAGCCCTTGCATTCTCATGCTTGACACAATCAATTGGTGTATAGAGTCTGTAGGCCTCTAGGAGGCGCTCCAGCAGTGCAGAAGGGCACACATCATCTAATTGTCTTACCTCCAACACCTTGGACATATTCTTAGCTGCTCCGTGGATTGCAGCTAGAAACAGTTGGCGATATTGGGTCAGAGCCTCGCTACCTCCAGATGTGTTTTCAGGATCCTTGGAGAATGGGGTGTTTTGGCCCTTCGAATTATACAGATCGGAAGTTGAAAAGGGAGTATATACAAAAATCGTGTCCCCTGATTCCTGGGGGTCTGGAGCCTCCCAAAGTGGACAGAGTGCTGACACCTCTGTGGTGGAGTCAGGCGAATTTGGCTGGGATCGGCTTTGGGTCCAGATCGGACTGGGAGAGCCGGGTAGGTGTTGGGTGAGGGGTCTCTAGAAGGGGAACATGGGAGAGGGAGGAGGACCTCTTCCAGTGGTCCTCCACTGATGGTAAAACTGGTGCGGAGGTTTGGGCGTTGGGCACAGGTGATTTTGGTTTTGTTTTCAAAGTTTCCACCGCCTCCGCCCGTGAGGAATAAGGAATCCAGGGTGCAGAATTATAGATGAGATCTATCCAAATCTGAATGGAAACAATTTCGTGTGGTTGAGAAGGAGACCAAAACACAAACTGGTGGACAGCCCGGGCAGTGCCCATGTCAAAGGATACACGGGGTCAGATGCTATTTGTCGCTATCGGCCACTCCTGAGAAGCAAAAATCATTAGGCTTCCTTTGAATATAGGCTACCCGCAACCCTCAGCCCATCTCTCAAATTCTTGAAAGACAAGACTAAGGGGCGTGGGAGCAGCTTTTGCACCAGACTGACCCATTGTAGCTTGCTGTTGTTCTCTTGTCAGAGGAAGAAATCAAGAGAAAAGGTTACCAAATACAAGAAGAGACAGAACAATATGGAGAGAATCACAAAACCTTGGATTTTCTTTGCATGGTCTGAGGGTCTCCTGGGGTTTAAATGCCAGCACACTCAGAGTGACCAAAGGCACATGTAATCTATCAGGCGCAAGTGTCCTGGAAGGGAAAAGTTAGAAGAAACCACCAGACAAAACAGGACTACACAAAGACACAAAACAAAACCACCAGTAAAAATTAGAACAATCTTTCCCTGGCAAAATATGCTGGAAGCTTCCCTTCAAATTCCAATATCAAATTGGAGGGCAGCCCTGCTGGGGTCCAAGATCCAAATGAGTCAAGAGGCTCCACAAATGATATAGGATTCCCTACAAGGATCTGACCTGTCAAGGGTGAGGGTGTACCCTCCTAAAGAAAATTAAGTCCAACAGGAGCTTCCAGTAGTTACTAGTAGTGAATCAGTCCTAAGAAATTGAGTTGGTGTGCTGTTATTGCAGCCCAGATGAGGCCCCAAATGTGATGTTCCAGTGCTTTCTGAGGTATGAAGGGGCCAGAGAAAATAATTTGGAAAGGAAAATTTATTTATTAAAGCACGGGCCTGTAGCCAATATGGAAGACTGCACTCCTAACAACTAAATGGCGAGGTTCTTCTCCTGTAAAACTTCCAACAGCTGCTGGTCTCACAATGCAGTGGGGTGGGGTTTGCGGTGCACTACAGAACAGGAATGTGGCAGTTTGGGGAAGAACCAGGTTCAGTTGGGCTAACAAGCAAGTTTATATTAGGCAAACATCCTGTTCTGCTCTTCGAGTTACCTTTGATCTTTCTCTTACTTCTGGGGAGACTTATGAGGGTTTTTGGTAAAATACAGGTTACAACATTCCCCACTGATTGTATGGCTGCTTCTCCAAATCTTTTGGGAAGACTTGAGAACTAATCTTGATGGTGAACCGGTAACATTTCATAACCTTGGTTATGATCAGCCTCACATCTTGTACTTGCTGTCTGGTAAAGATAGTTAGCCTATTGATTATACAGGGGCCTATTGAAACCAAGCCATCCTAGCAACAGTCCAAGCAAGGGCAGACCATAAGGCAGGATTCCATTCCAGACACTCCAAAGGGGCTTTTCAAATAGCTCTCTTCTTCTTTTTACCAGGTTTGCAGGAGGTCTAGCCCTCTTCTATTTTGAAGGGCCACTTTAGCTAAGGAATCTATCTGTTCAGGAATGTCCTGAATGGTATTAGATAATGCCTGTACATCTTTAATGATCTGGTTGGAAAGTTGAACAGAGAACCCCAATCCCGCTGCCCCCATACCCAGGGCTCCTGATATTCCCAGACCTACCAATAAAGGAATAAATTGAACTCCCCGCTTTGAGTGGACTGTAGTATAATCCATGCTAGAAATTGGGACAGGCTCATCCCCAGGTAAAACCTCCAAGTCAGGCAACAGGATAGCTGTTTTTTGCTTACAGGACGTCCAAACCTGCTGTGTGAGGTTTGTAACAGCGCCATTAAAGTCCCCAGTAGTGGGATAGAAGGGGCAAAATCAAGCATGCTAAAGCAGCACATGCCTGATACTATTTCACTATGCTAGGTCAATTTTTTTTATACAAGGGGAAAAAGGAAAAAACAGGAAAAGGGTACAAGTAATACAAAATTTCAAAAATAAACAGTAAGAAACCACTAGTTAATAGATTACATATTTTCATCTTAGAAATAGCTGTTCAAGTTACAAAATTGAAGCATATAAAGAGGGCATTCAAAGAGTGAGAGTGCAAACAGTTTTGTTCAGTGATCCAAAAAACTCAGTAATATGGTTATCTATCTTATACACTTCAACATATATGCAGTTATAACCTTTAGAGGACTTTCTTGTCTTTTCTTTTGTACGATGACAATTACACATTTTGGGTTTTATTACTCCCACAGTTCTTATGACTTTTTTGAGGACAGTAAAACCAAATGCAACATATCACAACAGAGTCAAATCCACAGGATGGACATAAGAGATAATGTAAAAACAAAATACAAGCTGATCGACAATGGTTACCATACTGCCTCTTGCTATTTTAAGAAGAATTGCCAGTTATCATAAAATTGAACAAAACAGTAAAGAATAAAACCAAAGCATTGGAGAAAATACAGGACTTTAAAAGAAGACAACAGTCAACCTGAAAGGGCGTCATAATGATTCTTATTGTCTTCACAGTTTTGCCTATACTTTCGAACTTGGTACTATCAAGCAAAGCAGAATAGGGGAAAATCAGTCAAAACAAGATGTGAGGGCAATACAGGATTTCAAATCAAGTTAATAGGAAATCAAAGTAGGTCATTATAATGTATCCTGCTATTTTTTATTTATTTTTCCCTTAATTAAAAAGATAAAAAGAAAAAAGTAAATAATTTTTTAAAAGGGGGGTTCAGATAAAAGATGGCCTAAAAACAGAACAGCGCAGTTCAAGACATAACTATTTAAGCAAAACAGTGTTTCACCACAAGATGTCCTGACAGAAAAATTATTAGTAGGAGTGTCTCTTTCCTTGAAAGCTTAGTCAATTTTAACTGTAAGGGGTTACCAGTCTGCTGCACAGACCATTATTCCCGGGAACGTTGGTCTCCTTGGGTGTCCAGAACCTTCACATGAGAGTGGTGGATTCAAGGTGTTTTGCCAGCCACCTTCACTGCCGTGGGAGAACTGAGGACCATGGTGTATGGTCCCTCCCAGCGAGGCTGAAGGGTGTCTCTTTGGTGATTCTGGACTAGGCCCAGAGTACCGGGTTCTCCCAGCAGCCTGGACTCAGAGTGAGAGTCTACAGGAGGATGCTTCAGCCTGAATAACCAATGTATGGAGGTCAAGATGTGCTGAAGAGCCTGCAGGGGCATAATGAGTTCTTGGTTAGTCAGTTGCACCAATTTTTCCTCAGAGAGTTTTGGAATGAGAGGAGGGTGTTTCCCATACATTGCATCAAAAGGGGATGTACCAGAAGCATAAGGAGTACATCGGGTCCACAGGAGGGCAAAAGGAAGGAGACTTACCCAATTATCGCTGGTTTCTAGAGACAGCTTTGTAATCATATTTTTAAATGTCTGATTCATCCTCTCTACTTGCCCTGAGCTTTGAGGCCAGTAAGTGCCATGAAGTTTCCAATCAATGTGTAAGGCCTGGGTTCGTTTTTGAATTATCTTGGCCTTGAAAGCCCGATCATTGTCAGACCCCAAAGATAAGGGTAGACCGAAATGTGGAATGATCTTATATAACAACTTTTTAACCACTGTGAGAGCTGAATCTGACCTGGTGGGAAATGCCTCCACCCAGCCAGTGAAGGTGTGGACCATCACTAGCAGTTATTTGTGTCCCTGGGGACCCGGCTTCTCTATTGTAGTAAAGTGTATTTCAAGGTGTTCTCCCGGGGAAGTTCCCCGAAAATGAGTAGTTTCCACATGGAGCTGTCACTTAGAGTTAACTATCTGTCCTTCAAGAGGACATCTTGAACTGGCAGCCACTGTCAATTTGGATAGCTGGGGTATAAAGAATCAGTCCCAAAAGAGCTCAGCTAGTTTTGATCCTCCCAAATGAGTGGACTAATGACCTTACTGAATGAGCGTCCATCTGAGGACTTCAAGCAGCAAGATTCTCTCATCTGGTAACTGATACCAGCCTCCTCGAATATCGGGCTTTGCCTGGAGTTGGGCAGGCATGTGTAGGTCCTTTTGTGTATACACAGGTTCTGATAACATTGGAGGCATCAGCAAGATGGTAGGAGTGGTTTCCTCTATGTCCCCTTCTTCAGACCCCACTGATTTTATGGCAGCTTCTTTGGCTGCCATATCAATCAAATTGTTTCCCCAGATAATGGGATCATCTCCTTTTTTGGTGGGCCTTGCAGTGTATGATGGCCACTTTTTCAGGTAACCAAATTGCTGCCAGCAGGTCTAATATTTAGGGACATTTTTAATTTTATATCCTGCTGAGGTCAATAGTCCTCTCTCCTGATAAATTGCTCCATGTACATGAGCAGTAGCAAAAGCATATCTGATATCGATGTAGATGTTAATCCACTTACCTTCAGCCAGTTTCAAAGCTTTTGTTAAGGTGATGAGTTCAGCTCACTGAGCAGAAGTCCCAGAGACCTACTGCAGTGCCCACAAAATTGGGGTCTTGGAGGTCACAGGCACCCCTGCAACTCGTTTGCTTTGAAAGTACCTGTAGCTGCTACCTTCTGAGAAGAATGATGGTTTCCCCTTCTAGAGGTATGTTGGTTGGGTCAGATGGAAGGCTCTGGTAGCTATCAATCAAGGAGGAGCATTCATGGTATAGGGGCTGATGGATCCTCATCGGGCAGCAGTGTGTCTGGATTCAGGGCCACTGAGGACTTGAAAACAACAGAGTCAGGATCTAAAAGCAGTGCTTGGTAATGCATTATCCACGCATTCCATAGCCAGTAACCTGGAGGGTCCCAGATAAGAGTCTAAAGCGAGTGAGAGGTTATCACAGTGACCTTCTGGCCAAAGGCTAGCTTTTGAGTTTCCTCTCCAGCCTCTTAGAGAAATCTGCTTTTGGTCTCTGCCAGGGTCCCGGGTCCTGGGTTGTTACTCCCGTTGTAATCCCGCTCAGCTCATCCACATACAAGAAAAATGGCTTGTTTAGATTAGGGAGTCCTAGTGCGGGGGCATCCACTAGGGCCTGCCTCAACTGTTGGAGCACTGTCTCTTGCATGTCTGTCCATTCCAGTGGGCCCTGTCTTTGCCCTTTTGAAGATTCATATAGTGGCTGGGCTATCTCAGCAAATTTTAATGTACAGAGTCTACAATATCCAACTTCACCAAGAAAGTGATGCACTTGCTTTTTGGTTTTTGGTTCCGGTATCTGTAGGATGGCTTGAACCCTTGTATTTGACTGATTGATTGATTTATTGATTGATTGATTGTCTTTTTCATTTTTATCGGTACCAGAGATCGAACTCATGACCACAGACTTGCAAGGAAGGCGCTTATGCCACTGAGCTAAATCCCCAGTCCTCCAACCCTTGTATTTGAAAGGGTCCTTTTTCCGCCTTGTAATTGATACCCCAGGTAAGTCACTGTTAGCTAGCATATCTTGCCTTTTTTGCTGAGACCTTGTATCCCAAATCATTTAAAGTTATTAACACGGCCTTGGTTGCTTCCTTGCAATCCTCAAAGGTTTTACCAGCCTCTAAAAGTCATTAACATATTGTACAAGTATGACATTTGGGTGATCTTCTGGATACCCTATCAGGTTCCTAGCTAAGGTCTCATCAAATAAAGTGGGAGCATCTTTAAAACCTTGTGTTAAATGCGTCCAAGTCAACTGTTGAGTTACTCTAGTCCCTGATCAGTGCATTCAAAAGCAAACATTGATTGACTTAGCAGAGCCACTGGGAGGTTGAAGAAAGCATGTTTTAGGGCCAAGACTGAGTACCAGATGTACTCTGGGCTCAAAAGGCTCAGCAGGGTTAGGGATTAGGAACAGTCAGATGCAAAGTAACAACTCGCCTCATGACTTCCCGGAGGTCTTAGACTGGCCAGTAATCTTGGGTCCCCGGTTTCTGTACTGGGAGCAATGGTGTTTTCCAGGGAGATCTCTCCCTGGAAGGTACAAGGTACACGGTACAAGATGCAAGGTACAAGAATCTTATTATTTTTTAATATAGCAATATGTTTTGTAATTCCTTGGTGGGCCTGTAAACTTATTGGATATTGTCTAAGGCTGAAGGCAGACACCTAGGGCAACAACTTTATGACCCGAGGAACTTGATTTATCGCCACAGCAGGGGGATTATTTGCAGCCCAGACTCCGGGTATCTCTGCTTGCCATGCCGGCAGAATATCTCTACCTGTCTCTGGAGTGGGATCATCTCCCAGCAGGAGATGATTTTCCCTTCAGGAAAGAAGGTAAGCACCTTGATTTGTTCCCGAGGTGTTGTTCCCAGAATCAGTTGTGGGGTCTCCGCCTGAAAACTGAATTGGACTTTTAACTTCTGAAGAAGGTCTCTTCCTAGCAGTGGATCGAGTTATTCTGAAACCCATAGAAATTCCTGCATAGTGGTCTTTAGCCCAGAGTGAGGTAACTAGGCAACCATCTTCAGGTATGATTTTCTCCCTCTGGTGGCGCCAACCACATTTACTTTGCTGTCAGTCAGAGTTCCCAATGGTTGAGTTAGAACAGAATAAGTTGTGCCTGTGTCCACCAGGAAATTTATTTGTTTTCCCCCGAATTGCAAGGTTATTCTGGGCTCAGGGGGGGGGCATCTGAGCCCTGATGCCCTCATTGTTGGCTCATCAGAGTCTGAGCCTCCCTTTCCATTTTTAGCTTTAGCCTAGGGCGATCCATTCACCAATGGCCTTTTTCTTTACAATAGCGCATTGGTACTTTTCAAGTGGGGCCCACCTTTTGTCTTTCTCATCTGTCTTTTCTTTTTGTTTCTGTTTATCTTCTTTTTCTGCACAGCAGCTCTAATACCATTATGATCTTCTCATTGTTTGCCTCTTGCCAGGTCGCTCTATTGTCAAATACACTATGTGCTATGTCTATTGCTGAGTTAGGGGCAGCCCCTCAAATCCATCCAGTTTCTGTAATTACTTTTCAATACGTGGGGTTGACTGAGACACAAAGGCAATAGTAATAGCCCTTGCATTCTCATGCTTGACACAATCAATTGGTGTATAGAGTCTGTAGGCCTCTAGGAGGCGCTCCAGCAGTGCAGAAGGGCACACATCAGCTAATTGTCTTACCTCCAACACTTTGGACAGATTCTTAGCTGCTCCGTGGATTGCAGCTAGAAACAGTTGGCGGTATTGGGTCAGAGCCTCGCTACCTCCAGATGTGTTTTCGGGATCCTTGGAGAATGGGGTGTTTTGGCCCTTCGAATTATACAGATCGGAAGTTGAAAAGGGAGTATATACAAAAATCGTGTCCCCTGATTCCTGGGGGTCTGGAGCCTCCCAAAGTGGACAGAGTGCTGACACCTCTGTGGTGGAGTCAGGCGAATTTGGCTGGGATCGGCTTTGGGTCCAGATCGGACTGGGAGAGCCCGATAGGTGTTGGGTGAGGGGTCTCTAGAAGGAGAACATTGGAGAGGGAGGAGGACCTCTTCCAGTGGTCCTCCACTGATGGTAAAACTGGTGCGGAGGTTTGGGCGTTGGGCACAGGTGATTTTGGTTTTGTTTTCAAAGTTTCCACCGCCTCCGCCCGTGAGGAATAAGGAATCCAGGGTGCAGAATTATAGATGAGATCTATCCAAATCTGAATGGAAACAATTTCGTGTGGTTGAGAAGGAGACCAAAACACAAACTGGTGGACAGCCTGGGCAGTGCCCATGTCAAAGGATACACGGGGTCAGATGCTATTTGTCGCTATCGGCCACTCCTGAGAAGCAAAAATCATTAGGCTTCCTTTGAATATACGCTACCCGCAACCCTCAGCCCATCTCTCAAATTCTTGAAAGACAAGACTAAGGGGCGTGGGAGCAGTTTTTGCACCAGACTGACCCATTGTTGCTTGCTGTTGTTCTCTTGTCAGAGGAAGAAATCAAGAGAAAAGGTTACCAAATACAAGAAGAGACAGAACAATATGGAGAGAATCACAAAACCTAGGATTTTCTTTGCATGGTCTGAGGGTCTCCTGGGGTTTAAATGCCAGCACACTCAGAGTGACCAAAGGCACATGTAATCTATCAGGCGCAAGTGTCCTGGAAGGGAAAAGTTAGAAGAAACCACCAGACAAAACAGGACTACACAAAGACACAAAACAAAACCACCAGTAAAAATTAGAACAATCTTTCCCTGGCAAAATAGGCTGGAAGCTTCCCTTCAAATTCCAATATCAAATTGGAGGGCAGCCCTGCTGGGGTCCAAGATCCAAATGAGTCAAGAGGCTCCACAAATGATATAGGATTCCCAACAAGGATCTGACCTGTCAAGGGTGAGGGTGTACCCTCCTAAAGAAAATTAAGTCCAACAGGAGCTTCCAGTAGTTACTAGTAGTGAATCAGTCCTCAGAAATTGAGTTGGTGTGCTGTTATTTCAGCCCGGATGAGGCCCCAAATGTGATGTTCCACTGCTTTCTGAGGTATGAAGGGGCCAGAGAAAACAACTTGGAAAGGAAAAAATTATTTATTAAAGCACGGGCCTGTAGCCAATATGGAAGACTGCACTCCTAACAACTAAAGGGTGAGGTTCTTCTCCTGTAAAACTTCCAACAGCTGCTGGTCTCACAATGCAGTGGGGTGGGGTTTGCGGTGCACTACAGAACAGGAATGTGGCAGTTTGGGGAAGAACCAGGTTCAGTTGGGCTAACAAGCAAGTTTATATTAGGCAAACATCCTGTTCTGCTCTTCGAGTTACCTTTGATCTTTCTCTTACTTCTGGGGAGACTTATGAGGGTTTTTGGTAAAATACAGGTTACAACATTCCCCACTGATTGTATGGCTGCTTCTCCAAATCTTTTGGGAAGACTTGAGAACTAATCTTGATGGTGAACCGGTAACATTTCATAACCTTGGTTATGATCAGCCTCACATCTTGTACTTGCTGTCTGGTAAAGATAGTTAGCCTATTGATTATACAGGGGCCTATTGAAACCAAGCCATCCTAGCAACAGTCCAAGCAAGGGCAGACCATAAGGCAGGATTCCATTCCAGACACTCCAAAGGGGCTTTTCAAATAGCTCTCTTCTTCTTTTTACCAGGTTTGCAGGAGGTCTAGCCCTCTTCTATTTTGAAGGGCCACTTTAGCTAAGGAATCTATCTGTTCAGGAATGTCCTGAATGGTATTAGATAATGCCTGTACATCTTTAATGATCTGGTTGGAAAGTTGAACAGAGAACCCCAATCCCGCTGCCCCCATACCCAGGGCTCCTGATATTCCCAGACCTACCAATAAAGGAATAAATTGAACTCCCCGCTTTGAGTGGACTGTAGTATAATCCATGCTAGAAATTGGGACAGGCTCATCCCCAGGTAAAACCTCCAAGTCAGGCAACAGGATAGCTGTTTTTTGCTTACAGGACGTCCAAACCTGCTGTGTGAGGTTTGTAACAGCGCCATTAAAGTCCCCAGTAGTGGGATAGAAGGGGCAAAATCAAGCATGCTAAAGCAGCACATGCCTGATACTATTTCACTATGCTAGGTCAATTTTTTTTATACAAGGGGAAAAAGGAAAAAACAGGAAAAGGGTACAAGTAATACAAAATTTCAAAAATAAACAGTAAGAAACCACTAGTTAATAGATTACATATTTTCATCTTAGAAATAGCTGTTCAAGTTACAAAATTGAAGCATATAAAGAGGGCATTCAAAGAGTGAGAGTGCAAACAGTTTTGTTCAGTGATCCAAAAAACTCAGTAATATGGTTATCTATCTTATACACTTCAACATATATGCAGTTATAACCTTTAGAGGACTTTCTTGTCTTTTCTTTTGTACGATGACAATTACACATTTTGGGTTTTATTACTCCCACAGTTCTTATGACTTTTTTGAGGACAGTAAAACCAAATGCAACATATCACAACAGAGTCAAATCCACAGGATGGACATAAGAGATAATGTAAAAACAAAATACAAGCTGATCGACAATGGTTACCATACTGCCTCTTGCTATTTTAAGAAGAATTGCCAGTTATCATAAAATTGAACAAAACAGTAAAGAATAAAACCAAAGCATTGGAGAAAATACAGGACTTTAAAAGAAGACAACAGTCAACCTGAAAGGGCGTCATAATGATTCTTATTGTCTTCACAGTTTTGCCTATACTTTCGAACTTGGTACTATCAAGCAAAGCAGAATAGGGGAAAATCAGTCAAAACAAGATGTGAGGGCAATACAGGATTTCAAATCAAGTTAATAGGAAATCAAAGTAGGTCATTATAATGTATCCTGCTATTTTTTATTTATTTTTCCCTTAATTAAAAAGATAAAAAGAAAAAAGTAAATAATTTTTTAAAAGGGGGGTTCAGATAAAAGACGGCCTAAAAACAGAACAGCGCAGTTCAAGACATAACTATTTAAGCAAAACAGTGTTTCACCACAAGATGTCCTGACAGAAAAATTATTAGTAGGAGTGTCTCTTTCCTTGAAAGCTTAGTCAATTTTAACTGTAAGGGGTTACCAGTCTGCTGCACAGACCATTATTCCCGGGAACGTTGGTCTCCTTGGGTGTCCAGAACCTTCACATGAGAGTGGTGGATTCAAGGTGTTTTGCCAGCCACCTTCACTGCCGTGGGAGAACTGAGGACCATGGTGTATGGTCCCTCCCAGCGAGGCTGAAGGGTGTCTCTTTGGTGATTCTGGACTAGGCCCAGAGTACCGGGTTCTCCCAGCAGCCTGGACTCAGAGTGAGAGTCTACAGGAGGATGCTTCAGCCTGAATAACCAATGTATGGAGGTCAAGATGTGCTGAAGAGCCTGCAGGGACATAATGAGATCTTGGTTAGTCAGTTGAACCAATTTTTCCTCAGAGAGTTTTGGAATGAGAGGAGGGTGCTTCCCATACATTGCACCAAAAGGGGATGTACCAGAAACATGAGGAGTACATTGGGTCCACAGTAGGGCAAAAGGAAGGAGACTTACCCAATTATCGCTGGTTTCTAGAGACAGCTTTGTAATCATATTTTTAAATGTCTGATTCATCCTCTCTACTTGCCCTGAGCTTTGAGGCCAGTAAGTGCCATGAAGTTTCCAATCAATGTGTAAGGCCTGGGTTCATTTTTGAATTATCTTGGCCTTGAAAGCCCGATCATTGTCAGACCCCAAAGATAAGGGTAGACCGAAATGTGGAATGATCTTATATAACAACTTTTTAACCACTGTGAGAGCTGAATCTGACCTGGTGGGAAATGCCTCCACCCAGAGAGTGAAGGTGTGGACCATCACTAGCAGTTATTTGTGTCCCTGGGGACCCGGCTTCTTTATTGTAGTAAAGTGTATTTCAAGGTGTTCTCCCGGGGAAGTTCCCCGAAAATGAGTAGTTTCCACATGGAGCTGTCACTTAGAGTTAACTATCTGTCCTTCAAGAGGACATCTTGAACTGGCAGCCACTGTCAATTTGGATAGCTGGGGTATAAAGAATCAGTCCCAAAAGAGCTCAGCTAGTTTTGATCCTCCCAAATGAGGGGACTAATGACCTTACTGAATGAGCGTCCATCTGAGGACTTCAGGCAGCAAGATTCTCTCATCTGGTTACTGATACCAGCCTCCTGGAATATCGGGCTTTGCCTGGAGTTGGGCAGGCATGTGTAGGTCCTTTTGTGTATACACAGGTTCTGATAACATTGGAGGCATCAGCAAGAGGGTAGGAGTGGTTTCCTCTATGTCCCCTTCTTCAGACCTCACTGATTTTATGGCAGCTTCTTTGGCTGCCATATCAATCAAATTGTTTCCCCAGATAATGGGATCATCTCCTTTTTTGGTGGGCCTTGCAATGTATGATGGCCACTTTTTCAGGTAACCAAATTGCTGCCAGCAGGTCTAATATTTAGGGACATTTTTAATTTTATATCCTGCTGAGGTCAATAGTCCTCTCTCCTGATAAATTGCTCCATGTACATGAGCAGTAGCAAAAGCATATCTGATATCGATGTAGATGTTAATCCACTTACCTTCAGCCAGTTTCAAGGCTTTTGTTAAGGCGATGAGTTCAGCTCACTGAGCAGAAGTGCCAGAGACCTACTGCTGTGCCCACAAAATTGGGGTCTTGGAGGTCACAGGCACCCCTGCAACTCGTTTGCTTTGAAAGTACCTGTAGCTGCTACCTTCTGAGAAGAATGATGGTTTCCCCTTCTAGAGGTATGTCGGTCGGGTCAGATCGAAGGCTCTGGTAGCTGTCAATCAAGGTGGAGCATTCATGGTATAGGGGCTGATGGATCCTCATCGGGCAGCAGTGTGTCTGGATTCAGGGCCACTGAGGACTTGAAAACAACAGAGTCAGGATCTAAAAGCAGTGCTTGGTAATGCATTATCCACGCATTCCATAGCCAGTAACCTGGAGGGTCCCAGATAAGAGTCTAAAGCGAGTGAGAGGTTATCACAGTGACCTTCTGGCCAAAGGCTAGCTTTTGAGTTTCCTCTCCAGCCTCTTAGAGAAATCTGCTTTTGGTCTCTGCCAGGGTCCCGGGTCCTGGGTTATTGCTCCCGTTGTAATCCCGCTCAGCTCATCCACATACAAGAAAAATGGCTTGTTTAGATGAGGGAGTCCTAGTGCGGGGGCATCCACTAGGGCCTGCCTCAACTGTTGGAGCACTGTCTCTTGCATGTCTGTCCATTCCAGTGGGCCCTGTCTTTGCCCTTTTGAAGATTCATATAGTGGCTGGGCTATCTCAGCAAATTTTAATGTACAGAGTCTACAATATCCAACTTCACCAAGAAAGTGATGCACTTGCTTTTTGGTTTTTGGTTCCGGTATCTGTAGGATGGCTTGAACCCTTGTATTTGGCTGATTGATTGATTGATTGTCTTTTTCATTTTTATCGGTACCAGAGATCGAACTCATGACCACAGACTTGCAAGGAAGGCGCTTATGCCACTGAGCTAAATCCCCAGTCCTCCAACCCTTGTATTTGAAAGGGTCCTTTTTCCGCCTTGTAATTGATACCCCAGGTAAGTCACTGTTAGCTAGCATATCTTGCCTTTTTTGCTGAGACCTTGTATCCCAAATCATTTAAAGTTATTAACACGGCCTTGGTTGCTTCCTTGCAATCCTCAAAGGTTTTACCAGCCTCGAAAAGTCATTAACATATTGTACAAGTATGACATTTGGGTGATCTTCTCGATACCCTATCAGGTTCCTAGCTAAGGTCTCATCAAATAAAGTGGGAGCATCTTTAAAACCTTGTGTTAAATGCGTCCAAGTCAACTGTTGAGTTACTCTAGTCCCTGATCAGTGCATTGAAAAGCAAACATTGATTGACTTAGCAGAGCCACTGGGAGGTTGAAGAAAGCATGTTTTAGGGCCAAGACTGAGTACCAGATGTACTCTGGGCTCAAAAGGCTCAGCAGGGTTAGGGATTAGGAACAGTCAGATGCAAAGTAACAACTCGCCTCATGACTTCCCGGAGGTCTTAGACTGGCCAGTAATCTTGGGTCCCCGGTTTCTGTACTGGGAGCAATGGTGTTTTCCAGGGAGATCTCTCCCTGGAAGGTACAAGGTACACGGTACAAGATGCAAGGTACAAGAATCTTATTATTTTTTAATATAGCAATATGTTTTGTAATTCCTTGGTGGGCCTGTAAACTTATTGGATATTGTCTAAGGCTGAAGGCAGACACCTAGGGCAACAACTTTATGACCCGAGGAACTTGATTTATCGCCACAGCAGGGGGATTATTTGCAGCCCAGACTCCGGGTATCTCTGCTTGCCATGCCGGCAGAATATCTCTACCTGTCTCTGGAGTGGGATCATCTCCCAGCAGGAGATGATTTTCCCTTCAGGAAAGAAGGTAAGCACCTTGATTTGTTCCCGAGGTGTTGTTCCCAGAATCAGTTGTGGGGTCTCCGCCTGAAAACTGAATTGGACTTTTAACTTCTGAAGAAGGTCTCTTCCTAGCAGTGGATCGAGTTATTCTGAAACCCATAGAAATTCATGCATAGTGGTCTTTAGCCCAGAGTGAGGTAACTAGGCAACCATCTTCAGGTATGATTTTCTCCCTCTGGTGGCGCCAACCACATTTACTTTGCTGTCAGTCAGAGTTCCCAATGGTTGAGTTAGAACAGAATAAGTTGTGCCTGTGTCCACCAGGAAATTTATTTGTTTTCCCCCGAATTGCAAGGTTATTCTGGGCTCAGGGGGGGCATCTGAGACCTGATGCCCTCATTGTTGGCTCATCAGAGTCTGAGCCTCCCTTTCCATTTTTAGTTTTAACCTAGGGCGATCCATTCACCAATGGCCTTTTTCTTTACAATAGCGCATTGGTACTTTTCAAGTGGGGCCCACCTTTTGTCTTTCTCATCTGTCTTTTCTTTTTGTTTCTGTTTATCTTCTTTTTCTGCACAGCAGCTCTAATACCATTATGATCTTCTCATTGTTTGCCTCTTGCCAGGTCGCTCTATTGTCAAATACACTATGTGCTATGTCTATTGCTGAGTTAGGGGAAGCCCCTCAAAACCATCCAGTTTCTGTAATTACTTTTCAATACGTGGGGTTGACTGAGACACAAAGGCAATAGTAATAGCCCTTGCATTCTCATGCTTGACACAATCAATTGGTGTATAGAGTCTGTAGGCCTCTAGGAGGCGCTCCAGCAGTGCAGAAGGGCACACATCAGCTAATTGTCTTACCTCCAACACTTTGGACAGATTCTTAGCTGCTCCGTGGATTGCAGCTAGAAACAGTTGGCGATATTGGGTCAGAGCCTCGCTACCTCCAGATGTGTTTTCGGGATCCTTGGAGAATGGGGTGTTTTGGCCCTTCGAATTATACAGATCGGAAGTTGAAAAGGGAGTATATACAAAAATCGTGTCCCCTGATTCCTGGGGGTCTGGAGCCTCCCAAAGTGGACAGAGTGCTGACACCTCTGTGGTGGAGTCAGTCGAATTTGGCTGGGATCGGCTTTGGGTCCAGATCGGACTGGGAGAGCCCGATAGGTGTTGGGTGAGGGGTCTCTAGAAGGAGAACATTGGAGAGGGAGGAGGACCTCTTCCAGTGGTCCTCCACTGATGGTAAAACTGGTGCGGAGGTTTGGGCGTTGGGCACAGGTGATTTTGGTTTTGTTTTCAAAGTTTCCACCGCCTCCGCCCGTGAGGAATAAGGAATCCAGGGTGCAGAATTATAGATGAGATCTATCCAAATCTGAATGGAAACAATTTCGTGTGGTTGAGAAGGAGACCAAAACACAAACTGGTGGACAGCCTGGGCAGTGCCCATGTCAAAGGATACACGGGGTCAGATGCTATTTGTCGCTATCGGCCACTCCTGAGAAGCAAAAATCATTAGGCTTCCTTTGAATATACGCTACCCGCAACCCTCAGCCCATCTCTCAAATTCTTGAAAGACAAGACTAAGGGGCGTGGGAGCAGTTTTTGCACCAGACTGACCCATTGTTGCTTGCTGTTGTTCTCTTGTCAGAGGAAGAAATCAAGAGAAAAGGTTACCAAATACAAGAAGAGACAGAACAATATGGAGAGAATCACAAAACCTAGGATTTTCTTTGCATGGTCTGAGGGTCTCCTGGGGTTTAAATGCCAGCACACTCAGAGTGACCAAAGGCACATATAATCTATCAGGCGCAAGTGTCCTGGAAGGGAAAAGTTAGAAGAAACCACCAGACAAAACAGGACTACACAAAGACACAAAACAAAACCACCAGTAAAAATTAGAACAATCTTTCCCTGGCAAAATAGGCTGGAAGCTTCCCTTCAAATTCCAATATCAAATTGGAGGGCAGCCCTGCTGGGGTCCAAGATCCAAATGAGTCAAGAGGCTCCACAAATGATATAGGATTCCCAACAAGGATCTGACCTGTCAAGGGTGAGGGTGTACCCTCCTAAAGAAAATTAAGTCCAACAGGAGCTTCCAGTAGTTACTAGTAGTGAATCAGTCCTCAGAAATTGAGTTGGTGTGCTGTTATTTCAGCCCGGATGAGGCCCCAAATGTGATGTTCCACTGCTTTCTGAGGTATGAAGGGGCCAGAGAAAACAACTTGGAAAGGAAAAAATTATTTATTAAAGCACGGGCCTGTAGCCAATATGGAAGACTGCACTCCTAACAACTAAAGGGTGAGGTTCTTCTCCTGTAAAACTTCCAACAGCTGCTGGTCTCACAATGCAGTGGGGTGGGGTTTGCGGTGCACTACAGAACAGGAATGTGGCAGTTTGGGGAAGAACCAGGTTCAGTTGGGCTAACAAGCAAGTTTATATTAGGCAAACATCCTGTTCTGCTCTTCGAGTTACCTTTGATCTTTCTCTTACTTCTGGGGAGACTTATGAGGGTTTTTGGTAAAATACAGGTTACAACATTCCCCACTGATTGTATGGCTGCTTCTCCAAATCTTTTGGGAAGACTTGAGAACTAATCTTGATGGTGAACCGGTAACATTTCATAACCTTGGTTATGATCAGCCTCACATCTTGTACTTGCTGTCTGGTAAAGATAGTTAGCCTATTGATTATACAGGGGCCTATTGAAACCAAGCCATCCTAGCAACAGTCCAAGCAAGGGCAGACCATAAGGCAGGATTCCATTCCAGACACTCCAAAGGGGCTTTTCAAATAGCTCTCTTCTTCTTTTTACCAGGTTTGCAGGAGGTCTAGCCCTCTTCTATTTTGAAGGGCCACTTTAGCTAAGGAATCTATCTGTTCAGGAATGTCCTGAATGGTATTAGATAATGCCTGTACATCTTTAATGATCTGGTTGGAAAGTTGAACAGAGAACCCCAATCCCGCTGCCCCCATACCCAGGGCTCCTGATATTCCCAGACCTACCAATAAAGGAATAAATTGAACTCCCCGCTTTGAGTGGACTGTAGTATAATCCATGCTAGAAATTGGGACAGGCTCATCCCCAGGTAAAACCTCCAAGTCAGGCAACAGGATAGCTGTTTTTTGCTTACAGGACGTCCAAACCTGCTGTGTGAGGTTTGTAACAGCGCCATTAAAGTCCCCAGTAGTGGGATAGAAGGGGCAAAATCAAGCATGCTAAAGCAGCACATGCCTGATACTATTTCACTATGCTAGGTCAATTTTTTTTATACAAGGGGAAAAAGGAAAAAACAGGAAAAGGGTACAAGTAATACAAAATTTCAAAAATAAACAGTAAGAAACCACTAGTTAATAGATTACATATTTTCATCTTAGAAATAGCTGTTCAAGTTACAAAATTGAAGCATATAAAGAGGGCATTCAAAGAGTGAGAGTGCAAACAGTTTTGTTCAGTGATCCAAAAAACTCAGTAATATGGTTATCTATCTTATACACTTCAACATATATGCAGTTATAACCTTTAGAGGACTTTCTTGTCTTTTCTTTTGTACGATGACAATTACACATTTTGGGTTTTATTACTCCCACAGTTCTTATGACTTTTTTGAGGACAGTAAAACCAAATGCAACATATCACAACAGAGTCAAATCCACAGGATGGACATAAGAGATAATGTAAAAACAAAATACAAGCTGATCGACAATGGTTACCATACTGCCTCTTGCTATTTTAAGAAGAATTGCCAGTTATCATAAAATTGAACAAAACAGTAAAGAATAAAACCAAAGCATTGGAGAAAATACAGGACTTTAAAAGAAGACAACAGTCAACCTGAAAGGGCGTCATAATGATTCTTATTGTCTTCACAGTTTTGCCTATACTTTCGAACTTGGTACTATCAAGCAAAGCAGAATAGGGGAAAATCAGTCAAAACAAGATGTGAGGGCAATACAGGATTTCAAATCAAGTTAATAGGAAATCAAAGTAGGTCATTATAATGTATCCTGCTATTTTTTATTTATTTTTCCCTTAATTAAAAAGATAAAAAGAAAAAAGTAAATAATTTTTTAAAAGGGGGGTTCAGATAAAAGACGGCCTAAAAACAGAACAGCGCAGTTCAAGACATAACTATTTAAGCAAAACAGTGTTTCACCACAAGATGTCCTGACAGAAAAATTATTAGTAGGAGTGTCTCTTTCCTTGAAAGCTTAGTCAATTTTAACTGTAAGGGGTTACCAGTCTGCTGCACAGACCATTATTCCCGGGAACGTTGGTCTCCTTGGGTGTCCAGAACCTTCACATGAGAGTGGTGGATTCAAGGTGTTTTGCCAGCCACCTTCACTGCCGTGGGAGAACTGAGGACCATGGTGTATGGTCCCTCCCAGCGAGGCTGAAGGGTGTCTCTTTGGTGATTCTGGACTAGGCCCAGAGTACCGGGTTCTCCCAGCAGCCTGGACTCAGAGTGAGAGTCTACAGGAGGATGCTTCAGCCTGAATAACCAATGTATGGAGGTCAAGATGTGCTGAAGAGCCTGCAGGGACATAATGAGATCTTGGTTAGTCAGTTGAACCAATTTTTCCTCAGAGAGTTTTGGAATGAGAGGAGGGTGCTTCCCATACATTGCACCAAAAGGGGATGTACCAGAAACATGAGGAGTACATTGGGTCCACAGTAGGGCAAAAGGAAGGAGACTTACCCAATTATCGCTGGTTTCTAGAGACAGCTTTGTAATCATATTTTTAAATGTCTGATTCATCCTCTCTACTTGCCCTGAGCTTTGAGGCCAGTAAGTGCCATGAAGTTTCCAATCAATGTGTAAGGCCTGGGTTCATTTTTGAATTATCTTGGCCTTGAAAGCCCGATCATTGTCAGACCCCAAAGATAAGGGTAGACCGAAATGTGGAATGATCTTATATAACAACTTTTTAACCACTGTGAGAGCTGAATCTGACCTGGTGGGAAATGCCTCCACCCAGAGAGTGAAGGTGTGGACCATCACTAGCAGTTATTTGTGTCCCTGGGGACCCGGCTTCTTTATTGTAGTAAAGTGTATTTCAAGGTGTTCTCCCGGGGAAGTTCCCCGAAAATGAGTAGTTTCCACATGGAGCTGTCACTTAGAGTTAACTATCTGTCCTTCAAGAGGACATCTTGAACTGGCAGCCACTGTCAATTTGGATAGCTGGGGTATAAAGAATCAGTCCCAAAAGAGCTCAGCTAGTTTTGATCCTCCCAAATGAGGGGACTAATGACCTTACTGAATGAGCGTCCATCTGAGGACTTCAGGCAGCAAGATTCTCTCATCTGGTTACTGATACCAGCCTCCTGGAATATCGGGCTTTGCCTGGAGTTGGGCAGGCATGTGTAGGTCCTTTTGTGTATACACAGGTTCTGATAACATTGGAGGCATCAGCAAGAGGGTAGGAGTGGTTTCCTCTATGTCCCCTTCTTCAGACCTCACTGATTTTATGGCAGCTTCTTTGGCTGCCATATCAATCAAATTGTTTCCCCAGATAATGGGATCATCTCCTTTTTTGGTGGGCCTTGCAATGTATGATGGCCACTTTTTCAGGTAACCAAATTGCTGCCAGCAGGTCTAATATTTAGGGACATTTTTAATTTTATATCCTGCTGAGGTCAATAGTCCTCTCTCCTGATAAATTGCTCCATGTACATGAGCAGTAGCAAAAGCATATCTGATATCGATGTAGATGTTAATCCACTTACCTTCAGCCAGTTTCAAGGCTTTTGTTAAGGCGATGAGTTCAGCTCACTGAGCAGAAGTGCCAGAGACCTACTGCTGTGCCCACAAAATTGGGGTCTTGGAGGTCACAGGCACCCCTGCAACTCGTTTGCTTTGAAAGTACCTGTAGCTGCTACCTTCTGAGAAGAATGATGGTTTCCCCTTCTAGAGGTATGTCGGTCGGGTCAGATCGAAGGCTCTGGTAGCTGTCAATCAAGGTGGAGCATTCATGGTATAGGGGCTGATGGATCCTCATCGGGCAGCAGTGTGTCTGGATTCAGGGCCACTGAGGACTTGAAAACAACAGAGTCAGGATCTAAAAGCAGTGCTTGGTAATGCATTATCCACGCATTCCATAGCCAGTAACCTGGAGGGTCCCAGATAAGAGTCTAAAGCGAGTGAGAGGTTATCACAGTGACCTTCTGGCCAAAGGCTAGCTTTTGAGTTTCCTCTCCAGCCTCTTAGAGAAATCTGCTTTTGGTCTCTGCCAGGGTCCCGGGTCCTGGGTTATTGCTCCCGTTGTAATCCCGCTCAGCTCATCCACATACAAGAAAAATGGCTTGTTTAGATGAGGGAGTCCTAGTGCGGGGGCATCCACTAGGGCCTGCCTCAACTGTTGGAGCACTGTCTCTTGCATGTCTGTCCATTCCAGTGGGCCCTGTCTTTGCCCTTTTGAAGATTCATATAGTGGCTGGGCTATCTCAGCAAATTTTAATGTACAGAGTCTACAATATCCAACTTCACCAAGAAAGTGATGCACTTGCTTTTTGGTTTTTGGTTCCGGTATCTGTAGGATGGCTTGAACCCTTGTATTTGGCTGATTGATTGATTGATTGTCTTTTTCATTTTTATCGGTACCAGAGATCGAACTCATGACCACAGACTTGCAAGGAAGGCGCTTATGCCACTGAGCTAAATCCCCAGTCCTCCAACCCTTGTATTTGAAAGGGTCCTTTTTCCGCCTTGTAATTGATACCCCAGGTAAGTCACTGTTAGCTAGCATATCTTGCCTTTTTTGCTGAGACCTTGTATCCCAAATCATTTAAAGTTATTAACACGGCCTTGGTTGCTTCCTTGCAATCCTCAAAGGTTTTACCAGCCTCGAAAAGTCATTAACATATTGTACAAGTATGACATTTGGGTGATCTTCTCGATACCCTATCAGGTTCCTAGCTAAGGTCTCATCAAATAAAGTGGGAGCATCTTTAAAACCTTGTGTTAAATGCGTCCAAGTCAACTGTTGAGTTACTCTAGTCCCTGATCAGTGCATTGAAAAGCAAACATTGATTGA
Source organism: Cavia porcellus (assembly GCF_034190915.1). Lineage (NCBI taxonomy): Eukaryota > Metazoa > Chordata > Mammalia > Rodentia > Caviidae > Cavia > Cavia porcellus. The sequence continues at coordinate 175,149,028 of NW_026947484.1, read as the reverse complement.
CTTAGCAGAGCCACTGGGAGGTTGAAGAAAGCATGTTTTAGGGCCAAGACTGAGTACCAGATGTACTCTGGGCTCAAAAGGCTCAGCAGGGTTAGGGATTAGGAACAGTCAGATGCAAAGTAACAACTCGCCTCATGACTTCCCGGAGGTCTTAGACTGGCCAGTAATCTTGGGTCCCCGGTTTCTGTACTGGGAGCAATGGTGTTTTCCAGGGAGATCTCTCCCTGGAAGGTACAAGGTACACGGTACAAGATGCAAGGTACAAGAATCTTATTATTTTTTAATATAGCAATATGTTTTGTAATTCCTTGGTGGGCCTGTAAACTTATTGGATATTGTCTAAGGCTGAAGGCAGACACCTAGGGCAACAACTTTATGACCCGAGGAACTTGATTTATCGCCACAGCAGGGGGATTATTTGCAGCCCAGACTCCGGGTATCTCTGCTTGCCATGCCGGCAGAATATCTCTACCTGTCTCTGGAGTGGGATCATCTCCCAGCAGGAGATGATTTTCCCTTCAGGAAAGAAGGTAAGCACCTTGATTTGTTCCCGAGGTGTTGTTCCCAGAATCAGTTGTGGGGTCTCCGCCTGAAAACTGAATTGGACTTTTAACTTCTGAAGAAGGTCTCTTCCTAGCAGTGGATCGAGTTATTCTGAAACCCATAGAAATTCCTGCATAGTGGTCTTTAGCCCAGAGTGAGGTAACTAGGCAACCATCTTCAGGTATGATTTTCTCCCTCTGGTGGCGCCAACCACATTTACTTTGCTGTCAGTCAGAGTTCCCAATGGTTGAGTTAGAACAGAATAAGTTGTGCCTGTGTCCACCAGGAAATTTATTTGTTTTCCCCCGAATTGCAAGGTTATTCTGGGCTCAGGGGGGGCATCTGAGACCTGATGCCCTCATTGTTGGCTCATCAGAGTCTGAGCCTCCCTTTCCATTTTTAGTTTTAACCTAGGGCGATCCATTCACCAATGGCCTTTTTCTTTACAATAGCGCATTGGTACTTTTCAAGTGGGGCCCACCTTTTGTCTTTCTCATCTGTCTTTTCTTTTTGTTTCTGTTTATCTTCTTTTTCTGCACAGCAGCTCTAATACCATTATGATCTTCTCATTGTTTGCCTCTTGCCAGGTCGCTCTATTGTCAAATACACCATGTGCTATGTCTATTGCTGAGTTAGGGGAAGCCCCTCAAAACCATCCAGTTTCTGTAATTACTTTTCAATACGTGGGGTTGACTGAGACACAAAGGCAATAGTAATAGCCCTTGCATTCTCATGCTTGACACAATCAATTGGTGTATAGAGTCTGTAGGCCTCTAGGAGGCGCTCCAGCAGTGCAGAAGGGCACACATCATCTAATTGTCTTACCTCCAACACCTTGGACAGATTCTTAGCTGCTCCGTGGATTGCAGCTAGAAACAGTTGGCGATATTGGGTCAGAGCCTCGCTACCTCCAGATGTGTTTTCAGGATCCTTGGAGAATGGGGTGTTTTGGCCCTTCGAATTATACAGATCGGAAGTTGAAAAGGGAGTATATACAAAAATCGTGTCCCCTGATTCCTGGGGGTCTGGAGCCTCCCAAAGTGGACAGAGTGCTGACACCTCTGTGGTGGAGTCAGGCGAATTTGGCTGGGATCGGCTTTGGGTCCAGATCGGACTGGGAGAGCCGGGTAGGTGTTGGGTGAGGGGTCTCTAGAAGGGGAACATGGGAGAGGGAGGAGGACCTCTTCCAGTGGTCCTCCACTGATGGTAAAACTGGTGCGGAGGTTTGGGCGTTGGGCACAGGTGATTTTGGTTTTGTTTTCAAAGTTTCCACCGCCTCCGCCCGTGAGGAATAAGGAATCCAGGGTGCAGAATTATAGATGAGATCTATCCAAATCTGAATGGAAACAATTTCGTGTGGTTGAGAAGGAGACCAAAACACAAACTGGTGGACAGCCCGGGCAGTGCCCATGTCAAAGGATACACGGGGTCAGATGCTATTTGTCGCTATCGGCCACTCCTGAGAAGTAAAAATCATTAGGCTTCCTTTGAATATAGGCTACCCGCAACCCTCAGCCCATCTCTCAAATTCTTGAAAGACAAGACTAAGGGGCGTGGGAGCAGCTTTTGCACCAGACTGACCCATTGTAGCTTGCTGTTGTTCTCTTGTCAGAGGAAGAAATCAAGAGAAAAGGTTACCAAATACAAGAAGAGACAGAACAATATGGAGAGAATCACAAAACCTTGGATTTTCTTTGCATGGTCTGAGGGTCTCCTGGGGTTTAAATGCCAGCACACTCAGAGTGACCAAAGGCACATGTAATCTATCAGGCGCAAGTGTCCTGGAAGGGAAAAGTTAGAAGAAACCACCAGACAAAACAGGACTACACAAAGACACAAAACAAAACCACCAGTAAAAATTAGAACAATCTTTCCCTGGCAAAATATGCTGGAAGCTTCCCTTCAAATTCCAATATCAAATTGGAGGGCAGCCCTGCTGGGGTCCAAGATCCAAATGAGTCAAGAGGCTCCACAAATGATATAGGATTCCCTACAAGGATCTGACCTGTCAAGGGTGAGGGTGTACCCTCCTAAAGAAAATTAAGTCCAACAGGAGCTTCCAGTAGTTACTAGTAGTGAATCAGTCCTAAGAAATTGAGTTGGTGTGCTGTTATTGCAGCCCAGATGAGGCCCCAAATGTGATGTTCCAGTGCTTTCTGAGGTATGAAGGGGCCAGAGAAAACAATTTGGAAAGGAAAATTTATTTATTAAAGCACGGGCCTGTAGCCAATATGGAAGACTGCACTCCTAACAACTAAATGGCGAGGTTCTTCTCCTGTAAAACTTCCAACAGCTGCTGGTCTCACAATGCAGTGGGGTGGGGTTTGCGGTGCACTACAGAACAGGAATGTGGCAGTTTGGGGAAGAACCAGGTTCAGTTGGGCTAACAAGCAAGTTTATATTAGGCAAACATCCTGTTCTGCTCTTCGAGTTACCTTTGATCTTTCTCTTACTTCTGGGGAGACTTATGAGGGTTTTTGGTAAAATACAGGTTACAACATTCCCCACTGATTGTATGGCTGCTTCTCCAAATCTTTTGGGAAGACTTGAGAACTAATCTTGATGGTGAACCGGTAACATTTCATAACCTTGGTTATGATCAGCCTCACATCTTGTACTTGCTGTCTGGTAAAGATAGTTAGCCTATTGATTATACAGGGGCCTATTGAAACCAAGCCATCCTAGCAACAGTCCAAGCAAGGGCAGACCATAAGGCAGGATTCCATTCCAGACACTCCAAAGGGGCTTTTCAAATAGCTCTCTTCTTCTTTTTACCAGGTTTGCAGGAGGTCTAGCCCTCTTCTATTTTGAAGGGCCACTTTAGCTAAGGAATCTATCTGTTCAGGAATGTCCTGAATGGTATTAGATAATGCCTGTACATCTTTAATGATCTGGTTGGAAAGTTGAACAGAGAACCCCAATCCCGCTGCCCCCATACCCAGGGCTCCTGATATTCCCAGACCTACCAATAAAGGAATAAATTGAACTCCCCGCTTTGAGTGGACTGTAGTATAATCCATGCTAGAAATTGGGACAGGCTCATCCCCAGGTAAAACCTCCAAGTCAGGCAACAGGATAGCTGTTTTTTGCTTACAGGACGTCCAAACCTGCTGTGTGAGGTTTGTAACAGCGCCATTAAAGTCCCCAGTAGTGGGATAGAAGGGGCAAAATCAAGCATGCTAAAGCAGCACATGCCTGATACTATTTCACTATGCTAGGTCAATTTTTTTTATACAAGGGGAAAAAGAAAAAAACAGGAAAAGGGTACAAGTAATACAAAATTTCAAAAATAAACAGTAAGAAACCACTAGTTAATAGATTACATATTTTCATCTTAGAAATAGCTGTTCAAGTTACAAAATTGAAGCATATAAAGAGGGCATTCAAAGAGTGAGAGTGCAAACAGTTTTGTTCAGTGATCCAAAAAACTCAGTAATATGGTTATCTATCTTATACACTTCAACATATATGCAGTTATAACCTTTAGAGGACTTTCTTGTCTTTTCTTTTGTACGATGACAATTACACATTTTGGGTTTTATTACTCCCACAGTTCTTATGACTTTTTTGAGGACAGTAAAACCAAATGCAACATATCACAACAGAGTCAAATCCACAGGATGGACATAAGAGATAATGTAAAAACAAAATACAAGCTGATCGACAATGGTTACCATACTGCCTCTTGCTATTTTAAGAAGAATTGCCAGTTATCATAAAATTGAACAAAACAGTAAAGAATAAAACCAAAGCATTGGAGAAAATACAGGACTTTAAAAGAAGACAACAGTCAACCTGAAAGGGCGTCATAATGATTCTTATTGTCTTCACAGTTTTGCCTATACTTTCGAACTTGGTACTATCAAGCAAAGCAGAATAGGGGAAAATCAGTCAAAACAAGATGTGAGGGCAATACAGGATTTCAAATCAAGTTAATAGGAAATCAAAGTAGGTCATTATAATGTATCCTGCTATTTTTTATTTATTTTTCCCTTAATTAAAAAGATAAAAAGAAAAAAGTAAATAATTTTTTAAAAGGGGGGTTCAGATAAAAGATGGCCTAAAAACAGAACAGCGCAGTTCAAGACATAACTATTTAAGCAAAACAGTGTTTCACCACAAGATGTCCTGACAGAAAAATTATTAGTAGGAGTGTCTCTTTCCTTGAAAGCTTAGTCAATTTTAACTGTAAGGGGTTACCAGTCTGCTGCACAGACCATTATTCCCGGGAACGTTGGTCTCCTTGGGTGTCCAGAACCTTCACATGAGAGTGGTGGATTCAAGGTGTTTTGCCAGCCACCTTCACTGCCGTGGGAGAACTGAGGACCATGGTGTATGGTCCCTCCCAGCGAGGCTGAAGGGTGTCTCTTTGGTGATTCTGGACTAGGCCCAGAGTACCGGGTTCTCCCAGCAGCCTGGACTCAGAGTGAGAGTCTACAGGAGGATGCTTCAGCCTGAATAACCAATGTATGGAGGTCAAGATGTGCTGAAGAGCCTGCAGGGGCATAATGAGTTCTTGGTTAGTCAGTTGCACCAATTTTTCCTCAGAGAGTTTTGGAATGAGAGGAGGGTGTTTCCCATACATTGCATCAAAAGGGGATGTACCAGAAGCATAAGGAGTACATCGGGTCCACAGGAGGGCAAAAGGAAGGAGACTTACCCAATTATCGCTGGTTTCTAGAGACAGCTTTGTAATCATATTTTTAAATGTCTGATTCATCCTCTCTACTTGCCCTGAGCTTTGAGGCCAGTAAGTGCCATGAAGTTTCCAATCAATGTGTAAGGCCTGGGTTCGTTTTTGAATTATCTTGGCCTTGAAAGCCCGATCATTGTCAGACCCCAAAGATAAGGGTAGGCCGAAATGTGGAATGATCTTATATAACAACTTTTTAACCACTGTGAGAGCTGAATCTGACCTGGTGGGAAATGCCTCCACCCAGCCAGTGAAGGTGTGGACCATCACTAGCAGTTATTTGTGTCCCTGGGGACCCGGCTTCTCTATTGTAGTAAAGTGTATTTCAAGGTGTTCTCCCGGGGAAGTTCCCCGAAAATGAGTAGTTTCCACATGGAGCTGTCACTTAGAGTTAACTATCTGTCCTTCAAGAGGACATCTTGAACTGGCAGCCACTGTCAATTTGGATAGCTGGGGTATAAAGAATCAGTCCCAAAAGAGCTCAGCTAGTTTTGATCCTCCCAAATGAGTGGACTAATGACCTTACTGAATGAGCGTCCATCTGAGGACTTCAAGCAGCAAGATTCTCTCATCTGGTAACTGATACCAGCCTCCTGGAATATCGGGCTTTGCCTGGAGTTGGGCAGGCATGTGTAGGTCCTTTTGTGTATACACAGGTTCTGATAACATTGGAGGCATCAGCAAGATGGTAGGAGTGGTTTCCTCTATGTCCCCTTCTTCAGACCCCACTGATTTTATGGCAGCTTCTTTGGCTGCCATATCAATCAAATTGTTTCCCCAGATAATGGGATCATCTCCTTTTTTGGTGGGCCTTGCAGTGTATGATGGCCACTTTTTCAGGTAACCAAATTGCTGCCAGCAGGTCTAATACTTAGGGACATTTTTAATTTTATATCCTGCTGAGGTCAATAGTCCTCTCTCCTGATAAATTGCTCCATGTACATGAGCAGTAGCAAAAGCATATCTGATATCGATGTAGATGTTAATCCACTTACCTTCAGCCAGTTTCAAGGCTTTTGTTAAGGTGATGAGTTCAGCTCACTGAGCAGAAGTGCCAGAGACCTACTGCAGTGCCCACAAAATTGGGGTCTTGGAGGTCACAGGCACCCCTGCAACTCGTTTGCTTTGAAAGTACCTGTAGCTGCTACCTTCTGAGAAGAATGATGGTTTCCCCTTCTAGAGGTATGTTGGTTGGGTCAGATGGAAGGCTCTGGTAGCTGTCAATCAAGGAGGAGCATTCATGGTATAGGGGCTGATGGATCCTCATCGGGCAGCAGTGTGTCTGGATTCAGGGCCACTGAGGACTTGAAAACAACAGAGTCAGGATCTAAAAGCAGTGCTTGGTAATGCATTATCCACGCATTCCATAGCCAGTAACCTGGAGGGTCCCAGATAAGAGTCTAAAGCGAGTGAGAGGTTATCACAGTGACCTTCTGGCCAAAGGCTAGCTTTTGAGTTTCCTCTCCAGCCTCTTAGAGAAATCTGCTTTTGGTCTCTGCCAGGGTCCCGGGTCCTGGGTTGTTACTCCCGTTGTAATCCCGCTCAGCTCATCCACATACAAGAAAAATGGCTTGTTTAGATTAGGGAGTCCTAGTGCGGGGGCATCCACTAGGGCCTGCCTCAACTGTTGGAGCACTGTCTCTTGCATGTCTGTCCATTCCAGTGGGCCCTGTCTTTGCCCTTTTGAAGATTCATATAGTGGCTGGGCTATCTCAGCAAATTTTAATGTACAGAGTCTACAATATCCAACTTCACCAAGAAAGTGATGCACTTGCTTTTTGGTTTTTGGTTCCGGTATCTGTAGGATGGCTTGAACCCTTGTATTTGATTGATTGATTGATTGATTGATTGATTGTCTTTTTCATTTTTATCGGTACCAGAGATCGAACTCATGACCACAGACTTGCAAGGAAGGCGCTTATGCCACTGAGCTAAATCCCCAGTCCTCTAACCCTTGTATTTGAAAGGGTCCTTTTTCCGCCTTGTAATTGATACCCCAGGTAAGTCACTGTTAGCTAGCATATCTTGCCTTTTTTGCTGAGACCTTGTATCCCAAATCATTTAAAGTTATTAACACGGCCTTGGTTGCTTCCTTGCAATCCTCAAAGGTTTTACCAGCCTCTAAAAGTCATTAACATATTGTACAAGTATGACATTTGGGTGATCTTCTCGATACCCTATCAGGTTCCTAGCTAAGGTCTCATCAAATAAAGTGGGAGCATCTTTAAAACCTTGTGTTAAATGCGTCCAAGTCAACTGTTGAGTTACTCTAGTCCCTGATCAGTGCATTGAAAAGCAAACATTGATTGACTTAGCAGAGCCACTGGGAGGTTGAAGAAAGCATGTTTTAGGGCCAAGACTGAGTACCAGATGTACTCTGGGCTCAAAAGGCTCAGCAGGGTTAGGGATTAGGAACAGTCAGATGCAAAGTAACAACTCACCTCATGACTTCCCGGAGGTCTTAGACTGGCCAGTAATCTTGGGTCCCCGGTTTCTGTACTGGGAGCAATGGTGTTTTCCAGGGAGATCTCTCCCGGGAAGGTACAAGGTACACGGTACAAGATGCAAGGTACAAGAATCTTATTATTTTTTAATATAGCAATATGTTTTGTAATTGCTTGATGGGCCTGTAAACTTATTGGATATTGTCTAAGGCTGAAGGCAGACACCTAGGGCAACAACTTTATGACCCGAGGAACTTGATTTATCGCCACAGCAGGGGGATTATTTGCAGCCCAGACTCCGGGTATCTCTGCTTGCCATGCCGGCAGAATATCTCTACCTGTCTCTGGAGTGGGATCATCTCCCAGCAGGAGATGATTTTCCCTTCAGGAAAGAAGGTAAGCACCTTGATTTGTTCCCGAGGTGTTGTTCCCAGAATCAGTTGTGGGGTCTCCGCCTGAAAACTGAATTGGACTTTTAACTTCTGAAGAAGGTCTCTTCCTAGCAGTGGATCGGGTTATTCTGAAACCCATAGAAATTCATGCATAGTGGTCTTTAGCCCAGAGTGAGGTAACTAGGCAACCATCTTCAGGTATGATTTTCACCCTCTGGTGGCGCCAACCACATTTACTTTGCTGTCAGTCAGAGTTCCCAATGGTTGAGTTAGAACAGAATAAGTTGTGCCTGTGTCCACCAGGAAATTTATTTGTTTTCCCCCAAATTGCAAGGTTATTCTGGGCTCAGGGGGGGCATCTGAGACCTGATGCCCTCATTGTTGGCTCATCAGAGTCTGAGCCTCCCTTTCCATTTTTAGCTTTAACCTAGGGCGATCCATTCACCAATGGCCTTTTTCTTTACAATAGCGCATTGGTACTTTTCAAGTGGGGCCCACCTTTTGTCTTTCTCATCTGTCTTTTCTTTTTGTTTCTGTTTATCTTCTTTTTCTGCACAGCAGCTCTAATACCATTATGATCTTCTCATTGTTTGCCTCTTGCCAGGTCGCTCTATTGTCAAATACACTATGTGCTATGTCTATTGCTGAGTTAGGGGAAGCCCCTCAAAACCATCCAGTTTCTGTAATTACTTTTCAATACGTGGGGTTGACTGAGACACAAAGGCAATAGTAATAGCCCTTGCATTCTCATGCTTGACACAATCAATTGGTGTATAGAGTCTGTAGGCCTCTAGGAGGCGCTCCAGCAGAGCAGAAGGGCACACATCATCTAATTGTCTTACCTCCAACACCTTGGACAGATTCTTAGCTGCTCCGTGGATTGCAGCTAGAAACAGTTGGCGATATTGGGTCAGAGCCTCGCTACCTCCAGATGTGTTTTCAGGATCCTTGGAGAATGGGGTGTTTTGGCCCTTCGAATTATACAGATCGGAAGTTGAAAAGGGAGTATATACAAAAATCGTGTCCCCTGATTCCTGGGGGTCTGGAGCCTCCCAAAGTGGACAGAGTGCTGACACCTCTGTGGTGGAGTCAGGCGAATTTGGCTGGGATCGGCTTTGGGTCCAGATCGGACTGGGAGAGCCGGGTAGGTGTTGGGTGAGGGGTCTCTAGAAGGGGAACATGGGAGAGGGAGGAGGACCTCTTCCAGTGGTCCTCCACTGATGGTAAAACTGGTGCGGAGGTTTGGGCGTTGGGCACAGGTGATTTTGGTTTTGTTTTCAAAGTTTCCACCGCCTCCGCCCGTGAGGAATAAGGAATCCAGGGTGCAGAATTATAGATGAGATCTATCCAAATCTGAATGGAAACAATTTCGTGTGGTTGAGAAGGAGACCAAAACACAAACTGGTGGACAGCCCGGGCAGTGCCCATGTCAAAGGATACACGGGGTCAGATGCTATTTGTCGCTATCGGCCACTCCTGAGAAGCAAAAATCATTAGGCTTCCTTTGAATATAGGCTACCCGCAACCCTCAGCCCATCTCTCAAATTCTTGAAAGACAAGACTAAGGGGCGTGGGAGCAGCTTTTGCACCAGACTGACCCATTGTAGCTTGCTGTTGTTCTCTTGTCAGAGGAAGAAATCAAGAGAAAAGGTTACCAAATACAAGAAGAGACAGAACAATATGGAGAGAATCACAAAACCTTGGATTTTCTTTGCATGGTCTGAGGGTCTCCTGGGGTTTAAATGCCAGCACACTCAGAGTGACCAAAGGCACATGTAATCTATCAGGCGCAAGTGTCCTGGAAGGGAAAAGTTAGAAGAAACCACCAGACAAAACAGGACTACACAAAGACACAAAACAAAACCACCAGTAAAAATTAGAACAATCTTTCCCTGGCAAAATATGCTGGAAGCTTCCCTTCAAATTCCAATATCAAATTGGAGGGCAGCCCTGCTGGGGTCCAAGATCCAAATGAGTCAAGAGGCTCCACAAATGATATAGGATTCCCTACAAGGATCTGACCTGTCAAGGGTGAGGGTGTACCCTCCTAAAGAAAATTAAGTCCAACAGGAGCTTCCAGTAGTTACTAGTAGTGAATCAGTCCTAAGAAATTGAGTTGGTGTGCTGTTATTGCAGCCCAGATGAGGCCCCAAATGTGATGTTCCAGTGCTTTCTGAGGTATGAAGGGGCCAGAGAAAACAATTTGGAAAGGAAAATTTATTTATTAAAGCACGGGCCTGTAGCCAATATGGAAGACTGCACTCCTAACAACTAAATGGCGAGGTTCTTCTCCTGTAAAACTTCCAACAGCTGCTGGTCTCACAATGCAGTGGGGTGGGGTTTGCGGTGCACTACAGAACAGGAATGTGGCAGTTTGGGGAAGAACCAGGTTCAGTTGGGCTAACAAGCAAGTTTATATTAGGCAAACATCCTGTTCTGCTCTTCGAGTTACCTTTGATCTTTCTCTTACTTCTGGGGAGACTTATGAGGGTTTTTGGTAAAATACAGGTTACAACATTCCCCACTGATTGTATGGCTGCTTCTCCAAATCTTTTGGGAAGACTTGAGAACTAATCTTGATGGTGAACCGGTAACATTTCATAACCTTGGTTATGATCAGCCTCACATCTTGTACTTGCTGTCTGGTAAAGATAGTTAGCCTATTGATTATACAGGGGCCTATTGAAACCAAGCCATCCTAGCAACAGTCCAAGCAAGGGCAGACCATAAGGCAGGATTCCATTCCAGACACTCCAAAGGGGCTTTTCAAATAGCTCTCTTCTTCTTTTTACCAGGTTTGCAGGAGGTCTAGCCCTCTTCTATTTTGAAGGGCCACTTTAGCTAAGGAATCTATCTGTTCAGGAATGTCCTGAATGGTATTAGATAATGCCTGTACATCTTTAATGATCTGGTTGGAAAGTTGAACAGAGAACCCCAATCCCGCTGCCCCCATACCCAGGGCTCCTGATATTCCCAGACCTACCAATAAAGGAATAAATTGAACTCCCCGCTTTGAGTGGACTGTAGTATAATCCATGCTAGAAATTGGGACAGGCTCATCCCCAGGTAAAACCTCCAAGTCAGGCAACAGGATAGCTGTTTTTTGCTTACAGGACGTCCAAACCTGCTGTGTGAGGTTTGTAACAGCGCCATTAAAGTCCCCAGTAGTGGGATAGAAGGGGCAAAATCAAGCATGCTAAAGCAGCACATGCCTGATACTATTTCACTATGCTAGGTCAATTTTTTTTATACAAGGGGAAAAAGAAAAAAACAGGAAAAGGGTACAAGTAATACAAAATTTCAAAAATAAACAGTAAGAAACCACTAGTTAATAGATTACATATTTTCATCTTAGAAATAGCTGTTCAAGTTACAAAATTGAAGCATATAAAGAGGGCATTCAAAGAGTGAGAGTGCAAACAGTTTTGTTCAGTGATCCAAAAAACTCAGTAATATGGTTATCTATCTTATACACTTCAACATATATGCAGTTATAACCTTTAGAGGACTTTCTTGTCTTTTCTTTTGTACGATGACAATTACACATTTTGGGTTTTATTACTCCCACAGTTCTTATGACTTTTTTGAGGACAGTAAAACCAAATGCAACATATCACAACAGAGTCAAATCCACAGGATGGACATAAGAGATAATGTAAAAACAAAATACAAGCTGATCGACAATGGTTACCATACTGCCTCTTGCTATTTTAAGAAGAATTGCCAGTTATCATAAAATTGAACAAAACAGTAAAGAATAAAACCAAAGCATTGGAGAAAATACAGGACTTTAAAAGAAGACAACAGTCAACCTGAAAGGGCGTCATAATGATTCTTATTGTCTTCACAGTTTTGCCTATACTTTCGAACTTGGTACTATCAAGCAAAGCAGAATAGGGGAAAATCAGTCAAAACAAGATGTGAGGGCAATACAGGATTTCAAATCAAGTTAATAGGAAATCAAAGTAGGTCATTATAATGTATCCTGCTATTTTTTATTTATTTTTCCCTTAATTAAAAAGATAAAAAGAAAAAAGTAAATAATTTTTTAAAAGGGGGGTTCAGATAAAAGATGGCCTAAAAACAGAACAGCGCAGTTCAAGACATAACTATTTAAGCAAAACAGTGTTTCACCACAAGATGTCCTGACAGAAAAATTATTAGTAGGAGTGTCTCTTTCCTTGAAAGCTTAGTCAATTTTAACTGTAAGGGGTTACCAGTCTGCTGCACAGACCATTATTCCCGGGAACGTTGGTCTCCTTGGGTGTCCAGAACCTTCACATGAGAGTGGTGGATTCAAGGTGTTTTGCCAGCCACCTTCACTGCCGTGGGAGAACTGAGGACCATGGTGTATGGTCCCTCCCAGCGAGGCTGAAGGGTGTCTCTTTGGTGATTCTGGACTAGGCCCAGAGTACCGGGTTCTCCCAGCAGCCTGGACTCAGAGTGAGAGTCTACAGGAGGATGCTTCAGCCTGAATAACCAATGTATGGAGGTCAAGATGTGCTGAAGAGCCTGCAGGGGCATAATGAGTTCTTGGTTAGTCAGTTGCACCAATTTTTCCTCAGAGAGTTTTGGAATGAGAGGAGGGTGTTTCCCATACATTGCATCAAAAGGGGATGTACCAGAAGCATAAGGAGTACATCGGGTCCACAGGAGGGCAAAAGGAAGGAGACTTACCCAATTATCGCTGGTTTCTAGAGACAGCTTTGTAATCATATTTTTAAATGTCTGATTCATCCTCTCTACTTGCCCTGAGCTTTGAGGCCAGTAAGTGCCATGAAGTTTCCAATCAATGTGTAAGGCCTGGGTTCGTTTTTGAATTATCTTGGCCTTGAAAGCCCGATCATTGTCAGACCCCAAAGATAAGGGTAGGCCGAAATGTGGAATGATCTTATATAACAACTTTTTAACCACTGTGAGAGCTGAATCTGACCTGGTGGGAAATGCCTCCACCCAGCCAGTGAAGGTGTGGACCATCACTAGCAGTTATTTGTGTCCCTGGGGACCCGGCTTCTCTATTGTAGTAAAGTGTATTTCAAGGTGTTCTCCCGGGGAAGTTCCCCGAAAATGAGTAGTTTCCACATGGAGCTGTCACTTAGAGTTAACTATCTGTCCTTCAAGAGGACATCTTGAACTGGCAGCCACTGTCAATTTGGATAGCTGGGGTATAAAGAATCAGTCCCAAAAGAGCTCAGCTAGTTTTGATCCTCCCAAATGAGTGGACTAATGACCTTACTGAATGAGCGTCCATCTGAGGACTTCAAGCAGCAAGATTCTCTCATCTGGTAACTGATACCAGCCTCCTGGAATATCGGGCTTTGCCTGGAGTTGGGCAGGCATGTGTAGGTCCTTTTGTGTATACACAGGTTCTGATAACATTGGAGGCATCAGCAAGATGGTAGGAGTGGTTTCCTCTATGTCCCCTTCTTCAGACCCCACTGATTTTATGGCAGCTTCTTTGGCTGCCATATCAATCAAATTGTTTCCCCAGATAATGGGATCATCTCCTTTTTTGGTGGGCCTTGCAGTGTATGATGGCCACTTTTTCAGGTAACCAAATTGCTGCCAGCAGGTCTAATACTTAGGGACATTTTTAATTTTATATCCTGCTGAGGTCAATAGTCCTCTCTCCTGATAAATTGCTCCATGTACATGAGCAGTAGCAAAAGCATATCTGATATCGATGTAGATGTTAATCCACTTACCTTCAGCCAGTTTCAAGGCTTTTGTTAAGGTGATGAGTTCAGCTCACTGAGCAGAAGTGCCAGAGACCTACTGCAGTGCCCACAAAATTGGGGTCTTGGAGGTCACAGGCACCCCTGCAACTCGTTTGCTTTGAAAGTACCTGTAGCTGCTACCTTCTGAGAAGAATGATGGTTTCCCCTTCTAGAGGTATGTTGGTTGGGTCAGATGGAAGGCTCTGGTAGCTGTCAATCAAGGAGGAGCATTCATGGTATAGGGGCTGATGGATCCTCATCGGGCAGCAGTGTGTCTGGATTCAGGGCCACTGAGGACTTGAAAACAACAGAGTCAGGATCTAAAAGCAGTGCTTGGTAATGCATTATCCACGCATTCCATAGCCAGTAACCTGGAGGGTCCCAGATAAGAGTCTAAAGCGAGTGAGAGGTTATCACAGTGACCTTCTGGCCAAAGGCTAGCTTTTGAGTTTCCTCTCCAGCCTCTTAGAGAAATCTGCTTTTGGTCTCTGCCAGGGTCCCGGGTCCTGGGTTGTTACTCCCGTTGTAATCCCGCTCAGCTCATCCACATACAAGAAAAATGGCTTGTTTAGATTAGGGAGTCCTAGTGCGGGGGCATCCACTAGGGCCTGCCTCAACTGTTGGAGCACTGTCTCTTGCATGTCTGTCCATTCCAGTGGGCCCTGTCTTTGCCCTTTTGAAGATTCATATAGTGGCTGGGCTATCTCAGCAAATTTTAATGTACAGAGTCTACAATATCCAACTTCACCAAGAAAGTGATGCACTTGCTTTTTGGTTTTTGGTTCCGGTATCTGTAGGATGGCTTGAACCCTTGTATTTGATTGATTGATTGATTGATTGATTGATTGTCTTTTTCATTTTTATCGGTACCAGAGATCGAACTCATGACCACAGACTTGCAAGGAAGGCGCTTATGCCACTGAGCTAAATCCCCAGTCCTCTAACCCTTGTATTTGAAAGGGTCCTTTTTCCGCCTTGTAATTGATACCCCAGGTAAGTCACTGTTAGCTAGCATATCTTGCCTTTTTTGCTGAGACCTTGTATCCCAAATCATTTAAAGTTATTAACACGGCCTTGGTTGCTTCCTTGCAATCCTCAAAGGTTTTACCAGCCTCTAAAAGTCATTAACATATTGTACAAGTATGACATTTGGGTGATCTTCTCGATACCCTATCAGGTTCCTAGCTAAGGTCTCATCAAATAAAGTGGGAGCATCTTTAAAACCTTGTGTTAAATGCGTCCAAGTCAACTGTTGAGTTACTCTAGTCCCTGATCAGTGCATTGAAAAGCAAACATTGATTGACTTAGCAGAGCCACTGGGAGGTTGAAGAAAGCATGTTTTAGGGCCAAGACTGAGTACCAGATGTACTCTGGGCTCAAAAGGCTCAGCAGGGTTAGGGATTAGGAACAGTCAGATGCAAAGTAACAACTCACCTCATGACTTCCCGGAGGTCTTAGACTGGCCAGTAATCTTGGGTCCCCGGTTTCTGTACTGGGAGCAATGGTGTTTTCCAGGGAGATCTCTCCCTGGAAGGTACAAGGTACACGGTACAAGATGCAAGGTACAAGAATCTTATTATTTTTTAATATAGCAATATGTTTTGTAATTCCTTGATGGGCCTGTAAACTTATTGGATATTGTCTAAGGCTGAAGGCAGACACCTAGGGCAACAACTTTATGACCCGAGGAACTTGATTTATCGCCACAGCAGGGGGATTATTTGCAGCCCAGACTCCGGGTATCTCTGCTTGCCATGCCGGCAGAATATCTCTACCTGTCTCTGGAGTGGGATCATCTCCCAGCAGGAGATGATTTTCCCTTCAGGAAAGAAGGTAAGCACCTTGATTTGTTCCCGAGGTGTTGTTCCCAGAATCAGTTGTGGGGTCTCCGCCTGAAAACTGAATTGGACTTTTAACTTCTGAAGAAGGTCTCTTCCTAGCAGTGGATCGGGTTATTCTGAAACCCATAGAAATTCATGCATAGTGGTCTTTAGCCCAGAGTGAGGTAACTAGGCAACCATCTTCAGGTATGATTTTCACCCTCTGGTGGCGCCAACCACATTTACTTTGCTGTCAGTCAGAGTTCCCAATGGTTGAGTTAGAACAGAATAAGTTGTGCCTGTGTCCACCAGGAAATTTATTTGTTTTCCCCCAAATTGCAAGGTTATTCTGGGCTCAGGGGGGGCATCTGAGACCTGATGCCCTCATTGTTGGCTCATCAGAGTCTGAGCCTCCCTTTCCATTTTTAGCTTTAACCTAGGGCGATCCATTCACCAATGGCCTTTTTCTTTACAATAGCGCATTGGTACTTTTCAAGTGGGGCCCACCTTTTGTCTTTCTCATCTGTCTTTTCTTTTTGTTTCTGTTTATCTTCTTTTTCTGCACAGCAGCTCTAATACCATTATGATCTTCTCATTGTTTGCCTCTTGCCAGGTCGCTCTATTGTCAAATACACTATGTGCTATGTCTATTGCTGAGTTAGGGGAAGCCCCTCAAAACCATCCAGTTTCTGTAATTACTTTTCAATACGTGGGGTTGACTGAGACACAAAGGCAATAGTAATAGCCCTTGCATTCTCATGCTTGACACAATCAATTGGTGTATAGAGTCTGTAGGCCTCTAGGAGGCGCTCCAGCAGAGCAGAAGGGCACACATCATCTAATTGTCTTACCTCCAACACCTTGGACAGATTCTTAGCTGCTCCGTGGATTGCAGCTAGAAACAGTTGGCGATATTGGGTCAGAGCCTCGCTACCTCCAGATGTGTTTTCAGGATCCTTGGAGAATGGGGTGTTTTGGCCCTTCGAATTATACAGATCGGAAGTTGAAAAGGGAGTATATACAAAAATCGTGTCCCCTGATTCCTGGGGGTCTGGAGCCTCCCAAAGTGGACAGAGTGCTGACACCTCTGTGGTGGAGTCAGGCGAATTTGGCTGGGATCGGCTTTGGGTCCAGATCGGACTGGGAGAGCCGGGTAGGTGTTGGTTGAGGGGTCTCTAGAAGGGGAACATGGGAGAGGGAGGAGGACCTCTTCCAGTGGTCCTCCACTGATGGTAAAACTGGTGCGGAGGTTTGGGCGTTGGGCACAGGTGATTTTGGTTTTGTTTTCAAAGTTTCCACCGCCTCCGCCCGTGAGGAATAAGGAATCCAGGGTGCAGAATTATAGATGAGATCTATCCAAATCTGAATGGAAACAATTTCGTGTGGTTGAGAAGGAGACCAAAACACAAACTGGTGGACAGCCCGGGCAGTGCCCATGTCAAAGGATACACGGGGTCAGATGCTATTTGTCGCTATCGGCCACTCCTGAGAAGCAAAAATCATTAGGCTTCCTTTGAATATACGCTACCCGCAACCCTCAGCCCATCTCTCAAATTCTTGAAAGACAAGACTAAGGGGCGTGGGAGCAGCTTTTGCACCAGACTGACCCATTGTAGCTTGCTGTTGTTCTCTTGTCAGAGGAAGAAATCAAGAGAAAAGGTTACCAAATACAAGAAGAGACAGAACAATATGGAGAGAATCACAAAACCTTGGATTTTCTTTGCATGGTCTGAGGGTCTCCTGGGGTTTAAATGCCAGCACACTCAGAGTGACCAAAGGCACATGTAATCTATCAGGCGCAAGTGTCCTGGAAGGGAAAAGTTAGAAGAAACCACCAGACAAAACAGGACTACACAAAGACACAAAACAAAACCACCAGTAAAAATTAGAACAATCTTTCCCTGGCAAAATATGCTGGAAGCTTCCCTTCAAATTCCAATATCAAATTGGAGGGCAGCCCTGCTGGGGTCCAAGATCCAAATGAGTCAAGAGGCTCCACAAATGATATAGGATTCCCTACAAGGATCTGACCTGTCAAGGGTGAGGGTGTACCCTCCTAAAGAAAATTAAGTCCAACAGGAGCTTCCAGTAGTTACTAGTAGTGAATCAGTCCTAAGAAATTGAGTTGGTGTGCTGTTATTGCAGCCCGGATGAGGCCCCAAGTGTGATGTTCCAGTGCTTTCTGAGGTATGAAGGGGCCAGAGAAAACAATTTGGAAAGGAAAATTTATTTATTAAAGCACGGGCCTGTAGCCAATATGGAAGACTGCACTCCTAACAACTAAATGGCGTGGTTCTTCTCCTGTAAAACTTCCAACAGCTGCTGGTCTCACAATGCAGTGGGGTGGGGTTTGCGGTGCACTACAGAACAGGAATGTGGCAGTTTGGGGAAGAACCAGGTTCAGTTGGGCTAACAAGCAAGTTTATATTAGGCAAACATCCTGTTCTGCTCTTCGAGTTACCTTTGATCTTTCTCTTACTTCTGGGGAGACTTATGAGGGTTTTTGGTAAAATACAGGTTACAACATTCCCCACTGATTGTATGGCTGCTTCTCCAAATCTTTTGGGAAGACTTGAGAACTAATCTTGATGGTGAACCGGTAACATTTCATAACCTTGGTTATGATCAGCCTCACATCTTGTCCTTGCTGTCTGGTAAAGATAGTTAGCCTATTGATTATACAGGGGCCTATTGAAATCAAGCCATCCTAGCAACAGTCCAAGCAAGGGCAGACCATAAGGCAGGATTCCATTCCAGACACTCCAAAGGGGCTTTTCAAATAGCTCTCTTCTTCTTTTTACCAGGTTTGCAGGAGGTCTAGCCCTGTTCTAGTTTGAAGGGCCACTTTAGCTAAGGAATCTATCTGATCAGGAATGTCCTGAATGATATTAGATAATGCCTGTACATCTTTAATGATCTGGTTGGAAAGTTGAACAGAGAACCCCAATCCTGCTGCCCCCATACCCATGGCTCCTGATATTCCCAGACCTGCGAATAAAGGAATAAATTGAACTCCCCGCTTTGAGTGGACTATAATATAATCCAGGCTGGAAATGGGGACAGGCTCATCCCCAGGTAAAACCTCTACGTTAGGCAACAGGATAGCTGTTTTTTGCTTACAGGACGTCCAAACCTGCTGTGTGAGGTTTGTAACAGCGCCATTAAAGTCCCCAGTAGTGGGATAGAAGGGGCAAAATCAAGCAAGCTAAAGCAGCACATGCCTGATACTGTTTAACTATGCTAGGTCAATTTTTTTTTATACAAGGGGAAGAAGAAAAAAACGGGAAAAGTGTACAAGTAATACAAAATTTCGAAAATAAACAGTAAGAAACCACTAGTTAATAGATTGCATATTCTCATCTTAGAAATAGCTGTTCAAGTTACAAAATTGAAGCATATAAAGAGGGCATTCAAAGAGTGAGAGTGCAAACAGTTTTGTTCAATGATCCAAAAAACTCAGTAATATGGTTATCTATCTTATACACTTCAACATATATGCAGTTATAACCTTTAGAGGACTTTCTTGTCTTTTCTTTTGTACGATGACAATTACACATTTTGGGTTTTATTACTCCCACAGTTCTTATGACTTTTTTGAGGACAGTAAAACCAAATGCAACATATCACAACAGAGTCAAATCCACAGGATGGACATAAGAGATAATGTAAAAACAAAATACAAGCTGATCGACAATGGTTACCATACTGCCTCTTGCTATTTTAAGAAGAATTGCCAGTTATCATAAAATTGAACAAAACAGTAAAGAATAAAACCAAAGCATTGGAGAAAATACAGGACTTTAAAAGAAGACAACAGTCAACCTGAAAGGGCGTCATAATGATTCTTATTGTCTTCACAGTTTTGCCTATACTTTCGAACTTGGTACTATCAAGCAAAGCAGAATAGGGGAAAATCAGTCAAAACAAGATGTGAGGGCAATACAGGATTTCAAATCAAGTTAATAGGAAATCAAAGTAGGTCATTATAATGTATCCTGCTATTTTTTATTTATTTTTCCCTTAATTAAAAAGATAAAAAGAAAAAAGTAAATAATTTTTTAAAAGGGGGGTTCAGATAAAAGACGGCCTAAAAACAGAACAGCGCAGTTCAAGACATAACTATTTAAGCAAAACAGTGTTTCACCACAAGATGTCCTGACAGAAAAATTATTAGTAGGAGTGTCTCTTTCCTTGAAAGCTTAGTCAATTTTAACTGTAAGGGGTTACCAGTCTGCTGCACAGACCATTATTCCCGGGAACGTTGGTCTCCTTGGGTGTCCAGAACCTTCACATGAGAGTGGTGGATTCAAGGTGTTTTGCCAGCCACCTTCACTGCCGTGGGAGAACTGAGGACCATGGTGTATGGTCCCTCCCAGCGAGGCTGAAGGGTGTCTCTTTGGTGATTCTGGACTAGGCCCAGAGTACCGGGTTCTCCCAGCAGCCTGGACTCAGAGTGAGAGTCTACAGGAGGATGCTTCAGCCTGAATAACCAATGTATGGAGGTCAAGATGTGCTGAAGAGCCTGCAGGGACATAATGAGATCTTGGTTAGTCAGTTGAACCAATTTTTCCTCAGAGAGTTTTGGAATGAGAGGAGGGTGCTTCCCATACATTGCACCAAAAGGGGATGTACCAGAAACATGAGGAGTACATTGGGTCCACAGGAGGGCAAAAGGAAGGAGACTTACCCAATTATCGCTGGTTTCTAGAGACAGCTTTGTAATCATATTTTTAAATGTCTGATTCATCCTCTCTACTTGCCCTGAGCTTTGAGGCCAGTAAGTGCCATGAAGTTTCCAATCAATGTGTAAGGCCTGGGTTCATTTTTGAATTATCTTGGCCTTGAAAGCCCGATCATTGTCAGACCCCAAAGATAAGGGTAGACCGAAATGTGGAATGATCTTATATAACAACTTTTTAACCACTGTGAGAGCTGAATCTGACCTGGTGGGAAATGCCTCCACCCAGAGAGTGAAGGTGTGGACCATCACTAGCAGTTATTTGTGTCCCTGGGGACCCGGCTTCTTTATTGTAGTAAAGTGTATTTCAAGGTGTTCTCCCGGGGAAGTTCCCCGAAAATGAGTAGTTTCCACATGGAGCTGTCACTTAGAGTTAACTATCTGTCCTTCAAGAGGACATCTTGAACTGGCAGCCACTGTCAATTTGGATAGCTGGGGTATAAAGAATCAGTCCCAAAAGAGCTCAGCTAGTTTTGATCCTCCCAAATGAGGGGACTAATGACCTTACTGAATGAGCGTCCATCTGAGGACTTCAGGCAGCAAGATTCTCTCATCTGGTTACTGATACCAGCCTCCTGGAATATCGGGCTTTGCCTGGAGTTGGGCAGGCATGTGTAGGTCCTTTTGTGTATACACAGGTTCTGATAACATTGGAGGCATCAGCAAGAGGGTAGGAGTGGTTTCCTCTATGTCCCCTTCTTCAGACCTCACTGATTTTATGGCAGCTTCTTTGGCTGCCATATCAATCAAATTGTTTCCCCAGATAATGGGATCATCTCCTTTTTTGGTGGGCCTTGCAATGTATGATGGCCACTTTTTCAGGTAACCAAATTGCTGCCAGCAGGTCTAATATTTAGGGACATTTTTAATTTTATATCCTGCTGAGGTCAATAGTCCTCTCTCCTGATAAATTGCTCCATGTACATGAGCAGTAGCAAAAGCATATCTGATATCGATGTAGATGTTAATCCACTTACCTTCAGCCAGTTTCAAGGCTTTTGTTAAGGCGATGAGTTCAGCTCACTGAGCAGAAGTGCCAGAGACCTACTGCTGTGCCCACAAAATTGGGGTCTTGGAGGTCACAGGCACCCCTGCAACTCGTTTGCTTTGAAAGTACCTGTAGCTGCTACCTTCTGAGAAGAATGATGGTTTCCCCTTCTAGAGGTATGTCGGTCGGGTCAGATCGAAGGCTCTGGTAGCTGTCAATCAAGGTGGAGCATTCATGGTATAGGGGCTGATGGATCCTCATCGGGCAGCAGTGTGTCTGGATTCAGGGCCACTGAGGACTTGAAAACAACAGAGTCAGGATCTAAAAGCAGTCCTTGGTAATGCATTATCCACGCATTCCATAGCCAGTAACCTGGAGGGTCCCAGATAAGAGTCTAAAGCGAGTGAGAGGTTATCACAGTGACCTTCTGGCCAAAGGCTAGCTTTTGAGTTTCCTCTCCAGCCTCTTAGAGAAATCTGCTTTTGGTCTCTGCCAGGGTCCCGGGTCCTGGGTTATTGCTCCCGTTGTAATCCCGCTCAGCTCATCCACATACAAGAAAAATGGCTTGTTTAGATGAGGGAGTCCTAGTGCGGGGGCATCCACTAGGGCCTGCCTCAACTGTTGGAGCACTGTCTCTTGCATGTCTGTCCATTCCAGTGGGCCCTGTCTTTGCCCTTTTGAAGATTCATATAGTGGCTGGGCTATCTCAGCAAATTTTAATGTACAGAGTCTACAATATCCAACTTCACCAAGAAAGTGATGCACTTGCTTTTTGGTTTTTGGTTCCGGTATCTGTAGGATGGCTTGAACCCTTGTATTTGGCTGATTGATTGATTGATTGTCTTTTTCATTTTTATCGGTACCAGAGATCGAACTCATGACCACAGACTTGCAAGGAAGGCGCTTATGCCACTGAGCTAAATCCCCAGTCCTCCAACCCTTGTATTTGAAAGGGTCCTTTTTCCGCCTTGTAATTGATACCCCAGGTAAGTCACTGTTAGCTAGCATATCTTGCCTTTTTTGCTGAGACCTTGTATCCCAAATCATTTAAAGTTATTAACACGGCCTTGGTTGCTTCCTTGCAATCCTCAAAGGTTTTACCAGCCTCTAAAAGTCATTAACATATTGTACAAGTATGACATTTGGGTGATCTTCTGGATACCCTATCAGGTTCCTAGCTAAGGTCTCATCAAATAAAGTGGGAGCATCTTTAAAACCTTGTGTTAAATGCGTCCAAGTCAACTGTTGAGTTACTCTAGTCCCTGATCAGTGCATTCAAAAGCAAACATTGATTGACTTAGCAGAGCCACTGGGAGGTTGAAGAAAGCATGTTTTAGGGCCAAGACTGAGTACCAGATGTACTCTGGGCTCAAAAGGCTCAGCAGGGTTAGGGATTAGGAACAGTCAGATGCAAAGTAACAACTCGCCTCATGACTTCCCGGAGGTCTTAGACTGGCCAGTAATCTTGGGTCCCCGGTTTCTGTACTGGGAGCAATGGTGTTTTCCAGGGAGATCTCTCCCTGGAAGGTACAAGGTACACGGTACAAGATGCAAGGTACAAGAATCTTATTATTTTTTAATATAGCAATATGTTTTGTAATTCCTTGGTGGGCCTGTAAACTTATTGGATATTGTCTAAGGCTGAAGGCAGACACCTAGGGCAACAACTTTATGACCCGAGGAACTTGATTTATCGCCACAGCAGGGGGATTATTTGCAGCCCAGACTCCGGGTATCTCTGCTTGCCATGCCGGCAGAATATCTCTACCTGTCTCTGGAGTGGGATCATCTCCCAGCAGGAGATGATTTTCCCTTCAGGAAAGAAGGTAAGCACCTTGATTTGTTCCCGAGGTGTTGTTCCCAGAATCAGTTGTGGGGTCTCCGCCTGAAAACTGAATTGGACTTTTAACTTCTGAAGAAGGTCTCTTCTTAGCAGTGGATCGGGTTATTCTGAAACCCATAGAAATTCATGCATAGTGGTCTTTAGCCCAGAGTGAGGTAACTAGGCAACCATCTTCAGGTATGATTTTCACCCTCTGGTGGTGCCAACCACATTTACTTTGCTGTCAGTCAGAGTTCCCAATGGTTGAGTTAGAACAGAATAAGTTGTGCCTGTGTCCACCAGGAAATTTATTTGTTTTCCCCCGAATTGCAAGGTTATTCTGGGCTCAGGGGGGGCATCTGAGCCCTGATGCCCTCATTGTTGGCTCATCAGAGTCTGAGCCTCCCTTTCCATTTTTAGCTTTAACCTAGGGCGATCCATTCACCAATGGCCTTTTTCTTTACAATAGCGCATTGGTACTTTTCAAGTGGGGCCCACCTTTTGTCTTTCTCATCTGTCTTTTCTTTTTGTTTCTGTTTATCTTCTTTTTCTGCACAGCAGCTCTAATACCATTATGATCTTCTCATTGTTTGCCTCTTGCCAGGTCGCTCTATTGTCAAATACACTATGTGCTATGTCTATTGCTGAGTTAGGGGCATCCCCTCAAAACCATCCAGTTTCTGTAATTACTTTTCAATACGTGGGGTTGACTGAGACACAAAGGCAATAGTAATAGCCCTTGCATTCTCATGCTTGACACAATCAATTGGTGTATAGAGTCTGTAGGCCTCTAGGAGGCGCTCCAGCAGTGCAGAAGGGCACAAATCAGCTAATTGTCTTACTCCAACACTTTGGACAGATTCTTAGCTGCTCCATGGATTGCAGCTAGAAACAGTTGGCGATATTGGGTCAGAGCCTCCCTACCTCCAGATGTGTTTTCAGGATCCTTGGAGAATGGGGTGTTTTGGCCCTTCGAATTATACAGATCGGAAGTTGAAAAGGGAGTATATACAAAAATTGTGTCCCCTGATTCCTGGGGGTCTGGAGCCTCCCAAAGTGGACAGAGTGTTGACACCTCTGTGGTGGAGTCAGGCGAATTTGGCTGGGATCGGCTTTGGGTCCAGATCGGACTGGGAGAGCGGGGTAGGTGTTGGGTGAGGGGTCTCTAGAAGGAGAACATTGGAGAGGGAGGAGGACCTCTTCCAGTGGTCCTCCACTAATGGTAAAACTGGTGCGGAGGTTTGGGCGTTGGGCACAGGTGATTTTGGTTTTGTTTTCAAAGTTTCCACCGCCTCCGCCCGTCAGGAATAAGGAATCCAGGGTGCAGAATTATAGATGAGATCTATCCAAATCTGAATGGAAACAATTTCGTGTGATTGAGAAGGAGACCAAAACACAAACTGGTGGACAGCCCGGGCAGTGCCCATGTCAAAGGATACACGGAGTCAGATGCTATTTGTCGCTATCGGCCACTCCTGAGAAGCAAAAATCATTAGGCTTCCTTTGAATATACGCTACCCGCAACCCTCAGCCCATCTCTCAAATTCTTGAAAGACAAGACTAAGGGGCGTGGGAGCAGCTTTTGCACCAGACTGACCCATTGTAGCTTGCTGTTGTTCTCTTGTCAGAGGAAGAAATCAAGAGAAAAGGTTACCAAATACAAGAAGAGACAGAACAATATGGAGAGAATCACAAAACCTTGGATTTTCTTTGCATGGTCTGAGGGTCTCCTGGGGTTTAAATGCCAGCACACTCAGAGTGACCAAAGGCACATGTAATCTATCAGGCGCAAGTGTCCTGGAAGGGAAAAGTTAGAAGAAACCACCAGACAAAACAGGACTACACAAAGACACAAAACAAAACCACCAGTAAAAATTAGAACAATCTTTCCCTGGCAAAATATGCTGGAAGCTTCCCTTCAAATTCCAATATCAAATTGGAGGGCAGCCCTGCTGGGGTCCAAGATCCAAATGAGTCAAGAGGCTCCACAAATGATATAGGATTCCCTACAAGGATCTGACCTGTCAAGGGTGAGGGTGTACCCTCCTAAAGAAAATTAAGTCCAACAGGAGCTTCCAGTAGTTACTAGTAGTGAATCAGTCCTAAGAAATTGAGTTGGTGTGCTGTTATTGCAGCCCGGATGAGGCCCCAAATGTGATGTTCCACTGCTTTCTGAGGTATGAAGGGGCCAGAGAAAACAATTTGGAAAGGAAAATTTATTTATTAAAGCATGGGCCTGTAGCCAATATGGAAGACTGCACTCCTAACAACTAAATGGCGAGGTTCTTCTCCTGTAAAACTTCCAACAGCTGCTGGTCTCACAATGCAGTGGGGTGGGGTTTGCGGTGCACTACAGAACAGGAATGTGGCAGTTTGGGGAAGAACCAGGTTCAGTTGGGCTAACAAGCAAGTTTATATTAGGCAAATATCCTGTTCTGCTCTTCGAGTTACCTTTGATCTTTCTCTTACTTCTGGGGAGACTTATGAGGATTTTTGGTAAAATACAGGTTACAACATTCCCCACTGATTGTATGGCTGCTTCTCCAAATCTTTTGGGAAGACTTGAGAACTAATCTTGATGGTGAACCGGTAACATTTCATAACCTTGGTTATGATCAGCCTCACATCTTGTCCTTGCTGTCTGGTAAAGATAGTTAGCCTATTGATTATACAGGGGCCTATTGAAATCAAGCCATCCTAGCAACAGTCCAAGCAAGGGCAGACCATAAGGCAGGATTCCATTCCAGACACTCCAAAGGGGCTTTTCAAATAGCTCTCTTCTTCTTTTTACCAGGTTTGCACGAGGTCTAGCCCTGTTCTAGTTTGAAGGGCCACTTTAGCTAAGGAATCTATCTGTTCAGGAATGTCCTGAATGGTATTAGATAATGCCTGTACATCTTTAATGATCTGGTTGGAAAGTTGAACAGAGAACCCCAATCCTGCTGCCCCCATACCCATGGCTCCTGATATTCCCAGACCTACGAATAAAGGAATAAATTGAACTCCCCGCTTTGAGTGGACTATAATATAATCCAGGCTGGAAATGGGGAC
This sequence comes from Cavia porcellus, assembly GCF_034190915.1. NCBI lineage: Eukaryota > Metazoa > Chordata > Mammalia > Rodentia > Caviidae > Cavia > Cavia porcellus. The sequence goes on along the minus strand of NW_026947484.1, from coordinate 175,122,820 downwards.
AGGCTCATCCCCAGGTAAAACCTCTACGTTAGGCAACAGGATAGCTGTTTTTTGCTTACAGGACGTCCAAACCTGCTGTGTGAGGTTTGTAACAGCGCCATTAAAGTCCCCAGTAGTGGGATAGAAGGGGCAAAATCAAGCAAGCTAAAGCAGCACATGCCTGATACTGTTTAACTATGCTAGGTCAATTTTTTTTTTATACAAGGGGAAGAAGAAAAAAACGGGAAAAGTGTACAAGTAATACAAAATTTCGAAAATAAACAGTAAGAAACCACTAGTTAATAGATTGCATATTCTCATCTTAGAAATAGCTGTTCAAGTTACAAAATTGAAGCATATAAAGAGGGCATTCAAAGAGTGAGAGTGCAAACAGGTTTGTTCAATGATCCAAAAAACTCAGTAATATGGTTATCTATCTTATACACTTCAACATATATGCAGTTATAACCTTTAGAGGACTTTCTTGTCTTTTCTTTTGTACGATGACAATTACACATTTTGGGTTTTATTACTCCCACAGTTCTTATGACTTTTTTGAGGACAGTAAAACCAAATGCAACATATCACAACAGAGTCAAATCCACAGGATGGACATAAGAGATAATGTAAAAACAAAATACAAGCTGATCGACAATGGTTACCATACTGCCTCTTGCTATTTTAAGAAGAATTGCCAGTTATCATAAAATTGAACAAAACAGTAAAGAATAAAACCAAAGCATTGGAGAAAATACAGGACTTTAAAAGAAGACAATAGTCAACCTGAAAGGGCGTCATAATGATTCTTATTGTCTTCACAGTTTTGCCTATACTTTCGAACTTGGTACTATCAAGCAAAGCAGAATAGGGGAAAATCAGTCAAAACAAGATGTGAGGGCAATACAGGATTTCAAATCAAGTTAATAGGAAATCAAAGTAGGTCATTATAATGTATCCTGCTATTTTTTATTTATTTTTCCCTTAATTAAAAAGATAAAAAGGAAAAAGTAAATAATTTTTAAAAAGGGGGGTTCAGATAAAAGACGGCCTAAAAACAGAACAGCGCAGTTCAAGACATAACTATTTAAGCAAAACAGTGTTTCACCACAAGATGTCCTGACAGAAAAATTATTAGTAGGAGTGTCTCTTTCCTTGAAAGCTTAGTCAATTTTAACTGTAAGGGGTTACCAGTCTGCTGCACAGACCATTGGTCCCGGGAACGTTGGTCTCCTTGGGTGTCCAGAACCTTCACATGAGAGTGGTGGATTCAAGGTGTTTTGCCAGCCACCTTCACTGCCGTGGGAGAACTGAGGACCATGGTGTATGGTCCCTCCCAGCGAGGCTGAAGGGTGTCTCTTTGGTGATTCTGGACTAGGCCCAGAGTACCGGGTTCTCCCAGCAGCCTGGACTCAGAGTGAGAGTCTACAGGAGGATGCTTCAGCCTGAATAACCAATGTATGGAGGTCAAGATGTGCTGAAGAGCCTGCAGGGACATAATGAGATCTTGGTTAGTCAGTTGAACCAATTTTTCCTCAGAGAGTTTTGGAATGAGAGGAGGGTGCTTCCCATACATTGCACCAAAATGGGATGTACCAGAAACATGAGGAGTACATCGGGTCCACAGGAGGGCAAAAGGAAGGAGACTTACCCAATTATTGCTGGTTTCTAGAGACAGCTTTGTAATCATATTTTTAAATGTCTGATTCATCCTCTCTACTTGCCCTGAGCTTTGAGGCCAGTAAGTGCCATGAAGTTTCCAATCAATGTGTAAGGCCTGGGTTCATTTTTTTTTTTTTTTAATTTAAGAGGAAAAAGAGAAAAACACAAAACAAAACAAAGCAGTGTAAGGTTACACATAATACATAACTACAAAAAAAAACATAACAGTAAGAAATCACCTGTTAATAGATTACATAATATCATCTTGGAAATAGTTGCTCAAATCACAGTATCAAAGAATACAAAGTAGACATTCAAAGGGAGAGACTGCAAACAGCTGTGTTCAATGATCCAAAAACATTAATATAGTCAGCTATTTAACATCCCTAAACACACTTGTTGTTATATCCATTAGAGCTCTTTTTTTTTCCCCTCCCTCTCTTTTTTTATAACAAAATTTATACATTTTGGATTTTATTACTCCTCAGTTCTCATTACTCTCTTGGGGGGGAGAGAATAAAGTCAAATATGGCAAAACAAAGCTGTAAGTCCAAACCAAGGATAGACATAGCACATGATGTAGAACAGAGTACAAGGTCATCAACAATGGTTATCAACATTGTCTCTTGTTTCCTTAAAAGGAATTGTCCATCTCATTAGATATTATAAAGCCGGACAAAACAGTGGAGAACAAGACCAATAAAACTTAGGCATTGTGAACATTACAGGACTTCCAAAGGAGACAATAGTCAAACCAGAATGGGCATCTTTGTGAATCTTATTGCCTTCAAATTAGTTGCCTATACCTTTAAACTTGCTACTATCGCACAGAATGGAACAGAGTCTAATCAGTCAAAACAAGATCTTGGGAGTATTACAGGACTTCAAAACAAGTTAATAGGAGATCAAAAAGAGTTACTACTATATATCCTAATTTTTTAAGTTTTTCCCTTAATTAAAATAAACATAAGAAATAGCTAAATAATTTTTTTTAAAGAATAGTAGTTACCATAGTGTCTGTCTTTTTCCTTAAAATATTTGGATAAAACTTCATATACTATAGCTTCAAATATTTCCATATCAAAAAGCTCAGAGTAAAGCCTTTCTAGTTAATAAGTGAAAATTTTATAAGGCTTCAAGGCCACATAATGGGGAATCATGATTATCACATATTTTTATATATTTGAATCATTACTTACATTAGGGAAACTACTCGGTATTCATACATGCGAGATTGATTTATTTCACTTATGAGTATGGTCTCAAGCTGCGCCCATTTATTGATAAATATCTCAATGCGATCCTTCTTTATAGCTGAATAATACTCCACTGTATAGAAATACCACAACTTTTTTATCCATTCCTCAGTTGATGGACACTTGGGTTGTTTCCAAGATCTGGCGATTACAAATTGTGCTGCTATAAACATAGGTGCACATATATCCCTGTGGTATGATGCTTTCAGTTCTTCTGGGAATATGCCTAGAAGTGGAATAGCTGGAATAAATGGGATTTCCAATCCCAACTTTTTGAGAAACCTCCAGACAGATCTCCACAAAGGCTGTACCAGTCTACACTCCCACCAACAGTGCAGGAGAGTTCCTTTTTCCCCACAGCCTCTCCAGCATTTGTTGTTGTTGGTTTTCTTGAACCTGGCCATTCTTTCAGGAGTGAGATGGTATCTCAGTGTGGTTTTAATTTGCATTTCTCTAATGACCAATGATGATGAGCATTTTTTCATGTATTTATTTGCCATTTGCATTTCTTCATCTGAGAATTGCGTATTCATCTCAGAGGCCCATTTTTGGATTGGATCTTTGAATTTTGAAGGTCTGAGTTTTTTTAATTCTTTATATGTTTTAGACAAGAGTCCCTTGTCTGAGAGAGAGTTCACTAAAATCTTTTCCCAGTTTGTGGGTTTTCTTTTCACTATGCTGGAGATTTCTTTTGACATGCAAAAACTTTTTAATAAGAAGTGGTCCCAGTTATTGATTCTGGGAAGTATTTCCCGTGCAGTTTGAGTCCTATTCATGAATTCTTTACCTACTCCTATGTCTCCAAGGTTTCTACCCAATTTGTCTTCCAATAGATTTAGCGTTTCTGTTTTAATATTCAGATCTTTGACCCATTTAGATTTTAATTTAGTACATGGTGATAGACATGGGTCTAGCTTTAGTTTTTGGCAAATGGAGAGCCAGTTTTTCCAGCACCATTTATTAAAGAGACTGTCGTTCTTCCAGTGAACCTGCTTGGCTCCTTTATCGAAGATAAGGTGGTTGAGTGTGTTTGTAGTTGTGGTTGTATCTTCTAATCTATTCCATTGATCTTCAGCTCTGTTTTGATTCCAATACCATGTTGATTTTACTACTGTTGCTTTGTAGTATAATTTCAAGTCAGGGATTGTGATGCCTCCTGCTTTGTCTTTGCTGCTTAGAATTGCTTTTGCGATTCTAGGTCTCTTCTGGTTCCAGATGAAATTTAGGAGTGATTTCTCTAGATCTATAAGGTATGTTGATGGTATTTCTATTGGGATTGCATTGAATCTGTATAAGAGTTTTGGGAGAATGGCCATCTTCACAATGTTTGTTCTTCCTATCCATGAGCAAGGGATGTCTTTCCATTTGCTGAGATCATCTTCAATTTCCTTTTTCAGTGTAATATAGTTTTCACTGTATAAGACTTTCACTTCTTTCGTAAGAGTAATTCCTAAATATTTCATTTTTTTGCTTGCTAATGTGAATAGTCCAGTTTCCCTTATTTCCCTCTCTGTGGTTTTGTTGTTTGTGTATAGGAATGCTATTGATTTCTGAGTATTGATTTTGTATCCAGCCACATTCCTGAATTTATTTATTGTATCTAAGAGTCTTTCAATGGAGCTTAGGGGGTCTTCTATGTAGAGTATCATGTCATCTGCAAACAATGACAACTTAACTTCTTCTTTTCCTATCTTTACCCCTTTTATTTCTCTTTCTTGCCTAATTGCTCTGGCTAGTACTTCCAGTACTATATTAAATAGGAGTGGTGATAAAGGACATCCTTGTCTTGTGCCAGATTTTAAAGTAAAGGCTTTCAATTTTTGGCCATTTAGTATGATGCTGGCTGTTGGTTTGTCATAAATGGCCTTTATTATATTGAGGTAAAGACCATCTATTCCAATTTTCTGTAGAGTTTTTATCATGAATAAATGTTGGACCTTATCGAAGGCTTTTTCTGCATGTATAGAAATGATCATGTGATTCTTATTTTTGGCTTTATTGATATGGTGAATTACATTTATTGATTTGCGTATATTGAACCATCCTTGCATTCCTGGGATGAATCCCACTTGGTCATGATGTATAATCTTCTTGATGATTTGCTGGATCCTATTTGCCAATATTTTATTGAGGATTTTTGCATCTGTGTTCATTAGGGAGATCGGTCTATAGTTCTCTTTTTTAGTTGGGTCTTTCTCAGGTTTTGGTACTAGAGTGATATTTGCTTCCAGGAATGACTTAGGCAGGATTGCTTCCCTTTCAATTTCATTGAATAGTTTGAGGAGTGTCGGCATTAGGTCTTCTTTGTATTTCTTGTAGAATTCTGCAGTGAATCCATCTGGGCCTGGGCTCTTCTTGGTGGGTAAGGACTTAATTACATTTTCAATTTCAGTAACCGAGATTGGGTTATTCAACAGTTTTACATCCTCTTGATCTAGCTTTGGCACTTCATATGCTTCTAAGAAACTGTCTATTTCTTCTGTGTTATCACACTTTTGAGAGTAGAGGTTTTCAAAATAGGTGTTGATGATCTTCTGTATTTCTATTGGGTCTGTAGTGACTTCTCCTTTTTCATTTCTTATTGCATGAATTTGAGCTTTTTCTTCCCTTTTTTTAATAAGGTTGGCTAGGGGCTTATCGATTTTATTTATTCTTTCAAAGAACCAACTCTTTGATTTGTTGATCCTTTGGATTGTTTTCTTAGTCTCTATTGCATTGATTTCTGCTCTGATTTTTATAATTTCCTCTCTTCTTTTGGCTTTGGGCTTGACTTGCTCTTCCTTTTCTAGCTGTTTGAGGTGTAGCATCAAGTTATTTATTTGTATTCGTTCTGTTTTCCTGATGTGGGAACTCAGTGCAATAAATTTTCCTCTCAGAACGGCTTTCATTGTATCCCACAGATTCCGGTAAGTTGTATCTGCATTTTCATTTTCTTTTAGGTATTGTTTGATTTCTTCTTTAATTTCTTCTGTGACCCACTGATTACTCAAGAGTGTGTTATTCAGTTTCCATGTGTTTGTGGGATTTTTGCAGTATCTTTTATCATTAATTTCTAATTTCAGAGCGCTTTGATCCGATAACATGCAAGGGATGATTTCAGCTCTTTTGCACTTGTTTAAATATGTTCTATGAGCTAATATATGGTCTATTTTAGAAAATGATCCATGTACTGCTGAGAAGAATGTGTATTCTGATGTTGTTGGGTGGAACATTCTGTATATGTCTATCAAACCCATTTGTTCACAGGTATGATTCAGTTCTGTTATTTCTTTACTCATTTTCTGTCTGGTCGATCTGTCCCTTGGTGTCAATGGCGTATTAAGGTCTCCCGTTACAATTGTGTTACTGATAATTTGAGTTTTCATTTCTGTTAATAATTGTTTTATATAACTGGGTGCTCTGGAGTTTGGTGCGTATATATTTAAGATAGTTATCTCTTCCTCTTGGAGTTTTCCCCTTACGAGTATGTAGTGACCTTCTTTGTCCTTTATGGTCATTGTTGGTTTAAAGTTCACATTGTCTGCAAACAGAATGGCTACTCCTGCCTTTTTTTGGATTCCTGCTGCATGAAGAATTGTTTTCCATCCTTTGACTTTCAGTCTGTGAGTATCCTTCTGGGTTAGATGGGTTTCCTGTAAACAGCATATGGTTGGATTTTGTTTCTTGATCCATTCTGCTAGTCTGTTTCTTTTGATTGGTGCATTGAGACCATTTACATTAATGGTTATTACTGTTAAATGTTGTTTAATTGTAGGATTCTTATCTCTCTGCTGTTGCATCTTTATCTTTCTGTTCTGTTTAATTATTTGCTTTGCTTAGTGGTTTTTTCCTTTGTGTATCTAAACTGTCTTTCAATATTTTTTGCAGGGTTGGTTTGGTGTTCATGAAGTTCTTCAGCTGTTCTTTGTCATGGAAGTATCGTATTTCACCATCTATTTTAAATGATAGTTTTGCAGGATATATCAGTCTAGGTTGGAAATCATTTTGCTTTAGGATCTGGAATACTTCACTCCATGCTCTTCTTGACTTTATTGTTTGTGATGAGAAGTCTGCTGTGATTCTGATAGGTTTTCCTTTATAAGTGATCTGTCTTTTCTCTCTGACAGCTTTTAATAATCTATTCTTGTGTTGGATTTCTGGGATGGTGATTATTATATGTCTGTGTGTAGTTTTATTTTGGTTATGACTATTTGGAGTTCTATATGCTTCACTGATCCTGATGTCAGTTTCTGATCTCATGCTTGGGAAGTTTTCAGCTATTGCTTCTCTAAATATCCTCTTGATATCCTTTATGTTGTCTCCTTCTTTTTCATTAATCCCTATCATTCTTATGTTATTCTTCTTTGCATCATCTTGCAGTTGTTGAATTGTTGTTTCCTGATTCCTTGTTATTTTTAAAAGATCTTTCCTTTCCTGTTCACTTGCTGCAATCCTGTCTTCAAGGTCTGAAATTCTATCTTCACTTTCATTAAGGCGGTTTTTACAACTTTCAGTGGAGTTTTTTATTTCCTGTATATCTCTGTGCATCTGCATTATGTATTCTGTTTGTTTCTTATATTGCTCGTCTAGAGATTCTATCTTTTTGTTTAATTCCTCCAATTTTTTATCTGTGTTTTCTTTAGATATATTTAGAATCTCTTTCATTTCTTTTATCATTTCTTCTTTTATCTGGGAAATTATTTCGAGTTTGAATTTCTTTAAAGCTTCCTGGAGTTGCTTGTCAACTTCAGTAGCTATTGTGTTTAATATATGAGGAGGATGAGATATATTTTCTTCTAAATACACTTCTCCTAGGGTTTCCTGAGATGGGCTGGAGGTTTGAGGTTGTAATTTGGTCTTTCGTTTTGTCATTTTCCTATATTTCTGTGTTTCAAGTGTTATTTGAAAGCCTCCTCAGGATCTGTTGAAAATCCCCTTCTATGTTTGCAGCTACTGAGACTCTGGCACCACTCTACCCCAGGCCATTGGGCCTGCAGAACCAATGGCCCTTCTCTGCTTGTTCAGAACTCCGCGGTTCCAGACAAGCTGGGCCTCAGGGACACTGTGCGCCCACCTGCCCCTTGGTAGATCCACAGCTCTTGGATCGCAGCTGGGTTAGGGTACTCACCACAGACCGCAGTGCCTCAGGAGCCTGTGATCCCTCCCTGCTTGCAGAGATATCCACAAACCTCCAGACAAAGGAAGGGCCTCCTGCGGGCACTCCGGATCTACCCCGCTCCTCCTCTGCACGCAGATGGCTATGCGTGGCTGGGCTCAGGCCGAGGTGCCTCAGGAACCCGGGAACCCTCCTCCTCCAGACAAAGGAAGGGGCCTCTGCAGGCGGCTCTGGATCTGCGCAGCTCCTCCTCCGCACACCGATGGCCAGGCGCGGCTGGGTACGGGCCGAGGTGCCCCAGGAACCCGGGACCCCTCCTCCTCCAGACAAAGGAAGGGGCCTCTGCTGGCGGCTCCGGATCTGCGCAGCTCCTCCTCCTCACACCGACGGCCAGGCGCGGCTGGGTACGGGCCGAGGTGCCCCAGGAACCCAGGACCCCTCCTCCTCCAGACAAAGGACGGGGCCTCTGCAGGCGGCTCCGGATCCGCGCAGCTCCTCCTCCGCACACCGACGGCCAGGCGCGGCTGGGTACGGGCCGAGGTGCCCCAGGAACCCGGGACCCCTCCTCCTCCAGACAAAGGAAGGGGCCTCTGCAGGCTCTCCGGATCCGCGCAGCTCCTCCTCCGCACACCGACGGCCAGGCGCGGCAGGGTACGGGCCGAGGTGCCCCAGGAACCCGGGACCCCTCCTCCTCCAGACAAAGGACGGGGCCTCTGCAGGCGGCTCCGGATCCGCGCAGCTCCTCCTCCGCACACCGACAGCCAGGCGCGGCTGGGGACAGGCCGAGGTGCCCCAGGAACCCGGGACCCCTCCTCCTCCAGACAAAGGAAGGGGCCTCTGCAGGCGGCTCCGGATCCACGCAGCTCCTCCTCCGCACCGCCTGGGTTCATTTTTGAATTATCTTGGCCTTGAAAGCCCGATCATTGTCAGACCCCAAAGATAAGGGTAGACCGAAATGTGGAATGATCTTATATAACAACTTTTTAACCACTGTGAGAGCTGAATCTGACCTGGTGGGAAATGCCTCCACCCAGAGAGTGAAGGTGTGGACCATCACTAGCAGTTATTTGTGTCCCTCGGGACCCGGCTTCTTTATTGTAGTAAAGTGTATTTCAAGGTGTTCTCCCGGGGAAGTTCCCCGAAAATGAGTAGTTTCCACATGGAGCTGTCACTTAGAGTTAACTATCTGTCCTTCAAGAGGACATCTTGAACTGGCAGCCACTGTCAATTTGGATAGCTGGGGTATAAAGAATCAGTCCCAAAAGAGCTCAGCTAGTTTTGATCCTCCCAAATGAGGGGACTAATGACCTTACTGAATGAGCGTCCATCTGAGGACTTCAGGCAGCAAGATTCTCTCATCTGGTAACTGATACCAGCCTCCTGGAATATCGGGCTTTGCCTGGAGTTGGGCAGGCATGTGTAGGTCCTTTTGTGTATACACAGGTTCTGATAACATTGGAGGCATCAGCAAGAGGGTAGGAGTGGTTTCCTCTATGTCCCCTTCTTCAGACCCCACTGATTTTATGGCAGCTTCTTTGGCTGCCATATCAATCAAATTGTTTCCCCAGATAATGGGATCATCTCCTTTTTTGGTGGGCCTTGCAATGTATGATGGCCACTTTTTCAGGTAACCAAATTGCTGCCAGCAGGTCTAATATTTAGGGACATTTTTAATTTTATATCCTGCTGAGGTCAATAGTCCTCTCTCCTGATAAATTGCTCCATGTACATGAGCAGTAGCAAAAGCATATCTGATATCGATGTAGATGTTAATCCACTTACCTTCAGCCAGTTTCAAGGCTTTTGTTAAGGCGATGAGTTCAGCTCACTGAGCAGAAGTGCCAGAGACCTACTGCTGTGCCCACAAAATTGGGGTCTTGGAGGTCACAGGCACCCCTGCAACTCGTTTGTTTTGAAAGTACCTGTAGCTGCTACCTTCTGAGAAGAATGATGGTTTCCCCTTCTAGAGGTATGTCGGTCGGGTCAGATCGAAGGCTCTGGTAGCTGTCAATCAAGGTGGAGCATTCATGGTATAGGGGCTGATGGATCCTCATCGGGCAGCAGTGTGTCTGGATTCAGGGCCACTGAGGACTTGAAAACAACAGAGTCAGGATCTAAAAGCAGTGCTTGGTAATGCATTATCCACGCATTCCATAGCCAGTAACCTGGAGGGTCCCAGATAAGAGTCTAAAGCGAGTGAGAGGTTATCACAGTGACCTTCTGGCCAAAGGCTAGCTTTTGAGTTTCCTCTCCAGCCTCTTAGAGAAATCTGCTTTTGGTCTCTGCCAGGGTCCCAGGTCCTGGGTTATTGCTCCCGTTGTAATCCCGCTCAGCTCATCCACATACAAGAAAAATGGCTTGTTTAGATTAGGGAGTCCTAGTGCGGGGGCATCCACTAGGGCCTGCCTCAACTGTTGGAGCACTGTCTCTTGCATGTCTGTCCATTCCAGTGGGCCCTGTCTTTGCCCTTTTGAAGATTCATATAGTGGCTGGGCTATCTCAGCAAATTTTAATGTACAGAGTCTACAATATCCAACTTCACCAAGAAAGTGATGCACTTGCTTTTTGGTTTTTGGTTCCGGTATCTGTAGGATGGCTTGAACCCTTGTATTTGATTGATTGATTGATTGATTGATTGATTGTCTTTTTCATTTTTATCGGTACCAGAGATCGAACTCATGACCACAGACTTGCAAGGAAGGCGCTTATGCCACTGAGCTAAATCCCCAGTCCTCTAACCCTTGTATTTGAAAGGGTCCTTTTTCCGCCTTGTAATTGATACCCCAGGTAAGTCACTGTTAGCTAGCATATCTTGCCTTTTTTGCTGAGACCTTGTATCCCAAATCATTTAAAGTTATTAACACGGCCTTGGTTGCTTCCTTGCAATCCTCAAAGGTTTTACCAGCCTCGAAAAGTCATTAACATATTGTACAAGTATGACATTTGGGTGATCTTCTGGATACCCTATCAGGTTCCTAGCTAAGGTCTCATCAAATAAAGTGGGAGCATCTTTAAAACCTTGTGTTAAATGCGTCCAAGTCAACTGTTGAGTTACTCTAGTCCCTGATCAGTGCATTCAAAAGCAAACATTGATTGACTTAGCAGAGCCACTGGGAGGTTGAAGAAAGCATGTTTTAGGGCCAAGACTGAGTACCAGATGTACTCTGGGCTCAAAAGGCTCAGCAGGGTTAGGGATTAGGAACAGTCAGATGCAAAGTAACAACTCGCCTCATGACTTCCCGGAGGTCTTAGACTGGCCAGTAATCTTGGGTCCCCGGTTTCTGTACTGGGAGCAATGGTGTTTTCCAGGGAGATCTCTCCCTGGAAGGTACAAGGTACACGGTACAAGATGCAAGGTACAAGAATCTTATTATTTTTTAATATAGCAATATGTTTTGTAATTCCTTGGTGGGCCTGTAAACTTATTGGATATTGTCTAAGGCTGAAGGCAGACACCTAGGGCAACAACTTTATGACCCGAGGAACTTGATTTATCGCCACAGCAGGGGGATTATTTGCAGCCCAGACTCCGGGTATCTCTGCTTGCCATGCCGGCAGAATATCTCTACCTGTCTCTGGAGTGGGATCATCTCCCAGCAGGAGATGATTTTCCCTTCAGGAAAGAAGGTAAGCACCTTGATTTGTTCCCGAGGTGTTGTTCCCAGAATCAGTTGTGGGGTCTCCGCCTGAAAACTGAATTGGACTTTTAACTTCTGAAGAAGGTCTCTTCCTAGCAGTGGATCGGGTTATTCTGAAACCCATAGAAATTCGTGCATAGTGTTCTTTAGCCCAGAGTGAGGTAACTAGGCAACCATCTTCAGGTATGATTTTCACCCTCTGGTGGCGCCAACCACATTTACTTTGTTGTCAGTCAGAGTTCCCAATGGTTGAGTTAGAACAGAATAAGTTGTGCCTGTGTCCACCAGGAAATTTATTTGTTTTCCCCCGAATTGCAAGGTTATTCTGGGCTCAGGGGGGGCATCTGAGCCCTGATGCCCTCATTGTTGGCTCATCAGAGTCTGAGCCTCCCTTTCCATTTTTAGCTTTAACCTAGGGCGATCCATTCACCAATGGCCTTTTTCTTTACAATAGCGCATTGGTACTTTTCAAGTGGGGCCCACCTTTTGTCTTTCTCATCTGTCTTTTCTTTTTGTTTCTGTTTATCTTCTTTTTCTGCAGAGCAGCTCTAATACCATTATGATCTTCTCATTGTTTGCTTCTTGCCAGGTCACTCTATTGTCAAATACACTATGTGCTATGTCTATTGCTGAGTTAGGGGAAGCCCCTCAAAACCATCCAGTTTCTGTAATTACTTTTCAATACGTGGGGTTGACTGAGACACAAAGGCAATAGTAATAGCCCTTGCATTCTCATGCTTGACACAATCAATTGGTGTATAGAGTCTGTAGGCCTCTAGGAGGCGCTCCAGCAGTGCAGAAGGGCACACATCAGCTCATTGTCTTACCTCCAACACTTTGGACAGATTCTTAGCTGCTCTGTGGATTGCAGCTAGAAACAGTTGGCGATATTGGGTCAGAGCCTCCCTACCTCCAGATGTGTTTTCAGGATCCTTGGAGAATGGGGTGTTTTGGCCCTTCGAATTATACAGATCGGAAGTTGAAAAGGGAGTATATACAAAAATCGTGTCCCCTGATTCCTGGGGGTCTGGAGCCTCCCAAAGTGGACAGAGTGCTGACACCTCTGTGGTGGAGTCAGGCGAATTTGGCTGGGATCGGCTTTGGGTCCAGATCGGACTGGGAGAGCGGGGTAGGTGTTGGGTGAGGGGTCTCTAGAAGGAGAACATTGGAGAGGGAGGAGGACCTCTTCCAGTGGTCCTCCACTGATGGTAAAACTGGTGCGGAGGTTTGGGCGTTGGGCACAGGTGATTTTGGTTTTGTTTTCAAAGTTTCCACCACCTCCGCCCGTGAGGAATAAGGAATCCAGGGTGCAGAATTATAGATGAGATCTATCCAAATCTGAATGGAAACAATTTCGTGTGGTTGAGAAGGAGACCAAAACACAAACTGGTGGACAGCCTGGGCAGTGCCCATGTCAAAGGATACACGGGGTCAGATGCTATTTGTCGCTATCGGCCACTCCTGAGAAGCAAAAATCATTAGGCTTCCTTTGAATATACGCTACCCGCAACCCTCAGCCCATCTCTCAAATTCTTGATAGACAAGACTAAGGGGCGTGGGAGCAGTTTTTGCACCAGACTGACCCATTGTAGCTTGCTGTTGTTCTCTTGTCAGAGGAAGAAATCAAGAGAAAAGGTTACCAAATACAAGAAGAGACAGAAAAATATGGAGAGAATCACAAAACCTTGGATTTTCTTTGCATGGTCTGAGGGTCTCCTGGGGTTTAAATGCCAGCACACTCAGAGTGACCAAAGGCACATGTAATCTGTCAGGCGCAAGTGTCCTGGAAGGGAAAAGTTAGAAGAAACCACCAGACAAAACAGGACTACACAAAGACACAAAACAAAACCACCAGTAAAAATTAGAACAATCTTTCCCTGGCAAAATATGCTGGAAGCTTCCCTTCAAATTCCAATATCAAATTGGAGGGCAGCCCTGCTGGGGTCCAAGATCCAAATGAGTCAAGAGGCTCCACAAATGATATAGGATTCCCTACAAGGATCTGACCTGTCAAGGGTGAGGGTGTACCCTCCTAAAGAAAATTAAGTCCAACAGGAGCTTCCAGTAGTTACTAGTAGTGAATCAGTCCTAAGAAATTGAGTTGGTGTGCTGTTATTGCAGCCCGGATGAGGCCCCAAATGTGATGTTCCAGTGCTTTCTGAGGTATGAAGGGGCCAGAGAAAACAATTTGGAAAGGAAAATTTATTTATTAAAGCACGGGCCTGTAGCCAATATGGAAGACTGCACTCCTAACAACTAAATGGCGAGGTTCTTCTCCTGTAAAACTTCCAACAGCTGCTGGTCTCACAATGCAGTGGGGTGGGGTTTGCGGTGCACTACAGAACAGGAATGTGGCAGTTTGGGGAAGAACCAGGTTCAGTTGGGCTAACAAGCAAGTTTATATTAGGCAAACATCCTGTTCTGCTCTTTGAGTTACCTTTGATCTTTCTCTTACTTCTGGGGAGACTTATGAGGGTTTTTGGTAAAATACAGGTTACAACATTCCCCACTGATTGTATGGCTGCTTCTCCAAATCTTTTGGGAAGACTTGAGAACTAATCTTGATGGTGAACCGGTAACATTTCATAACCTTGGTTATGATCAGCCTCACATCTTGTCCTTGCTGTCTGGTAAAGATTGTTAGCCTATTGATTATACAGGGGCCTATTGAAATCAAGCCATCCTAGCAACAGTCCAAGCAAGGGCAGACCATAAGGCAGGATTCCATTCCAGACACTCCAAAGGGGCTTTTCAAATAGCCCTCTTCTTCTTTTTACCAGGTTTGCAGGAGGTCTAGCCCTCTTCTATTTTGAAGGGCCACTTTAGCTAAGGGATCTATCTGATCAGGAATGTCCTGAATGGTATTAGATAATGCCTGTACATCTTTAATGATCTGGTTGGAAAGTTGAACAGAGAACCCCAATCCTGCTGCCCCCATACCCATGGCTCCTGATATTCCCAGACCTACGAATAAAGGAATAAATTGAACTCCCCGCTTTGAGTGGACTGTAATATAATCCAGGCTAGAAATGGGGACAGGCTCCTCCCCAGGTAAAACCTCTACGTTAGGCAACAGGATAGCTGCTTTTTGCTTACAGGACGTCCAAACCTGCTGTGTGAGGTTTGTAACAGCGCCATTAAAGTCCCCAGTAGTGGGATAGAAGGGGCAAAATCAAGCAAGCTAAAGCAGCACATGCCTGATACTATTTAACTATGCTAGGTCAATTTTTTTTTATACAAGGGGAAGAAGAAAAAAACGGGAAAAGTGTACAAGTAATACAAAATTTCGAAAATAAACAGTAAGAAACCAGTAGTTAATAGATTACATATTCTCATCTTAGAAATAGCTGTTCAAGTTACAAAATTGAAGCATATAAAGAGGGCATTCAAAGAGTGAGAGTGCAAACAGGTTTGTTCAATGATCCAAAAAACTCAGTAATATGGTTATCTATCTTATACACTTCAACATATATGCAGTTATAACCTTTAGAGGACTTTCTTGTCTTTTCTTTTGTACGATGACAATTACACATTTTGGGTTTTATTACTCCCACAGTTCTTATTACTTTTTTGAGGACAGAAAACCAAATGCAACATATCACAACAGAGTCAAATCCACAGGATGGACATAAGAGATAATGTAAAAACAAAATACAAGGTGATTGACAATGGTTACCATACTGCCTCTTGCTATTTTAAGAAGAATTGCAAGTTATCATAAAATTGAACAAAACAGTAAAGAATAAAACCAAAGCATTGGAGAAAATACAGGACTATAAAAGAAGACAATAGTCAACCTGAAAGGGCGTCATAATGATTCTTATTGTCTTCACAGTTTTGCCTATACTTTCGAACTTGGTACTATCAAGCAAAGCAGAATAGGAGAAAATCAGTCAAAACAAGATGTGAGGGCAATACAGGATTTCAAATCAAGTTAATAGGAAATCAAAGTAGGTCATTATAATGTATCCTGCTATTTTTTATTTATTTTTCCCTTAATTAAAAAGATAAAAAGAAAAAAGTAAATAATTTTTAAAAAGGGGGGTTCAGATAAAAGACGGCCTTAAAACAGAACAGCGCAGTTCAAGACATAACCATTTAAGCAAAACAGTGTTTCATCACAAGATGTCCTGACAGAAAAATTATTAGTAGGAGTGTCTCTTTCCTTGAAAGCTTAGTCAATTTTAACTTTAAGGGGTAACCAGTCTGCTGCACAGACCATTGGTCCTGGGAACGTTGGTCTCCTTGGGTGTCCAGAACCTTCACATGAGAGTGGTGGATTCAAGGGGTTTTGCCAGCCACCTTCACTGCCGTGGGAGAACTGAGGACCATGGTGTATGGTCCCTCCCAGCGAGGCTGAAGGGTGTCTCCTTGGTGATTCTGGACTATGCCCAGAGTACCGGGTTCTCCCAGCAGCCTGGACTCAGAGTGAGAGTCTACAGGAGGATGCTTCAGCCTGAATAACCAATGTATGGAGGTCAAGATGTGCTGAAGAGCCTGCAGGGGCATAATGAGTTCTTAGTTAGTCAGTTGCACCAATTTTTCCTCAGAGAGTTTTGGAATGAGAGGAGGGTGTTTCCCATACATTGCATCAAAAGGGGATGTACCAGAAACATAAGGAGTACATCGGGTCCACAGGAGGGCAAAAGGAAGGAGACTTACCCAATTATCGCTGGTTTCTAGAGACAGCTTTGTAATCATATTTTTAAATGTCTGATTCATCCTCTCTACTTGCCCTGAGCTTTGAGGCCAGTAAGTGCCATGAAGTTTCCAATCAATGTGTAAGGCCTGGGTTCGTTTTTGAATTATCTTGGCCTTGAAAGCCCGATCATTGTCAGACCCCAAAGATAAGGGTAGGCCGAAATGTGGAATGATCTTATATAACAACTTTTTAACCACTGTGAGAGCTGAATCTGACCTGGTGGGAAATGCCTCCACCCAGCCAGTGAAGGTGTGGACCATCACTAGCAGTTATTTGTGTCCCTGGGGACCCGGCTTCTTTATTGTAGTAAAGTGTATTTCAAGGTGTTCTCCCGGGGAAGTTCCCCGAAAATGAGTAGTTTCCACATGGAGCTGTCACTTAGAGTTAACTATCTGTCCTTCAAGAGGACATCTTGAACTGGCAGCCACTGTCAATTTGGATAGCTGGGGTATAAAGAATCAGTCCCAAAAGAGCTCAGCTAGTTTTGATCCTCCCAAATGAGGGGACTAATGACCTTACTGAATGAGCGTCCATCTGAGGACTTCAGGCAGCAAGATTCTCTCATCTGGTTACTGATACCAGCCTCCTGGAATATCGGGCTTTGCCTGGAGTTGGGCAGGCATGTGTAGGTCCTTTTGTGTATACACAGGTTCTGATAACATTGGAGGCATCAGCAAGAGGGTAGGAGTGGTTTCCTCTATGTCCCCTTCTTCAGACCCCACTGATTTTATGGCAGCTTCTTTGGCTGCCATATCAATCAAATTGTTTCCCCAGATAATGGGATCATCTCCTTTTTTGGTGGGCCTTGCAATGTATGATGGCCACTTTTTCAGGTAACCAAATTGCTGCCAGCAGGTCTAATATTTAGGGACATTTTTAATTTTATATCCTGCTGAGGTCAATAGTCCTCTCTCCTGATAAATTGCTCCATGTACATGAGCAGTAGCAAAAGCATATCTGATATCGATGTAGATGTTAATCCACTTACCTTCAGCCAGTTTCAAGGCTTTTGTTAAGGCGATGAGTTCAGCTCACTGAGCAGAAGTGCCAGAGACCTACTGCTGTGCCCACAAAATTGGGGTCTTGGAGGTCACAGGCACCCCTGCAACTCGTTTGCTTTGAAAGTACCTGTAGCTGCTACCTTCTGAGAAGAATGATGGTTTCCCCTTCTAGAGGTATGTCGGTCGGGTCAGATCGAAGGCTCTGGTAGCTGTCAATCAAGGTGGAGCATTCATGGTATAGGGGCTGATGGATCCTCATCGGGCAGCAGTGTGTCTGGATTCAGGGCCACTGAGGACTTGAAAACAACAGAGTCAGGATCTAAAAGCAGTGCTTGGTAATGCATTATCCACGCATTCCATAGCCAGTAACCTGGAGGGTCCCAGATAAGAGTCTAAAGCGAGTGAGAGGTTATCACAGTGACCTTCTGGCCAAAGGCTAGCTTTTGAGTTTCCTCTCCAGCCTCTTAGAGAAATCTGCTTTTGGTCTCTGCCAGGGTCCCGGGTCCTGGGTTATTGCTCCCGTTGTAATCCCGCTCAGCTCATCCACATACAAGAAAAATGGCTTGTTTAGATTAGGGAGTCCTAGTGCGGGGGCATCCACTAGGGCCTGCCTCAACTGTTGGAGCACTGTCTCTTGCATGTCTGTCCATTCCAGTGGGCCCTGTCTTTGCCCTTTTGAAGATTCATATAGTGGCTGGGCTATCTCAGCAAATTTTAATGTACAGAGTCTACAATATCCAACTTCACCAAGAAAGTGATGCACTTGCTTTTTGGTTTTTGGTTCCGGTATCTGTAGGATGGCTTGAACCCTTGTATTTGACTGATTGATTGATTTATTGATTGATTGATTGTCTTTTTCATTTTTATCGGTACCAGAGATCGAACTCATGACCACAGACTTGCAAGGAAGGCGCTTATGCCACTGAGCTAAATCCCCAGTCCTCCAACCCTTGTATTTGAAAGGGTCCTTTTTCCGCCTTGTAATTGATACCCCAGGTAAGTCACTGTTAGCTAGCATATCTTGCCTTTTTTGCTGAGACCTTGTATCCCAAATCATTTAAAGTTATTAACACGGCCTTGGTTGCTTCCTTGCAATCCTCAAAGGTTTTACCAGCCTCGAAAAGTCATTAACATATTGTACAAGTATGACATTTGGGTGATCTTCTGGATACCCTATCAGGTTCCTAGCTAAGGTCTCATCAAATAAAGTGGGAGCATCTTTAAAACCTTGTGTTAAATGCGTCCAAGTCAACTGTTGAGTTACTCTAGTCCCTGATCAGTGCATTCAAAAGCAAACATTGATTGACTTAGCAGAGCCACTGGGAGGTTGAAGAAAGCATGTTTTAGGGCCAAGACTGAGTACCAGATGTACTCTGGGCTCAAAAGGCTCAGCAGGGTTAGGGATTAGGAACAGTCAGATGCAAAGTAACAACTCGCCTCATGACTTCCCGGAGGTCTTAGACTGGCCAGTAATCTTGGGTCCCCGGTTTCTGTACTGGGAGCAATGGTGTTTTCCAGGGAGATCTCTCCCTGGAAGGTACAAGGTACACGGTACAAGATGCAAGGTACAAGAATCTTATTATTTTTTAATATAGCAATATGTTTTGTAATTCCTTGGTGGGCCTGTAAACTTATTGGATATTGTCTAAGGCTGAAGGCAGACACCTAGGGCAACAACTTTATGACCCGAGGAACTTGATTTATCGCCACAGCAGGGGGATTATTTGCAGCCCAGACTCCGGGTATCTCTGCTTGCCATGCCGGCAGAATATCTCTACCTGTCTCTGGAGTGGGATCATCTCCCAGCAGGAGATGATTTTCCCTTCAGGAAAGAAGGTAAGCACCTTGATTTGTTCCCGAGGTGTTGTTCCCAGAATCAGTTGTGGGGTCTCCGCCTGAAAACTGAATTGGACTTTTAACTTCTGAAGAAGGTCTCTTCCTAGCAGTGGATCGAGTTATTCTGAAACCCATAGAAATTCGTGCATAGTGGTCTTTAGCCCAGAGTGAGGTAACTAGGCAACCATCTTCAGGTATGATTTTCTCCCTCTGGTGGCGCCAACCACATTTACTTTGCTGTCAGTCAGAGTTCCCAATGGTTGAGTTAGAACAGAATAAGTTGTGCCTGTGTCCACCAGGAAATTTATTTGTTTTCCCCCGAATTGCAAGGTTATTCTGGGCTCAGGGGGGGCATCTGAGCCCTGATGCCCTCATTGTTGGCTCATCAGAGTCTGAGCCTCCCTTTCCATTTTTAGTTTTAACCTAGGGCGATCCATTCACCAATTGCCTTTTTCTTTACAATAGCGCATTGGTACTTTTCAAGTGGGGCCCACCTTTTGTCTTTCTCATCTGTCTTTTCTTTTTGTTTCTGTTTATCTTCTTTTTCTGCACAGCAGCTCTAATACCATTATGATCTTCTCATTGTTTGCCTCTTGCCAGGTCGCTCTATTGTCAAATACACTATGTGCTATGTCTATTGCTGAGTTAGGGGCATCCCCTCAAAACAATCCAGTTTCTGTAATTACTTTTCAATACGTGGGGTTGACTGAGACACAAAGGCAATAGTAATAGCCCTTGCATTCTCATGCTTGACACAATCAATTGGTGTATAGAGTCTGTAGGCCTCTAGGAGGCGCTCCAGCAGTGCAGAAGGGGACACATCAGCTAATTGTCTTACCTCCAACACCTTGGACAGATTCTTAGCTGCTCCATGGATTGCAGCTAGAAACAGTTGGCGATATTGGGTCAGAGCCTCGCTACCTCCAGATGTGTTTTCAGGATCCTTGGAGAATGGGGTGTTTTGGCCCTTCGAATTATACAGATCGGAAGTTGAAAAGCGAGTATATACAAAAATCGTGTCCCCTGATTCCTGGGGGTCTGGAGCCTCCCAAAGTGGACAGAGTGCTGACACCTCTGTGGTGGAGTCAGGCAAATTTGGCTGGGATCGGCTTTGGGTCCAGATCGGACTGGGAGAGCGGGGTAGGTGTTGGGTAAGGGGTCTCCAGAAGGGGAACATGGGAGAGGGAGGAGGACCTCTTCCAGTGGTCCTCCACTGATGGTAAAACTGGTGCGGAGGTTTGGGCGTTGGGCACAGGTGATTTTGGTTTTGTTTTCAAAGTTTCCACCGCCTCCGCCCGTGAGGAATAAGGAATCCAGGGTGCAGAATTATAGATGAGATCTATCCAAATCTGAATGGAAACAATTTCGTGTGATTGAGAAGGAGACCAAAACACAAACTGGTGGACAGCCTGGGCAGTGCCCATGTCAAAGGATACACGGGGTCAGATGCTATTTGTCGCTATCGGCCACTCCTGAGAAGCAAAAATCATTAGGCTTCCTTTGAATATACACTACCCGCAACCCTCAGCCCATCTCTCAAATTCTTGAAAGACAAGACTAAGGGGCGTGGGAGCAGTTTTTGCACCAGACTGACCCATTGTTGCTTGCTGTTGTTCTCTTGTCAGAGGAAGAAATCAAGAGAAAAGGTTACCAAATACAAGAAGAGAAAGAACAATATGGAGAGAATCACAAAACCTAGGATTTTCTTTGCATGGTCTGAGGGTCTCCTGGGGTTTAAATGCCAGCACACTCAGAGTGACCAAAGGCACATGTAATCTATCAGGCGCAAGTGTCCTGGAAGGGAAAAGTTAGAAGAAACCACCAGACAAAACAGGACTACACAAAGACACAAAACAAAACCACCAGTAAAAATTAGAACAATCTTTCCCTGGCAAAATAGGCTGGAAGCTTCCCTTCAAATTCCAATATCAAATTGGAGGGCAGCCCTGCTGGGGTCCAAGATCCAAATGAGTCAAGAGGCTCCACAAATGACATAGGATTCCCAACAAGGATCTGACCTGTCAAGGGTGAGGGTGTACCCTCCTAAAGAAAATTAAGTCCAACAGGAGCTTCCAGTAGTTACTAGTAGTGAATCAGTCCTCAGAAATTGAGTTGGTGTGCTGTTATTTCAGCCCAGATGAGGCCCCAAATGTGATGTTCCACTGCTTTCTGAGGTATGAAGGGGCTAGATAAAACAATTTGGAAAGGAAAAAATTATTTATTAAAGCACGGGCCTGTAGCCAATATGGAAGACTGCACTCCTAACAACTAAATGGCGTGGTTCTTCTCCTGTAAAACTTCCAACAGCTGCTGGTCTCACAATGCAGTGGGGTGGGGTTTGCGGTGCACTACAGAACAGGAATGTGGCAGTTTGGGGAAGAACCAGGTTCAGTTGGGCTAACAAGCAAGTTTATATTAGGCAAACATCCTGTTCTGTCTTCGAGTTACCTTTGACCTTTCTCTTGCTTCCGGGGAGACTTATGAGGGTTTTTGGTAAAATATAGGTTACAACATTCCCCACTGATTGTATGGCTGCTTCTCCAAGTCTTTTGGCAAGACTTGAGAACTAATCTTGATGGTGAACCGGTAACATTTCATAACCTTGGTTATGATCAGCCTCACATCTTGTACTTGCTGTCTGGTAAAGATAGTTAGCCTATTGATTATACAGGGGTCTATTAAAACCAAGCCATCCTAGCAACAGTCCAAGCAAGGGCAGAAAATAAGGCAGGATTCCATTGCAGACACTCCAAAGGGGCTTTTCAAATAGCTCTCTTCTTCGGTTTACCAGGTTTGCAGGAGATCTTGCCCTCTTCTATTTTGAAGGGCCACTTTAGCTAACGAATCTATCTGATCATGAATGTCCTGAATGGTATTAGATAATGCCTGTGCATCTTTAATGATTTGATTGGAAAGTTGAACAGAGAACCCCAATCCCGCTGCCCCCATACCCAGGGCTCCTGATATTCCCAGACCTACCAATAAAGGAATAAATTGAACTCCCCACTTTGAGTGGACTGTAATATAATCCAGGCTAGAAATGGGGACAGGCTCATCCCCAGGTAAAACCTCTACGTCAGGCAACCTAATAGATGATTATTGCTTACAGGACGTCCAAACCTGCTGTGTGAGGTTTGTAACAGCGCCATTAAAGTCCCCAGTTGTGGGATAGAAGGGGCAAAAGAAAGCATGCTAAAGCAGCACATGCCTGATACTATTTCACTATGCTAGGTCAATTTTTTTATACAAGGGGAAAAAGAAAAAAACAGGAAAAGGGTACAAGTAATACAAAATGTAAAAAATAAACAGTAAGAAACAACTAGTTAATAGATTACATACTCTCATCTTAGAAATAGCTGTTCAATTTACAAAATTGAAGCATATAAAGAGGGCATTGAAAGAGTGAGAGTGCAAACAGTTTTGTTCAATGATCCAAAAAACTCAGTAATATGGTTATCTATCTTATACACTTCAACATATACGCAGTTATAACCTTTAGAGGACTTTCTTTTCTATTCTTTTGTACGATGACAATTACACATTTTGGGTTTTATTACTCCCACAGTACTTATGACTTTTTTGAGGACAGTAAAACCAAATGCAACATATCACAACAGAGTCAAATCCACAGGATGGACATAAGAGATAATGTAAAAACAAAATACAAGGTGATTGACAATGGTTACCATGCTGCCTCTTGTTATTTTAAGAAGAATTGCCAGTTATCATAAAATTGAACAAAAGAGTAAAGAATAAAACCAAAGCATTGGAGAAAATACAGGACTTTAAAAGAAGACAATAGTCAACCTGAAAGGGCGTCATAATGATTCTTATTGTCTTCACAGTTTTGCCTATACTTTCGAACTTGGTACTATCAAGCAAAGCAGAATAGGAGAAAATCAGTCAAAACAAGATGTGAGGGGGTTACAGGATTTCAAATCAAGGTAATAGGAAATCAAAGTCGGTCACTATAATGTGTCCTGCAATTTTTTATTAATTTTTTCCTTAATTAAAAAGATAAAAAAAACAAGTAAATAATTTTTAAAAAGGGGGGTTCAGATAAAAGACGGCCTTAAAACAGAACAGTGCATTTCAAGACATAACCACTTAAGAAAAACAGTGTTTCACCACAAGATGTCCTGACAGAAAAATTATTAAAGAAGTGTCTCTTTCCTTGAAAGCTTAGTCAATTTAACTGTAAGGGGTTACCAGTCTGCTGCACAGTCCATTGGTCCCGGGAATGTTTGTCTCCTGGGTGTCCAGAACCTTCACATGAGAGTGGTGGATTCAAGGTGTTTTGCCAACCACCTTCACTGCAGTGGGAGAACTGAGGACCATGGTGTATGGTCCCTCCCAGCGAGGCTGAAGGGTGTCTCATTGGTGACGCTTGACTAGGACCAGAGAACTGGGTTCTCCCAGCGGGCTGGACTCAGAGTGAGAGTCTACAGGACGATGCTTCAGCCTGAATAACCAATGTATGGAGGTCAAGATGGGCTGAATAGCCTGCAGGGACTTAATGAGATCTTGGTTAGTCAGTTGCACCTATTTTTCTACAGAGAGTTTTGGAATGAGAGGAGGGTGCTTCCCATACATTGCATCAAAAGGGGATGTACCAGAAACATAAGGAGTACATCGGGTCCACAGGAGGGCAAAAGGAAGGAGACTTACCCAATTATCGCTGGTTTCTAGAGACAGCTTTGTAATCGTATTTTTAAATGTCTGATTCATCCTCTCTACTTTCCCTGAGCTTTGAGGCCGGTACGTGCCATGAAGTTTCCAATCAAAGTGTAAGGCCTGGGTTCATTTTTGAATTATCTTGGCCGTGAAAGCCCGATCATTGTCAGACCCCAAAGATAAGGGTAGGCCGAAATGTGGAATGATCTTATATAACAACTTTTTAACCACTGAGAGAGCTGATTCTGACCTGGTCGGAAATGCCTCCACCCAGCCAGTGAAGGTGTGGACCATCACTAGCAGTTATTTGTGTCTCTGGAGACCCGGCTTCTTTATTTTTGTAAAGTCTATTTCAAGGTGTTCTCCTGGGGAAGTTCCCCGAAAACGAGTAGTTTCCACGTGGAGCTGTCATTTTGAGTTGACTATTTGTCCTTCAAAAGGACATCTTGAACTGGCAAGCTCTGTCAACTTGGATAGCTAGGATATAAAGAATCAGTCCCAAAAGAGCTCAGCTAGATTTGATCCTCCCAAATGAGTGGACTAATGACCTTGCTGAATGAGTGTCCCTCTGAGGACTTCAGGCAGTAAGATTCTCTCATCTGGTAACTGATACCAGCCTCCTGGAATATCGGGCTTCCCCTGGAGTTGGGCGGCCACGTGGAGGTCCCTTTGTGTACACACAGGTTCTGATAACACTGGAGGCATCAGCAAGAGGGTAGGAGTGGTTTCTTCTATGTCCCCTTCTTCAGACCCCACTGATTTTGTGGCAGCTTTTTTGGCTGCCATATCAACCAAACTGTTTCCCCTGATAACGGGATCATCTCCTTTTTGGTGCGCCTTGCAATGTATGACGGCCACTTTCCCAGGTAACCAAATTGCTGCCAGCAGGTCTAATATTTAGGGACATTTTTAGTTTTATATCCTGCTGAGGTCAATAGTCCTCTCTCCTGATAAATTGCTCCATGTACATGAGTGGTAGCAAAAGCATATCTGATATCGATGTAGATGTTAACTGCTTACCTTCAGCCAGTTTCAAGGCTTTTGTTAAGGCGATGAGTTCAGCTCACTGAGCAGAAGCCCCAGAGACCAACCCGTGTGCACACAGAATTTGAGTCTCGGTGTTTACAGCCACCCCTGCAACTCGTTTACTTTGGTACATGTAGCTGCTACCATCTGAGAAGAATGATGGTTTCCCCTCCTAGAGGTATGTTGGTTGGGTCAGATCGAAGGCTCTGGTAGCTGTCAATCAAGATGGAGCATTCATGGTATAGGGGCTGATGGATCCTCATCGGGCAGCAGTGTGTCTGGATTCAGGGCCACTGAGGACTTGAAAACAACAGAGTCAGGATCTAAAAGCATTGCTTGGTAATGCATTATCCACGGATTCCATAGCCAGTAACCTGAAGTGTCCCAGATAAGAGTCTAAAGCGAGTGAGAGATTATCACAGTGACCTTCTGGCCAAAGGCGAGCTTTTGAGTTTTCTTTCCAGCCTCTTAGAGAGATTGGCTATTGGTCTCTGCCAGGGTCCCAGTTCCTAGGTTATTACTCCTTTTCCAATCGCTCTCAGCTCATCCACATACAAGAAAAATGCTTTGTGCACACCTCCTCTCATAACATCAATATTTTTCTGTTTGCAGCATCCATTAACCTGAATCAGAAATGAACCATAGCTTACAACAGTCAGGCTGGCACTGAAGGATCTTATTGTACAATATTGCTCACTCCTGCCATGCTGTCTCCCCATGATTTCCACATCTCCATTCCCTCCCCTGACATTCAAGACCCTACTGTAAGTCTCACTTTGACTATGAAGCATTCTGTGGGGGCCCTTCAGCTATACAAAGGTTTTTCTGCTATCTTCTACTAAATTTCTACAACTGTCTCATGTACTGGTATAATTAGATTAAAACCTGTCCTCATGGCTTCAAAATGACAGATATGAAAATGAAGCCAAGGTCTGCGTGATTTCAGCGCCTGTGCCTCGAAGCTCTTTCTACATGATGCCATGCATGGCCCCACTTAGTGTAGTCTGAACTTGGTACCACTCAGCTGGGTCATTTTAGACAGAGAATCCAGTATATAAGGTATACTTTCTATAGTTATACAAATTCTATAGTTATACAAATTCCTGTCACACATAATTGGCTTCTCAGTTCCAAATCAGATCGACAGTTAGATCTGTTTCCACCTGCCAGAGCTTTATTGCACTTGCTATTTATTTTGTGAATGTGCTTTGAGAAATGTAAGGTCACTTAACACATCTAAAGAGGTTGTATTGCCAAGTTTCTAAAGGTCGAAACAATAGTTGGCCTCACAGCAGTGAATGAAAAACTGTTTCACAGAGAGGGAGGAGAAAAGGTAGAAATCCCTTAAACCACCAAGCTGGATGCAGAATGGATATAAAGCCAGAGGATCTGAGGAGAGAGCCATTGCTGGGGAAAGGCTCATCCAGGGAGCTGTGGGAGACATTTTATCCCCTGCCAAGATGAAGCTGCAGCTGCTGTGTCTGGGGCTGACGCTGTTGTGCACCCAAGGGGAAGGCGATGAGGTTGTGAGAGGCAATTTTGACGCAGGAAAGGTAGAGTCACAGAGCATGGCAACTGGGACTTTGAGGGGTGGTTTGGAGAGTCTGAAGCCAGCTGGCTTCTAAGGGAGGCAGAAGCTCTTAAAGAGACAAAAGGAGTGGTTTCAGACCTTCAACTAAGAGAAACTGTAGCATATCAAAATACCACAGACCTTGGGATCTCTACCTCACAGCAGGGACAGGGGGAAGGGTCCCAATGTTGTATAAATTGCTCGAGTGTTAACTTCAAATTCATATATTCAGCACCATTATGAGTGCTGCCCGTGCACCAGAGTTCAATGTGAAGCTCTCAGTGTGGTACCCCCCTCCTGTCTTCTGACCTAGCCACCTCACTTATTTATTGCAGATTTCAGGGAATTGGTATACTGTTGAAATGGCCTCCTACAAAAGGGAAACAATAGAGGAAGGTGGTAGCCTGAGGGTGTTTGTGGAAAGCATTGAACCCGTGGAGGACTCTGCCTTATCCTTTACATTCTGGGCACAGTAAGTGTGACATTTTTTAGGTGTAAAAGATAAAATAGAGCCCAGCGCATGACCTCATACCTAGCCAAGCACATATTCACACACAACAATATGTGCACACATAGACAAGTGCATGTGTACACACACAGGTTCTGAGCTTCTATCAAGAGTCAGAGCCCCTCTTCTGATACTAACCCTGAGGATTAGTTAATGGACTTGAGGATTTTCCAGTTTAAGAGTAAAGAGCTGGTTACAGCAATAAATTTATTGGGTCCTGGATAAAGCAGAGAACAGAGAGCTGCTATAGTCATGATTAATATCCCAACATAGCATAGGTTAACAGCATGGAGTTTAGATTCATCTGCCTTAAACTGAATCTTTCTGTTACTAGTTTGCCAAGGATCCTCATCACTGTGTACCATCACTTTTTCTTCGGTAATAGGCAGTGATAACAATTCTCCTTTGTGGTTTTTAGTGAGCAGCATGCCAGGCATTGCATGTAAAGCATTTATTTTGAGAACCTGGCAAATGGTGAGCACTCAGCTAATGGCCCAGTCAGTGAGGCGAGCCTTTTAGAGATGAGTGCCCCAACTGCAACCTAAAACCTTGTATTCCTTGCAAAGTTCAAACCCTGCATTGAACCTGATGGCTGAGGTTTTAGTTTAGAGAAAGCAACTCATACATTAACATCTGAGTCTAAGACAAACAATGTTTGTGCCACCGTTTTGCTACCAGTGACCTAGAAAAATGGCTACAGTAGAGAGTAAGTAACCGAGGGGAGAACTGGTGGAAGTAATCATGGGAAGCGGCTGTTGACGTTGTTCTTAGAGTGTCAAATTGAGTCAAATAATGGCAACTAGAAGCTTTTAGGTAACTGCAAGGAAAAGTTCAAAGCCAGGCATGAGGGTTCATGCCTGTACTCCTAGCATGTAGGAGGCTGAGGCAAGGGAATGGCTGCAAGTATGAGGCCAACGTAAGCACACAGTGAGCTCAAGGCCTGCCTGAACTACACAGCAAGACTGTCACACAACAGCAACAACAACAACAACATTTTAAAGCTGAGTAGAATCAGAAACTGAATTATGGCTGAAGTACGGGGGATGGAGCCGGTCTCAGTGATACCTCCTGAGCATCCATTCATCCTCTTTTACAGTGCAAATGGAGAATGTAAGCAATTCAGTGTCACTTCCAACAGAGTAGCAGAAGGTGTATATGCTGATGAATGTGAGTACACTAAAAATTATACTTGTCTATGTCATACTCCTACCTGTAAAGAACTTCCTACTCCCCAGTCTTTTCTGTTTTTTATTAATTCCTGAATAATAGTTATTTTAGTAATAAAGTAGGAATCATTTCATAACCGATACACTGAATTTGAGAGAAACTCATGTATATTTGCAAAACCCAGGACCCTGCACATAGTACCATCAGATAAAGGATGCTATGTGGTCATAGGTACCTTCTGTAACAAAAGCAAAAACAGAAACAAACAAGCAAAGCAAACTGCTGAGACAGGTTCTAATTTCCTGTCATCTCATCTGGGTGCATTTCTCAGGAAGTAGCTCCTGATATGTAAGGCCAGGACACTTTTACAGAGCACAGAGATGCATCACTGACAGAGGCTGAGGGCGGTGGCTCGGTCTCACAGAAGATGAGAGGAGGTGGTTGGGGCTCTTGCAGTGTTTCTGTCCTAGTGGTCATGCTCTCAGACTCCTTTCTTAGACATCAGTCATTTCACAAAGTCCAGGGGCTGCAAATGGAAGGAAGGCATTTGATGTCTTCGTTTTCATCTCTTCAGGACTATGCTTTTGAATTTGTTTTGTGGATAGAACATGTAAAGCATTTCTATTTCTTCCTGTGAACAAAAGTTCAGAGCTGAATTCTGTTTCCTCCACAGATGACGGATACAATGTTTTTCGCGTAGTTGAGACAGACTATACAAACTATGTTATATTTCAACTCTGGAATTTCAAGGCTGAGGGAAACTTTCAACTGCTGCAGCTCTATGGTAGAGTATTTTTCTGCTCACACTTCTCCTGTGATGGGGAGAGAAAATGAAGGAAGCAACCCAAAATGGTCATTCGAACTTTATTCTGGTCTATTTCTCACTGAAGACAGACACATACCTTTGGAAATCCCTCAGTTTTGGTGATGAGAAGATGATGAAATCTCTCTGGCCGCATTTTCTGGTACATGCCTGTAATCCCAGCACTTACAAACTGAAGCAAGAGGCTCACCAAGAGTCCTACCAGGGCTAGATAGTGACTTCAAGGCCAGGATGAACTACGTTGTGAGATCCTTTCTGAAACAAGAAAAAAAGAAAGAAAGAAAGAAAGAAAGAAAGAAAGAAAGAAAGAAAGAAAGAAAGAAAGAAAGACAAGAGAAGAGAGAGAGGTAGAAAGAGAGAGAGAAAGACAGAGAGAGATAGAAAGAGAAAGAGAGAGATGGGGAGAGAGGAAGAGGTAGAGAGAGAGATCTCACCGATCCCTTGCTGAGGTCAATTTTGGACAGGGTGTATCCTACCTCCATGACATCTGTCTGAGCACCCAGCTGTCACCAACTGTTCGCCTGCCCCTCTGCAGCCCTGCTCTTTCATTCACTTTGACAATTAATACACAAGACTCAGCAGTCACCGTCACTCTTCTCACAGGCTGAGAACCAGATGTGAGTGGAGAAATCAAGACAAAGTTTGAAGACTTTTGTCATAAAAATGGAATTGGTGAGGGAAACATAATAGACATGACCACCGTTGGTAAGTTCAGCTCTCTGGCTTTCTTTTCCTGTATGCCATGTCACAGAAGGGAGAGAGCCAGGGGAGGGAAATCAGTCCCCTGTGTCCCCACCTGAAGACTCATTTGGTTTCTCTTGGATAAAGAACCTGCAGCTGCTGTCTGAGTGTGTTCTCTTCTATCCCTGCAGATCGCTGTCTCCAGGCCAGAGGTGAAAAGTAACGTAAGCCTCCAGGTTGGTGACCTCTGACCCTGGCGAGGAGGGGATGGACCAGGTGCCAGGGGGGGTTTCCAAGTGCAGTGGGGGTTTGCGCCCAACACAAATAAGTTTGTAATGAAGCTTTGAGTTTGAAGTTTTGAGATTGAGGACCTAGAATCAAGACCCATTGTCACTACGCTGTGTACATTAGAGTTATTGAGGGGCTTAATGTACAGGAAAATGCCTCAGAGATGGATAACATGCTTAAAATCATTATGACGCAATGTGAAACACAAAGAGGGAAATAGAACATTGCACACAAAACTCAGACATAAATGTATGTGAATCTCTGTCGTGGATCAATTTCCACATAGGGTGGTGTATGTCTAAAATGTCTTCCTTTGAACTCTGCACACCCATGATTTCTCATCTGGGAATGGAGCTGTCGACCTTCTCTTTGTGCTCTGAGCTTCCTCATCTGTTTTCTACATGAGTTTTCATGGGGCTTCATTCAGAACATGTATATGAAAGCCTTAGCTACTTTCATAAAATAAGTATTTAATAAAAGTATCTATGGCTTTTGTCATTGTTCCTTAGTTTACCAAACATTCTTCAAAAACTTCTTATGCTAAGATTATAGAAACAATCCTAGGACTCTTAATTACTTCCTTTCTATTTAACACAGATTCAGTTGAGGGAAGGTTCAGATGACATTAGTAACATAAGAAAGTGACTTACTTCTTTCTCTATTCTGATAAGTAACATGAGTTAGAGTGCAAGATGATTGTTACCATTTTCCTTTCTATCAAAATTTCTCTTTGTCCTCAAATCAATCCCAGAAGGGTTCACTGTGATTTCTGTGCTCTCTTTGTCCTTTGCTTCTTTAGTGCTAGTGAGTGCTTCCCTGCCTGGATTCTGCAGCATCTCTTCCTCAACTCTATGCCACCTCATGCAAGTTCAGCGGCCTGAGAACCATCATGCTCACATATGGAAGTGTCATCCCTGCATCTCCAGATCTTCCTTAATCGCCGAGGATCAATTTGCCTAGAAACAAAGCTTTCCTCTAGATTTCTCTTGATTCCCATAGCTATGGAAACTGTATACAAATAAGATCTTTCTTGACCTGTTCAATAAATGATTAGCCTTGCAGTGCTGTGATTTATCGTTGAATCTGGGAGAAGGTGGGGCTGACAGTGAGTGAATAAAGGCATTTCCTGGGCTCTGCACCTCTTCTAGCATCCAGGAGTTGACTCTGAGTTTCAGACACCTCGTCCTCTTCAATCTTCCTCTCTTATCCCAAGTCCCCAAGAGTCCCACATGCCCTATGCTCTGATGTTGTTCAGGGACCTGATGAGACCATTGTACATACCATAGGAACACAAGACTTGATCCATAATTTCCCCACCTTAGAATCCTTTTTTCCAATGTGGCACTGACAGATAAATCTGCTGAGACTAATGTCATCTTGACATTGCTGAGGACAGGCCCCATGCAATAAAGAATGGCAATAAATCCAGTGACCTTGTTCTCCCCCAGCAACATCCAGGATCTCCTGCCACTGGGTGGCTTTTCCATACCCTGCTGCTGCTCCAGCCTCAAACTAGAATCAGTTCTTCTCCACCCTGGAGTTTCCCAGTGTTTCTGTCGTGTCCCAGCTTGTGGGTGATTCAACATAGACGCTAGAGGCATAGTGTGGATGAGAAGAGACAAGAGATGTGAAGAATGGTGACAATACAGGATTCTGATCAAAGATCAGATTCAAAGAAAGAGTAACAAATACATAGGGTATTGGAGGAGGAGGGAGTCGGGTTCTGAGACATCAGCAGGTAACTTAGTAACAGTGTTAAGACCGAGGGTTATAGGGTAATTCAAGTCTCCCAGACACTGACTCATATGGTGGACTGATTAACATAATCCCTGAATAGGCTGAACAGGTTAGGCAAGGAGAGAAACTCAATTTCCAAATGGAAAATTAACTTCTGGAGGACATTAAATTGGCTGCTGCTTGTTGATATAAGGTAGCAGCCAATTATAGGGCTTCCCACACTATTGCAGCTCCCTCCCAACTTGGAGGGCCTCCTACTCACCAGATACCTCTTCATGTGCTATACCTGCTTCACCTGACCACTCTCCACCCTGCACAAAATCTGGATGGCAGTTTGGCCCCAAGACTTTGCCTCTCATCCCACAGTTTCCATGCCAGGAAGTAGCAGGGGCAGAGAGAATTGTAAGAGTCCATGTTACTTTCTCTTGGAAAGATCTCTGCCAAATTAATCAGTGTGCAGAGATCTAACTCAATATATCCAAGAGTTTGGGTGTGACTCAGCCACACTGAGGTAAATGTGATCCTTGGCTCCGCTCTTTCTTCAGAAGAGCAAGAAGGAGTGATCTCCCTGGCTTAGTCTTAATCTTATGAGCCAACATCTTCACCAGACATCTTCCCAAAGGAAGGATAGCTTTCCCCCAGGAAGCCCCTAACTGGAACCTATAGGCAGAATCTGAGGGCCTAGCAAGCTGAGATGACATGGTTTCTTACTTAGTAGAAGAACTTTGCAGGGTAGTCCATAAGGCAATTAAGTTTGGTAAGCTAAAGGAAACCACTCAGAACAGGGATGAAAACCCAGCTCCACTTATGGCTTGCTCACTTGGCTCCTGCCCTTTAGTGACAAATGGAATTAGACTCAGGAAGGCCAGAGTGATAATTTACCCTTCACATGCATTTTATTATCTAATTAGCACGAGACATTCATTAAAAATTACAGAAACTGGATGCCTGCTCTCAGACCTCACATCAGGGCCTCATTAACTTAGCATCAAAGGTTTCCTTTTTTTGTCTTGGTGAGACAGGGTGCCAATATGCAGTTCAGGCTGACAGTGAGCTCGCTTTGCAGCCCAAGCTGGTCTCAAGCTGGCAGTGATCCTCCTGCCTCAGTCTCCAACGTGCTGGTCTTAGAAGGCAGGTGTCACCACTCAGTTTTTAATAATAGAGATGAAAGTGCTTGAAAACAGTGCATTTCTGAGCTGCAGATGGTGGTCTCTGCTCCAAGACCCTTCAGGCTGGAGCACAGACCCAGACTACTTCTAAAAGAATTTCCAAGGCCTCCCTGCCCAAGGATATCCCAGGGCCATGGCCCTAATGACTCTGGAATGTTCATGGGCCAGGGAATGCCCAAAGTCAGGTCCTTCCTATAGGGGTCTCTACTGGAAGTTGCAGTCTCCCGTGGAATTTGGATTGTCCAAAGCTAGTAGCTGCCCCCGATGGCTCTGGGCCATAGCCCCAGAACCCGTGCCCCCCAACAGGCTCCTTCTCAGACTTTCTTGGCCTGGCCACTGAGGACTGACTAGGCCCCAAATGTGCAGAGGCTCCCTGAAAATTTTGAGTGTAAAGCTCTGGGTGACTCTTACAGTGCAAGGCAACTCCACCCATAGCTCCCTGATGCAGGTACTGCCTTTCTAGTTTGCCTTCCTTCCAAAATCCAACCTCCTTGCACCAGCTACTATGTGGGTTTTGATGGCAAATCTCCAGATCCTTAAAACCTCCCTCAACCTGCTGCCAATTGGGGAAACACCTTTCCCACAATCAGAGCAGTCTCCCCAACTTGCCTTGTTCTTCTTTTAGGGTGAGAGATCCTAAACAATATTCCCTCTGCTCTGACTACCACCGGACACATCCCTCATAGCCACCCTAATTACTCCCCATCCACCCGCAAACCTCCCATTGTTTGCCCTCACCTGAATCCCAGAGTCTGGGACCCCTCCACCCCATCCCTGACTTCATTCCAACAGCTACTCAGTATCCTGCACAAGCCTGACCACCCCATCCTGCCCAATAGTAGTACCTCATTTCTGACTCAGCTTATTGGGGACTACAGCTTATTATTTCTCAGCCACTGTGACATGATCTTTCAATTCCTGTTAACTCTCTTTTGTTCACCCCATTTCTTCCAAGTCAAAAGACAGATGGCTCTCACAGACTGGTGTAAGACTTCTGCACTATTAATCAGATTGTCCTTCCTATGCACCCCATAGTTCCCCACACCTTTATCCTCTTAACTTTGGTCCCCCAATTTGTACCACTCAGTACTGTTTTAGATTTATAAGAGGCCTTTTATTTTATTTATTTATTTATTTATTTATTTATTTATTTATTTATTTTGCTCTTCCCTTGCACCTTCCTCACAGCCTCTCTGTGCCCATTCCCTGGACAGTCCCTGACACTTCCCAGTCCCAGCAGTTAACCCAGACTGTTCCACCTCAAGGGATTTCCGGGACAGGCTGCACTATTTCGGTCAGGTCCGTGCATGACTTGCTTTCCTGTCATACCCCTCCTCTCACCTTATACACTATGTAGATGACCTCCATCTCTGCAGCACCTCCTATGAGTCATCCTGCAGGTCACTCTTCCTATTGCAGCACCTAGATTCCAAGGAACAGTGTGTCTCTCCCTCCACAGTCCCAATCTCTTCCCTGTCTGTCACTTATTTGGGCATCATCCTTCACAAACACACCAGTACCTCTACGTCATGTGGATTTGATCTCCCGGATCCCAACTCCCACCACCAGACAACAGCTCCTCTCCTTTCTCAGCTGTGTGGGAGGACAGCTGTGGGTTCGCAGCTTTGCCCTTCCCACTGAACCCCACTACAAGCTTACAAAGGGAAACCGTGCAGCCCAGAGACCCCAAGACCTTTCCTCACTCATCCTTTCAAACCTCAAATGGAAGCCCTAAAATCTTTCCCCATCTAAGCCCTTTCCCAGATCATGCCCAACCCTTCAGTTTTCATAAAACTGCACACAGGAGATGTCAATACGAGTTCTGTCCCAGAGTCCACCCCACACTCCATGGGTTCCTGTCCAAACATCTGGACCCTAATATCTTAGGCTGGCAGCTCTGCCTGTGTGCTGTGGCCTTGGCAGCCCTGACACTCATAGAGGCTCCTAAGATCACTAGATACATCCCCCCACTCTTTATTTGTCTTGTGTTCTTCAGGCACTCATGGCTTTGCCCCGCCTCTCACACTTTATCTCTGCCCCATGACTTCTTACACTCTATGCAATTTTTACAGAAACTCCCATGATTTCCATGGAATCTCAATTCATTAACCCACCTTTCTTAAAGGGCCAGAGCCACATGACTGTGTGTCTGTAATCCATTTAGCAACCTCCTCTTTTCTACACATTTCTACTCTCCTGCTTCCCAACCTGGTCACACCTGGTTCATGGATGGAAGTTTGTATAAGCCTTCTCCCAACCCCCTGCCAGGGATACTCTAGCATCTCCCCGGATTCTATCATAGAGACTGACGCCCACAGGTACCATTCAGGTAAAACTAATTGTGCTCTCAAACTAGTTAAGAGCTTAGAAGTTAATATCCATACACACTCAAGGCACGCATTGCTTATACTGCGTATTAATGCTTCCACTGGGGCATAAAGGGGATTTCTCACTTCACAAGTCTTCAACCATTAATGCTCCACTCAATAAAGCCCTTCTTCAGGCTGAGAGTCCTTCATTGCAGTCCATTACCAACAATGCTGAGAGTCAGTCACTGCAGAGGACATCAAAGACATTGAGATCCCACTGCCAGCAGAAATGCCTTTGCAGATAAAACTACTTAAGAGGCAGCTGGCCTCCCCTAACTCCCTGCTGAGGGGCATAACTGTAGCCTATTCAGCTTCTCAACACCACAACACAAGACTTTCCCACAAAAGATGAATGGTTCCAAAGTCAGGGAAAGTTCTTACTCCTTGTTTCACAGGCCCACACTATGCTCTCAACCTTCGATGATAAATTTTCAGTCAGGTTACAGACCCCTAATTGGGCTGGCTGAGCCTCTTACTTGGTTTCCCTCTTGGAAAACTGTGCTTAAAACTAACACTGTTCAGTGGTTTTCTACTACGCCTCCCTCAGGGTTTCCATCATCCCTCAGGGGTTCCTGAGGCTCCCTCCTTTCCTGCTCACCAGACTCCAGGCTTCTTCCCAGCACAGGGCTGGCAGATTGATTTCCCTCACATGCCGTGAATGCAGAACATAAAATACCAGATGGATGGATGGAATCTCTGTCTGCAGAGTCAAAGAAAGCTTCAACTGTTACATTTTAAAAGTTTTTTTTTATTTTAAAGAGAATAAAGCAAAACCAAGCAAACAACACAAATCAGATGAGAGCAAGACAATGCAAATAACACAGGGTTTAAGAACAAGACAACAGGAAATCAACAGTGGCTACCATAGTATCTCTTGTGTTCTTCAAAATAATTGTCCATGCCCTAACACACAATAAGTTAGTACAAAAGAAAATTGTATAAAAGCAATCAAAGCAAAAGAAAGCCTTATGGGCCTTAAAAACCTTAAAAATCAATAATGGCCACCATAATGTCTCTTGTTTTCTGAAAAATAGCTGTCACACATTTGAAATCAAATAATTGAATACAGACTAAAACCAGTCAAAACCAAGAATAAAAGCATTAATCGATTTTGAAACAAAATGATAGGAAATCTGCAATGGCTCTTGTGATGTCTCATTTTCTTCAGTGTAGCTGTTCATACCATCACACTTAACAACATCGATTCTTGTAAATTTTTCAGCTGAATTCTAGGCATATATAAGTCTATACTTGTACATATATCCTTTCTGTATTAGAGGGAAAATTTAAAAAAAGTATAAGAAAAGCAAGCAATAGGAGTGAAATAAATAACTATAAGAAAGAGCCCAAAACAATAACGATATAGGCTTTCAAAACAAGGTAGTAGGAACATAACAAATTTTGTAGTATACTTTCATTCAAAAGTCTTACTCAAATTAACAGATATAGTCATAAAAAAATTTATCTAATCCTAGGAAAGTTAACTATTTTGCTCCCAGAACTAATAAATTAGTAATTCAATCATCTTAGTAATGTTAAGTGTGTATATACAAAAAAAAAATATATATATATATATAATATATATATATATATATATATTCTTTTCCCTTCCTTCTTTTCTCTTTTCCCCTGATTTATTTTTTCCTCTTTGAGTAGTTTCTTACCTTGTCACAATATTTATTGAAGATTTTGTGTATCTTATTTATTCTTTCAGGTTCTTACACCAGGGAGAGAATATGGTATCTACACGTGGGAGTTTGATTTATTTCACTTATGAGTATGGTCTCAAGTCACATCCATTTACCTATAAAAGTCTCAGAGTGGTTTTCTTTGTAGTTGAGTAGCATTCCATTGTATAACTATCACATTTTTTATCCATTACTCAGTTGCCGCACATTTGGGTTGTGTCCAAGATTTAGCTATTACAAATTGTGCTGCTATAAACGTGGTATCCATATATCACTGAGGTTTGATGTTTTCAATTATTATGATAGTGTGCTCAAAAATTGAATGGCTGGTTCAATGGAACCTCCAATCTCAGCTTTTTTTTATTTTAAAAAAAGATTAAGATAAAAGTAGACATCACAACACAGGTCAGAACAGAACAATTTAAGTAACATGGTGTTTCACCACAAGACAATCCGACATAACAGTAGCTACAATAGTGTCTCTTTCCTTGAAATATTTGAGTACAACTTCATATGCTATAGTATCAAACATAAAAAGACAGTGTGAAGCCATTTAAGAGAATGAAAATATTATAGGGTATTCAGAACCAACTAACAGAAAATAAACAATGATTTCCATATTATCTCCTTATCTATAAAAAATTTTGTTTATACTATCACATATAATAAAATCCACTAAGATAAAACATGACTAAACCAATGGATACAGAAGAACAAAAGCTTGGTGGGACTTCAAAACAAGATGACATTAAATCATCACTAGCTATTATAATATCTTGTTTTCTTCAAAATAGCTGTTCATACCATCACAGACAATAAAATCAAACAATCCAGAATAAAACCATTCAAATTAATGAGTGAAAACTTTATAAGGCTTCAAAGCCACATAATGGGGAATCATGATTATCACATACTTTTATGTATTGGAATCGTTTCTTACAATAGGTAAACTATTCGGTATTCATACATGTGAGTTTGATTTATTTCACTTATGAGTATGGTCTCAAACTGCACCCATTTATTTATAAATAACTCAATGTGATTCTTCTTTATGGCTGAGTAGTACTCCATTGTATAAAAATACCACAAATTTTTTATCCATTCCTCAGTTGATGGACACTTAGGTTGTTTCCAAGATCTGGTGATTACAAATTGTGCTGCTATAAACATGAGTGCACACATATCACTGTGGTATGATGTTTTCAGTTCTTCTGGGAATATGCTTAGAAGTGAAATAGCTGGAACAAATGGGACTTCCAATCCCAGCTTTCTGAGAAATCTCCAGACTGACCTCCACAATGGCTGTATCACTCTACACTCCCAGTAACAGTGCAAGGGGGTTCCTTTTTCCCCCACATCCTCTCCAGCATTTGTTGTTGGTAGTTTTCTTGATCCTGGCCATTATTTCTAGAGTGAGATGAAATCTCAGTGTTGCTTTAATTTACATTTCTCTAATGAGTAATGATGATGAACATTTTTTCATGTATTTATTTGCCATTTGTATTTCTTCATCTGAGAATTGTGTATTCATCTCAGATGCCCACTTTTGGATTGGATCCTTGAATTTTGGGGGTCTGATTTTTTAAAAATTCTTTATATGTTTTACACAGAAGTCCATTGTCTGAGGGACAGTTCACTAAGATTGTTTTCCAGTTCTTAGGTTTTCTTTTCACTATGTTGGAGATTTCTTTTGACATGCAGAACCTTTTTAATAAAACACGATCCCAATTGTTGATTCTGGAAAGTATTTCCTTTGTGATTTGATTCCTGTTTATGAATTCTCTACCTACCCCTATGTCTTCAACATTTTTACCCAACTTCTCTTCCAATAGATTTAGTGTCTCTGTTTTAATATTCAGATCTTTGATCCATTTCGATTTTAATTTAGTACATGGTGACAGGCATGGGTCTAGTCTTAGTTTTCAGCATACGGAGAGCCAGTTTTTCCAACACCATTTATTAAAGAGACTGTCATTCTTCCAGTGAACGTTTGGCCTCTTTATCAAAGATAAGGTGGTTGAGTGTGTTTGTAGTTGTGATTGTATCTTCTAATCTATTCCATTCATCTTTGGCTCTGTTTTGATTCCAGCACCATGCTGATTTTACTACAGTTGCTTTGTAGTATAACTTCAAGTCAGGGATTATGATGCCTTCTGCTTGTCTTTCCTGCTTAGAACTGTCTTTGCTATTCTAGGTCTCTTCTGGTTCCAGATGAATTTTAGGAGTTATTTCTCTAGATCTATAAGGTATATTGATGGTATTTTTATTGGAATAGCATTGAATCTGTATAACAGTTTTGGGAGAATGGCCATCTTCACAATATTTATTCTTCCTATCCGTGAGCAATGGTGTCTTTCCATTTTCTGAGATCCTCTTCAATTTCTTTTTTCAGTGTATTATAATATTCCCTATATTGATCTTTCAGTTCTTTTGTGAGAATAATTCCTAAATATTTCACTTTTGTTTGTTAGTGTGAAGTGTGTGGCTTCTTTTATTTCTCTCTCTGTGATTTTGTTACTGTATAGAAATGCTATTGATTTTTGAGTATTGATTTTTTATTCAGCTACATTGCTGAATTTATTTATTATATCTAGGAGTCTTTCAATGGAGTTTTGGGGGCCCTCCATGTAGATTATCAGGTCATCTGTAAATAATGATAATTTAACTTCTTCTTTTCCTATCTTTACCCCTTTTATTTCTCTCTCTTGTCTAATTGCTCTAGCTAGCATTTCCAGTAATATATTAAATAGGAGTGGTGATAAAGGACATCCTTGTTTTGTGCCTGATTTTAAAGTAAAAGTCTTCAGTTTTTGGCCAGTTAGTATGATAACTGGTTGTTGGTTTGTCCTAGATGGGCTTTATTATATTGAGGTAAAGACAATCTATTCCAGTTTTCTGTAAGGTTCTTATCATGAATGAATGTTGGACCTTTTCAAAAGCTTTTTCTACATCTATAGAAATGATCATGTTATTCTTACTTTTGGTGTTATTGATATGGTGGATTACATTTATTGATTTACATATGTTGAACAATCCTTGCATGCCTGGGATGAATCCCACTTGATCATGGTGTATAATCTTCTTGTTGATTTGCTGCATTCTATTTGCCAATATTTTATTGAGGGTTTTTCTATCTGTGTTCATTAGGGAGACTGGCCTGTAGTTCTCTTGTTCAATTGGGTCTGTCCAAGGTTTTGGTACCAGAGTAATATTTGCTTCCAGGAATGACTTAGGAAGGATTGCTTCCCTTTCAATTTCATTATTTAATTATCTGTTTCGCTTAGTGGTTTTTTCAATTTCATTGAAGAGTTTGAGAAGTGTTGGCCTTAAGTCTTCTTTGTATTTCTTGTAGAATTCTGCAGTGAATCTGTCTGGGCCTGGCCTCCTCTTTGTGTAGGTAAGGACTTAATTACATTTTCAATTTCATTAATAGAAACTGGGTTATTCAGCAGTTTTACATCTTCTTGACCTAGCTTTGTTACTTCCTACGTTTCTAGGAATCCATCTATCTCTTCTGTATTATCAAACCAATGAGAGTAGAGGTTTTTGAAATAGGTGTTGATGATCTTCTATATTTTTACAGAGTCTGTAGTGATTTCACCTTTTTCATTCCTTATTGCATGATTTTGAGCTTTTTCTTCCCTTTTTGAAATAATGTTGGCTAGGGGCTTATCCATTTTATTTATTCTTTCAAAGAACCCACTCTTTGATTCATTGATTCTTTGGATTGTTTTCTTAGTCTCTGTTGCATTAATTTCTGCTCTGAGTTTCATAATTTCCTCCCTTCTTTTGGCTTTGGGCTTGACTTGCTCTTCTTTTTCTAGATGTTTGCGGTATAGCATCAGGTTATTTATTTGTATTCATTCTGTTTTCCTGATATGGGAACTCAGTGCAATAAATTTTCCTCTGGGGACAGCTTTCATTGCATCCCACAGGTTGTGGTAAGTTGCATTTGATTTTCGTTTGCTAATAGGTATTTTTTAATTTCTTCTTGAATTTCCC
This sequence comes from Cavia porcellus, assembly GCF_034190915.1. Taxonomy (NCBI): domain Eukaryota; kingdom Metazoa; phylum Chordata; class Mammalia; order Rodentia; family Caviidae; genus Cavia; species Cavia porcellus. The sequence continues at coordinate 175,081,952 of NW_026947484.1, read as the reverse complement.
CTGCCACCCACTGATTACTCAAGAGCGTGTTATTCAGTTTCCATGTGTTTGTGGGATTTTTGCTGTATCTTTGATCGTTAATTTCTAGTTTCATGGCTCTATGATCCGATCACATGCATGGGATAATTTCCACTCTTTTGCATTTACTTAAATATGTTCTGTGGCATAGTATATGGTCTATTTTAGAGAGTGTCCCAAGTACTGCTGAGAAGAATGTGTATTCTGATGTTGTTGGATGGAACACTTTGCATATATCTATGAAGTTCATTGTTCACAGGTGTGATTCAGTTCTGTTATTTCTTTGCTGATTTTCTGTATGGCTGATCTGTCCCTTGGTGTCAATGGTGTGTTAAGGTCTCCTGTTATAACTGTGTTATTGCTTATTTGGTTTCTCATTTCTATTAGTACTTGCTTTATATAACTGAGTGCTCTGGAATTTGGTGCATATCTGATTGTTATCTCTTCCTCTTGAAGTTTTCCCCTAACCAGTATGTAATGACCTTCTTTACCTCTTCTGATCATTCTTGGTTTGAAATTCACATTGTCTGCAAATAGAATAGCTACCCCTGCTTTTTTTTGGGGGGGTTCCTGTTGCATGAAGTATTGTTTTCCATCCTTTGACTTTCAGTTTGTGAATATCCTTTTGGGTTAGATGGGTTTCTTTTAAACAGCATATGGTTGGATGCTGTTTCTTGATCCATTCTTCCAGTCTGTTTCTTCTAATTGGTGCATTGAGACCCTTTATATTAATGGTTATAACTGTTATATATTGGCTTATTGTTGACATGCTATTTTTCTGCTGTTGCATCTTCATCTATCTGTTCTGTTTGGGCAGGCAGGTCCAAAGCACTGCTTTGCATAGTGCTTTTTTCCTAAGTGTATCTAAACTCTCTTTCCATAATCTTTGCAGGGCTGGCATGGTGATCATGAAGTTCTTCAACTGTTCTTTGTCATGGAAGTATCTTATTTCTCCATCAATTTTGAAGGACAGTTTTTCAGGGTACATCAGTCTAGGTTGGAAATCATTTTCCTTTAGGATCTGAAATACTTCACTCCCGGCTCTTCTTGACTTTATTGCTTGTGCTGAGATAACTGCTGTTATTCTGATAGGCTTGCCTTTATAGGTAATCTGTCTTTTCTCTTTCACAGCTTTTAATATTCTATTCTTATGTTGGATTTCTGGGATGATGATTATTATATGTCTGGGTGTAGTTTTATTTTGGTGATAGCTATTTGGAGTTCTATATGCTTCACTGATCCTGATGTCAGTTTCCATTCTTATGTTTGGGAAATTTTCAGGTATTACTTCTCTAAATGTACTCTTGACATCCTTTATCCTGTTTCCCACTTTTTCATTTATCCCTATCAATCTTATGTTGTTTTTCTTTGCATCATCTTGCAGTTGTTGAGTTGTTACTTCCTGATTCCTTGTTATTTTTTAAAAGATACTGCCTTTCCTGCAATCTTGTCTTCAAGGTCTGAAATTCTATCTTCACTGTCATTGAGGTGATTTTTATAACTTTCAATGGAATTTTTGATTTCCTGTATATCTCTTTGCATCTACTTTGTGTATTCTGTTTGTTTCTTATGTTGTTCATCCAAGGATTCTATCTTTTTGTTTAGTTTCTCCAATTTTTAACTGTGTCTTTTTAGATATGTTCAGCATCTCTTTCATTTCTTTTATCATTTCTTCTTTTACCTAGGAGATTATTTCTAGTTTGAATATCTTTAAAGCTTCCCATAGTTGCTTCCTTGTGTCAGTTGCTATTGTTTCAGGTGTATGGCATATGTTTTCTTCTATGGACATAGCTCTTAAGGTCTCTTGGGATGGTCTGGAGGCTTGAGCTTGAATTTTGGTCTTTCATTTTGTCATTTTCCTATATTTCTGTGTTTCAAGTGTTATTCCAAGTGTTTCCCAGGGCCTGTTGGAAATCTTCTTCTATTATCTCAGGTTCTGGGACTCTAGACCCCCAATTCCCAGGGTTGAGAGAGGTCACTGGGGGTGGGGCAGGCAGGCCCAAGCCTTGCTAAGCTGGTTCAGTACAGCAGGAGCCATAATCCTTGCTGGTGGGTGCAAGGATCTTAAACTCCCTCCCGGGGCTCAGGATGGTGTGAGGACACTCACCCCTGGCCACCCAGTCTCCAGAATTGAGGGCACAGGCAGGTAGGCTCAAAACCCAGAGTTGGCCTAGTAAGGCAGGTAGCTGGCAAGTTGGAACAGGCAGGCCCAAGCCCAGCTCCAATCCCAGTTTTTTGTGGAACCTCCATACTGATTTCCATAGAGGTTGCACCAATCTACACTCCCATCAATAGTGCAGAAGAGTTCCTTTTCTCCCAAGCTTTTTCAGCATTTGTGATTGGTGCTTTTCTTGATGCTGGCCATTCTTTCTCAAGTAAATCTCAGTGTGGTTTTAATTTGCATATCTCTAATGATCAGTGATGTTGAACATTTTTTCATGTGCTTATTTTCTGTTTGTATTTCTTCATCTGAGAGGGTGGTATTGTTCTCAGATGCCCATTTTTGGATTTTGTCTTTCAATTTCAGGGTCAAGATTTTTTAAAAGTTTTTCATATATTCTAGATAGATGTCCTTTGTCTGAGGGACAGTGACTAAAATTTTTTCCCAATTCATAGGTCTTCTTTTCACTCTGTTAGAGATTTCTTTTGACATGCAAAAACTTTTTAATAAGACAAGATCCCAGTTGTTGATTCTGTGAAGTACTTCTCATACAGTTTGATTTTTCTTCATGAATTCTTTGCTGAGCCCTATTTCTTCAAGATTTCTGCCTGTTTTGTCTTCCAGCCTATGAGGTATGCTAATGGTATTTTGATTGGAATTGCATTAAATCTGTATACCAATTTTGGAAAAAAGGCTATTTTCACAATATTTGCTCTTCCTATCCATGAACAAGGAATGTCTTTCCATTTTCTGAGATCTTCTCTGATTTGTTTTGTTTGAGAACTCTAATTTTCACTGAGTAGATCTCTTACTTCCTTTGTTTGATTCCTAAGCATTTCATTTTTTGAATGGTATTGTGAAGGATGTAGTTTCTCTTGTTTCTCTCAGTGAGTTTGCTGTTTGTGTAGAGCAATTCCATTGACTTTTGAGTGCCACCTTTTTATCTAGCTACATTACTGAATTTGGTTATTACATCGAGAAGTCTTTCAATGGAGTTTTGGGGATTTTTTATGTATAGTTTCATGTCATCTGAAAATAATGATAATTTAACTTCTTCCTTTCTTATCTTTATTTCTTTTATTTGTCTCTCTTTTCTAATTTCTCTGGCTAACATTTCCAGCACTGTATTGGGTGGTGATTGTGGACAATCTTGTCTTGTTCCTGATTTTAGAGTGAAAGTTTTCAGTTTTCATTTAATATAGTACTGGCTGTTTTTTTGTGGTAGATGGCTTTTATCAGATTGAGGCAGAGACCATCAATTCCAATTTTCTTTAAGATTCTTATCATGAATGAGTGTTGGACTTTATCAAAACCCTTTTCTGCATCTATTGAAGTGATCATGTTATTCTTATCTTTGGCTCTATTGATACGGTGTACTACACTTATTGATTTGCATATGTTGAGCCATCCCTGCATTCCTGGGATGAATCCCACTTTGTCATGTCGTATAATCTTCTTAATGACTTGCTGCATTCTGTTTGCCAGTATTTTATTAAGAATTTCTGCATCGGTTTTCATTAGGGAGATTGGCCTGTACTTCTCTTTTTGGTTGGGTATTCTATAGTTTTGGAATTACAGTAATACTTGCTTCCAGGAATTATTTAGGGGAAATGGCTTCGTTTTCAATTTCAGTGAAGAGTTTGAGGAGTGTTGGCTTTGTCTTTAATTTCTTATAGATTTTAGCTGTAATTCCACCAGGAACGGGGCTTTTCTTTGTTAGTAAGGTTCTGATAACACTTTCAACTTCATTTGCTGCATTTGGATTATTCAGCAGTTTTGCATTCTCCTTGATCCAGCTTTAATAATTCATATATTTCTACGAATCTGTCCCTTTCTTCTATGTTATCAAACCTATGACAGTAAAGGTGTTCAAAGTAGGTATTGATGTTCTTCTGTATTTGCACAGGGTCTGTAGTGATTTTTCCTTTTCATTCCTTATTGCAAGAATTTGACTTCTTTCTTTGTTTCTTTTTTGTATTAGGAATCAAACTCAGAACCTCATGCTTGCCTGGTAGGAGTTTATGCCATTGAGCTATATCCTCAGCCCCTTCTTTCCTTTTTAAATATATGATTGGCTAGTAGATTATCAATTTTATTTGTTCCTCAAAGAACCAACTCTTTGACTCTTTAATTCTTTGTATTGTTTTCATAGTTTGTATTGCATTAATTTCTGTGCTGATCTTTATAATTTCCTCCCTGCTTTTGGCTTTGGGCTTGACTTGCTCCTGTTTTTCTGGATGTTTGAGACGTAGCGTCAGTTTGTTTATCTGTGTTTCTTCTGTTTGACTGATATGGGAATTCACCACAATAAATTTCTGTCTGAGGACTGCTTTCATTGCAACCCACAGGTTCTGGTAAGTTGTATTTGTATTTCAATTTACTTGTAGATATTGTTTAATTTCTTCTTTAACGTCTTGTGTGACCCATTGATTGTTCAGGAGTGTATTATTTAATTGCTGTGTGTTTATGGAGTTTTTGCAGTTTCTTTTGTCATTAATATCCAGCACTATGATCAGATAATAGGCATGGGATAATTTCAATTCTTTTGCATTTACTTAAGCATATTCTATGGGCTAGTATATGGTCTATTTTAGAGAATGTCCCATGTCAAGCTGAGGAGAATGTATATTTTGTTGTTTTAAGTGCAACAATGTACATATGTATTAAGTTCATTTGTTCACAAGTTTATGTCAGTTCTTTTAATTCTTTACTGATTTTATGCCTCATTGATCTGTCTCTTTGTGTCAGTGAGGTGTTAAAGTCTCTTGTTATAATTGTGTTATTATTTATTTGAGTTTTCTTTTCTATTAATACTTGTTTTATATAGCAGGGTACTCCAATATTTGGTGCATATAGTTAAGACTATTATCTCTTCCTCTTGAAATTTTCTCCTAATAACTATGTAGTGACTTTCTCTATCTTTTTCAGTCATTGTTGGTTTGAAGTACACATTGTCTGAAAACAGAATAACTACCCCTGCTTCTTTAGGAGGTTCCTTTTGCATGAAGTATTGTTCACCATCCATTGACTTTCAGTTTATGTATTTTCTTTTGGGTTAGAAAGGTTTCTTGTATACAGCATATGGTTGGATGTTGTTTCTTGATCCATTGTGCCAATCTGTATCTTTTAATTGGTGAACTAAGGTGATTTACCTTAATGATTATAATCGGTATATATTGGCTTATTTTTGTCACGTTATCCTTCTACTGTTGGTTCTTTACCTTTCCCCTCTGTTCAATTATTTGCATTGTTTGGTGGTTTCTTCCTGCTGGTATTCTTGAAGGCACAGTTATTTTTATGTATATCTAGAAGACCATTCAGTATTCTTTGCAGCATTGGTTTGGTGGCCAGGAAGTTCTTAAGCTGTTCTTTATTGTGGAAGTCTTTTATTTCTCTATTGATTTTGAAGGATAGCTTTGTAAGGTACATCATTCTGGGTTGGAAATCATTTTCCTTCAGGATTTGAAATACTTCATTCTGTGCTCTTCTTGATTTCATTGTTTGTGTTGAGAAATCTGCTGTGATTGTGATGGGATTTCCTTTATAGATGATTTATTTATTTTCTCTAATAGCTTTTAGTATTCTGTTCTTATGTTGAATTTCTGAGATGTTGATCATTATATTTCTGGATGTAGATTTATTTTGGTTATGGCTAATTGAAGTTCATTATGCTTCACTTATGTGTATGTCAGTTTCGTTCCCATGTGTGAAGTCATTACTTTGGTAAACAGTCTTTTTATGTCATTTGTGTTGTCACCTTTTTCATTTATACCTATTAATCTTATATTGTTTTCTTCAGCAGCATCCTGCAGCTGTTGAATTGTTATTTCCTGACTCCTTGTTATTTTAAAAAGATCTTTCCTTTCCTGTTCACTACCTGCCATCTTGTGTTTGAGGTTTGAAAGTCTATCTCCACATTTACTGAGTCAGTTTTGCCAGCTTTTGATGGAATCTTTCATTTTCTAAATATCTCTTTGAATCTGTTTCATGGATTCTAGTACTTGCTTCTATAGTTCTTTCATTGTTTCAATCATTTTGTGATGTTCCTGTATTTTTTAAAACTGTGTCTTCTTTAGATGTGTTCAGCATTTCTTTCATTACATTTAATATTTCTCGTTTTACCTGGGAGGTTATTTCTGATCTGAGTTCTTTTATGGCTTCATGGAATTGTTTCCTTACTTCAGGTGCTACCATTTCAGAAGTTTCAGGTGTATGTCTTACAGTTTCTTCCATGTCCGTGTCTCCAAGCTTGTTTGAGATGGACTGGACATTTGATATTGTGTTTTGCTCATCTGTTTTGTCATTTTTTCCTGTATTCCTCTGAAGAAGCTGAATGCAAGGTATCAGTTGTTTTCTGGTTGAGGATACTTGTCCATATTGCAGAGAGATTCCCTAAGCTGAGTGGAGGTTAGTAGGCAGTCCTTACCGGGTCCCTAGTGGCACTCAAAGGACCCCCAAATTGTGGCAAATGAGCTGAATGGTCCTGTAGTTTATGCAACGGGTCTCAATTAAGCTCTCCAGCTGCTTGAGACTACTGGGCAGGGCCTTACCAGGTTTTGAGTGGTGTACTAATGCTGAATGGTATGTGGAGTACAGTTGTTAGGCCTTCAACTCATGCCACATGGTGGCTCTCTGGCTTTTAGGGCCTGTAGGTAGGGTCTTACCATGTTCTCCGTGATATACTAAGGCTGCACAGCTAAGTGGAGTTCACTGTGCAGGCCTTCAGCATGCACCACCCAGCCCACTGCAGTTACCCAGCTGCTTGTGGTGACTAGATGGGCCCAACCAGGATCCAAGCAATGTCCTATGGCTGCGCAACTAGGTAAAGTGCATTTGAAGGCCGTCAGCTCATGCCACTCAACACGCTGTGGCTTGGGGGTACCTGGGAGTCACTGGGAGGGACCCAAGCAGGACTGGAGTGACAACCCAAAGGTTCTGGAAAGTTTTGGTACCCTGGGCAGGGCCCTACCAGGTTCCAAGTAAAGTCCTGCAGCTGCACAGCTAGGAGGCCTTCAGCTCAAGCCACTAGGCATGTGGTGGATTCCAGCTACCTGGGGGATCACTGGGTTGAGACCAACCAGGACTTCAGTCTTATTCACTATCATTAAGCTGATATAATTCCAAGGTTTGATCTCCCAATCTCCATTCAGTCAGTACTCAGGTAAGGCAGAAAAAACTAGCAGCCCTCTGAAGGCCCATCTTAATGTACTTACACTCCAGCTTCAAAATGACTGGGTTTCCATCCTCCCAATTGCTATTTTAAGAATTCATACTCTCCCTAGAAAGCCCACTGGATAGCATCGTTTTGAACTTTCACATTGGCTATGCCTTTCTACTCAGGCCACATCTCAGCTCAGGGACCAGTCCCATTGGAGATTACCTCCCAGCTCTCCAACAGGTCCAAAAAGAATCCAACATGCTGCTAATCATCTCCTTCCTTCTACTGATGTTCACCCTTATGAGGATAGCCTGGCTAATAATATGCCTTTAACTAAAGATTCAAACTCCCAATTTCTGCAGACAAAGTGAAAGGGACCATTCAGAGTCATTAACAGTATTCCAGCAGTTGTTCATCTGTCACACACCCCCTCTATGGAGCACAGCTGTGCCCTGCTGACAATTCACCTAACCTGTCCTCCTTGAGGAAGTTGCAAGTAATCTCCCTCACATCTGTCAGGCTGGCTAAAATCCCAGAAAACACCTAAAAGCCTTGCTACTGTCTATCTTGTCACATCACCTATTTCATTCAATCAGTCTACCACTGACCTGACCTGCTTTCATCCTCAGACTGCTCCGTGCCAGTCTTTGTGTGACTGGATAGCACACAGCCTTCATCAGGGTATTCTATGATTTCTCTCCCAAGCTTATACTGTTTTCCTTTTCTCATACTCTCCTACTATTTGACATATAGAGAAGATATTAAACATCATATGTTTTTATTATAAATTTTTCAATAGATTTTACTTGCAGATTTACTAGGACTCAAATTGATTGTCTTTTACTTCAGGCATGGAACACCTTTTGCCCTTGCTTGTGTTCATAATCGCCCTAGTTAGGCTCCTTTGCTGCTCCTTACCTATGGCCTCTAGTCAGTGCACCCTCTTCTCCCTTTCCCATGCCCTGGGGATGCTCTCCCACAGGATCACACAGCCATTCCTAATTATCTTTACAAAGCTTTATTGTTAACTCTTGCCTTGTTGAACCACTGCAAACCTACCTTAGCTAAGGATTGCTGGCTCTGCATGTCTAGGTCCACAGCAATCTATGTGCTAATTCCAGCCTCTCCCGCGGTCTGAGTTCTACCGATCTCACATACCACCTCAACAGGAAATGAAGAATCCACTTTATCCACTCCACAGAAGGTCTATAGCCACTTTTCCATCAATAGCAAGACAAAAAACCTCCAGGTAGGACATGGGGCCAATGTCTCCGGTCCTATTTTGCTAACACTTCTTCATGTCAGAGTCCAACTAAGCGTATACCAGGCCCTATAACCTGTAGCTGATGCTCCTCTGACCTTCTAAATCTCTGTTTGCAGTCATCCTAATCTGTCCTCTAGTATAGCACTAGGACTCCCATCAGTGTAACTATAAGGCATGGCTACTGGCCTCAGTGATCACACCAGCTGCTGGATTACTCAGGATGCCTCACTCACTCAGTCTGCCCACTTGTCAGGCCCTCCCAAAGGTGTGGCTACATCACTGTTCAATAGATGTCACAGTCTGCAATGGACATCATGTCCCCTGCACACCCTTTCCCCCATGGAAACCCTGTCATCAATCTCCATTCACTCAGAATGTCTTCTCTTGCCTACCTGTGATCATTCCTCACAATGGATCTTAGCAGTCACCAATAGATTCTTCCAACACCAGGAGAGCAGGGCAATAGGCACCAATCAAATCTCCAGTCAGGGACAGGTGTTGCCCCAGTAGGTAGCCTGAGAGTCTGGGAAAGAGGGAATAAAAAGGTCACACACCTCTTCACCATTGACAAAAATTCTGTTTCCTAGTCAGGTGTTTTTCATCCTCTGAGGGACCTCCACCTGCTTGTGCCATCCCACAAACTGGACAGGCACCGGGACTCTGACATACCTCACCCCAAACTAGACATTGTCCCAGTAAGCCAGAGTCTGCCCGACACTGTTACAACCCAAGTCTGTTGAGGTAGAGCCATTCCTTTCATAGCTCTGCTATGGAGTTGGTATCCCTTTTGCTAGAGGAACCGGCACAGCAGGGCTAACTACTTCCCTGACCTCATATCATTCTCTCTCTCAAGATCTTCCTGACAGCCTCAGACACATAGCTGACTCCACACTTGCAAATTCAGATAGAAACTCTGGCAGCAATGACTCCTCAAAATACTAGAGGTTTAGATCTTCTTACTGTGGAGAAAGATGGGTTATGTGTCTTCCTTGGAAAAGGATGTTGTTTTTATACCAATGAGTGAACATAGTACGGATGCAACCAAGAGACTGACAGAAAAGCCCTCAGAAGTTACACAGTGCCTGTCGGACTTTTGGACTAATTTTGGGGCTGGGACTGTGGCTTCTGCCACTACCTGGATCTCTTATCTGTATCCTCCTCTTCTCTCACTGTGGGCTACACCTTCTCAGATGTTTCTTTCAGTTTTTACAGGGTTTTGTACAAGAGACTACTAACAGAAAAATCCTTAGTCTGAATTCTCTTCCATACAGCAGTATCCCTCAAAATTTTCCTCCCAATTAGGTTGCTCCTGCTGCCCACTTTGTCATGACTGAAGTAGCCCTGAGAAACTCATTGTCTTTCCCACCTCTATCATATATAATAACAAAAAAGACAAAAATGTCAGGCTCAATCTTAGAGAGATCTTCTTGATCTTCCACAATTTTTTACAAATCATAGCAAACAAGAACTAAATACCACAAAGAAATTTAAGGCTTCCTGACACCAGTTCCACACACATCTGCACTGACCGTCCTTGCAGATTTGACCTCAAACCTTCAATCCAGGTTCTTTGAGACCCAGCCTCCTTACATATACTTAGCCTCCTCTCCAGACACTCATTGATACCTTTCTGGTTTCAGCCTGTCTTTATGGAAGTAAAATAAAATCTAGCCTTTCCCTAGTCTTGGTCTCTAGATGTTGCCTCACATGCCGTTATTAACAGTTGGCATTGAAGGGATACAAAAGCTGATATCCTGAGTTATCAGCCTCGCCCATCCATGGAAATACTTAGAAAATAAGTAACAGTAACAATCGAGATGATGGGAAATGGCTGGACAGTATCATAGGTCAGAGAGCAATGGCCTAGAGAAAGCACAAAAAGACTTATGTCCATCTCAGACCAAGATGGCAGCTTGAGCTCACAAGGAAACATATACCTCCAGTTCTAAATGTTATGTAAATGTGACATAAAATGCTAAGAACACACAAAGGTGAGGCAGTAGACTGGACAGAAGCACCACACTCTCTTGTCGCTGTCTCTCATCATCACGAGATGGGACAGGTCCACTGCAAGACAAGAATCTCAGGGCTTCCTCAGATTCTGCATGATGGTGAACTGGCTAACTGTTTCACTGTATATTACAATGCAATAATGTAATGAGCTTGAATTGCCTGTTAAGCTCTGCCCATTCACTCAGTCTGTGGAAAAACTATCTGCCATGAAACTGTTCTCTGGTGCCACAAAGATTGGAGATGGTTTCTCTAACAATTTCTGCCACGGTTCCTGACATGTGCATGGCTCCCCTTTGTGACAATATGATGCCATACATACATGTTACATGGTACACAGAATACTACCTGGGACAAAGCCTTTAACATGTGTCTGCAGAGGAACAGTACAGATCCAAACTACAGAAGTGAGGGATATTTCTGATTCATAGTTTTCTGAATTTTTCAAATTTTTCTAAAACAAAGCAAAGCAAAACAAAAACAGAGAGAGAAGGAAGGTTGGGGAGAGAGAAAGAGAGAGAGAAGGGGGAAAAGGCAAAAATAGACAAATGTATTGAACTGTATTCAATTTGGAGCATTCCTTTAACAGCTTCTGGTGAGTACAGCATTCCTTGGCTCACAGCCTCTTCCTCCAGCTTCAGAGCCACAAGCATCAGGTCAGTTCCTTCTCAAATTATCATTCTCTGATTCTTTTCTCGACCTCACTCTTCTACTTATTGAACGTTGTAATTGCATTAGGCCCACACAGCAGACTTAGGGTGATCTCCTCATTTTGAGGGGAGTTGATCAGCAACCCTTTTTGCACATAACCTGACATATTTTCAGGTTCCAAGAGTTAAAGCTATGGACACCATTGGGGAGCACGAGTCTGTGTTCCCCAGGTCTCCTTGGAAGTTTCAAAGCTCTACTTTATTTCGGCAGCCTGCAGACCTCAATCCATCCTCTGTATTTACTCTTTGGCAGGTGCTCCTCCACTACTGTCCACAAGGTGACATTCCTCTTTTTTCCCATCCTATAGTGAAAAGGAGCAATTAGAACATAACTATACCAGCATAAACCTATTTGAATCTAACACAAGTAATTTTAATACCTTGGAGAAAGCATTTGAAAGATGCATCATCTTAGGCAAGTGTGTAGTCAAATCGCTGGTCCTCACACTTGTGGACTTCCCCAGCTCAAAGCTGGGGAAGATCCCATTGGGAATGTTAAAGAACATCAACAGTGTGCACCAATGAGGTGTCCATGCTTACCCTGCACAAATTCAGCCAACCTCCTTCGCATCACACATTCGTGCCTTTCCTGCTAACTCCTCTTCCTGATATGTCAGATGCTCATAATGGCACACACAAGAAAGCAGGGCTTTGTTGGAAGTGGGTGGGGACTGTGATTGCCACGGTAGTGTGAGGAGAGATATTTAGACCCCAGACTGTAGCATCACAGAGAAGTTTGTGTCACATCAGCGCATGCCTTGCAAAGGCTTAAATAACACAAAAAGCTTGACATTTTTTTCTTAGTTTGCTGACAAATTGCTCTAAAGCAGCTGCCTCACCATTTAGATACCGATTTGTTCAGAAGTTTTAGTGCCTCATGATACAATAAGACCACACAAATTTCCTTAACAGGAGAAAGAGAAAGAGAAGAAAGAGGAAGAGGAGGAGGACAAGGAGGAGGGCAATGAGCAGGATGAGGAACAGGAGGAGGAGGAAGAAGAATAGAAGAAGAAAAGAAGAAGAAGAAGTCAAGAAGGAAGAGTAAAATGAAATGGAGATAGTCCAATTAAAATGCCTTGTATTTAAAATTACACAAAATACAGAAAACTGTGGTCTCCAATGAGCAGCAAATATAAATTAATTGAAATTTACAGATGTTACACTTGACAGATAAAGACTTTATAAATGCAATTGTTACTAACTTCTCAGCTGACACCTACAATCTGTGGGAGCAAAAACATACCGCTACAAGAATTATTAAAAGAAATCCCCTGGCAGGATGAAAATGATGAAAGTAAAGATGAAAACCAGAAAGAGCAAAGGTGTGTGGTTTCCACATTTTTCTTATTACATTTTAAAAGATGTTAAAACAACATAACAGTAGTGTAGTGTGTAATTTTAACATGTAGTGAAAAAAATGCTAACAGCAGCACAAAGAAACAGCAATACACTGTTGTAAATTTGTTGTATTACATATGAAGTAATAAATATCCCCCAAAGATAGGCTGCAGTGAGTTAGAGATCTTATAGTGGTGTAATATAAACCATAAACCAGCCATTACAGCATCAGCACAAAGATTCATAGCTAATAGACCTACAAAGGAGATGAAAGGAAATCATAACAAATACCTAATCAAACAAAGGCAGAAAGGAGAAAAGCAAACATTGAGACAAATAGAAAACAAATAGGAAGATATTTTACTGAAAGCTTTTATCCTCTGGCCAGTACTCATACAGTTACACCTACCACGTGTAACACACACACACCTAATGGACACTCACATTGCCTCTAACACCCTGCTGATCCAGTGATGATGCTGTGCACATAATTACACTCTTGCCCTGTCTCTCTTTATCAGAACTGCTTTGGCTTTATTTTTGGTTGTGTGCCCTGGAGCACAGTGCTTGAAATACAGAGTTTATGAAAATATAATTGGATAAAGTATTAAGGCATTTTCCAGAAAAGGCATACCTATCCCCACTACCAGCAGTGGTGTATGAGTGTTTTTGTATTCCCATATCCCTTCCAGTCTGCTTTTATCCAGTTTTCCCATTTTCGCAAATAAATCAGGTGTAAATTGATATGTCAACGGTCTCTTACTGAACATTTCTCTGGATACTTGTGAGTTGCTGAATCGCTACCTTTATGTACTAACTTTGGTTTCCTCTTTGGCAAACTGCCCCTTCAAATCTATTACTTGATTGAAATTTCCTTCTTTTTCTTGTGGACATGCAGGAGTTTCCAGAATATCCTACTGCTTGTCAATTTCAGATACTGTAAATATATTCTCTCATAGTTACTGTTTAATAAATTCATCATGATGTCTTTCATGACAGTTAATTTTCATACAACCAGGTGTATCATTTCATGGGGGTAGGCTTATGTGTCAAGTTTTTAAAGTTTGTTTTAGAAGTTCTTTGGTGCTTCTACTATATAAAAATATACTGTCATATTTTCTCCTATTAACTGTATGGTTCTACCTTTTTCATTTAGATCTATATTAATCAGCCTCATGTTACTATAATAAATCCCTGAGATTTTTAACTTCTAATGACACGAAGCTTGTCAATTTGCATCTTAGTTCTGGAGGTCCCAGTCCAGGACCAGATGGTCTGTTTCTTTGGGCCACTGACAAGGCCAGGTCATCATGGTGAGCATGCATGGTGGAGTAAACCACTCATTCCTTGAGACAGGAAACAGAAAGAGAACAAGGGAGCAGGATCTCCCAGTTCCCTTCAGGGACACACCTCCAATGAACCAAGGACTCCCTTGAGATCTCACCTCCTGAAGCTTCTACCATATTGTAATAACACTGTCCTGGGGAACCTAGACGTTTTCCAAACAGAGCTCTGAGGGGCATTCATCCTATCTATCAGGAATGTCTTAAAATATCTGGAGACTGCCTTTGTAGGTCATGTCAAGTAGAAATCTAGTTTTACTGGCATCATCCACTAAGTAATCTGTCTTCACTTGTCGAACTTTATAGCTATCTCTGTCATATTGAGCTCACATATACACCTAGGGTGACCCGTACACTCTTCATTATGCTCCATGGGGCAATTGGTCTGCTTTGCACCCATGTCATAGTCCTGTGACATTGTTACTGTGGACTCAACATTTCTATTACTAAAGAAATAGTTGAATGAATGCCTTGATATTTTTTATCAAAAAGTATTTTTGCAAAGCCTATAATATTTACTACTTAGCCCTTGAGAGAAAATGTTTACTGATTTCCTTTCCTAGACTTTAGCTTTTACTCCTAACTGCTGCTGACTGTAGCTCTTTCTGTTGCATTGTTCCCAAATTAAACAAATCTGACAAACTGACACTGGAATAAAGTGGACATTGAATTATACAATTGTGTGTTTAAGAATTATTTTCAAGTAGTTTTATTACCGTTCTCTTTAAATAAAATGAATAACCTTACCTTTACTGGAATAAAATTAAATAAATATCAAATGAACTGCCAGAATAAACATCAAACCAGGATACCTGGAGGTGATTTGGAGTTTCAAGGAACATAGTGAAGCCTCTAAATCTCCATTCCTGGCTGAGCGGACCTTCTCATTTGAATTTCTTAACCCAAGACAGAACTTTATTTGAAATGTCTGCCCCTGGAAACAGGCCCATCAAAATACTTGCTGTTGTTTGTGAAAGGTAATATTTCAGAAGCACTGTTACATGGGTTTCCAAAAGCTTCTGGTGGATTTAATTTTGATTGTGAGAGTAATACGTGATTGTTGGCTGGCCACTGGGTCAAGAGAAACCGGTGTGTGAGCCTACACAAAGAACCAGGCTGCGCTCATCAGACCAGGTAAGCAGCTTTGAGAGCCACTCCCCAGCACTCAGGAGTCCCACATCTCAACACAACAGCAGCAAACCCTGCTTATCACCAGAGGTCACGACCCAAGACCCCAGGCATGCCTGAAACCACTCATAATATCCTATGTTTTCCCTCTGTGCAAACATACCTGTGTTAAAGTTTAATTAGTAAATTAGCACAGTAAAGATGAACAACAATAAGCAATACATTCCAAAATTGTAACAACACTGCAATAGAAGCTTTATGAAAGGTATGAATAGTTTAATCATAGAGCTTTACATTTAACATTTTCAGACTGCACTTGACCACAGGTAACTGAAAACAGTGAAAGTGAACCAAATGGTGAGGGAAAACTATTGCTTCTACATTTATCCCAGGTTTCCATTAAACCTGAAATACTCATGCATATGATTTTCCTCACCATCGAGGAAAAGTCCCACTACTGAGCCTCTGTTTTTCCTGACACCTTTGAAATACTCATCCCCATTCCCTTGGCATGAGGGCCTTCTGACCCCTCCAACTCCACATGTGGCACAACCTCTAGCTCACCTTCTGCTTACCTCTACCCTCTCCCTCTACAGTGCAAACGCAGTAACATTCAGGCAGGGGAGCTTCTTTTTTTCACTTCACATAGTATCCAGCAGGATATGGTCATTTGTTAGGGTTTTGTTAGCAGATGCATTTCCATGGAAGGATGAGAAAATCCATCCTCTTTCTCTCCTATCTTAGGATAGTGCCTGACTCACAGGACAAGCTATATAAAGATTTTTTTCATTATTTTTAAAAAATATATTTATAATTTCATTCACTTTGTTAGTTATGCAATTATAATTTTTGTATCTATCATCATAATTGGGTTTTATCTTAGAGTCTTTTTGTTATCAAGTTTAATGTCAAGGTAACACTAACTTCTTAAAATGTATAAGGGAGATTTTCACTTGCAAATAATTCAGATAAGTGCTGGGTGATCTGTTCTTAAGGATAATTCAAATTGTTATGGAAAATATATCCACAAAACCACTGACCTTTGTCTTTAGGACCTGATGCGTATTGCTCTCGGGCTGGTCTCAGTATTGTCCATCAAAGTTTTGTTTCTTTGATGCACAGGGAAGTTGGAGCAGCCAGGTCACTTGCTTGGATCGGTGAAGAATGGGAGAAATACTAACGTCGTGGAAATGGAGAGTTTTAAAAACTTCCCAGGTGATTGAAAAGCATAGCACAGTTGAAAACGTGACCTAGGTGTCTGGAGGACTGTGGATATCTCAGCAAGCAGGGAAGGATCACAGGTTCCAGAGGCACCATGGCCTGTAGTGAGTGCTCAGCGCACTCTGCCCAAAGCCCAGACTGTTCCGGACCCTCCAGGCTTCTGGGTGCAGTGAAGTGGAGAAGTGGGTTTGAGGCCTCTACATCCGCCTCCCCATCCCGGCTGCACTTGGAGAACTGCAGAGCTTCCAACGGGTAGGCGGGCCCACCCTATCCCCAGAGCCCAGCCTGTTTGGGACTCCCGCACCTACCCATAGGTGTGCAGAGGAGGGGCTGGGCAGATCTGGGGCGCCTGCATCAGCATCCCCGTGTGTCTGGAGGACTGTGGATGTCTCAGTGGGCAGTACAGCATCGCAGGTTCCAGAGGCCCTGCAGCCTGTGGTGAGTGCTCAGCACACTCTGCCCAAAGCCCAGACTGTTCGGGTCCCTCCAGGCTTCCTGGTGCAGTGAAGTGGAGAGGTGGACTTGAGGCATCTACATCCACTTCCACATCCCAGTTGTGACTGGAGAGCTGTGGAGCTTCCAACGGGCAGGTGGGCGCACAGAGTCCCTGAGGCCCAGCTTATCTGGAACTGCAGAGTTCTGAAGAGGCAGAGGAGGGCCATTGGTTCTGCAGGCCCAGTGGCTTGGAGTAACGTAGTGCCAGAGTCTCAGTAGCTGCAAACATAGAAGGGGATTTCCAACAGATCTTAAGGAAGCTTTCAAATAACACTTGAAACACAGAAATATAGGAAAATGACAAAATGAAAGACCAAATTACAACCTCAAACCTCCAGCCCATCTCAAGAAACCCTAGGAGCAATGTATATAGAAGAAAATATATGCCATTCACCTCAAATATCAGACACAATAGCTACTGAAATTAACAAGCAACTCCAGGAAGCTTTAAAGAAATTCAAACTCAAAATAATCTCCCAGGTGAAAGAAGAAATGAAAGAGATTCTGCATACATCTAAAGAAAACACAGATAAAAAATCGGAGGAACTAAACTAAAAGACAGAATCCCTAGACAAGCAATATAAGAAACAAACAGAATACATAATGCAGATGCACAGAGATATACAGGAAATAAAAAACTCCACTGAAAGTTGTAAAAACCGCCTTAATGAAAGTGAAGATAGAATTTCAGATCCTGAAGACAGGATTGCAGCTAGTGAACAGGAAAGGAAAGATCTTTTAAAAATAACAAGGAATCAAGAAACAGCAATTCAACAACTGCAAGACAATGCAAAGGAAAATAACATAAGAATGATAGGGATTAATGAAAAAGAAGGAGACAACATAAAGGATGTCAAGAGGATATTTAGAGAAGTAATAGCTGAAAATTTCCCAAGCATGAGATCGGAAACCGACATCAGGATCAGTGAAGCATATAGAACTCCAAATAGTCATAACCAAAATAAAACTACACCCAGACATATAATAATCACTATCCCAGAAATCCAACACAAGAATAGATTATTAAAAGCTGTCAGAGAGAAAAGACAGATCACTTATAAAGGAAAACCTCTCAGAATCACAGCAGACTTCTCAGCACAAATAATAAAGTCAAGAAGAGCATGGAGTGAAGTATTCCGGATCCTAAAGCAAAATGATTTCCAACCTAGACTGATGTATCCTGCAAAACTATCATTCAAAATTGATGGTGAAATACGTTACTTCCATGATAAAGAACAGCTGAAGAACTTCATGAACACCAAACCAACCCTGCAAAAAATATTGAAAGACAGTTTAGATACACAAAGGAAAAAACCACTAAGCAAAGCAGATAATTAAACAGAACAGAAAGATAAAGATGCAACAGCAGAGAGATAACATGTCAACAATAAACCAGCATTTAACATTAATAACCATTAATGTAAATGGTCTCAATGCACCAGTCAAAAGAAACAGACTAGCAGAATGGATCAAGAAACAAAATCCAACCATATGCTGTTTAAAGGAAACCCATCTAACCCAAAAGGATACTCACAGACTGAAAGTCAAAGGATGGAAAACAATTCTTAATGCAGCAGGAATCCAAAAAAAGGCAGGAGTAGCCATTCTGTTTGCAGACAACGTGAAATTTAAACCAACAATGACCATAAAGGACAAAGAAGTTCACTACATACTCGTGGGGAGAACTCCAAGAGGAAGAGATAACTATCTTAAATATATATGCACCAAACTCCAGGGCACCCAGTTATATAAAACAACTATTAACAGAAATGAAAACTCAAATTATCAGGAACACAATTGTAACAGGAGACCTTAATACGCCATTGACACCAAGGGACAGATCAACCAGACAGAAAATGAGCAAAGAAATAACAGAACTGAATCACACCTGTGAACGAATGGGTTTGATAGACATATACAGAATGTTCCACACAACAACATCAGAATACACATTCTTCTCAGCAGTACATGGATCATTCTCTAAAATAGACCATATATTAGCTCACAGAATATACTTAAACAAATGCAAAACAGTTGAAATCATCCCTTACATGTTATCGGATCATAGCGCTCTGAAATTAGAAATTAATGATAAAAGATACTGCACAAATTCCGCAAACACATGGAAACTGAATAACACACTCTTGAGTAATCAGTGGGTCACAGAAGAAATTAAAGAAGAAATGAAACAATACCTAAAAGAAAATGAAAAGGCAGATACAACTTACCAGAATTTGTGGGATGCAATGAAAGCCGCCCTCAGAGGAAAATTTATTGCACTGAGTTCCCACATCAGGAAAACAGAATGAATACAAATAAATAACTTGATGCTACACCTCAAACAGCTAGAAAAAGAAGAGCAAGTCAAGCCCAAAGCCAAAAGAAGAGAGGAAATTAAAAAAATCAGAGCAGAAATCAATGCAATAGAGACTAAGAAAACAATCCAAAGAATCAACGAATCAAAGAGTGGGTTCTTTGAAAGAATAAATAAAATCGATAAGCCCCTAGCCAACCTTATTTTTAAAAAGGGAAGAAAAAGCTCAAATTCATGCAATAAGAAATGAAAAAGGTGAAATCACTACAGACCCAATAGAAATACAAAAGATCATCAACACCTACTTCGAAAACCTCTACTCTCAAAAGTTTGATAACACAGAAGAAATAGACAGATTCTTAGAAACATATGAAGTACCAAAACTAGATCAAGAGGATGTAAAACTGTTGAATAACCCAATCTCTGTTAATGAAATTGAAAATGTAATTAAGTCCTTACCTACAAAGAAGAGCCCAGGCCCAGATGGATTCACTGCAGAATTCTACAAGAAATACAAAGAGGAACTAATGCCGACACTCCTCAAACTCTTCAATGAAATTGAAAGGGAAGCAATCCTTCCTAGGTCATCCCTGGAAGCAAATATTACTCTAGTACCAAAACCTGAGAAAGACCCAACTAAAAAAGAGAACTATAGACCGATCTCCCTAATGAACACAGATGCAAAAATCCTCAATAAAATATTGGCAAATAGGATGCAGCAAATCATCAAGAAGATTATACACCATGAACAAGTGGGATTCATCCCAGGAATGCAAGGATGGTTCAACATACATAAATCAATAAATGTAATCCACCATATCAATAAAGCCAAAAATAAGAATCACATGATCATTTCTATAGATGCAGAAAAAGCCTTCAATAAGGTCCAACATTTATTCATGATAAGAACTTTACAGAAAATTGGAATAGATGGTCTTTACCTCAATATAATAAAGGGCATTTATGACAAACCAACAGCCAGCATCATACTAAATGGCCAAAAATTGAAAGCCTTACTTTAAAATCAGGCACAAGACAAGGATGTCCTTTATCACCACTCCTATTTAATATAGTACTGGAAGTACTAGCCAGAGCAATTAGGCAAGAGGGAGAAATAAAAGGGGTAAAAAGAGGAAAAGAAGAAGTTAAATTATCATTGTTTGCAGATGACATGATACTCTACATAGAAGACCCCCTAAACTCCATTGAAAGACTCTTAGATACAATAAATAAATTCAGTAATGTGGTTGGATACAAAATCAATACTCAGAAATCAATAGCATTCCTATACATGAACAACAAAATCACAGAGAGGGAAATAAGTCAAACTACACTCTTTACATTAGCAAGCAAAAAAATGCAATATTTAGGAATTACTCTTATGAAAGAAGTGAAAGAATTATACAGTGAAAATTATAATACACTGAAAAAAGAAATTGAAGGTGATCTCAGAAAATGGAACGACATTCCTTGCTCATGGACAGGAAGAACAAACATTGTGAAAATGGCCATTCTCCCAAAACTGTTATACAGATTCAATGCAATCCCAATAAAAATACCATCAACATACCTTATAGATCTAGAGAAATAACTCCTAAATTTCATCTGGAACCAGAAGAGACCTAGAATAGCAAAGGCAATTTTAAGCAGCAAAGACAAAGCAGGAGGCATCACAATCCCTGACTCGAAGTTATACTACAAAGCAACAGTAGTAAAATCAACATGGTATTGGAATCAAAACAGAGCCAAAGATCAATGGAATAGACTAGAAGATACAACCACAACTACAAACACACTCAACCACCTTATCTTTGATAAAGGAGCCAAGCAGGTTCACTGGAAGAACGACAGTCTCTTTAATAAATGGTGCTGGAAAAACTGGCTCTCTATTTGCCAAAAACTAAAGCTAGACCCATGTCTATCACCATGTACTAAATTAAAATCTAAACGGGTCAAAGTTCTGAATATTAAAACAGAAACACTAAATCTATTGGAAGACAAATTGGGTAGAATCCTTGAAGACATAGGAGTAGGTAGAGAATTCATGAACAGGACTCAAACCACACGGGAAATACTTCCCAGAATCAATAACTGGGACCACTTCTTATTAAAAAGTTTCTGCATGTCAAAAGAAATCTCCAGCATAGTGAAAAGAAAACCCACAAACTGGGAAAAGATTTTAGTGAACTCGCTCTCTCAGACAAGGGACTCTTGTTTAAAACATATAAAGAATTAAAAAAAACTCAGACCCCCAAAATTCAAAGATCCAATCCAAAAATGGGCATGTGAGATGAATATGCACTTCTCAGAGGAAGAAATGCAAATGGCAAATAAATACAAGAAAAAATGTTCATCATCATTGGTCATTAGAGAAATGCAAATTAAAACCACACTGAGATACCATCTCACTCCTGAAAGAATGGCCAGGATCAAGAAAACCAACAACAACAAATGCTGGAGAGGCTGTGGGGAAAAAGGAACTCTCCTACACTGTTGGTGGGAGTGTAGACTGGTGCAGCCTTTGTGGAGGTCAGTGTGGAGATTTCTCAAAAAGCTGGGATTGGAAGTCCCATTTATTCCAGCTATTCCACTTCTAGGCATATTCCCAGAAGAATTGAAAGCATCATACCACAGTGATATATGCGCACCTATGTTTATAGCAGCACAATTTGTAATCGCCAGATCTTGGAAACAACCCAAGTGTCCATCAACTGAGGAATGGATAAAAAAGTTGTGGTATTTCTATACAATGGAGTATTATTCAGCTATAAAGAAGGATCACATTGAGATATTTATCAATAAATGGGCGCAGCTTAAGACCATACTCATAAGTGAAATAAATCAATCTTGCATGTGTGAATACCGAATAGTTTCCCTAATGTAAGTAATGATTTAAATATATAAAAATATGTGGTAATCATGATTCCCCATTATGTGGCCTTGAAGCCTTATAAAGTTTTCATTTATTAATTGGAAAGGCTTTTTTCTGGGCTTCTTGATATGGAAATATTTGAAGCTATAGTATATAAAGTTTTATTCAAATATTTCAAGGAAAAAGACAGACACTATGGTAACTACTATTAAGTCGGGTTATTTGGCAGTGAAGCACTAGGTTGCTGAAACAGTCATGCTTTGACCTGTATTGTTACGTTGTTAATTCCTCTTTTATCTCAATCTCTCCCTTATTCATTAAAAAAATTATTTAGTTATTTTTATGGTTTTTTTTAATCAAGGGGAAAAATTTTTAAAAATAGCAGGATATATAATAGTAACTTTTTTTGATTTCCTATTAACTTGTTTTGAAGTCCTGTAATAGTCCCATGATCTTGTTTTGACTGATTAGACTCTGTTCCATTCTGTATGATAGTATGAAGTTTGAGGGTATAGTCAACTACTTTGAAGGCAATAAGATTCACTAAGATGCCCATTCTGGTTTGACTATTGTCTCCTTTGGAAGTCCTGTAATGTTTACAATGCTTAAGTTTTATTGGTCTTGTTCTCTACTGTTTTGTTCAACTTTATAATATCTAATGAGATAGACAATTCTTTTTAAAGAAACAAGAGACATTGTTGATAACCATTGTTGATAACCTTGTTCTCCGTTTTACATCATGTTCTATGTCTATCCTTGGTTTTGACTGATAGCTTTGTTTTGCCATATTTGACTTTATTCTCTCCCCTCCAAAAAAGTAATAAGAACTAAGGAGTAATAAAACCCAAAATGTGTGGATTTTGTTGTAAAAAAGAGAGGGAAAAAAAGAGCTCTAAAGGATACAACAGCAAGTGTGTTTAGGAATGTTAAATAGCTGACCATATTAATGTTTTTGTTGGATCATTGAACACAGCTGTTTGCAGTCTCACTGTTTGAATGTCCACTTTGTATGCTCTGATACTGTGATTTGAGCAACTATCTCTAAGATGATAATATGTAATCTATTAACTGGTGATTTCTTACTGGTTTTCTTTTTTTGTAGTTCTGCATTACTTATACTCTTACATCGCTTTGTTTTGTTTTGTGTTTTTCTCTTTTTCCTTTTAAATAAAATTAAAAAAAAAAGAAAGAAAGAAAATGTGACCTAGCTCACCCAGCTGAAGTGCCCCGTGCAGGAGCTGCCAGAGTGACTCCTGGACATGCTTTTGGTCATGAAGGAAGGAGTCCCCAGTCTTAGGACTCCATTCCTTTCCTTTCTTGCCCACTTTCCTGTCCTTCCTTCCCTTCCTCCATGCTGCCTGTCCTCCCTTTGCAAGAGTCTGCAGACAACAGGACGTGAACTGTGGGACAGGAGCACAGATTCACCCCTTCAGATCTGCCCACGGTGCCCAGAAAAGCCCCCTGTTTTATCCTCCTTCACACTCAGACTCCTGGTTCCCTTGGCTCAGGCTTCTGTCCCTGCAATAAAGGAGACTCTCTCTAAGGGGCAGAGAGGCCAGAGATTTAGCTCACTGTTAGTATTAGTTTTAATTTGAACATGTTAGTCCTGTTTCCAGTGGTTTTGAAACATGGCTTATGAAATAACTCATCAACACCTAAAATGTATAGAAGTACTGTTAAGGGCATGGCACGTTTAGCACAATGTGGCCTATGAGGGTGGTTATACTTAAGAAATTATGAGTCTGTGATGTGCATGCCCATAAGGAATGTCACCATGATGTATTAGAAATGTGTACTAGTAAGGAGAAGCGGACCTCCCCAAAATACCATTAGGACTCCCAGTTAGACATGCTACACTGGGTACATGATAATCTTTCTGAGAATCTATGAAAAACCTAGAAATTAAAAGTGTGGTGGGAGAGATGAAGGAATGGTAGCAGAAGCATCCAAGGTGAGGAATGAAACATGAAATACAGCAGAGGGGTGGTGTCCCTCTCAGATGTTGGCAAGCAGGTGTCCTGGGGCTGAGATATCCAAGCTGGGGCCTGGGCGTGTGGCACCTGCAGGAGAAGGGACAGCTGAGAAAAGCCAGATCTTCAGGACCAAGATTCCAGGTTGACACAGCGGGAGGCGAAAGGCACCTCCAGCATCCTGGGTCAGAAATGAACACTAGACGGACAGGAGACTCCACTATGTGACTGCAGGGTGGGCGTGCTAGAGTTGGGAGAAGGGGAGGTTTCTGCATATATTGTGGAAAACACACAAAACAATTGCATGTTGTGTATGATGTTCAATGAAAGAGGAAGAAATGAAAGAATGACATCTTAGATCCCTCACCCAAGGAGAAGAAAAATTTAAAATATCCATTGACAAAGGTAAATGCAGGGGCAATAAGTTTTGGAGAAATCAACAATTCAGATTTAGAATTTCCGTTTGGAAAGACTGATGCACAGCAACAGAGGAAGGCCAGTATCTTTGCCCTCTTGGTCAGGAAACATCTGTGCCCTCTGCCACCGATGTCTGTCCTCCTAGAATGTCTGCAGTGGAAGCATCCTTAAAAAGAAGGCCCTGGACACAAGACAGAAATGCCATTCAGAGTTGTCCTTGCCCCCAGCAATGCCTGTCTCTCATTTCTATGTTGCCTTGGCCTCTGACAGATCTCCACACGAAGATGTTATTCAGTCATCACTGTGGTTGTATGGCCAATGTGAGCTAAGATCAATTCATTTCCTATGTGCTCTCAGTACCAGAAGAGGCCAGTCTGTAATGCTGACTTCCACTACAGCTCAGAGTTCCTGCTGGACAACTCTCATAACCTGTTAGTGTGTACCTTAGGAAGCTAAGGGCTTTGGTCTAAGCCTCTGAATTGACCTAAAGCATAGCTCAGGTGAAACAGGGTGTATTGACAAGTGCACAGACTCCATGTTGCTTCTGAACAAGGAAGAGATGTAGAATGATTCTCCCATCCCTAACAAGCCTGGCCAGTGATTTAAGGCTGAACTTGGGCCCTCTCAAAACTGAGCAGTGTTTCCCTAAATATTCCGAGCTTTTAAAGCCTACCCCTGGGTATATATGTTCTAGGAACAATGTAAGCTACTGCAGTTTTTACATAAACTGCACAGTTACAGAGAACATAGAACCCTTGGATAAAGAATGTGTATAATTTTTGCCTCTTCTCCATGTGGGCTCTGCGCCTGCTGTCTGTGACTGCAGCATGGCTCTCCAGCTAGCCAGAAGGCTTGAAATCCCCAGTTCCCTCCATTTGGAAGGTGTGCCTGAGAAGGCCAGTTCAGATTGTCCATAGCAGCAGCTGTGCTGCGTTCATCCACTTCGCAGATTGGGTGAGAGCTGACCGAGGATAATAAACCAAGCAGTCAAGCTTCTAGTGACAGTTTAAAGGACATTTCCCATGGTTTCATTGTGTGGCAGGACTCCAGAGGTGTTGTGAAAGAGCAGAGGTCATCAATGCCCCTCCTCTCACTGCCTAGGACCTAAGCATTCATACACTGGTGATGTTGTGTGGCTCTCTCTTCACTTCCACAGAATGTGGTGTCCCATTCCAGTAGTACAACCTCACTTTAATTTTATTTTATTTTATTTTTATTTTATTTTATTTTACTTTTGGCCGTGGGAATTGAACTCTCGGCTTCATGCTTGCCAGGCAGGCATTGTGCCACTGAGCTACATCCCAAGACCACAATCTCCCTTCTTATCCAGTCACTCGCTGCTGGCACTCAGACCTTCTGTCTAGAAGGATCCAGAGAAAGAGACAAGAATATTCATATCAAATTTACCAAGTTTGAATCCCCTTAGGGCCCTCCTTCTGTGTAGTTCAAGTTCATCAAGCTCCAAGTATGACAGAAAATGTGCCTGCTCCCCTGTCCAGTATACTTCAGTTTCTTAGTTGCCCAGGTAGTAGTTGCTGTCCCAGTTCTGATTGCTTCTGCCTCCTAGAAACGACTGGTCACTGTGATGCATAGCTGGCCATGTGATGCGTAATGGAAGAAGCCATCCTCAATGACAACCCATTTTGCCTCTGTACTTTTTCCTGGATTATCCCATATAAACCGCAGACCACCCGAGACCAGGACCTGATATTCTGGGAATGATCCCTACCATCCATTCATGTAAATGAATCTGCCTCCAAATCCTGGGTGTGGTTTCAGTGTTTCTGCTTGCCACTGCACAAGAACCACAAGAGGGGGTTGAAGCACTAATAGAATCAATTTACCAGGCAGCAGAAAGAGAGATGCCCTTTATAAGGTGCCCTCCTTCTCTATGAGACAAATGGAAAACACTGGGCAAAAACCAGCAGTTGCATGCAGCTGTGACCTCTGCATAGAAACAGGCTCAATTAGCAGCTTGATTCCAGTCCACCACATAGCCAGACCTTGCAATGGGTAACTGAGAGAGTGATCCAGACTATTCAATCAGTGAGCATAAATTGCTTTCTGTTGGAGGGACATTTTTTATCTGCCAGCCTGTACTTTTCCAAGTGGCAGAACAGAAGGGCCACTGGCAGATAGTGTGAATTCTGCCTATAAAAAGTAGGGAGACCACATCCACTATCAGCTCTGAGGGTACAAGACAGGAGGAGATTTCTGGATCTGAGACAAAAGACAGTTTAGTACTTCCCAGTGGACATCCTGGGTTTCCTGTTTGCATCATTTCCTCCACCACCCCAAGTTCCATGCAGCAGTGAGGAACCAGTTTATGTAGATGCTGCAGAGTAGCTTCATCACAGCTAAGCAACTGCAATTTTAGGACACTCCAGTCACTTAAGCAGCTGCTAGCAAAATGTCTGATTTGAGCCACTTATCAAAGCTTACTTATATATTGGTTACTTTTTCTTGTTGCTGAGACAAAATACCAGACACCCCAAATTAAGGAAGGAAATGCTTATTTAGCTCATAGCTTGTGGAGGTTTGAGTCCGTAATCAGCTGTCTTCAAGGCAGGGTGGTGTGGCACAAGGACAACAGTTGGAAGCAGTTGAAGACAGCAAATACAGCAAGAGCAAAAAGGGAGGAGAGCAAGTCTCTGTTTCTTTCTTTATTATAAGCAGGCTACCCCTCTTCCAGGTGGGCATAGCACTCACATCATGTTGTGCCTTCTTGTTGGGCAGGAGGAAGAGGTTTAGAGAATGGCAACCCTAGTCCCCTGCTGAGTTGCTCAGTTACACTTCTAAACTTCTCAAGTTGATACAACATAGCAACCATAAAGGTAAGCTCCCTCAAGAATATTCAGCTGAATACTATTTTCCTGACACAAAAATGAGTTGAATTCTGGTCATATGAGTAGTCCTCATATAAAAGGACCACTGTCTCCCAGTCCCTATTGCTCTAGTATTTTTGTATTCTTTGACATCAACCCTCAGGCCAGACAGCTAAAATCCAGAGCCCTCTGTGATCCCTGTGCACTGTATCATGTGGTTCTGACAGGAGTCCCTTGCATGTAAGGAGTCATACTTTCTGATGTCCTGACTTCAGCTGTGTGTGGAACCAAGTTTTAAATAACAGGTAGAGACAGAAAGCTCCTGCTCTGATCCTAGGGGCAGTTCTCTTTCCTCATCTTTCAATATCAAGAACTCAGTGTCCTGCAGATCTGACACATTCTTTTCCAGTTCCTTCACTGAGGAAATTTGACCTCAGGCTTCTTTTGAGCCCTGGTCTCCAGCACTGTTGATTTTATCCAAATCCAGACTTGAGGCCTTCAGAGTCTAGGATCTGTTGGGAAAATCTACTGTGGTGAAAGTGAAAGAAGCACCGAGAGTGCACAAAGCATTTTGGGTGGCAGAGTGAACGACATAATACAAAAGGAATGTTTGCTATTTTAATCAGAGTCTAGGCTTTAGCCTGTGTTTCACCTACTTAGCTAAAGAACACCCTGAGGAATTGAAATTGTGTAGCAGACAAGAGTTAGAGGCCACCTGGGAAAGTTTAGGAGAAAAGGAAGTAATTTTTTTACTAATACAAATTCTGCAGTACAATAAGAGATCTAGGTGCAGTAATCAAAGTTGACTTTTCCTGAATAAGAGACAAAGGCCACTGATGTCTTCTGAACAAGCTCCAAAAGGGATGATGACTGCTGCAGATGGAAACATATAAACAACCTGAAAAAGAAAATTGAATACATATCAATTATAATCATGAAATGTAAATAGTGAACTCATCGATCAAAAGAAACAGATTGGCAGAATAGATCAGGAAGCAAGATCCAACAATACACTGCATTCAAGAAGCATATTTAACCCAAAAAGAAACACATAGACTAAAAGTCAAAAGATGGAAAACAGTTTTCTATGCCACAGGAACCCAGAAATAGTTATTCTATTTGCAGACAATGCAAGCTTTCGGCCAAAACTGATCAAAAGAGTCAAAGAAGGCCACTATATGCTCATTAAGAGAAAACTTCAAGAAGAGATAACAATAAAAATTATTTATGCACCAAACACTGGTGCACCCCACTACATAAAGCAAATATTAACTGACATGAAAATCCAAATAAGCACTAACACAACTGTAGTGGGTATCTTTAAACCCTACTCTTGTAAATGATAGATCAACTAGATAAAAAAAATCAACAAAGAAATATTAGAATTAAACCAAGCCTGTGAACAAATGGACTTGGTAGATGTCTACAGAGTATTCTCCTCCAAAATATCAGAATATATATTCTCCTCAGTCACACATGTGAATTTCTCCAAAATAGATCCTACATTTGCTGACAAAAAAATGTTTAAGTAAGTGTAGAGGAATTGAAATCATCCCATGCATACTATCTGACTACAATGAATAAAGAAATCGATGACAATAGAAACAAAAAAAAAATGCATTAACACATGGATAATAAGCAACATCCTTCTGAACAATCAATGGGTCACAAAGGAAATTAAAGGTGAAATTAAATAGTATATGCAATTAAATGATAATACCAAAACTTATGGGATGCAATGAAAGCAGTTGTAGGAGGGAACATTATAGTGATGAGCTCACAATCAGGAAAACAGAACAAGCTCAAATAAACAACTTAATGTTAAACCTCAAACTTCTAGAAAAAGAACAAATCAAACCCAAAGCTCTTATGAAGGAGGAAATTATAAAGATAAGAGCAGAAAATAATGTAGTAGAGATGAAGAAAACAATACAAAGAATGAATCAAAAGTTAGTTCTTTGAAATAATAAATAAAATTGATAAACCATTAGCCAACCTCATCAAAGAAAGGAAAGAGAAAACACACATTCCAGCAATTAAGAATGAAAAGGGGGAAATCACAACAGATTCCAAAGAAATCCAAAAAATCATCAATATCTTCTATGAGAACCTATACTCTAATGAGATGGAAAACAGACTAAGTGGGCAATTTCCTAGCTACAATAAAATTGCCTAAACTAAATCAAGAAGATATAAAATTGTAAATAAACTGATACCGCCCAATGAAATTGGAAATGTAATGAAAAATTTACCAAGAAAGAAAATCTCAGACTGTGACAGATTCTTTGATGAATTCTATAAGAAATTTAGAGATGAACTAATGCCCCTAATGCTGAAACCCTTTACAGAAATTGAAAGGGGAGCAGTATTTCTAAAGTCATTCCTGGAAGTAAATACTACCCTGGTTCCAAAATTAGATAAGAACCCAACTAATAAAGAAAACTTCAAGTCAGTCTCCCTAATAAACATTGATACAAAATCCTTAATAAGATATTGGCAAACAGAAAGCATCAAATCATCAAGAAGATCATATGCCATGACCAAGCAGGACTCGTTTGAGTGATTTAAGGGATGTTTCAACATATGCAAATAAATAAATGTAATACATAGGTTGGGGATATATAGCTCAGCAGCACAGAACCTGCCTGGCAAGTGCGAGGTTGTGAGTTTGATCCCTGGTACCAAAATAAATAAATAAATGAAGAAAATAAATGAAATATACCATAACAAAACCAAAGACAAAAAATCACATGATCATATCAATAGATGCAGAAAAAGTATTTGACAAAGTCTAATACCCATTCATGATTTTAAAAAACCCTACAGAAAATTAAAAGAGATGATTTTAACCTCAATCTTATAAAAGTTATCTATGAAAAACCAACAGGCAATATCATATTAAATGGTCAAAAACTGAAAATTTTCACTAAAATCAAGAACAAGACAGGTATGACCATTATCACCATTTCTATTCAGTACAGTTTTGGAAACATTAGCCAGAGCAATTAGGAAAGAGAAAAAAATAAAAGGAATGAAAATAGGAAAGAAAGAAGTTAAATTATCATTATTTGCAGATGACATGATACTTTACATGAAAGACCCCCAAAACTCCACCAAAACACTTGTACTTTTAATATTCAAATTCAGTAGTATAGTGGGATACAAAGTCAACGCTCAAAAATCAATAGATTTCCTGTACACAAACAACAAAATCACACAGAGAGAAATTAGGGAAAGTACACCCTTCATGAAAAATCCAAAAAAGTGAAATACTTAGGAATCAATCTAACAAAGAATGTTAAAGACCCTGTACAGTGAAAATTAAAATACTCTTTAAAAGGTGACTTAAAAGAATATCAGGAAATGGAAAGATATCCCTTGTTTTTGGATAGGAAGAACCAACTTAGTGAAAATCACCATACTCCCAAAATTGTTACACAGATTTAATGCAATCTCAAATCAAAATACCATTACCATACTTCACAGATCTAGAGAAAACATTCTTAAAATTCATTTGGAAACACAAAAGACCTAGCATAGCAAAAGCAAGTTAAGGACATCACAATCCCAGACCTGAAATTATACTACAAAGCTACTGTGATAAAAAAAAAGCATGACATTGGCAGAAAAAGGAAAACCAGGCCTGAAGATCAGCAAAACAGAATAGAAGATGCAGATGTATCTTCAAACACACTCAGCCACATTATCTTTAACAAAGGAGCTGAACTTGTTCGTTGAAAGAAAGTCTCATTCATAAATTGTGCTGGAAAAACTGACTTTCCACAAGTCAAAGACTAAAACTAGACCCATGTGTATCACCATGCACTAAACTAAAAAAATAGATCAAAGATCTAAATATTAAAACAGAAACACTAAATCTGCTGGAAGAGAAAATAGACAGAAATCTCAAAGACATAGGTATAGGCAGAGACTTCATGAACAACACCCAGACTGCAAGGGAAGTAGTACAAAGAATCAACAAATGGGATCTTACCTTATTAAAAACTTTTGCACAACAAAATCAATCACCAACAGAGTGAAGAGACAACCCATAGAGTGGGGGAAAATTATAGCCAGTTGTCCCGTAGATGAAGGATTTATACATAGAACATACAAAAACTGAAAAAAATCAGACCACCCAAATTCGAAGACTCAATCCATAAATGGGCATCTAAGATGAATATGCATTTCTTAGATGCAGAAATAGCAAAGCAAATAAATACACAAAAAAATGTTTAACATCATTGGTCATTCAAGAGATGCAGATTAAAACAGCACTGAGATTCCAAAGTCAGTCAATAACAAATGCTGGAGAGGCTGTAGAGAAAAAGAAACCTTTCTCCACTGTTTCTGGGAATACAGACTGGTGCAACCACTGTGAAAATCAGTGTCGATATTCCTTTAAAAACTAAGATTAGAGGCCCCATTTTAACTAGTTATTCCCTTCTGTGTATCTTCCCAAAAGAATTAAAAACTTCATACCACAGCAATATATGTGCACCTATGTTTATAGCAGCACAATTTGCAATAGCTAAATCTTAGAATCAAACCATGTACCCATCAACTGAGGGGTGGATAAAAAGATATGGGTTTTTAAAATATGTAATGGTGTACTATTCAGTCATAAAAAGGATAATCAGGATTATCTTTTTTCTCTTCTTTTAAAAATAAAATAAATAAAATCAAATTTTAAAAGACATTTTCTAAAACATTCATGCAGATCATTTTGGATCTGGATTACTGTATTTTTCCTGATTATAAATCTTCAACAATTTTGGGTTTGTCTGTCAACTCACAGTTTTGTGAGGAGAATACTTGATCACTATTGTAATTATAAATGATATTATAATAATTTTTAAAACTGTAAAAAAAGAATATATTAAGTGTTGGTGAGGACTTAGGGAAACGGAAACTCTTGTACATTGTTGGTGGGAATATTAAATGATGGAATTAAGATGGAAAATAATTTGGTATTCCCCCAAATTCTCAATATGGAATTTCCAGATAAGCCAACAATTCTACTCCTAGTATATATATACCCAAGAAATGAAGACATTTTTGTGGAGTAACGGTCATTAACAACAGTCAGAATATGAAAATAACCCATGTGTCTGCAAACAAATAATGGATAAACAAAAAGTTGATTATGATCCAGTGAAATTTTATTCAACCCTAAGAAGTAATGATACATGCCTACAATATGGATGAACTTTAAAAATGTTATATTAAGTGAAAGAAACCAGAAACAAAAGGAAGAATGTTGCATGATTCTACTTAGATGAAATATCTGAACAGGTAAAATTATAGAGACAGGAGGTAAATTAGAGGTTACAGAGATGGATGGGGAGCAGAGAACAAATGGGAATCATTGTTTAATGCTTATGGAGTTTCTGATTTAGGTAATAAAAATGTGTGGGAGCCAGGTGTTCACACCCCTGATCCCAGGACTTGGGAGGCTGAGGCAGGAGAATCGTCGTAAGTTCCAGATCAGCCTGGGTTACAAGGTGAGTGCATGGCCAGCCTGACCTGCATAACGAGACCCTGTCTCAAAAAAATGTTTGGGAAACAGAAAGGATGGTTGTACAATATTGTGAAGGCAACCAATGCCAATGCACGGTATACCAAAAATTGATACAATGGAAATTTTTATGTTATATAACTTTTACCACAATAAAATTTCTCAGAAAAAGAAAATGAAGAAATGGGCAAAACATAAAGCTAACAGTTTTACAGTAACTGTAGTAGTATACTTAAAAGCAGGACTCTTAGTAATTAACTGAGAATATGCACTATTTTGTGTTCTATTTTAAAAAATGAACACCATTGTGCATACAAACACATTTATTGACTTACATACTGAAGTGAGTGTTTCTATAAGATGTATTCCTGGAAACAGAAGTAGATACTAAAGAGCATGAATTTTAAAAAAACCTTGCGTAAACACATAACTGTGGGAGACCAGACCGGAAGACTGAGGTCTAATAGATCACCTCTGTGAGCACTAAGAAGAAAGGCGCCATGCAGGAAGCCAGGCAAAAGACAACAAACCAAGATTTGCTGCTTACCTGGACATGTACTATGGGTGGTGGAGGCAAAGCAGTCTTGTGTTAGTCTTCTTGCTTGTACCAATGTCTGAGTGAATAAAGGCAAAGAGAGCCAGACAGTCAGGGCTCTCTGTCTAAGGAGGCAAGATCCTCCCAATCCCCACATTTTAACCTATTCTGTGTCTCTTTGTACTTATCCTCATTCATCCGCGGTCAGGTACAAACTCATAGGCTGGTTTCCTACACATAATCACAGACGACTTGGGAGATGTCCCTCAAACTATCATGGAAGCTTGACTGCTTGGTCTGTCATCCTCGGTCAGCTCTCACCCAATCTGTGAAGTGGATGAACGCAGCACAGCTGCTGCTATGGACAATCTGAACTGGCCATCCTCCCACAAACCTTCCAGATGGAGGGAACTGGGATTTCAAGCCTTCCTGGCTAGCTGGACAGCCATGCTGGAGTCACAGTCATCAGGTGCAGAGCCCACATGGAGAAGAGGCAAAAATTATACACATTCTTTATCCAAGGGTTCTATTTTCTCTAAGAATGGTGCAGTTTATGTAGAAACTGCAGTAGCTTACATTGTTCCTAGAACATATATCATTAGGGGTGGGCTTTAAAAGCTTGGAATATTGAGGGTAACACTACTCAGTTTTGAGAGGGCCCTAGTTCAGCCTTAAATCACTGGCCAGGCTTGTTAGGGATGGGAGAATCATTCTACATCTCTTCCTTGTTCAGAAGCAACATGGAGTCTGTGCACTTGTCAATACACCCTGTTTCACCTGAGCTATGCTTTAGGTCAATTCAGAGGCTTAGACCAAAGCCCTTAGCTTCCTAAGGTACATACTAACAGGTTATGAGAGTTGTCCAGCAGGAACCCTGGGCTGTAGTGGAAGTCAGCATTACAAACTGGCCTCTTCTGGTACTGAGAGCACATAGGAAATGAATTGATCTTAGCTCACATTGGCCATACAACCACAGTGATGACTGAATAACATCTTCGTGTGGAGATCGGTCAGAGGGCAAGGAAATGTAGAAATGAGAGACAGGCATTGCTGGGGGCAAGGACAACTCTGAACGGCATTTCTGTCTTGTGTCCAGGGCCTTCTTTTTAAGGATGCTTCCACTGCAGACATTCTAGGAGGACAGACATCGGTGGCAGAGGGCACAGATGTTTCCTGACCAAGAGGGCAAAGATACTGGCCTTCCTCTGTTGCTGTGCATCAGTCTTTCCAAACGGAAATTCTAAATCTGAATTGTTGATTTCTCCAAAACTTATTGCCCCTTCATTTACCTTTGTCAATGGATATTTTAAATTTTTCTTCTCCTTGGGTGAGGGATCTAAGATGTCATTCTTTCATTTCTTCCTCTTTCATTGAACATCATACACAACATGCAATTGTTTTGTGTGTTTTCCACAATATATGCAGAAACCTCCCCTTCTCCCAACTCTAGCACGCCCACCCTGCAGTCACATAGTGGAGTCTCCTGTCCGTCTAGTGTTCATTTCTGACCCAGGATGCTGGAGGTGCCTTTCGCCTCCCGCTGTGTCAACCTGGAATCTTGGTCCTGAAGATCTTGCTTTTCTCAGCTGTACCTTCTCCTGCGGGTGCCACACGCCCAGGCCCCAGCTTGTATATCTCAGCCCCAGGACACCTGCTTGCCAACATCTGAGAGGGACACCACCCCTCTGCTGTATTTCATGTTTCATTCCTCACCTTGGATGCTTCTGCTACCACTCCTTCATCTCTCCCACCACACTTTTAATTTCTAGGTTTTTCATAGATTCTCAGGAAGATGATCCTGCACCAAGTGTAGCATGTCTAACTGGGAGTCCTAATGGTATTTTGGGGAGGTCAGCTTCTCCTTACAAGTACACATTTCTAATACATCATGGTGATATTAATTATGGGCATGCACATCACAGACTGGTAATTTCTTAAGTGTAACCACCCTCATAGGCCACATTGTGCTAAACGTGCCATGCCCTTAACAGTACTTCTATACATTTTAGGTATCGATGAGTTATTTCATAAGCCATATTTCAAAACCACTGGAAACAGGACTAACATGTTCAAATTAAAACTAATACTAACAGTGAGCTAAATCTCTGGCCTCTCTGCCCCTTAGAGAGAGTCTCCTTTATTGCAGGGACAGAAGGCTGAGCCAAGGGAACCAGGAGTCTGAGTGTGAAGGAGGATAAAACAGGGGGCTTTTCTGGGCACGTGGGCAGATCTGAAGGGGTGAATCTGTGCTCCTGTCCCACAGTTCACGTCCTGTTGTCTGTAGACTCTTGCAAAGGGAGGGCAGGCAGCATGGAGGAAGGGAAGGAAGGAGAGGAAAGTGGGCAAGAAAGGAAAGGAATGGAGTCCTAAGACTGGGGACTCCTTCCTTCGTGACCAAAAGCATGTCCAGGAGTCATTCTGGCAGCTCCTGCATGGGGCACTTCAGCTGGGTGAGCTAGGTCACATTTTCAACTGTGCTACGCTTTTCAATCACCTGGGAAGTTTTTAAAACTCTCCATTTGCACGACGTTAATACTTCTCCCATTCTTCACCGATCCAAGCAAGTGACCTGGCTGCTCCAACTTCCCTGTGCCTCAAAGAAACAAAACTTTAATGGACAATACTGACATCAGCCTGAGAGCAACACGCATGAGGTCTTAAAGACACAGGCTCAGTGGTTTTGTGGATATATTTTCCATAACAATTTGAATTATCCTTAAGAACAGACCACCCAGCAGCTATCTGAATTATTTGCAAGTGAAAAATCTCCCTTATACATTTTAAGAAGTTAGTATTATCTTGAAATTAAAACTTGATAACAAAAAGACTCTAAGATAAAACCCAATTATGATGATAGATACAAGAATTATAATTGCATAACTAACAAAGTGAATGAAATTATAAATATATTTTTTAAAAATAATGAAAAAATCTTTATATAGCTTGTCCTGTGAGTCAGTCACTATCAGATAGGAGAGAAAGAGGATGGATTTTCTCATCCTTCCATGGAAATGTATTTGCTAACAAAACCCTAACAAATGACCATGTCCTGCTGGATACTATGTGAGGTGAACAAAAGAAGCTCCCCTGCCTGAATGTTACTGCATTTACACTGTAGAGGGAGAGGGTAGAGGTAAGCAGAAGGTGAGCTGGAGGTTGTGCCACATGTGGAGTTGGAGCAGTCTAAGGACCAGAAGGCCCTCATGCTAAGGGCCTGGGGATGAGTATTTCAAAGGTGTCAGCAAAAACAGAGGCCCAGTAGTGGGACTTTTCCTGGATGGTGAGGAAAATCATATGCATGAGTAGTTCAGATTTAATGGAAACCTGGGATAAATGTAGAAGCAATAGTTTTCCCTCACCATTCCGTTTACTTTCCGTTTTCAGTTACCTGAGGTCAACTGCAGTCTGAAAAATGTTAAATGGAAAACTCCAGAATAAACATGTCATACATTTATACAGCTTCTATTGCAGTGTTGTTAAAATTGTGGAATGTATTGCTTATTGTTGTTCATCTTTACTGTGCTAATTTTCAAATTAAACCTCAGCACAGGCATGTGCACAGAGGGAAAAGATAGGATATTATGAGTGATTTCAGGCATGCCTGGGGTCTTGGGAGGTTACCCCTGGTGATAAGCAGGGGTGACTGCTGTTGTGTTGAGATGTGGGACTCCTGAGAGCTGGGGAATGGCTCTCAAACCTGCTTACTAGGTCTAATGAGCGCAGCCAGGTTCTCTGTGCACACACTAGTTTCTGTTGTTCTCGTGGCCAGCCAACAATCGCCTATTATTCTCACAATCAAAATCAAATCCACCAGAAACTTTTGGAAACCCATGTAACAGTGCTTCTGAAATAGTACCTTTCATAAACAACAGCGAGAATTTTGATGGGCCTGTTTCCAGGGACAGACGAGAAAGTCCGCTAAGCCAGAAATGGGGATTTAGAGGCTTCACCATGTTCCTTGAAACTCCAAATAACCTCCAGGTATCCTGGTTTGATGTTTATTCTGGAAGTTCATTTGACATTTATTTAATTTTATTCCAGTACAGGTAAGGTTATTCATGTTATTTAAAGAGAACGGTAATGAAACTACTTAAAAATTATTCTTAAGCACACAATCCTATAATTTAATGTCCACTTTATTCCAGGTCCATTTGTCAGATTTGTTTAATTTGTGAACAATGCAACAGAAAGAGCTATGGTCAGTAGCAGTTAGGAATAAAGGCTAAAGTCTAGGAAAGGAAATCAGTAAACATGTTCTCTCAAGGGCTAAGTAGTAAATATTATAGGCTTTGCAAAAATACTTTTTGATAAAAAATATCAAGGCATTCATTCAACTATTTCTTTAGTAATAGAAATGTTGAGTCCACAGTAACAATGTCACAGGACTATGACATGGGTGCAAAGCAGACCAATTGCCCCATGGAGCATAATGAAGAGTGTACGGGTCACCCTAGGTGTATATGTGAGCTCAATATGACAGAGATAGCTATAAAGTTCGACAAGTGAAGACAGATTACTTAGTGGATGATGCCAGTAAAACTAGATTTCTACTTGACATGACCTACAAAGGCAGTCTCCAGATATTTTAAGACTTTCGGGTATAGATGAGATGAATGCCCCTAAGAGCTCTGTGGGATAACATCTAGGTTCCCCAGGACAGTGTTATTGGAATGTGGTAGAACCTTCAAGAGGTGAGATCTCAAGGAAATCCTTGGTTCATTGGAGTTGTGTCCCTGAAGGGAATTGGGAGACCCTGCTCTCTTGTTCTCTTTCTGTTTCCTGTCTCAGGGTGTGAATGGTTTACTCCACCATGCATGCTCACCATGATGACCTGCCCTTGTCAGTGGCCCAAAGGAACAGACCATCTGATCCTGGACTGAGACCTCCAGAACTAGGAGGCAAATTGACAAGCCTCGTGTCATTAAAAGTTAAAAATCTCAGGGATTTAGTTACAGTGACATGAAGCTGGTTAATATAGATCTAAATGGAAAAGGAAATGGAAATGGAAAAGTTAATAGGAGAAAATATGTCAGTATTGTTTTTATAGTAGAAGCACTGAAGAACTTCTAAAACAACTTCAAAAACTTGACACATAAGACTACCCCCATATTATGATACACTTGCTTATATGAAAATTAAGTATCCATGAGAGAGGGATAGGAGAAAAGTGTAATTCTGTGCACATCATCATCATTGGA
This sequence comes from Cavia porcellus, assembly GCF_034190915.1. Taxonomy (NCBI): domain Eukaryota; kingdom Metazoa; phylum Chordata; class Mammalia; order Rodentia; family Caviidae; genus Cavia; species Cavia porcellus. Next base: position 175,043,457 of record NW_026947484.1, on the reverse strand, counting down.
TCATCAGGGAGTTAGAGGCAATGTGAGTGTCCATTACGTGTGTGTCTGTGTGTGTGTGTTTGTGTGTTACATGTGGTAGGTGTACCTGTGTGAGTACTGGCCAGAGGATAAAAGCTTTCAGTAAAATGTCTTCTTATTTGTTTTCTATTTGTGTCAGTGTTTACTTTCCTCATTTCTGCCTTTGTTGGGTTACGTATTTGTTATGATTTCATTTCATCTCTTTGTAGGAGGTCTATTAGCTATGAATCTTTGTGCTGATTTGCTGTAATGGCTGGTTCATGGTTTATAATACATCACTGTAAGATCTCTAACTCACTGCAGCCTACCTTTGGGGGATATTTATTACTTCATATATAATACAAGAACCTTACAACAGTGTATTTCCGTTTCTCTCTTCCTACATTTTGTGCTGTTCTTAGCATCTTTTATAAATGTAATACAAAAAATGTGGAAACCACACACCTTTGCTCCTTCTGCTTTTCATCTTTACTTTCATCATTTTCATCCTGCCAGAAGGGTTTTGTTTAATAGTTCTTGTAGTGGTATGTGTTTGCTTCCACGAATTGTAGGTGTCAGCTGAAAAGTTAGTTACAATTGCGTGTATGAAGTCTTTATCTGTCAAGTGAACATCTGTAAATTTTAATTATTTATGTTTGCTGCTCATTGGAAATCACAGTTTTCTGTATTTTGTGTAATTTTAAATATGAGGCATTGCAACTGGACTATCTCCATTTCACTTTACTCCTACTTCTTGTCTTCTTCTTCCTCCTCCTCCTTTTCCTCTTCATCCTCTTCCTCTTTCTTCTCTTTCTCTTTCTCCTGTTAAGGAAATTTGTGTGGTTTTATTGTATCATAAGACACTAAAACTTCAGAAAAAATAGTTATCTGAATGGTGAGGCAGCTGCTTTAGAACAACTTGTGAGAAAACTAAGAAAAAAATGTCAAGCTTTTTGTGTTATTTAAGCCTCTGCAATGCATGCGCTGATGTGACACAAACATTTCTGTGATACTACAGTCTGGGGTCTAAATATCTTTCACCACACTACGGTGGCAATCACAGTCCCCACCTGATCCAGCCTGTAGATCAACAGGTTTAGAACTCCTGGAGGGGAAACGGGGATTAAACAAAAGACATAGGGGAGACAAAACAGAGACGAAAGCAAGACGAAATAATCTGATCAAGCTTTCGGTTTATTTAGAAAATGATCACACCTTTTATAGGCTAAGGGCGGGAGCTGGGACAGGAAGAGGTTAAACAGAAGAATACAACAGGGTCACCGTCACATCCGGATACGTGACGTAACAAGGAGAGGATTATGGTTAATGTAGGCAGACGCAGTGCCCATAGGAGAGAGAGAGAGACATCGAGGCAGCAATGCCTGTCACTCGGCTCCCTACACCCACCCACTTCCAACACAGCCCTGCTTCCTTGTGTGTGCCATTAGGAGCATCTGACATATCAGGAAGAGGAGTTAGCAGGAAAGGCACGAATGTGTGATGGGAAGGAGGTCGGCTGAATTTGTGCAGGGCAAGCATGGACACCTCATCAGTGCACACCCAAGCATTGTTGATGTTCTTTAACATTCCTGATGAGACCTTCCCCAGCCTTGAGCAATTCTACAAGTGGGAGGACCAGAAATCTGACTACACACTGGCCTAAGCTGATGCATCTTTCAAATGCTTTCTCCAAGGTATTGAAAGTACTTGTGTTAGATTCGAATAGGTCTATGCTGTTGTAGTTATGCTTTAATTGCTCCATTTCACTATATGATGGGGAAAAAAGAGGAATATCACCTTGTAGACAGTAGTGGCAGAGCACTTGCCAAAGAGTAAATACATAGAAGATGGATTGGAATTTGTAGGCTGCTGAAAAAAAAAAGTAGGGCTTGAAAACTTCAAAGGAGACCTGGGGAAAGCAGACTAGTGCTCCCCAATGGTGTCCATAGCTTTAACTCTTGGAACCTGAAAATATGTCAGGTTATGTGGCAAAAGGGGATTGCTGATCAACTCCCCTCAAAATGAAGAGATCACCCTAAATCATCTGTGTGGGCCTAATAATGCAGTCACATGGTTCAATAAGTAGAAGAGTGAGGTCGAGCAAAGAATCAGAGAGATGATAATTTGAGAAGGAACTGGCCTGGTGTTTCTGGCTCTGAAGCTGGAGGAAGAGGCCGTGAGCCAAGGAATGCTGTACTCACCAGAAGCTGTTAAAGGAATGCTCCAAATTGAATACAGTTCAATACATTTGTCTATTTTTGCCTTTTCCCCCTTCTCTCTCCCTTTCTCTCTCTCTCTCCCCACCCCACCTTCCTCTCTCTGTTTTTGCTTTGCTTTGCTTTGTTTTAGAAAAATTTGAAAAATGCAGAAAACTCTGAATCAGAAATAACCCTCACTTCTGTAGATTGGATCTGTACTTTTTCTCTGCAGACACGTGTTAAAAGCTTTTTCCCAGTCAGTGTCCTGTGTACCATGTAACATGCATGTATGACATCATACAGTCACAAAGGGGAGCCATGCACATGTCAGGAACAGTGGCAGAAATTGTTAGAGAAACCATCTCCAATCTTTGTGGCACCAGAGAACAGTTTGATGGCAGACAATTTTTCCACAGACTGGGTGAGTGGGCAGAGCTTAACAGACAATTCAAGCTCATTACATTATTGCACTGTAATATACAGTGAAACAGTTAGCCAGCTCACGATCATGCAGAATCTGAGGAAGCCCTGAGATTCTTGTCCTGCAGTGGACCTGTCCCATCTGGTGATGATGAGAGACAGCGACAAGAGAGTGTGGTGTTTCTGTCCAGTCTACTGCCTCACCTTCGTGTGTTCTTAGCATTTTATGTCACATTTACACAACATTTAGAATTGGAAGTATATGTTTCCTTGTGAGCTCAAGCTGCCATCTTGGTCTGAGATGGGCATATGTCTTTTTGTGCTTTCTCTAGGCCATTGCTCTCTGACCTATGATACTGTCCAGCCATTTCCCATCATCTCCATTGTTACTGTTACTTATTTTCTAAGTATTCCTATGGATTGGGGAAGCTGATAGCTCAGGTTGTCAGCTTTTGTATCCCTTCAATGCCAACTGTTAATAACTGCATGTGAGGCACCATCTAGAGACCAAGACTATGGCAAAGGCTAGATTTTATTTTACCTCCATTAAGCAGAAACCAGAATGGTATCAATGAGTGTCTGGAGGGGAGGCTAAGTATATGTAGGGGGGTTGGGGTCTCAAAGAATCTGATTCAAGGTTTACAGTGAAATCTGTAAGGACAGTATTGTACACAGGGTCATGAGGAAAACAATTAGAATCAGGACATAGGATTTATAATATTATTGTATGATGGTCACCCACAGTTAACGCAAGAAAATGCAGGAAATCTATCCACAACACTAAGACATAGAATATTCAGCCTGGGCCCTAAATCCCACAGCAATGTCCCACATGAGTCCAGATGAAAACCCAGAGCTCATGACAATGCAGTAGAAGCCAGGAGGTCTATGTGCACAGGGTGAGGAACTGTGCTGGCAGGTTAAGGATTCTATGACGGAGCCAAGAAGTCACACTCACAGCAAAGACCAGGGCTGTCCTGAAAAGCATCATAGCTATCCTCAGTGACATGGAGGCCCCAAGCTCCTCCTACAACAAGTATAGTTGAGTACATACCAGGAAGCCAGAGTGTTGAGTTCATCCTGGAGATTAAGCGGCACACATCTTCCCCTCTGGAGCCAGGAAGCAACGTTCGATGTGAGGACCAGAGCTTCTCCAGGAGAACCTAATGGCTCAAAGAGCAACTCATAGGAGAACCCACAAGGCACAGCTTCTCTTCTCCATGTCTCTATTTATGCTAGCAACTTTCCTCAGGTAAAACATCTACACTCAGATCCATGGTGCTTTAATTCCACTGGCCTTAAGTTGACCACTAGTTCTTAATCCATAACAGACAGTCACCACAGGTGTGTGTTAGAGCACTGGTGTCAGGAAGCCTGCAGGCCCAGCCTTAAATTTCTTTATGGCCTTTATCTCTTGTTTGCTGAGGAAATCCTATTGTACCTAGAAAATCATAGAGGATCAGGAAGGTCTCTCTCAGATCAGCCTTGACATTTTTGTCTTTTGTTACTATAAATGAGAGGTGGAAAAGAGGGTGAGTTTCTCAGAGCTACTTCATTCATGACAAAGGGGGCAGCACAAGTAGCCTACTCAGGAGGAAAATATTGAGGGACACCACTGTATGGAAGAGAATTTAGACCCAGCATTTTTCTGTTGGTAATCTCTTGTATTTCATCCTGTAAAGCTGAAAGAAAAGTCTGAGAAGGTGTAGCCCCAAGAGAGAGGAGGAGGATACAGAAAAGAGGTCCAGGTAGTGGCATAAGCCACGAGTCCCAGCCCCAAACATTAGTCCAAGAGTCAGACAGGCACTGTATAATTTCTGAGGCCTTATCTGTCAGTCTCTTGGTTGCATCCGTACTATGCTCACTCATTGTTATAAAAACAACATCCTTCTCCAAGGAAGACACATAACCCATCTTTCTCCACATTAAGGAGAGCTAAACCTCTAGGATTTTGAGGAGTTATTGCTGCCAGGGAATCTATCTGGGTTTGCAAGTGTGGAGTCAGCTATGTGTTTGAGGGTGTCAGGAAGATCTTGAGAGAGAGAATGATATGAGGTCAGGGAGGTGTCAGCCCTCCTGTGCCAGTTCCTCTAGCAACATGGATATCAGCCCCATAGCAGAGCTATGAAATGAATGGCTCTACCTCAACAGACCTGGGTTGTAACACCATTGGGCAGACTCTGGCTTCCTGGGACAATGTCTATTTTAAGATGAGTTATATCAGTGTGCAACCACCTGTCCAGGTTGTGGGATGGCACAAAGCAGGTTGAGGTCCCTCAGAGGATGAAAACCACCTGACTGGGAAACAGAATTGTTTGTCAATGGTGAAGGGGTGTGTGACGTTTTTATTTCCTCTTTCCCAGACTCTCAGGCTACCTACTGGGACAACACCTGTCCCTGACTGGAGATTTGATTGGTGCCTATTGCCCTGCTCTCCTGGTGTACGAAGAATCTGTTAGTGTCTACTAAGATCCATTGTGAGGAATGATCACAGGTAGGCAAGAGAAGACATTCTGAATGAATGGAAATTGATGACAGGGGTTCCATGGGGGAAAGGGTGTGCAGGGGACATGATGTCCATTGCAGACTGTGACATCTATTGAACAGTGATGTAGCCACACCTTTGGGAGGGCCTGACAAGTGGGCAGACTGAGTGAGTGAGGCATCCTGAGTAATCCAGGAGCTGGTGTGATCGCTGAGGCCAGTAGCCATGCCTTATAGTTACACTGATGGTGGTCCTAGTGCTATAATGGAGGACAGATTATGCTGACTGCAAGCAGAGGTTTGGAAAGTCAGAGGAGCATCAGTTACTGGTTATAGGGCCTGGTATAGGCTTAGTTGGACTCTGACATGAAGAAGTGTTAGCAAAATAGGATCAGAGGAGTTAGGCCATGTGTCCTACCTGCAGGTTTTTTGCCTTGTTATTGATAGAAAAGTGGCTATAGACCTTTTGTGAAGTGGATAAAGTGGATTCTTCATTTCCTATTGAGGTGATATATGAGACTGGTAGAAACTTGGACCTGGGGAGAGACTGGAATGACCATACAGATTGCTATGCCAGCAATGCTTGGCTAAGGCAGGATTGTAGTGGTTCAACAAGGAATGAGTTAACAATAAAGCTTTGTAAAGATAATTAGGAATGGCTGTGTGATCCTGTGGGAGAGCATCCCCAGGGCATGGGAAAGGGAGAAGAGGGTGCACTGGCTAGAGTCCATAGGTAAGGAGCAGCAAAAGAGCCTAACTAGGGTGATTATGAACACAAGCAAGGGGAAAAGATGGTTCATGCCTGTAGTAAAAGCCAATCAAGTTGGAGTACTAGTAAAATTGCAAGTAAATATACTGGAAAAAGTATAATAAAAACATATGATGTTTAAGATCCTCTCTACTTGTCAAATAGTCAGAGAGCAGGAGAAAAGGAAAGCAGTGTAACCTCCTCAGAAGAGAAATCAGAGTACCCTGAAAAAGGTTATCCAGTCATACAAAGACTGGTACGTAGCAGTCTGAGTATGAAACCAGGTCAGGTCACTGTAGACTGATTGAATAAAATAGGTGAAGTGACATGATAGACAGTGGCAAGGCTTTTAGGTGTTTTCTGGGATTCTAGCCAGCCTGACAGATGTGAGGGAGATTACTTGCAACTTCCCCAAGGAGGACAGGTTAGGTGAATTGTCAGCAGGGCACAGCTGTGTTCCATAGAGGGGGTGAGTGACAGATGAACAACTGCTGGAGTACTGTATATGACTCTGAAAGGTCCCTTCCACTTTGTCTGCAGGAATAAGGAGTTTGAATTTTTTGTTAAAGGCATATTATTAGGCACGTTATCCTCATAAGGTTGAATATCAGGAGAAGGAAGAAGACAATTAGCAGTGTGCTGTATTTCCTTTTGTAGGTAATCTGCAATGGGATGGTCCCTGGGCTGACGTCTGGCCAGAGCAGAAAGGCATAGCCATGTGAATGTTCAAATGGAGACTTCCAGGAGAACATGGCGGACAGATAACTGATACTACGGAGGCTCTCTGAAAGGCTTGGTTCAGAAGTCAGGAAGGGTGTGGAGTAAGGAGACATAAGCAGGTGGAGATATGCTCTGCTGACTCAGGGACGAACTGGGCTGAGAGAAACCAACTTGGAATGCAGTCCTGGTGCTAAAACAGGAACAATAAAGCCTCAGTGTGGAGGCTGGACCCCACGCCATTGGAAGCCGTGATTTGGGTTTCCCGCCTCACGGCAGCTGGCTGCCTCTACAGCGGCTCGGCAAGGAGAGAGATGTGCAGAAGCTCTGAGAACGGCAATCTGCCAATGAAGTCGAAAACAGGACGGGCAGGGAGGCGTGCACTGACTTGAGATGAGGTGAGTGAGAGAAACTGACACTCTACCACAGTTTGACTCCAGCGGAGGACTTTTTGGGCCTGGGCAGTCCTGCGGGAGCAGGGCGCAGTGGCAACTCCAGCCACACATCCCCCTCTCAGGCGGGATTGGTGAAAAGTGCCTGGCCTAAGTGATGCTGCTGGCGGACCCGGTAGGCTGGCCCAACCCAGATCCCAGAACCTGACGGTGGCCTGGAGGGGCGGGCCCCACGTAGGCTGTCTGGTCCATAACTCCCTGGTGCGCTGCGGTGGGCAGGAACGCCTAACCGACGCAATTCAATCAGGCTGTGGCTGACAGGGAGAGAAGCTGGGTCTCCTATATAAGCTTGCATATATAAGGAACAGAGAATATGGAAAGAGGCAGCAACAAGAAAGGCTCCTCGGCCCCCAATTCTGAGAAACAGGCAATAGCGGACACCGCACCAATAGACATAAAGCGCCATATAGAGAGCCTCATAGATCAATTCAGGAATGAAGTTATCAATGACCTGAAGCAAGAAGTATGCAGAATAGTTAGAGAAATGCTAAGCACCACCCAAGAAAAAACAGATGGTGGAATGGAAGAACAGAAAAAGAGGGGAGAATTGTTTGATGGAGAAAACAGAGAAAGCATAGAATACGTGAAGCAGGTTCAAAGGGACTACCAAGAAACTAAGAAGTCTATCGAAGACTGGCATAACAGCTTGAAAGAAACTAAGGACAGACTATCTGAACTGGAGGGCAGACTTGTAATATGGGAGAATGAAATGAAAAACTTCTTAAAAATAACAAAGAAACAAACAGCAATAATACAAAGACAAGAAGATGATAAGAGGATCCATAACTTAAGGATTAAGAACATAAAAGAAGAAGTAGTGACACAAACAAGTGAACTACAAAAGCTACTCACAGAAATAATCCAGGACAATTTTCCTAATTTATCAAAAGGTAAAGATACCCAGATGTATGAGGCATACAGGACCCCAGCTACCTACAACCCAAACAGAGCAACACCCAGGCATATAATAATAAAAATTCCAGAAATTCAATACAAGAACAGAATATTAAAAGCTGTCAGAGACAAGAAACAGACCACTTACAAGGGAACACCCATCAGAATTACAGCAGATTTCTCTGCACAAACCATCAAATCAGAAAGAGCGTGGGGGGAAATAATTCAAGCTTTGAAAGATAATAATCTCCAGCCAAGATTGAGATATCATGCACAACTGTCCCTGGAAATTGATGGAAAAACAAGGTGCTTCCAGGATAAAGAGGAACTGGGGGAATTTGCAACCACCAATTCAACTCTACAGAGAGTATTGCAGGATATTATAAAAAAAGAAAAATACAAAGAATCCAGAAATAGTGGCGGGGAGGCCACAACGAATGGAGCAGAGAACAAAATGAAGAAGACAAACTGACAGCTACTGACAGAAAAAGAGCTCAACAGAAATGAGGCAGAGAAGGTTGGATGATAGGAACAGCTATTTTGGAGAAAATGACATCTTAATAGGTAATACTTTAATTTAGTATCATCTTGTTTTGAAGTCTCATCTAGCTTTTGTTCTTCTGTCTCCAATGGTCTAAATAGGTTGTATCTTATTGGATTTTATTATGTACAGTAGTATAAGCAAAAACCTTTTAAAGACAAGGAGATTATACAGAAACCATTGTTCATTTTCTGTTAGTCAATTCTAAATACTCTGTAATGCTGTCATTCTCTTAAATGGTTTTACATTGTTTTGATATACTTAATGCTACAGTATATGAAGTTGTACTCAAGGATTTCAAGGAAATAGACAATATGGCAACTACTTTTAGGTCAGGATTATCTGGTGGTGAAACACTATTCTGCTTAAATGGTTATGTTTTGATCTGCGCTGTTTTGCTGTTATGCTCTCCTTTATCTCAATCTCCACTCCATGATTTACTTTTTTATTTTTATCCTTTTAATTAAAGGGAAAAAATAGCAGGATATATTATAGTAACCCACGTTGACTTTCCATTATCTCGATTTAAAGCCCTGTATTACTCTCACCATCTTGTTTTTGACTGATGTTCCCCTATTCGGTTTTGCTGGATAATATCAGGTTCAAAAGTTTAGGCATCAGTTGTGAAGATAATAAGATTCATTATAACACCCATTCTCGTTGACTTTTATCTACTTTTGAAGACCTACAATGTCTCAAATGTTTTGGTTTTGTCGGTTTTATTCTTTACTGTTTTGTCCAATTGTATTATAACTAATGATATAGGCAATTCTATTAGAGATAGCGGGAGGCATTATGGTAACCATTGTTGATCACCTTGTATTATGTTTTTACATTATCTATTATGTCCACCCGTTTGACTTGACCGATTCTGTTCTGTTATGTCACATTTGGTTTTACTCTCTTCCAAAAAAAGTAATAAGAACCATGGGAGCCATGAAACCCAAAATGTAAAATAGTCATTGTACAAAAGAGAGGAAAAGAAAGTGCTCTAAACTATATAACTGCATGTATATTTAAGTGTATAAGATAAAAAATGATATCACAGAGTTTTATTGGATCATTGAACAGAACTGTTTGCAGTATCATTGTTGGAATGTCCACTTTACAAGCTTTAATTTTGTGACTTGAACAATTATTTCTAAGATGGCAATATGTAATCCATTAACTAGTGATTTCCTACTGTTTATTTTTTTTCTGTAAATCTGTATAACTTGTACCCTTTCTCTGCTTTTTTTTCTTTTCTCCTTAAATAAAATTTAAAAAAAAAGAATGTTCAAATGGATGCTCTCTGGAGATGTTGTACTAAAATGCTAAAAAATTAAAATAGTTAAAAAGGATAGTTATTAGCAGTATTGTAATTTTGTGCTGTGCTTGTTACCCTAGTAACCAAGCACCAACCACATAGTTATAGATTAACTGACTGAGTCGTCATGCTATTCTGTATGTGTTGTCCCCCAAGTAACCTGTTCACTATGCCAACATTTGTTCCCCTTGTAAGAGACAAATGATGCTGTGTCAACCATTGTTTCCTTTGTGAGAGACAAATGTTCCTGGAATTGGCAGACCAAGGGCTATGAATTGGCTAACCACCCACTGTGAAATGCCTTTGACCTCAAGCAAAGGGGAACAAACGCCCACCTTGTTTCTGTTTCTCATTGCTATGTACTTAAGTTGTCAATGAGCTAATCGTAAATGAACTATAAAAATCTGTCAAAATTCTAACCCAGCTGCACAGCCTTGCAAACTCCATCTGCACTATGTCACTAGGCTTAAATAAGGTGCTCTTTTAAAGAAGTCTTGCCCCCCATTTTTGATTAATATCTTGGGGCCTTGTTTTGGGGTACAACACTAGGGAGAGCATGAATTCTTAAAAGAAAAATTAGGAGGAGGGAAACCCAGTCATTGTGAAACTGGAGTGTAAGTATATTAAGATGGGTCTTCAGGAGGCTGTTAGCTTTTCCGACCTCACCAGAGCACTGATTGACTGGAGGTAGGGAGACCAAACCTTGGAATTATATCAGCTAAAAGACAGTACAAGTTGAGGATTTCTCTGACTCCGCAGACAAAGCTTCCATTTATCTAGTAAAGGTGTCTACCCAAACTAGGAAGTATCTTAACTTCCACATACACGGCACATGAGGGAAATCAATCTTTCAGCCTTATGTAAGCTGAGGGAAGCCTGGATCGTGGTGAGCAGGAAAGGAGGGAGCCTCAGGATACCCTGACGGATGATGGAAACCCTGAGGGAGGCGTAGTAGAAAACCATTCAACAGTGTGAGTTTTAAGTACAGTTTTCCAAGAGGGAAACCAAGTAAGAGGCTCAGTCAGCCCGGTTAGGGGTCTGTAACTTGCCTGAAAATTTATCATCGAAGGTTGAGAGCATAGTGTGGGCCTGTGAAACAAGGAGTAAGAACTTTTCCTGACTTAGGAAAAATTCATGTTTTGTGGGAAAGTCTTGTATTGCTGGCGTTAAGAATGTGAATAGACTACAGTTATGCCTGAAAGGGTGACCCACCTGTCCTGAGAGGGGTGTTAGGGGAGGCCAGCTGCCTCTTAAGCAGTTTTATCTGCAAAGGCATTTCTGCTGGCAGTGGGATCTCAAAGTCTTGATGTTCTCTGCCGTGAAGGACTCCCAGCTTTGTTGGTAATGGACCAGCCCGAAGAAGCGCTTTATTGAGTGGAGCATTAATGATTGAAAACCTTGTGAAGTGAGAAATGCCCTTTCTGCCTCAATGGCAGCATTAATATGCAGTATAAGCAATGCATGCCTTGAATGTGTATAGATATTAACTTGTAAGCTCTTAACTAGTGTGAGAGCATGGGTCAGCATGATTAGTTTAACATGAGTGGTACCTGTGGGCATCAGCTTCTATGATAGAATCCTGGGAGATGCTAGTGTATCCTGGCAAGGAGGTTAGGAAAAGGCTTATAAAAACTTCCATCAATGAATCAGGTGTGACCAGGTTGGGAAGCAGGAGAGTAGAAATGTGTGGAAAAGAGGAGGTTGCTAAATGGATTACAGACACACAGTCATGTGGCTCTGGCCCTTTAAGAAATGTAGGTTAATGAATTGAGAATCCATGGAAATCATGGGAGTTTCTGTAAAAGTTACATAGAGTGTAAGAAGTCAATGGGCAGAGATAAGATGTGACAGGCAGGGCAAAGATATGAGTGCCTGAAGAGCACAGGAGAAATAAAGAGTGAGGGGATGTATCTAGTGATCTTAGAAGCCTCTATGAGTGTCAGGGCTGCCAAGGCCACAGCACACAGGCAGAGCTGCCAGCCTAAGATGGTAGGGTCCAGTTGTTTGGACAGGAACCCATGGAGTGTGGGGTGGACTCTGGGACAGAACTCGTATTGACATCTCCTGTGTGCAGTTTTATGCAGACTGAAGGGTTGGGTGGAGTCTGGAAGAGCTTAGGTGGGGTAGATTTTAAGGATTCCTTTTAGGGTCTGAAAGGATGAGTGAGCAAAGTCTTGGGGTCTATGGGCTCCGCTGGGTTTCCCTTTGTAAGCTTGTAGTGGGGTTCAGTGGGAAGGACAAAGCTGGGAACCCACAGCTGTCTTACTATGCTGAGAAAGGAGAGGAGCTGTTGTCTGGTGGTGGGAGTTAGGATCTGGGAGATCAAATTCAAGTGTCCTGGAGGTAGAGCTTGGGTGCATTTGTGAAGGATGACACCAAATTAAGTGACAGACAGGGAAGAGATTGGAACCTGGTAGGGAGAGACACACTATTCCTTGAAATCTAGGTGCTGCAATAGGAAGAATGACCTGCAGGATGACTCATAGGAGGGGCTACAGGGAGGGAGGTCATCTACATAGTGTATAAGGTGAGAGGAGGAGTATGACAGGAAAGCAAGTCATGCACGGACCTGACCAAAATAGTGCAGCCTGTCCCAGAAATACCTTGAGGTGGAATGGTCTGGGTTAACTGCTGGGACTGGCAAGTGTCAGGGACTGTCCAGGGAATGGGCACAGAGAGGCTGTGAGGAGGGCGCAAGGGAATAGCAAAAAAATAAAAAATAGGAAGGCCTCTGATAAATCTAAGACAGTACTGAGTGGTAGGTTGGGGGACTGACGATACAAGGGTAAAGGGTTGGGTACCGCGGGGTGTATAGGAAGAACAATCTGATTTATAGTCAAATGTCTTACACAAGTCTGGTGAGAGCCATCTGCCTTTTGTCCTGAAAGAATGGCGGTGAACAAAAGAGAGTTGATAGGAATTGAAAGGTCATGTCACACTAGCTGAGAAATAATAACCTGTAGTCCCCATTAAGCTGAGTCAGAAATGAGGCACTACTTTTGGGGAGGATGGGGAGGTCAGGCTTGTGAAGGATACTGAGTGGTTGTTGGAAGGAAGTCAGGGATGGGGTAGAAGGGTGCCAGACTCTGGGACTCAGGTGAGGGCGAAGGATGGGGGGTTTTCTGGGGTGGGGGGAGTAATTAGGGTGGCTATGAGGGATGTGTTCTGGTGGTAGCCAGAGCAGAGGGCATCTTGGTTAAGATATCTCACCCTAAAAGAGGAACAGGGCAGGTGGGGTGACTACACTGAGTGTGGGAAAGGTTTTGGCCCAATTGGCAGCAGGTTGAGGGAGTTTTTAAGGATCTGATAACTTTGCCATTAAAAGCCACACAGTAGCTGGTGCAAGGAGATTGGGTCTTGGAAGGAAGGTAAACTAGAATGGCAGTGCTTGCATTAGTGAGCAATGGGAGGACTTGCCCTGCACTGTAAGAGTCACCCAGTGTTCAGCGCTCAAAATGTTCTAGGAGCCTCTGCACATTTGGGGCCTAGTCAGTCTTCAGTGGCCAGGCCAAGGAAGTCTGAGAAGGAACCTGTTGTGGGGCACGGGTTCTGGGGCTATGGCCCAGAGCCATCAGGGGCAGCTACTAGCTTTGGACAATCCAAATTCCAGGGGAGACTGCAACTTCCAGTGGAGACCCCAAAGGAAGGACCTGGCTGTGGGCATTCCCTGGCCCAGTGAACATTCTGGAGGCATTAGGGCCATGGCCCTGGGATATCCTTGGACAGGGAGGCCTTGGAAATTCTTTTAGAAGTAGTCTGGGGCTGTGCTCTGGCCTGAAGGGTCTTGGAGCAGAGACCAACATCTGCAGCTCAGAAATGCATGGTTTTCAAGCACTCACATCTCTATTATTAAAAACTGAGGGATGACACCTGCCTGTGCACTTTGGAGACTGAGGCAGGAGGGTCATTGTAATCTTGAGACCAGCTTGGGGTGCAAAGTGAACTTACTGTCAGCCTGAACTGCATAGTGGCACCCTGTCTCACCGAGACAAAAAAAGAAAACCTTTGATGTTAAGTTAATGAAGCCCTAATGTGAGGTCTGAGAGCAGGCATCCAGTTTCTATAATTTTTAATGAATGTCTGGTGCTAATTAGATAATAAAATGCATCTTAAGGGTAAATTATCACTTTGACCTTCCTGAGTCTAATTCTATTTGTCACTAAAGGGCAGGAGCCAGGTGAGCAAGCCATAAACAGCTGGGTTTTCATCCCTGTTCTGAGTGGTTTCCTTTAGCTTACCGAACTTAATTGCCTTATGGACTACCCTGACAAGTTCTTCTGCTGAGTAAGAAATCATGTGATCTCAGCTTGCTAGGTCCTCAGATTCTGCCAAAAGGTTCCAGTTAAGAGCTTCCCAGGGGAAAGCTGTCCTTCCTTTGGGGAGATGTCTGGTGAAGATGTTGGCTCATAAGACTAAGACTAAGCCAGGGTGATCACTCCTTCTTGCTCTTCTGAAGAAAGAGCGGAGCCAAGGATCACATTTACCTCAGTGTGGCTGAGTCACACCCAAACTCTTGGATATATTGAGTTAGACCTCTGCACACTGATTAATTTGGCAGAGATCTTTCCAAGAGAAAGTAACATGGACTCTTACAATTCTCTCTGCCCCTGCTACTTCCTGGCATGGAAACTGTGGGATGAGGGGCAAAGTCTTGGGGCCAAACTGCCATCCAGATTTTGTGCAGGGTGGAGAGTGGTCAGGTGAAGCAGGTATAGCACATGAAGAGGTATCTGGTCAGCAGGAGGCCCTCCAAGTTGGGAGGGAGCTGCAATAGTGTGAGAAGCCCTGTAATTGGCTGCTACCTTATATCAACAAGCAGCAGCCAATTTAATGTCCTCCAGAAGTTAATCTTCCATTTGGAAATTGAGTTTCTCTCCTTGTCTAACCTGTTCAGCCTATTCAGGGATTATGTTAATCAGTCCACTATATGAGCCAGTGCATGTGAGATTTGAATTACCCTATAATCCTCAGTCTTGCCACTGTTACTAAGTTACCTGCTAATGTCTCGAACCCAACTCCCTCCTCCTCCAATACCCTATGTATTTGTTACTCTTTCTTTGAATCTGATCTTTGATCAGAATCCTGTCTTGTCTCAACTCTTCGTGTTCCTTGTCTCTTCTCATCTACACTACCCCTCTAGTATCTACATTGACTCACCCACAGGCCGGGACATGATGGAAACACTGGGAAACTCTAGGGTGGAGAAGAACTGATTCTAGGTTGAGGTTGGAGCAGCAGGAGGGTATGGAAAAGCCACTCAGTGGTAGAAAATCCCGGATGTTGCTGGGGGAGAACAAGGTCAGCGGATGTATTGCCATTCTTTATTGCATGGGACCTGTCCTCAGCAATGTCAAGATGACATTAGTCTCAGCAGATTTATCTGTCAGTGCCACATTGGAAAAAAGGATTCTAAGGTGGGGAAATTATGGATCAAGTCTTGTGTTCCTATGGTATGTTCAATGGTCTCATCAGGTCCCTGAACAACATCAGAGCATAGGGCATGTGGGACTCTTGGGGACTTGGGATACCAGAGGAGGATTGAAGAGGATGAGGTGTCTGAAACTCAGAGTCAACTCCTGGATGCTAGAAGAGGTGAAGAGCCCAGGAAATGCCTTCATTCACTCATAGTCAGCCCCACCTCCTCCCAGATTCAACGATAAATCACAGTACAGCAAGGCTAATCATTTATTGAACAGTAGAGAAAGATTTTATTTGTATACAGTTTCCATAGCTATGGCAATCAAGAGAAATCTAGAGGAAAGCTTTGCTTCTAGGCAAATTGATCCTCAGCGATTAAGGAAGATCTGGAGATGCAGGGGTGACACTTCCATATGTGAGCACGATGGTTCTCAGGCCGCTGAACTTGCATGAGGTGGCAGAGTTGAAGAAGAGATGCTGCAGAATCCAGGCAGGGAAGCACTCACTAGCACTAAAGAAGCAAAGGACAAAGAGAGCACAGAAACCACAGTGAACGCTTCTGGGACTGATTTTAGGACAAGGAGAAATTTTGATACAAAGGAAAATGGTAACAATCTCATCTTGCACTCTAACCCATGTTACTTATCAGGATAAACCATAAGTAAGTCACTTTTTTTCTGTTACTAATGTCATCTGATCCTTCCCTCAACTGAACCTGTGTTAAATAGAAAGGAAGTAATGAAGGAGCCCTAAGATTGTTTCTATCATCTTAGCATAAGAAGTTTTTGAAGAATGTTTGACAAACTGAGGAACGATGACAAAAGCCATAGATACTTTTATTAAATACATATTTTATGAAGTTGCTAAGGCTTTCATATACATTCTCTGAATGAAGGCCCACGAAAACTCAGACATAGGAGACAGATGAAGAAACTCAGAGCACAAAGAGAAGGTTGACAGCGACATTCCCAAATCATGGGTGTGCAGAGTTTAAAGGAAGAAATTTATATCATCAGGTTACAGACATACCCAGCCCTACGCTTGGAAATTGATCCATGACACAGATTCAAACACATTTATGTCTGAATTTTGTGTGCAGTGTTCTATTTCCTTCTTTGTGTTTCACATTGGGTCATAATGATTTTAAGCATGTTATCCGTCTATGAGGCATTTTCCTGTGCATTACAGCCCCTCAATAACTCTAATGCAGCATAGTGACAATGGGTCTTGATTCTAGGCCCTCCATCTGAAAACTTCAAACTCAAAGCTTCATTACAAACTTATTTCTGTTGGGTGCAAACCCCCACTGCACTTGGAAGGCCCTGGCACCTGGTCCATCCCCTGCTCGCCAGGGTCAGAGGTCACCAACCTGGAGGCTTAGGTTACTTTTCACCTCTGGCCTGGAGACAGCGATCTGCAGGGATAGAAGAAAACACACTCAGACAGCAGCTCCAGGTTCTTCATCCAAGAGAAACCAAATGAGTCTTCAGTTGGGGACACAGGGGACTGATTTCCCTCCTCTGGCTCTCTCCCTTCTGTGACATGGCATACAGGAAAGAAAGCCCAAGAGCTGAACTTACCAACGGTGGTCATGTCTATTATGTTTCCCTCACCAATTCCATTTTTATGACAAAAGTCTTCAAACCTTGTCTTGATTTCTCCACTCACATCTGGTTCTCGGCCTGTGAGAAGAGTGACGGAGACTGCTGAGTCTTGTGTATAAATTGTCAAAGTGAATGAAAGAGCAGGGCTGCAGAGGGGCAGGCGAACAGTTGGTGACAGCTGGGTGCTCAGACAGATGTCATGGAGGTAGGATACAACCTGTCCGAAACTGACCTCAGCAAGGGATCAGTGAGATCTCTCTCTCTGCCTCTTCCTCTCTCCCCATCTTTCTTTCTCTTTCTACCTTTCTCTCTCATTTTCTCTCTCTTTATCTCTCTCTCTCTCTCTCTCTCTCTCTCTCTCTCTCTCTCTTTCTTTCTTATTTCAGAAAGGATCTCACTATGTAGTTCATCCTCGCCTTGAACTCACTATCTAGTGCTGGTAGGACTCTTGGTGAGCCTCTTGCCTCAGTCTGTAAGTGCTGGGATTAAAGGCATGTACCAGCAAATGGGGCCCGAAAGATTTCATCATCTTTCTGTCACCAAAACTGAGGGATTTCCAAAGGTATGTGTCTGTCTTCAGTGAGAAAGAGACCAGAATAAAGTTGGAATGACCATTTTGGGTTCCTTCCTTCATTTTTTCTCCCCATCACAGGACGAGTGTGTGCAGAAAAATACCATAGAGCTCCAGGAGTTGAAAGCTTCCCTCAGCCTTGAAATTCCTGAGTTGAAATATTGCATAGTTTTTATAGTCTGTCTCAGCTACGCGAAAAACATTGTATCCATCATCTGTGGAGGAAACAGAATTCAGCTCTGAAATTTATTCACAGGAACAAATAGAAATGCTTTACATGTTCTATCCACAAAACAAATTCAAGAGCATAGTCTTGAAGAGATGAAAACGAAGACATCAAATGCCTTCCTTCCATTTGCAGCCCCTGGACTTTGTGAAATGACTGATGTCTAAGAAAGGAGTCCTGAGAGACTGACCACTAGGACAGAAACACTGTAACAGCCCCAAACACCTCCTTCATCTTCTGTGAGAGCAAACCACCACCCTCAGCCTCTGTTAGTGATGCATCTCTGTGCTCTGTAAAAGTGTCCTGACCTTACATATCAGGTGCCACTTCCTGAGCATTGTGCCCAAACAAGATGACAGGAAATGGGAACCTGTCTCAGCAGTTTGCTTTGTTTGTTTCTGCTTTTGCTTTTGTTATAGAAGTTACCTCTGACCAACTAGCATCCTTTATTTGATGGTACTATGTGCTAGGACCTGGCTTTTGCAAAAACACATGAGTGTCTCTCAAATTCAGTGTATCAGTTATGAAATGACTCCTACTTTATTATTAAAATAAATATTATTCAGGAATTAATAGAAAACAGAAAAGAGTGGGGTGTAGAAAGTTCTTTACAGATAGGAATATAACATAGAAAATTATAATTTTTAGTGTACTTACATTCAACAGCATATACACCTTCTGCTACTCTGTTGCAAATGAGACTGATTTGCTTACATTCTCCATTTTCACTGTAAAAGAGGATGAATGGATGCTCAGAAGGTATCACTGAGACCAGCTCCATCCCCCGTACTTCAGCCATAACTTCAGTTTCTGATTCTACTCAGCTTTAAAATGTTGTTGTTCTTGTTGCTGTTGTGGGACAGAGTCTTGCTGTGTAGTTCAGGCAGGCCTTGAGCTCACTGTGTGCTTACGTTGGCCTCATACTTGCAGCCATTCCCTTGCCTCAGCCTCCTAAATGCTAGGAGTACAGGCATGAACCCTCATGCCTGGCTTTGAACTTTTCCTTGAAGTTACCTAAAAGCTTCTATTTGCCATTATTTGACTCAATTTGACACTTTAAGAACAACATCAACAGCCGCTTCCCATGATTACTTCCACCAGTTCTCCCCTCGGTTACTTACTCTCTACTGTAGCCATTTTTCTAGGTCACTGGTAGCAAAACGGTGGCACAAAAGTTGTTTGTCTTAGACTCAGATGTTTATATATGAGTTGCTTTCTCTAAACTAAAACCTCAGCCATCAGGGTTTGTACTTTGCAATGAATACAAGGTTTTAGGTTTCAGTTGGGTCACTCATCTCTAAAAGGCTCGCCTCACTGACTGGGCCATTAGCTGAGTGCTCACCATTTGCCAGGTTCTCAAAATAAATGCTTTACATGCAATACCTGGCATGCTGCTCACTAAAAACCACAAAGGTGAATTGTTATCACTGCCTACTACCGAAGAAAAAGTGATGGTACACAGTGATGAGGCTCCTTGGCAAACTAGTAAAAGAAAGATTCAGTTTAAGGCAAATGAATCTAAACTCCATGCTGTTAACCTATGCTATGTTGGGATATTAATTATGACTATGGCAGCTCTCTGTTCTCTGCTTTCTCCAGGACCCAATAAATTTATTTCTGTAACCAGCTCTTTACTCTTAAACAGGAAAATTCTCAAGTCCATCAACTAATCCTCAGGGTTAGTATCAGAAAAGGGGCTCTGACTCTGGATAGAGGCTCAGAACCTGTGTGTGTTCGCATGCACTTGTCTATGTGTGCACATATTGTTGTGTGTGAATATGTGCTTGGCTAGGTATGAGGTCATGCCCTGGCCTCTATTTTACCTTTTACACCTAAAAAAGGTCACACTTACTGTGCCCAGAATTTAAAGGATAAGGCAGAGTCCTTCACGGGTTCAATGCTTTCCACAAACACCCTCATGCTACCACCTTCCTCTATTGTTTCCCTTTTGTCGGAGGCCTCTTTAACAGTATACCAATTCCCTGAAATCTGCAATAAATAAGTGAGATGGTTAGGTCAGAAGACAGGAAGTAGGTACCACACTGAGTGCTTTGCATTGAACTCTGGTGCTCGGGCAGCACTCATAATGGTGCTGAATGTATGAATTTGAAGTTAACACTCGAGCAATTTATACAACATTGGGACCCTTCCCCCTGTCCCTGCTGTGAGGTGGAGGTCCCAAGGTCTGTTTTATTTTAATATGTCACAGTTTCGCTTAGCTGAAGGTCTGAAACCACTCCTTTTGTCTCTTTAAGAGCTTCTGCCTCCCTTAGAACCCAACTGGCTTCAGACTTTCCAAACCACCCCTGAAAGTCCCAGTTGCCATACTCTGTGACTCTACCTTTTCCGCATCAAAGTTGCCTCTCACAACCTCATCGCCTTCCCCTTGGGTGCACAACAGTATCAGCCCCAGACAGAGCAGCTGCAGCTTCATCTTGGCAGAGGATAAGATGTCTCCCACAGCTCCCTGGATGAGCCTTTCCCCAGCAATGGCTCTCTCCTCAGATCCTCTGGCTTTATACCCATTCTGTGTCCGGCTTTGTGGTTTATGGATTTCTACCGTTGCTCCTCCCTCTCTGTGAAACAGTTTTTTATTCACTGTTGTGAGGCCAACTATTGTTTCGACCTTTAGAAACTTGGCAATATCACCTCTTTAGATGTGTTCAGTGACCTTACATTTCTCAAAGCAATTCACAAAATAAATAGCAAGTGCAATAAAGCTCTGGCAGGTAGAATCAGATCTAACTGTGGATCTGACTTGGAACTGAAAAGCCAATTATGTGTGACAGGAATTTGTATAACTATAGAAAGTTTGTGGAACTAGTTTCATGACTTACCTAGAGTATAGAATTAATTCAGCTATTCGCCTTCCAAAATCCTAAGAAATAAGGTATCTCTATTGAAATACTGCTACTGTGTAGAATAATCAGAAAATACTGAAATAGAGTTTTTAAAATAATATCTTCAAAGTAAGGTGACTGATCTTCAGTGCATTTTAATTTCTTTGTTATTCTCTGAAATTCCGTCACTAAAGCCTTCCCTGTTAGATAATAAATAAACTAGTACTAATCAGCATGCATTAGTGTACTCTAGAGGCTCATAAAGAACCAGAGAACAAGGTATCATTCCTTTTCATCAATAACCTTCAATGAGGTAGGAAAATACCTTATATACTGAATTCTGTGTCTAAAATGACCCAACTGAGTGGTACCAAGCTCAGACTACACTAAGTGGGGCCATGCATGGCATCATGTAAAAAGAGCTTCAAGGCACAGGCGCTGAAATCATGCAGACTTTGGCTTCATTGTCATATCTGTCATTTTGAAGCAATGAAGACAGATTTTAATCTAATTATACCTGTCTATGAGACAGCTGTAGAAATTCAGTAGAACAGAGTAGAAAAACCTTTGCATAGCTGAAGGGCCCCACAGAATGCTTCATGGACAAAGTGAGACTTGCAGTAGGGTCTTGAATGTCAGGGGAGGGAATGGAGATGTGGAAATCATGGGGGGACAATACTGCAGGAGTGAGCAATACTGTGCATTAGGATCCTTCAGTGCCAGCCTGACTGCTGAAAGCTATGGTTCATTCCTGATTTAGGTTAATGGATGCTGCAACCAGAAAAAAGTTGATGTTATGGGAGGAGGTGAGCACAAAGCACTGAGCCTACTAGCTGTGACTTTCTATTTGTGGCCTACTAAAAAGTCATCCCAGCCCTCTGTGTGATGATTCCTAGTTCTTGCTCAAACAATTTGTTCATCGGTGGAATTTTGACACCATTTTCACTGCAGGTGTTGGAGATGAATACAGGGTTTTCTGGCCCTGAGGTGGAAACACTGAGCTTGACAAATGGTGGCAAAGGTTATTATTCTCTCCAAGAACTCATGACAGCCTGAGAGACTGTAGGGAGCCAAGTGACAGGCATTGCTGCCTCCATGCCTCTCTCTCCTATGGGCACTGCGTCTGCCTACATTAACCATACTCCTCTCCTGCTTACGTCACATATCCGGATGTGACGGTGACCCTGTTGTATTCATCTCTTTAACCTCTTCCTGTCCCAGCTCCCGCCCTTAGCCTATAAAAGGTGTGATCATTTCCTGAATAAACTGGAGGCTTGATCAGATTATCTTGACTTGACTTTGTCTCTCTTTGTCTCCCCCATGTCTTTTATTTAATCCCCGTTCCCCCTCCAGGAGTTCTGAATAGGTTGATCTGCAGGCCGGATCAAGCGGCGCTCAGCGTGGGGGCTCCTGGCACGGAGGAGTTAACTAGGGAGCCGTTGGAGAGACAGCCGGCTTAAACCGAAAGTGAAAGCAAATTGAACCAGAGACCTCGGCCGAAGAGTGAACAAACTGAATCAAGGATTAAAGCTTAAAGCAACAGGACATTCAATTAAGTACCGAGGCCTGCGCAGACAACTACCCAAGGTCCTGCCTGAGTCACGGTGAGTGAATGGCAACCCCATTTCCCTTCCCGGACATGGGTCAAGTATTGAGTGAACACAAATTATTTTTGGGAGGTCTTATAAAGGCATTAAAGAAGAGAGGGGTAAGGGTTGGAACAAAAAAATTATTGCAGTATTTTTCAATTTATTCATAAGGTTTGTCCTACAGGGTTCTATAGATACCAAGAGGTGGAATAGAGTAAGAGATGCTTTAAAAGATTATTATAGAGTTTTCGGTCCAGAAAAGGTTCCTGTGACCACCTTTGCATATTGGAATTTAATCTCTGAGCTGCTTGCCCAGAGGCATGCAGACCCTCAGGTTGAGGAGACAGTTACACTAGGTGAGGCTGCCCTGCGCGACTCCGTTAAATCTACCTCAAAACCGTCCTCAGAAAAATCTGAAGCCTCTGATTTCTCAGATGCAGAGGATGATGGCCTGTAAGAGGTCCTAGTATGTGGTGATCTGCCACAACTTCCACATGTTGACATGATCAGCAGGTCCCAGGATGGCAGCCCACCACTCCCTGTGCCTTCATGGCCAATTGGGTATTCATATAAGCCTTTAGACCCCGGCCTTTCTGATTCTCAGGAGGTCAACTGGGAACAACCAACACAACAAGCCTCTACATATCACCCTAACCCTGTTGCAGCACCGGCCACTATTAGGCCGTCCCCTGACTATGATGATGCATTCAGCATCTGCTCTCAATCTTCTAGCACATTAGTGGAATTAGAGCAAAGAAAAACAGATCTTTTAAAACAGATACAGCTAGAAAAAGAATGCAAAAATCTTTCAATTCAATTGCAGGCCCTCCGAGCTACACAGTTTTATAATGTCCTTGAGATGGAGCCTGCCTCCAGCACGCCTTGTAGCGCACTTAAAATGGTGCCTGCCTCTGGCAGCCAGCCTAAAATGGCTTTCCCAGTCAAATAGGCCTTTACTCCCCCACGGGATGTTGAAGAGGGCACTGAATCACAAGCTATTAGGATACACACACCTCTCACCGTGGCAGCCTTAAAAGAGTTAAAGGCCGCAGTCTCTCAATATGGCCCGACTGCCGCCTACACCATTGCAGTTCTAGATTCGTTGATTCAGGGTTGGATTATTCCTAATGAGTGGAAAGACATAGCAAAAGCCACCCTCTGCAGAGTCAATTATCTATTATGGAGATCTGAATTTTTTGATCAATGCGAGGACATAGCCAGAGATAACGCCACACGGCCAAACCCCTGGACCCTCGCTATGCTTACAGGAACAGGAGATTTTGCCACAAAAGAGACCCAAATGCGGTTCGATTCGGGCCTCTTTGCCCAGATTAATATGGCAGCCATTAGAGCATGGAAACAGCTCTCCTCAGGAGGTGAGCCTACCTTATCTCTCACCCAAATAAAACAAAAGCCTGAGGAGCCCTTTTCGGACTTTGTCGATTGCCTCTTACAGGCGGCAGAACGTCTTTTCGGCTCCACAGAAACAAACTCTGCCCTGGTTAAACAATTGGCTTATGAAAATGCAACCTCAGATTGTCAGGCTGCAATTCGACCACATCGCAAAAAAGAGGACCTATCAGGTTATATCCGCTTATGTACAGATATTGGGCCGGTTTATCAAGGCCTAGCCATGGCTACAACACAACAAGGTTGCATAGTTACACAACCCCTTTCTCGTTCTAAAAAAGATGCCGTTTGTTTCAAATGAGGCCAAAGTGGCCACACGGCTCGTGATTGCAAAAGAAAAAATCAAAATCAGTCCTCTACAAAAAAACCAGGGCTATGTCCTAGATGTAAGCGAGGAGACCACTGCGCTAATGAGTGCAAATCCAAAAGAGATGTTCATGGTAACCCTCTTCCCTCGCAGGGAAACAGGTTACTGGGCCGGCCCCAGGCCCCCAATTCCGGACAAACCCGTGGGGCTCCAAGGTTTGTCCCAGCAAAAAACCATCCATTTCAGACCTCTTCAGGGCAACCCCAGGGAGTGCAGGGTTGGACCTCTGTTCCAACTCCAACACAGTGTTAACCCCTGATATGGGTGTTCAGATCATGCCCTCAGGAATCTATGGGCCCCTCCCCCCAGGACTTTTGGACTTATTATTGCACATAGTAGCACTACGCTTAAAGGATTACAAATTCTGCCTGGGATAGTAGATGGTGATTACACAGGAAAAATAAAAGTCATGGTTTCTCCCCTTGTCGGTGTCATACCAGTTAGGACAGGGCAATGCCTTGCTCAATTGCTGCTATTGTCATTGGCTCAAAAATCTAACAAATCCATAACTCCCTATAGGGGGAACTCCTTTCCTGGAGCTTCGGATGTATATTGGGCCCAACGTATCTCCAAACAAAAGCCCCTCATGACTCTATCCTTAGATGGAAAAGTTTCTCAGGCCTCATTGATACAGGCACAGATGTTTCCATTATCAAAAAGGAGGAGTGGCCTACTGCCTGGCCTTTAGAAACAACCTTAACACACCTCCAAGGGAATGGACACTCAAAACATTCACAACGCAGTTCCAAACAACTGGTTTGGAGAGATCAAGAAGGTAATCAGGGACACTTACAACCTTATGTCATAGAGAGTCTGCCTCTTAATTTATGGGGTAGGGACCTACTCTCCCAAATGGGATTAATTATCGGAAGCCCTAATAATGTTGTCACAATGTAAATGCTTAATAAGGGCTACCTGCCAAAACAGGGCTTAGGAAAAAATAACATGGGCATTACTGATCCCATCATTCCCATCTCTAACTATGCTAAAGTTGGGTTAGGCCATTTTTCTTAGGGGCCATTGACACTCCTGCGATCCATCTAAACAAATTACATGGCTATCAGAAGAGCCGGTATGGGTTGATCAGTGGCCCCTTACCTCTGAAAAGCTTGCAGCCACACAGCAGCTGGTGCAGGACCAGTTAGATGCAGGCCACATTGTCCCTAGTAATTCCCCTTGTAACACACCTATCTTTGTTATCCGTAAAAGGTCAGGGAAATGGAGGCTGCTACAAGACTTTAGGGCGATAAATAAGACAATGGTCTTAATGGGGCCCCTACAGCCAGGCCTCCCCTCACCCAGTGCCATTCCCCTGGGATTTTTAAAAATTGTCATAGATCTTAAAGATTGCTTTTTCTCTATTCCTTTACATCCAAAGGACCAAAAGCGTTTTGCCTTCAGTCTCCCATCAATTAATTTTAAAGCCCCTATGCAGAGATTTCAATGGCGAGTTTTGCCACAAGGTATGGCTAATTCCCCCACATTATGACAGTCTTTTGTAGCCACTGCAATACAGCCAGTCAGAGATCATTGGCCACATATCTATATTATTCATTATATGGACGATATCCTCTTGGCAGGAGATGATCAAAGCCAAACCCTAAGGTGCTACCAGGACTTACAGGTTGCCTTACAAGAGGCTGGACTTCAAATAGCCCCTGATAGACTACAGCTTACTGATCCATATACATACTTGGGTTTTCAATTACGTGGCACTCAAATACTCTCTCCAAGGCCCCAACTGAGGCTTGATGGCCTCAGAACACTTCATGACTTCCAAAAACTATTGGGAGACATTAATTGGCTCATACCACTTTTAAAACTAACTAAACATGATTTACAGCCCCTTTATGCGCTGCTTCGGGGAGACATAGATCCAACTTCCCCCTGAGAGCTTACATCTGATGCCAGGAGAGCGCTCAGTAAAGTAGAAGAGGCCATTGCTCAACAAACTTTTTCCTTTATGGACTACAATGAGCCTTTACACTTTCTCATTTTTAATACAAAGCTTTGCCCCACAGTAGTGTTCTGGCAACAAGCTCCCCTCATGTGGGTCCATTTATCAGTCTCCCCAAAAAGAACACTTTTGCCTTATTTCCAAGCTGTCTCAGACCTAATAATTCAGGGTAGAAAGCAAGGAAAATGTTACTTTGGCAAAGAACCAGACATTATCATTCAACCTTTTACAAAAGAACAAATAGATTGGCTACTTCAGACCATGAAAGTGTGGCCTATTGCCTTAGCTTCCTTTTCAGGGACTATTGACAATCATTACCCTCCAAATAAGCTAGTTGGCTTTGCTAATCGTCAGCCATTTATATTCCCTAAGTTTCACAACCCTTTCCAGGTGCCCTGGTGTTATTCACTGATGGCTCATCCTCCAAAAGGGCTGCTTATGTATCCCAAGACAATGTTTCTACCCTCCAGGCAGACACTTCCTCTGCACAATTAGCAGAGTTACAAGCTATTCTTGCAGCCTTTGCTGCTTACTCTGACCGAACATTTAATTTGTATACTGACAGTGCTTACCTTGCTCAGTCTGTTCCATTATTGGTGACTGTTGCTACCATATGTCATTCTTCCCCAGCTGCAAATCTGTTCAAACAATTACAATGCTTCATACGGCTTCGCCGTCATAAGTTCTTTATTGGTCATCTGTGAGCTCATTCCAACCTCCCTGGGCCTCTTGCCCAAGGACATCATTTGGCTAATGTTGCTGTACGAGCACAGGTTTTTTATGGCTCCAGACTCCAAGGTGTCTAAGGCCCAACAGGCCCATCAGCTACACCACCTCAATGCTCACACCCTCCGCCTCCTCTACAAAATTACCCATGAGCAAGCCAGACAAATTGTAAAAAATTGCCCATCTTGCGCTATCCACTTACCTGTTCAACACCTAGGAGTCAACCCTAGAGGTTTAATTCCTAATGCCTTATGGCAAATGGATGTTACCCATTTCAATAAATTCGGCAATCTAAAATATGTACATGTCATTATTGACACATATAGTGGCTTCATTTTTGCCACTCTCCAGACTGGAGAAGCTGCTAGACACATTATAGCCCATATGCTGTCAGCCTTCTCAGTTCTGGGATGTCCTCAACAGCTTAAGACCAATAATGGCCCTGGCTATACCAGTACCTCCTTTGCTCAATTTTGTAAGAGCCTTAATATCCTCCATACCACAGGTATACCTTATAATCCTCAGGGACATGGCATTGTTGAACGTGCGCATTGTTCCCTTAAATTCACCATAGATAAAATAAAAAAGGGGACATGGTACCCCACCCGGGGTCCCCTAGAAATGTCCTTTCACATGCTCTTTTTATTTTAAATTTTCTGACCCTGGATGCTTCAGGCTGCTCCGCAGCATCTGGATTTTGGCATACTCAAACTCAAACATGGTTTGCGTCTGTTTTATGGAGAGACCCACTAACCAATATGTGGAATGGCTCTGACCCAGTCCTTATCTGCGGACGAGGTTCAGTGTGTGTTTACTCTCAACAAGATAGAGAAGCTAGATGGCTACCTGAACGCCTCCTAAAATAAGTAGACAGTTCTTCAAAGACCCCATGTAATGCCCAGGAATAATGTTATTTCCTGAGGCACAATCCCCTATGTTCTCTTACAGGTGACACATCTCCCTGGAGCCTTATGCTGCCTAGTCAGCCTTCTCCTTGAGCCACACCACACCCATGGTGAATTTTGACCCCTGCCAAACAGACTACAACTGCTGGCAGCCATGCACAGAACCCCATGACTGCGGAAGAGGCTCTTCTTGGTCTGGAGGAACATACACCAGCCAAATAGACTGCATCCAGTGTTATGCGAGGCATGCTCCAAGATATAGGAGAATGACTTCATACAGAGACACCAACAAATGGCTGTAAACCCCTTCTCGTCGATTTGGGGGGGGGAGTTCCCTTACCTAGCGCCCCTTTTGGGTCCCCTAGCTGCCCTATTGCTTCTCATTTCTGTGAGTCCTTGTATTTTTCAGCGGATTATGATGTTCATTAATAACCGGATAGATGCATTTATGGCAAGCCCATTCAGGTACACTATCATCAGCTGGAGATGGGAGATCAACAAACCTACCGGGAAGGAATTCCCACAGTGGCCCATATGATGATGCGGCCTAACTGCCCTGGAGCAATGGACAGGCAGTCAGAGACGGGCAACTAGGACATGCATGTTAATTCCAATGGCCACCTAAGATAGGCACAGGACCAACTGCTGTTCTGCAAGCCCATGGTGGGTAAGGCCTGGTTGGGTTCATGCAATGAGGTCCTTGACCTAAGACAGACGCTGTCTTCACAGGGCCTGCCATACTCTTAATCAAATAATATAAAAAGGGAGGAGATGTAGGGAGCCAAGTGACAGGCATTGCTGCCTCCATGCCTCTCTCTCCTATGGGCACTGCGTCTGCCTACATTAACCATAATCCTCTCCTGCTTACGTCACATGTCCAGATGTGACAGTGACCCTGTTGTATTAATCTCTTTAACCTCTTCCTGTCCCAGCTCCTTCCCTTAGCCTATAAAAGGTGTGATCATTTCCTGAATAAACTGGAGGCTTGATCAGATTATCTTGACTTGCCTTTGTCTCTCTTTGTCTCCCCCATGTCTTTTATTTAATGCCCTTTCCCCGTGCAGGAGTTCTGGATAGGTTGATCTGCAGGCCTGATCAAGAGACACCAGGTTTTCAAAATGAACCCACTGTTCCTGGGTTATGATGTGGAGGAGAGAGTTGACCCTGTGCCACACACGCCAATTCCAGACCCTGTGCCCCACAAGCCAATTCCAGGTCACCTCACAATCTTACAGGGCCACATTGTAACTTTGTGCTTGGATTTTTTTCCCTATGAGAAAGCCAACTCCTTTAATGAAGGTGGTAAGAACCTTCTTGTTCATCTTGATGCTTACAAAGCACCTAATATATAATATAGCCTTAGAAATGTTTGTCCAGTAAATCCTTATTTATTTGTAAATCGTATTGTAAAATCACTAGGAGCTTCAGGTATACCACTCTAATTTTGGTTGCAAGTTTCTCAACAGAATATATGGAATGGACTTACTTAAAATATCTGTTTTTAAAAACTTACCAGTTAGGGGAAAGTTCTTTCTTGTTCATAAGGTGGCAGAACTAATATTATTGAGATGGTCATATTATGAAAAATGATCTGCAGATCCACTGTAATTTCTGTTAAAATACCAAAGACTCCCTTTCCAGAATTAGAAAAAAGAATCTTAAAATTCATGTAAAAACACTAAAGACTCAGAATAGCTAAAGCAATTCTAAGTGAAAAGAGCAAGGCTAGAGGCATCACAATAGCCCATTTCAAATTATAATACAAAATTGTATAATAAAAAATACAACATAATAAAATATAGACTAATAAAACAGCCCAGAGGACAGAGAAACCAAGCCCGCATAGCTACAGCCATCTGATTCTGGACAAAGATGAAACCTGTGTTGCATAAAGGACTACCTCTTTGACAAATGGTGCTGAGAAAGTTGGATATTCATTTGTGGGAAATTGAAACTAGAACCTTACCTCCTAACCTGTAGAAAAGTCAGTTCAAAATGGAGCAAAGGCCTAAGCGTAAGACATGAAACTATAAAAGTGCTAAAGGAAAACACCTAAGGCAAAGGGCGAGGCACAGACTTCTTGAATAGGATTCTAATCATATAGGAAATAAATATCAACAAGCAAAAAATGACCTGGGGATATAGCTCAGTGGCCTACGTGGCTGCCTGGCAAGTGCAAGATCATGAGTATGATCCCCGGTTCCAAAAAAAGAAAAGAAAATCTAATGAGATGCCGTCAAATTAAAGGGCTGAGGAAATAACTACAAAGTAAGGAGATAGTCTAAAAATGGGAGAAAATTCTTGCCAGCTACTTTGACAAAGGAGAAACATTTAGACTATAGAAAGAAATCAAAAAAGTAAATACCAAAAAAAGAAGAAGAAGAAAGCAAGAGATCTTAAACTCACATGTAATCAGAAAAGATCCAGAATAAAATGAACCCTGAAGGAAAAAAAGCCATGCCGGTGGCCTTATATTGCTGAATTTCAAATTACGCTACAAAGCCACAGTGACTAAAACACCATATATTCCCACAAAACTAGACATAGAGATCAATGGATTAGCTCAGAGACAAATCCATGTACCTATGGCTGTCTTGATTTTGACAAAGGAGCCAAAATCATCCATAGAAAAAAGCCTTCTCTGTAATAAATGGTTCAGGGAAAACTGAGTATCTACATGTAGAGGACTGACACAGGATCCATCTCTCACCCTGAACAGAAATCAAATAAAAATGAGTCAGAGTCCTAGATACAAAACCAGAAACTTAGAAACTGCTGGAAGATAACATTGAAGGAATACTTGAAACCATTGGCTCCTACAAAGACCTCCTGCATAGTATTCTAATACCAGAGGAGACAACAGCAAAAGTCCACAAATTAAGAGCTTCTACGCAGCAAAGGAAACAATCAACTAAGTGAAAAGATGACCTACAGAATGGGGAAAACTTTGTGAGATATTCTTTTGATAGAAGATTAATATCTAAAATATGTAAAGAACTAAAAAAAATTAATGCTGCCAAACAAAAGATTAATAAAAAATGAGCAAATAACTGAATAGATACTTCTCAAAAGAAGTACAAATGGCCAATAAATGTATGAGAAAATCATCAACATCTTTAGCCGTTAAGGAAATGTGAATCAATACAATTTGGAGACTCCATCTTACTCCATCAGAACAGCTATGAACAAGAAGACAAAAAACAGGGAATGCTGGTGAGGATGCTGGCATGAGGGTGTGACACCCTGAGAAGCCCTCTGATGTTGTGGGGCAGAATGTAAACTAGTGAAATTGCCAAGTCATCAGTATGGAAACTCCTCAAAAAACTAAAAATTGACATAATGTTGGCAGGCAGCTGAGTTAGTTAGAAACACTATAGGCAAGAGACAGTGCTAGGTCCTAGATGGAGCCAGTGCAGAAGTCCCCTACTTTGCAACTGTAGGGGAGACAGACACCTCCTGCTGTAAGCCAGGCCTCAAGACAAAAGATCAAACCAATGGATCTACTTCCTAAGGCCTGATATTCTAAATAGTTCTCTACCCCCCTGAGGAAGCCTAGAGTCACGATCCATTCCCCCAGGGAAGAGTTGCTCCTTAACAATGCCTGCTTTCTGTATGACTCGCTTCCCCTTTTGCCCCCAATTTAATCAATTTTACCTAAACTATTAATCTTATTGGTTAACCATA
Source organism: Cavia porcellus (assembly GCF_034190915.1). Classification (NCBI taxonomy): domain Eukaryota; kingdom Metazoa; phylum Chordata; class Mammalia; order Rodentia; family Caviidae; genus Cavia; species Cavia porcellus. The sequence continues at coordinate 175,012,403 of NW_026947484.1, read as the reverse complement.
GTTCTATCCCATCTTATTCCCATCTGTCTTATGAGTTCACAGTTTCCCCCCACCTTAAACACGTCTCACCCCATGATTTTGCTCTATAAAAGTCCCTGGAAAAGACAGAGTCCCTGGCAACCCACTCTGGATCCCTTCTGTCTCTCTCAGACAGAAGCTGTCTTTCTCTCAATAAATATATTCTACGCGTAACCTCTGTTGTTCCTAAAATTCATTCTTCAATTTTAGAGAACATGAACTCATTGCTGTACACTAGCAAAAAGACCTTTGTTATGTTCGTATTATTCCAAAGTACCTGTAACAACCGCCTACTGTTCTGTATGTGTTCCCCCCCCCAAGGTGACCTACTTGATATGTTAATCAATGCTTCCCCCGGTGAAGAATTGTAAATCCCTGGGAACCTAACATAATTGATATGTCAACCATTGTTGCCCTCTACAAATAACAGATGTGGTGCTGAAATAAGCTGACAAAGGATTGTTAATTACTGCTAGACTTCTCTGTCCTCTGCTAAGGGAAACATTTCCTTAGCAGATTTCCTGATCCACGCCCATAACCCCTTCCTTTGTAAACTGTGATAACTACAAAAAGGCTGCAATTTTTCAGGGGGGGCACACAGCTTTGCAAACTCCAACTGCACTGTGTCACTGGGCCCAGAATAAAGTAAATCAGTGCTGCTTTTTTAAAAAAAAAAAAAACATGTTTTGTCCCATTTTCAGACTCGAGGTTGGGAAGTCTGGGTGGCTCATTTGTGGATTACAAGACTCATGGACATAGTAAGTCAGGAGTTTCATTCCCCTATATCAATATCATTTGCTCCAGCTATACCACTCCTTTGTATGTTCTTGAAAGGATTAAAGACAGCTTATTATAGCTACATATGCATAATGATGTTTATAATAGTGCAATTCACAGTAGCTAAGCAGTGGAAATAGTCTGGATGCCTGCCCACAGATGAATGGATGAATGCAACCACAAAGTAAAAGAGATCATATAAGTGGGAGAAAAATGGGAGGAACTGGAGACCATTGTGTTCAGTAAAATAAGCCAGATTCAGAAAAATTAAATATTGTATGCTTTTTCCTATATGAGAAACCTAACATACAAATGAATGAATCAATGAATCAATGAATAAAGAAGAGTCAGTAGGACACTAGAAGGTAGACTCCCTTAGAAGGGAGGAGGAGGACAAGATTGAAAATATTCCAGAAATGCTATATACATTCATTAGTTCCCAAAAATGAACATCAGTATTCTCTATGCACTAATACAAATAAATATGAAAAATCTGCCAGTTTCCTCAAAGAGTTTACCTATAAATATAGCATCATATTTTTATTAATGCCTTATATGTTTTATTGTAAAGCAACTAAGAAAGTTTTACACAAAAAAAGAGCAACCAGTGTGACATTTCATGTTCCAAGACTGCAATGCTCAGCTTCACTGTGTGTGACATAATCTGACTGTTTTGGAGTGCTTTTCTTTTGGATCTTTTTTTTTTTTTTGAGACAGGGTCTCCCTATGGAATTTAGGCTGGCCTTGAGCTCACTTTGTAGCCCAAGCTGGTCTTGAACTCACAACAATCCTCCTGCCTCACCCTTCCCAGTGGTGGGATTGCAGGCATGCACCACCATGGCTGGCTTGGAGTGTTTTTCATTAAGCAAAATTTTAATTTCAACCAAGCTCAGTTTCACGTGCCTGTAATCCTGGCTACTGGGAGCCTGAGGCTGGAAGACTGCAGGTTTGAGGACAGCTGGGGCACATCAAAGAGATTATGTCTCAAAAAATAAAAAGAGTAAGGACTGGGAATATAGCTCAGTGGTAGTGCAATTACTCAGCATGTACAGGGCCCTAGGTTGGAAACCCAGCACCCACCACATAAAAACATGAAAGAGAGAAGGACTCCAGTCAAATGCTGCTGAGAAATCAAAGTCAGATCTACATAAACTTGTCCATTTGATTTAATATCCTGGAGATAACCAGATAGACTTGATCCTAAGGGGTGACACATGGCCTCTATAGCAAACTGGTCAGCCAACTCATCAGCCTTTCCACTATCTTTGTTAATGTGTGGATCTTTGAGCACACATACAGATGAAGGAAAAGAGGCCATAAATCTAGTTTCCCTCCCACAGCTCAGGACTCAGGTGAAGCTGAGTAATCTGTACCTGAGTTACTGAATCAGGAGCAGCAAGGTACAAGGTTCACTCTAAACACACACTGTCCCTCCTAGGGTTGAGCTATTGTGGCTGCAGCCACCTCTTAGCTTCCTTTTCTCCCCTGTGCATTGTGAAGAAGTTGTCTGGTCAGAAATCTTGAATCATTGTTTCTGTCTGTCTGTCTGTCTATCACCTGTCTTAAATGCGGGCATGTAAATACGATTTGTGACAATTAGCTGCAGAGCATCAGCAGAGAACATAGAACTGGTATGCATTTTAGTCCCTTTTAAAAGTAGTAAGTTGTTACATTGAGAAATTTGAGAAATGTAGCATTGGCTATTGTTTTAATCTTCCTGCTCAATAGGTAAGAACATTTTGTCTGGAGACACATGAATTTATGTAAATATCACCTCCTGGAAGATCCTTCTGGGAACATGCTAGGCACATTTGCTGACCTCTGTGATGACATAGTAGGTCCTGTTTGTTTTCTTTCCAGCACAAATAACAATGAGGCAGATTTTGTGTTTACTTACTTCTGCATTCCCTATCTCTCCTGTGAGGGCAGGGTCAGGTCTTTCTTCCCATTATGCTCATGCTAAGACAGAGCCCAGCTTAGCAGACCTGAATGAGGATCTGCTGTATGAGGAATTGCTCTGCACAGATCAGCCACATTCTTGCCCTCTGCAGTGACATACACAAGGCTAGTTTACTAAACCAAAAAGGATATTGCTGTTCTTTGGGGCAAACCTAAATGTTGTTTATTTAATTGTTGTTTATTTGTTATTTAACTAAATGCTGATGTTTATTTACATTTTTAAATTAAAACTCAGAAGTACTCACACACTGATCAGAATGGCAAACCAAACAAGAACTTGACAACATGAACTACTGGAAGAATGTGAAGCATCCAGAATTTTGATACATTGTTGGTGGAATATAAAAGTGATAGAAACACAAGTTGAGTACAGTGGCACACTGCTATGATTCCAGCTACTTGGGAGGTCAAAGCAGGAGGGCCTTAACTTAAAGGCAAGCCTGCACAAAGATGCTATCACAAAATAAAAAGTAAAAAGGACAAAAGATAGGGGTGTATCTCAGTGGTAAGAACACTTGCCTATGATGAGCAAGGCCTACATTCAATCTAATGATTGACAAAAAGATGCAACCACTAATTTATATGCTAGTGAATGGAAAAGCAAGGCATATCACACTTAAATTTGAATATGCCAGCGAAAAATAAAACAGTCAAAGAGTTACCAAGAAAAAATAGGATACTTAAAAAAAAGGAGAATGATATTCTTAACAGGAGTACTAGAGGGAAGAAAATAATACACAAATGACCTAAAAATTCTAAAACAGATATGTAAAACCTAGACTTTTGCCCTTGCCAGTGTGAAGATAATTTTACATATGAAAAGTTATGTAAATATCAATTAATGTAAATATCAAGTTATGTAAATATCAATTAATGGATATATAAGTGTTTATTTTCCCCCCAAAATGAAGATTTTGATTTCTATATTATTGCTACTGGTTTTCTGTTTTACACGTCACCAATTTCTGCTTTCATTTTTATTTCCTTTTGTGTTGACAGTTTCCCTGATTTTTAAAGTTATAATATTAATTAACTTCTTAATTTCCTTCCATTTTAATGGAAATTCCAAACAGTCTAAGTGCTGATTCCCTCATCCACCTATCCACATGATTGTTTCAACAAATACAGGAAAAAACAGTGGGAATTTAATGTGAAAATTCTCAGCAAACCAGCAGTGGAGATTCCTCAGCATATTTAACCTGATAAATGGCCTGTATTCAGTGGTATCTTCTTTTTTCCTTGCAATCTCTTGATACAGAGTACTGGAAGACCAGACAGTAGCCATAGCTTGACATTTAGAGGAATTCTTGTTCTTGGAAGCAGCACTTTTACCGTAGCACAGTCATAGGAAAGCATAAGTGGCACTGTGGGAGAGACAGGGAGAAGAACCAAGTCTACTTCAAACCTGGTTCTAGGCCCTGTGCATAGTAGCTACTGGGAACAGCGAACAATTTGTCAGGCATAGCTTCAGTGTGTCACAACTTGGACAGCAGCACTCGAAACCAAACAGATGTGCTTTGTAAAGATGCTTTAGCTGAGTTTAGGCTGTTTTGAACTTCTATTGGCATGATATCTTTTAGGTCATGTGGCTATGTAATAGTGTAGCGGTAGCAGGAGATAGGAAAAACACAGGACAAACCCAATGACTAAAATTGCAAAATTATCACATGCTTATCTGTGGCTGAACATTGTAAGATCATCACTATGTACTTGAGAAATGCCACGACCCATGAGGCCCTTGAACTTTCTTGAATGAAGGACTGTGAAAGGATGAGAAAATAAAGAAGAGATAAAAGTGGGGTCAGATGGAGCCCTTACTCTCCTAACAGGAGAAAAGGAATTGGCCCCTCATGCAGATTTATCTATACTTTTAGCAACTTAATGTCACATGACACCCTGTAGTCCTGGCAACCCATTGTTCCCATTGCCTTGGGGCTAGGTGTTCTGTGGGCTGAAGCGGCTACTTCAGGTGGCTTGCCCTGAGCACTCTTTGTTCTGGGCCAGTCATACTCCAGCCTTGCATGTGTGGTTAATTTCCAGCCCCCAACAGGGAAAATGTACACTACTGTATTCTTATGAAAGTGTCATTCATGTTCACTTATGCTAACCTGTTTCCTTCCCAGAAACAAAGGCTGAGACACTGAGTGGCCTAGACCACCAACAGTAAAACAGCTACTTTTAGAAACCAGCTTATCCCCCAGAAAGCACCTCTCATACCCATCGGGCCACTGTGAGCAGGACACTCCCTATCTTGCACACCACTCTGCTGCTAAGAAAGCTCTCCTTCTGCTTTTTCTGCATTTGTCACACTTTAAATAAACTTTTGCTTCCCAATAGTGTCAGTCTTGACTCTTCCATTTTCTGGTAAGAGCCCCACTGCTTCATTCTTTGCTGAAGTTGGCGGGGACAAGGACCTGAAGAGAGGCAGAGTCACTGAGAGACCCCTCACTGGGAACAACAGTGGGACAGTGGGTCTCCTGATCATACACCCATTGTCACACATCCTTTACCCTTGATAGGCACTTTGGTCTGAGGCAATGTGGTGTAGATTCTCACATGCATCAATTAGGCATTCAGTCAGCTCTCAATTAGTGACACACCAGAGTCACTGCAAACAACGAGGGCAAGCCTACATCCAGAGTAACCATCCATTCTGGTTATGGACAAGCCTCTCCCATGGCAGACAGTGTTCATTTTCAGGTTTTCAGGTTTTTTTGAGACAGGGTGTTGCTCTACAATTCAGGCTGGGCTTGACCTCAGTATTTAGCCCAGGAGGGCCTTGAGCTCACAGCAATCCTTCTGCCTCGGTCTCCTGTGTGCTGGGATTATATGTGAATACAATCATGCCTGGCTAGACAGTGTTCATTCTAATCAGCTTGCCAGTAGGTGCCTGATATGCTTAGATATGTTGCTACACAGAGGTTTAGAGTCTGTGCTGCTGAAGCATCAGATATTCAGGGTTAGTTCATCAGTCTTGAGGAGAAGGTGTTCATGTTCTTGGGCCTATGTAATACCTCCACCCCTAGAATCATAGTGTCTGAATTCACAATCCCACTGAAAAAGCACTGTGGTAGTAGTGAAACAGAGAGGGACATTTACAAGAATCATCTTGTGCATCTGGTTGTTTAGTGTGTTTATTTTTGTTTGTTTCTAAGATACAAAGATATTTAGTCTGTACATAATATCAAAGATCCATCCATGTGTCTCATGCCTGGAATTTCTTCCAAATAATAATTTTTCTGACCTATAAATAATTGTCCAGGGTTTTTTTAACCTGAAGGTTGCTCTCCCTGCCTGTAATATCCTCCCTCATGTATTGATCTTTTTATGCTTCTGTCCAATTGGCCAAATCACTTGCCAGTCTTGGTCCACTTTGTGCTGCTGTTGGAGACTTGGATTTTAGGGTTATGCTGCTAAATACAGGCCCTCTAGCTGTGTGGCAGAAGCTTACACACGGGTGATCTGAAGTAAAAATAAACACCACAGGGAGGCAACCAGGGACATGGGCTGCTGATACTTCTATTACAGACCAAAAGCTGCCAACCTTACAGATAAGACTTTTCTTAACTGGCAAAAGTTATTATTTGGAGAAGTCTTTGAACTGGCTCTCAAGGTCCTGCTCAGTTCCTGGGCTTCCCTCAGTATCCCCTTTGTTTTTTTGAAAACCAAATAAATATGAGCCCCCCCACCCGAGTCTCAACTCCTGGGAATCTCAAGTTCTGTTAGAGGGTTTTGATCCTCCTGGAACTCTGAATTCATACCTCTTGTCTCTTTTATTTAAGCCACTTGCTGTCCACTGGTTTAGGAGACTAGGACCAGGCCAAGACCCTGATATTCTGCTGTATCAGAATACTTGGGAATGAATAGCACATAAGGAACAGGAATGTTTTTCTCACAGTATTCAGTGGGGGACAATCCAAGACCAAGGACCCATAGGTTTTGGTGTCTTGTTGGTGCTCAGTCTTTGCTTCCAAGACGGTACCTTGAAAGCTACATCCTCTAAAATGAAAGAACACTGATTTTCACATAGGAGAAGAGAGTAAGCCTAGTCCCCTTTATGGTGGCATTAACCTACCCGCAAAGTTCTCATGTCCTCCCAGGAGGCCCTACCACCCAACTATCAGGAGCTGGCCAGTCTCCCAATTCCCTGTGCAAGTGTACAGCAAAGGAGAAAAGACAATAGACAAAAGTAACATGGTATATGGGTCTGGGAAGGTTAAAACTTTTCTGGCTAAGGACCAAGCTTCTCTGTACTGGCCACTATTTGTTGGTACATAACATATTGGGGGGTGTGCAGGGAAGAGCAGGAATTAACTGAGGCAAAAGCAGTAGAGTGAGCAAGGCCCTGTGAAAATGGAACAAAGACATTCCAAGCAGTAACCACTGCTTAATGAGAGATCTGTTTTATCTCTGAGGTTGGCAGCCATTGCCCTAGAATTCTGAGAGTCAGTGTCCTCAGCTGTGGGGTTATCTTGCCTTCAGAGACATCACAGTGTCACAGGCTACTACAGGGCTCTACTCTGTCCATTGGCTTGCAGAGTACTGCTTCTGCTTGCCAGTTGCTGGCTCTGCAGGCCAGTCACGTAGGCCTGGGATAGACTCATAAGTTAATGTAAAAAGCCAATTGATTGATTCTGAAGCCTGCTCAGTGCTGCCTCCGTGTGGTCTCCATCACCCAACACCACCTCACTGTAGATTACATTTCAACAGAATTGTGGAATGGACAAGAACATTCAGACCCCAGCAGCAGCCTCGTAGGAATCCTTGCAGAGCGGTACAGCATACCACTTCTCCCTTCCCAAAAAATGGATGACGAAGTGGAATGCTGTCAACTTCTACTGCTGTTATTCAAAGACGCTTCATTGTCAGCTAAAGACACATCTCAGGATGAAGATTAATACAAAAAATTACTTACGTTTAATTGCACAAAGGTTATATCTTAGGACTTACTAAAATAAAAAACTGGGTTTTTGTTTGTTTCCTCTCCATGAAGGCATACGTTCTTTAACAACAGTTTGGAAAGTAGAAGAGGTGAAGTTCTTCAATTTTTTCATCATTCCTGCTCCTTCTTTTGCCAGAATCTTCCATGTAGAACACCCTAACAATGGCCAAAATTCCCTATTTCAAATTCCATAGTTCACCATAGACAAAAGGAAATAATAGGGCTTTATGTTACATTTCTTAACCACTAATAAGTTTTTTTTTAGGTAGTCCAAACCAAAATTTGGAAGGACAATGCATATATGTCTTTTATAAAAAGTTGGAGAACTGTTGATATGGATACGAATTTATTTTCAGACAAAGACATTTTAGAAAAGAGGATCTGGAAATTGATTATCTTTATCCCATATCTTTGTGTTCAAACCATAACTGCCCGTGAATGCATGTGTCTCCAGGGACCCCCGTGTGAAGATCACTGGCCTGGGCCAACTCTGTATTTTGCCTTCTACACCATGAGTAACCACTCGGGAGTTTTTACCTTAAGGTTTGCCTGATCTTTATAAGTAACATTAAGAAGGACTTCATCTGCTTGCATTGTGTTTCAATTATGGTTTGTATTTCCCTAGTTTCAGGCACTACTAGTGATTGGTGACCCCTCAAAAGACAGGACTGAAACCTGGGGAAGTTATGTTATTTGGAAAAATGGTCATTTGAAGTGTAAATAAGTGAAGGGTCCTCAGATGAGATCATCCTAGATTATCTTAGTGTGCCCTACGCTCAATCACAGGTCACTGCATAAGAGAGAGAAGGCAGAGATTGGAGTAATACCACCAAAAGGAAAGCTGACAGATATATATCTGGAGGTTGGAAAATGTGAGGAAGGTTCTTCCCTAAATCCTCCCAAGGGAGTGCGGCTCTGCTGTTCCCTGATTGCAAACTTCTGGTCTTCCAAACTGCAAGACAGCAGATTTCTATTTAAGATAGTAGGTGTGTGGTATTTGCTACAGCAGGCTTTGCACAGGAATGCAGATACCTACAGGTTCCTATGTCCATGCTCTGTCCTATGACACTATCTACCTGACATTAGCCTTAGATATCACACATTGAAATGTTCAGTAGTGTAAAACTGCTCACTACCCTCAGATATGAGGTATGATCAAAATATATGGTGAATGTCTAAATTTTTTTTAAAAAATTTTATTTTGAAAGTGGTAAAATACAACAGAACAAGACAGAATAAAGCCAACTAAGATCATACAGTGAAATTGGTACAGAACTTCACAGCAGGTTACCGGGATAACAGTAATAACTATCACAGTACATTTCATTATCTTTATAATAGTTGTTCTTTCAATCACATATATCAAAATGAGATGAAATAGAGATTATAGAACTTATCAAAAAAGAATATTGAATACAGCAGTACCATTAATCAGAATAGAGCAAAATAGTAATAAAAATATTTGCCTTCAAAGAGATGGTAGAAGGAAGTCCCCTTTATTTGCTATGGTCAACCTCCCAGGAGACGCTCAGATTTCTGGTTCCCATTTGCTAACGGGCGGGGGGGGGACAGGAGAAGCGGGGTAGGGGAAGTGGGATGTTTGACTCTAGGCCATGCATCAGTAGGTTCACTATTGCTTAGTGGGGAGGCAGGCTGGTTGTTTGCTTTCACAGCGTCCTAAGTTCCAACATGGCGTGGAACTCAGGAGCTGCTGGTAGTTCTCCTCCTGGAAGGGCCACAGTCTGCCACACCACCTGAATGTCTACATTACAGTAACAGACACCTTGCCATTAATCCCCGTCAAAATATCTAGCTTTACTTCTAGTACATCCCTTTATTCTTACCACTTTCTAAAGCAGTTCTGGAAATGCTCCTTCATGCAGGTCTTTGTGAGATATGACAAAAAAATATGGTAACACTGTTGCTGAGTGCTATTCAGCAGAGAGGCAGGTGAGCAAAAACACTGTGGTATGTCCTTATACACTGGATCTGGTACTGAGTAACTTCTGGTTCTTCCTCAAAGCAGAACTCACCATGAAATGTAAATGTTTTTAACCAATTCAGGATACTGAAACAGCTGTAACTGTGTGAATAAAAATACTCATGAAAGAGGACTTCCAGAACTGTTTTAAAATGTGGCAAGAATGATGGGATAAACGTGTTCAAAGTGAAGGAGAGTGATCTGAGGAGGATTAGGGGCAATGTTTCTTTTACAGCAGTATTTAAAAATTTAAGCATTTACTATACAGTTAGCTAGCCTACATTTGCATCTAACATTTCCTGAATTAGAATATAAATAAAGACTCTTCAGTATAGATCCTTAGCCACTTTACTGTAACATCGTTTTTGTTAATCCTCCTATGTTAAAAGAGCAAGAATCAAGTCACTTTTTTTTCTGTTTCCACAGCCCATGAAAGCACCCAGGTTGCCTTATGAGACTGCCACAGCTCAGCAAATGCTAGGTTAATTTTCTTAATTTGCCAAAGGTCCAACTCAACCCAGCAGTAACTAACAGGAGCCACTGTCTCTCACCTGGAGTATCACCTTAGCTTTCTCACTGGCGCTCCTCTGCCATGCTTCGTTCCCTACCACCTATTTCCAACAAGCATCCAGCATGGTTCCTTTAAAATAAATTTAATCATATCACTTCTTAGTTCAAAACACTGCCATGAAAATTGGAAAGTTGCATGCCAGCTATATCTCAATTAAATAATAACAGTGACAACCTCCCTACCTTCCTATATCCTCCCAGACTCCTCACACTGATCACAAGGCCTAGCATGATCTGGACCCCTCTTCCCTTTCTCTTTCAACTCAAACCACGCCCCTGTAACTCACACGACCTTGTCCACTGTGGCCTCCCTGATGCCAAGTCCCATAGTGGTTAAGCACATGTGTACCTTGGTGCCTTGGTGTTTGCTGCTGCCTACGCTGGAAGCATAATACCCTCCCCTCAAACCCAGATAGCCACAAAGCTCTTTCCTCGCCCTTAGGTCTCTGTAACATCATCCACCAGTGATGCCTTCTCTCCCTCTCCAGGTCTGAAGTAGCTGCCTCAGGCCTCTCTAACGCACCCCATTACTCTGGTTCCTCCATGAACCACTGCCCCACACATTACACGTCCACTTGCGTATTGTCTGCGAGCCGGTCCTAGACTGCCAGCTGCAGGTTGTGTTATTCACTCCTCTATTCCCAGTGCCTGAAATATTACCTGGAAAAATGAAATGAAATTTCCCTGAATGAAATTCATTAAGTGAAAAAAGAAATAAAATCTTCCTTCCGACTCAATGAGGGGAGCGCGCCTGCACAGTGGGCCGCAGGAACTGCTGTTCTGAACCCTTGGCCAGCTGCGGGTCAGCTCTCTGCAACTGCTACAGTGTCTTTCCAGCTACTTACAAGTTACTTTGCAAACCACTCTGCTTTCCATAGTTCATAGGTCACAAGGGGTCTAGGAAGTTCTTCTTTGACGATAAACAAATATAAACCCAAAAGGATACAGTTTTTGTTAACACACTTTTCCCACTGACATTTATCAATATAATGCCTGTTCATTACATAAATAATTTATAACTATCCTGTCAATAAATAACCAACAAAATAACAATGAAACAAATTAGACCTAGATGACTGAGATTCATAACTGAGACTGCCTCTATTAACGTAGTGACTAATAAATTTTCGCCTTCAAAAAATAAATCTGGTCCGACATGAGAACACACGCCTGTAATTCCAGCACTTGGGAGGCTGAGACAGGAGAATCATCAGAATTTGAGGCCAGTCTGAGTCACATCCAAGAGTCCCTGAAGTACATAGCAAGATCATGTCTCCAAAAAGAGAAATCTAATAGTTAGATAGTTGGACAAAAAGGAGGGAGGATCAGGGGAGGTGGAGTAGGAAGATTTTCCAACCAAGAACGACATTATAAAGCCATAGATTTCTGGTAAAATACTTTTTCTAGGTTTTTTGTTTCTTTTAAGATTTTAGATTGTGTTTTGTTTTGTCTTGTTTTGCTAAAAGGATATCGAACTCATGACCTCGTGCTTGCCAGGTAGACACTGTGCTGCTGAGCTAAATCCCCGACCCCATATTCTCTTTAATGCTATAAAAAATAATGCTCTATGGTACTTCTTATAGACTAATGTATTCCTTCTATGCCTGACAGTAAAATTCAAGAAAAGAATTTAAAATGAAAAGTACATAGCTTTTTTCCCAAACAAAAGAATATATAGATTGTAAATGATAAAGAAAAGGTAGAAACAAAATTAAAACCACCTAAACCCCCTCTGATATACTATTATATGGTATTTAAATATTAGGCTGTTACTATATCTGTATTAAGAAATCACATATAGTTACACATGCTAAAATATGTAATTTTGCATACTTTTAAAAATCATTTTATTAAGCTATGATTGATATAAAGTAACTACATGTTTAATGTACTACATAGAACTTGGATGTTTGGAGATTTATATAAACATGGACCCATCAGCCATCATTTCCATCACCCTGTATCTTTTGACTCGAGAACTGAGACCTTGCACACTATCACCTAGAGATACTGACTTATTCCTGCCCTTGCATTGTTTTTCTGTTTCTGACTCTGTTTACTTCCTTCTGCTAACTGCTCACCCTGCCTACTAGTGTTTTCAGTTCATTAGACTTGTTTTGGCCTTGTTGACTTCATGGTCTCCTTCTAGGACATCCTTGGAAGTTTCAGGAGTGCTGATTTGGTGGTCATGAATTTTTTATTGTGCTTTTTGTCATGGAAAAAATTTTCCATCAATTTTGAAAGAGTTTTATGGAATAGATTAATCTGGGTTGGAAGCTGTTTCATATGAGGTGTTGAAACACTTGACGGCAAGCTCTCCTGGTCTGTAAGACTTTGTGTTAGAGGTCTGCTGTAAGTCTAATGATTTACCTTTATAAGTGACCTATTACTTTTCTCTAACAGTTGTTATGATTCTGTCTTGTGTTGGACTACTGGAATGCTCCATGATATGTCATGGAGAAGTTCTTTTCTGATTGTGGTTATTTGGGGTTCTATATATCTTGCCTCTCTGTATGTTAAATTCTTTCCTCATATCTGGAAATTTTTTCTGCTATAATTTCTGTAAATAGGTTTCTTATGTTGCTTTCTAAGTGTTCACTAAATTCAATTAATCTTACTCTTCTTTGAATCATCTAGTCACTGGATTTTTAAATGTTGTTTTTTTTTAAGATATCTCTGAGTATGTGGTCATCTGTATCAGACCTATATCTAGTTCTGAATCTGCCCTGCATTGGTCACTTCTGCTGCCCATTACTGTCATTAGACTTGTTAATTCTAAATCTGGGTGGATTCCTGTTTGTTACCCCTTATGCATTCTAATACTGTGCTAAACTGGTCATTCATGTTTTGTGTCATCCTTTTAGCTCAGCTGGCTTTTTGTGAGTGTCTTTTGTAAGCTCACTGATCATTTACTTATTAAGTCCATTACTTGTTTAGTTATATCTTCTTCGAGCTTGCTGAGCACCTTATTGATAAGACTTTTTATCTTCTTTGTCATTTCATGTAATTCAGATGTTGGGTTTTTCATTTCCTCCCTGTTAATTCCCCACAGATCAGCACTGGAGAGCTGGAAGTTTTGGGAGGCATTTTGTTTCTTTGTCTTCTCAAGATTCTATTTGTGTGTGTGTGTGTGTATGTATGTGTGTACACACATGTACTGAGGTTTGCACTCCAATTATAGTGAAAAGATACTGATGGTAGTGTAGAGATCTCTCTAGTGCCTGCTTTTATAATGCTACACCTTGGGCATGGATAACTGTGGACCTTTGCTTCTGTCCCAAGTTGCAACACCTCCAGTAATTGTAGAGGGGAGGGTGTGCAATTTGTCCAGGATCCAGTTCCCAGGAAGTGAACCACAGTATTGTTTCTGACACAAAGATAAATCAATTAATAGCAATAAGTATGACATGCTGGCAAAAGTGACAAAATCAGCAGCAACAATAGAGTCAAAGATAAATGGATATTGACATATGATAAAAACCAATAAAAGCTACCACTGTACTACCCACAACCATAGAAAGAAGTCTAAAACCATAGACACAGGTACAAACCAAATATTGACATATGCTAATATTTACTAAATTCAAGCACACCACCCTTAAAATAGAAAGTAATTCAACAATAACAGAAGAGTTGACTAAACATCTAAATATTAATAACTATTAATTGTTAGACTACTAAAGATGGAGGGAATGGGAAACAGAGGTATGAAAGAAGTAAAATTTGAAAAATTAAGCAAAGGAAGATGAGAAGAGAAAGTGAAATAAAGAATCCTATTAAGCAGTAAAAAAAATTATTGAAATTTGATGTAATAGAAAAGAATGAACATGAAAAAAAGTTATGCCCCCTTTATCTCATCCTCTCCCTTATTTATTAAAAAATTATTTAATAAAAAAAGAAGAGAAAGAAAAGCCCAAATCCCCCCTGAAAAAAACAATAAATGAAAAAGAAAAAGAAAAAAGAATGTTTATAAAAGTGTGGTTTCTTTCTAGGGTCTGCAGTACTAGAATCTGCTGTAAATGGGGAGGGATAGTGACTCACTGCTAAGACCTATTTTGTTCCCATACTCACAGATTTGTGTGTGAATGAGGAATCCTGCTCTACATTCCTTACTGAGCGTGGCCCGCAAATGTTGTCTGCCCTAAAGCTATGAGTACTCTGCAGCTTCCAGTTTCTGAGTTTCTCTGAGCCCCTCAAGTCACAGCTTTCCCAGCCTACCCCATGGGTTTGTCTTTATTTGGTGCCCACTGCTCCAGAGGCTCCTCTGTCCATACAGCAGGCTACGGCAACCATCCAAACTGCAGTGTATCCTTACTCACTTTGGTAGATGAGAAAAGAGGTGCTGCCGGGGCAACACAAGATGCTGTGCTAAGATGTGTCTGAAAGAACAGCAAACATGAAGGCAAAGTTTCTGAATTAATGAATCTGTGGTAGGAGCCAACATTTACTAAACAGAATTTAACAGGACAGAGAAGTCTTGATAACAGACCCATACGTTTGTTCTGAGAAATAAAAGAGATAATGTGTTGAAGTGCTGTGAAAAATATTAAAAAGGCAGCATACATATCACATATTTTATAATGTTACATAAAAACAATATTAAAATTCTAATACAATAATTTACAAAATCATTTTTGTACCATGTCTCTGTTATTAGTGTAAGAACTTAAATTTTAAAACAGTGCAGGTTTTTTTTTTTTGTCTACTATTCAAGAGTAAAGAAAAAACCTAGATATGCAACGGCAAGACGGTCTCTTGTACAAATTCAAACTGATTCAGACCATCTTCTGGGATCCAAGCTTAAGAATCTTCTGAGGTCAACTCTGGGTACATGTGGGAAGAATACAGTGATCCATTAAGTGTTTTATTGGGCAGGAACAGAGTATGATGGCATTTTCTCTAATACGTTTGAAGTTCTTGACTGTGGTATTTGTGTGTAAGTACTCTGAGCATGAGATAACATGGGGGAATTGTTTAAAAAAAAAAAAAAAACAATGTCCTTCACCTGCAATCACAATTCATTTTCAGTTTTTAATAAAATAGCATACAGAAGAAACACATTTCTGTTACATATTTAATTGTAGAACCAGCTTGCCTCCCTGGTTAGAAGCTGTGGTGTGGCAGGCTGCAGCTGTCCCAGGGCAAGAACCACCAGCAACTCCTGAGATCCTCCTCATGTTGGAACTTAGGACACTGGAAAATCAAGCAACCAGCTCACCCCTCTGCTAAGCAGTAGTGAGCCTACTGCACACGGGCTGAGAATCAAACATCCCACCTCTCCCCCTCCCCTGATAGCAAATGGGAGCCAGAGATCTGAGCATCTCTTGGGAGTTTGACCATAGGCTGTATACCAAATAAGTGGGATTCCCTTCTACCATCTCTTTGAAAGCAAATATTTTTATCACTTGCTTTGCTTTATTCTGATTAATGGTACTGCTCTATTCAATACTCTGTTTTGATAAGTTCTATAATGTTCTTTATTTCATTTTATTTTGCTATACCTGATTGAAAGAACAACTATTGTGAAGATAACGAGATATACTTGTGATACCTATTACTGTTATCCTGGTAACCTACTGTGAAGTACTGTACCAATTTCACTACACTGTCTCAATTGGCTTTGTTCTGTCTTGTTCTGTTGTATTTTATTACCTTCAAAATAAGAAAAAGTTTTTAAAAATTATGTTAATAAATGGGCTTGTGTTTGACAAGTCTTTTGTGAATTCAACAAGTTTAATGCCATATAGTTCAGATTCATGATCATTCATGAAAAAGCACAGAAACTTTTGTAATCTGTCAGACATTGTAAAGTTGGCTCAGTGATATTCTTAAAGTGTTGATTTATGCATATTAAAATATTTTAATTGTGAAAATAAATACACATATATGATAAATATTTAAACAATATACTAAAAAAAGAGGTCTCATTCCCAACCCAGACAATACTTCCATACTCCTGTGCCTGTTTAAGTTTCTTCTGGACTTTTTAAACAAAATCTATTCATATACAAATATATTTATACATACATACATATATACACACACGCGCAAAGAGACAGGTAAAAATATGTCCTTTCAGCCAAAAATAGGAACATAATGCATACATGGTTCACTAATCCATTTTTAAACACTCACTACCAGTACATTTGCATCTTTAGCAGTTTTTTTATTTACTTTTTCTTAATTTTCTGTTTACTTTTACATTAATACAAATTATTTGCTGCTATGTAGAATCCAATTTAGACATTAATTTAAAAAAATATGGATACAATATAAAAGAGGCTTATACAAATGACCACACTTTTCATACAAAGCAATATACAAATACGAAAATTCAATTCTAATGTGGTGCTGAAGGACACAAGACCTAAGCAACCCAAATTGCTAGTAGATACAACTTGCTTCATTATTGTATTGATTACTCAACATTTAAAGCTTTGTATTTCAACCTAAACATGTAGATCACTTATAATTTTTTTCAAGGAATATTTTCGCTGGGTGTGGAGGCACATGTCTATACTTCTAGCACTCAGGAAACTGAGACAGGAGGATTACCACAAATTCAAAGTCAGCATGGCCTACACAGTGACTTTAAGGCCAGCCTGACTATATAGTTAAGATCTACTTTTTGAAAATTTTTCTGTAAAGTATTTGATCCCACATTACAATTCTTATTTCTATCCACTGCTTCTATATGAAAGTCCACATTCAATTCTCTAATGTATAACATGGTGTGACTTCTCACCATGAAGTGGAACTTGTTAGAGGTTTCCTAATATTCTCTAAGTTTAGAATACATGTTTCTAACATTAAACACAACAGTTTTCCATTATCAGATTTCCACAACTGATTTCATTCATGAGTTTTTTCAATGAGTTTTCATGTGCTTGATAAGTGATGCATTTTGTTTGAAGGTTTTCCCACATTCATTACATTCATAGGGTTTCTCTCCTGTGTGGGATCTCTGATGTATAACGAGTTGTGACTTTGCATTGAAAGCTTTTCCACATTCATTGCATTCATATGGTTTCTCACCTGTGTGAGTTCTTTCATGTACAATGAGATGTGACTTTTGGCTAAAAGCTTTCCCACATTCATTACATTCATATGGTTTCTCCCCGGTATGAACTCTCTGATGTTGAGTAAGACCTTCAATTTGTTTAAAGGCCTTCCCACACTGATTACATTCGAAGGGATTTTCACCAGTATGGGTTCTCATATGGTAAGTAAGAGATGAGCTATGTCCAAAGGCTTTTCCACATTCATCACATTTATAAGGTTTCTCTTTTGTATGAGTTCTTTGATGTATAATGAGGTGTGACTTTTTGCTGAATGTTTTCCCACACTCATCACATTCGAAAGGTTTCTCACCTGTATGAATTCGCATATGTTTTGTCAGG
This sequence comes from Cavia porcellus, assembly GCF_034190915.1. Classification (NCBI taxonomy): domain Eukaryota; kingdom Metazoa; phylum Chordata; class Mammalia; order Rodentia; family Caviidae; genus Cavia; species Cavia porcellus. The sequence goes on along the minus strand of NW_026947484.1, from coordinate 174,994,756 downwards.
GATGAACTATACTTAAAACCTTTGCCACATTCATTACATTCATATGGTATTTCACCTGTATGAGTTCTCACATGTTCAGTAAGAGATGAGTTATACCTAAAAGATTTTCCACATTCCTTACATTCATAAGGCTTTTCACCTGTATGAGATCTCACATGTTGGATAAGGTTTGAGCTGTGTCTAAAAGTTTTTCCACATTCAGTACATTCATAGGGCTTTTCCCCAGTATGAATTCTTAGGTGGTCAGTAAGGGCATGTTTATGACCATGGGCTTTGCCACATTGAACACATTCATATGGCTTTTCTCCAGTGTGAGTTCTCTGATGTACAACAAGGTGAGACTTCTGACTAAAGGCAATTCCACATTCATTGCATTCATATGGTTTCTCCCCTGTATGAGTTCTGTGGTGGTCAATAAGTCCTTGTTTATGGCTGAGAACCTTGCCACATTGATCACACTCATAGGGTTTCACAGAAGCTTGAATTTTTTCAGTCTTAGCAGATGATGTCTCATGTTTCTCTCCCATTTGGATTTTGTCTTTCTTAGTACAGGATGAATGATGATCATATAATTTCTTTTGTTTCTTGCCAGTTTGAGTTTTGTCACACTTATCAGAAGTATGGTTGGATAATTTATCAAGTTTCTTTCCAGTTTGATTTTTGTCTTTCTTTGTATCAGATAAGCTATGCTTTAATGCCTTCTTGTGTTCTTTAGCAATATCAGGTTTCTTTTTTGCAGAGTTTTTTACATGACCAAGTGAGTCTACATTCTGTTTCAAATCCTTTCCATGTGAATCAAATTTAAACTTTTTCTGTGAAGGACTATGTTTTGTACTCACATTTTTTTTCTCCAATGAAATACACTCACCGCCTTTCTTCTTAGTTGGAGTTTTCTGGAATGCACATTCCCTAATGTGTTTGTCTTGAGATTTCTCATTATTCTTTAGCTGGTCATCTTGATGAACTTCTAAAATAGAATTTAATGATATATTCTCATGAATTTTCAAACATTCATATAACTTCATTATAAGATTTAGAAATAATTTGCTATGAGGTGAAAAGAACTATCATGAAGAAATGTCTATATCATCTTAGATTTGAGGAGACAAATGTTGCAGTAAAGCCAAGAAATAAAATTGTTAACAGTGATTAGAAACAGGTTTGACTGCTTAAAAATATGACCCTGAAACCTTGGATCAAAGATGAAATAAACACAAGGACTACTATAGTTCGTATCTAGATCTCCCCATAAAACCTGAGGTGGTCATACGTAGGACTTTTCAGAGACTGGATCTGGAGCTAGATGTGGAGTGTGTGATGCTGTGATCAAGGGTGTTTGATTACTAAATTAATCTATTTACTGGTTTTCCATAGTTCTGGGTATGGATGGGGATGTAACTCAGCAGTACAAGTACCTACCTGGCAAGTGCAAGGTCCTAAATTCAATTCCCAGTACCAAAAAGTCTGCATAGCTCTGGGTGTGGATAATGGAAAGCCCTAAGCTGGATGTGAGTACTATCCACCCTAAGGGCATGTAGCCTGGATAGAATATAGGGAGCAGAAAGAGGTCTCTACATTTCTGCTTCACTCTTTGCTGCCTTCTACCCAGCATGAACTATTTCTTCTCTGTGATGGCCCTCTGCCATGCCACCCTGCCTTGAAGCCAGCCAACCAAGACCTGAAACTACTACAAATTGCGAGCTATAATAAACTTTCCTCCTCTAACTTTGGGTATCCAGTATTTTGTCTCAGCAATGAGGAAAGTAACTAAGCCAAGAATATTAATCAGAGAATAAATGAAGCTAAAAGACCTTGGGAATATAGCCAATATATTCTGAATCTCTCCTCAACCATAGATGCCCAGATCTAAAAAATACCAGTTTATGCATAATATTTAGTGCCCATGGCTTGTACTATATTACTCTACCTCTCCATATTCAGTTGTAAACACATCTGGTTCAATCCAATATATCCAATGAGACTCTTCCTCTCAAAAATGTAGCAGACTCTGATTAGGCACAGTAGCAAGAACTTGTAATCCCAGCTACTTGGGAGGGTGATAGAGAAGCATTACAAGCTTGAGACAAGCATGGGAAACTTAATGAGAAATTATGTCAAACTAAGAATTTAAAACACCTGGGGGTTTAACTAGTGGTAGAGTGTTTGCCTAGCATGTATGAGGTCCAATTCTCAATATCATCAAAATAAATTTAACTTCATTGGGTTTCCACTCACTGCTTAAATTTTAAAAATTATACAAGACAAGCACTAGTAAAGCCACAAATTCACTATATGACCAAAAACTCCTCAGGACAAAGAATGAAGCACATACACATAGAGAAGCAGAAATATAACATTTTATATGCTTAAATACACCACTTGTACTTTAATTCCCAGTGGCCTCCTAGCTCCCTGTTCCAGTTCCTAGTAAGATCTGGTTAAAGTATCTCCCCTTAGATTATAAGAGAAACACTGTAGAGAGGCTACACTGACTCCATTTTGTCCCAGGTACATCCAGTCAACAATGTTTTGGGAAAAAGTGCAGGCCTTGAAACATTCCCCCCACCCCAGTGTAAAACCATGAGGTCCTATAAGGACAAGAAGCAAACAAGTTATATAATCTAAGATTGTGCAATTTGAGTTTCTTTGTTCTTTATCTCAAGAAAAGCTGCTTGTCGCAAATAGATTGGAAAGTTATAACACTTTTGGGCCATGTAAAACTACACAGCTGGAAGGAAGGAAAACCTTGTGGCTTTAGTAAGTAAAGGAGTACAGCTCAAGATCAAGCTCAGAGGTAAAAAAGGTTGAGCAACACTCAGAAAGATAATGGGTTGACCCCCTAATCTAAAAACTAAAGGACCTAGTGGAACCCAAAACATACAAAGCATCCTGAGAAGGAGAAAAGTGAGAAATTGTCTAAAAAAGGCAGGCAGAGGACATTGTTAATAGTGTATCATGATTTAAAAGTCACAGTAGTCTTATCACTCTGTTTAGTTTGAATTTATTTTGTTCCGGTCTGTCTACTCATATTAGATTTGAGGGCACAGACAGTTATCCCAAAAATAGAAGGTTATACCATGGTAACTATCCTTAATTTCCTATTAACTTAAACTGAAACCCTGTATTACACACATTGTCTTATTATGACTGATCTTATTTGAAGCTGGTTTGTTAGACTGCTGTTTTGCCTTGACTGTTTTTATCCTAATTTGGTGTGCTTGATAGTAGCAAGTCTAAGAATAGAGGCAACTACTCTGAAGATGACAAGATGTAAAAGATACTCATTCTGGTTTGATTATTAACTGCTTGCAAAGTTCTACAATGTCTCCAAAGTTGTGTTTTTATTAAAATAGCCATGTAACGCTATGTTCAATTATATTATGTCTGATGATGTAGACAATTCTATTGAAAATAACAAGAGAAAGCATAGTAATTACTATAAATCACCTAATATTGTGGTCTTATATGTCTTTTTCATTTCATTTTTTTCTAGGAATTTGTTTTGTTAGCTTGTTATGATCTGTTTTCCCTATAATACAGAAAGGATAGATATACATGTAGAAATTCACACATGGGGAGAATTTTTAAACTATTTACAGGAACAGATTATATAATACAAGATGTAATGAACAGATACTCTGAAGAAGAAGAGACACTAAGAAACCCAATGCTAATCCTGTAGCATTATCATATAAAATCTAGAAATACTATTATTCACTGTTCAGAGTGATATTAGTCTAGTTTCTTATGTTCAATTTCAGCATACGTAAAGATGAGGACACCTTCTACAAACAGAATGAGAGACATTATGGCAGTCATTATTGACTTCCCCAGTGTCAAGTCTTGACGACCTAAAAGGCCTTCATCATCCTGTAATGATTTGATTAGTTCTATAATGTTCATTATGTATTCACTGTGTGTGAAGATGGGGACAACTATTTGGAAGAAAACTAGAGACAATAAGATAGACAGTGAAGATCTGCAGTGGAATTGCTTTGAAATCTGTGTTTCTTTAAATTGTTTCCTTATGATCTGTTTTGTTCTATTTTGTTATGTTTAATCTTATCCTCTTTAAAATAAAAAAATCAAAAAAAAAGTAAAAAAATAAAAAAAAATCAATAAAAGCTGCTTGTTTATGCTGGCCAGGCAGCAGCCATTAGGATGTATGACATTTTGTTTTCCTTTTGTTTGCAAGACCCCAACAATACACCCATGACCTAATCAGAATTCCTGTTTAATAATGCTATCTAAAGTAAACCAGAAAAGAAAATGAGTCTACTAAGGAAACTAATATATGACTGAGGAAATAAACAGAAAAAGGTGTTCCACTGCTGTTTATTCCAATGCTACTGATTTGTTGTGAAGAAGAAGAAGAAGAAGAAGAAGAAGAAGAAGAAGAAGAAGAAGAAGAAAAGGAGGAAGAGGAAGAAGAAGAAAAGAGGAAGAAGAAGGAGAGGAAGAGGAGGAAGAAGAAGATACAGTAGTAGTAGCAGCAGCAGCAGTACCCTACAATTCCTCAGTTCTCTGATGACTTTACAAAATGATACAATTCACAGAAAAGAGCTCATCAAACAAACCCCACAGCATCTGGATTTACAGTGCACATGCACTCCAACAGTTTGTCATGGAACAGTTTGTTCTCGTCTAGTCATGACCACTGCTAATTCTAAATGCTAAGTCTATCCCCACCTCAAAGTAGCTGCTCACATTCTTACCCTATACATTACAGAATTACATATTTTGAATCATATTCTCAACACTATCTCCCTTCTCTAAGACCATCACCCATACTCACAGGTATAGGCAGACATATTCACAATGTATGATCCAACTTCTGGTTGAAAGCAGTTATTGAACAGTGGTAAATACCAGTCCTTAAGTGGTTCAATAATATTTTTCTTCTAGGAAATTGGGGCTCAAGGGGCTGGGGATTTAGCTCAGTGGCATAAGCGCCTGCCTTGTAAGCAGGCAGTCGTGAGTTCGATCTCTGGCACCAATAAAAAAAAAGGACGAAATTTTGGCTGAAATAACACTTGTGCTAGCTAAACAGGGATATCATATGTGTAAACCTATAAATTTAAGAACTAAGGCTGCCATTTGGGGGTGGTCTTTTTCAGTTACATGTATAGCAAAGCAGATAAAGCTTCAAAGTGAGAATTAAAAACACTAAAAGAGTCCCCACAATCTGAAAAAGCAAAGAAAAAAAAGTGAACAGCCACTCTTGTGGTAAAGGGAAAATAGGAAAAAGTACAAATTGGACTTGATGAACAGACAGTCAGGAAATACTATCACTTTAATGATGAACATTTAAGAGATCAGCTTCTATGGAGTAGAAGGTGTTAGTAGAAGGTGTTTAGGAGGTGTTGTGAGATGCAGCACCCTAGGAGAAAAAGTGTAACAGAATCTCCTCCTAAGTATCATGACAAGGCCAGGTTCTCCAACGCCACGGATGATGGGGAAGATGAGGGCAAATTCTTTTGAGGGTAAAAGGATCAAAACTCAAAGCCGCTCTCCCACCCGGGGCCCAACTACCACCACTGGGGACCAGAAGGTGCACATCCAGCCGAGCGGCACCAGCCCTGCTGCCGCCTCTCCTGCCCAGGGCCCAACTACCACCACTGGGGACCAGAAGGTGCGCATCCAGCTGAGCAGAGGCTGGCCCTGCTGCCGCCTCTCCTGCCCAGGGCCCAACTACCACTGCTGGGGACCGGAAGGTGAGCGTCCAGTGGAGCGGTGGCCGGCCCTGCTGCTGCCTCTCCTGTCCGGGGCCCATACTATGACCACTGGGGACTGGAAGGTGCACATCCAGCTGAGCGCAGGCCGGCCCTGCTGCCGCCTCTCCCGCCCAGGGCCCAACTACCACCACTGGGGACGGGAAGGTGAGCGTCCAGCTGAGCGGAGGCCTGCCCTGCTGCCGCCTATCCCGCCCAGGACCCATACCACCACCACTGGGGACTGGAAGGTGTGCATCCAGCTGAGCAGAGGCCAGCCCTGCTGCCACCTCTCCCGCCCAGGGCCCAACTACCACCACTGGGGGCCGGAAGGTGCGCATCCAGCAGAGCGGAGGTGACTCCATCCAGGCCTGAAACTGTGCAAATTGAAGAAGCTTTAGGTCTACCTGAGAGGAGCCTGGCAAGCCTCTTTTAATCCAAGGGCTCCGCTGCCCAAGGAGGGAACTACTACAAGAGGAATTCCCAAGAGCACAGGACGTAAGAGTCAATTTACAACACAACCAGGGGAAACTCTGAAACAACACTTGAAACACAGTAATATAGGAAAATGACAAAACAAAAGACCAAAATGCAATCTCAAACACCCAACCGATCCCCCCAAGAAAGCCTAGGAGCCATGTACATAGAAGAAAATAGATGCCATATACCTGAAATACCTGAAACAATAGTAATAGAAATAAAGAAGCAGCTCTGGGAAGCTTTGAAGGAATTCAAACTAGAAATAATATATCAGGTAAAAGAAGAAATAATAAAAGAAATGAAGGAGATGCTGAACATATCTAAAGAAGACACAGCTAAAAAATGGGAGGAACTAAACAAAAGGATAGAATCTCTGGATGAAAAATATAAGAAACAAACAGAATATATAAAACAGATGCAAAGAGATATACAGGAAATCAAAAACAACACTGAAAGTTGTAAAAGCCACCTCAATGAATGCGAAGATAGAATTTCGGACCTCGAAGACAAGATTGCAGCCAGAGAACAGGAAAGGAAAGATCTTTTAAAAATAACAAGAAATCAAGAAATAACAATACAACACCTGCAAGATGACGCAAAGAAAAACAACATCAGGTTGATAGGGATAAATGAAAAAGAAGGAGACAATACAAAGGATGTCAAGAGGATATTTAGAGAAGTAATTGCTGAAAACTTCCGAAACATGAAATTGGAAACTGACATCAGGATCAATGAGGCATATAGAACCACAAATAGCCATAACCAAAATAAAACTACACCCAGACATATAATAATCACCATTCCAGAAATCGAACAAAAGAATAGAATATTAAAAGCTGTCAGAGATAAAAGACAGATCACCTATAAAGGAAAACCCATCAGAATAACAGCAGACTTCTCAACACAAACAATAAAGGCAAGAAGAGCATGGAGTGAAGTATTTCAGACCCTAAAGGAAAATGATTTCCAACCTAGACTGATGTACCCTGAAAAACTGTCCTTCAAAATTGATGGAGAAAGAAGATACTTCCACGACAAAGAACAGCTGAAGAAATTCATGATCACCAAGCCAATCCTGTGAAGAATACTGAAAGACAGTCTAGATACACTTAAGAAAAAACCACTTAACAAAGCAGACAATTAAATAGAACAGAAAGATAAAGATGCAACAGCAGAAATATAACATGTCACTAATAAACCAATATATAACACTTATAACCATTAATGTAAATGGTCTCAATGCACTAATTAAAAGAAATACACTGGCAGAATGGATCAAGAAACAAAATCCAACCATATGCTGTCTACAAGAAACCCATCTAACCCAAAAGGATACTCACAGACTGAAAGTCAAAGGATGGAAAACAATACTTCATGCAACAGGAACCCCCAAAAAAAGCGAGGGTAGCTATTCTGTTTGCAGGCAATGTGAACTTCAAACCAATAATGATCAGAAGAGACAAAGCAGGTCACTACATACTGGTTATGGGAAAACTTCAAGAGGAAGAGATAACTATCTTAAATATATATGCACCAAATTCCAAAGCACCCAATTATATAAAACAAGTAATATCAGAAATGAAAAACCAAATTAGCAGTAATACAATTATAATAGGAGATTTTAACACACCATTGACACCAATGGACACATCAACAGGACAGAAAATCAGCAAAGAGATAAAAGAACTGAATTACACCTGTGAACAAATGGAATTGATAGACATATACAGAGTATTCCGCCCAACAACAACAGAATACACATTTTTCTTAGCAGTACAAGGGTCATTCTCTAAAATAGACCATATATTAACTCATAGAACATATTTAAAGAAATGCAAAAGAGTTGAAATCATCCCCTGCATGTTATCAGGTCATAGTGCTATGAAATTAGTAATTAATGATAAAAGATACTGCAAAAATCCCATAAAAACATGGAAATTGAATATCACACTCTTGAGAAATAAGTGGGTTACAGAAGAAATTAAACAATACCTACAAACAAATGAAAACACAAATACAACTTACCGGAATCTGTGGGTTGCAATGAAAGCTGTCCTTAGAGGGAAATTTATTGCACTGAGTTCCCACATCAGGAAAACAGAACAAATACAAATAAATAACTTGATGCTACACCTCAAACAGCTAGAAAAAGAAGAGCAAGTCAAGCCCAAAGCCAAAACAAGAGAGGAAATTATAAAAGTCAGAGCAGAAATCAATGCAATAGAGACTAAGAAAACAATACAAAGAATCAATGAATCAAAGAGTTGGTTCTTTGAAAGAATAAATAAAATTGATAAGCCCCTAGCCAACCTTATTTTTAAAAGGGAAGAAAAAGCTCAAATTCATGCAATAAGGAATGAAAAAGGTGAAAACACTACAGACCCAAGAGAAATACAGATCATCAACACCTATATCAAAAACCTCTACTCTCAAAGGTTAGATAACACAGAAGAAATAGACAGATTTCTAGAAGCATATGAAGTACCAAAGCTAGGTCAAGAAGAAGTAAAACTGCTGAATAACCCAATTTCTATTCATGAAATCGAAAATGTAATTAAGTCATTACGTACAAAGAAGAGCCCAGGCCCAGATGGATTCACTGCAGAATTCTACAAGAAATACAACAAGGACCTAATGCCGACACTCCTCAAACTCTTCAATGAAATTGAAAGGGAAGCATTCCTTCCTAAGTCATTCCTGGAAGCAAATATTACTCTAGTACCAAAACCTGAGAAAGACCCAACTGAAAAAGAGAACTACAGACCAGTCTCCCTAATGAACACAGATGCAAAGATCCTCAATAAAATATTGGCAAATAGGATGCAGCAATTCATCAAGAAGATTATACACCATGACCAAGTGGGATTCATTCCAGGTATGCAGGGATGGTTCAACATACGTAAATCAATAAATGTAATCCACCATATCAATAGAGTCAAAAGTAAGAATCACATGATCATTTCTATAGATGCAAAAAAGCTTTTGATAAGGTACAACATTCATTTATGACAAGAACCTTACAGAAAACTGGAATAGATGGTCTTTACCTCAACATAATAAAGGCCATCTATGACAAACCAACAGCCAGTATCATACTAAATGGCCAAAAATGGAAGGCCTTTACTTTAAAATCAGGCACAAGACAAGGATGTCCCCTGTCACCGCTCCTATTTAATATAGTACTGGAAATACTAGCCAGAGCAATTAGACATGAAAGAAAAATAAAAGGTGTAAAGATAGGAAAAGAAGAAGTTAAATTATCTCTATTTGTAGATGATATGATACTCTACAAAGAAGACCCTCAAAACTCCATTGAAAGACTCCTAGATATAATAAATAAATTCAGCAATGTGGCTGGATACAAAATCAATACTCAAAAATCAATAGTATTCTTATATAATAACAACAAAATCACAGAGAGAGAAATAAGAGAAGCCACACCCTTCACACTAGCAACCAAGAAAATGAAATATTTAGAAATTACTCTCACGAAAGAAGTGAAAGACCTATACAGGGAAAGTTATAATACATTGAAAAATGAAATTGAAGATGATCTCAGGAAATGGAAAGACATCCCTTGCTCATGGATAGGAAGAATAAATATTGTGAAAATGGCCATTCTCCCAAAACTGTTTTACAGATTCAATGCAATCCCAATAAAAATACCATCAACATACCACATAGATCTCGAGAAATAAATCCTAAAATTCATCTGGAACCAGAAGAGACCTAGAATAGCAAGGACAGTTCTAAGCAGCAAAGGAAAGGCAGGAGGCATCACAATCCCTGACTTGAAGTTATACTACAAAGCAACTGTAGTAAAATCAACATGGTACTGGAATCAAAACAGAGCCGAAGACCAATGAGATAGATTGGAAGACACAACCACAACTACAAACACACTCAACCACCTCATCTTTGATAAAGGGGCCAAACAGGTTCACTGGAAAAATGACAGTCTCTTTAATAAATGGTGTTGGAAAAACTGGCTCTCCATATGCTGAAAACTAAAACTAGACCCATGCCTGTCACCATATACTAAAATAAAATCTAAATGTATCAAAGATCTAAATATTAAAACAGAAACACTAAATCTATTGGAAGACAAATTGGGTAAAAACCTTGAAGACATAGGGGTAGGTAGAGAATTCATGAACAAGACTCAAACCACATGGGAAATACTTCCCAGAGTCAATAACTGGGATCACATCTTATTAAAAAGTTTCTATACATCGAAAGAAATCTTTAACATAGTGAAAAGAAAACCCACAAACTGGGAAAAAATCCTAGTGAACTGTCCCTCAGACAAAGGACTTCTGTCTAAAACATACAAAGAATTAAAATAAATCAGACCCCCAAAATTCAAAGACCCCATCCAAAAATTGGCATCAGAGATGAATAAACAATTTTCAGATGAAGAAATACAAACGGCAAATAAATATATGAAAAAATGTTCAGCATCACTAGTCATTAGAGAAATGCAAATTAAAAGCACACTGAGATTTCATCTCACTCCTGAAAGAATGGCCAAGATCAAGAAAACCACCAATAACAAATGTTGGAGAGGCTGTGGGGAAAAAGGAACTCTCCTGCACTGTTGGTGGGAGTATAGACTGGTGCAACCATTGTGGAGATCAGTCTGGAGATTTCTTAGAAAGCTGGGACTGGCACCATTTGACCCAGCTATTCCACTCCTAGGCATATTCCCAGAAGAACTGAAAGCATCATACCACAATGATATATGTGCACCCATGTTTATAGCAGCACAATTTGTAATAGCCAGATCTTGGAAACAACCTAAGTGTTGATCAACGGAGGAATGGATAAAAAAGTTGTGGTATTTTTATACAATGGAGTACTACTCAGCTATAAAGAATGATCACATTGAGACATTTATAAATAAATGGATGCAGCTCGAGACCATACTTATAAGTGAAATAAATCAAACTCACTGGTATAAATACCGAATAGTTTCCCTAGTGTAAGAAACGATAAGAATACATGAAAGTACATGGTAATCATGATTCCCTGTCACACTGGTTTGAAGCCATATAATGTTTTCACTCATTACTTGGAATGGTTTTAATTTGGGTGTTTTTATATTATTGTCTGTGATACTACAAATGACTATTTTGAAGAGAATAAGAGCGTAATAGCTAGCGCTGATTTAATATCATCCTGTTTTGAAGCCCCATCAAGTTTTTGTTCATTTGTTTCCATTGGTTCTAACATGTGGTACCTTACTATATGTTAATGTATGTGATAGTATAAGCAAGTTTGTTATAGACAAAGAGATAATATAGAAATTCATATTTGGTTTCTGCTAGCTGGTTCTAAATTCCCTGCAACAATTTCATTCTCTTGAATGGTCTCACACTGTCTTGATAAATTTGATGCTATAGTATACGAAGTTAGACTCAAATATTTCAAGGAAAGAGTCACTATGGTAACTACTATTAATGTCAAGCTATCTGGGGGTGAAACACAATGATGGTTAAATTTTTCGATTCTGACCGGTGTTGTTATGTTGACACGTTCTTTTTTTTTTATCTCAGTCTCCCCACCTTTTTCTTCCCTTTTTTTTAAAAAAATTAATTTATTTCTTAGTATCTTTTAACTAAGGGAAAATTAAATTAAAAATATTGCGATAGATTATAGTAAATTTTTTTGTTTCCCTATTAACCTGATTTGAACCCCTGTAGTGTTCTCCATATCTTGTTCTGACTGATTTTATTATATTCTGTTTCGCTTAATAGCATCAAGTTTGAGGGTACAGGCAACCATTTGGAAGGCAACCAGATATTCTATGATGCCCATTATTATTTCACTATTATCTTCTTTGGAATCCTGTAAGCTCTCCAATGTGGTTTTATTGGTCTTATGTACAGTTTTGTTCAATTCTTTTATACTAGCTGATATAGGCTACTCTTTTTAGGATAACAAGAGGCATAATGGTAACCATTGTTGATCACCTAGTAATCCCCCCCTTATTTTTTTTATTTTTTATCTTATTTTTTATTTATTTATTTTTTTTTCTTCATTTTATGCTATGTCCATCCTCCTGATCTAAATGACTCTGTTTTGCTTTGTCACATTGGGTTTTTCTTTGGTCTGTCTTGTTTTGTTTTTTGTTTTTTGGCCTTTTTTTCAATCTTTTTTCTTTTCCTCTTCAAAGAAAAAGTTAAAAAAAATTGTGGAAGTAATGGAAACTAAAATGCGCGATTGTTAGTGTAAAAAAGAGGAAGGAAAGTGATCTCAAGGATATAACTGCAAGTTTATTTAAATGTGTAGGAAAGGGAACCATATTGCTGAGTTTTTCTTGGATCATTGAACAGAACTGACTGCAATATCACTGTATTAATCTCCACTTTGTATGCTTTAATTTTGTAATCTGGACAGCTGTTTGTGAGTTGATAATGTGTGATCTATTAACTGGTGAACTCTTACTGTATGTTTTTTTCTCTTGAAATTCTGTGTTGCTTCTAGCCTTTTACTGTCTTGCTTCGTTTAGTTTTGTTTTTCTCTTTAAATAAAAAAAAAAAAAACTCAAAGCCTTCTTGACATGTTAAAAGAATCTCTTATGATGGGTTGGGCCAGTCACAGCTGACATCTTCCCTTATCAAAAAAAGGTAGAATGCACTAAAAGAAAAATTCACATGAGGGAAAGGAAGAAAATCTGAACTAGAGAACTGATACAATAACAGGGTCACACTGGAGAGAGTAGAGTCTGGCAGTGCATTTGATTAGGGTTAGAAGCTTCTCTTGAATTTGAGATAGCAAGTGAAACATGGATTTTAAGCTAAAACAACTTTTACTTCAGAAACTAAAGTGTGGAACTCACTAGGCCCAGAAAATCATTGGAGTGAACAGAATATTCCTTTCTTAAAGTATCTCCAAAAAGTACATAAAAACCTGAACCCAGGAAAAGTTAGCAGTGATAAAGATGTCACTATGCTTTTTTCCATTGTAACACCATGCGTCAGGAAGAAAAGTCATGGTGGCCAAAACTGTAGTCATTAACAGCTGGCTCAGAAACTCCACTGGAACCTGTTGATTTGTCATTTAAAGGATAGGTCTCTCTTGTCTCAGGAAGTTCATGGGAATTTAGACAAATCAAGATCCAAGAAAATTTTAAAAGACGTGGTAGATCATATGAACATTTGTGTGATGTGAGAACTGATAAAAAACAAAACAAAAAGCAAGTGAGGAGAGTATGGTAACCTGTAGGACACAGAATAGAAGATGAGAGTAGACATTGATAAAACAGGAAAGGTGAAAGGAAACTCTTAATTCATAAATAAAGATAAAGTTTTCAATTTCTAACACCTTAACAAATACACTGTTCTAAAAGCTGTTTGATTGTTCTATAAGCAGAGCAAACAGGAGTCTATAAAGGAATTAGAGATGTTCATTATAAGTCACCAGTGTAGAATCAAGAGTTTACATTTGCATAATAAAGATCTTTTTAAGATAGACAGAAAAAAAGAACAGATAGTAAAAGACAAAACCTTAGGGACACTTCAGCCGAGTGAAAAGGAGGAAAAGATCATGAATAAGTAGTAAAGAAGCACTTAAGAGACAGGATACAGGCAGGGGATTTAGCTCAGCGGCACAAGCACCTGCTGGACAAACACAAGGTCCTGCATTCAATCCCCAGTAAGAAGGAGAGAGAGAGAGAGAGAGAGAGAGAGAGAGAGAGAGAGAGAGAGAGAGAGAGAGAGAGAGAGAGGATATGATATATTTAAAGTGGTGTAATTAGGTGGACAAGAAGCGCAGGTATGCACCAGAAGGTAAGTAGTGGTAACTTTAGTCAGAAATGTAGACAGAAGCATGGATTCTGCAGAACTTGACTCTAAGGGATAAGGAGAAAATGAACATGGCAGTGTGTTATAGACCATAGGCCTGGAGCATTTCAGAGTCAGAGGAGACAGATAGAAAGTCAGCAAGGGCAGAAGCATCATGCCAAGATACATGGAAATAAGACAGACCTAAGCATGTCTGAATATATACAGACATAACCTGATGCCTTGAGAAACTGAAATGTGGTTAGAGGAAAACTACGCATATAAAGAAAAGAGAATTTTCAAAATACCCACTGCTTTAGATAAGGTAAATAGGAATAAGATTACGAGAAGTGCTAAGAGGTCATCTGCAAGCTGAGCAATGGAGCACATGGTAAAGGAAATAATACTACATGGAGAAATCAGGCATCTGAAGGGCTGGTACTGAAGGTATAGAGCTCTGATTTCCACCTTTTTCCCTGTCACAATCTGAATGGTATAATGAATTGTATTATTGTACCCTATGGAAGGAAAATCCCTTCCAGTTCCTCCCTAATGCATGACCATTTGAATTACAGCACCCCTCTCCATGGAAAGATTATACACTCCTAGCCTGTTGAACTCAGTGGTGGCCAGATGCCTTTTGCTGACCAATAAAATGAGAGCTGGAAGGGATTTCAACCCTGTTATAAGCAGTGACTTCAAAAGCTATCATGTGGTTGGTTACATCACTCCCTTTTCCCTCTGCTATGAGACCAAAATTTGCCAAGGAGGAAATACTTTTCCAGCTTAGGTCCTCAGTAAACTGAGGAATTTGAGATTGTTCCTTAAAAAGCAAAATTGAGTCTAAGCTGACTGATAGGAATTATATAATCAAACTCCCATAATCAACACTGGCTTGCTAGTAGAGTTGACCCCACATGAGAACCTCTTATATGCCAATTCATAGAACGAAGAGATACTAGAATCTCCAAGCTTGGGAAATCTTTGTACTTTGAATTCTTCTTTCCCTATGAGATTATTATATCTTTCCACTGCTATTTCCTGGGTAAGAAAAACTTGTCTGTGGTCTTTAAGAAGAATTTAAGAATAAATAATTCTTTGAAGAATTTCAGATATCACCAAGAAACCAAAAACTTACTTCCACTGGCTCCTGTTTGCTTGGGTCTTGCTAGTTTACTTGGATGGGTTTGACTGGGTCTTTTCCTCTTCCCTGACCATGGCTTTTCGCCTTTTTCTAACTTGCTGATCATGTCTGGTTTGGGAGCTTGATACCCTGTTCATAGGAAATGGTAGAAATTTAGTGTTAGAACAATAATCTCAGAAATCAAGTCCTACTGTTTGCACTTCAGGGTCTTTTAAGAATACATAGCTCCTGAAGTTTCACAATGTAGAAGCTCATGTCCTTCAACTGAGTAGACCTTCTATTTGGAGACAGTGGTACAAATATCCTGTCCTGTACCCAAAAGAGATTAAACCTCTCTGACCCCTAAAAATCGAAGCCAAACTCATTAAAGACTTCAGGAAGAAATCAACATAATGAACACAGTTTGAACTGCAAGGGACTGTCCTTACCCGTTGAGGCTAGGTTGGTATAGTTCTCCAGCATCACATCCTTGTACAAGTCCCTTTGAGCAGGATCCAGTTTCTCCCATTCCTTCTGAGTAAAGGCCATAGTCACATCTTTGAGCGTCACTGATCCCTGTAATAACATAGTCCTGTTCAGTTTTACCCATATTCTATGAATGATTTGGACAAGATAATTTGTCTGTATCTTGACCACTCACTGCTGACTACATGGTTTATAGCAGTGGTGTGTATCAGTGGCACACACACTGCCACTAGCTGTTTGTTATCACCAAACACTCTAAAAGGTTTGCCATTGTTGGTCTATAGGATACCTATCCTCTGCCTAATGAAGTACTTTTTAAAAGAAATAAAAACTAACATATTTTCCTATTATAAATGTATTTATTTAAAAGAATAAAATCATATGAATATTAGAAGAAAGAAAGAAAGAAAGAAACAAAGAAAGAAAGAAAGAAAGACAGAAAGAAAGAAAGAGAGAGAAAGAAAGGAGGGAGGGAGAGGTGAAAGGGAGGGACAAAGTCTTTATCTTCTCTTCTATAACAATAGATAACTAAAGGCTATGAAGCAGTATCTACACTACAGAGTTTTAATGTAAAAGAATCAAGACTTTTGATTTTTATAATCAGTTGAAAAATAATTTTGCTTAGAAGCAAAAGTAAAACATCTTAGGAATGAACAGATACAGAAATTACACTACCTACATGCTTTAGATGTGAAGAAAGAGTGAGAGAGGAAAGGGGAGAGAAGCAGGGAAAGAGGAAAAAGGAAATCTTTAAAAGAAAAATTCAATCAGAATAAAATCTCAATTTAAGAAAGACTAAATATATGACAAAGCTCCGAATAGTAGTAAAGCCAGTATCATGTCTAGTTCAATCTAAGTACCTTAATAATCTGCTTATGGAACTGTCATAACAATATTGTTAAAATCAAGAAATATTATATAAAAAAAATAAAAAAGAATGTTACTGGGAGGAGTTGGAGGCAGAGGGGAAACTAAAGCATGATGAAGCTTTATAATAATGCAAGTGAGTGGAGGAGCTATTGGAGAATTTTGATACCAATAATACAGATTTAAATATGTTTATTTGACACTTAAAGATAATCTCTTACCCTTGCAGGCCACCAATCATGCATGCATCACTAATCCCTGTCAACCTCTTTAGCCATTTCTGTCACCTGTTTGTTTTAACTAAAATTAACCTGAGGACCCTGCTTCTTTGGAGTAGTCTCAAGTGGAAGTTGTCTTTTTGAATTTCCCATGATCTATGTACTTCAGGATCTGAAGATGAGGTAAATGATTACCTGAACTATTTCTCAAATCATCTTCAAAATCCCTTTAGAGTTATCACCAGACTTTAACCACTAGTTTCTCTTGATTCAATGACTTAATGTGAGTCATCATGTGGCTGTATTCATAGATTCAAGATTTATTACAGCAAAAGAATTCAGAACAAAATCAGCTAATCATCACACGATGAATTCCAGACAAAATCAGCACAAGCATTCCAGGGACCCCTCCCATTGGAGTCATATGGGATATGTTTCATTCTTCCAGAAGTGAGTTTTGGCAATACATCTAAAATGTAGTCTAAAGGCAACAGTTAAGCTAGACTTTCAGCCTGATTGGCTAAGGACTGAAAAGGACCAATTCAACAAAGCCAGCATCTCTACAGGTGACCTCCTGAGAGCACTGAACAAGGCTTTGGTTTTACTTTTATGTTGTTTCTACAGGAAAATGTCTCACTGCTGAGCAACACCAACTGAAATGATTACAGAACAGAAGCAGAGCAGTGGTTAGAGGGAATGGGAATCTCCAGCAGGACTTTCCAGGGCCATTCTACTCTGCTGACATCATAGTACAACTGTCTCTGTACATAACTATGATCATAACCACCAGCTTTCACAGGGAGCTTAGCTGTACTGTTAACCCATAGTTGCCCACTTTCACCCCAAGAGGTAGTTTCTTTCTCACTACTACTTATCCCGAGGAAATGAACCTTTCATTTGTCCAGAATGATCACCTCAAATCATCTCTTTAAGCAAATCTGAAACTACTACTTTGCCACTCTCAGCTAATGAATTTGTTTTATATTTCAAAAAGAAAATAAATTCAAACAAGAAGTACCTTGCTGTGCTATCACCAATTCCAAACCCTCATGAAGTATACCTTCCCTTCTGTTGAAATGAAAAGAATTTTTCCTTCTTCTCTCACCTAAGTCTAGTTTCTCTATTTGCACTCTCCATCCCAGCCCCAGCTGCATTCTCAAGAGGTAATTCCCTGCAATTACCTCTTTCTCTTTTATATCATCTACTTCTCCCTTTTCCTGGGATCACTTCCAGTGATGTTGAAAGTTGCGTTAATGTTATTAATTTAAAGAAAACCCTCTCTTGACTTCATTCCCCATTTAATGTGCATTGCTTTCCTTCCTTTACCAGCAAAACTCTCCATAATCATTATCTTTTCTATTTCTACCTTAGTATCTTTAACTCAATCCAATGGGATTTTATTTTCATCACCCCCCTGACAGAACTCTAATCCACTGAAATAATCTTTGAGCTACATCTTAGCAAAGTCAAGTTCTCCACGGTCATATTTTGGAACTCATAAGAGCATATGATGATTACTTTCATTATCCTGAAAAGCATTCTTCTCCAAGATTCTCTGATACCGTACCTGCACAGTTTTCCTCCTATCTCAGTGACCATACCTCATTCTCCTTCTGGCTTTTGTCCTCTGAATGCAAAAGTGACTCAGGTTTCATCCTTATACCTCTTTTGTTCCCCTATCTGCCTTCTCTTTCTACATGATGTGAGTCAATCTTGAACTATCATCTTTATCCTGCAAAATTTCAAATACAGTTCCCTAGCCCAGGCCACTCTTACGTTCTATATCATATATCTAATGGCTAGTCAACATCTCTACTTGGATATATACTGAGCAATTTGACTGGGTAAAACAGAATCACTTCATGAACCCTTCTCATTTCCTTTTACCACTCTGGTCTTCAACACTACTAACGTTTCTCAGAACATAGAATCATCATCCATCCCATTCCTGAGTCCAGAAGTCTAGATATAAAGCCTGATTCCCCTCTTCCTTTATGATCCATATCAATTATCAGTAAGTCCTACAAGCTTATACCCAGATGGATTCTGAAACTGATTTCATCTTTCCGCTACAACCTACTCTAAACCATTGTCAACTATTCCTTCTAACTACTGTTGTAAGCTTCTAACTGATTTTCTTGTACCTACTTTGACCTTTTGCAGTCCATCTTTCTCAGAGTGGGCATGGTGTTTTTTTTTTTTTTAAATATCAATCACACCAGAGGGCCTCTGCTTAAATTCCATAGTTTCTCAATACTTTCTCACTGTAATTATAGTAAAATTCAAAGTCTGATGCTAGTCACTAAGATCTGATAATCTTATCATTTTGACCTCACATCTTTCTACTTTCCCTCTGAATATGATCCAACAACATTAATCCTCCCCGTTTCTTACGCACACCAAGTTCACTCCTACCTCAAGCCCTTAGAACCTGGTATTCCTTCTACCTTCAACACTATTTCTTCAAAATTCTGCATGGCAATCTCCTTGTCGTCATTTATGTTGAGCCTAATTGTCATTTCTTTACAAAGGTTTTCCAAGACTAACTTTGCTAAAATCATACACTCCCTAATTCTAATAACTCTCTACGTTATTTCTTTTACTTTCTTCATAGTACTTACTACTGCTTGGAATTATCTTGTTTATTTTTGATTGTCCCTATTGTGAGACTGCAAAAATATAGAGGGAGAGATTATGGCTCTGTTCCTAGTGTATCCAGCACTTAAAACACTCCTTGGCACCAAATAAGTATTCATTTTACAGTATGTTCCTACAGGTTTCCAAACATTGACATCCAAATGTTCATCAACCACTAACCTTTGCAAACTTCCAGTACTTTATGGAACCCTACTACTATTTCCCAAATAGTTTTATCACAGATCAATCATTAATCTCCAGAACCCTTCAATCACTGATCCCTAACAAATCTTCCATCACTAAACACTGCAATCCCTAAATCCCCAGTCCCTTCAGGATCCTAAATCACAGAACAGTAGAGGACCTTTAATCATCAGCTCCTACTAAACCACCTCATCACTAAAAGCTCAGTGAACACCACCTAATTATCACTGATCATCTTTTCTCCCCAAATGACTTACAATTCTCTGCTATATCCACAGACATCTCAAAACTGACTCCCTAGGTTACACAAGCCACTATCCCACCCTATACCCAGGCTCCCCCATACCCATCTGAGCACACTAATCCCTGACTCTCAGCGACTCCCAATCAGACTTCCACAAACAGTACTGTCACTGACCCGCCAAGGCCTCAACCTCTGGTCTGGTCCTCTCCAGCTCTCCTTGTCCAGCCCCTTGAACTCCTCAACACTGCCCCCTTCCACAGTCCAGTCTCTAATCTCCACAGGTACCTGCAATCGCAGATTGCCACTGACATTCTAAATCCCTAAGCCTCACAGATCTTCCAACCTCTAACACATCACGAATGCCACTTCGGATCCCCCAGGTGTCCCAATCCTGACCTGTCAGTGCTTCAGCCATCACTATCTGCGCAGATCCCTCAAAATCAGCAGTCCATCCCTGACTCCACACACCCCTACCCTGGCACCGGCCCAAATCCCTCGGAACCCTGACCTCCCCAAAGACTCTCCCTCGGCGACAGCAATTCCCAAATGTTACCTTCACAAGCTACGGAAACCTGCCAATTACTGACCATCTGAGATTCAAACTGCCCCGACCCATTACTGCACTCACCGCGCCGCTGCACTCGGATTCAGATGCAGCCATCTCGGGCAGATGCCCGGCCTCGACCTTGTTGGCCGTTCCCACACTTCTGGTCCACAATCGCTGGCTCTGTCAGGATCCTGTTGCAACTGGAGGCCGATATGGCGCCCACCACCAGAGCGACCGCGGTCGTGCCGCAGCTGCAATGGCGGCTCCCACGGTGCCTGTGGGTGCGGCCATCTTGGGAGAGCTTTGCCGTACAGCTGGGGTGAGAGGAGCACTGGGAGCGGCTTCTGAGGCGGAGAGGAGTCCCTGAGGTGGTTTAGGAGCAGCGCCACACAAGCCAGCGGCGCCTGCTCAAGTTCTCGCTGCCTCAGCCTTGGCTCCTGTGTTTCGCCTTAATAATTCTGTTTAAAGAATCTAAAGTTGTTTTTCTTCATTAAGTCAGTACAGCGGGAAAACTCCGGAATCTCTGTACCTAGTGTGGACTTCAGAGAGCAATAATGATAAAAGAATTGGAGAGAAAAAGCCAGATCAGACAAACAATATTATTTTATAGGGAGAGGTTGTTAATCTATGGCATATTTGATAAATCCAGCAGCAGGTCAAGTGAATACACCACTCCTCCGTTAGAGCCCTGGTTTGGTGGGGGAGATTTCAACAGGATAACCAAGCAGCTGGAGCAAAAATAATTTACTGATATGCTCTTTCACATGTGCACTGCATTCACTGAACAATTATTTAGTAAGTTTTTAATCAAGCATGTGCTGTTGGGGTGCTGCTAGGTGCTGGCGCAGGCAGGGAGACTCAGGCAGCCTGTGTTCCCTTGCTGTGGGGCATACAGATTTTCCTGCCTGCTTTGCACCTTCTACTAGGGTGAATGAAGAGGTTAGTGGTTGCATCTACTGACTCTGTCCTCAGTCTTTTAATCTGACTGTAATTCTCACTCCTTATTCACTGAGCTCGTAAGACTCTCGTAGATGGTCTGTCTTAAGGACAGTTTCTGCCTAGTTCCCTAGTTCCTGATTTTTATGTGGTCCCAAAGATCACAGTGATGTTTTCTATTTATTTTAAAATAATCACAACGTTTTTTCCTAGTCTTCTGGCATCAGTCTAGGACCCTACAAACTGTGTTATAAATGAAATATCATAGTAAGACTTCTAATATGGCCCCCATTCTCCCTGTCCTCTGGTATTACATACCTTTTCAACAGCCCCCATTTCTTTGGTGCAGAAGAAAGCTGTGACTTGAGGAAATATCACGTCAGAGCTATAATCAGATAAACCTTTAAGAGACTTGAACTTGCTCAAAGTCACAGATTCCAAGTGTGGGAGAGTGTATGGAGGAGGCCACATTCAAGGACTGGAGTGCAGCCTCTGGCAGCTGAGTGGGTTTTTCCTGCACCTAGCAAAGCAACAAAGGATTGAGTCCTACAACTGCAAGGAAATATTATCTGCCAATGAACTGAGACAGACGGGAGCATAGCTTTCTCTAAGGAAATCTCTAGAGTAAAATACAACCCAACCAACATCTTGATTTCAATTTTGTGCAAAACGGAGCAGAGAACCCAGCAGTCTTTGCGAGCATTTACCAGAGAATGTACAGAATAAATAGATAGATACAATATAAGGAGGTTTATGATGAGGATTGTGGGGTCTGAAAAGTCCTACAATTTTTCATCTGCTATCTGGAGAACAAGGAAACCAAGTGGTATAATTCAGTGTCTGAAGGCCTTTGTGGAGGATGGAGGAGGACTGGTGTAAGTCCCAGAGTCCAAAGGCTTCAGTGTCAGAGAAAAAAAAATCAAAGTCCTAGTTTGAGAAAAAGAAAGAATTCACTCTTCCTCTGCCTTTTTTTCCTATCAGGCCCTCAAACAGATTAAATGATTCCCACTCACCATGGTAATTAAATACATGGACATTGTGTTCTCTCAGACACCTTCACAGTTACATCTAGAATTGTTTTACCAGTTCTACGGGTGTCCTTTAGTTTAATATACTGACACATAGTCAGGTGTGATGGTGCATGCCTGTAATCCCAGCACTCAGAAGGCTGAGGCTAGAAGATCGCCCTGAATTTGAGGCCAGCCCAGGTTACATAGTGAGTTTACGATCAGCCTGAACTGCATATTGAAACCTTGTCTCAAAAAGACAAAATAAGTAAATAAAATAAAATAAAAAATAAATTGGCACAAAAATTTAGCCTTATGCCAGCCATACCATGCTCAGACATTGAGTTTGTGGAAACTGTGAGCTAAGTTTGTGTTGCCTCAACTCCCTGGAATGGGTGATTATTTGCTATAGAGTATCACCATCGTTCTGGGCTTGGGCAATTGATTCTTCTGCTCACATAGAAGCCTGACTCTGTTTCTGATACTTAGCCCTGATCATATCTAAAGGCCACATGTTTAAAAAGAGGCTTCTGTTCTCTGTTTCCTTTCAGACAGGCCAGACTCTCCAGTCTTTTCTTCTTTTAACATCAATTTTCTCTTACAAGTCTAAACAGATTCCAATGTTTTTATAAATAAAATGTCATTCTAAATCTTAAGTTTTCAATGCTACTTTGAGTGTAGTAATTGACTGGCATCTGCAGACAGCCTTTAGCAGAAGAAAGGATATGGAGAAAGAAGTGGGTAGAAAGCCACAGAAAGGGTAAAGATGTTCCTTGCATTGAAGAAGAGGAAAAGCGAGGAGGACTAAAGTTGGAAAGCATAAATGAGGAGCAAAAAGAAGTGGTGGGAATAAACATAAGATGGTGACCAGAAACTTCAGTTTACTGAAGAGATTCAATCGTTAAAACAGGACAGAGTCAATCAATACATTCCTAGTTCGGGATAAAAAGAGAAGCTCTTGTGGTTTAATTGATTTGTAAAGACCATATGGATCAATATGTGGGTTGTATATTTATGTGTAAATTTTCGTATATAAGACATTTTCAAGTGAGTGAAAAATTATCAAACAAATGCCAGGAAAGCTGTATATTCTTTTTATAAAGTCTGTCACTTTGTCTGATCTCAGCCGACTCTACCAGTAATTCTAGGTACCTGAATTTCTAATTGTGGCACTGGACCATGAAGAAATTTTTTTCAGAGGAGGATGGGGTGGCGGGTGGAGATAGGCTCTCACTGAGTGGCCTAGGCTGGCCTTACACTTGTGACCCTTTTGCCTCTGCCTCCCAAGTGTTGGAATGTCAGGTATATAAGACCATGTGGAGGATTTCAAAGCCTAGGCAGAGCTCAAAGTTAGAAATTCCTATGACTACAAGGCTTTCTACATCTTGAGGACAGAGAAGGCTGACATCTGCATGCTGCAGCCTTCAAACAGACTCCAAGCATCTGTGTATTCCAAACAGCAGCAATCAGGTCACATGCAGCTCAGAAAACCCCCGAATGACCAACTTGACATAAGTCAGTTCTATGGATCCCGAACAGTCTGTCCCCAGCAAGATCCTGGAGTGTGGGCTAAAGGCACTGTCACCAAGAATTATGGTTTCCTTAGTTTTCATTTACCCCTCCTGCTCTCTCAGCACACTTCTCTCAGAGGAATGGACAAAACTAATTGTTCATCTGCTGGGAAGGTTTTTGTTTCTGTTTCTCATAAGCAGTGATAGTCAAACTTCTCATATAATGTTGTTTCCTCCCAATGGACAATGACATCTTCTGACCATGCCAGGCTTAAGGCAAGTTTTCAGCATCTCAGGACCGAGTTTAGAGAAAAAACAGAAGTCAAGTCCAGCTCTTATTGTGACTTTCACTTCTCAGGGTGAGTGGGTTTCTTACTGTGCACTGCACACTCACCTTCATCTGACTATGTTGATGAATTCTTTCTTTCCAATAAATACCAAGAGAACTACTTGACAAGTGTTTAAACGAGAAAAATAAATCCACAAACATGGTTCAGGTTCACAAACCTGGACTTACACTCCCTGTTCCTCTATACAGTGAATAGGATGCAGATACACATTGTTGTTTCTGGGGCTGGACTCACACATCTGAAGCAGTTACTTTTTCCTCTGGTTGTCCGCTAGGAGTCTCCGTAACTCCTCCAGATGGCCTGTGTTCCTTCTAACAGCCCTCTTTCCATCTGAAAAGCAAAAAAATTTTGTATGAATTGTCAAAGATGAAGTCTCACTGGCTTTCCTTCCTCTGCCAGCCAGAGAAAGGTTTGTTTTGTTTTGTGAGGTTTTCAGTGTAACTTGAAATTAAACCCAGGGCCTTCACACTGAACTATATGCCCAGCCCTGTTTTGTTTTTTTATTTTGAGACAAGGTCTCACTGAGTTATCCAGGCCTCAAACTTTTGATCCTCTTGCCCTAGGCTCCCAAGACTGCTGGGATTACAGACACAGATCATTAGCCTAGGGAGAAAAGCTTTCTGTTTCTAAGGGTGCCATGGACTTTTTGGCCCACTGGGTTAACGATTTTAGA
Source organism: Cavia porcellus (assembly GCF_034190915.1). Taxonomy (NCBI): domain Eukaryota; kingdom Metazoa; phylum Chordata; class Mammalia; order Rodentia; family Caviidae; genus Cavia; species Cavia porcellus. The sequence continues at coordinate 174,969,978 of NW_026947484.1, read as the reverse complement.
GTTAAATTGATTAGTAACCTCAGTAACATCTGCTAAATCTCTTTTCCTGGGTCACATAAGATAACTGGGGGAACCAAACAGGGACTAGATAAGACAAAGACAACGTTTTGACAGCTGTCGCGTGGGGCAATTGAGGTTACCACATGCAGTGGCCTCAGGGATCTCAGCTGAGTAACTTTGGATCGTGTGACTGAGTTTTCATCAAAATAACATGCCAGAGGACTTGGCTGCCACTTTCAGACTTGGAAAGTGAATTTCCCATGTACAATAGACTCTACTGAAGAAACTTCATTATTATTAAATATAACCTACCAAGGACTGAAAATTATACATGCCATATTAGTTCATCCACAAAAAAAAAATAAAAACTAAAGAGTGTTTCTTAAAGCAGCTGGCACAACATACTTTGTGTAATACAGATTATGAGTAAGGTAATGTCCCAAAAATTATCAGGGAGACCCTGTTCTTGGCTACTTCTTGCTAATATGTGAACAGAGGACTGGCAGTGAGGACACTGTTCTCTCACATACTTCCTCTCTCACACATTTCCTTTCTCTGTCACCCAGTCCTACCTCACAACCAGAGCAGAACTTTGGGCCCACTTTCCAGAATGATATGAACTTCTGTGACTTTTATTCTCTATCTCTTTTATATGGGGGCAGAAAGTGAGGTGAGAAATGTGTAGAACACAGAGAAAAACAGATTTCAAAGCACAGGAAGTGCATTGAGCTAAAATTTCAACCCTAGAAAGGCTATAAAGACTAACAGAACCTCAGAATATCCACTATCAATGGAAAAGTGAAAGGTTTTACTCATCAGTTATAGCCAGCATACTTCAGTTTCTTAGTTGCCTAGGTAAGAGTGCCTGTTACAATTCCTGTTACTATTGTTTCCTAGAAACAGTTGGTTCTGTCAATGTAAGAACCAATCAAAGACAGCCAGTTAACCTGCCCCTTGCTTGAAATCCCATAAAAATCTCCCTTCCTGAGCCTTCGATGTCTAATATTATAGGAATGATCCCAATCAGTACCTGTTAATGTGAAATCAATCTGCCTCCAAATCCTCAGTGTTGTTCCAGTGTTTTTGCTTGCCATTGCGATAGGAAATAAAAGAATAGTGGAAATAACATACGTTTGTATTTCTTGATAAAATATATATTTGGATCCATTCTCTTTTTTAAAATTTTATTTAAGAATAAAAAAGAAAAAAAAAAGAAAAAGGGTACAAGTTATACAGAATTTCAGAAAAAAATAAACAGTAGGAAATCACTAGTTAATAGATTACATATTGTCATCTTAGAAATAGTTGTTCAAGTTACAAAATTAAAGCATATAGAGTGGACATTCAAACAATGAGACTGCAAACAGTTCTGTTCAATGATTTGGATCCATTTTTACTCTATGCTGCCTGAAAGATGAATAATAAAATTCATGTCAACTTCCTGAGACCCTAGGGGATGGTTGCAAGATGATCATTCAGAATATTTGAAATACTTCTTTATTCTTCTCTTCCCCCAATCCAGTGTCATAAAGAAAAAAAAAAAAACTTCCTCTCTCTCTTAAGCCTCATTACCCATGCAAGAGACCTCAGGTACGTGGACAAAACTAGGATGTAAGGTTGTGCATGATTAGTGGCCATGTGAGGAGCGCAATGAGCACTGTGGACCCTGAGGGTTCAACCCCCATCTCCCCCACTGCCGCATCTAAGAGTCAGCTCTGCTGGCTCCATTAGGCTGCTGTAATTCTTTGTAAGGCAGTAAACTTAAAAATTCACCTTTGATCCTATTAAAAAACAGTGTTAGGCTCTGACTGGGGCAGAGCCTGATGCCAGCCCCTTCTGGTGTGCAGGCAGGGAGACAAGAAGAGCCAATGTTCCTCCTCCTACCCCTGTAAGCAACTAGCTGATCTGGAGAAATACAGGCCATGATGATAGTTAATGAGGTAAAATACAACTTAATGCTTGAAGTATTCAGTGTTTCACTGACTTTGCAGGCCTAAAGCTGGTAATCTGATGAGAGGATAATAATACACAATGTAGCATCTATGTGGAATCTCCTTCTGAAGATGGTGGTCATTGTTAATTCCCTATTATCTTGTCTCAAAATCCTATATCATTTGGTTTGGTTGAGTTTTATTCTGATTTATCTTGTTTGATTTTGTTGTATCTGATGTCATAGGCAGCTGTTTCAAAGATAAGATATATTACGATAGCCACTGATAAGATTTTGTCACAATGAGAAAGATAAAGGAGAAAAGAGGCCTTTATTGCAGGCTCAGGTACAAAGAAGTGGAGATACTTTCATCAGATCTGACTGGGGGAAGAGTTTGGGAGATGTGCAAAATGCACATTAACCACCGACTTGAAGGAACATCTGCACTTGCAAAAGAGGGAACAGAAAGATTTACTCGGAGCTGAAGGTGGAGAACTTGGCTGGTTGTCGAGTCTTGGGACTGAAGAGGGCTCAGCGCACATGCAAAAGGAAAGCGGAAGGTTTATTTATGGAATAAGATGGAGAACATGTAAGTTAGTCTTAGAGAGGTAAGTTGCTTCTCTCAGCCCAATACCCAGTTGGGCACATGTCATGTTAGAGATAGCTAAGCCTCAGGCTGGCAGAATCTATCAGCCATGTTGGATTTACTATGATCTTGTTTTGAAGTCCTGTATTGCAGTCACCATTTGGTTTTTATTAGTTTTGTTCTGTTTCTCTTTTGTTTGACTTTCCTATGTCTGAAGGTCTGGTCAACTATTTTGAAGATAGCAAGAGGCATTATGGTAACCAGTGTGGATTTTCTATTACCTTGTTTTGAAATCATATGTCACGTACACTGTCTTGTTTTGATTGGCTTTATTCTGTTTTATTTTGCTTTTATTCTCTCTGAGTGAAGATACTGCTAAACAGGGTAACTGCACAACTTGTCTGTCAATGGTGGAAATGTACAGATGGCTCAATATTATGGTAAGCACCTTTGTGAGGTCGATGGTGCTACATTACGTGTCCCTACAGCCATTGATCTACAAGGACTGCCTGAGCCATAATAATGAACTGAACAAGCCAATTTATAGCAGAATCAATTGGAACAAGCCAATCAGAAATCTCACTTTTAAAGTGAACTACAGACTTATGTACTAAGTCACATAAATGGGAAAGTCCTGCGGGTACAGGCCTTATGTAGTTCGCACCTTTGACAGTCATTACTGGCAATCTGTGAAAGATCCTAAATAGCTTTGCAGCAATGACCTGTGCTGTGAGATTAGGAGTTCATTCAGTGCTCCCCATGTACAGAAAGCCACAGCACTCCAGTCATCACACCATCAGCATTGTTTCTCCAGCACTTTGTGGAACTAAGTCCTCTAAGTTACAGTTTGGTGACTGGCTGAGATGAAAAGTAGGTTTCCTGATGATCTAAAGTCCAATATAGGACTCAAAATAGGTTCACACTTCGAATTCTTTATATTGTTCCTCAAAATGATAAACTTCATGTCCCGAAAATTTTCTGTCTAGTGAGTACATACTTTAAATTACAAAAGATCACAGATAAAGCCATTACTAGCAGAATTACGAATAGCAAGGCTTGCACTGAGGGCAGGCGCTCCCTACTCTCTCCCTGCTTGTATCACAGTGAATTGCATGGGAAACCCCTGTATTTGTGGAAAACCCGTGGGTTTCACAGTTGCCAGGACAGGAAAATACCATGAGTTCCAGAAACACCCAGGGCAATAACTGCATAGTAACCATGACCCCACAAGTCTTTTTTGTTTATTAGTCAAAATTCATATGCCAATCCCTTTGACATCATTTTCTACAATGCTTCCTGTCTGTGAGGGTTTTGGGTTATTTAGGGTCTGTGGCATCTCATGGCTGTTGCTGTACAGTGCTGCTGTAGACAGCGTTGATTTCACACATCCCACCCTGTATGAGCTCCAGTTACCCTTCCAAGAAAAACAAACAAACAAAATGTTAGCCTCTTTAAATTGCTTTCAGCACTCTGGGAAAATGAGGAAGGAGGGAACTACATTTGACCCCAGCCTTGGTAAGTTTTCAATTTAGTGAGACACCATTGCAAAATAAAAACTTTACAAAATAGTCTGTGGGTGATCTCAATGAGAAGGCCCTGAGCTCAATCCTTAGTACCACAAAACAAACAAACAATCACCTTCTCACATATTACTGCAAAATTGAAAAGGCAAGCATCTGGTTTGTATTAGTTTATTTTTAACATAAATCATTGCCATGTGCAAGAGAACCAGCTCCATCAGGATTGCCTAGAAGTGGCTAAAATGCACAACTTCGGGCTCTCCCAGGCCTATTGAATTGCAAAAGCTGGGTAGGCCATGTCATCAGAAAAGAGGCCCCTATGTGATTGTGAAGGTGCAGGAGATTTGAGGACTCCAAGAAATTATATTCCATGTGGGGGAAGGAACTGCATTATAGCAGGTGACAGCCTGCAGTATCTTAAGGAGAGACACTAGAGCGAGCTATATTATTAACCTGTTATCTCCCACCTGCAAAACAAAAGAGTTCTTATTTCTGTACACTAATACATAAGAACACTTGTGAGAGGAAATTTTTGCACAATTTATATATTCACGTGTTTTATCTTAATCTCAGATTACAGGTTGGAAATGATTTACCTCTAAGGGAAAATAAACCATTACTAGCCATTCCTAGTATTTAAATACTATTAAAACATATACTTTCTTTTATTTTTATGGATATTTTAAAAAAGAAGCTTTAAAACTTGAATAAAAAGCAAAGAATTTCAATTGTATATTAAAAACCTCAGAATTTTTTCATATGCATACATATTACACCCATGTATATAGGAATTTAGCAGTATAAATTAAAAATACACTTACTGCAGGATCATTTCATATTTATCTGAAAAACATAACACAGGTGAAGAAATCCAAGGCATCCACTGCATCTCAACACTCAGGACAGAGGCAGACACACACAGAGCTTCATTCAAGTTCACGCCTGACCAGAAACCGGGGCTAATCTGGGCTTTGAGAGGGAGACTTGAAATCTCAGACCACACCTGGTTTCAGCTGTCTCCTGTCCTCTGAAAAAGCACAAACAAATAATGGTCCCTCCTCTGTTCTGGGCTCAGATGCTCAGATCGAACACTTTCATCATCCCTGGCCCTTAGCAGTCCTTGCCCTGCCTTGTGCCTCCCACTCCCAGGGCTCCCTCCGCCCATCAAGGTCTCCATGCACAGTAAGCTGGCCTGCTTTCCAAACTGCCTGAATTTCTATTCAGCCTGGGTAACAATGTGAGAAATTCAGATGTGTGGCGTAAGACAGGTTCTAAGCTGGTATCTCTCTAAGGAAGAGTCACAGCCCATCACTGATTTGGGTTACAAGTGAGTAAGGCAGGAATTATACTGTGTGCCTGTGTGTACATGTGTGCATTTGGCTGGACTTTATCAGAGTCAGATTCCCCTCCGATATCATCTAAGCCCTTTCAAGATGATCAAGGACTCTTCATGAGTGTCCTAGAACAAGGACACATGGCCAGGAACTCCTATCAGGTCCTCACATCCTTCTGCACACTGAGCTGTGCAGTAGCACACTTCAGAAATGGGAGCTTCGTGAGGGCTTAAGGGAGTTACAGTAAGGACTGGGTCTGTGTGTGGTCACCATCATCGATCTGCCATAGTGCTGCATTCAGTAGTGACCACATTAACGACCATGCTGAAAATGCCATGAAGTGAGGGAGCCTAGCTGAGTCCAAAGAAGAAAAGCCACACTTGCCTTTGGTCCTATCCTTACTTTTTTTTTGTGAGGCACTGGGAGGTGACCCCAAGTCCTTCTTACTGACCTAGATCTGCAATACTTTAAAGTCTTTATTTTGGATAGGCTGCCCAGGTCGGTAATCAGACAGGCTGGGATGGAACTTTCCATCCTCATCCTTCCTCAGCCGCCTAGAGTGCTGGGATCATAGGTGTGCATCACTACAGCCAGCTTGCCCCATGACAGTACTCCATGGCACTCCTAGAACTCAGTAAAGCCACACTAGTATTGTCCAGAAACAGGAACTGATCGTACAAAAAATATATGCAAGGGAGGAAGCAGGTGCTAGCTGCAGACTACGTTTCAGGCCCAAGTGCCACAGAGCACAAAGGCTGATCAAAGATGGCTCTGTACCTGCTACCTCTACCATCACCAGGGCCTCCATGTTCCTTTGAAAACTGTGGCGTGAGAGCTCCAACCACAGCAATGGGATTGGCCCACTGAGAGTGGAGGATGGGGTGAGCGCTCCTGCCCTCCTGCTTGAGGAACTCAAATAGGAGCTGCTGTCTCACCCTACTCTGAACATGGTTTTATTCACTATGGACCACTCAGGGTGAGAAGCAGGGAGTTTCTGTTATTTAGCAGTTAACCAGCCTGCAGGGCTTTGTTACAGCAGTCCAAATGGACCTGGAAAGGACCCTGCTTCTTGGCCAACATCACACACCACACACTTGGATGCAGCTTCCCTTGACAGCCATTCTTCAGGGGACTGCATGTGTTGAGGCAGACTGCTGAGCAAGAAGGACACAATCTCTCTATGTTGGCTGTGCACTCCTCAGCTCCTTAGATTGGGAAACACCGGAGACAGAATGCAATCTGTCACTAACTCCACATAGAGAATGCCAACAGACATAGAGGAAGGCACCACACAGAGAGACAGAGGTGGTGAGCCCTGTTCAGGGAAGGTCCTCACAAAAAGGAGAGGCACGGGGAGAGACGGTCCAGTGAGGCTTATGCGTCAGTGTCCCCTCACTGGTGAGAAGGAAGAGAACAGAAGACCCAGGCATCAGAGCCCAGGAGGACCAGTCAGCACAACTGTCTCTGTGGATAAGATGAACTGTGACCTTCTGAGCAGAAGCCCATCAAGAATGGCTTCTCCAGTCTCTGCAAACTTCCAAGATTCTCTGAAGCAAATTCAAGGAGAAAAATCCATGCAGCGGTGATTCAGGGCCATGGCGAAGATCCTATAAAGCAAGCTCCTGGGAGTCCAGGTCTCCCTGCCACTAGTGTCCCTTTCCAGGAAGGTGATGTGGCCGCACACTTCTGACTCAGTGGTCCCCATTGGATGCTGTGACTAGCAGGAGAAGGGTCATGTCTAAGTTAGTGCCAAGACAACTGGCCAGTCTCAGGGTCAGCATCTGTGCTGGAAGCTGACAACTTTTCTGCCACCCTTGGCCTCCTGCTGTGGCATGAGTGGCTGTTCACAGCACCAGCAGTCAGTGGAGACTGGACACAGCCCTAGTGCTTGGCAGACCATCCACTGCTAGAAAGCAAAAGATCAGGAAGAGGCAATTGATTCAGATCACAGTGCACTGAGCAGTGGGGAGAACAAAAACAGCAGGCACACACATGAAACTGTAGGCAGAGACCTAGACACCAACAGTCAGAGCTGCCTCCATGGTACTAAGAAAAGACTGCAGGCTCAAATGGATGCCTCTCCCACCCCCAGCATGCTTCCCTGGAAAGTGCTTCCCACCAATACCCTGAAATCATCCTTCAGCCCACACCCTTCTACACACCCCAAAACTCTATAGCAGTGTGCACCTACATGGAGACTCCCAGGACATTCCTGCTGCCGCTGGCCTTTGAGAGAAGCTCTGCTCATCATCAGCAAAAGTTCAACAGTTTCACACACTAGCTTGGTGCACTGGGGCCAGGCATCTATCTGATTACCAGAGTAATTTTAGGACACCAGGCTCGGCACTCACAGCATGGGAAGGTTCCATATCTGCCATTCCTGGGGGGTTTCCTGCCCAGTTTCAACTCACATCACTCCACAGAGCCTCTGAAGTCTCAGTGTCATTTTTCCCTCATCCATTTCAAGGCTTTGCACTGCACCTGCTGAAAGGTTCAATAACCTCAACATTTCACATTTTCCCTAATGCATATCTACAGGGATACATGCAACACACCTTATGAAACTGCATCCTTGCACTCACACATACTCTATGAACAAAGACATCCACATAGAATTCATTTCCCACCACCCGTGTGTCCTTAGCCATCTAGGTGCTGCCTTGGGTGAGGAACAAGGCTAACTGAATCCTGAAGGCCAACAAAACAGGAATTTCCAATCAGGCTCCAAAGTAGAAAGAAGGGACGTGGCTCCTCCACAGGAACGTCTCAAATGTAGAGAAAAATTGGAGTGCAAGGGCATGGGCTCACAGGCAGGAGAAAATGGCAGCATTCATTGGAGAGAAGCAGGGTGCCACCAGCACCTCATGGTCATCCCTCTGGGGAAAGTCTGATCATTGTGCGTCCCACATTCCTTTGGGCTCTGGTAGCATCCTGTAGAAGAGAAGGATACGGTTTCTCAGTTTGTGGTATGTGGTGTGGAGTCCACAGAGAGGGCTTCTACTCCTGGTTTCTACTTTTCCACCTGGTTTCACAGGTTTGGTATCAAGTTGAGATGCCAAATAGGTGCCATGACTTCCTTTCTCCTCTCAACTTCAGAGACAGCAGGGGCAGCCAGCATGTGTGACCAAGATGTGGCCTCGGTGGAGGCATCAGGGCCAGGCATCATGAAAGCCATGCTCTGAAGGCTGGGCTGCCCGAGAGATAGAGCAGCCCCTCTGGTACAAGAGGAGCCAGAGAGACAGGAAGGTAAGATATCAGCAGATCAGGGAGGGGGCTTCCAGAAGAGTAGAGCCCTGAAGAAGGGAGATCGAGGCATTTCAGATTGGTATGCTGTGGGAAGCCCTGTAATTGGCTGCCACCTTAACATCTTTAGGCTGCACCACCTTAATGCCCTTTAGGAGTTAGGCTTGGTAATTAAGCAGCAGCTTGCATAACGTGTTTAGCCTGTCCCATTATTCAGGGACTATGCCTATGGAGCCAGTGCAGGGAAATTTGAACTGACCTATGAACCTCCCTCTTGCCACTGTTGCTAAGTTCCCTGCTGATGTCTCAGCACCAAAAATCCCTTTTCCCCAATATCCTATATATTTGCTACTCCTTCTATGAATAAACGAGACTTGATTGGAATTCCTCAACTTGTCTCCACTCTTTGGGTCTCTTGCTCCCTTCTTCATCCCCACTCCCCCTCTATGGTCTCCGTGGATTTACCAGCGGGCTGAGTCAGTATGCAGGCCCCTCTCAAGGCCCTACAGTAGCAACACTTTCTCAAGCTAGGAAAAAAACAGCAGACACCCATGTGAGGACACAGTCCCCGCCAATCTCACATCTGAGGGGATGACAGAAACTCGTGAACAAAATGCAAACAGATACTTGACCTCTGGTCCTTTGCTGGACCCAGCGCCATGATACCTGCCAAGTGTCCCTCATGTCTATAGCGAACACTGGACTGACGGTCATGTCTCCCCTCTGGATACAGTCTGGGTGGAAGGGAAGCCCCTCCCACTGACACTCCACCATAAGTGACTCTCCAGTCACCTTCAGGCATATCTAAGGGACCAGCCAGCCACCTCCAGTGAAAATGTCTCTTCAGACAAGCAAAGCTCCCTGGAAAAAGAGGCAGAGAGCACCAGAAGGTCGTTAGGTAGTTGTAACCTGCCGATTCAGACAAGACACTGAAGCTTGAAGAGTTTCCATCTTGGCCACTGTACTTGTGAATCTTCCCTCTGGGCACAGGGACAGCAACCCTGCTGAGGATGTTGTCCAGCAGGAAATTCCTCTCTGGTGGGTGACCTGAGACCTCCTCATCCTTTCTTTACAACACAGGTCAGGATCCTGTCCTTGATGCAAATGCTGGTTCTTGATGGTTGAGGAGGCCTGCCTGACTTTCCTTTGCTAGGCAAAACCATGGGAGGACCCTTTAGACACAAATGCAGATCAGGCCCCAGGTGGGACTCCTTGCCACTTGTGGAATGGCTGCAGAGCTTCAGTCCCAGTTTTGCTGGTTGCTCAGCTGCTGATCTTCATCTGCAAATGCTCCCCATGGGTCTGTTTACACTTTTACCATCATGTTCTCTAGAGAGTCATGATAATGAGCAGGAGTAACTGTGGGGAAAAAATGATTAGTAAGGGGGGTGAGCTGAAGGAGGCTAAGGTTTTCTGGTAATCAGTCAGAAATATACAGAGGACTAAGAGCCGCTGGAGCCCCCTGGTCACCTGAAGTGCACAGATCAGAGGAGCATGGGAAATGTCTAACCTGAGGCCACTTTCACTACAGGCTACTAATTTCATCTTTGTTTGGCATAGTAAAGTGGTGTGAGGTGGAGAAGGCTAACATTTCCTAAGAACGCCCCAGCAGTATGCACAGGAGGAAGAGACTCTTAAGCCCCTTGGGGATCCTTAGTGCACAGGGCAGAGGTCCTGCACGTGGTCTAATCTGAGGCTAATAAGAGTGCTTACTACAGGCTGCTAATTTCATCCCTCTTCTTTATCATTTGAAAGGTATGTGCTTCTAGTCTACCAGTTAGGCAGACTGATGGAGTGATAGATATTCACACACACGAACTACAATTTCATTTGCTGGATTTAGACTTCTCTCATCATTCTTTCGATGCTCAAATTTGCCTTGACACTTTAGCCTCCTCTGCCCCTATTTTCAGCTACACCTGAGTTCTCTCATGCTTTTCTCTACAGTCGATGTTTCCAAGTTCACCTCACTGTGGATGCAGTCTGGACAGCTCCCAAGCTTAGAATAAGCTGCTACCGCGATACTGCTGGGGTCCATAGGCATTAAACCAACCAGGCACAGGGCATTTGGCTCCCACCTTTGGGCAAAAGTCGGTTTGCAGGTGGGGGCGACGCACGCGCCCTCTACCGGTCGGCGGTGCCTCGCAAGGGAGCCTCGCGCTGAGAGGAGACTCCTGGTCTGGAAACACATCACTGCTGATGTCAAGTTTAGGAGGATCCAGATACAGTGAGGAACAACGGGACTGGCAAATTTTGGTTTCTTTTCTTTTTGTCATTAAGGAGCTGTGCTATACACAATGAAGTGGAAGCCCCTGGGAGCCGAGAGAGGGCAGGTGACCAGTGGTCCACACTGGGCAAGGTGCGCTTTTCTCTCCACAGCCGGCCGGTAGAGGGCGCGCGCGTCGCTCTCCTGCTGCAAACCCAGTGTGTGGCATTTATTACACCTGCGCAGGGTAAGTTTAATGCTCATGTGTCCCCTTGGCGTTGGGGCATTTGGAACAGGCTCATTTGTGGAAAAAACAGAAAAAGAAAAAGAGAACAACGCAGTCGTTTTGAGGTTGTGTGATGCCTCCCTGAGGCAGGTCCCTGGGAAGATGGCTCCACCTGTCCCAGACCCCCTGAGAGATCAGACACTTCTGAGAATTCCCCTAGCTGTGGGGAGATCATTCCAGTTCTGACCTCCACCCTCACTCTCAATTTATGTCCAAACTGCAGACAGATATTCTTCTGGTCCGACTTGCTAATGCAGGCGCTATGGACAGGACCGCCTAGAACCTGTTTTCCAGGACCAGGGGACTTCCTGCGGTGCAGGTCTACACAGGATGTTGCTCAACTGTGAGGAGGACCAGACGCTTCAGAGACCGCCGTACATTTTAGGGGAAAGGAGAGGGAGGCTCAGGACGTCCCAATGATGAGGCGCTGGGGGAGAGCAGGAAAGAAATCAGACCTCTTGGGGACAGTGTTTTGCAGCAGGTGTGAGGAATATTCAAGAGGTGAAATCTTTACAGTTGTTCCCAAGACATCTGTGTATTCTGAAGAAACTTTCCTTTTCCAGTAGGTTTGCACTTGGTTTTAGATTTTGTTTTGTTTTGGCTTTGTTTTGGGATTGGGGGGAAGGTGTTGTTGTTGTTTTCTTTTAAAAGTAGAAAAATTTATTGGGAAAAGGAACGGGGAAAAAAGAAAAGCTCCTAAGAGACAGAAGGAGTACTCAATGCATTCTCAAGAAATCAACTTCTCAAAGGAATTTTTTAAAAATTTTATTTAAAAGGAAAAAGAGAAAAACACAAAACAAAACAAAACGGTGTAAGGGTACAAGTAATACAGAACTACAAAAAAAAAAAAACACTAAGAAATCACCAGTTAATAGATTACATATTATCATCTTAGAAATAGTTGCTCAAATCACAATATCAAAGAATACAAAGTGGACATTCAAACAGTGAGACTGCAAATAGTTGTGTTCAGTGATCCAACCAAAAACATTAATATGGTCAGCTATTTAACACCCCTAAACACACTTGCTGTTGTATCCTTTAGAGCTCTTTTTTTCTCTCTCTTTTTTACAACAAAATTTACACATTTTGGGTTTTATTACTCCTTAGTTCTTATTACTTTTTTGGGAGGGAACGAATAAAGTCAAATATGGCAAAACAAAGCTGTCAGTCAAAACCAAAACTTAGCACATGATGTAAAACAGACTACAAGGTTATCAACAATGGTTATCAACGTTGTCTCTTGTTTCCTTAAAAAGAATTGTCGATCTCATTAGATATTATAAAGTTGAACAAAACAGTAGAGAAGAAGACCAATAAAACTTAAGCATTTTAAACATTACAGGACTTCCAAAGGAGACAATAGTCAAACCAGAATGGGCATCTTAGTGAATCTTATTGCCTTCAAAGTAGTTGCCTACAACCTCAAACTTGATACTATCATACAGAGTGGAACAGAGTCTAGTCAGTCAAAACAAGATCGTGGGAGTATTATAGGACTTCAAAACAAGTTAATAGAAAATTAAAAAAACTTACTATTATATATCCTGCTAATTTTTTAAATTTTTCCCCTTAATTAAAAAAACATAAGAAATAACTAAATAATTTTTTAATGAATAAGGGATAGATTGAGATAAAACAGGACATAACAGTATAACAATACAGGTCAAAGCATGACTGTTTCAGCAACCTAGTGCTTCACCACCAAATAACCCGACTTAATAGTAGTTACCATAGTGTCTGTCTTTTTCCTTGAAATATTTGAATAAAATTTCATATACTATAGCTTCAAATATTTCCATATCAAGAAGCCCAGAATAAAGCCTTTCCAATTAATAAGTGAAAACTTTATAAGGCTTCAAGTCCACATAATGGGCAATCATGATTACCACATTTTTATATATTTGAATCATTACTTACATTAGGGAAACTATTCGGTATTCACACATGCCAGGTTGATTTATTTCACTTATGAGTATGGTCTCAAGCTGCGCCCATTTTTTGATAGATATCTCAATGTGATCCTTCTTTATACCTGAATAATACTCCATTGTATAGAAATACCACTACATTTTATCCATTACTCAGTTGATGGACACTTGTGTTGTTTCCAAGATATGGCGATTACAAATTGTGCTGCTATAAACATAGGTGCACATAAATCACTGTGGTATGATGCTTTCAGTTCTTCTGGGAATATGCCTAGAAGTGGAATAGCTGGAATAAATGGGATTTCCAATCCCAGCTTTTTGAGAAATCTCCAGACTGACCTCCACAAAGGCTGCACAAGTCTACACTCCCACAAACAGTGTAGGAGAGTTCCTTTTTCCCCACAGCCTCTCCAGCATTTGTTGTTGTTGGTTTTCTTGATCCTGGCCATTCTTTCAGGAGTGAGATAGTATCTCAGTGTGGTTTTAATTTGCATTTCTCTAATGACCAATGATGATGAACATTTTTTCATGTATTTATTTGACATTTGCATTTCTTCCTCTGAGAAGTGCGTATTCATCTCAGATGCCCATTTTTGGATTGAATCTTTGAATTTTGGGGGTCTGAGTCTTTTTTAATTCTTTATATGTTTTAGACAAGAGGCCCTTGTCTGAGAGAGAGTTCACTAAAATCTTTTCCCAGTTTGTGGGTTTTCTTTTCACTATGCTGGAGATTTCTTTTGACATGCAGAAACTTTTTAATAAGAAGTGGTCCCAGTTATTGATTCTGGGAAGTATTTCCTGTGCGGTTTGAGTCCTGTTCAAGAATTCTCTACCTACTCCTATGTCTTCAAGGTTTCTACCCAATTTTTCTTCCAATAGATTTAGTGTTTCTGTTTTAATATTCAGATCTTTGACCCATTTAGATTTTAATTTAGTACATGGTGATAGACATGGGTCTAGCTTTAGTTTTCGGCAAATGGAGAGCCAGTTTTTCCAGCACCATTTATTAAAGAGACTGTCGTTCTTCCATTGAACCTGCTTGGCTCCTTTATCAAAGATAAGGTGGTTGAGTGTGTTTGTAGTTGTGGTTGTATCTTCTAATCTATTCCATTGATCTTCGGCTCTGTTTTGATTCCAATACCATGTTGATTTTACTACTGTTGCTTTGTAGTATAACTTCAAGTCAGGGATTGTGATGCCTCCTACTTTGTCTTTGCTGCTTAGAATTGCCTTTGCTATTCTAGGTCTCTTCTGGTTCCAGATGAAATTTAGGAGTGATTTCTCTAGATCTATAAGGTATGTTTACGGTATTTTTATTGGGATTGCATTGAATCTGTATAACAGTTTTGGGAGAATGGCCATTTTCACAATGTTTGTTCTTCCTATCCATGAGCAAGGGATGTCTTTCCATTTTCTGAGATCATCTTCAATTTCTTTTTTCAGTTTATTATAATTTTCACTGTATAAGTCTTTCACTTCTTTCATAAGAGTAATTCCTAAATATTTCAATTTTTTTGCTTGCTAATGTGAATAGTCCAGTTTCTCTTATTTCCGTCTCTGTGATTTTGTTGTTCGTGTATAGGAATGCTATTGATTTCTGAGTATTGATTTTGTATCCAGCCACATTACTGAATTTATTTATTGTATCTAAGAATCTTTCAATGGAGTTTAGGGGGTCTTCTATGTAGAGTATCATGTCATCTGCAAACAATGATAATTTAACTTCTTTTTTTTAAGGTTACACATAATACAGAACTACAAAAAAAAACATAACAGTAAGAAATCACCTGTTAATAGATTACATATTATCATCTTGGAAATAGTTGCTCAAATCACAGTATCAAAGAATACAAAGTAGACATTCAAACAGAGAGACTGCAAACAGCTGTGTTCAATGATCCAAAAACATTAATATAGTCAGCTATTTAACACCCCTAAACACACTTGCTTTTATATCCGTTAGAGCTCTTTTTTTTCCTTCCTTTCTATTTTACAACAAAATTTACACATTTTGGATTTTATTACTCCTTGGTTCTTATTACTGTTTTTTTGGGGGGAGAGAATAAAGTCAAATATGGCAAAACAAAGCTGTCAGTCAAAACCAAGGATAGACATAGCACATGATGTAGAACAGAGTACAAGGTTATTAACAATGGTTATTAACGTTGTCTCTTGTTTCCTTAAAAAGATTTGTCTATCTCATTAGATATTATAAAGTTGGACAAAACAGTAGAGAACAAGACCAATAAAATTTAGGCATTTTAAACATTACAGGACTTCCAAAGGAGACAATAGTCAAACCAGAATGGGCATCTTAGTGAATCTTATTGCCTTCAAAGTAGTTGCCTATATCCTCTGACTTGATACTATCGCACAGAATGGAACAGAGTCTAATCAGTCAAAACAAGATCGTGGGAGTATTACAGGACTTCAGAACAAGTTAATGGGAAATTGAAAATAGTTACTATTATATATCCTAATTTTTTAAATTTTTCCCTTAATTAAAATAAACATAAGAAATAACTAAATAATTTTTTTAAAGTATAGTAGTTATCATAGTGTCTGTCTTTTTCCTTGAAATATTTGGATAAAACTTCATATACTATAGCTTCAAATATGTCCATATCAAGAAGCCCAGAATAAAGCCTTTCTAATTAATAAGTGAAAATTTTATAAGGCTTCAAGGCCACATAATAGGGATTCATGATTATCACATATTTTTATATATTTGAATCATTACTTACATTAGGGAAACTGTTTGGTATTCATACATGTGAGATTGATTTGTTTCACTTATGAGTATGGTCTCAAGCTGCGCCCATTTTTTGATAAATATCTCAATGTGATCCTTCTTTATAGCTGAATAATTCTCCATTGTATAGAAATACCACAACTTTTTTATCCATTCCTCAGTTGTTGGACACCTGGGTTGTTTCCAAGATCTGGCGATTACAAATTGTGCTGCTATAAACATAGGTGCACATAAATCACTGTGGTATGATGATCCGGCCTGCAGATCAACAAGTTCAGAACTCCTGGAGGGGAAACGGGGATTAAATAAAAGACATGGGGGAGACAAAAAGAGACGAAGGCAAGTTGATGTTAACCCAATCAAGTCTCTGGTTTATTGAGAAAATAATCACATCTTTTATAGGCTAAGGGCGGGAGCTGGGACAGGAAGAGGTTAAACAGATGAATACAACAGGGTTACCATCACATCCGGATAAGTGACGTAAGCAGGAGAGGATTATGGTTAATGTAGGCAGACGCAGTGCCCATAGGAGAGAGAGAGAGAGACATCGAGGCAGCAATGCCTGTCACTCGGCTCCCTACATCTCCTCCCTTTTTATATTATTTAATTAAGAGTATGGCAGGCCCTGTGAGGACAGCGTCTGTCTTAGGTCAAGGACCTCATTGCATGAACCCAACCAGGCCTTACCCGTCATGGGCTTGCAGAACAGCAGTTGGTCCTGTGCCTGTCTTAGGTGGCCATTGGAATTAACATGCATGTCCTAGTTGCCCGTCTCTGACTGCCTGTCCATTGCCCCAGGGCAGTCAGGCCGCATCATCATATGGGCCACTCGTGGGAATTCCTTCCCTGTAGGTTTGTTGATCTGCCAACTCCAGCTGATGATAGTGTACCTGAATGGGCTTTGCCATAAATGCGTCTATCCAGTTATTAATGAACATCATAATCCTCTGAAAAATACAAGACTCACAGAAATGAGAAACAATAGGTCAGCTAGGGGACCCAAAAGGGGGACTAGGTAAGGGAAAAACTCGCCCCCCCAAAATCAAGGAGAAGGGGTTGACAGCCATTTGTTGGTGTCTCTGTATGAAGTCATTCTCCTGTGTCTTGGAGCATGCCTTGAATAACACTGGATGCAGTCTATTTGGCTGGTGTATGTTCCTCCAGACCGAGAAGAGCCTCTTCCGCAGTCATGGGGTTCCGTGCATGGCTGTCAGCAGTTGCAGTCTGTTTGGCAGGGGTCAAAATCCACCATGGGTGTGGTGTGGCTCAAGAAGGCTGGTTAAGCAGCATAAGGCTCCAGGGAGATGTGTCATCTGTAAGAGAACACAGGGGATTGTGCCTCAGGAAATAACATTATTCCTGGGCCTTACAAGGGGTCTTTGAAGAACTGTCTACTTGCTTTACGAGGCATTCAGGTAGCCATCTAGCTTCTCTATCTTGTTGAGAGTAAACACACACTGAACCTCGTCCCCAGATAAGGACTGGATCAGGGCCATTCCACACATTGGTTAGTGGGTCTCTCCATAAAACAGATGCAAACCGTGTTTGAGTCCGAGTATGCCAAAACCGAGATGGTGCGGAGCAGCCTGAAGCATCCAGGGTCAGAAAATTTAAAATAAAAAGAGCATGTGAAAGGACATTTCTAGGGGACACCTGGGTGGGGTACCATGTCTCCCTTTTTATTTTATCTATGGTGAATTTTAGAGAACGATGCGCATGTTCAACAATGCCTTGTCCCTGAGGATTATAAGGTATACCTGTAGTGTGGAGGATATTAAGGCTTTTACAAAATTGAGCAAAGGAGGTGCTGGTATAGCCAGGGCCATTATCGGTCTTAAGCTGTTGAGGACATCCCAGAACTGAGAAGGCTGACAGCATATGGGCTATAATGTGTTTAGCAGCTTCTCCAGTCTGGAGAGTGGCAAAAATGAAGCCACTATAAGTGTCAATAATGACATGTACATATTTTAGATTGCCAAACTCATTGAAATGGGTAACATCCATTTGCCATAAGGCATTAGGAATTAAACCTCTAGGGTTGACTTCTAGGTGTTGAACAGGTGAGTGGATAGCACAAGATGGGCAATTTTTTACAATTTGTCTGGCTTGCTCACTGGTAATTTTGTAGAGAAGGCGGAGGGTGTGAGCATTCAGGTGGTGTAACTGGTGGGCTTGTTGGGCCTCAGACACCTTGGAGTCCTGAGCCATAAAAACCTGTGCTCGTACAGCAACATCAGCCAAATGATTTCCTTGGACAAGAGGCCCTGGGAGGTTGGAATGAGCTCGCAGATGACCGATAAAGAACTTATGACGGCGAAGCCGTATGAAGCATTGTAATTGTTTGAACAGATTTGCAGCTGGGGAAGCATGACATCTAGTAGCAACAGTCTCTAATAATGGAACAGACTGAGCAAGATAAGCACTGTCAGTATACAAATTAAATGGTTGGTCAGAGTAAGCAGCAAAAGCTGCAAGAATAGCTTCTAACTCTGCTAATTGTGCAGAGGAAGTATCTGCCTGGAGGGTAGAAACATTGTCTTGAGATACATAAGCAGCCCTTCCGGAGGATGAGCCATCAGTGAATAAAACCAGGGCACCCGGAAGGGGTTGTGAAGCTGTGACTTTAGGGAATATAAATTAGTGACGATTAGCAAAGTCAACTAGCTTATTTGGAGGGTAATGATTGTCAATAGTCCCTGAATAGGAAGCTAAGGCAATAGGCCACACTTCAGTACTCTGAAGTAGCCAATCTATTTGGTCTTTTGTAAAAGGTTGAATGATAATATCTGGTTCTTTGCCAAAGTAACATTTTCCCTGCTTTCTACCCTGGATTATTAGGTCTGAGACAGCTTGGAAATAAGGCAAAAGTGTTCTTTTTGGAGAGACTGGTAAATGGGCCCACATGAGGGGAGCTTGTTGCCAGAACACTGCTGTAGGGCAAAGCTTTGTATTAAAAATGAGAAACTGTAAAGGCTCATTGTAGTCCATAAAGGAAACAGTTTGTTGAGCAATAGCCTCTTCTACTTTACTAAGTGCTCTCCTGGCATCAGGTGTAAGCTCTCGGGGGAAGTTGGATCTATGTCTCCCCGAAGCAGCGCATAAAGGGGCTGTGAATCATGTTTAGTTAGTTTTAAAAATGGTATGAGCCAATTAATATCTCCCAATAGTTTTTGGAAGTCATGAAGTGTAAAGGAATAGAGAAAAAGCAATCTTTAAGATCTATGACAATTTTAAACAATCCTAAAGGAATGGCACTGAGTGAGGGGAGGCCAGGCTGTAGAGGCCCCATTAAGACCATTGTCTTATTTATCGCCCTAAGGTCTTGTAGCAGCCTCCACTTCCCTGACCTTTTCCGGATAACAAAGATAGGTGTGTTCCAAGGGGAATTACTAGGAACAATGTGGCCTGCATTTAACTGGTCCTGCACCAGCTGCCGTGCGGCTGCAAGCTTTTCAGAGTTAAGGTTGTTTCTAAAGGCTTATATGAATCCCCAATTTGCCATGGAGGTACAGCGAGTGGTGGGCTGCCATCCTGGGACCTGCTGATCATGTCAACAGGTGGAAGTGGTGGCAGATCACCATGTATGAGGACCTCTAACAAGCCATCACTCTCTGCATCTGAGAAATCAGAGGCTTCAGATTTTTCTGAGGACGGTTTTGAGGTAGATTTAAGGAAGTCGCGCAAGGCAGCCTCACCTAGTGCAACTGTCTCCTCAACCTGAGGATGATTTCAGCTCTTTTGCACTTGTTTAAATATGTTCTGTGAGCTAATATATGGTCTATTTTAGAAAATGATCCATGTACTGCTGAGAAGAATGTGTATTCTGATGTTGTTGGGTGGAACATCCTGTATATGTCTATCAAACCCATTTGTTCACAGGTATGATTCAGTTCTGTTATTTCTTTGCTCATTTTCTGTCTGGTTGATCTGTCCCTCGGTGTCAATGGCCTATTAATGTCTCCTGTTACAATTGTGTTACTGATAATTTGAGTTTTCATTTCTGTTAATAGTTGTGCTGGGTGCTCTGGAGTTTCGTGCATATATATTTAAGATAGTTATCTCTTCCTCTTGGAGTTTTCCCCTTACGAGTATGTAGTGACCTTCTTTGTCCTTTATGGTCATTGTTGATTTAAAGTTCATGTTGTCTGCTAACAGAATGGCTACTCCTGCCTTTTTTTGGATTCCTCCTGCATGAAGTATTGTTTTCCATTCTTGACTTTCAGTTTGTGAGTATCCTTCTGGGTTAGATGGGTTTCCTGTAAACAGCATATGGTTGGATTTTGTTTCTTGATCCATTCTGCTAGTCTGTCTCTTTTGATTGGTGCATTGAGACCATTTACATTAATGATTATTACTGTTAAATGCTGGTTTACTGTTGACATATTATCTCTCTGCTGTTGCATCTTTATTTTTCTGTTTTGTTTAATTATTTGCTTTGCTTAGTTGTTTTTTCCTTTGTGTATCTAAACTGTCTCTCAATATTTTTTGCAGGGTTGGTTTGGTGTTCATGAAGTTCTTCACCTGTTCTTTGTCATGGAAGTATCATATTTCACCATCTATTTTGAATGATAGTTTTGCAGGATATATCAGTCTCGGTTGGAAATCATTTTGCTTTAGGATCTGGAATACTTCACTCCATGCTCTTCTTGACTTTATCGTTTGTGCTGAGAAGTCTGCTGTGATTCTGATAGGTTTTCCTTTATAAGTGATCTGTCTTTTCTCTCTGACAGCTTTTAGTAATCTATTCTTGTGTTGGATTTCTGGGATGGTGATTATTATATGTCTGGGTGTAGTTTTATTTTGGTTATGAGTGTTTGGAGTTCTATATGCTTCACTGATCTTGATGTCAGTTTCTGATCTCATGCTTGGGAAATTTTCAGCTATTACTTCTCTAAATATCCGCTTGACATCCTTTATGTTGTCTCCCTCTCTTTCATTAATCCCTATCATTCTTATGTTATTCTTCTTTGCATCGTCTTGCAGTTGTTGAATTGTTGTTTCCTGATTCCTTGTTATTTTCAGAAGATAGAAAGTTTGATGCTTTTAAAGGATAGTTTTAACTAAGGAATTTAAGGACTTGCTGAGCTTTTAAAATTTCACTGTACTTTTCCCATAATTTACCAAAATGGTACTCAGCTCCTGGTGTAGCTGGACATTTCCAGAAGGGGTCAGGAATTGGAATTCCATTTTATATCTAGCTTTTATTACTCTGTATTGTTTTCATATATTTTGGTTATATTTTTCTGTCACGTATTTAAGATCAAATTAAAGTGAGACCTGTTTTAATTAAAAGTAACCTCTTGCTGACTAGTGAGGTCAGTTAAGTCTCCTCAGGCATTACTTTTGAAACCATGAACAGAGTCTTCCAGCTCATCTGTTAGTGTTAGCTTCCAGATTGGGACATGGCGTTGGAGGTGCCTGGGAGCCTTTTCTCCTATTGGATGTTTCCCCTCTCTGGAGACTCTCTTTTGGAAAGCACACTGAACATTTGTTGATTCCTGTCATTTAGGATCTAGAAATCTCTCTGTTCGGGAGGTTGGGTGACACCTCAAAGTTATAGGACCCACAGAAAAGGTTCCCTCATGTCTGGGGTCCTTACTGACCTTGAAGGTCAAGGGCAAGCATATTGCCTACTTCTTGGCCCAGTTACCCTTCTAATGTTAGTTTCTAAACATCAGTAGTTGAACAGCAAGAAGAGATCAGCTATGTGGCCACTGTGGCCAAGAGAGCAACAAGGTTAACTATTTATAATTTCATCTGAATATTAAGTATTTGAAATATAAAGTATAGCCAGAGGACTGTTATTCTTTATCAAACATGATTCTTTTAGTTGTTGAATCCCTACAGAATGTTAACAGACAACAGTTATGCTGTTTTGCAGAGAAAATGAGATCAAAATTCACACATAGTATATTAGCATGAATCATGATGACATTATTTTGGTATCACATTTAAGTGTCCATCTTATGGTAGAATAGCCTTTTTAGTCAAGCATCTCATTCTGGTCTTAAGACATTACAAGACACAAATTCTAAAATGAGTTTATTCTTCAATGGGATGCCACCCAAAGACAATGCACCTGTCAAAATGTATCTTAGAAGTTTTTAATATCTAGCCTTTTAATTCTTAGTGTGGGACATTGCTTGGACTGTTCAGTGTATGAGCATCTCTAAGTGTAGTGACACATACATAACATACACATCATATAAGCTTCTTAATAAAACTGTCACTGAACTGATCATTGCATGCTAGCTTGACATGTATCTGTTATCACAAGTAGCTAAAAGAAAGGCAGACATCTGAGTCTAAAAGCAAAAGTTATCACTAAAATCCTGGTTTTACATCTTAGAAGATCTGTACACTTGAAAGGCTGAATGCATTTAGTACACCTTGAAATTTACAATAGTGAGTGTCACAGGTTTATGAAAGTCTTTGTCTCAATTTAGTTTTGTATCAAGAGCATCTTTTAAGAAAATCTTATTGTTTTACTCACAGGAAACTTGACCTTTTGATTATGACCAATGTAAACATATCACAGTATGTGTACAATGTTTATTGGGATGTGTGTGTCAAAGGCTATGGAAATTATTGGGCTCCTTTAGTGAACAATGACTGAAATAAAGGTTTCAGGGCAATTACTCCTTTATTCATCAAGGGGAGTCTCATCCCACCATTTTCCCCAAGCCCAAAATGTCTCCACTAATTACCTTGCCATTTCTCAGATGACTTGTGAGAACCAGATCATAACAATTAACATTATTCTTGACCAATGAAATGCTCTCATGTTATTGTACACAGACTACTATTGTATTTGTATTGTATTGTACTGTACTTGTAAAACCTGTCTTGACATCATTTCCATCAGCTGGAAACCTAGGTGGTTGCATTCCCTTAACTCCAGTGACACCTGTCTATACGCCACCTTAAATTGTAGACATAAATATTTTAGAAATCCAAAGATCCAAAAACACAAAAACAAAAACAGCTATAGATGTTGCAGTCAGTCACATAGGATAGTTTTTAATACACCAGAGTATATCCAGATGTATTTGGCCAAGTTCTATTACAGTAAATTTTGACAGTTTTTAAATTTGTAACTGTAAATGACTAGTCCAAACTTTTTTGTAGGTCAATTATCACAGATCTCTTGAAAAAAAAATCAGAAGAAATAAAAACCTTTTACATCTGTGGAAGCGAAAATCATTTTTAAGGTGGTCCTAGGCTGATGGTTTGTCTAATTGGATTACCCAGCTATACAAGCTTCCCATTGTTGCTTTGCTAGCCATAGGAGTTTCAAAGTCACAACCAATAGCCAAACTGATGTTATGATAGTCATGTGTAACTGTTCCCTCTAAAGAGACAGACTAGTTAAAAATAATTTTAACTGTTTCCACAAAGGTGTGTTGACTAGGTTTGGATGTAGAAACACACTAAGTGTATATACACAGGATAGAGCATTACACTGCTAATCTCTGTTAGTCCATCTTAGATGTCTCTTGGTCCACAACAGTTGTGCTTTCATTGTTTGATTGCTTTGGCAATAAGATTCACTAAGATGCCCATTCTGGTTTGACTCCTTTGGAAGTCCTGTAACGTTTACAATGCTTAAGTTTTATTGGTCTTGTTCTCTACTGTTTTGTTCAACTTTATAATATCTAATGAGATCGACAATTCTTTTTAAGGAAACAAGAGACATTGTTGATACCATTGTTGATAACCTTGTAGTCTGTTTTACATCATGTGCTAAGTTTTGGTTTTGACTGACAGCTTTGTTTTGCCATATTTGACTTTATTCGCTCCCCCCCAAAAAAGTAATAAGAACTATGGAGTAATAAAACCCAAAATGTGTAAATTTTGTTGTAAAAAAGAGAGGGAAAAAAAGAGCTCTAAAGGATACAACAGCAAGTGTGTTTAGGGGTGTTAAATAGCTGACCATATTAATGTTTTTGGTTGGATCACTGAACACAACTGTTTGCAGTCTCACTGTTTGAACGTTCACTTTGTATTCTTTGATATTGTGATTTGAGCAACTATTTCTAAGATGATAATATGTAATCTATTAACTGGTGATTTCTTACTGGTTTTTTTTTTTTTTTTGTAGTTCTGTATTACTTGTACCCTTACACCGCTTTGTTTTGTTTTGTGTTTTTCTCTTTTTCCTTTTAAATAAAATTTTTAAAAAATTCCTTTGAGAAGTTGATTTCTTGAGAATGCATTGGGTACTCCTTCTGTCTCTTAGGAGCTTTTCTTTTTTCCCCGTTCCTTTTCCCAATAAATTTTTCTACTTTTAAAAGAAAACAACAACAACACCTTCCCCCCAATCCCAAAACAAAGCCAAAACAAAACAAAATCTAAAACCAAGTGCAAACCTACTGGAAAAGGAAAGTTTCTTCAGAATACACAGATGTCTTGGGAACAACTGTAAAGATTTCACCTCTTGAATATTCCTCACACCTGCTGCAAAACACTGTCCCCAAGAGGTCTGATTTCTTTCCTGCTCTCCCCCAGCGCCTCATCATTGGGACGTCCTGAGCCTCCCTCTCCTTTCCCCTAAAATGTACGGCGGTCTCTGAAGCGTCTGGTCCTCCTCACAGTTGAGCAACATCCTGTGTAGACCTGCACCGCAGGAAGTCCCCTGGTCCTGGAAAACAGGTTCTAGGCGGTCCTGTCCATAGCGCCTGCATTAGCAAGTCGGACCAGAAGAATATCTGTCTGCAGTTTGGACATAAATTGAGAGTGAGGGTGGAGGTCAGAACTGGAATGATCTCCCCACAGCTAGGGGAATTCTCAGAAGTGTCTGATCTCTCAGGGAGTCTGGGACAGGGGGAGCCATCTTCCCAGTGATCTGCCTCAGGGAGGCATCACACAACCTCAAAACGACTGCGTTGTTCTCTTTTTCTTTTTCTGTTTTTTCCACAAATGAGCCTGTTCCAAATGCCCCAACGCCAAGGGGACACATGAGCATTAAACTTACCCTGCGCAGGTGTAATAAATGCCACACACTGGGTTTGCAGCAGGAGAGCGACGCGCGCGCCCTCTACCGGCCGGCTGTGGAGAGAAAAGCGCACCTTGCCCAGTGTGGACCACTGGTCACCTGCCCTCTCTCGGCTCCCAGGGGCTTCCACTTCATTGTGTATAGCACAGCTCCTTAATGACAAAAAGAAAAGAAACCAAAATTTGCCAGTCCCGTTGTTCCTCACTGTATCTGGATCCTCCTAAACTTGACATCAGCAGTGATGTGTTTCCAGACCAGGAGTCTCCTCTCAGCGCGAGGCTCCCTTGCGAGGCACCGCCGACCGGTAGAGGGCGCGTGCGTCGCCCCCACCTGCAAACCGACTTTTGCCCAAAGGTGGGAGCCAAATGCCCTGTGCCTGGTTGGTTTAATGCCTATGGACCCCAGCAGTATCGCGGTAGCAGCTTATTCTAAGCTTGGGAGCTGTCCAGACTGCATCCACAGTGAGGTGAACTTGGAAACATCGACTGTAGAGAAAAGCATGAGAGAACTCAGGTGTAGCTGAAAATAGGGGCAGAGGAGGCTAAAGTGTCAAGGCAAATTTGAGCATCGAAAGAATGATGAGAGAAGTCTAAATCCAGCAAATGAAATTGTAGTTCGTGTGTGTGAATATCTATCACTCCATCAGTCTGCCTAACTGGTAGACTAGAAGCACATACCTTTCAAATGATAAAGAAGAGGGATGAAATTAGCAGCCTGTAGTAAGCACTCTTATTAGCCTCAGATTAGACCACGTGCAGGACCTCTGCCCTGTGCACTAAGGATCCCCAAGGGGCTTAAGAGTCTCTTCCTCCTGTGCATACTGCTGGGGCGTTCTTAGGAAATGTTAGCCTTCTCCACCTCACACCACTTTACTATGCCAAACAAAGATGAAATTAGTAGCCTGTAGTGAAAGTGGCCTCAGGTTAGACATTTCCCATGCTCCTCTGATCTGTGCACTTCAGGTGACCAGGGGGCTCCAGCGGCTCTTAGTCCTCTGTATATTTCTGACTGATTACCAGAAAACCTTAGCCTCCTTCAGCTCACCCCCCTTACTAATCATTTTTTCCCCACAGTTACTCCTGCTCATTATCATGACTCTCTAGAGAACATGATGGTAAAAGTGTAAACAGACCCATGGGGAGCATTTGCAGATGAAGATCAGCAGCTGAGCAACCAGCAAAACTGGGACTGAAGCTCTGCAGCCATTCCACAAGTGGCAAGGAGTCCCACCTGGGGCCTGATCTGCATTTGTGTCTAAAGGGTCCTCCCATGGTTTTGCCTAGCAAAGGAAAGTCAGGCAGGCCTCCTCAACCATCAAGAACCAGCATTTGCATCAAGGACAGGATCCTGACCTGTGTTGTAAAGAAAGGATGAGGAGGTCTCAGGTCACCCACCAGAGAGGAATTTCCTGCTGGACAACATCCTCAGCAGGGTTGCTGTCCCTGTGCCCAGAGGGAAGATTCACAAGTACAGTGGCCAAGATGGAAACTCTTCAAGCTTCAGTGTCTTGTCTGAATCGGCAGGTTACAGCTACCTAACGACCTTCTGGTGCTCTCTGCCTCTTTTTCCAGGGAGCTTTGCTTGTCTGAAGAGACATTTTCACTGGAGGTGGCTGGCTGGTCCCTTAGATATGCCTGAAGGTGACTGGAGAGTCACTTATGGTGGAGTGTCAGTGGGAGGGGCTTCCCTTCCACCCAGACTGTATCCAGAGGGGAGACATGACCGTCAGTCCAGTGTTCGCTATAGACATGAGGGACACTTGGCAGGTATCATGGCGCTGGGTCCAGCAAAGGACCAGAGGTCAAGTATCTGTTTGCATTTTGTTCACGAGTTTCTGTCATCCCCTCAGATGTGAGATTGGCGGGGACTGTGTCCTCACATGGGTGTCTGCTGTTTTTTTCCTAGCTTGAGAAAGTGTTGCTACTGTAGGGCCTTGAGAGGGGCCTGCATACTGACTCAGCCCGCTGGTAAATCCACGGAGACCATAGAGGGGGAGTGGGGATGAAGAAGGGAGCAAGAGACCCAAAGAGTGGAGACAAGTTGAGGAATTCCAATCAAGTCTCGTTTATTCATAGAAGGAGTAGCAAATATATAGGATATTGGGGAAAAGGGATTTTTGGTGCTGAGACATCAGCAGGGAACTTAGCAACAGTGGCAAGAGGGAGGTTCATAGGTCAGTTCAAATTTCCCTGCACTGGCTCCATAGGCATAGTCCCTGAATAATGGGACAGGCTAAACACGTTATGCAAGCTGCTGCTTAATTACCAAGCCTAACTCCTAAAGGGCATTAAGGTGGTGCAGCCTAAAGATGTTAAGGTGGCAGCCAATTACAGGGCTTCCCACAGCATACCAATCTGAAATGCCTCGATCTCCCTTCTTCAGGGCTCTACTCTTCTGGAAGCCCCCTCCCTGATCTGCTGATATCTTACCTTCCTGTCTCTCTGGCTCCTCTTGTACCAGAGGGGCTGCTCTATCTCTCGGGCAGCCCAGCCTTCAGAGCATGGCTTTCATGATGCCTGGCCCTGATGCCTCCACCGAGGCCACATCTTGGTCACACATGCTGGCTGCCCCTGCTGTCTCTGAAGTTGAGAGGAGAAAGGAAGTCATGGCACCTATTTGGCATCTCAACTTGATACCAAACCTGTGAAACCAGGTGGAAAAGTAGAAACCAGGAGTAGAAGCCCTCTCTGTGGACTCCACACCACATACCACAAACTGAGAAACCGTATCCTTCTCTTCTACAGGATGCTACCAGAGCCCAAAGGAATGTGGGACGCACA
This sequence comes from Cavia porcellus, assembly GCF_034190915.1. NCBI lineage: Eukaryota > Metazoa > Chordata > Mammalia > Rodentia > Caviidae > Cavia > Cavia porcellus. Next base: position 174,942,415 of record NW_026947484.1, on the reverse strand, counting down.
ATGATCAGACTTTCCCCAGAGGGATGACCATGAGGTGCTGGTGGCACCCTGCTTCTCTCCAATGAATGCTGCCATTTTCTCCTGCCTGTGAGCCCATGCCCTTGCACTCCAATTTTTCTCTACATTTGAGACGTTCCTGTGGAGGAGCCACGTCCCTTCTTTCTACTTTGGAGCCTGATTGGAAATTCCTGTTTTGTTGGCCTTCAGGATTCAGTTAGCCTTGTTCCTCACCCAAGGCAGCACCTAGATGGCTAAGGACACACGGGTGGTGGGAAATGAATTCTATGTGGATGTCTTTGTTCATAGAGTATGTGTGAGTGCAAGGATGCAGTTTCATAAGGTGTGTTGCATGTATCCCTGTAGATATGCATTAGGGAAAATGTGAAATGTTGAGGTTATTGAACCTTTCAGCAGGTGCAGTGCAAAGCCTTGAAATGGATGAGGGAAAAATGACACTGAGACTTCAGAGGCTCTGTGGAGTGATGTGAGTTGAAACTGGGCAGGAAACCCCCCAGGAATGGCAGATATGGAACCTTCCCATGCTGTGAGTGCCGAGCCTGGTGTCCTAAAATTACTCTGGTAATCAGATAGATGCCTGGCCCCAGTGCACCAAGCTAGTGTGTGAAACTGTTGAACTTTTGCTGATGATGAGCAGAGCTTCTCTCAAAGGCCAGCGGCAGCAGGAATGTCCTGGGAGTCTCCATGTAGGTGCACACTGCTATAGAGTTTTGGGGTGTGTAGAAGGGTGTGGGCTGAAGGATGATTTCAGGGTATTGGTGGGAAGCACTTTCCAGGGAAGCATGCTGGGGGTGGGAGAGGCATCCATTTGAGCCTGCAGTCTTTTCTTAGTACCATGGAGGCAGCTCTGACTGTTGGTGTCTAGGTCTCTGCCTACAGTTTCATGTGTGTGCCTGCTGTTTTTGTTCTCCCCACTGCTCAGTGCACTGTGATCTGAATCAATTGCCTCTTCCTGATCTTTTGCTTTCTAGCAGTGGATGGTCTGCCAAGCACTAGGGCTGTGTCCAGTCTCCACTGACTGCTGGTGCTGTGAACAGCCACTCATGCCACAGCAGGAGGCCAAGGGTGGCAGAAAAGTTGTCAGCTTCCAGCACAGATGCTGACCCTGAGACTGGCCAGTTGTCTTGGCACTAACTTAGACATGACCCTTCTCCTGCTAGTCACAGCATCCAATGGGGACCACTGAGTCAGAAGTGTGCGGCCACATCACCTTCCTGGAAAGGGACACTAGTGGCAGGGAGACCTGGACTCCCAGGAGCTTGCTTTATAGGATCTTCGCCATGGCCCTGAATCACCGCTGCATGGATTTTTCTCCTTGAATTTGCTTCAGAGAATCTTGGAAGTTTGCAGAGACTGGAGAAGCCATTCTTGATGGGCTTCTGCTCAGAAGGTCACAGTTCATCTTATCCACAGAGACAGTTGTGCTGACTGGTCCTCCTGGGCTCTGATGCCTGGGTCTTCTGTTCTCTTCCTTCTCACCAGTGAGGGGACACTGACGCATAAGCCTCACTGGACCGTCTCTCCCCGTGCCTCTCCTTTTTGTGAGGACCTTCCCTGAACAGGGCTCACCACCTCTGTCTCTCTGTGTGGTGCCTTCCTCTATGTCTGTTGGCATTCTCTATGTGGAGTTAGTGACAGATTGCATTCTGTCTCCGGTGTTTCCCAATCTAAGGAGCTGAGGAGTGCACAGCCAACATAGAGAGATTGTGTCCTTCTTGCTCAGCAGTCTGCCTCAACACATGCAGTCCCCTGAAGAATGGCTGTCAAGGGAAGCTGCATCCAAGTGTGTGGTGTGTGATGTTGGCCAAGAAGCAGGGTCCTTTCCAGGTCCATTTGGACTGCTGTAACAAAGCCCTGCAGGCTGGTTAACTGCTAAATAACAGAAACTCCCTGCTTCTCACCCTGAGTGGTCCATAGTGAATAAAACCATGTTCAGAGTAGGGTGAGACAGCAGCTCCTATTTGAGTTCCTCAAGCAGGAGGGCAGGAGCGCTCACCCCATCCTCCACTCTCAGTGGGCCAATCCCATTGCTGTGGTTGGAGCTCTCACGCCACAGTTTTCAAAGGAACATGGAGGCCCTGGTGATGGTAGAGGTAGCAGGTACAGAGCCATCTTTGATCAGCCTTTGTGCTCTGTGGCACTTGGGCCTGAAACGTAGTCTGCAGCTAGCACCTGCTTCCTCCCTTGCATATATTTTTTGTACGATCAGTTCCTGTTTCTGGACAATACTAGTGTGGCTTTACTGAGTTCTAGGAGTGCCATGGAGTACTGTCATGGGGCAAGCTGGCTGTAGTGATGCACACCTATGATCCCAGCACTCTAGGCGGCTGAGGAAGGATGAGGATGGAAAGTTCCATCCCAGCCTGTCTGATTACCGACCTGGGCAGCCTATCCAAAATAAAGACTTTAAAGTATTGCAGATCTAGGTCAGTAAGAAGGACTTGGGGTCACCTCCCAGTGCCTCACAAAAAAAAAGTAAGGATAGGACCAAAGGCAAGTGTGGCTTTTCTTCTTTGGACTCAGCTAGGCTCCCTCACTTCATGGCATTTTCAGCATGGTCGTTAATGTGGTCACTACTGAATGCAGCACTATGGCAGATCGATGATGGTGACCACACACAGACCCAGTCCTTACTGTAACTCCCTTAAGCCCTCACGAAGCTCCCATTTCTGAAGTGTGCTACTGCACAGCTCAGTGTGCAGAAGGATGTGAGGACCTGATAGGAGTTCCTGGCCATGTGTCCTTGTTCTAGGACACTCATGAAGAGTCCTTGATCATCTTGAAAGGGCTTAGATGATATCGGAGGGGAATCTGACTCTGATAAAGTCCAGCCAAATGCACACATGTACACACAGGCACACAGTATAATTCCTGCCTTACTCACTTGTAACCCAAATCAGTGATGGGCTGTGACTCTTCCTTAGAGAGATACCAGCTTAGAACCTGTCTTACGCCACACATCTGAATTTCTCACATTGTTACCCAGGCTGAATAGAAATTCAGGCAGTTTGGAAAGCAGGCCAGCTTACTGTGCATGGAGACCTTGATGGGCGGAGGGAGCCCTGGGAGTGGGAGGCACAAGGCAGGGCAGGGACTGCTAAGGGCCAGGGATGATGAAAGTGCTCGATCTGAGCATCTGAGCCCAGAACAGAGGAGGGACCATTATTTGTTTGTGCTTTTTCAGAGGACAGGAGACAGCTGAAACCAGGTGTGGTCTGAGATTTCAAGTCTCCCTCTCAAAGCCCAGATTAGCCCCGGTTTCTGGTCAGGCGTGAACTTGAATGAAGCTCTGTGTGTGTCTGCCTCTGTCCTGAGTGTTGAGATGCAGTGGATGCCTTGGATTTCTTCACCTGTGTTATGTTTTTCAGATAAATATGAAATGATCCTGCAGTAAGTGTATTTTTAATTTATACTGCTAAATTCCTATATACATGGGTGTAATATGTATGCATATGAAAAAATTCTGAGGTTTTTAATATACAATTGAAATTCTTTGCTTTTTATTCAAGTTTTAAAGCTTCTTTTTTAAAATATCCATAAAAATAAAAGAAAGTATATGTTTTAATAGTATTTAAATACTAGGAATGGCTAGTAATGGTTTATTTTCCCTTAGAGGTAAATCATTTCCAACCTGTAATCTGAGATTAAGATAAAACACGTGAATATATAAATTGTGCAAAAATTTCCTCTCACAAGTGTTCTTATGTATTAGTGTACAGAAATAAGAACTCTTTTGTTTTGCAGGTGGGAGATAACAGGTTAATAATATAGCTCGCTCTAGTGTCTCTCCTTAAGATACTGCAGGCTGTCACCTGCTATAATGCAGTTCCTTCCCCCACATGGAATATAATTTCTTGGAGTCCTCAAATCTCCTGCACCTTCACAATCACATAGGGGCCTCTTTTCTGATGACATGGCCTACCCAGCTTTTGCAATTCAATAGGCCTGGGAGAGCCCGAAGTTGTGCATTTTAGCCACTTCTAGGCAATCCTGATGGAGCTGGTTCTCTTGCACATGGCAATGATTTATGTTAAAAATAAACTAATACAAACCAGATGCTTGCCTTTTCAATTTTGCAGTAATATGTGAGAAGGTGATTGTTTGTTTGTTTTGTGGTACTAAGGATTGAGCTCAGGGCCTTCTCATTGAGATCACCCACAGACTATTTTGTAAAGTTTTTATTTTGCAATGGTGTCTCACTAAATTGAAAACTTACCAAGGCTGGGGTCAAATGTAGTTCCCTCCTTCCTCATTTTCCCAGAGTGCTGAAAGCAATTTAAAGAGGCTAACATTTTGTTTGTTTGTTTTTCTTGGAAGGGTAACTGGAGCTCATACAGGGTGGGATGTGTGAAATCAACGCTGTCTACAGCAGCACTGTACAGCAACAGCCATGAGATGCCACAGACCCTAAATAACCCAAAACCCTCACAGACAGGAAGCATTGTAGAAAATGATGTCAAAGGGATTGGCATATGAATTTTGACTAATAAACAAAAAAGACTTGTGGGGTCATGGTTACTATGCAGTTATTGCCCTGGGTGTTTCTGGAACTCATGGTATTTTCCTGTCCTGGCAACTGTGAAACCCACGGGTTTTCCACAAATACAGGGGTTTCCCATGCAATTCACTGTGATACAAGCAGGGAGAGAGTAGGGAGCGCCTGCCCTCAGTGCAAGCCTTGCTATTCGTAATTCTGCTAGTAATGGCTTTATCTGTGATCTTTTGTAATTTAAAGTATGTACTCACTAGACAGAAAATTTTCGGGACATGAAGTTTATCATTTTGAGGAACAATATAAAGAATTCGAAGTGTGAACCTATTTTGAGTCCTATATTGGACTTTAGATCATCAGGAAACCTACTTTTCATCTCAGCCAGTCACCAAACTGTAACTTAGAGGACTTAGTTCCACAAAGTGCTGGAGAAACAATGCTGATGGTGTGATGACTGGAGTGCTGTGGCTTTCTGTACATGGGGAGCACTGAATGAACTCCTAATCTCACAGCACAGGTCATTGCTGCAAAGCTATTTAGGATCTTTCACAGATTGCCAGTAATGACTGTCAAAGGTGCGAACTACATAAGGCCTGTACCCGCAGGACTTTCCCATTTATGTGACTTAGTACATAAGTCTGTAGTTCACTTTAAAAGTGAGATTTCTGATTGGCTTGTTCCAATTGATTCTGCTATAAATTGGCTTGTTCAGTTCATTATTATGGCTCAGGCAGTCCTTGTAGATCAATGGCTGTAGGGACACGTAATGTAGCACCATCGACCTCACAAAGGTGCTTACCATAATATTGAGCCATCTGTACATTTCCACCATTGACAGACAAGTTGTGCAGTTACCCTGTTTAGCAGTATCTTCACTCAGAGAGAATAAAAGCAAAATAAAACAGAATAAAGCCAATCAAAACAAGACAGTGTACGTGACATATGATTTCAAAACAAGGTAATAGAAAATCCACACTGGTTACCATAATGCCTCTTGCTATCTTCAAAATAGTTGACCAGACCTTCAGACATAGGAAAGTCAAACAAAAGAGAAACAGAACAAAACTAATAAAAACCAAATGGTGACTGCAATACAGGACTTCAAAACAAGATCATAGTAAATCCAACATGGCTGATAGATTCTGCCAGCCTGAGGCTTAGCTATCTCTAACATGACATGTGCCCAACTGGGTATTGGGCTGAGAGAAGCAACTTACCTCTCTAAGACTAACTTACATGTTCTCCATCTTATTCCATAAATAAACCTTCCGCTTTCCTTTTGCATGTGCGCTGAGCCCTCTTCAGTCCCAAGACTCGACAACCAGCCAAGTTCTCCACCTTCAGCTCCGAGTAAATCTTTCTGTTCCCTCTTTTGCAAGTGCAGATGTTCCTTCAAGTCGGTGGTTAATGTGCATTTTGCACATCTCCCAAACTCTTCCCCCAGTCAGATCTGATGAAAGTATCTCCACTTCTTTGTACCTGAGCCTGCAATAAAGGCCTCTTTTCTCCTTTATCTTTCTCATTGTGACAAAATCTTATCAGTGGCTATCGTAATATATCTTATCTTTGAAACAGCTGCCTATGACATCAGATACAACAAAATCAAACAAGATAAATCAGAATAAAACTCAACCAAACCAAATGATATAGGATTTTGAGACAAGATAATAGGGAATTAACAATGACCACCATCTTCAGAAGGAGATTCCACATAGATGCTACATTGTGTATTATTATCCTCTCATCAGATTACCAGCTTTAGGCCTGCAAAGTCAGTGAAACACTGAATACTTCAAGCATTAAGTTGTATTTTACCTCATTAACTATCATCATGGCCTGTATTTCTCCAGATCAGCTAGTTGCTTACAGGGGTAGGAGGAGGAACATTGGCTCTTCTTGTCTCCCTGCCTGCACACCAGAAGGGGCTGGCATCAGGCTCTGCCCCAGTCAGAGCCTAACACTGTTTTTTAATAGGATCAAAGGTGAATTTTTAAGTTTACTGCCTTACAAAGAATTACAGCAGCCTAATGGAGCCAGCAGAGCTGACTCTTAGATGCGGCAGTGGGGGAGATGGGGGTTGAACCCTCAGGGTCCACAGTGCTCATTGCGCTCCTCACATGGCCACTAATCATGCACAACCTTACATCCTAGTTTTGTCCACGTACCTGAGGTCTCTTGCATGGGTAATGAGGCTTAAGAGAGAGAGGAAGTTTTTTTTTTTTTCTTTATGACACTGGATTGGGGGAAGAGAAGAATAAAGAAGTATTTCAAATATTCTGAATGATCATCTTGCAACCATCCCCTAGGGTCTCAGGAAGTTGACATGAATTTTATTATTCATCTTTCAGGCAGCATAGAGTAAAAATGGATCCAAATCATTGAACAGAACTGTTTGCAGTCTCATTGTTTGAATGTCCACTCTATATGCTTTAATTTTGTAACTTGAACAACTATTTCTAAGATGACAATATGTAATCTATTAACTAGTGATTTCCTACTGTTTATTTTTTTCTGAAATTCTGTATAACTTGTACCCTTTTTCTTTTTTTTTTCTTTTTTATTCTTAAATAAAATTTTAAAAAAGAGAATGGATCCAAATATATATTTTATCAAGAAATACAAACGTATGTTATTTCCACTATTCTTTTATTTCCTATCGCAATGGCAAGCAAAAACACTGGAACAACACTGAGGATTTGGAGGCAGATTGATTTCACATTAACAGGTACTGATTGGGATCATTCCTATAATATTAGACATCGAAGGCTCAGGAAGGGAGATTTTTATGGGATTTCAAGCAAGGGGCAGGTTAACTGGCTGTCTTTGATTGGTTCTTACATTGACAGAACCAACTGTTTCTAGGAAACAATAGTAACAGGAATTGTAACAGGCACTCTTACCTAGGCAACTAAGAAACTGAAGTATGCTGGCTATAACTGATGAGTAAAACCTTTCACTTTTCCATTGATAGTGGATATTCTGAGGTTCTGTTAGTCTTTATAGCCTTTCTAGGGTTGAAATTTTAGCTCAATGCACTTCCTGTGCTTTGAAATCTGTTTTTCTCTGTGTTCTACACATTTCTCACCTCACTTTCTGCCCCCATATAAAAGAGATAGAGAATAAAAGTCACAGAAGTTCATATCATTCTGGAAAGTGGGCCCAAAGTTCTGCTCTGGTTGTGAGGTAGGACTGGGTGACAGAGAAAGGAAATGTGTGAGAGAGGAAGTATGTGAGAGAACAGTGTCCTCACTGCCAGTCCTCTGTTCACATATTAGCAAGAAGTAGCCAAGAACAGGGTCTCCCTGATAATTTTTGGGACATTACCTTACTCATAATCTGTATTACACAAAGTATGTTGTGCCAGCTGCTTTAAGAAACACTCTTTAGTTTTTATTTTTTTTTTGTGGATGAACTAATATGGCATGTATAATTTTCAGTCCTTGGTAGGTTATATTTAATAATAATGAAGTTTCTTCAGTAGAGTCTATTGTACATGGGAAATTCACTTTCCAAGTCTGAAAGTGGCAGCCAAGTCCTCTGGCATGTTATTTTGATGAAAACTCAGTCACACGATCCAAAGTTACTCAGCTGAGATCCCTGAGGCCACTGCATGTGGTAACCTCAATTGCCCCACGCGACAGCTGTCAAAACGTTGTCTTTGTCTTATCTAGTCCCTGTTTGGTTCCCCCAGTTATCTTATGTGACCCAGGAAAAGAGATTTAGCAGATGTTACTGAGGTTACTAATCAATTTAACTCTAAAATCGTTAACCCAGTGGGCCAAAAAGTCCATGGCACCCTTAGAAACAGAAAGCTTTTCTCCCTAGGCTAATGATCTGTGTCTGTAATCCCAGCAGTCTTGGGAGCCTAGGGCAAGAGGATCAAAAGTTTGAGGCCTGGATAACTCAGTGAGACCTTGTCTCAAAATAAAAAAACAAAACAGGGCTGGGCATATAGTTCAGTGTGAAGGCCCTGGGTTTAATTTCAAGTTACACTGAAAACCTCACAAAACAAAACAAACCTTTCTCTGGCTGGCAGAGGAAGGAAAGCCAGTGAGACTTCATCTTTGACAATTCATACAAAATTTTTTTGCTTTTCAGATGGAAAGAGGGCTGTTAGAAGGAACACAGGCCATCTGGAGGAGTTACGGAGACTCCTAGCGGACAACCAGAGGAAAAAGTAACTGCTTCAGATGTGTGAGTCCAGCCCCAGAAACAACAATGTGTATCTGCATCCTATTCACTGTATAGAGGAACAGGGAGTGTAAGTCCAGGTTTGTGAACCTGAACCATGTTTGTGGATTTATTTTTCTCGTTTAAACACTTGTCAAGTAGTTCTCTTGGTATTTATTGGAAAGAAAGAATTCATCAACATAGTCAGATGAAGGTGAGTGTGCAGTGCACAGTAAGAAACCCACTCACCCTGAGAAGTGAAAGTCACAATAAGAGCTGGACTTGACTTCTGTTTTTTCTCTAAACTCGGTCCTGAGATGCTGAAAACTTGCCTTAAGCCTGGCATGGTCAGAAGATGTCATTGTCCATTGGGAGGAAACAACATTATATGAGAAGTTTGACTATCACTGCTTATGAGAAACAGAAACAAAAACCTTCCCAGCAGATGAACAATTAGTTTTGTCCATTCCTCTGAGAGAAGTGTGCTGAGAGAGCAGGAGGGGTAAATGAAAACTAAGGAAACCATAATTCTTGGTGACAGTGCCTTTAGCCCACACTCCAGGATCTTGCTGGGGACAGACTGTTCGGGATCCATAGAACTGACTTATGTCAAGTTGGTCATTCGGGGGTTTTCTGAGCTGCATGTGACCTGATTGCTGCTGTTTGGAATACACAGATGCTTGGAGTCTGTTTGAAGGCTGCAGCATGCAGATGTCAGCCTTCTCTGTCCTCAAGATGTAGAAAGCCTTGTAGTCATAGGAATTTCTAACTTTGAGCTCTGCCTAGGCTTTGAAATCCTCCACATGGTCTTATATACCTGACATTCCAACACTTGGGAGGCAGAGGCAAAAGGGTCACAAGTGTAAGGCCAGCCTAGGCCACTCAGTGAGAGCCTATCTCCACCCGCCACCCCATCCTCCTCTGAAAAAAATTTCTTCATGGTCCAGTGCCACAATTAGAAATTCAGGTACCTAGAATTACTGGTAGAGTCGGCTGAGATCAGACAAAGTGACAGACTTTATAAAAAGAATATACAGCTTTCCTGGCATTTGTTTGATAATTTTTCACTCACTTGAAAATGTCTTATATACGAAAATTTACACATAAATATACAACCCACATATTGATCCATATGGTCTTTACAAATCAATTAAACCACAAGAGCTTCTCTTTTTATCCCGAACTAGGAATGTATTGATTGACTCTGTCCTGTTTTAACGATTGAATCTCTTCAGTAAACTGAAGTTTCTGGTCACCATCTTATGTTTATTCCCACCACTTCTTTTTGCTCCTCATTTATGCTTTCCAACTTTAGTCCTCCTCGCTTTTCCTCTTCTTCAATGCAAGGAACATCTTTACCCTTTCTGTGGCTTTCTACCCACTTCTTTCTCCATATCCTTTCTTCTGCTAAAGGCTGTCTGCAGATGCCAGTCAATTACTACACTCAAAGTAGCATTGAAAACTTAAGATTTAGAATGACATTTTATTTATAAAAACATTGGAATCTGTTTAGACTTGTAAGAGAAAATTGATGTTAAAAGAAGAAAAGACTGGAGAGTCTGGCCTGTCTGAAAGGAAACAGAGAACAGAAGCCTCTTTTTAAACATGTGGCCTTTAGATATGATCAGGGCTAAGTATCAGAAACAGAGTCAGGCTTCTATGTGAGCAGAAGAATCAATTGCCCAAGCCCAGAACGATGGTGATACTCTATAGCAAATAATCACCCATTCCAGGGAGTTGAGGCAACACAAACTTAGCTCACAGTTTCCACAAACTCAATGTCTGAGCATGGTATGGCTGGCATAAGGCTAAATTTTTGTGCCAATTTATTTTTTATTTTATTTTATTTACTTATTTTGTCTTTTTGAGACAAGGTTTCAATATGCAGTTCAGGCTGATCGTAAACTCACTATGTAACCTGGGCTGGCCTCAAATTCAGGGCGATCTTCTAGCCTCAGCCTTCTGAGTGCTGGGATTACAGGCATGCACCATCACACCTGACTATGTGTCAGTATATTAAACTAAAGGACACCCGTAGAACTGGTAAAACAATTCTAGATGTAACTGTGAAGGTGTCTGAGAGAACACAATGTCCATGTATTTAATTACCATGGTGAGTGGGAATCATTTAATCTGTTTGAGGGCCTGATAGGAAAAAAAGGCAGAGGAAGAGTGAATTCTTTCTTTTTCTCAAACTAGGACTTTGATTTTTTTTTCTCTGACACTGAAGCCTTTGGACTCTGGGACTTACACCAGTCCTCCTCCATCCTCCACAAAGGCCTTCAGACACTGAATTATACCACTTGGTTTCCTTGTTCTCCAGATAGCAGATGAAAAATTGTAGGACTTTTCAGACCCCACAATCCTCATCATAAACCTCCTTATATTGTATCTATCTATTTATTCTGTACATTCTCTGGTAAATGCTCGCAAAGACTGCTGGGTTCTCTGCTCCGTTTTGCACAAAATTGAAATCAAGATGTTGGTTGGGTTGTATTTTACTCTAGAGATTTCCTTAGAGAAAGCTATGCTCCCGTCTGTCTCAGTTCATTGGCAGATAATATTTCCTTGCAGTTGTAGGACTCAATCCTTTGTTGCTTTGCTAGGTGCAGGAAAAACCCACTCAGCTGCCAGAGGCTGCACTCCAGTCCTTGAATGTGGCCTCCTCCATACACTCTCCCACACTTGGAATCTGTGACTTTGAGCAAGTTCAAGTCTCTTAAAGGTTTATCTGATTATAGCTCTGACGTGATATTTCCTCAAGTCACAGCTTTCTTCTGCACCAAAGAAATGGGGGCTGTTGAAAAGGTATGTAATACCAGAGGACAGGGAGAATGGGGGCCATATTAGAAGTCTTACTATGATATTTCATTTATAACACAGTTTGTAGGGTCCTAGACTGATGCCAGAAGACTAGGAAAAAACGTTGTGATTATTTTAAAATAAATAGAAAACATCACTGTGATCTTTGGGACCACATAAAAATCAGGAACTAGGGAACTAGGCAGAAACTGTCCTTAAGACAGACCATCTACGAGAGTCTTACGAGCTCAGTGAATAAGGAGTGAGAATTACAGTCAGATTAAAAGACTGAGGACAGAGTCAGTAGATGCAACCACTAACCTCTTCATTCACCCTAGTAGAAGGTGCAAAGCAGGCAGGAAAATCTGTATGCCCCACAGCAAGGGAACACAGGCTGCCTGAGTCTCCCTGCCTGCGCCAGCACCTAGCAGCACCCCAACAGCACATGCTTGATTAAAAGCTTACTAAATAATTGTTCAGTGAATGCAGTGCACATGTGAAAGAGCATATCAGTAAATTATTTTTGCTCCAGCTGCTTGGTTATCCTGTTGAAATCTCCCCCACCAAACCAGGGCTCTAACGGAGGAGTGGTGTATTCACTTGACCTGCTGCTGGATTTATCAAATATGCCATAGATTAACAACCTCTCCCTATAAAATAATATTGTTTGTCTGATCTGGCTTTTTCTCTCCAATTCTTTTATCATTATTGCTCTCTGAAGTCCACACTAGGTACAGAGATTCCGGAGTTTTCCCGCTGTACTGACTTAATGAAGAAAAACAACTTTAGATTCTTTAAACAGAATTATTAAGGCGAAACACAGGAGCCAAGGCTGAGGCAGCGAGAACTTGAGCAGGCGCCGCTGGCTTGTGTGGCGCTGCTCCTAAACCACCTCAGGGACTCCTCTCCGCCTCAGAAGCCGCTCCCAGTGCTCCTCTCACCCCAGCTGTACGGCAAAGCTCTCCCAAGATGGCCGCACCCACAGGCACCGTGGGAGCCGCCATTGCAGCTGCGGCACGACCGCGGTCGCTCTGGTGGTGGGCGCCATATCGGCCTCCAGTTGCAACAGGATCCTGACAGAGCCAGCGATTGTGGACCAGAAGTGTGGGAACGGCCAACAAGGTCGAGGCCGGGCATCTGCCCGAGATGGCTGCATCTGAATCCGAGTGCAGCGGCGCGGTGAGTGCAGTAATGGGTCGGGGCAGTTTGAATCTCAGATGGTCAGTAATTGGCAGGTTTCCGTAGCTTGTGAAGGTAACATTTGGGAATTGCTGTCGCCGAGGGAGAGTCTTTGGGGAGGTCAGGGTTCCGAGGGATTTGGGCCGGTGCCAGGGTAGGGGTGTGTGGAGTCAGGGATGGACTGCTGATTTTGAGGGATCTGCGCAGATAGTGATGGCTGAAGCACTGACAGGTCAGGATTGGGACACCTGGGGGATCCGAAGTGGCATTCGTGATGTGTTAGAGGTTGGAAGATCTGTGAGGCTTAGGGATTTAGAATGTCAGTGGCAATCTGCGATTGCAGGTACCTGTGGAGATTAGAGACTGGACTGTGGAAGGGGGCAGTGTTGAGGAGTTCAAGGGGCTGGACAAGGAGAGCTGGAGAGGACCAGACCAGAGGTTGAGGCCTTGGCGGGTCAGTGACAGTACTGTTTGTGGAAGTCTGATTGGGAGTCGCTGAGAGTCAGGGATTAGTGTGCTCAGATGGGTATGGGGGAGCCTGGGTATAGGGTGGGATAGTGGCTTGTGTAACCTAGGGAGTCAGTTTTGAGATGTCTGTGGATATAGCAGAGAATTGTAAGTCATTTGGGGAGAAAAGATGATCAGTGATAATTAGGTGGTGTTCACTGAGCTTTTAGTGATGAGGTGGTTTAGTAGGAGCTGATGATTAAAGGTCCTCTACTGTTCTGTGATTTAGGATCCTGAAGGGACTGGGGATTTAGGGATTGCAGTGTTTAGTGATGGAAGATTTGTTAGGGATCAGTGATTGAAGGGTTCTGGAGATTAATGATTGATCTGTGATAAAACTATTTGGGAAATAGTAGTAGGGTTCCATAAAGTACTGGAAGTTTGCAAAGGTTAGTGGTTGATGAACATTTGGATGTCAATGTTTGGAAACCTGTAGGAACATACTGTAAAATGAATACTTATTTGGTGCCAAGGAGTGTTTTAAGTGCTGGATACACTAGGAACAGAGCCATAATCTCTCCCTCTATATTTTTGCAGTCTCACAATAGGGACAATCAAAAATAAACAAGATAATTCCAAGCAGTAGTAAGTACTATGAAGAAAGTAAAAGAAATAACGTAGAGAGTTATTAGAATTAGGGAGTGTATGATTTTAGCAAAGTTAGTCTTGGAAAACCTTTGTAAAGAAATGACAATTAGGCTCAACATAAATGACGACAAGGAGATTGCCATGCAGAATTTTGAAGAAATAGTGTTGAAGGTAGAAGGAATACCAGGTTCTAAGGGCTTGAGGTAGGAGTGAACTTGGTGTGCGTAAGAAACGGGGAGGATTAATGTTGTTGGATCATATTCAGAGGGAAAGTAGAAAGATGTGAGGTCAAAATGATAAGATTATCAGATCTTAGTGACTAGCATCAGACTTTGAATTTTACTATAATTACAGTGAGAAAGTATTGAGAAACTATGGAATTTAAGCAGAGGCCCTCTGGTGTGATTGATATTTAAAAAAAAAAAAAACACCATGCCCACTCTGAGAAAGATGGACTGCAAAAGGTCAAAGTAGGTACAAGAAAATCAGTTAGAAGCTTACAACAGTAGTTAGAAGGAATAGTTGACAATGGTTTAGAGTAGGTTGTAGCGGAAAGATGAAATCAGTTTCAGAATCCATCTGGGTATAAGCTTGTAGGACTTACTGATAATTGATATGGATCATAAAGGAAGAGGGGAATCAGGCTTTATATCTAGACTTCTGGACTCAGGAATGGGATGGATGATGATTCTATGTTCTGAGAAACGTTAGTAGTGTTGAAGACCAGAGTGGTAAAAGGAAATGAGAAGGGTTCATGAAGTGATTCTGTTTTACCCAGTCAAATTGCTCAGTATATATCCAAGTAGAGATGTTGACTAGCCATTAGATATATGATATAGAACGTAAGAGTGGCCTGGGCTAGGGAACTGTATTTGAAATTTTGCAGGATAAAGATGATAGTTCAAGATTGACTCACATCATGTAGAAAGAGAAGGCAGATAGGGGAACAAAAGAGGTATAAGGATGAAACCTGAGTCACTTTTGCATTCAGAGGACAAAAGCCAGAAGGAGAATGAGGTATGGTCACTGAGATAGGAGGAAAACTGTGCAGGTACGGTATCAGAGAATCTTGGAGAAGAATGCTTTTCAGGATAATGAAAGTAATCATCATATGCTCTTATGAGTTCCAAAATATGACCGTGGAGAACTTGACTTTGCTAAGATGTAGCTCAAAGATTATTTCAGTGGATTAGAGTTCTGTCAGGGGGGTGATGAAAATAAAATCCCATTGGATTGAGTTAAAGATACTAAGGTAGAAATAGAAAAGATAATGATTATGGAGAGTTTTGCTGGTAAAGGAAGGAAAGCAATGCACATTAAATGGGGAATGAAGTCAAGAGAGGGTTTTCTTTAAATTAATAACATTAACGCAACTTTCAACATCACTGGAAGTGATCCCAGGAAAAGGGAGAAGTAGATGATATAAAAGAGAAAGAGGTAATTGCAGGGAATTACCTCTTGAGAATGCAGCTGGGGCTGGGATGGAGAGTGCAAATAGAGAAACTAGACTTAGGTGAGAGAAGAAGGAAAAATTCTTTTCATTTCAACAGAAGGGAAGGTATACTTCATGAGGGTTTGGAATTGGTGATAGCACAGCAAGGTACTTCTTGTTTGAATTTATTTTCTTTTTGAAATATAAAACAAATTCATTAGCTGAGAGTGGCAAAGTAGTAGTTTCAGATTTGCTTAAAGAGATGATTTGAGGTGATCATTCTGGACAAATGAAAGGTTCATTTCCTCGGGATAAGTAGTAGTGAGAAAGAAACTACCTCTTGGGGTGAAAGTGGGCAACTATGGGTTAACAGTACAGCTAAGCTCCCTGTGAAAGCTGGTGGTTATGATCATAGTTATGTACAGAGACAGTTGTACTATGATGTCAGCAGAGTAGAATGGCCCTGGAAAGTCCTGCTGGAGATTCCCATTCCCTCTAACCACTGCTCTGCTTCTGTTCTGTAATCATTTCAGTTGGTGTTGCTCAGCAGTGAGACATTTTCCTGTAGAAACAACATAAAAGTAAAACCAAAGCCTTGTTCAGTGCTCTCAGGAGGTCACCTGTAGAGATGCTGGCTTTGTTGAATTGGTCCTTTTCAGTCCTTAGCCAATCAGGCTGAAAGTCTAGCTTAACTGTTGCCTTTAGACTACATTTTAGATGTATTGCCAAAACTCACTTCTGGAAGAATGAAACATATCCCATATGACTCCAATGGGAGGGGTCCCTGGAATGCTTGTGCTGATTTTGTCTGGAATTCATCGTGTGATGATTAGCTGATTTTGTTCTGAATTCTTTTGCTGTAATAAATCTTGAATCTATGAATACAGCCACATGATGACTCACATTAAGTCATTGAATCAAGAGAAACTAGTGGTTAAAGTCTGGTGATAACTCTAAAGGGATTTTGAAGATGATTTGAGAAATAGTTCAGGTAATCATTTACCTCATCTTCAGATCCTGAAGTACATAGATCATGGGAAATTCAAAAAGACAACTTCCACTTGAGACTACTCCAAAGAAGCAGGGTCCTCAGGTTAATTTTAGTTAAAACAAACAGGTGACAGAAATGGCTAAAGAGGTTGACAGGGATTAGTGATGCATGCATGATTGGTGGCCTGCAAGGGTAAGAGATTATCTTTAAGTGTCAAATAAACATATTTAAATCTGTATTATTGGTATCAAAATTCTCCAATAGCTCCTCCACTCACTTGCATTATTATAAAGCTTCATCATGCTTTAGTTTCCCCTCTGCCTCCAACTCCTCCCAGTAACATTCTTTTTTATTTTTTTTATATAATATTTCTTGATTTTAACAATATTGTTATGACAGTTCCATAAGCAGATTATTAAGGTACTTAGATTGAACTAGACATGATACTGGCTTTACTACTATTCGGAGCTTTGTCATATATTTAGTCTTTCTTAAATTGAGATTTTATTCTGATTGAATTTTTCTTTTAAAGATTTCCTTTTTCCTCTTTCCCTGCTTCTCTCCCCTTTCCTCTCTCACTCTTTCTTCACATCTAAAGCATGTAGGTAGTGTAATTTCTGTATCTGTTCATTCCTAAGATGTTTTACTTTTGCTTCTAAGCAAAATTATTTTTCAACTGATTATAAAAATCAAAAGTCTTGATTCTTTTACATTAAAACTCTGTAGTGTAGATACTGCTTCATAGCCTTTAGTTATCTATTGTTATAGAAGAGAAGATAAAGACTTTGTCCCTCCCTTTCACCTCTCCCTCCCTCCTTTCTTTCTCTCTCTTTCTTTCTTTCTGTCTTTCTTTCTTTCTTTCTTTGTTTCTTTCTTTCTTTCTTTCTTCTAATATTCATATGATTTTATTCTTTTAAATAAATACATTTATAATAGGAAAATATGTTAGTTTTTATTTCTTTTAAAAAGTACTTCATTAGGCAGAGGATAGGTATCCTATAGACCAACAATGGCAAACCTTTTAGAGTGTTTGGTGATAACAAACAGCTAGTGGCAGTGTGTGTGCCACTGATACACACCACTGCTATAAACCATGTAGTCAGCAGTGAGTGGTCAAGATACAGACAAATTATCTTGTCCAAATCATTCATAGAATATGGGTAAAACTGAACAGGACTATGTTATTACAGGGATCAGTGACGCTCAAAGATGTGACTATGGCCTTTACTCAGAAGGAATGGGAGAAACTGGATCCTGCTCAAAGGGACTTGTACAAGGATGTGATGCTGGAGAACTATACCAACCTAGCCTCAACGGGTAAGGACAGTCCCTTGCAGTTCAAACTGTGTTCATTATGTTGATTTCTTCCTGAAGTCTTTAATGAGTTTGGCTTCGATTTTTAGGGGTCAGAGAGGTTTAATCTCTTTTGGGTACAGGACAGGATATTTGTACCACTGTCTCCAAATAGAAGGTCTACTCAGTTGAAGGACATGAGCTTCTACATTGTGAAACTTCAGGAGCTATGTATTCTTAAAAGACCCTGAAGTGCAAACAGTAGGACTTGATTTCTGAGATTATTGTTCTAACACTAAATTTCTACCATTTCCTATGAACAGGGTATCAAGCTCCCAAACCAGACATGATCAGCAAGTTAGAAAAAGGCGAAAAGCCATGGTCAGGGAAGAGGAAAAGACCCAGTCAAACCCATCCAAGTAAACTAGCAAGACCCAAGCAAACAGGAGCCAGTGGAAGTAAGTTTTTGGTTTCTTGGTGATATCTGAAATTCTTCAAAGAATTATTTATTCTTAAATTCTTCTTAAAGACCACAGACAAGTTTTTCTTACCCAGGAAATAGCAGTGGAAAGATATAATAATCTCATAGGGAAAGAAGAATTCAAAGTACAAAGATTTCCCAAGCTTGGAGATTCTAGTATCTCTTCGTTCTATGAATTGGCATATAAGAGGTTCTCATGTGGGGTCAACTCTACTAGCAAGCCAGTGTTGATTATGGGAGTTTGATTATATAATTCCTATCAGTCAGCTTAGACTCAATTTTGCTTTTTAAGGAACAATCTCAAATTCCTCAGTTTACTGAGGACCTAAGCTGGAAAAGTATTTCCTCCTTGGCAAATTTTGGTCTCATAGCAGAGGGAAAAGGGAGTGATGTAACCAACCACATGATAGCTTTTGAAGTCACTGCTTATAACAGGGTTGAAATCCCTTCCAGCTCTCATTTTATTGGTCAGCAAAAGGCATCTGGCCACCACTGAGTTCAACAGGCTAGGAGTGTATAATCTTTCCATGGAGAGGGGTGCTGTAATTCAAATGGTCATGCATTAGGGAGGAACTGGAAGGGATTTTCCTTCCATAGGGTACAATAATACAATTCATTATACCATTCAGATTGTGACAGGGAAAAAGGTGGAAATCAGAGCTCTATACCTTCAGTACCAGCCCTTCAGATGCCTGATTTCTCCATGTAGTATTATTTCCTTTACCATGTGCTCCATTGCTCAGCTTGCAGATGACCTCTTAGCACTTCTCGTAATCTTATTCCTATTTACCTTATCTAAAGCAGTGGGTATTTTGAAAATTCTCTTTTCTTTATATGCGTAGTTTTCCTCTAACCACATTTCAGTTTCTCAAGGCATCAGGTTATGTCTGTATATATTCAGACATGCTTAGGTCTGTCTTATTTCCATGTATCTTGGCATGATGCTTCTGCCCTTGCTGACTTTCTATCTGTCTCCTCTGACTCTGAAATGCTCCAGGCCTATGGTCTATAACACACTGCCATGTTCATTTTCTCCTTATCCCTTAGAGTCAAGTTCTGCAGAATCCATGCTTCTGTCTACATTTCTGACTAAAGTTACCACTACTTACCTTCTGGTGCATACCTGCGCTTCTTGTCCACCTAATTACACCACTTTAAATATATCATATCCTCTCTCTCTCTCTCTCTCTCTCTCTCTCTCTCTCTCTCTCTCTCTCTCTCTCTCTCCTTCTTACTGGGGATTGAATGCAGGACCTTGTGTTTGTCCAGCAGGTGCTTGTGCCGCTGAGCTAAATCCCCTGCCTGTATCCTGTCTCTTAAGTGCTTCTTTACTACTTATTCATGATCTTTTCCTCCTTTTCACTCGGCTGAAGTGTCCCTAAGGTTTTGTCTTTTACTATCTGTTCTTTTTTTCTGTCTATCTTAAAAAGATCTTTATTATGCAAATGTAAACTCTTGATTCTACACTGGTGACTTATAATGAACATCTCTAATTCCTTTATAGACTCCTGTTTGCTCTGCTTATAGAACAATCAAACAGCTTTTAGAACAGTGTATTTGTTAAGGTGTTAGAAATTGAAAACTTTATCTTTATTTATGAATTAAGAGTTTCCTTTCACCTTTCCTGTTTTATCAATGTCTACTCTCATCTTCTATTCTGTGTCCTACAGGTTACCATACTCTCCTCACTTGCTTTTTGTTTTGTTTTTTATCAGTTCTCACATCACACAAATGTTCATATGATCTACCACGTCTTTTAAAATTTTCTTGGATCTTGATTTGTCTAAATTCCCATGAACTTCCTGAGACAAGAGAGACCTATCCTTTAAATGACAAATCAACAGGTTCCAGTGGAGTTTCTGAGCCAGCTGTTAATGACTACAGTTTTGGCCACCATGACTTTTCTTCCTGACGCATGGTGTTACAATGGAAAAAAGCATAGTGACATCTTTATCACTGCTAACTTTTCCTGGGTTCAGGTTTTTATGTACTTTTTGGAGATACTTTAAGAAAGGAATATTCTGTTCACTCCAATGATTTTCTGGGCCTAGTGAGTTCCACACTTTAGTTTCTGAAGTAAAAGTTGTTTTAGCTTAAAATCCATGTTTCACTTGCTATCTCAAATTCAAGAGAAGCTTCTAACCCTAATCAAATGCACTGCCAGACTCTACTCTCTCCAGTGTGACCCTGTTATTGTATCAGTTCTCTAGTTCAGATTTTCTTCCTTTCCCTCATGTGAATTTTTCTTTTAGTGCATTCTACCTTTTTTTGATAAGGGAAGATGTCAGCTGTGACTGGCCCAACCCATCATAAGAGATTCTTTTAACATGTCAAGAAGGCTTTGAGTTTTTTTTTTTTTATTTAAAGAGAAAAACAAAACTAAACGAAGCAAGACAGTAAAAGGCTAGAAGCAACACAGAATTTCAAGAGAAAAAAACATACAGTAAGAGTTCACCAGTTAATAGATCACACATTATCAACTCACAAACAGCTGTCCAGATTACAAAATTAAAGCATACAAAGTGGAGATTAATACAGTGATATTGCAGTCAGTTCTGTTCAATGATCCAAGAAAAACTCAGCAATATGGTTCCCTTTCCTACACATTTAAATAAACTTGCAGTTATATCCTTGAGATCACTTTCCTTCCTCTTTTTTACACTAACAATCGCGCATTTTAGTTTCCATTACTTCCACAATTTTTTTTAACTTTTTCTTTGAAGAGGAAAAGAAAAAAGATTGAAAAAAAGGCCAAAAAACAAAAAACAAAACAAGACAGACCAAAGAAAAACCCAATGTGACAAAGCAAAACAGAGTCATTTAGATCAGGAGGATGGACATAGCATAAAATGAAGAAAAAAAAATAAATAAATAAAAAATAAGATAAAAAATAAAAAAAATAAGGGGGGGATTACTAGGTGATCAACAATGGTTACCATTATGCCTCTTGTTATCCTAAAAAGAGTAGCCTATATCAGCTAGTATAAAAGAATTGAACAAAACTGTACATAAGACCAATAAAACCACATTGGAGAGCTTACAGGATTCCAAAGAAGATAATAGTGAAATAATAATGGGCATCATAGAATATCTGGTTGCCTTCCAAATGGTTGCCTGTACCCTCAAACTTGATGCTATTAAGCGAAACAGAATATAATAAAATCAGTCAGAACAAGATATGGAGAACACTACAGGGGTTCAAATCAGGTTAATAGGGAAACAAAAAAATTTACTATAATCTATCGCAATATTTTTAATTTAATTTTCCCTTAGTTAAAAGATACTAAGAAATAAATTAATTTTTTTAAAAAAAAGGGAAGAAAAAGGTGGGGAGACTGAGATAAAAAAAAAAGAACGTGTCAACATAACAACACCGGTCAGAATCGAAAAATTTAACCATCATTGTGTTTCACCCCCAGATAGCTTGACATTAATAGTAGTTACCATAGTGACTCTTTCCTTGAAATATTTGAGTCTAACTTCGTATACTATAGCATCAAATTTATCAAGACAGTGTGAGACCATTCAAGAGAATGAAATTGTTGCAGGGAATTTAGAACCAGCTAGCAGAAACCAAATATGAATTTCTATATTATCTCTTTGTCTATAACAAACTTGCTTATACTATCACATACATTAACATATAGTAAGGTACCACATGTTAGAACCAATGGAAACAAATGAACAAAAACTTGATGGGGCTTCAAAACAGGATGATATTAAATCAGCGCTAGCTATTACGCTCTTATTCTCTTCAAAATAGTCATTTGTAGTATCACAGACAATAATATAAAAACACCCAAATTAAAACCATTCCAAGTAATGAGTGAAAACATTATATGGCTTCAAACCAGTGTGACAGGGAATCATGATTACCATGTACTTTCATGTATTCTTATCGTTTCTTACACTAGGGAAACTATTCGGTATTTATACCAGTGAGTTTGATTTATTTCACTTATAAGTATGGTCTCGAGCTGCATCCATTTATTTATAAATGTCTCAATGTGATCATTCTTTATAGCTGAGTAGTACTCCATTGTATAAAAATACCACAACTTTTTTATCCATTCCTCCGTTGATCAACACTTAGGTTGTTTCCAAGATCTGGCTATTACAAATTGTGCTGCTATAAACATGGGTGCACATATATCATTGTGGTATGATGCTTTCAGTTCTTCTGGGAATATGCCTAGGAGTGGAATAGCTGGGTCAAATGGTGCCAGTCCCAGCTTTCTAAGAAATCTCCAGACTGATCTCCACAATGGTTGCACCAGTCTATACTCCCACCAACAGTGCAGGAGAGTTCCTTTTTCCCCACAGCCTCTCCAACATTTGTTATTGGTGGTTTTCTTGATCTTGGCCATTCTTTCAGGAGTGAGATGAAATCTCAGTGTGCTTTTAATTTGCATTTCTCTAATGACTAGTGATGCTGAACATTTTTTCATATATTTATTTGCCGTTTGTATTTCTTCATCTGAAAATTGTTTATTCATCTCTGATGCCAATTTTTGGATGGGGTCTTTGAATTTTGGGGGTCTGATTTATTTTAATTCTTTGTATGTTTTAGACAGAAGTCCTTTGTCTGAGGGACAGTTCACTAGGATTTTTTCCCAGTTTGTGGGTTTTCTTTTCACTATGTTAGAGATTTCTTTCGATGTATAGAAACTTTTTAATAAGATGTGATCCCAGTTATTGACTCTGGGAAGTATTTCCCATGTGGTTTGAGTCTTGTTCATGAATTCTCTACCTACTCCTATGTCTTCAAGGTTTTTACCCAATTTGTCTTCCAATAGATTTAGTGTTTCTGTTTTAATATTTAGATCTTTGATACATTTAGATTTTATTTTAGTATATGGTGACAGGCATGGGTCTAGTTTTAGTTTTCAGCATATGGAGAGCCAGTTTTTCCAACACCATTTATTAAAGAGACTGTCATTTTTCCAGTGAACCTGTTTGGCCCCTTTATCAAAGATGAGGTGGTTGAGTGTGTTTGTAGTTGTGGTTGTGTCTTCCAATCTATCTCATTGGTCTTCGGCTCTGTTTTGATTCCAGTACCATGTTGATTTTACTACAGTTGCTTTGTAGTATAACTTCAAGTCAGGGATTGTGATGCCTCCTGCCTTTCCTTTGCTGCTTAGAACTGTCCTTGCTATTCTAGGTCTCTTCTGGTTCCAGATGAATTTTAGGATTTATTTCTCGAGATCTATGTGGTATGTTGATGGTATTTTTATTGGGATTGCATTGAATCTGTAAAACAGTTTTGGGAGAATGGCCATTTTCACAATATTTATTCTTCCTATCCATGAGCAAGGGATGTCTTTCCGTTTCCTGAGATCATCTTCAATTTCATTTTTCAACGTATTATAATTTTCCCTGTATAGGTCTTTCACTTCTTTCGTGAGAGTAATTTCTAAATATTTCATTTTCTTGGTTGCTAGTGTGAAGGGTGTGGCTTCTCTTATTTCTCTCTCTGTGATTTTGTTGTTATTATATAAGAATACTATTGATTTTTGAGTATTGATTTGGTATCCAACCACATTTGTAGGGAGCCGAGTGACAGGCATTGCTGCCTCGATGTCTCTCCTATGGGCACTGCATCTGCCTACATTAACCATAATCCTCTCCTGCTTATGTCACATATCCGGATGTGACGATGACCCTGTTGTATTCATCTGATTAACCTCTTCCTGTCCCAGCTCCCGCCCTTAACCTATAAAATGTGTGATCATTTTCCGAATAAACCAGTGGCTTGATTGGATCACATCAACTTGCCTTCATCTCTTTTCTCTCCCCTATGTCTTTTATTTAATCCCCGTTTCCCCTCCAGGAGTTCTGAATAGGTTGATCTGCAGGCCGGATAAAGTGGCGCCCAGCGTGGGAGCTCCTGGCACGGAGAAGTTAACAAGGGAGCCGTTCGAGAGACAGCTAGCTTAAACTGAAAGTGAAAGCGAATTGAACCAGAGACCTCGGCTGAGGAGTGAGCAAACTGAATCAAGGATTAAAGCTTAAAGCAACAGGACATTAAATTAAGTACCGAGACCTGCGCAGACGACTACCCGACATCCTGCCCGACGTGAGTGAACGGCAACCCCATTTCCCTTCCCAGACATGGGTCAAGTATTGAGCGAACACAAAGTGTTTGTCGGAGGTCTTATAAAGGCATTAAAGACAAGAGAGATAAGGGTTGGAACAAAAGAATTATTGCAGTATTTTCAATTTATTCATAAGGTTTGCCCTTGGTTCCCCCTAGAGGGTTCTATAGATACCAAGAGGTGGAATAGGGTAAGAGATGCTTTAAAAGATTATTGTAGAGTTTTCGGTCCAGAAAAGGTTCCTGTGACCACCTTTACATATTGGAATTTAATCTCTGAGCTGCTTTCCCAGAGGCATGCAGACCCTCAGGTTGAGGAGACAGTTACACTAGGTGAGGCTGCCTTGCGCGACTCCATTAAATCTACCTCAAAACCATCCTCAGAAAAATCTGAAGCCTCTGATTTCTCAGATGCAGAGAATGATGGCCTGTTAGAGGTCATCGTACATGGTGATCTGCCACCACTTCCACCTGTTGACATGATCAGCAGGTCCCAGGATGGCAGCCCGCCACTCCCTGTGCCTCCATGGCCAATTGGGTATTCATATAAGCCTTTAGACCCCAGCCTTTCTGATTCTCAGGAGGTCAACTGGGAACAACCAGCACAACAAGCCTCTAGATATCACCCTAACCCTGTTGCAGCACCAGCCACTATTAGGCCGTCCCCTGACTATGATGATGCACTCAGCATCTGCTCTCAACCTTCTAGCACATTAGTGGAGTTAGAGCAAAGAAAAGCAGATCTTTTAAAACAGATACAGCTAGAAAAAGAATGCCAAAATCTTTCAATTCAATTGCAGGCCCTCCGAGCTACACAGTTTTATAGTGTCCCTGAGATGGAGCCTGCCTCCAGCACACCTTGTAGTGCGCTTAAAATGGTGCCTGCCTCTGGCAGCCAGCCTAAAATGGCTTTCCCAGTCACAGAGGCCTTTACTCCCCCACGGGATGTTGAAGAGGGCACTTAACCACAAGCTGTTAGGATACGTACACCTCTCACCATGGCAGCCTTAAAAGAGTTAAAGGCCGCAGTCTCTCAATATGGTCCGACTGCCGCATACACCATTGCAGTTCTAGATTCTTTGACTCAGGGTTGGATTATTCCTAATGAGTGGAAAGACTTAGCAAAAGCCACCCTCTCCGGAGGCAATTATCTATTATGGAGATCTGAATTTTTTGATCAATGCGAGGACATAGCCAGAGACAACGCCACACGGCCAAACCCCTGGACCCTCGCTATGCTTACAGGAACAGGAGATTTTGCCACAAAAGAGACCCAAATGCAGTTCGATTCGGACCTCTTTGCCCAGATTAATATGGCAGCCATTAGAGCATTGAAACGGCTCCCCTCAGGAGGTGAGCCTACTTTATCTCTCACCCAAATAAAACAAAAGCCTGAGGAGCCCTTGTCGGACTTTGTCGATCGCCTCTTACAGGCGGCAGAGCGTCTTTTCGGCTCCACAAAAACAAACTCTGCCCTGATTAAACAATTGGCTTATGAAAATGCAACCTCAGATTGTCAGGCTGCAATTGGACCACATCGCAAAAAAGAGGACTTCTCGGGTTATATACGCTTATGTACAGATATTGGGCCAGTTTATCAAGGCCTAGCCATGGCTGCAACACAACAAGGTTGCATAGTAACACAATCCCTTTCTCGTTCTAAAAAAGATGCCATTTGTTTCAAATGTGGCCAAAGTGGCCACACGGCTCGTGAATGCAAAAGAAAAAATCAAATTCAGTCCTCTACAAAAAAACCAGGACTTACAGGTTGCCTTACAAGAGTCTGGACTTCAAATAGCCCCTGATAAAGTACAACTTACTGATCCATATACATACTTGGGTTTTCAATTACGTGGCACTCAAATACTCTCTTCAAGGCCCCAACTGAGGCTTGATGGCCTCAGAATACTTCATGACTTCCAAAAACTATTGGGAGACATTAATTGGCTCATACCATTTTTAAAACTAACAAAACGTGATTTACAGCCCCTTTATGCGCTGCTTCAGGGAGACATAGATCCAACTTCCCCCCGAGAGCTTACACCTGATGCCAGGAGAGCGCTCATTAAAGTAGAAGAGGCTATTGCTCAGCAAACTGTTTCCTTTATGGACTACAATGAGCCTTTACGGTTTCTCATTTTTAATACAAAGCTTTGCCCCACAGCAGTATTCTGGCAACAAGCTCCTCTCATGTGGGTCCATTTATCAGTCTCTCCAAAAAGAACACATTATTGACACTTATAGTGGCTTCATTTTTGCCACTCTCCAGACTGGAGAAGCTGCTAGACACATTATAGCCCATATGCTGTCAGCCTTCTCAGTTCTGGGATGTCCTCAACAGCTCAAGACCGATAATGGCCCTGGCTATACCAGTACCTCCTTTGCTCAATTTTGCAAGAGCCTTAATATCCTCCACACCACAGGTATACCTTATAATCCTCAGGAACAAGGCATTGTTGAACGTGCGCATCGTTCTCTTAAATTCACCATAGATAAAATAAAAAGGGAGACATGGTACCCCACCCAGGGGTCCCCTAGAAATGTCCTTTCACATGCTCTTTTTATTTTAAATTTTCTGACCCTGGATGCTTCAGGCTGCTCTGCAGCATCTCGGTTTTGGCATACTCAGACTCAAACACGGTTTGCATCTGTTTTATGGAGAGACCCACTAACCAATGTGTGGAATGGCCCTGATCCAGTCCTTATCTGGGGACGAGGTTCAGTGTGTGTTTACTCTCAACAAGATAGAGAAGCTAGATGGCTACCTGAACGCCTCGTAAAGCAAGTAGACAGTTCTTCAAAGACCCCATGTAACGCCCAGGAATAATGTTATTTCCTGAGGCACAATCCCCTGTGTTCTCTTACAGGTGACACATCTCCCTGGAGCCTTATGCTGCCTAGTCAGCCTTCTAGAGCCACACCACACCCATGGTGAATTTCAACTCCTGCCAAACAGACTACAACTGCTGACAGCCATGCACAGAACCCCATGACTGCAGAAGAGGCGCTTCTCAGTCTGGAGGAACATACACCAGCCAAATAGACTGCATCCAGTGTTATGCAAGGCATCCTCCAAGATGTAGGAGAATGACTTCATACAGAGACACCAACAAATGGCTGTCAACTCCTTCTCCTTGATTTGGGGGGGGGGAGTTTTTCCCTTACTAGCGCCCCTTTTGGGTCCCCTAGCTGACCTATTGTTTCTCATTTCTGTGAGTTCTTGTATTTTTCAGAGGATTATGATGTTCATTAATAACCGGATAGACGCATTTATGGCAAAGCCCATTCAGGTACACTATCATCAGCTGGAGATGGCAGATCAACAAACCTACTGGGAAGGAATTCCCACAAGTGGCCCATATGATGATGCGGCCTAACTCCCTGGAGCAATGGACAGGCATTCAGAGACGGGCAACTAGGACATGCATGTTAATTCCAACGGCCACCTAAGACAGGCACAGGACCAACTGCTGTTATGCAAGCCCATGACGGGTAAGGCCTGGTTGGGTTCATGCAATGAGGTCCTTGACCTAAGACAGACACTGTCCTCACAGGGCCTGCCATACTCTTAATTAAATAATATAAAAAGGGAGGAGATGTAGGGAGCCGAGTGACAGGCATTGCTGCCTCGATGTCTCTCCTATGGGCACTGCGTCTGCCTACATTAACCATAATCCTCTCCTGCTTACGTCACGTATCCGGATGTGACGGTGACCCTGTTGTATTCATCTGTTTAACCTCTTCCTGTCCCAGCTCCCGCCCTTAGCCTATAAAAGGTGTGATCATTTTCCGAATAAACCGGAGGCTTGATTGGATCACATCAACTTGCCTTCGTCTCTTTTGTCTCCCCGAAGTCTTTTATTTAATCCCCGTTTCCCCTCCAGAAGTTCTGAACTTGTTGATCTGCAGGCCGGATCACACATTCCTGAATTTATTTATTATATCTAGGAGTCTTTCAATGGAGTTTTGAGGGTCTTCTATGTAGAGTATCATATCATCTGCAAATAGAGATAATTTAACTTCTTGTTTTCCTATCTTTATACCTTTTATTTTTCTTTCATGTCTAATTGCTCTGGCTAGTATTTCCAGTACTATATTAAATAGGAGCGGTGACAGGGGACATCCTTGTCTTGTGCCTGATTTTAAAGTAAAGGCCTTCAATTATTGGCCATTTAGTATGATAGTGGCTGTTGATTTGTCATAGATGGCCTTTATTATGTTGAGGTAAAAACCATCTATTCCAATTTTCTGTAACATTCTTATCATAAATGAATGTTGTACCTTATCAAAAGCTTTTTCTACATCTATAGAAATGATCATGTGATTCTTACTTTTGACTCTATTGATATGGTGGATTACATTTATTGATTTACGTATGTTGAACCATCCCTGCATACCTGGAATGAATCCCACTTGGTCATGGTGTATAATCTTCTTGATGAATTGCTGCATCCTATTTGCCAATATTTTATTGAGGATCTTTGCATCTGTGTTCATTAGGGAGACTGGTCTGTAGTTCTCTTTTTCAGTTGGGTCTTTCTCAGGTTTTGGTACTAGAGTAAGTAATATTTGCTTCCAGGAATGACTTAGGAAGGAATGCTTCCCTTTCAATTTCATTGAAGAGTTTGAGGAGTGTCGGCATTAGGTCCTCGTTGTATTTCTTGTAGAATTCTGCAGTGAATCCATCTGGGCCTGGGCTCTTCTTTGTACGTAATGACTTAATTACATTTTCGGTTTCATGAATAGAAATTGGGTTATTCAGCAGTTTTACTTCTTCTTGACCTAGCTTTGGTACTTCATATGCTTCTAGAAATCTGTCTATTTCTTCTGTGTTATCTAACCTTTGAGAGTAGAGGTTTTTGATATAGGTGTTGATGATCTTCTGTATTTCTCTTGGGTCTGTAGTGATTTCACCTTTTTCATTCCTTATTGCATGAATTTGAGCTTTTTCTTCCCTTTTTAAAATAAGGTTAGCTAGGGGCTTATCAATTTTATTTATTCTTTCAAAGAACTAACTCTTTGATTCATTGATTCTTTGTATTGTTTTCTTAGTCTCTATTGCATTGATTTCTGCTCTGACTTTTATAATTTCCTCTCTTCTTTTGGCTTTGGGCTTGACTTGCTCTTCTTTTTCTACTGTTTGAGGTGTAGCATCAGGTTATTTATTTGTATTTGTTCTGTTTTCCTGATGTGGGAACTCAGTGCAATAAATTTCCCTCTAAGGACAGCTTTCATTGCAACCCACAGATTCCGGTAAGTTGTATATGTGTTTTCATTAGTTTGTAGGTATTGTTTAATTTCCTCTGTGACCCACTGATTACTCAAGTGTGTGTTATTCAATTTCCATGTTTTTATGGGATTTTTGCAGTATCTTTTATCATTAATTACTAATTTCATAGCGCTATGACCTGATAACATGCAGGGGATGATTTCAACTCTTTTGCATTTCTTTAAATATGTTCTATGAGTTAATATATGGTCTATTTTAGAGAATGACCCTTGTACTGCTAAGAAAAAGGTGTATTCTGTTGTTGTTGGGCGGAATACTCTGTATATGTCTATCAATTCCATTTGTTCACAGGTGTAATTCAGTTCTTTTATCTCTTTGCTGATTTTCTGTCCTGTTTGTCTGTCCATTGGTGTCAATGGTGTGTTAAAATCTCCTGTTATAATTGTATTACTGCTAATTTGGTTTTTCATTTCTGATATTACTTGTTTTATATAACTGGGTGCTTTGGAATTTGGTGCATATATATTTAAGATAGTTATCTCTTCCTCTTGAAGTTTTCCCATAACCAGTATGTAGTGACCTGCTTTGTCTCTTCTGATCATTATTGGTTTGAAGTTCACATTGTCTGCAAACAGAATAGCTACCCTCGCTTTTTTGGGGGGTTCCTGTTGCATGAAGTATTGTTTTCCATCCTTTGACTTTCAGTCTGTGAGTATCCTTTTGGGTTAGATGGGTTTCTTGTAGACAGCATATGGTTGGATTTTGTTTCTTGATCCATTCTGCCAGTGTATTTCTTTTAATTAGTGCATTGAGACCATTTACATTAATGGTTATAAGTGTTATATATTGGTTTATTAGTGACATGTTATATTTCTGCTGTTGCACCTTTATCTTTCTGTTCTATTTAATTGTCTGCTTTGTTAAGTGGTTTTTTCTTAAGTGTATCTAGACTGTCTTTCAGTATTCTTCACAGGATTGGCTTGGTGATCATGAATTTCTTCAGCTGTTCTTTGTCGTGGAAGTATCTTCTTTCTCCATCAATTTTGAAGGACAGTTTTTCAGGGTACATCAGTCTAGGTTGGAAATCATTTTCCTTTAGGGTCTGAAATACTTCACTCCATGCTCTTCTTGCCTTTATTGTTTGTGTTGAGAAGTCTGCTGTTATTCTGATGGGTTTTCCTTTATAGGTGATCTGTCTTTTATCTCTGACAGCTTTTAATATTCTATTCTTTTGTTCGATTTCTGGAATGGTGATTATTATATGTCTGGGTGTAGTTTTATTTTGGCTATGGCTATTTGTGGTTCTATATGCCTCATTGATCCTGATGTCAGTTTCCAATTTCATGTTTGGAAAGTTTTCAGCAATTACTTCTCTAAATATCCTCTTGATATCCTTTGTATTGTCTCCTTTTTCATTTATCCCTATCAACCTGATGTTGTTTTTCTTTGCATCATCTTGCAGGTGTTGTATTGTTATTTCTTGATTTCTTGTTATTTTTAAAAGATCTTTCCGTTCCTGTTCACTGGCTGCAATCTTGTCTTCGAGATCCGAAATTCTCTTTGCATTCATTGAGGTGGCTTTTACAACTTTCAGTGTTGCTTTTGATTTCCTGTATATCTCTTTGCATCTGTTTTATATATTCTGTTTGTTTCTTATATTTTTCATCCAGAGACTCTATCCTTTTGTTTAGTTCCTCCAATTTTTTATCTGTGTCTTCTTTAGATATGTTCAGCATCTCCTTCATTTCTTTTATTATTTCTTCTTTTACCTGATATATTATTTCTAGTTTGAATTCTTTCAAAGCTTCCCGGAGCTGCTTCTTTATTTCTATTACTATTGTTTCAGGTATTTCAGGTATATGGCATCTATTTTCTTCTATGTACATGGCTCCTAGGCTTTCTTGGGGGGATCGGTTGGGTGTTTGAGATTGCATTTTGGTCTTTTGTTTTGTCATTTTCCTATATTACTGTGTTTCAAGTGTTGTTTCAGAGTTTCCCCTGGTTGTGTTGTAAATTGACTCTGACATCCTGTGCTCTTGGGATTCCTCTTATAGTAGCTCCCTCCTTGGGCAGCGGAGCCCTTGGATTAAAAGAGGCTTGCCAGGCTCCTCTCAGGTAGACCTAAAGCTTCCTCAATTTGCACAGTTTCAGGGCCGGATGGAGTCACCTCCGCTCAGCTGGATGCGCACCTTCCGGCCCCCAGTGGTGGTAGTTGGGCCCTGGGCAGGAGAGGTGGCAGCAGGACCGGCCTCTGCTCAGCTGAATGCACACCTTCCAGTCCCCAGCGGTGGTGGTATGGGTCCTGGGCGGGATAGGCAGCAGCAGGGCTGGCCTCCGCTCGGCTGGATGCGCAGGTTTCCAGTCCCCAGTGGTCTTAGTATGGGCCCCGGGCAGGAGAGGCGGCAGCAGGGCCGGCGCTGCTCGGCTGGATGCGCACCTTTCGGTCCCCAGTGGTGGTAGTTGGGCCCTGGGCGGGAGAGATGGCAGCAGGGCCGGCCTCTGCTCGGCTTGATGCTCACCTTCCAGTCCCCAGCGGTGGTAGTTGGGCCCCGGGCGGGAGAGCGGCTTTGAGTTTTGATCCTTTTACCCTCAAAAGAATTTGCCCTCATCTTCCCCATCATCCGTGGCGTTGGAGAACCTGGCCTTGTCATGATACTTAGGAGGAGATTCTGTTACACTTTTTCTCCTAGGGTGCTACATCTCACAAAACCTCCTAAACACCTTCTACTCACACCTTCTACTAACACCTTCTACTCCATAGAAGCTGATCTCTTAAATGTTCATCATTAAAGTGATAGTATTTCCTGACTGTCTGTTCATCAAGTCCAATTTGTACTTTTTCCTATTTTCCCTTTACCACAAGAGTGGCTGTTCACTTTTTTTTCCTTTGCTTTTTCAGATTGTGGGGACTCTTTTAGTGTTTTTAATTCTCACTTTGAAGCTTTATCTGCTTTTCTATACATGTAACTGAAAAAAGACCACCCCCAAATGGCAGCCTTAGTTCTTAAATTTATAGGTTTACACATATGATATCCATGTTTAGCTAGCACAAGTGTTATTTCAGCCCCAATTTCTTCCTTTTTTTTTATTGGTACCAGGGATCCAACTCACAACTGCCTGCTTACAAGGCAGGCGCTTATGCCACTGAGCTAAATCCCCAGTCCCTTCAGCCCCAATTTCTTAGAAGAAAAATATTATTGAACCACTTAAGGACTGGTATTTACCACTGTTCAATAACTGCTTTCAACCAGAAGTTGGATCATACATTGTGAATATGTCTGCCTATACCTGTGAATATGGGTGATGGTCTTAGAGAAGGGAGATAGTGTTGAGAATATGATTCAAAATATGTAATTCTGTAATGTATAGGGTAAGAATGTGTGCAGCTACTTTGAGGTGGGGATAGACTTAGCATTTAGAATCAGCAGTGGTCATGACTAGACGAGAACAAACTGTTCCATGACAAACTGTTGGAGTGCATGTGCACTGTAAATCCAGATGCTGTGGGGTTTGTTTGCTGAGCTCTTTTCTGTGAATTGTATCATTTTGTAAAGTCATCAGAGAACTGAGGAATTGTAGGGTACTGCTGCTGCTGCTACTACTACTGCATCTTCTTCTTCCTCTTCTTTTTCTGCCTCTTCCTCTCCTTCTTCTTCCTCTTTTATTCTTCTTATTCTTCTTCTTCCTCTTCCTCCTTTTCTTCTTCTTCTTCTTCTTCTTCTTCTTCTTCTTCTTCTTCTTCTTCTTCTTCTTCTTCTTCACAACAATGCAGTAGCATTGGAATAAGCAGCAGTGGAACACCTTTTTCTGTTTATTTCCTCAGTCATATATTAGTTTCCTTAGTAGACTCACCTTTTCTTTTCTGGTTTACTTTAGTTAGCATTTTTAAACAGGAATTCTGATTAGGTCATGGGTGTATTGTTGGAGTTTTGCAAACAAAAGGAAAATAAAATGTCATACATACTAATGGCTGCTGCCTGGCCAGCATAAACAGGCAGCTTTTATTGATTTTTTAAATTTTTTTACTTTTTTTGATTTTTTTTTATTTTAAAGAGGATAAGATTAAATATAACAAAATAGAACAAAACAGATCATAAGGAAACAATTTAAAGAAACACAGATTTCAAAGCAACTCCACTGCAGATCTTCACTGTCTATCTTATTGTCTCTAGTTTTCTTCCAAATAGTTGTCCCCATCTTCACACACAGTGAATACATAATGAAAATAATAGAACTAATCAAATCATTATAGGATGATGAAGGCCTTTTAGGTCGTCAAGACCTGACATTGGGGAAGTCAATAATGACTGCCATAATGTCTCTCATTCTGTTTGTAGAAGGTGTCCTCATCTTTACGTATGCTGAAATTGAACATAAGAAACTAGACTAATAGCACTCTGAACAGTGAATAATAGTATTGCTAGATTTTATATCATAATGCTACAGGATTAGCATTGGGTTTCTTAGTCTCTTCTTCTTCAGAGTATCTGTTCATTACATCTTGTATTATATAATCTGTTCCTGTAAATAGTTTAAAAATTCTCCCCATGTGTGAATTTCTACATATATATCTTTCCTTTCTGTAATATAGGGAAAACAGATCATAACAAGCTAACAAAACAAATTCCTAGAAAAAAATGAAATGAAAAAGACATATAAGACCACAATATTAGGTGATTTATAGTAATTACTATGCTTTCTCTTTTTATTTTCAATAGAATTGTCTACATCATCAGACATAATATAATTGAACTTAGCGTTACATGGCTATTTTAATAAAAACACAACTTTGGAGACATTGTAGGACTTTGCAAGCAGTTAATAATCAAACCAGAATGAGTATCTTTTACATCTTGTCATCTTCAGAGTAGTTGCCTCTATTCTTACACTTGATACTATCAAGCATACCAAATTAGGATAAAAACAGTCAAGGCAAACAGCAGTCTAACAAACCAGCTTCAAATAAGATCAGTCATAATAAGACAATGTAAGTAATACAGGGTTTCAGTTTAAGTTAATAGGAAATTAAGGATAGTTACCATGGTATAACCTTCTATTTTTGGGATAACTGTCTGTGCCCTCAAATCTAATATGAGTAGACAGACTGGAACAAAATAAATTCAAACTAAACAGAGTGATAAGACTACTGTGACTTTTAAATCATGATACACTATTAACAATGTCCTCTGCCTGCCTTTTTTAGACAATTTCTCACTTTTCTCCTTCTCTGGATGCTTTGTATGTTTTGGGTTCCACTAGCTCCTTTAGTTTTTAGATTAGGGGGTCAACCCATTATCTTTCTGAGTGTTGCTCAACCTTTTTTACCTCTGAGCTTGATCTTGAGCTGTACTCCTTTACTTACTAAAGCCACAAGGTTTTCCTTCCTCCCAGCTGTGTAGTTTTACATGGCCCAAAAGTGTTATAACTTTCCAATCTATTTGCGACAAGCAGCTTTTCTTGAGATAAAGAACAAAGAAACTCAAATTGCACAATCTTAGATTATATTACTTGTTTGCTTCTTGTCCTTATAGGACCTCATGGTTTTACACTGGGGTGCGGGGAATGTTTCAAGGCCTGCACTTTTTCCCAAAACATTGTTGATTGGATGTACCTGGGACAAAATGGAGTCAGTGTAGCCTCTCTACAGTGTTTCTCTTATAATCTAAGGGGAGATATTTTAACCAGATCTTACAAAGAACTGGAACAGGGAACTAGGAGGCCACTGGGAATTAAAGTACAAGTGGTGTATTTAAGCATATAAAATGTTATATTTCTGCTTCTCTATGTGTATGTGCTTCATTCTTTGCCCTGAGGAGTTTTTGGTCATATAGTGAATTTGTGGCTTTACTAGTGCTTGTCGTGTATAATTTTTAAAATTTAAGCAGTGAGTGGAAACCCAATGAAGTTAAATTTATTTTGGTGATATTGAGAATTGGACCTCATACATGCTAGGCAAACACTCTACCACTAGTTAAACCCCCAGGTGTTTTAAATTCTTAGTTTGACATAATTTCTCATTAAGTTTCCCATGCTTGTCTCAAGCTTGTAATGCTTCTCTATCACCCTCCCAAGTAGCTGGGATTACAAATTCTTGCTACTGTGCCTAATCAGAGTCTGCTACATTTTTGAGAGGAAGAGTCTCATTGGATATATTGGATTGAACCAGATGTGTTTACAACTGAATATGGAGAGGTAGAGTAATATAGTACAAGCCATGGGCACTAAATATTATGCATAAACTGGTATTTTTTAGATCTGGGCATCTATGGTTGAGGAGAGATTCAGAATATATTGGCTATATTCCCAAGGTCTTTTAGCTTCATTTATTCTCTGATTAATATTCTTGGCTTAGTTACTTTCCTCAGTGCTGAGACAAAAATACTGGATACCCAAAGTTAGACGAGGAAAGTTTATTATAGCTCACAATTTGTAGTAGTTTCAGGTCTTGGTTGGCTGGCTTCAAGGCAGGGTGGCATGGCAGAGGGCCATCACAGAGGACAAACAGTTCATGCTGGGTAGAAGGCAGCAAAGAGTGAAGCAGAAAAGCAGCAGACCTCTTTCTGCTCCCTATATTCTATCCAGGCTACATGGCCTTAGGGTGGATAGTACTCACATCCAGCTTAGGGCTTTCCATTATCCACACCCAGAGCTATGCAGACTTTTTGGTACTGGGAATTGAATTTAGGACCTTGCACTTGCCAGGCAGGTACTTGTGCTGCTGAGTTACATCCCCATCCATACCTAGAACTATGGAAAACCAGTAAGTAGATTAATTTAGTAATCAAACACCCTTGATCACAGCATCACACACTCCACATCTAGCTCCAGATCCAGTCTCTGAAAAGTCCTACGTATGACCACCTCAGGTTTTATGGGGAGATCTAGATACGAACTATAGTAGTCCTTGTGTTTATTTCATCTTTGATCCAAGGTTTCAGGGTCATATTTTTAAGCAGTCAAACCTGATTCTAATCACTGTTAACAATTTTTATTTCTTGGCTTTACTGCAACATTTGTCTCCTCAAATCTAAGATGATATAGACATTTCTTCATGATAGTTCTTTCCACCTAGTAGCAAATTATTTCTAAATCTTATAAAGAAGTTATATGAATGTTTGAAAATTCATGAGAATATATCATTAAATTCTATTTTAGAAGTTCATCAAGATGACCAGCTAAAGAATAATGAGAAATCTCAAGACAAACACATTAGGGAATGTGCATTCCAGAAAACTCCAACTAAGAAGAAAGGCGGTGAGTGTATTTCATTGGAGAAAAAAAATGTGAGTACAAAACTTAGTCCTTCACAGAAAAAGTTTAAATTTGATTCACATGGAAAGGATTTGAAACAGAATGTAGACTCACTTGGTCATGTAAAAAACTCTGCAAGAAACAAACCTGATATTGCTAAAGAACACAAGAAGGCATTAAAGCATAGCTTATCTGATACAAAGAAAGACAAAAATCAAACTGGAAAGAAACTTGATAAATTATCCAACCATACTTCTGATAAGTGTGACAAAACTCAAACTGGCAAGAAACAAAAGAAATTATATGATCATCATTCATCCTGTACTAAGAAAGACAAAATCCAAATGGGAGAGAAACATGAGACATCATCTACTAAGACTGAAAAAACTTAAGCTTCTGTGAAACCCTATGAGTGTGATCAATGTGGCAAGGTTCTCAGCCATAAACAAGGACTTATTGACCACCACAGAACACATACAGGAGAGAAACCCTATGAATGCAATGAATGTGGAATTGCCTTTAGCCAGAAGTCTCACCTTGTTGTACATCAGAGAACTCACACTGGAGAAAAGCCATATGAATGTGTTCAATGTGGCAAAGCCCATGGTCATAAACATGCCCTTACTGACCACCTAAGAATTCATACTGGGGAAAAGCCCTATGAATGTACTGAATGTGGAAAAACTTTTAGACACAGCTCAAACCTTATCCAACATGTGAGATCTCATACAGGTGAAAAGCCTTATGAATGTAAGGAATGTGGAAAATCTTTTAGGTATAACTCATCTCTTACTGAACATGTGAGAACTCATACAGGTGAAATACCATATGAATGTAATGAATGTGGCAAAGGTTTTAAGTATAGTTCATCCCTGACAAAACATATGCGAATTCATACAGGTGAGAAACCTTTCGAATGTGATGAGTGTGGGAAAACATTCAGCAAAAAGTCACACCTCATTATACATCAAAGAACTCATACAAAAGAGAAACCTTATAAATGTGATGAATGTGGAAAAGCCTTTGGACATAGCTCATCTCTTACTTACCATATGAGAACCCATACTGGTGAAAATCCCTTCGAATGTAATCAGTGTGGGAAGGCCTTTAAACAAATTGAAGGTCTTACTCAACATCAGAGAGTTCATACCGGGGAGAAACCATATGAATGTAATGAATGTGGGAAAGCTTTTAGCCAAAAGTCACATCTCATTGTACATGAAAGAACTCACACAGGTGAGAAACCGTATGAATGCAATGAATGTGGAAAAACTTTCAATGCAATGTCACAACTCGTTATACATCAGAGATCCCACACAGGAGAGAAACCCTATGAATGTAATGAATGTGGGAAAACCTTCAAACAAAATGCATCACTTATCAAGCACATGAAAACTCATTGAAAAAACTCATGAATGAAATCAGTTGTGGAAATCTGATAATGGAAAACTGTTGTGTTTAATGTTAGAAACATGTATTGTAAACTTAAAGAATATTAGGAAACCTGTAACAAGTTTTACTTCATGGTGAGAAGTCACACCATGTTATACATTTGAAATTGAAAGTGGACTTTCATATAGAAGCAGTGGATAGAAATAAGAAATGTAATGTGGGACCAAATACTTTACAGAAAAATTTTCAAAAAGTAGATCTTAACTATATAGTCAGGCTGGCCTTAAAGTCGCTGTGTAGCACATGCTGACTTTGAATTTGTGGTAATCCTCCTGCCTCAGTTTCCTGAGTGCTAGAAGTACAGACATGTGCCTCCACACCCAGCGAAAATATTCCTTGAAAAAAATTATAAGTGATCTACATGTTTAGGTTGAAATACAAAGCTTTAAATGTTGAGTAATCAATACAATAATGAAGCAATTTGTATCTACTAGCAATTTGGGTTGCTTAGGTCTTGTGTCCTTCAGCACCACATTAGAATTGAATTTTCATATTTGTATATTGCTTTGTATGAAAAGGGTGGTCATTTGTATAAGCCTCTTTTATATTGTATCCATATTTTTTTAAATTAATGTCTAAATTGGATTCTACATAGCAGCAAATAGTTTGTATTAATGTAAAAGTAAACAGAAAATTAAGAAAAAGTAAATAAAAAAACAGCTAAAGATGCAAATGTACTGGTAGTGAGTGTTTAAAAATGGATTACTGAACCATGTATGCATTATGTTCCTATTTTTGGCTGAAAGGACATATTTTTACCTGTCTCTTTGCACATGTGTGTATATATGTATGTATGTATAAATATATTTGTATATGAATAGATTTTGTTTAAAAAGTCCAGAACAAACTTAAACAGGCACAGGAGTATGGAAGTATTGTCTGGGTTGGGAATGAGACCTCTTTTTTTAGTATATTGTTTAAATATTTATCATATATGTGTATTTATTTTCACAATTAAAATATTTTAATATGCATAAATCAACACTTTAAGAATATCACTGAGCCAACTTTATAATGTCTGACAGATTACAAAAGTTTCTGTGCTTTTTCATGAATGATCATGAATCTGAACTATATGGTATTGAGCTTGTTGAATTCACAAAAGACTTGTCAAACACAAGCCCATTTATTAACATAATTTTTAAAAACGTTTTCTTATTTTGAAGGTAATAAAATACAACAGAACAAGACAGAACAAAGCCAATTGAGACAGTGCAGTGAAATTGGTACAGAACTTCACAGTAGGTTACCGGGATAACACTAATAGGTATCACAAGTATATCTCGTTATCTTCACAATAGTTGTTCTTTCAATCAGGTATATCAAAATAAAATGAAATACAGAACATTATAGAACTTATCAAAACAGAGTATTGAATAGAGCAATACCATTAAACAGAATAAAGCAAAGAAAATGATAAAAATATTTGCTTTCAAAGAGATGGTAGAAGGGAATCCCACTTATTTGGTATACTGCCTATGGTCAAACTCCCAAGAGATGCTCAGATCTCTGGCTCCCATTTGCTAACAGGGGAGGAGGAGAGGTGGGATGTTTGATTCTCAGCCCGTGTGCAGTAGGCTCACTACTGCTTAGCAGAGGGGTGAGCTGGTTGCTTGATTTTCCAGTGTCCTAAGTTCCAACATGAGGAGGATCTCAGGAGTTGCTGGTGGTTCTTGCCCTGGGACAGCTGCAGTCTGCCACACCACAGCTGCTAACCAGGGAGGCAAGCTGGTTCTACAATTACATATGTAACAGAAATGTGTTTCTTCTGTATGCTATTTTATTAAAAACTGAAAATGAATTGTGATTGCAGGTGAAAGACATTGTTTTTTTTTAAACAATTCCCCCATGTTATCTCATGCTCAGAGTACTTACACACAAATACCACAGTCAAGAACTTCAAACGTATTAGAGAAAATGCCATCATACTCTGTTCCTGCCCAATAAAACACTTAATGGATCACTGTATTCTTCCCACATGTACCCAGAGTTGACCTCAGAAGATTCTTAAGCTTGGATCCCAGAAGATGCTCTGAATCAGTTTGAATTTGTACAAGAGACCGTCTTGCCACTGCATATCTAGGTTTTTTCTTTACTCTTGAATAGTAGACAAAAAAAAAACCTGCACTGTTTTAAAATTTAAGTTCTTACACTAATAACAGAGACATGGTACAAAAATGATTTTGTAAATTATTGTATTAGAATTTTAATATTGTTTTTATGTAACATTATAAAAATATGTGATATGTATGCTGCCTTTTTAATATTTTTCACAGCACTTCAACACATTATCTCTTTTATTTCTCAGAACAAACGTATGGGTCTGTTATCAAGACTTCTCTGTCCTGTTAAACTCTGTTTAGTAAATGTTGGCTCCTACCACAGATTCATTAATTCAGAAACTTCGCCTTCATGTTTGCTGTTCTTTCAGACACATCTTAGCACAGCATCTTGTGTTGCCCCGGCAGCACCTCTTTTCTCATCTACCAAAGTGAGTAAGGATACACTGCAGTTTGGATGGTTGCTGTATCCTGCTGTATGGACAGAGGAGCCTCTGGAGCAGTGGGCACCAAATAAAGACAAACCAATGGGCTAGGCTGGGAAAGTTGTGACTTGAGGGGCTCAGAGAAACTCAGAAACTGGAAGCTGCAGAGTACTCATAGCTTTAGGGCAGACAACATTTGCGGGCCACGCTCAGTAAGGAATGTGGAGCAGGATTCCTCATTCACACACAAAACTGTGAGTATGGGAACAAAATAGGTCTTAGCAGTGAGTCACTATCCCTCCCCATTTACAGCAGATTCTAATGCTGCAGACCCTAGAAAGAAACCACACTTTTATAAACATTCTTTTTTCTTTTTCTTTTTCATTTACTGTTTTTTTAAGGGGGGATTTGGGTTTTTCTTTCTCTTTTTTTTATTAAATAATTTTTTAATGAATAAGGGAGATTGGGCGAAAAAATGGCGGCTTGCTAGGGGATTGAGCAAAGTGTCTCTCCGGAGAAATTATATTAGAAGCTAAAAAATGAAAACATGGAGAGGGCCAGACAAATCGATAGTGATTCTTATTAACCAAGACAGTACAGCTGGAGGATTTAAAGTGGTTCTGAGACCGTGAACGCTGATAACGGGAGGCTGCAAATCCCGCGCCTTTAAAACAACAAACTGACCTGTGGACCCAGCAGGAAAAGCTGAGTTGCTTTCGGTGACTGCGAGAAACTGAGACCCAGGACTCCGAGTTGCAGCCAGGACTGCACTGCTGCACCAGAGGAGATGCACAAGGCTCTAGCATTTCAAATCTAAACGGTACACAGATATCTGAACGTTCTGCGCTGTGCCGGGAGCGCACGCTGTGCACCGTTCCGCGGTGTGCACCGTTCCGCGCTGTGCTGGGAGTGCGGGAAAGGTGGGCAGCTTGGTGTGCAGTGGTCCCGGAATGAGGACTTGCGCTGGACTCTGGTGAGTACTGGGAACCCCGCGGCTGCTGGGGTTGGCCAGAGAACAGCTGGCCCGCCACCACGGGGAAATCAATAACACAGAGTCTGTTGGCAGACATCTTAGTCTGGAGGCAGAAACTGCAGCTTGGTGACATCACCAGGTCCCCCTGTAGGGAGGGCTGGTGGAAGACATCTTGAATTCTGGAAGAGCCTGATTACGTGCTGGCTTCAGCTCCACACAGAGAACTTAGTGGGAGACATCTTGATTTTGGGCAGATCTGCTATTCTGGTGCTTCTGTCACAGAGAGGTTTGGAAGA
Source organism: Cavia porcellus (assembly GCF_034190915.1). Taxonomy (NCBI): domain Eukaryota; kingdom Metazoa; phylum Chordata; class Mammalia; order Rodentia; family Caviidae; genus Cavia; species Cavia porcellus. The sequence continues at coordinate 174,900,681 of NW_026947484.1, read as the reverse complement.
GAACGGCTGGGATTTGGGCAGAACCCTGTGCCATAGTGACATTACTCAGCTACTTCTGGTACAAAGAGAACTGGCAGGAGCTACTGGGGCTAAACCAAGCCTCTGCTTGGGGCCCAATAAGCGGATACAAAATTGTCACAACTCAGTGACAACCAGAAAGTACAGCCTAATTTATGAATTAACTGGCACAGAGGCTAGAGACTAGCCTGTACCACCCCTGCATCCCAGCGTACCCCAGATAACAGTAAATTGGGGAGGACAGCAAAAACTCAAGCCAGCACGCTTCTGAAAGGCCCTAAGCAATTCGGAGAGGGCCAGAGAACTCCAGGACAGTCTGAAAGAAACCAGAAACATGACAAGAGATAAAAGTAAAAAAAACTCCAGCTGCGCAACAGGAGAAAATAAGCCCAGGAGAACTAAACACTGAAGAGAACAAGCACAGTAACCATCCACTACTCGACACAGCATCAGCCAAAATTAAAAAGTACCTACATGACCTCATAGAGGAATTTAAAGTTGTACTCCTGATCCAAGTGAGGCAAGATATAAAGAGATTAATTAAAGAAATGACAAGCCCCGCCCAAGAGAACACAGATGGAAGAACTGAGGAAATTAGAAAAGAAAGAGAAGCATCTGAAGAAGAATTTAAACATAACTTAGAATACATGAAACAGATCCAAAGAGAATATCAGGAAACTAAAAACTCCATTGAACACTGGCAAAATGCCTTGACAGAAACTAAAGACAGCCTTCTGAAACTTGAAGAGAGATTTAGGGCATATGAACGTGAAAGAAAAAGCCTCTTAAAAATAACAAGGAACCAGAAAGAAGCAATTCTAAAACTGGAAGATGACAAAAAGATACATAACCTAAGAATAAAGAATATGAGTGAGGAAGCAGGAGCATCCAAAAATGAAATACAAAAAAATATTGACAGATATATTAAAGCAAAATTTCCCATGTATAGCAAAAAGAAATGATATCCAGATAAACGAAGCATACAGAACACCAGCTACTTACAACCAAAACAGATCTACGCCTAGACATATAATAATCGAGATCCCAGAAATCCACCAAAAGAACAGAATATTAAAAGCAGCCAGAGAAAAGATGCAGGTTACCTATAATGAGAAAACTATCAAAATAACAGCAGACTTATCAACACAAACTCTTAAGTCAAGAAGGGAGTGGGGAGAAATATTCCAAGTCCTGAAAGAAAAAAATATGCAACCAAAATTCATATACCCATCAAAACTCTCTCTAAAAATTAATGAAGAAATAAGATACTTTCAAGACAAGGAGGAGCTGTGGGAGTTCATGGCCACCAATCCAACCCTACAGAGAGCGCTGAAGGACATTACAGAGAAAGAGAGGAAGAGATACCAGGATTCCAGCAACAGTGGCAGAGAGGCCTCAGTGAACGGGGCAGACAATGGAATGAGGGAATAAGGTGGACAAATTATAGCAGAAAAGTGGAGTAGCAGACATGAGGCAGAGACGGTAAGCTATAGTCTTTGGTATAGACAGCTCTGAAACTATATTTTAAAAAAATCAGAGGTCATTGCTAATGGTGTATAACGATTTAAAAGACACAGTAGTCCTAGTGCCATATTTAGATTGAATTTAATTTGTTCTGGTCTGTCCACTCATGTCAAATTTGAGGACACAGACCTCTAGAACCAAAAATAGCAGGTTATACCATGGTAAATATCCTTACTTTCCTATTGACTTAGACTGAAATCCTGTATTACTTGCATTGTCTTACTATGACTGATCTTAATTGTATCTGAATCATAAGACTATTGGTTGGCCTTGACTGATTCTATTTGAAATTGGTATGCTTGCTAGAATCAACCCTAAAAGTAGAGGAAACTACTCTGAGCATGACAAGATGTAAAGGATATCCATACTGGTATGAATCAGTAACAGCTCTCAAATCCTACAATGCTGTCAAAGTTGAGTTTTTATAAAAATAGGTGATAGTATGTTTAACTATAATAAGCCAGTGTTGTGGACAAATCTATTGAAAATAATAAGAGAAAACATAGTAGCTACGGAAAATCATTTATATTGTAGTTTTATATGACTTATCCATTGCATGTTTTTCTAGGAAATTGTTTTGCTGTCTTGTTATGACTTGGTTTTCCCTATAATACAGAGAGGATAGGAACAAATACTCTGAGGAAGAGAGGCTGAGAAACCCGAGGCTTATTTTGTAGCATTATAATATAAATTCTAGCAATCTATTGTTTGCTGATTAGAATGACATTGCACTGGTTTCTTCAGTTCAACTTCAGCATATGCAGAGATGGGGATGGCTATCACAAAGAGAGTGAGAGATGCGATGGTAGTTGCTATTGTGTTCCACAATTTGGAACTTGAGGACCTAAAAAGACTTCATCATCCTGTAATGATTTGATTAGTTCTATAATATGCAATAAGTATATAAAGTGGGTGAAGATAGGGACAACTATTTGTAAGAAGCTAGAGACAGTTAGATAATGAAGATCTCCAGTGGACTTTCTTTGAAATCTGTATTTCTTTAAATTGTTTTTTTTTTAAATGTTCTGTTCTGTTTTGATATGTTTAACCTTACCCTCTTTTAGATGTAAAACAAATGTGTAGGACTGATAATCATATTACTAAGCTTTTGTTCGATCATAGAGAAGAATGGTTTGTAGGGTCACTTTTTGAATGTCATTCTAAATACTTTAATTCTATAACCTGAACACCTATTTCGAAGATGACAATGTGTAACTTATCAACCGGCAATTTCTTACCTTTTGTTTGTCTGTAATTTTGTATTATTTCTACCCTTTTTTTAATCTCCATGTATTTTTTTCATTTCCTTTTCTTTAAATAAAAAAAATGAATAAGGGAGAGGATGAGATAAAGGGGGCATAACTTTTTTTCATGTTCATTCTTTTCTATTACATCAAATTTCAATAATTTTTTTACTGCTTAATAGGATTCTTTATTTCACTTTCTCTTCTCATCTTCCTTTGCTTAATTTTTCCAATTTTACTTCTTTCATACTGCTGTTTCCCATTCCCTCCATCTTTAGTAGTCTAACAATTAATACTTATTAATATTCAGATGTTTAGTCAACTCTTCTGTTATTGTTGAGTTACTTTCTATTTTAAGGGTGGTGTGGTTGAATTTAGTAAATATTAGCATATGTCAATATTTGGTTTGTACCTGTGTCTATGGTTTTAGACTTCTTTCTATGGTTGTGGGTAGTACAGTGGTAGCTTTTATTGGTTTTTATCATATGTCAATATCCACTTATCTTTGACTCTATTGTTGCTGCTGATTTTGTCACTTTTGCCAGCATGTCATACTTATTGCTATTAATTGATTTATCTTTGTGTCAGAAACAATACTGTGGTTCACTTCCAGGGAGCTGGATCCTGGACAAATTGCACACCCTCCCCTCTACAATTACTGGAGGTGTTGCATCTTGGGACAGAAGCAAAGGTCCACAGTTATCCATGCCCAGGGTGTAGCATTATAAAATCAGGCACTAGAGAGATCTCTACACTACCATCAGTATCTTTTCACTATAATTGGAGTGCAAACCTCAGTACATGTGTGTACACACATACACACACACACACACACACAAATAGAATCTTGTGAAGACAAACAAAATGCCTCCCAAAACTTCCAGCTCTCCAGTGCTGATCTGTGGGGAATTAACAGGGAGGAAATGAAAAACCCAACATCTTAATTACATGAAATGACAAAGAAGATTAAAAAATCTTATCAATAAGGTGCTCAGCAAGCTCGAAGAAGATATAACTAAACAAATAATGGACTTAATAAGTAAATGATCAGTGAGCTTACAAAAGACACTCACAAAAAGCCAGCTGACCTAAAAAGATGACACAAAACATGAATGACCAGTTTAGCACAGTATTAGAATGTATAAAGGGTAACAAACAGGAATCCACCCAGATTTAGAATTAGCAAGTCTAATGACAGTAATGGGCAGCAGAAGTGACCAATGCAGGGCAGATTCAGAACTAGATATAGGTCTGATACAGATGACCACATACTCAGAGATATCTTAAAAAAAAACAACATTTAAAAATGGATCCAACAGTGACTAGATGATTCAAAGAAGAGTAAGATTAATTGAATTTAGTGAACACTTAGAAAGCAACATAAGAAACCTATTTACAGAAATTATAGCAGAAAAAATTTCCAGATATGAGGAAAGAATTTAACATACAGAGAGGCAAGATATATAGAACCCAAATAACCACAATCAGAAAAGAACTTCTCCATGACATATCATGGAGCATTCCAGTAGTCCAACACAAGACAGAATCATAACAACTGTTAGAGAAAAGTAATAGGTCACTTACAAAGGTAAATCATTAGACTTACAGCAGACCTCTAACACAAAGTCTTACAGACCAGGAGAGCTTGCTGTCAAGTGTTTCAACACCTCATATGAAACAGCTTCCAACCCAGATTAATCTATTCCATAAAACTCTTTCAAAATTGATGGAAAATTTTTTCCATGACAAAAAGCACAATAAAAAATTCATGACCACCAAATAAGCACTCCTGAAACTTCCAAGGATGTCCTAGAAGGAGACCATGAAGTCAACAATGCCAAAACAAGTCTAATGGACTGAAAACACTAGTAGGCAGGGTGAGCAGTTAGCAGAAGGAAGTGAACAGAGTCAGAAACAGAAAAACAATGCAAGGGCAGGAATAAGTCAGTATCTCTAGGTGAGAGTGTGCAAGGTCTCAATTCTCGAGTCAAAAGATACAGGGTGATGGAAATGATGGCTGATGGGTCCATGTTTATATAAATCTCCAAACATCCAAGTTCTATGTAGTACATTAAACATGTAGTTACTTTATGTCAATCATAGCTTAATAAAATGATTTTTAAAAGTATGCAAAATTACATATTTTAGCATGTGTAACTATATGTGATTTCTTAATACAGATATAGTAACAGCCTAATATTTAAATACCATATAATAGTATATCAGAGGGGGTTTAGGTGGTTTTAATTTTGTTTCTACCTTTTCTTTATCATTTACAATCTATATATTCTTTTGTTTGGGAAAAAGCTATGTACTTTTCATTTTAAATTCTTTTCTTGAATTTTACTGTCAGGCATAGAGGGAATACATTAGTCTATAAGAAGTGCCATAGAGCATTATTTTTGATAGCATTAAAGAGAATATGGGGTCGGGGATTTAGCTCAGCAGCACAGTGTCTACCTGGCAAGCACGAGGTCATGAGTTCGATATACTTTTAGCAAAACAAGACAAAACAAAACACAATCTAAAATCTTAAAAGAAACAAAAAACCTAGAAAAAGTATTTTACCAGAAATCTATGGCTTTATAATGTCGTTCTTGGTTGGAAAATCTTCCTACTCTGCCTCCCCTGATCCTCCCTCCTTTTTGTCCAACTATCTATTAGATTTCTCTTTTTGGAGACATGATCTTGCTATGTACTTCAGGGACTCTTGGAACTCACTATGTAACTCAGACTGGCCTCAAATTCTGATGATTCTCCTGTCTCAGCCTCCCAAGTGCTGGAATTACAGGCGTGTGTTCTCATGTCGGACCAGATTTATTTTTTGAAGGCGAAAATTTATTAGTCACTACATTAATAGAGGCAGTCTCAGTTATGAATCTGTCATCTAGGTCTAATTTGTTTCATTGTTATTTTGTTGGTTATTTATTGACAGGATATTTATAAATTATTTATGTAATGAACAGGCATTATATTGATAAATGTCAGTGGGAAAAGTGTGTTAACAAAAACTGTATCCTTTTGGGTTTATATTTGTTTATCGTCAACGAAGAACTTCCTAGACCCCTTGTGAACTATGAACTATGGAAAGCAGAGTGGTTTGCAAAGTAACTTGTAAGTAGCTGGAAAGACACTGTAGCAGTTGGAGAGAGCTGACCCGCAGCTGGCCAAGGGTTCAGAACAGCAGTTCCTGCGGCCCACTGCGCAGGCACGCTCCCCTCATTGAGTAGGAAGGAAGACTTTCTTTCTTTTTTCACTTAATGAATTTCATTCAGGGAAATTTCATTTCATTTTTCCAGGTAATATTTCAGGCACTGGGAATAGAGGAATGAATAACAACCTGAAGCTGGCAGTCTAGGACCGGCTCGCAGACAGTACACAAGTGGACGCGTAATGTGTGGGGCAGTGGTTCATGGAGGAACCAGAGTAATGGGGTGCGTTAGAGAGGCCCGAGGCAGCTACTTCAGACCTGGAGAGGGGAGAGAAGGCATCACTCGTGGATGATGTTACAGAGACCTAAGGGTGAGGAAAGAGCTTTATGGCTATCTGGGGTTGAGGGGAGGGTATTATGCTTCCAGCGTAGGCAGCAGCAAACACCAAGGCACCAAGGTACACATGTGCTTAACCACTATGGGACTTGGCATCAGGGAGGCCACAGTGGACAAGGTCGTGTGAGTTACAGGGGCGTGGTTTGAGTTGAAAGAGAAAGGGAAGAGGGGTCCAGATCATGCTAGGCCTTGTGATCAGTGTGAGGAGTCTGGGAGGATATAGGAAGGTAGGGAGGTTGTCACTGTTATTATTTAATTGAGATATAGCTGACATGCAACTTTCCAATTTTCATGGCAGTATTTTGAACTAAGAAGTGATATGATTAAATTTATTTTAAAGGAACCATGCTGGATGCTTGTTGGAAATAGGTGGTAGGGAACGAAGCATGGCAGAGGAGCGCCAGTGAGAAAGCTAAGGTGATACTCCAGGTGAGAGACAGTGGCTCCTGTTAGTTACTGCTGGGTTGAGTTGGACCTTTGGCAAATTAAGAAAATTAACCTAGCATTTGCTGAGCTGTGGCAGTCTCATAAGGCAACCTGGGTGCTTTCATGTGCTGTGGAAACAGAAAAAAAGTGACTTGATTCTTGCTCTTTTAACATAGGAGGATTAACAAAAACGATGTTACAGTAAAGTGGCTAAGGATCTATACTGAAGAGTCTTTATTTATATTCTAATTCAGGAAATGTTAGATGCAAATGTAGGCTAGCTAACTTTATAGTAAATGCTTAAATTTTTAAATACTGCTGTAAAAGAAACATTGCCCCTAATCCTCCTCAGATCACTCTCCTTCACTTTGAACACGTTTATCCCATCATTCTTGCCACATTTTAAAACAGTTCTGGAAGTCCTCTTTCGTGAGTATTTTTATTCACACAGTTACAGCTGTTTCAGTATCCTGAATTGGTTAAAAACATTTACATTTCATGGTGAGTTCTGCTTTGAGGAAGAACCAGAAGTTACGCAGTACCAGATCCAGTGTATAAGGACATACCACAGTGTTTTTGCTCACCTGCCTCTCTGCTGAATAGCACTCAGCAACAGTGTTACCATATTTTTTTGTCATATCTCACAAAGACCTGCATGAAGGAGCATTTCCAGAACTGCTTTAGAAAGTGGTAAGAATAAAGGGATGTACTAGAAGTAAAGCTAGATATTTTGACGGGGATTAATGGCAAGGTGTCTGTTACTGTAATGTAGACATTCAGGTGGTGTGGCAGACTGTGGCCCTTCCAGGGGGAGAACTACCAGCAGCTCCTGAGTTCCACGCCATGTTGGAACTTAGGACGCTGTGAAAGCAAACAACCAGCCTGCCTCCCCACTAAGCAATAGTGAACCTACTGATGCATGGCCTAGAGTCAAACATCCCACTTCCCCTACCCCGCTTCTCCTGTCCCCCCCCCCGCCCGTTAGCAAATGGGAACCAGAAATCTGAGCGTCTCCTGGGAGGTTGACCATAGCAAATAAAGGGGACTTCCTTCTACCATCTCTTTGAAGGCAAATATTTTTATTACTATTTTGCTCTATTCTGATTAATGGTACTGCTGTATTCAATATTCTTTTTTGATAAGTTCTATAATCTCTATTTCATCTCATTTTGATATATGTGATTGAAAGAACAACTATTATAAAGATAATGAAATGTACTGTGATAGTTATTACTGTTATCCCGGTAACCTGCTGTGAAGTTCTGTACCAATTTCACTGTATGATCTTAGTTGGCTTTATTCTGTCTTATTCTGTTGTATTTTACCACTTTCAAAATAAAATTTTTTTAAAAAAATTTAGACATTCACCATATATTTTGATCATACCTCATATCTGAGGGTAGTGAGCAGTTTTACACTACTGAACATTTCAATGTGTGATATCTAAGGCTAATGTCAGGTAGATAGTGTCATAGGACAGAGCATGGACATAGGAACCTGTAGGTATCTGCATTCCTGTGCAAAGCCTGCTGTAGCAAATACCACACACCTGCTATCTTAAATAGAAATCTACTGTCTTGCAGTTTGGAAGACCAGAAGTTTGCAATCAGGGAACAGCAGAGCCGCACTCCCTTGGGAGGATTTAGGGAAGAACCTTCCTCACATTTTCCAACCTCCAGATATATATCTGTCAGCTTTCCTTTTGGTGGTATTACTCCAATCTCTGCCTTCTCTCTCTTATGCAGTGACCTGTGATTGAGCGTAGGGCACACTAAGATAATCTAGGATGATCTCATCTGAGGACCCTTCACTTATTTACACTTCAAATGACCATTTTTCCAAATAACATAACTTCCCCAGGTTTCAGTCCTGCTTTTGAGGGGTCACCAATCACTAGTAGTGCCTGAAACTAGGGAAATACAAACCATAATTGAAACACAATGCAAGCAGATGAAGTCCTTCTTAATGTTACTTATAAAGATCAGGCAAACCTTAAGGTAAAAACTCCCGAGTGGTTACTCATGGTGTAGAAGGCAAAATACAGAGTTGGCCCAGGCCAGTGATCTTCACACGGGGGTCCCTGGAGACACATGCATTCACGTTCAGTTATGGTTTGAACACAAAGATATGGGATAAAGATAATCAATTTCCAGATCCTGTTTTCTAAAATGTCTTTGTCTATAAATAAATGCATATTGACACCAACTGTTTTCTAGCTTTTTATAAAAGACCTATATGCTTTGCTTATTCCAAATTTTGCTTTGGGACTACCTAACAAAAAGCCCTCATTAGTGGTTAAGAAATGTAACTTAAAGTCCTATTATTTCTTTCTGTCTATGGTGAACTATGGGATTTGAAATAGAATATTTAGACCAATATTAGGGTGTTCTAAATGGAAGATTTTGGCAAAAGGAGCAGGAATGATGAAAAAATTGAAGAACTTCACCTCTTCTACTTTCCAAACTGTTGTTAAAGAACGTATGCCTTCATGGAGAGGAAACAAACAAAAACCCAGTAAAATAGAAGTCCTAAAATATAGCCTTTGTGCAAGTAAACATAAGTAATTTTTTGTCTTATTCTTAATCCTGAAATGTGTCTTTAGCTGAGAATGAAGTGTCTTTGAATAACAGCAGTAAAAGTCTATAGCAAACAATGGGTTGCCAGGACTACAGGGTGTCATGTGACATTAAGTTGCTAAAAGTATAGATAAATCTGCATGAGGGGCCAATTCCTTTTCTCCTGTTAGGAGAGTAAGGGCTCCATCTGACCCCACTTTTATCTCTTCTTTATTTTCTCATCCTTTCACAGTCCTTCATTCAAGAAAGTTCAAGGGCCTCATGGGTCGTGGCATTTCTCAAGTACATAGTGATGATCTTACAATGTTCAGCCACAGATAAGCATGTGATAATTTTGCAATTTTAGTCATTGGGTTTGTCCTGTGTTTTTCCTATCTCCTGCTACCGCTACACTATTACATAGCCACATGACCTAAAAGCTATCATGCCAATAGAAGTTCAAAACAGCCTAAACTCAGCTAAAGCATCTTTACAAAGCACACCTGTTTGGTTTCGAATGCTGCTGTCCAAGTTGTGACACACTGAAGCTATGCCTGACAAATTGTTCTCTGTTCCCAGTAGCTACTATGCACAGGGCCTAGAACCAGGTTTGAAGTAGACTTGGTTCTTCTCCCTGTCTCTCCCACAGTGCCACTTATGCTTTCCTATGACTGTGCTAGGGTAAAAGTGCTGTTTCCGAGAACAAGAATTCCTCTAAATGTGATGCTATGGCTACTGTCTGGTCTTCCAGTCCTCTGTATCAAGAGATTGCAAGGAAAAAAGAAGATACCACTGATTACAGGCCATTTATCAGGTTAAATATGCTGAGGAATCTCCACTGCTGGTTTGCTGAGAATTTTCACATTAAATTCCCACTGTTTTTTCCTATATTTGTTGAAACAATCATGTGGATAGGTGGATGAGGGATTCAGCACTTAGACTGTTTGGAATTTCCATTAAAATGGAAGGAAATTAAGAAGTTAATTAATATTATAACTTTAAAAATCAGGGAAACTGTCAACACAAAAGGAAATAAAAATGAAAGCAGAAATTGATGACGTGTAAAACAGAAAACTAGTAGAAATAATATAGAAATCAAAATCTTCATTTTGGGGGGAAAATAAACACTTATATATCCATTAATTGATATTTACATAACTTGATATTTACATTAACTGATATTTACATAACTTTTCATATGTAAAATTATCTTCACACTGGCAAGGGCAAAAGTCTAGGTTTTAAATATTTGTTTTAGAATTTTTAGGTCATTTGTGTATTATTTTCTTCCCTCTAGTACTCCTATTAAGAATATCATTCTCCTTTTTTTTAAGTATCCTATTTTTTCTTGGTAACTCTTTGACTGTTTTATTTTTCGCTGGCATACTCAAATTTAAGTGTGATATGCCTTGCTTTTCCATTCACTAGCATGTAAATTAGTGGTTGCATCTTTTTGTCAATAATTGGATTGAATGTAGGCCTTGCTCATCATAGGCAAGTGCTCTTACCACTGAAATACACCCCTATCTTTTGTCCTTTTTACTTTTTATTTTGTGATAGCATCTTTGTGCAGGCTTGCCTTTAAGTTACGGCGCTCCTGCTTTGACCTCCCAAGTAGCTGGAATCATAGCAGTGTGCCACAGTACCCAACTTGTGTTTCTATTACTTTTATATTCCACCAACAACGTATCAGAATTCTGGATGCTTCACATTCTTCCAGTAGTTCATGTTGTCAAGTTCTTGTTTGGTTTGCCATTCTGATCAGTGTGTGAGTACTTCTGAGTTTTAATTTAAAAATGTAAATAAACATCAGCATTTAGTTAAATAACAAATAAACAACAATTAAATAAACAACATTTAGGTTTGCCCCAAAGAACAGCAATATCCTTTTTGGTTTAGTAAACTAGCCTTGTGTATGTCACTGCAGAGGGCAAAATGTGGCTGATCTGTGCAGAGCAATTCCTCATACAGCAGATCCTCATTCAGGTCTGCTAAGCTGGGCTCTGTCTTAGCATGAGCATAATGGGAAGAAAGACCTGACCCTGCCCTCACAGGAGAGATAGGGAATGCAGAAGTAAGTAAACACAAAATCTGCCTCATTATTATTTGTGCTGGAAAGAAAACAAACAAGACCTACTATGTCATCACAGAGGTCAGCAAACGTGCCTAGCATGTTCCCAGAAGTATCTTCCAGGAGGTGATATTTACATAAATTCATGTGTCTCCAGACAAAATGTTCTTACCTATTGAGCAGGAAGATTAAAACAATAGCCAATGCTACATTTCTCAAATTTCTCAATGTAACAACTTACTACTTTTAAAAGGGACTAAAATGCATACCAGTTCTATGTTCTCTGCTGATACTCTGCAGCTAATTGTCACAAATCGTATTTACATGCCACATTTAAGACAGGTGATAGACAGACAGACAGACAGAAACAATGATTCAAGATTTCTGACCAGACAACTTCTTCACAATGCACAGGGGAGAAAAGGAAGCTAAGAGGTGGCTGCAGCCACAATAGCTCAACCCTAGGAGGGACAGTGTGTGTTTAGAGTGAACCTTGCACCTTGCTGCTCCTGATTCAGTAACTCAGGTACAGATTACTCAGCTTCACCTGAGTCCTGAGCTGTGGGAGGGAAACTAGATTTATGGCCTCCTTTCCTTCATCTGTATGTGTGCTCAAAGATCCACACATTAACAAAGATAGTGGAAAGGCTGATGAGTTGGCTGACCAGTTTGCTATAGAGGCCATTTGTCACCCCTTAGGATCAAGTCTATCTGGTTATCTCCAGGATATTAAATCAAATGGACAAGTTTATGTAGATCTGACTTTGATTTCTCAGCAGCATTTGACTGGAGTCCTTCTCTCTTTCATGTTTTTATGTGGTGGGTGCTGGGTTTCCAACCTAGGGCCTGTACATGCTGAGTAATTGCACTACCACTGAGCTATATTCCCAGTCCTTACTCTTTTTATTTTTTGAGACATAATATAATCTCTTTGATGTGCCCCAGCTGTCCTCAAACCTGCAGGCTTCCAGCCTCAGGGTCCCAGTAGCCAGGATTACAGGCACGTGAAACTGAGCTTGGTTCAAATTAAAATTTTGCTTAATGAAAAGCACTCCAAGCCATCCATGGTGGTGCATGCCTGCAATCCCACCACTGGGAAGGGTGAGGCAGGAGGATTGTTGTGAGTTCAAGACCCGCTTGCGCTACAAAGTGAGCTCAAGGCCAGCCTAAATTCCATAGGGAGACCCTGTCTCAAAAAAAAAAAAAAAGATCCAAAAGAAAAGCACTCCAAAACAGTCAGATTACGTCACACACAGTGAAGCTGAGCATTGCAGTCTTGGAACATGAAATGTCACACTGGTTGCTCTTTTTTTGTGTAAAACTTACTTAGTTGCTTTACAATAAAACATATAACGCATTAATAAAAATATGATGCTATATTTATAGGTAAACTCTTTGAGGAAACTGGCAGATTTTTCATATTTATTTGTATTAGTGCATAGAGAATACTGATGTTCATTTTTGGGAACTAATGCATGTATATAGCATTTCTGGAATATTTTCAATCTTGTCCTCCTCCTCCCTTCTAAGGGAGTCTACCTTCTAGTGTCCTACTGACTCTTCTTTATTCATTGATTCATTGATTCATTGATTCATTCATTTGTATGTTAGGTTTCTCATATAGGAAAAAGCATACAATATTTAATTTTTCTGAATCTGGCTTATATTACTGAACACAATGGTCTCCAGTTCCTCCCATTTTTCTCCCATTTATATGATCTCTTTTACTTTGTGGTTGCATTCATCCATTCATCTGTGGGCAGGCATACAGGCTATTTCCACTGCTTAGCTACTGTGAATTACACTATTATAAACATCATTATGCATATGTAGCTATAATAAGCTGTCTTTAATCCTTTCAAGAACATACAAAGGAGTGGTATAGCTGGAGCAAATGATATTGATATAGGGGAATGAAACTCCTGACTTACTATGTCCATGAGTCTTGTAATCCACAAATGAACCACCCAGACTCCCCAACCTCAAGTCTGAAAATGGGGCAAAACCTGTTTTTTTTAAAAAGCAGCGCTGATTTACTTTATTCTGGGCCCAGTGACACAGTGCAGTTGGAGTTTGCAAAAGCTGTGTGTCCCCCTCAAAACTTGCAGCCTTTTTGTAGTTATCACAGTTTACAAAGGAAGGGTTGTGGGTGTGGATCAGGAAATCTGCTAAGGAAATGTTTCCCTTAGCAGAGGACAGAGAAGTCTAGCAGTAATTAACAATCCTTTGTCAGCTTATTTCAGCACCACATCTGTTATTTGTAGAGGGCAACAATGGTTGACATATCAATTATGTTAGATTCCTAGGGATTTACAATTCTTTACAGAGGGGAGCATTGATTGACATATCAATTAGGTCACCCAGAGGCAGGGAAAAAACACATACAGAACAGAAGGCGGTTGTTACAGGTACTTTGGCATAGCACAAACATAACGAAGCTCTTTTTGCTAATGTACAGCATTCCCCACTGATTTTAGTCAGCTGTCCAAATCATTGGCCCATGGGGTTTTCAGACATAGGTATCTGTGTATAACCTTGCATCTTTAAAATCATCAGCTTTTTAGTTTGAACCCAATCTTTTAAGTAGTTTGCCAATTTGTGTATAATACAAGGCCCAATAGGAGGATTAACAAAGGTCTTGCAGCTGCCATTATTAAAGCTGTTAACCAAAAGAAGAAAGAAAACCAACATTTAAATTCACTCTGTTCTATCATACAAGTAAACAATTTAAAAAAAAAACAGAGGCCTCCTTGGGATCTCCATAAGACAGAACACAAGATTATCAGTTACATTTGGCAATCTTAAGCTTTAAAGAGTCCTTGGAGGCAATGACAGTCCATTTATCTGTAGGTTGATTGCCTTTGGAAGCCGGGACCTGCTTGAAGTGGGAATGATGAATCCAGGTAGGCTTTCTGGCTACTTTGATAGTGGTTGTAGTGCTGAGGACAATGATTTAGGGACCTTCCCATCACAACTCAAGAGATTCATGGTGATGCCGCTTGATAAGGACCAGTGTCCCAGGCTCCATAGAAGGGCATTCATCCTCTCAGTGGACCACAGGCAGAGGATGTTGTTGTCAAAATAACCAGTGGATGGAAGTCAGAACTGGCTGAAGAGTCTTGATAGATGTAACGGCTTTCATTGGAGAAATACAAAGGAACTCTGAATGGTGGCTCATCTGTCAAGTCTGGTCCCCAATACGGTAGTGGAGGGGCAAGGAGGGGCATCATCAGGCAGCAGATTAGCAGGGTTTGAAGCCGCTATCCCCTTAAAACTGATGGTAGTCAGATCTAGAAGTAATGCCTGATAATGCATGACTTGGGAGTTGGGCAGCCATCGGTCCAGTGAGTCTTGATGAGTCTCCAGCAAATAGGAGGGGAAAATTAAGAGTTTCTGTCCAAAAGTCAATTTTTAAGCCTCCTTTACCAGGAGGGCCACCAAGGAAATCACCCGCAGGCAAGGTGGTCACCAGGCTGCCACATAATCAAATCTCTTGGAAAGATAGGCAACAGGCCTCTGCCAGGGTCCCAAACTCTTGGTCAGTCCTATGGCTCCTAGAAATTCTCACATTTGTTTTTTAGCCACAGGGACTGGAATCTGTTGGATGGCTTGCATCCTCTGGGAGGAAAGAGTCTTATTTTTTTTTATGGAAAGTCCAACAACCAATGCAGTCCTTCTGCCCAGCAGAAACCTCTTCAGCCTGGTCTTTAGGGTCCTCCCAGTTATCAAATATCTTTTAAGCAACCTCTAATAACTGATTGAAGGGCATTTCCTCAAATCTCAAACTTTTGAAATTTTTGCTTAATATCAGGGGCTGACTGTGTTACAAAGGCAATATTAGTGGCCCTTGCATTTTTAGGTGCTACCGGTGTATAAATGTGATAGGCCCTTTGCAATCTTTTCAGAAAACCCTAAGGGAGATTTATTAGCCAATTGCCTCACCTCTGCTATCTTGGGCATATTGGTGGGTTTTCTGGGGTGCCCTAATGGCTACCAATAACAACTGACGACACTGATTGGGAACCTCATACCTCTCATTGTCCAATCGGGGTCAAAAGGAAAACACAGCTCTGGCATTCCAAATCAGAGGGCAGGCTTCATCTGGATGGCACACTGCCTTTTTTTTTTTTTTTTTTTTTTTGCCCCAGGGTGCCACATGGCAGGCCATTGTTCTACTGAAATTACATACTTAACAAAAAAAAGGCTTTTTCATAGGTAACAAAAGTAATTGTGGCACATAATTTCCCAGATTTTATCTCTATGATCACCATATTTTATCTCTATAATCACCAGTCACATTAGGCACAATAGTTACTTCTTTTAAATTTAGATCGGCTTTTTCCAGTGCAAGACAAATTGGGGTTTTTTCTTGCTTTTTAGACAACATTAAAACCTTTAACAAAATCCTTGAAGTGACTTTCTTTTAGTAGTCTAAAACATATTTAATCATTTTATGTCTTTTTACCAACTTAAAATGCTACATTTTAAAAACTGTTACTTTTTAAACTGGCTCAATTATAGTATGACCTGGTTTTTACTTGGTAAAGTTAATATGATTTTCAAAAACCATAAATATACATATATGTGCACATATATTCACATTTTAACCAGAAAGAAAAAATACTTTTTAAAAGGCATGCCGAGGTTGCAAGTAATCAATTGAGGACTAAAACATTAAACAAGGCACCACAAAAGGCAAGATCAACATTAAAGGCACAAACAAAAGTTTTTCTGTTCATAGTTTGGTGAGCTAAAAGAAAATAATTTTCATTATGAACCTTGGGTCCAATAAGCCACATGGATCCTGCAACAGAAATGGGCAACGAGCCCCTAAGTTAGTAACAAAAAAAATTTTTTTATTGGTACTAGGGATCAAACGCATGACTCCTTGCCTGCAAGGCAGGTGCCCATGCCGCTGAGCCAAACCCCAGCCCCTAGTAACAAATTTAACAAATTCAAATGGGCAAAAAAACCAAAGTTAGTAACAGATTCAAACAGGCAGACAACCCTAAAATACAAAAAACACTGAACATAGAGACAAATGGGTGAAAACAGGCCCCAAAACACAAATGGGCCCCAATGCCCCACACAGGACTAGGCCCCCCCCACAGGCCTAAGCCACACACATGGGCCTAGGTCCCCCACATGGGCCTAGGCCACTCACACGGGCCTAGGTCCCCAACATGGGCCTAGGCCACACACATTGCAAACGGGCGAGAGCCCCCAGAATCCTGTGCAGAAGGAGCGCTAGCTCATCTGCAGTCACTGCATGCATCCAAGTTACAAATAGACAAAAACCCCCACATGAGCCAAAGCCCAAAGTTACAAATGGGCCCCAAGGCCCTAAATTACAAAATAGGCAAAAAGGCCCCTGGAAAAGGTCTCATTTTATCTGCAGTTACAAATGTGTGCACTCAGATTACAAACAGGCAAAAAAAAAACCCAAATACTTACAGATGTTTAGCCAATTGATTGGTGAAAAAATAATTGGGGGGAGGGTCCCCCTGTATTCCTGAGTGATCCCCCAAGTCTTGTAATCCACAAACGAGCCCCTCAGAGTCCCCAACTTCGAGTCCAAAAATGGGGCAAAACATGTTTTTTTTTTTAAAAGCAGCGCTGATTTACTTTATTCTGGGCCCAGTGACACAGTGCAGTTGGAGTTTGCAAAAGCTGTGTGTCCCCCTCAAAACTTGCAGCGTTTTTGTAGTTATCACTGTTTACAAAGGAAGGGTTGTGGGTGTGGATCAGGAAATCTGCTAAGGAAATGTTTCCCTTAGCAGAGGACAGAGAAGTCTAGCAGTAATTAACAATCCTTTGTCAGCTTATTTCAGCACCACATCTGTTATTTGTAGAGGGCAACAATGGTTGACATATCAATTATGTTAGGTTCCCAGGGATTTTCAATTCTTCACCAGGGGAAGCATTGATTAACATATCAAATTAGGACACCTGGGGGGAGGGACACAAATCAGAACAACCGCCTACAGAACAGTAGGCGGTTGTTACAGGTACTTTGGCATAATACGAACATAACAAAGGTCTTTTTGCTAGTGTACAGCAATGAGTTCACCTTCTCTAAAATTGAAGAATGAATTTTAGGAACAACAGAGGTTACGCGTAGAATATATTTATTGAGAGAAAAACAGCTTCTGTCTGAGAGAGACATAAGGGATCCAGAGTGGGTTGCCAAGGACTCTGTCTTTTCCAGGGACTTTTATAGAGCAAAATCATGGGGTGAGACGTGTTTAAGGTGGGGGGAAACTGTGAACTCATAAGACAGATGGGCATAAGATGGGATAGAACTATGGTTAACCAATAAGATTAATAGTTTAGGTAAAATTGATTACATTGGGGGCAAAAGGGGAAGCGAGTCATACAGAAAGCAGGCATTGTTAAGGAGCAACTCTTCCCTGGGGGAATGGATCCTGACTCTAGGCTTCCTCAAGGGGGTAGGGAACTATTTAGAATATCAGGCCTTAGGATGTAGATGCATTTGTTTGATCTTTTGTCTTGAGGCCTGGCTTACAGCAGGAGGTGTCTGTCTCCCCTACAGTTGCAAAGTAGGGGACTTCTGCACTGGCTCCATCTAGGACCTAGCCCTGTCTCACTGCCTATAGTGTTTCTAACTAACTCAGCTGCCTGCCAACATTATGTCAATTTTTAGTTTTTTGAGGAGTTTCTATACTGATGACTTGGCAATTTCACTAGTTTACATTCTGCCCCACAACATCAGAGGGCTTCTCAGGGTGTCACACCCTCATGCCAGCATCCTCACCAGCATTCCCTGTTTTTGTCTTCTTGTTCATAGCTGTTCTGATGGAGTAAGATGGAGTCTCCAAATTGTATTGATTCACATTTCCTTAACGGCTAAAGATGTTGATGATTTTTTCATACATTTATTGGCCATTTGTACTTCTTTTGAGAAGTATCTATTCAGTTATTTGCTCATTTTTTATTAATCTTTTGTTTGGCAGCATTAATTTTTTTAGTTCTTTACATATTTTAGATATTAATCTTCTATCAAAAGAATATCTCACAAAGTTTTCCCCATTCTGTAGGTCATCTTTTCACTTAGTTGATTGTTTCCTTTGCTGCGTAGAAGCTCTTAATTTGTGGACTTTTGCTGTTGTCTCCTCTGGTATTAGAATACTATGCAGGAGGTCTTTGTAGGAGCCAATGGTTTCAAGCATTCCTTCAATGTTGTCTTCCAGCAGTTTCTTAGTTTCTGGTTTTGTATCTAGGACTCTGACTCATTTTTATTTGATTGCTGTTCAGGGTGAGAGATGGATCCTGTGTCAGTCCTCTACATGTAGATACTCAGTTTTCCCTGAACCATTTATTACACAGAAGGCTTTTTTCGTGGATGGTTTTGGCTCCTTTGTCAAAATCAAGACAGCCATAGGTACATGGATTTGTCTCTGAGCTAATCCATTGATCTCTATGTCTAGTTTTGTGGGAATATATGGTGTTTTAGTCACTGTGGCTTTGTAGCGTAATTTGAAATTCAGCAATATAAGGCCACCGGCATTGCTTTTTTCCTTCAGGGTTCATTTTATTCTGGATCTTTTCTGATTCCGTGTGAGTTTAAGATCTCTTTCTTTCTTCTTCTTCTTTTTTTTGGTATTTACTTTTTTGATATCTTTCTATAGTCTAAATGTTTCTCCTTTGTCAAAGTAGCTGGCAAGAATTTTCTCCCATTTTTAGACTATCTCCTTACTTTGTAGTTATTTCCTCAGCCCTTTAATTTGATGGCATCTCATTAGATTTTCTTTTCTTTTTTTGGCACCGGGGATCATACTCATGATCTTGCACTTGCCAGGCAGCCACGTAGGCCACTGAGCTATATCCCCAGGTCATTTTTTGCTTGTTGATATTTATTTCCTATATGATTAGAATCCTATTCAAGAAGTCTGTGCCTCGCCCTTTGCCTTAGGTGTTTTCCTTTAGCACTTTCATAGTTTCATGTCTTACGCTTAGGCCTTTGCTCCATTTTGAACTGACTTTTCTACAGGTTAGGAGGTAAGGTTCTAGTTTCAATTTCCCACAAATGAATATCCAACTTTCTCAGCACCATTTGTCAAAGAGGTAGTCCTTTATGCAACACAGTTTTCATCTTTGTCCAGAATCAGATGGCTGTAGCTATGCGGGCTTGGTTTCTCTGTCCTCTCGGCTGTTTTATTGGTCTATATTTTATTATGTTGTATTTTTTATTATACAGTTTTGTACTATAATTTGAAATGGGCTATTGTGATGCCTCTAGCCTTGCTCTTTTCACTTAGAATTGCTTTAGCTATTCTGAGTCTTTAGTGTTTTTACATGAATTTTAAGATTCTTTTTTCTAATTCTGGAAAGGGAGTCTTTGGTATTTTAACAGAAATTACACTGGATCTGCAGATCATTTTTGATAATATGACCATCTCAATAATATTAGTTCTGCCACCTTATGAACAAGAAAGAACTTTCCCCTAACTGGTAAGTTTTTAAAAACAGATATTTTAAGTAAGTTCATTCCATATATTCTGTTGAGAAACTTGCAACCAAAATTAGAGTGGTATACCTGAAGCTCCTAGTGAGTTTACAATACGATTTACAAATAAATAAGGATTTACTAGACAAACATTTCTAAGGCTATATTATATATTAGGTGCTTTGTAAGCATCAAGATGAACAAGAAGATTCTTACCACCTTCATTAAAGGAGTTGGCTTTCTCATAGGGAAAGAAATCCAAGCAGAAAGTTACAATGTGGCCCTGTAAGATTATGAGGTGATCTGGAATTGGCGTGTGTGGCACAGGGTCTGGAATTGGCGTGTATGGCACAGGATCAACTCTCTCCTCCACATCATAACGCAGGAACAGTGGGTTCATTTTGAAAACCTGGTGTCTCTTGATCCTGCCTGCAGATCAACCTATCCAAAACTCCTGGACTGGGAACGGGGATTAAATAAAAGACATGGGGAAGACAAAGAGAGACAAAGGCAAGTCAAGATAATCTGATCAAGTCTCCAGTTTATTCAGGAAATGATCACACCTTTTATAGGCTAAGGGCAGGAGCTGGGACAGGAAGAGGTTAAACAGATGAATACAACAGGGTCACTGTCACATCTGGACATGTGACGTAAGCAGGAGAGGATTATGGTTAATGTAGGCAGATGCAGTGCCCATAGGAGAGAGAGGCATCGAGGCAGCAATGCCTGTCACATCTCCTCCCTTTTTATATTATTTGATTAAGAGTATGGCAGGCCCTGTGAGGACAGCATCTGTCTTAGGTCAAGGACCTCATTGCATGAACCCAACCAGGCCTTACCTGTCATGGGCTTGCAGAACAGCAGTTGGTCCTGTGCCTGTCTTAGGTGGCCGTTGGAATTAACATGCATGTCCTAGTTGCCCGTCTCTGACTGCCTGTCCATTGCTCCAGGGAAGTTAGGCCACATCATCATATGGGCCACTGTGGGAATTCCTTCCAAGTAGGTTTGTTGATCTGCCATCTCCAGCTGATGATAGTGTACCTGAATGGGCTTGCCATAAATGCATCTATCCGGTTATTAATGAACATCGTAATCCTCTGAAAAATACAAGGACTCACATAAAGGAGAAGTAATAGGGCAGCTAGGGGACCCAAAAGGAGCGCTAGGTAAGGGAAAAACTCCCCCCCTCCAAATCAAGGAGAAGGGGTTGACAGTCATTTGTTGGTGTCTCTGTATGAAGTCATTCTCCTATATCTTAGAGCATGCCTCACATAACACTGGATGCAGTCTATTTGGCTGGTGTATGTTCCTTCAGACCAAAAAGAGCCTCTTCCGCAGTCATGGGGTTCTGTGCATGGCTGCCAGCAGTTGTAGTCTGTTTGGCAGGGGTCGAAATTCAGCATGGGTATGGAGTGGTTCAAGGAGAAGGCTGACTAGGCAGCATAAGGCTCCAGGGAGATGTGTCACCTGTAAGAGAACATAGGGGATTGTGCCTCAGGAAATAACATTATTCCTGGGCATTACATGGGGTCTTTGAAGAACTGTCTACTTGTTTAAGGAGGCATTCAGGTAGCCATCTAGCTTCTCTATCTTGTTGAGAGTAAACACACACTGAACCTCGTCCCCAGATAAGGACTGGGTCAGGGCCATTCCACACATTGGTTACGGGTCTCTCCATAAAACAGACGCAAACCATGTTTGAGTTTGAGTATGCCAAAATCCAGATGCTGCGGAGCAGCCTGAAGCATCCAGGGTCAGAAAATTTAAAATAAAAAGAGCATGTGAAAGGACATTTCTAGGGGACCCCGGGTGGGGTACCATGTCCCCTTTTTTATTTTATCTATGGTGAATTTAAGGGAACAATGCGCACGTTCAACAATGCCATGTCCCTGAGGATTATAAGGTATACCTGTGGTATGGAGGATATTAAGGCTCTTACAAAATTGAGCAAAGGAGGTACTGGTATAGCCAGGGCCATTATTGGTCTTAAGCTGTTGAGGACATCCCAGAACTGAGAAGGCTGACAGCATATGGGCTATAATGTGTCTAGCAGCTTCTCCAGTCTGGAGAGTGGCAAAAATGAAGCCACTATATGTGTCAATAATGACATGTACATATTTTAGATTGCCGAATTTATTGAAATGGGTAACATCCATTTGCCATAAGGCATTAGGAATTAAACCTCTAGGGTTGACTCCTAGGTGTTGAACAGGTAAGTGGATAGCGCAAGATGGGCAATTTTTTACAATTTGTCTGGCTTGCTCATGGGTAATTTTGTAGAGGAGGCGGAAGGTGTGAGCATTGAGGTGGTGTAGCTGATGGGCCTGTTGGGCCTTAGACACCTTGGAGTCCGGAGCCATAAAAACCTGTGCTCGTACAGCAACATTAGCCAAATGATGTCCTTGGGCAAGAGGCCCAGGGAGGTTGGAATGAGCTCACAGATGACCAATAAAGAACTTATGACGGCGAAGCCGTATGAAGCATTGTAATTGTTTGAACAGATTTGCAGCTGGGGAAGCATGACATATGGTAGCAACAGTCACCAATAATGGAACAGACTGAGCAAGGTAAGCACTGTCAGTATACAAATTAAATGTTCGGTCAGAGTAAGCAGCAAAGGCTGCAAGAATAGCTTGTAACTCTGCTAATTGTGCAGAGGAAGTGTCTGCCTGGAGGGTAGAAACATTGTCTTGGGATACATAAGCAGCCCTTTTGGAGGATGAGCCATCAGTGAATAACACCAGGGCACCTGGAAAGGGTTGTGAAACTTAGGGAATATAAATGGCTGACGATTAGCAAAGCCAACTAGCTTATTTGGAGGGTAATGATTGTCAATAGTCCCTGAAAAGGAAGCTAAGGCAATAGGCCACACTTTCATGGTCTGAAGTAGCCAGTCTATTTGGTCTTTTGTAAAAGGTTGAATGATAATGTCTGGTTCTTTGCCAAAGTAACATTTTCCTTGCTTTCTACCCTGAATTATTAGGTCTGAGACAGCTTGGAAATAAGGCAAAAGTGTTCTTTTTGGGGAGACTGATAAATGGACCCACATGAGGGGAGCTTGTTGCCAGAACACTACTGTGGGGCAAAGCTTTGTATTAAAAATGAGAAACTGTAAAGGCTCATTGTAGTCCATAAAGGAAACAGTTTGTTGAGCAATAGCCTCTTCTACGTTACTGAGCGCTCTCCTGGCATCAGATGTAAGCTCTCAGGGGGAAGTTGGATCTATGTCTCCCCGAAGCAGCGCATAAAGGGGCTGTAAATCATGTTTAGTTAGTTTTAAAAGTGGTATGAGCCAATTAATGTCTCCCAATAGTTTTTGGAAGTCATGAAGTGTTCTGAGGCCATCAAGCCTCAGTTGGGGCCTTGGAGAGAGTATTTGAGTGCCACGTAATTGAAAACCCAAGTATGTATATGGATCAGTAAGCTGTAGTCTATCAGGGGCTATTTGAAGTCCAGCCTCTTGTAAGGCAACCTGTAAGTCCTGGTAGCACCTTAGGGTTTGGCTTTGATCATCTCCTGCCAAGAGGATATCGTCCATATAATGAATAATATAGATATGTGGCCAATGATCTCTGACTGGCTGTATTGCAGTGGCTACAAAAGACTGGCATAATGTGGGGGAATTAGCCATACCTTGTGGCAAAACTCACCATTGAAATCTCTGCATAGGGGCTTTAAAATTAATTGATGGGAGACTGAAGGCAAAACGCTTTTGGTCCTTTGGATGTAAAGGAATAGAGAAAAAGCAATCTTTAAGATCTATGACAATTTTTAAAAATCCCAGGGGAATGGCACTGGGTGAGGGGAGGCCTGGCTGTAGGGGCCCCATTAAGACCATTGTCTTATTTATCGCCCTAAAGTCTTGTAGCAGCCTCCATTTCCCTGACCTTTTACGGATAACAAAGATAGGTGTGTTACAAGGGGAATTACTAGGGACAATGTGGCCTGCATCTAACTGGTCCTGCACCAGCTGCTGTGTGGCTGCAAGCTTTTCAGAGGTAAGGGGCCACTGATCAACCCATACCGGCTCTTCTGATAGCCATGTAATTTGTTTAGATGGATCGCAGGAGTGTCAATGGCCCCTAAGAAAAATGGCCTAACCCAACTTTAGCATAGTTAGAGATGGGAATGATGGGATCAGTAATGCCCATGTTATTTTTTCCTAAGCCCTGTTTTGGCAGGTAGCCCTTATTAAGCATTTACATTGTGACAACATTATTAGGGCTTCCGATAATTAATCCCATTTGGGAGAGTAGGTCCCTACCCCATAAATTAAGAGGCAGACTCTCTATGACATAAGGTTGTAAGTGTCCCTGATTACCTTCTTGATCTCTCCAAACCAGTTGTTTGGAACTGCGTTGTGAATGTTTTGAGTGTCCATTCCCTTGGAGGTGTGTTAAGGTTGTTTCTAAAGGCCAGGCAGTAGGCCACTCCTCCTTTTTGATAATGGAAACATCTGTGCCTGTATCAATGAGGCCTGAGAAACTTTTCCATCTAAGGATAGAGTCATGAGGGGCTTTTGTTTGGAGATACGTTGGGCCCAATATACATCTGAAGCTCCAGGAAAGGAGTTCCCCCTATAGGGAGTTATGGATTTGTTAGATTTTTGAGCCAATGACAATAGCAGCAATTGAGCAAGGCATTGCCCTGTCCTAACTGGTATGACACCGACAAGGGGAGAAACCATGACTTTTATTTCTCCTGTGTAATCACCATCTACTATCCCAGGCAGAATTTGTAATCCTTTAAGCGTAGTGCTACTATGTGCAATAATAAGTCCAAAAGTCCTGGGGGGAGGGGCCCATAGATTCCTGAGGGCATGATCTGAACACCCATATCAGGGGTTAATACTGTGTTGGAGTTGGAACAGAGGTCCAACCCTGCACTCCCTGGGGTTGCCCTGAAGAGGTCTGAAATGGATGGTTTTTTGCTGGGACAAACCTTGGAGCCCCACGGGTTTGTCCGGAATTGGGGGCCTGGGGCCGGCCCAGTAACCTGTTTCCCTGCGAGGGAAGAGGGTTACCATGAACATCTCTTTTGGATTTGCACTCATTAGCGCAGTGGTCTCCTCGCTTACATCTAGGACATAGCCCTGGTTTTTTTGTAGAGGACTGATTTTGATTTTTTCTTTTGCAATCACGAGCCGTGTGGCCACTTTGGCCACATTTGAAACAAACGGCATCTTTTTTAGAACGAGAAAGGGGTTGTGTAACTATGCAACCTTGTTGTGTTGTAGCCGTGGCTAGGCCTTGATAAACCGGCCCAATATCTGTACATAAGTGGATATAACCTGATAGGTCCTCTTTTTTGCGATGTGGTCGAATTGCAGCCTGACAATCTGAGGTTGCATTTTCATAAGCCAATTGTTTAACCAGGGCAGAGTTTGTTTCTGTGGAGCCGAAAAGACGTTCTGCCGCCTGTAAGAGGCAATCGACAAAGTCCGAAAAGGGCTCCTCAGGCTTTTGTTTTATTTGGGTGAGAGATAAGGTAGGCTCACCTCCTGAGGAGAGCTGTTTCCATGCTCTAATGGCTGCCATATTAATCTGGGCAAAGAGGCCCGAATCGAACCGCATTTGGGTCTCTTTTGTGGCAAAATCTCCTGTTCCTGTAAGCATAGCGAGGGTCCAGAGGTTTGGCCGTGTGGCGTTGTCTCTGGCTATGTCCTCGCATTGATCAAAAAATTCAGATCTCCATAATAGATAATTGACTCTGCAGAGGGTGGCTTTTGCTATGTCTTTCCACTCATTAGGAATAATCCAACCCTGAATCAACGAATCTAGAACTGCAATGGTGTAGGCGGCAGTCGGGCCATATTGAGAGACTGCGGCCTTTAACTCTTTTAAGGCTGCCACGGTGAGAGGTGTGTGTATCCTAATAGCTTGTGATTCAGTGCCCTCTTCAACATCCCGTGGGGGAGTGAAGGCCTATTTGACTGGGAAAGCCATTTTAGGCTGGCTGCCAGAGGCAGGCACCATTTTAAGTGCGCTACAAGGCGTGCTGGAGGCAGGCTCCATCTCAAGGACATTATAAAACTGTGTAGCTCGGAGGGCCTGCAATTGAATTGAAAGATTTTTGCATTCTTTTTCTAGCTGTATCTGTTTTAAAAGATCTGTTTTTCTTTGCTCTAATTCCACTAATGTGCTAGAAGATTGAGAGCAGATGCTGAATGCATCATCATAGTCAGGGGACGGCCTAATAGTGGCCGGTGCTGCAACAGGGTTAGGGTGATATGTAGAGGCTTGTTGTGTTGGTTGTTCCCAGTTGACCTTCTGAGAATCAGAAAGGCCGGGGTCTAAAGGCTTATATGAATACCCAATTGGCCATGAAGGCACAGGGAGTGGTGGGCTGCCATCCTGGGACCTGCTGATCATGTCAACATGTGGAAGTTGTGGCAGATCACCACATACTAGGACCTCTTACAGGCCATCATCCTCTGCATCTGAGAAATCAGAGGCTTCAGATTTTTCTGAGGACGGTTTTGAGGTAGATTTAACGGAGTCGCGCAGGGCAGCCTCACCTAGTGTAACTGTCTCCTCAACCTGAGGGTCTGCATGCCTCTGGGCAAGCAGCTCAGAGATTAAATTCCAATATGCAAAGGTGGTCACAGGAACCTTTTCTGGACCGAAAACTCTATAATAATCTTTTAAAGCATCTCTTACTCTATTCCACCTCTTGGTATCTATAGAACCCTGTAGGACAAACCTTATGAATAAATTGAAAAATACTGCAATAATTTTTTTGTTCCAACCCTTACCCCTCTTTTCTTTAATGCCTTTATAAGACCTCCCAAAAATAATTTGTGTTCACTCAATACTTGACCCATGTCCGGGAAGGGAAATGGGGTTGCCATTCACTCACCGTGACTCAGGCAGGACCTTGGGTAGTTGTCTGCGCAGGCCTCGGTACTTAATTGAATGTCCTGTTGCTTTAAGCTTTAATCCTTGATTCAGTTTGTTCACTCTTCGGCCGAGGTCTCTGGTTCAATTTGCTTTCACTTTCGGTTTAAGCCGGCTGTCTCTCCAACGGCTCCCTAGTTAACTCCTCCGTGCCAGGAGCCCCCACGCTGAGCGCCGCTTGATCCGGCCTGCAGATCAACCTATTCAGAACTCCTGGAGGGGGAACGGGGATTAAATAAAAGACATGGGGGAGACAAAGAGAGACAAAGTCAAGTCAAGATAATCTGATCAAGCCTCCAGTTTATTCAGGAAATGATCACACCTTTTATAGGCTAAGGGCGGGAGCTGGGACAGGAAGAGGTTAAAGAGATGAATACAACAGGGTCACCGTCACATCTGGATATGTGACGTAAGCAGGAGAGGATTATGGTTAATGTAGGCAGACGCAGTGCCCATAGGAGAGAGAGGCATGGAGGCAGCAATGCCTGTCACTTGGCTCCCTACAGTCTCTCAGGCTGTCATGAGTTCTTGGAGAGAATAATAACCTTTGCCACCATTTGTCAAGCTCAGTGTTTCCACCTCAGGGCCAGAAAACCCTGTATTCATCTCCAACACCTGCAGTGAAAATGGTGTCAAAATTCCACCGATGAACAAATTGTTTGAGCAAGAACTAGGAATCATCACACAGAGGGCTGGGATGACTTTTTAGTAGGCCACAAATAGAAAGTCACAGCTAGTAGGCTCAGTGCTTTGTGCTCACCTCCTCCCATAACATCAACTTTTTTCTGGTTGCAGCATCCATTAACCTAAATCAGGAATGAACCATAGCTTTCAGCAGTCAGGCTGGCACTGAAGGATCCTAATGCACAGTATTGCTCACTCCTGCAGTATTGTCTCCCTATGATTTCCACATCTCCATTCCCTCCCCTGACGTTCAAGACCCTACTGCAAGTCTCACTTTGTCCATGAAGCATTCTGTGGGGCCCTTCAGCTATGCAAAGGTTTTTCTACTCTGTTCTACTGAATTTCTACAGCTGTCTCATAGACAGGTATAATTAGATTAAAATCTGTCTTCATTGCTTCAAAATGACAGATATGACAATGAAGCCAAAGTCTGCATGATTTCAGCGCCTGTGCCTTGAAGCTCTTTTTACATGATGCCATGCATGGCCCCACTTAGTGTAGTCTGAGCTTGGTACCACTCAGTTGGGTCATTTTAGACACAGAATTCAGTATATAAGGTATTTTCCTACCTCATTGAAGGTTATTGATGAAAAGGAATGATACCTTGTTCTCTGGTTCTTTATGAGCCTCTAGAGTACACTAATGCATGCTGATTAGTACTAGTTTATTTATTATCTAACAGGGAAGGCTTTAGTGACGGAATTTCAGAGAATAACAAAGAAATTAAAATGCACTGAAGATCAGTCACCTTACTTTGAAGATATTATTTTAAAAACTCTATTTCAGTATTTTCTGATTATTCTACACAGTAGCAGTATTTCAATAGAGATACCTTATTTCTTAGGATTTTGGAAGGCGAATAGCTGAATTAATTCTATACTCTAGGTAAGTCATGAAACTAGTTCCACAAACTTTCTATAGTTATACAAATTCCTGTCACACATAATTGGCTTTTCAGTTCCAAGTCAGATCCACAGTTAGATCTGATTCTACCTGCCAGAGCTTTATTGCACTTGCTATTTATTTTGTGAATTGCTTTGAGAAATGTAAGGTCACTGAACACATCTAAAGAGGTGATATTGCCAAGTTTCTAAAGGTCGAAACAATAGTTGGCCTCACAACAGTGAATAAAAAACTGTTTCACAGAGAGGGAGGAGCAACGGTAGAAATCCATAAACCACAAAGCCAGACACAGAATGGGTATAAAGCCAGAGGATCTGAGGAGAGAGCCATTGCTGGGGAAAGGCTCATCCAGGGAGCTGTGGGAGACATCTTATCCTCTGCCAAGATGAAGCTGCAGCTGCTCTGTCTGGGGCTGATACTGTTGTGCACCCAAGGGGAAGGCGATGAGGTTGTGAGAGGCAACTTTGATGCGGAAAAGGTAGAGTCACAGAGTATGGCAACTGGGACTTTCAGGGGTGGTTTGGAAAGTCTGAAGCCAGTTGGGTTCTAAGGGAGGCAGAAGCTCTTAAAGAGACAAAAGGAGTGGTTTCAGACCTTCAGCTAAGCGAAACTGCGACATATTAAAATAAAACAGACCTTGGGACCTCCACCTCACAGCAGGGACAGGGGGAAGGGTCCCAATGTTGTATAAATTACTCCTATGTTAACTTCAAATTCATACATTCAGCACCATTATGAGTGCTGCCCGAGCACCAGAGTTCAATGCAAAGCACTCAGTGTGGTACCTACTTCCTGTCTTCTGACCTAACCATCTCACTTATTTATTGCAGATTTCAGGGAATTGGTATACTGTTAAAGAGGCCTCCAACAAAAGGGAAACAATAGAGAAAGGTGGTAGCATGAGGGTGTTTGTGGAAAGCATTGAACCCGTGGAGGACTCTGCCTTATCCTTTAAATTCTGGGCACAGTAAGTGTGACCTTTTTTAGGTGTAAAAGGTAAAATAGAGGCCAGTGCATGACCTCATACCTAGCCAAGCACATATTCACACACAACAATATGTGCACACATAGACAAGTGCATGTGAACACACACAGGTTCTGAGCCTCTATCCAGAGTCAGAGCCCCTCTTCTGATACTAACCCTGAGGACTAGTTGATGGACTTGAGAATTTTCCTGTTTAAGAGTAAAGAGCTGGTTACAGAAATAAATTTATTGGGTCCTGGAGAAAGCAGAGAACAGAGAGCTGCCATAGTCATAATTAATATCCCAACATAGCATAGGTTAACAGCATGGAGTTTAGATTCATTTGCCTTAAACTGAATCTTTCTTTTACTAGTTTGCCAAGGAGCCTCATCACTGTGTACCATCACTTTTTCTTCGGTAGTAGGCAGTGATAACAATTCACCTTTGTGGTTTTTAGTGAGCAGCATGCCAGGCATTGCATGTAAAGCATTTATTTTGAGAACCTGGCAAATGGTGAGCACTCAGCTAATGGCCCAGTCAGTGAGGCGAGCCTTTTAGAGATGAGTGACCCAACTGAAACCTAAAACCTTGTATTCATTGCAAAGTACAAACCCTGATGGCTGAGGTTTTAGTTTAGAGAAAGCAACTCATATATAAACATCTGAGTCTAAGACAAACAACTTTTGTGCCACCGTTTTGCTACCAGTGACCTAGAAAAATGGCTACAGTAGAGAGTAAGTAACCGAGGGGAGAACTGGTGGAAGTAATCATGGGAAGCGGCTGTTGATGTTGTTCTTAAAGTGTCAAATTGAGTCAAATAATGGCAAATAGAAGCTTTTAGGTAACTGCAAGGAAAAGTTCAAAGCCAGGCATGAGGGTTCATGCCTGTACTCCTAGCATGTAGGAGGCTGAGGCAAGGGAATGGCTGCAAGTATGAGGCCAACGTAAGCACACAGTGAGCTCAAGGCCTGCCTGAACTACACAGCAAGACTCTGTCCCACAACAGCAACAAGAACAACAACATTTTAAAGCTGAGTAGAATCAGAAACTGAAGTTATGGCTGAAGTACGGGGGATGGAGCTGGTCTCAGTGATACCTTCTGAGCATCCATTCATCCTCTTTTACAGTGAAAATGGAGAATGTAAGCAAATCAGTCTCATTTGCAACAGAGTAGCAGAAGGTGTATATGCTGTTGAATGTAAGTACACTAAAAATTATAATTTTCTATGTTATATTCCTATCTGTAAAGAACTTTCTACACCCCACTCTTTTCTGTTTTCTATTAATTCCTGAATAATATTTATTTTAATAATAAAGTAGGAGTCATTTCATAACTGATACACTGAATTTGAGAGACACTCATGTGTTTTTGCAAAAGCCTGTTCCTAGCACATAGTACCATCAAATAAAGGATGCTAGTTGGTCAGAGGTAACTTCTATAACAAAAGCAAAAGCAGAAACAAACAAAGCAAACTGCTGAGACAGGTTCCCATTTCCTGTCATCTTGTTTGGGCACATTGCTCAGGAAGTGGCACCTGATATGTAAGGTCAGGACACTTTTACAGAGCACAGAGATGCATCACTGACAGAGGCTGAGGGCGGTGGCTCGGTCTCACAGAAGATGTGAGGATGTGGTTGGGGCTCTTGCAGTGTTTCTGTCCTAGTGGTCATGCTCTCAGGACTCCGTTCTTAGACATCAGTCATTTCACAAAGTCCAGGGGCTGCAAATGGAAGGAAGGCATTTGATGTTTTCATTTTCATCTCTTCAGGACTATGCTCTTGAATTTGTTTTGTGGATAGAACATGTAAAGCATTTCTATTTGTTCCTGTGAATAAATTTCAGAGCTGAATTCTGTTTCCTCCACAGATGATGGATACAATGTTTTTCGCGTAGCTGAGACAGACTATAAAAACTATGCAATATTTCAACTCAGGAATTTCAAGGCTGAGGGAAGCTTTCAACTCCTGGAGCTCTATGGTATTTTTCTGCACACACTCGTCCTGTGATGGGGAGAAAAAATGAAGGCAGGAACCCAAAATGGTCATTCCAACTTTATTCTGGTCTCTTTCTCACTGAAGACAGACACATACCTTTGGAAATCCCTCAGTTTTGGTGACAGAAAGATGATGAAATCTTTCGGGCCCCATTTGCTGGTACATGCCTTTAATCCCAGCACTTACAGACTGAGGCAAGAGGCTCACCAAGAGTCCTACCAGCACTAGATAGTGAGTTCAAGGCGAGGATGAACTACATAGTGAGATCCTTTCTGAAATAAGAAAGAAAGAGAGAGAGAGAGAGAGAGAGAGAGAGAGAGAGAGATAAAGAGAGAGAAAATGACAGAGAAAGGTAGAAAGAGAAAGAAAGATGGGGAGAGAGGAAGAGGCAGAGAGAGAGATCTCACTGATCCCTTGCTGAGGTCAGTTTCGGACAGGTTGTATCCTACCTCCATGACATCTGTCTGAGCACCCAGCTGTCACCAACTGTTCGCCTGCCCCTCTGCAGCCCTGCTCTTTCATTCACTTTGACAATTTATACACAAGACTCAGCAGTCTCCGTCACTCTTCTCACAGGCCGAGAACCAGATGTGAGTGGAGAAATCAAGACAAGGTTTGAAGACTTTTGTCATAAAAATGGAATTGGTGAGGGAAACATAATAGACATGACCACCGTTGGTAAGTTCAGCTCTTGGGCTTTCTTTCCTGTATGCCATGTCACAGAAGGGAGAGAGCCAGAGGAGGGAAATCAGTCCCCTGTGTCCCCAACTGAAGACTCATTTGGTTTCTCTTGGATGAAGAACCTGGAGCTGCTGTCTGAGTGTGTTTTCTTCTATCCCTGCAGATCGCTGTCTCCAGGCCAGAGGTGAAAAGTAACCTAAGCCTCCAGGTTGGTGACCTCTGACCCTGGCGAGCAGGGGATGGACCAGGTGCCAGGGCCTTCCAAGTGCAGTGGGGGTTTGCACCCAACAGAAATAAGTTTGTAATGAAGCTTTGAGTTTGAAGTTTTCAGATGGAGGGCCTAGAATCAAGACCCATTGTCACTATGCTACATTAGAGTTATTGAGGGGCTGTAATGCACAGGAAAATGCCTCATAGACGGATAACATGCTTAAAATCATTATGACCCAATGTGAAACACAAAGAAGGAAATAGAACACTGCACACAAAATTCAGACATAAATGTGTTTGAATCTGTGTCATGGATCAATTTCCAAGCGTAGGGCTGGGTATGTCTGTAACCTGATGATATAAATTTCTTCCTTTAAACTCTGCACACCCATGATTTGGGAATGTCGCTGTCAACCTTCTCTTTGTGCTCTGAGTTTCTTCATCTGTCTCCTATGTCTGAGTTTTCGTGGGCCTTCATTCAGAGAATGTATATGAAAGCCTTAGCAACTTCATAAAATATGTATTTAATAAAAGTATCTATGGCTTTTGTCATCGTTCCTCAGTTTGTCAAACATTCTTCAAAAACTTCTTATGCTAAGATGATAGAAACAATCTTAGGGCTCCTTCATTACTTCCTTTCTATTTAACACAGGTTCAGTTGAGGGAAGGATCAGATGACATTAGTAACAGAAAAAAAGTGACTTACTTATGGTTTATCCTGATAAGTAACATGGGTTAGAGTGCAAGATGAGATTGTTACCATTTTCCTTTGTATCAAAATTTCTCCTTGTCCTAAAATCAGTCCCAGAAGCGTTCACTGTGGTTTCTGTGCTCTCTTTGTCCTTTGCTTCTTTAGTGCTAGTGAGTGCTTCCCTGCCTGGATTCTGCAGCATCTCTTCTTCAACTCTGCCACCTCATGCAAGTTCAGCGGCCTGAGAACCATCGTGCTCACATATGGAAGTGTCACCCCTGCATCTCCAGATCTTCCTTAATCGCTGAGGATCAATTTGCCTAGAAGCAAAGCTTTCCTCTAGATTTCTCTTGATTGCCATAGCTATGGAAACTGTATACAAATAAAATCTTTCTCTACTGTTCAATAAATGATTAGCCTTGCTGTACTGTGATTTATCGTTGAATCTGGGAGGAGGTGGGGCTGACTATGAGTGAATGAAGGCATTTCCTGGGCTCTTCACCTCTTCTAGCATCCAGGAGTTGACTCTGAGTTTCAGACACCTCATCCTCTTCAATCCTCCTCTGGTATCCCAAGTCCCCAAGAGTCCCACATGCCCTATGCTCTGATGTTGTTCAGGGACCTGATGAGACCATTGAACATACCATAGGAACACAAGACTTGATCCATAATTTCCCCACCTTAGAATCCTTTTTTCCAATGTGGCACTGACAGATAAATCTGCTGAGACTAATGTCATCTTGACATTGCTGAGGACAGGTCCCATGCAATAAAGAATGGCAATACATCCGCTGACCTTGTTCTCCCCCAGCAACATCCGGGATTTTCTACCACTGAGTGGCTTTTCCATACCCTCCTGCTGCTCCAACCTCAACCTAGAATCAGTTCTTCTCCACCCTAGAGTTTCCCAGTGTTTCCATCATGTCCCGGCCTGTGGGTGAGTCAATGTAGATACTAGAGGGGTAGTGTAGATGAGAAGAGACAAGGAACACGAAGAGTTGAGACAAGACAGGATTCTGATCAAAGATCAGATTCAAAGAAAGAGTAACAAATACATAGGGTATTGGAGGAGGAGGGAGTTGGGTTCGAGACATTAGCAGGTAACTTAGTAACAGTGGCAAGACTGAGGATTATAGGGTAATTCAAATCTCACATGCACTGGCTCATATAGTGGACTGATTAACATAATCCCTGAATAGGCTGAACAGGTTAGACAAGGAGAGAAACTCAATTTCCAAATGGAAGATTAACTTCTGGAGGACATTAAATTGGCTGCTGCTTGTTGATATAAGGTAGCAGCCAATTACAGGGCTTCTCACACTATTGCAGCTCCCTCCCAACTTGGAGGGCCTCCTGCTGACCAGATACCTCTTCATGTGCTATACCTGCTTCACCTGACCACTCTCCACCCTGCACAAAATCTGGATGGCAGTTTGGCCCCAAGACTTTGCCCCTCATCCCACAGTTTCCATGCCAGGAAGTAGCAGAGGCAGAGAGAATTGTAAGAGTCCATGTTACTTTCTCTTGGAAAGATCTCTGCCAAATTAATCAGTGTGCAGAGGTCTAACTCAATATATCCAAGAGTTTGGGTGTGACTCAGCCACACTGAGGTAAATGTGATCCTTGGCTCCGCTCTTTCTTCAGAAGAGCAAGAAGGAGTGATCACCCTGGCTTAGTCTTAGTCTTATGAGCCAACATCTTCACCAGACATCTCCCCAAAGGAAGGACAGCTTTCCCCTGGGAAGCTCTTAACTGGAACCTTTTGGCAGAATCTGAGGACCTAGCAAGCTGAGATCACATGATTTCTTACTCAGCAGAAGAACTTGTCAGGGTAGTCCATAAGGCAATTAAGTTCGGTAAGCTAAAGGAAACCACTCAGAACAGGGATGAAAACCCAGCTGTTTATGGCTTGCTCACCTGGCTCCTGCCCTTTAGTGACAAATAGAATTAGACTCAGGAAGGTCAAAGTGATAATTTACCCTTAAGATGCATTTTATTATCTAATTAGCACCAGACATTCATTAAAAATTATAGAAACTGGATGCCTGCTCTCAGACCTCACATTAGGGCTTCATTAACTTAACATCAAAGGTTTTCTTTTTTTGTCTCGGTGAGACAGGGTGCCACTATGCAGTTCAGGCTGACAGTAAGTTCACTTTGCACCCCAAGCTGGTCTCAAGATTACAATGACCCTCCTGCCTCAGTCTCCAAAGTGCACAGGCAGGTGTCATCCCTCAGTTTTTAATAATAGAGATGTGAGTGCTTGAAAACCATGCATTTCTGAGCTGCAGATGTTGGTCTCTGCTCCAAGACCCTTCAGGCCAGAGCACAGCCCCAGACTACTTCTAAAAGAATTTCCAAGGCCTCCCTGTCCAAAGATATCCCAGGGCCATGGCCCTAATGCCTCCAGAATGTTCACTGGGCCAGGGAATGCCCACAGCCAGGTCCTTCCTTTGGGGTCTCCACTGGAAGTTGCAGTCTCCCCTGGAATTTGGATTGTCCAAAGCTAGTAGCTGCCCCTGATGGCTCTGGGCCATAGCCCCAGAACCCGTGCCCCACAACAGGTTCCTTCTCAGACTTCCTTGGCCTGGCCACTGAAGACTGACTAGGCCCCAAATGTGCAGAGGCTCCTAGAACATTTTGAGCGCTGAACACCGGGTGACTCTTACAGTGCAGGGCAAGTCCTCCCATTGCTCACTAATGCAAGCACTGCCATTCTAGTTTACCTTCCTTCCAAGACCCAATCTCCTTGCACCAGCTACTGTGTGGCTTTTAATGGCAAAGTTATCAGATCCTTAAAAACTCCCTCAACCTGCTGCCAATTGGGCCAAAACCTTTCCCACACTCAGTGTAGTCACCCCACCTGCCCTGTTCCTCTTTTAGGGTGAGATATCTTAACCAAGATGCCCTCTGCTCTGGCTACCACCAGAACACATCCCTCATAGCCACCCTAATTACTCCCCCCACCCCAGAAAACCCCCCATCCTTCGCCCTCACCTGAGTCCCAGAGTCTGGCACCCTTCTACCCCATCCCTGACTTCCTTCCAACAACCACTCAGTATCCTTCACAAGCCTGACCTCCCCATCCTCTCCAAAAGTAGTGCCTCATTTCTGACTCAGCTTAATGGGGACTACAGGTTATTATTTCTCAGCTAGTATGACATGACCTTTCAATTCCTATCAACTCTCTTTTGTTCACCGCCATTCTTTCAGGACAAAAGGCAGATGGCTCTCACCAGACTTGTGTAAGACATTTGACTATAAATCAGATTGTTCTTCCTATACACCCCGCGGTACCCAACCCTTTACCCTTGTATCGTCAGTCCCCCAACCTACCACTCAGTACTGTCTTAGATTTATCAGAGGCCTTCCTATTTTTTATTTTTTTGCTATTCCCTTGCGCCCTCCTCACAGCCTCTCTGTGCCCATTCCCTGGACAGTCCCTGACACTTGCCAGTCCCAGCAGTTAACCCAGACCATTCCACCTCAAGGTATTTCTGGGACAGGCTGCACTATTTTGGTCAGGTCCGTGCATGACTTGCTTTCCTGTCATACTCCTCCTCTCACCTTATACACTATGTAGATGACCTCCCTCCCTGTAGCCCCTCCTATGAGTCATCCTGCAGGTCATTCTTCCTATTGCAGCACCTAGATTTCAAGGAATAGTGTGTCTCTCCCTACCAGGTTCCAATCTCTTCCCTGTCTGTCACTTAATTTGGTGTCATCCTTCACAAATGCACCCAAGCTCTACCTCC
This sequence comes from Cavia porcellus, assembly GCF_034190915.1. NCBI lineage: Eukaryota > Metazoa > Chordata > Mammalia > Rodentia > Caviidae > Cavia > Cavia porcellus. The sequence continues at coordinate 174,864,049 of NW_026947484.1, read as the reverse complement.
AGGACACTTGAATTTGATCTCCCAGATCCCAACTCCCACCACCAGACAACAGCTCCTCTCCTTTCTCAGCATAGTAAGACAGCTGTGGGTTCCCAGCTTTGTCCTTCCCACTGAACCCCACTACAAGCTTACAAAGGGAAACCCAGCGGAGCCCATAGACCCCAAGACTTTGCTCACTCATCCTTTCAGACCCTAAAAGGAATCCTTAAAATCTACCCCACCTAAGCTCTTCCAGACTCCACCCAACCCTTCAGTCTGCATAAAACTGCAAACAGGAGATGTCAATACGAGTTCTGTCCCAGAGTCCACCCCACACTCCATGGGTTCCTGTCCAAACAACTGGACCCTACCATCTTAGGCTGGCAGCTCTGCCTGTGTGCTGTGGCCTTGGCAGCCCTGACACTCATAGAGGCTTCTAAGATCACTAGATACATCCCCTCACTCTTTATTTCTCCTGTGCTCTTCAGGCACTCATATCTTTGCCCTGCCTGTCACATCTTATCTCTGCCCATTGACTTCTTACACTCTATGTAACTTTTACAGAAACTCCCATGATTTCCATGGATTCTCAATTCATTAACCTACATTTCTTAAAGGGCCAGAGCCACATGACTGTGTGTCTGTAATCCATTTAGCAACCTCCTCTTTTCCACACATTTCTACTCTCCTGCTTCCCAACCTGGTCACACCTGATTCATTGATGGAACTTTTTATAAGCCTTTTCCTAACCTCCTTGCCAGGATACACTAGCATCTCCCAGGATTCTATCATAGAAGCTGATGCCCACAGGTACCACTCATGTTAAACTAATCATGCTGACCCATGCTCTCACACTAGTTAAGAGCTTACAAGTTAATATCTATACACATTCAAGGCATGCATTGCTTATACTGCATATTAGTGCTGCCATTGGGGCAGAAAGGGCATTTCTCACTTCACAAGGTTTTCAATCATTAATGCTCCACTCAATAAAGCGCTTCTTCGGGCTGGTCCATTACCAACAAAGCTGGGAGTCCTTCACGGCAGAGAACATCAAGACTTTGAGATCCCACTGCCAGCAGAAATGCCTTTGCAGATAAAACTGCTTAAGAGGCAGCTGGTCTCCCCTAACACCCCTCTCAGGGCCAGTGGGTCACCCTTTCAGGCATAACTGTAGTCTATTCACATTCTTAACATCAGCAACACAATACTTTCCCACAAAACATGAATTTTTCCTAAGTCAGGAAAAGTTCTTACTCCTTGTTTCACAGGCCCACAGTATGCTCTCAACCTTTGATGATAAATTCTCAGGCAGGTTACAGACCCCTAACCGGGCTGACTGAGCCTCTTACTTGGTTTCCCTCTTGGAAAACTGTACTTAAAACTCACACTGTTGAATGGTTTTCTACTACACCTCCCTCAGGGTTTCCATCATCCCTCAGGGTTTCCTGAGGCTCCCTCCTTTCCTGATCACCAAGATCCAGGCTTCCCTCAACTCTGGGCTGAAAGATTGATTTCCCTCATGTGCCGTGTATGTGGAAGTTAAGATACTTCCTAGTTTGGGTAGACACCTTTACTAGATAAATGGAAGCTTTGTCTGCAGAGTCAGAGAAATCCTCAACTTGTACTGTCTTTTAGCTGATATAATTCCAAGGTTTGGTCTCCCTACCTCCAGTCAATCAGTGCTCTGGTGAGGTCGGAAAAGCTAACAGCCTCCTGAAGACCCATCTTAATAAACTTATACTCCAGTTTCACAATAACTGGGTTTCCCTCCTCCTAATTTTTCTTTTAAGAATTCATGCTCTCCCTAGTGTTGTACCCCAAAACAAGGCCCCAACATATTAATCAAAAACGGGGGGGGAGGCAAGACTTCTTTAAAAGAGCACCTTATTTAAGCCTAGTGACATAGTGCAGATGGAGTTTGCAAGGCTGTGCAGCTGGGTTAGAATTTTGACAGATTTTTATAGTTCATTTACGATTAGCTCATTGACAACTTAAGTACATAGCAATGAGAAACAGAAACAAGGTGGGCGTTTGTTCCCCTTTGCTTGAGGTCAAAGGCATTTCACAGTGGGTGGTTAGCCAATTCATAGCCCTTGGTCTGACAATTCCAGGAACATTTGTCTCTCACAAAGGAAACAATGGTTGACACAGCATCATTTGTCTCTTACAAGGGGAACAAAGGTTGGCATAGTGAACAGGTTACTTGGGGGACAACACATACAGAACAGCATGACGACTCAGTCAGTTAATCTATAACTATGTGGTTGGTGCTTGGTTACTAGGGTAACAAGCACAGCACAAAATTACAGTACTGCTAATAACTATCCTTTTTAACTATTTTAGTTTTTTAGCATTTTAGTACAACATCTCCAGAGAGCATCCATTTGAACATTCTTTTTTTTTAAATTTTATTTAAGGAGAAAAGAAAAAAAAGCAGAGAAAGGGTACAAGTTATACAGATTTACAGAAAAAAAATAAACAGTAGGAAATCACTAGTTAATGGATTACATATTGTCATCTTAGAAATAATTGTTCAAGTCACAAAATTAAAGCTTGTAAAGTGGACATTCCAACAATGATACTGCAAACAGTTCTGTTCAATGATCCAATAAAACTCTGGGATATCATTTTCTATCTTATACACTTAAATATACATGCAGTTATATAGTTTAGAGCACTTTCTTTTCCTCTCTTTTGTACAATGACTATTTCACATTTTGGGTTTCATGGCTCCCACGGTTCTTATTACTTTTTTTGGAAGAGAGTAAAACCAAATGTGACATAACAGAACAGAATCGGTCAAGTCAAAAGGGTGGACATAATACCTAATGTAAAAACATAATACAAGGTGATCAACAATGGTTACCATAATGCCTCCTGCTATCTCTAATAGAATTGCCTATATCATTAGTTATAATACAATTGAACAAAACAGTAAAGAATAAAACCGACAAAACCAAAACATTGGAGACATTGTAGGTCTTCAAAAGTAGATAAAAATCAACGAGAATGGGTGTTATAATGAATCTTATTATCTTCACAACTGATGCCTAAACTTTTGAACCTGATATTATCCAGCAAAACCGAATAGGGGAACATCAGTCAAAAACAAGATGGTGAGAGTAATACAGGGCTTTAAATCGAGATAATGGAAAGTCAAAGTGGGTTACTATAATATATCCTGCTATTTTTTTCCTTTAATTAAAAGGATAAAAATAAAAAAGTAAATCATGGAGTGGAGATTGAGATAAAGGAGGGCATAACAGCGAAACAGCACAGATCAAAACATAACCATTTAAACAGAATAGTGTTTCACCACCAGATAATCCTGACCTAAAAGTAGTTACCATATTGTCTCTTTCCTTGAAATCCTTGAGTGCAACTTTGTATACTGTAGCATTAAGTATATCAAAACAATGTAAAACCATTTAAGAGAATGACAGCATTACAGAGTATTTAGAATCGACTAACAGAAAATGAACAATGGTTTCTGTATAATCTCCTTGTCTTTAAAAGGCTTTTGCTTATACTATCATACATAATAAAATCCAATAAGATACAACCTATTTAGACCATTGGAGACAGAAGGACAAAAGCTAGATGAGACTTCAAAACAAGATGATACTAAATCAGTATTACCTATTAAGATGTCATGTTCTCCAAAATAGCTGTTCCTATCATCCAACCTTCTCTGCCTCATTTCTGTTGAGCTCTTTTTCTGTCAATAGCTGTCAGTTTGTCTTCTTCATTTTGTTCTCTGCTCCATTCATTGTGGCCTCCCCGCCACTATTTCTGGATTCTTTGTATTTTTCTTTTTTTAGAATATCCTGCAATACTCTCTGTAGAGTTGAATTGGTGGTTGCAAATTCCCCCAGTTCCTCCTTCTCCTGGAAGCACCTTGTTTTTCCATCAATTTCCAGGGACAGTTGTGCAGGATATCTCAATCTTGGCTGGAGATTATTATCTTTCAAAGCTTGAATTATTTCCCCCCACACTCTTCGTGATTTGATGGTTTGTGCAGAGAAATCTGCTGTAATTCTGATGGGTGTTCCCTTGTAAGTGGTCTGTTTCTTGTCTCTGGCAGCTTTTAATATTCTGTTCTTGTATTGAATTTCTGGAATTTTTATTATTATATGCCTGGGTGTTGCTCTGTTTGGGTTGTAGGTAGCTGGGATCCTGTATGCCTCATAAATCTGGGTATCTTTACCTTTTGCTAAATTAGGAAAATTCTCCTGGATTATTTCTGTGAGTAGCTTTTGTAGTTCACTTGTTTGTGTCCCTACTTCTTCTTTTATGTTCTTAATCCTTAAGTTATGGCTCCTCTTATCATCTTCTTGTCTTTGTATTATTGCTGTTTGTTTCTTTGTTATTTTTAAGAAGTTTTTCATTTCATTCTCCCATATTACAAGTCTGCCCTCCAGTTCAGACAGTCTGTCCTTAGTTTCTTTCAAGCTGTTATGCCAGTCTTCGATAGACTTCTTAGTTTCTTGGTAGTCCCTTTGAACCTGCCTCATGTATTCTATGCTTTCTCTGTTTTCTCCATCAAACAATTCTCCCCTCTTTTTCTGTTCTTCCATTCCACCATCTGTTTTTTTCTTGGGTGGTGCTTAGCATTTCTCTAACTATTCTGCATACTTCTTGCTTCAGGTCATTGATAACTTCATTCCTGAATTGATCTATGAGGCTCTCTATATGGCGCTTTATGTCTATTGGTGCGGTGTCCGCTATTGCCTGTTTCTCAGAATTGGGGGCCGAGGAGCCTTTCTTGTTGCTGCCTCTTCCCATATTCTCTGTTTCTTATATATGAAAGCTTATATAGGAGACCCAGCTTCTCTCCCTGTCAGCCACAGCCTGATCGAATTGCACCGGTTAGGCGTTCCTGCCCACCGCAGCGCACCAGGAGTTATGGACCAGACAGCCTACGTGGGGCCCGCCCCTCCCGGCCACCGTCAGGCTCTGGGATCTGGGTTGGGCTAGCCTACTGGGTCCGCCGGCAGCGTCACGAAGGCCAGGCACTTTTCACCAATCCCGCCCGAGTGGGATGTGTGGCTGGAGTCGCCACCGCGCCCTGCTCCCACAGGACTGCTCGGGCCCAGAAAGTCCGCTGGAGTCAAACTGTGGTGGAGTGTCAGTTTTTCTCACTCACCTCACCACTAGTCGGTGAACACCTCCCTGCCTGTCCTGTTTTCGACTCCGTTCCCAGATTGTCGTTCTCAGAGCTTCCACGCGTCTCTCTCCTTGCTGAGCCGATGTAGAGGCAGCCAGCAGCCGTGGCGGGAAACCCAAATCGCGGCTTCCAATGGCGCGGGGTCCAGCCTCCACACCGAGGCTTTTCTGTTCCTGTTTTAGCACCAGGACTGCATTCCAAGTTGGTTTCTCTCAGCCCAGTTCGTTCCTGAGTCAGCAGAGCATATCTCCACCTGCTTATTCTCTTTAGTCCGCACCATTCCTGGCTTCTGAGCCTAGTTTTTCAGACAGCCTCCGGTAGTTGCTGTTATCTGTCCACCATGTTCTCCCGGAAGTCTCAACACAAGTACTTTCAATACCTTGGAGAAAGCATTTGAAAGATGCATCATCTTAGGCCAGTGTGTAGTCAGATTTCTGGTCCTCATGCTTGTAGAATCGCTCAAGGCTGGGGAAGGTCTCATCAGGAATGTTAAAGAACATCAACAATGCTTGGGTGTGCACCAATGAGGTGTCCATACTTGCCCTGCAAAAATTCAGCCAACCTCCTTCCCGTCATACATTCATGCCTTTCCTGCTAACTCCTCTTCCTGATATGTCAGATGCTCCTAATGGCACACACAAGGAAGCAGGGCTGTGTTGGAAGTGGGTGAGGACTGTAATTGCCACCGTAGCATGGTAAGAGATATTTAGACCCCAGACTGTAGTATCACAGAAAAGTTTGTGTCACATCAGCGCATGCCTTGCAGAGGTTTAAATAACGCAAAAGCTTGACATTTTTTCTTAGTTTTCTGACAAGTTGTTCTAAAGCAGCTGCCTCACCATTCAGATAACTATTTTTTCAGAAGTTTTAGTGTCTCATGATACAATAAAACCACACAAATTTCCTTAACAGGAGAAAGAGAAAGAGAAGAAAGAGGAAGAGGATGAAGAGGAAAAGGAGGAGGAGGAAGAAGAAGACAAGAAGTAGGAGTAAAGTGAAATGGAGATAGTCCAGTTGCAATGCCTCATATTTAAAATTACACAAAATACAGAAAACTGTGATTTCCAATGAGCAGCAAACATAAATAATTAAAATTTACAGATGTTCACTTGACAGATAAAGACTTCATACACGCAATTGTAACTAACTTTTCAGCTGACACCTACAATTCGTGGAAGCAAACACATACCACTACAAGAACTATTAAACAAAACCCTTCTGGCAGGATGAAAATGATGAAAGTAAAGATGAAAAGCAGAAGGAGCAAAGGTGTGTGGTTTCCACATTTTTTGTATTACATTTATAAAAGATGCTAAGAACAGCACAAAATGTAGGAAGAGAGAAACGGAAATACACTGTTGTAAGGTTCTTGTATTATATATGAAGTAATAAATATCCCCCAAAGGTAGGCTGCAGTGAGTTAGAGATCTTACAGTGATGTACTATAAACCATGAACCAGCCATTACAGCAAATCAGCACAAAGATTCATAGCTAATAGACCTCCTACAAAGAGATGAAACGAAATCATAACAAACACCTAATCCAACAAAGGCAGAAATGAGGAAAGTAAACACTGAGACAAATAGAAAACAAATAAGAAGATATTTTACTGAAAGCTTTTATCCTCTGGCCAGTACTCACACAGGTACACCTACTACGTGTAACACACAAACACACACACACACAGACACACACGTAATTGACACTCACATTGCCTCTAACTCCCTGCTGATCCAATGATGATGCTGTGCACAGAATTACACTTTTCTCCTACCCCTCTCTCATGGATACTTAATTTTCATATAAGCAAGTGTATCATAATATGGGGGTGGGCTTATGTGTCAAGTTTTTGAAGTTTTGTTTTCGAAGTTCTTCAGTGCTTCTGCTATAAAAACAATACTGACATATTTTCTCCTATTAACTTTTCCATTTCTATTTAGATCTATATTAACCAGCTTCATGTTACGGTAACAAAATCCCTGAGATTTTTAATTTTTAATGACACGAGGCTTGTCAATTTGCCTCCTAGTTCTGGAGGTCCCAGTCCAGGACCAGATGGTCTGTTCCTTTGGGCCACTGACAAGGGCAGGTCATCATGGTGAGCATGCATGGTGGAGTAAACTACTCACACCCTGAGACAGGAAACAGAAAGAGAACAAGAGATCAGGATCTCCCAATTCCCTTCAGGGACACACCTCCAATGAACCAAGGACTCCCTTGAGATCTCACCTCTTGAAGCTTCTACCACATTCTAATAACACTGTCCTGGGGAACCTAGACGTTATCCCACAGAGCTCTTAGGGGCATTCATCCCATCTATACACGAAAGTCTTAAAATATCTGGAGACTGCCTTTGTAGGTCATGTCAAGTAGAAATCTAGTTTTACTGGCATCATCCACTAAGTAATCTGTCTTCACTTGTCCAACTTTATAGCTATCTCTGTCATATTGAGCTCACATATACACCTAGGGTGACCCGTAAACTCTTCAGTATGCTCCATGGGGCAATTGGTCTGCTTTGCACCCATGTCATAGTCCTGTGACATTGTTACTGTGGACTCAACATTTCTATTACTAAAGAAATAGTTGCATGAATGCCTTGATATTTTTTATCAAAAAGTATTTTTGCAAAGCCTATAATATTTACAACTTAGCCCTTGAGAGAAAATGTTTACTGATTTCCTTTCCTAGACTTTAGCCTTTATTCCTAACTGCTACTGACTGTAGCTCTTTCTGATGCATTGTTCCCAAATTAAACAAATCTGACAAATGGACCTGGAATAAAGTGAACATTAAATTATAGGATTGTGTGTTTAAGAATAATTTTTAAGTAGTTTCATTACCGTTCTCTTTAAATAACATGAATAACCTTACCTGTACTGGAATAAAATTAAATAAATGTCAAATGAACTTCCAGAATAAACATCAAACCAGGATACCTGGAGGTGATTTGGAGTTTCAAGGAACATGGTGAAGCCTCTAAATCCCCATTTCTGGCTTAGCGGACTTTCTCGTCTGTCCCTGGAAACAGGCCCATCAAAATTCTCGCTGTTGTTTCTGAAAGGTACAATTTCAGAAGCACTGTTACATGGGTTTCCAAAAGTTTCTGGTGGATTTGATTTTGATTGTGAGAATAATAGGCGATTGTTGGCTGGCCACGAGAACAACAGAAACTAGTGTGTGCACAGAGAACCTGGCTATGCTCATTAGACCTAGTAAGCAGGTTTGAGAGCCATTCCCCAGCTCTCAGGAGTCCCACATCTCAACACAACAGCAGTCACCCCTGCTTATCACCAGGGGTAACCTCCCAAGACCCCAGGCATGCCTGAAATCACTCATAATATCCTATGTTTTCCCTCTGTGCACATGCCTGTGCTGAAGTTTAATTTGCAAATTAGCACAGTAAAGATGATCAACAATAAGCAATACATTCCACAATTTTAACAACACTGCAATAGAAGCTGTATAAAATGTATGACATGTTTATTCTGGAGTTTTCCATTTAACATTTTTCAGACTGCAGTTGACCTCAGGTAACTGAAAACAGAAAGTAAATCGAATGGTGAGGGAAAACTACTGCTTCTACATTTATCCCGGGTTTCCATTAAATCTGAACTACTCATGCATATGATTTTCCTTAACACCCAGGAAAAGTCCCACTGCTGGGCCCCTGTTTTTGCTGACACCTTTGAAATACTCATCCCAGTCCCTTGGCATGAGGGCCTTCTGGCCCTTAGACTGCTCCAACTCCACATGTGGCACAACCTCCAGCTCACCTTCTGCTTACCTCTACCCTCTCCCTCTACAGTGTAAATGCAGTAACATTCAGGCAGGGGAGCTTCTTTTGTTCACCTCACATAGTATCCAGCAGGATATGGTCATTTGTTAGGGTTTTGTTAGCAAATGCATTTCCATGGAAGGATGAGAAAATCCATCCTCTTTCTCTCCTATCTCAGGATAGTGCCTGACTCACAGGACAAGCTATATAAAGATTTTTTCATTGTTTTTAAAAAATATATTTATAATTTCATTCACTTTGTTAGTTATGCAATTATAATTTTTGTATCTATCATCATAATTGGGTTTTATCTTAGAGTCTTTTTGTTATCAAGTTTTAATTTCAAGGTAATACTGACTTCTTAAAATGTATAAGGGAGATTTTCACTTGCAAATAATTCAGATAGCTGCTGGATGGTCTGTTCTTAAGGATAATTCAAATTGTTATAGAAAATATATCTACAAAACCACTGAGCCTTTGTCTTTAAGACCTCATGCGTGTTGCTCTCAGGCTGATGTCAGTATTGTCCATTAAAGTTTTGTTTCTTTGAGGCACAGGGAAGTTGGAGCAGCCAGGTCACTTGCTTGGATCGGTGAAGAATGGGAGAAGTATTAACGTCATGCAAATGGAGAGTTTTAAAAACTTCCCAGGTGATTGAAAAGCGTAGCACAGTTGAAAATGTGACCTAGCTCACCCAGCTGAAGTGCCCCATGCAGGAGCTGCCAGAATGACTCCTGGACATGCTTTTGGTCACGAAGGAAGGAGTCCCCAGTCTTAGGACTCCATTCCTTTCCTTTCTTGCCCACTTTCCTCTCCTTCCTTCCCTTCCTCCATGCTGCCTGCCCTCCCTTTGCAAGAGTCTGCAGACAACAGGACGTGAACTGTGGGACAGGAGCACAGATTCACCCCTTCAGATCTGTCCACGGTGCCCAGAAAAGCCCCCTGTTTTATCCTCATTCACAATCAGACTCCTGGTTCCCTTGGCTCAGGCTTCTGTCCCTGCAATAAAGGTGACTCTCTCTAAGGGGCAGAGAGGCCAGGGATTTAGCTCACTGTTAATATTAGTTTTAATTTGAACATGTTAGTCCTGTTTCCAGTGCTTTTGAAACATGGCTTATGAAATAACTCATTGATACCTAAAATGTATAAGAGGTATTGTTAAGGGCATGGCACGTTTAGCACAATGTGGCCTATGAGGGTGGTTATACTTAAGAAATTACCAGTCTGTGATGTGCATGCCCATAAGGAATATCACCATGATGTATTAGAAATGTGTACTTGTAAGGAGAAGCTGACCTCCCCAAAATACCATTAGGACTCCCAGTTAGACATGCTACACTTGGTGCAGGATCATCTTCCTGAGAATCTATGAAATACCTAGAAATTAAAAGTGTGGTGGGAGAGATGAAGGAGTGGTAGCAGAAGCATCCAAGGTGAGGAATGAAACATGAAATACAGCAGAGGGGTGGTGTCCCTCTCAGATGTTGGCAAGCAGGTGTCCTGGGGCTGAGATATCCAAGCTGGGGTCTGGGCGTGTGGCACCCGCAGGAGAAGGGACAGCTGAGAAAAGCAAGATCTTCAGGACCACGATTCCAGGTTGACACAGCGGGAGGTGAAAGGCACCTCCAGTATCCTGGGTCAGAAATGAACACTAGATGGACAGGAGACTCCACTATGTGACTGCAGGGTGGCGTGCTAGAGATGGGAGAAAGGGAGGTTTCTGCATATATTGTGGAAAACACACAAAACAATTGCATGTTGTGTATGATGTTCAATGAAAGAGGAAGAAATCAAAGAATGACATCTTAGATCCCTCCTCACCCAAGGAGAAGAAAAATTTTAAATATCCATTGACAAAGGTAAATGAAGGGGCAATAGGTTTTGAAGAGATCAACAATTCAGATTTAGAATTTCAGTTTGGAAAGACTGATGCACAGCAACAGAGGAAGGCCAGTATCTTTGCCCTCTTGGTCAGGAAACATCTGTGCCCTCTGCCACAGATGTCTATCCTCCAAGATTGTCTGCAGTGGAAGCATCCTTAAAAAGAAGGCCCTGGACACAAGACAGAAATGCCATTTAGAGTTGTCCTTGCTCCCAGCAATGCCTGTCTCTCATTTCTACATTTCCTTGCCCTCTGACAGATCTCCACACGAAGATGTTATTCAGTCATCACTGTGGTTGTATGGCCAATGTGAGCTAAGATCAATTCATTTCCTATGTGCTCTCAGTACCAGAAGAGGCCAGTCTGTAATGCTGACTTCCACTACAGCCCAGGGTCCCTGCTGGACAACTCTCATAACCTGTTAGTGTGTACCTTAGGAAGCTAAGGGCTTTGGTCTAAGCCTCTGAATTGACCTAAAGCATAGCTCAGGTGAAACAGGGTGTATTGACAAGTGCACAGACTCCATGTTGCTTCTGAACAAGGAAGAGATGTAGAATGATTCTCCCATCCCTAACAAGCCTGGCCAGTGATTTAAGGCTGAACTAGGGCCCTCTCAAAACTGAGTAGTGTTACCCTCAATATTCCAAGCTTTTAAAGCCCACTCCTAATGATATATGTTCTAGGAACAATGTAAGCTACTGCAGTTTCTACATAAACTGCACCTTTATTAGAGAACATAGAACCCTTGGATAAAGAATGTGTATAATTTTTGCCTCTTCTCCATGTGGGCTGTGCACCTGATGACTGTGACTCCAGCACGGCTCTCCAGCTAGCCAGGAAGGCTTGAAATCCCAGTTCCCTCCATCTGGAAGGTTTGTCGGAGGATGGCCAGTTCAGATTGTCCATAGCAGCAGCTGTGCTGCGTTCATCCACTTCACAGATTTGGTGAGAGCTGAATGAGGATGACAGACCAAGCTGTCAAGCTTCCATCATAGTTTGAGGGACATCTCCCAAGTCTTCTGTGATTATGTGTAGGAAACCAGCTTATGAGTTTGTACCTGACCGCGGATGAATGAGGATAAGAACAAAGAGACACAGAATCGGTTAAAATGTGGGGATTGGGAGGATCTTGCCTCCTTAGACAGAGAGCCCTGACTATCTGGCTCTCCTTGCCTTTATTCACTCACACATTGGTACAAGCAAGAAGACTAACACAAGACTGCTTTGCCTCCACCACCCATAGTACATGTCCAGGTAAGCAGCAGATCTTGGTTTGTTGTCTTTGCCTGGCTTCCTGCATGGCGCCTTTCTTCTTAGTGCTCACAGAGGTGATCTATTAGACCTCAGTCTTCCGATCTGGTCTCCCACAGTTATGTGTGTACGCAAGTTTTTTTTTAAATTTATGCTCTTTAGTATCTACTTCTGTTTCCAGGAATACATTTTATAGAAACACTCACTTCAGTATGTAAGTCAATAAATGTGTTTATATGCACAATGGTGTTCATTTTATAAAATAAAACACAAAATAGTGCATATTCTCAGTTAATTACTAAGAGTCCTGCTTTTAAGTACACTACTACAGCTACTGTAAAACTGTTAGCTTTATGTTTTGCCCATTTCTTCATTTTCTTTTTCTGAGAAATTTTATTGTGGTAAAAGTTATATAACATAAAAATTTCCATTGTATCAATTTTTGGTATACCGTGCATTGGCATTGGTTGCCTTCACAATATTGTACAACCATCCTTTCTGTTTCCCAAACATTTTTTTGAGACAGGGTCTCGTTATGCAGGTCAGGCTGGCCATGCACTCACCTTGTAACCCAGGCTGATCTGGAACTTACGACGATTCTCCTGCCTCAGCCTCCCAAGTCCTGGGATTAGGGGTGTGAACATCTGGCTCCCACACATTTTTATTACCTAAATCAGAAACTCCATAAGCATTAAACAATGATTCCTATTTGTTCTCTGCTCCCCATCCATCTCTTTAACCTCTAATTTACCTCCTGTCTCTATAATTTTACCTGTTCAGATATTTCATGTAAGTAGAATCATGCAACATTCTTCCTTTTGTTTCTTGTTTCTTTCACTTAATATAACATTTTTAAAGTTCATCCATATTGTAGGCATGTATCATTACTTCTTAGGGTTGAATAAAATTTCATTGGATCATAATCAGCTTTTTGTTTATCCATTATTTGTTTGCAGACACATGGGTTATTTTCATATTTTGGCTGTTGTTAATGACCATTACTCCACAAAAATGTCTTCATTTCTTGGGTATATATATATATACTAGGAGTAGAATTGTTGGCTTATCTGGAAATTCTATATTGAGAATTTGGGGGAATACCAAATTATTTTCCATCTTAATTCCATCATTTAATATTCCCACCAACAATGTACAAGAATTTCCATTTCCCTAAGTCCTCACCAACACTTAATATATTCTTTTTTTACAGTTTTAAAAATTATTATAATATCATTTATAATTACAATAGTGATCAAGTAGTCTCCTCACAAAACTGTGAGTTGACAGACAAACCCAAAATTTTTGAAGATTTATAATCAGGAAAAATACAATAATCCAGATCCAAAATGATCTGCATGAATGTTTTAGAAAATGTCTTTTAAAATTTGATTTTATTTATTTTATTTTTAAAAGAAGAGAAAAAAAATAATCCTGATTATCCTTTTTATGACTGAATAGTACACCATTACATATTTTAAAAACCCATATCTTTTTATCCACCCCTCAGTTGATGGGTGCATGGTTTGATTCTAAGATTTAGCTATTGCAAATTGTGCTGCTATAAACATAGGTGCACATATATTGCTGTGGTATGAAGTTTTTAATTCTTTTGGGAAGATACACAGAAGGGAATAACTAGTTAAAATGGGGCCTCTAATCTTGGTTTTTAAAGGAATATCCACACTGATTTTCACAGTGGTTGCACCAGTCTGTATTCCCAGAAACAGTGGAGAAAGGTTTCTTTTTCTCTACAGCCTCTCCAGCATTTGTTATTGACTGACTTTGGAATCTCGGTGCTGTTTTAATCTGCATCTCTTGAATGACCAATGATGTTAAACATTTTTTGTGTATTTATTTGCTTTGCTATTTCTGCATCTAAGAAATGCATATTCATCTTAGATGCCCATTTATGGATTGAGTCTTCAAATTTGGGTGGTCTGATTTTTTTCAGTTTTTGTATGTTCTATGTATAAATCCTTCATCTATGGGACAACTGGCTATAATTTTCCCCCACTCTATGGGTTGTCTCTTTACTCTGTTGGTGATTGCTTTTGTTGTGCACAAGTTTTTAATAAGGTAAGATCCTATTTGTTGATTCTTTGTACTACTTCCCTTGCAGTCTGGGTGTTGTTCATGAAGTCTCTGCCTATACCTATGTCTTTGAGATTTCTGTCTATTTTCTCTTCCAGCAGATTTAGTGTTTCTGTTTTAATATTTAGATCTTTGATCTATTTTTTTAGTTTAGTGCATGGTGATACACATGGGTCTAGTTTTAGTCTTTGACTTGTGGAAAGTCAGTTTTTCCAGCACAAATTATGAATGAGACTTTCTTTCAACGAACAAGTTCAGCTACTTTGTTAAAGATAAGGTGGCTGAGTGTGTTTGAAGATACATCTGCATCTTCTATTCTGTTTTGCTGATCTTCAGGCCTGGTTTTCCTTTTTCTGCCAATGTCATGCTGTTTTTATCACAGTAGCTTTGTAGTATAATTTCAGGTCTGGGATTGTGATGTCCTTAACTTGCTTTTGCTATGCTAGGTCTTTTGTATTTCCAAATGAATTTTAAGAATGTTTTCTCTAGATCTGTGAAGTATGGTAATGGTATTTTGATTTGAGATTGCATTAAATCTGTGTAACAATTTTGTGAGTATGGTGATTTTCACTAAGTTGGTTCTTCCTATCCAAAAACAAGGGATATCTTTCCATTTTCTGATATTCTTTTAAGTCACCTTTTAAAGAGTATTTTAATTTTCACTGTACAGGGTCTTTAACATTCTTTGTTAGATTGATTCCTAAGTATTTCACTTTTTTGGATTTTTCATGAAGGGTGTACTTTCCCTAAGTTCTCTCTGTGTGAGTTTGTTGTTTGTGTACAGGAAATCTATTGATTTTTGAGCATTGGCTTTGTATCCCACTATACTACTGAATTTGAATATTAAAAGTACAAGTGTTTTGGTGGAGTTTTGGGGGTCTTCCGTGTAAAGTATCATGTCATCTGCAAATAATGATAATTTAACTTCTTTCTTTCCTATTTTCATTCCTTTTATTTTTTTCTCTTTCCTAATTGCTCTGGCTAATGTTTCCAAAACTGTACTGAATAGAAATGGTGATAATGGTCATACCTGTCTTGTTCTTGATTTTAGTGAAAATTTTCAGTTTTTGACCATTTAATATGATATTGCCTGTTGGTTTTTCATAGATAGCTTTTATAAGATTGAAGTTAAAAATCATCTCTTTTAATTTTCTGTAGGGTTTTTAAAAATCATGAATGGGTATTAGACTTTGTCAAATACTTTTTTCTGCATCTATTGAGATGATCATGTGATTTTTTGTCTTTGGTTTTGTTATGGTATATTTCATTTATTTTCTTCATTTATTTATTTATTTTGGTACCAGGGATCAAACTCACAACCTCGCACTTGCCAGGCAGGTTCTGTGCTGCTGAGCTATATATCCCCAACCTATGTATTACATTTATTTATTTGCATATGTTGAAACATCCCTTAAATCACTCAAACGAGTCCTGCTTGGTCATGGCATATGATCTTCTTGATGATTTGATGCTTTCTGTTTGCCAATATCTTATTAAGGATTTTGTATCAATGTTTATTAGGGAGACTGACTTGAAGTTTTCTTTATTAGTAGGGTTCTTATCTAATTTTGGAACCAGGGTAATATTTACTTCCAGGAATGACTTTAGAAATACTGCTCCCCTTTCAATTTCTGTAAAGGGTTTCAGCATTAGTGGCATTAGTTCATCTCTAAATTTCTTATAGAATTCATCAAAGAATCTGTCACAGTCTGAGCTTTTCTTTCTTGGTAAATTTTTCATTACATTTCCAATTTCATTGGCGGGTATCAGTTTATTTACAATTTTATATCTTCTTGATTTAGTTTAGGCAATTTGATTGTAGCTAGGAAATTGCCCACTTAGTCTGTTTTCCATCTCATTAGAGTATAGGTTCTCATAGAAGATATTGATGATTTTTTGGATTTCTTTGGAATCTGTTGTGATTTCCCCCTTTTCATTCTTAATTGCTGGAATTTGTGTTTTCTCTTTCCTTTTTTTGATGAGGTTGGCTAATGGTTTATCAATTTTATTTATTATTTCAAAGAACTAACTTTTGATTCACTTTGTATTGTTTTCTTCATCTCTACTACATTATTTTCTGCTCTTATCTTTATAATTTCCTCCTTCATAAGAGCTTTGGGTTTGATTTGTTCTTTTTCTAGAAGTTTGAGGTTTAACATTAAGTTGTTTATTTGAGCTTGTTCTGTTTTCCTGATTGTTAGCTCATCACTATAAAGTTCCCTCCTACAACTGCTTTCATTGCATCACACAAGTTTTTATCATTTAATTGCATATACTATTTAATTTCACCTTTAATTTTCTTTGTGACCCATTGATTGTTCAGAAGTATGTTGCTTAATATCCATGTGTTAATGCACTTTTTTTGTTTCTATTGTCATCGATTTCTTTATTTCATTGTAGTCAGATAGTATGCATGGGATGATTTCAATTCCTCTACACTTACTTAAACATTTTTTTGTCAGCAAATATATGATCTATTTTGGAGAAAGTCACATGTGTGACTGAGGAGTATATATATTCTGATATTTTGGAGGAGAATACTCTGTAGACATCTACCAAGTCCATTTGTTCACAGGCTTGGTTTATTTCTAATATTTCTTTGTTGATTTTTTTTATCTAGTTGATCTATCATTTACAAGAGTGGGGTTTAAAGATACCCACTACAGTTGTGTTAGTGCTTATTTGGATTTTCATGTCAGTTAATATTTGCTTTATGTAGTGGGGTGCACCAGTGTTTGGTGAATAAATAATTTTTATTGTTATCTCTTCTTGAAGTTTTCTCTTAATGAACATATAGTGGCCTTCTTTGACTCTTTTGATCAGTTTTGGCCGAAAGCTTGCATTGTCTGCAAATATAATAACTATTTCTGGGTTCCTGTGGCATAGAAAACTGTTTTCCATCCTTTGACTTTTAGTCTACGTGTTTCTTTTTGGATTAAATATGCATCTTGAATGCAGTGTATTGTTGGATCTTGCTTCCTGATCTATTCTGCCAATCTGTTTCTTTTGATCGATGAGTTCACTATTTACATTTCATGATTATAGTTGATATGTATTCAATTTTCTTTTTCAGGTTGTTTATATGTTTCCATCTGCAGCAGTCATCATCCCTTTTGGAGCTTGTTCAGAAGACATCAGTGGCCTTTGTCTCTTATTCAGGAAAAGTCAACTTTGATTACTGCACCAAGATCTCTTATTGTACTGCAGAATTTGTATTAGTAAAAAAATTACTTCCTTTTCTCCTAAACTTTCCCAGGTGGCCTCTAACTCTTGTCTGCTACACAATTTCAATTCCTCAGGGTGTTCTTTAGCTAAGTAGGTGAAACACAGGCTAAATAAAGCCTAGACTCTGATTAAAATAGCAAACATTCCTTTTGTATTATGTCATTCACTCTGCCACCCAAAATGCTTTGTGCACTCTCTGTGCTTCTTTCACTTTCACCACAGTAGATTTTCCCAACAGATCCTAGACTCTGAAGGCCTCAAGTCTGGATTTGGATAAAATCAACAGTGCTGGAGACCAGGGCTCAAAAGAAGCCTGAGGTCAAATTTCCTCAGTGAAGGAACTGGAAAAGAATGTGTCAGATCTGCAGGACACTGAGTTCTTGATATTGAAAGATGAGGAAAGAGAACTGCCCCTAGGATCAGAGCAGGAGCTTTCTGTCTCTACCTGTTATTTAAAACTTGGTTCCACACACAGCTGAAGTCAGGACATCAGAAAGTGTGACTCCTTACATGCCAGGAACTCCTGTGAGAACCACATGATACAGTGCACAGGGATCACAGAGGGCTCTGGATTTTAGCTGTCTGGCCTGAGGGTTGATGTCAAAGAATACAAAAATACTAGAGCAATAGGGACTGGGAGACAGTGGTCCTTTTATATGAGGACTACTCATATGACCAGAATTCAACTCATTTTTGTGTCAGTGAAAATAGTATTCATCTGAATATTCTTGAGGGAGCTTACCTTTATGGTTGCTATGTTGTATCAACTTGAGAAGTTTAGAAGTGTAACTGAGCAACTCAGCAGGGGACTAGGGTTGCCTTTCTCTAAACCTCTTCCTCCTGCCCAACAAGAAGGCACAACATGATGTGAGTGCTATGCCCACCTGGAAGAGGGGTAGCCTGCTTATAATAAAGCGAGAAACAGAGACTTGCTCTCCTCCCTTTTTGCTGTGGCTGTATTTGCTGTCTTCCACTGCTTCCAACTGTTGTCCTTGTGCCACACCACCCTGCCTTGAAGACAGCTGATTACGGACTCAAACCTCCACAAGCTATGAGCTAAATAAGCATTTCCTTCCTTAATTTGGGGTGTCTGGTATTTTGTCTCAGCAACAAGAAAAAGTAACCAATATATAAGTAAGCTTTGATAAGTGGCTCAAATCAGACATTTTGCTAGCAGCTGCTTAAGTGACTGGAGTGTCCTACAATTGCAGTTGCTTAGCTGTGATGAAGCTACTCTGCAGCATCTACATAAACTGGTTCCTCACTGCTGCATGGAACTTGGGGTGGTGGAGGAAATGATGCAAACAGGAAACCCAGGATGTCCACTGGGAAATACTAAACTGTCTTTTGTCTCAGATCCAGAAATCTCCTCCTGTCTTGTGCCCTCAGAGCTGATAGTGGATGTGGTCTCCCTACTTTTTGTAGGCAGAATTCACACTATCTGCCAGTGACCCTTCTGCTCTGCCACTTGGAAAAGTACAAGCTGGCAGATAAAAAAATGTCCCTCCAACAGAAAGCAATTTATGCTCACTGATTGAATAGTCTGGATCACTCTCTCAGTTACCCATTGCAAGGTCTGGCTATGTGGTGGACTGGAATCAAACTGCTAATTGAGCCTGTTTCTATGCAGAGGTCACAGCTGCATGCAACTGCTGGTTTTTGCCCAGTGTTTCCCATTTGTCTCATAGAGAAGGAGGGCACCTTATAAAGGGCATCTCTCTTTCTGCTGCCTGGTAAATTGATTCTATTAGTGCTTCAACCCCCTCTTGAGGTTCTTGTGCAGTGGCAAGCAGAAACACTGAAACCATACCCAGGATTTGGAGGCAGATTCATTTACATGAATGAATGGTAGGGATCATTCCCAGAATATCAGGTCCTGGTCTCGGGTGGTCTGGGGTTTATATGGGATAATCCAGGAAGAAGTACAGAGGCAAAATGGGTTGTCATTGAGGATGGCTTCTTCCATTACGCATCACATGGCCAGCTATGCATCACAGTGACCAGTCGTTTCTAGGAGGCAGAAGCAATCAGAACTGGGACAGCAACTACTACCTGGGCAACTAAGAAACTGAAGTATACTGGACAGGGGAGCAGGGACATTTTCTGTCACACTTGGAGCTTGATGAACTTGAACTACACAGGAGGGCCCTAGGGGGATTCAAACTTGGTAAATTTGATACGAATATTCTTGTCTCTTTCTCCAGATCCTTCTAGACAGAAGGTGTGAGTGCCAGCAGGGAGCGACTGGATAAGCAGTGAGATTGTGGTCTTGGGATGTAGCCCAGTGGCACAATTCCTGCCTGGCAAGCATGAAGCCGAGAGTTCATTCCCACTGCCAAAAATAAAATAAAATAAAATAATAAAATAAATTAAATTAAAGTGAGGTTGTACTACTGGAATGGGACACAAGATTCTGTGGAAGTGAAGAGAGAGCCACACAACATCACCAGTGTATGAATGCCTTAGGTGCTAGGCAGTGAGAGAAGGAGGGACATTGATGACCTCTGCTCTTTCACAACACCTCTGGAGTCCTGCCACACAATGAAACCATGGGAAATGTCCTTTAAACTGTCACTAGAAGCTTGACTGCTTGGTTTGTTATCCTCGGTCAGCTCTCACCCTATCAGTGAAGTGGATGAACGCAGCACAGCTGCTGCTATGGACAATCTGAACTGGCCTTCTCAGGCACACCTTCCAAATGGAGGGAACTGGGGATTTCAAGCCTTCTGGCTCGCTGGAGAGCTGGGCTGCAGTCACAGTTAGCAGGCTCAGAGCCCACATGGAGAAGAGGCAAAAATTATACACATTCTTTATCCAAGGGTTCTATGCTCTCTGTAACTGTGCAGTTTATGTAAAAACTGCAGTAGCTTACATTGTTCCTAGAACATATATACCCAGGGGTAGGCTTTAAAAGCTCGGAATATTTAGGGAAACACTGCTCAGTTTTGAGAGGGCCCAAGTTCAGCCTTAAATCACTGGCCAGGCTTGTTAGGGATGGGAGATTCATTCTACATCACTTCCTTGTTCAGAACCAATATGGAGTCTGTGCACTTGTCAATACACCCTGTTTCACCTGAGCTATGCTTTAGGTCAATTCAGAGGCTTAGACCAAAGCCCTTAGCTTCCTAAGGTACACACTAACAGGTTATGAGAGTTGTCCAGCAGGAATCCTGGGCTGTAGTGGAAGTCAGCATTACAGACTGGCCTCTTCTGGTACTGAGAGCACATAGGAAATGAATTGATCTTAGCTAACACTGGCCATACAACCAATGCTGCCTGTCCTCCCTTTGCAAGAGTCTGCAGACAAGAGGATGCGGACTGTGTGACAAGAGCACAGATTCACCCCTTCAGATCTGCCCACGGTGCCCAGCAAAGCCCCTTGTTTTATCCTCCTTCACACTCAGACTCCTGGTTCCCTTGGCTCAGGCTTCTGTCCCTGCAACAAAGAAGACTCTAAGGGGCAGAGAGGCCAGGGATTTAGCTCACCGTTAATATTAGTTTTAATTTGAACATGTTAGTCCTGTTTCCAGTGCCAGCATGATGACTGAATAACATCTTTGTGTGGAGATCTGTCAAAGGCCAAGGCAACGTAGAAATGAGAGACAGGCATTGCTGGGGGCAAGGACAATTCTGAATGGCATTTCTGTCTCTTGTGTCCAGGGACTTCTTTTTAAGGATGCTTCCACTGCAGACAATCTTGGAGGATAGACATCTGTGGCAGAGGGCACAGATGTTTCCTGACCAAGAGGGCAAAGATACTGGCCTTCCTCTGTTGCTGTGCATCAGTCTTTCCAAACTGAAATTCTAAATCTGAATTGTTGATTTCTCCAAAACCTATTGCCCCTGCATTTACCTTTGTCAATGGATATTTTAAATTTTTCTTCTCCTTGGGTGAGGGATCTAAGCTGTCATTCTTTCATTTCTTCCTCTTTCATTGAACATCATACACAACATGCAATTGTTTTGTGTGTTTTCCACAATATATGCAGAAACCTCCCCTTCTCCCATCTCTAGCACGCCACCCTGCAGTCACATAGTGGAGTCTCCTGTCCGTCTAGTGTTCATTTCTGACCCAGGATACTGGAGGTGCCTTTCACCTCCCGCTGTGTCAACCTGGAACCTTTGTCCTGAAGATCTCGCTTTTCTCAGCTGTCCCTTCTCCTGCGGGTGCCACACGCCCAGGCCCCAGCTTGGATATCTCAGCCCCAGGACACCTGCTTGCCAACATCTGAGAGGGACACCACCCCTCTGCTACATTTCATGCTTCATTCCTCACCTTGGATGCTTCTGCTACCACTCCTTCATCTCTCCCACCACACTTTTAATTTCTAGGTTTTTCATAGATTCTCAGAAAGATTATCATGTACCCAGTGGAGCATGTCTAACTGGGAGTCCTAATGGTATTTTGGGGAGGTCAGCTTCTCCTTACTAGTACACATTTCTAATACATCATGGTAACATTCCTTATGGGCATGCACATCACAGACTGGTAATTTCTTAAGTATAACCACCCTCATAGGCCACAATGTGCTAAATGTGCCATGCCCTTAACAGTACCTCTATACATTTTAGGTATTGATGAGTTATTTCATAAGCCATGTTTCAAAAGCACTGGAAACAGGACTAACATGTTCAAATTAAAACTAATATTAACAGTGAGCTAAATCCCTGGCCTCTCTGCCCCTTAGAGAGAGTCTCCTTTATTGCAGGGACAGAAGGCTGAGCCAAGGGAACCAGGAGTGTGAGTGTGAAGGAGGATAAAACAGGGGGCCTTGCTGGGCACCGTGGACAGATCTGAAGGGGTGAATCTGTGCTCCTGTCCCACAGTTCACGTCCTGTTGTCTGTAGACTCTTGCAAAGGGAGGACAGGCAGCATGGAGGAAGGGAAGGAAGGAGAGGAAAGTGGGCAAGAAAGGAAAGGAATGGAGTCCTAAGGACTTCTTCCTTCGTGACCAAAAGCATGTACAGGAGTCACTCTGGCAGCTCCTGCACAGGGCACTTCAGGTGGGTGAGCTAGGTCACATTTTCTTTCTTTTTTTTTTTAATTTTATTTAAAAGGAAAAAGAGAAAAACACAAAACAAAACAAAGCGGTGTAAGGGTACAAGTAATACAGAACTACAAAAAAAAAAACCAGTAAGAAATCACCAGTTAATAGATTACATATTATCATCTTAGAGATACTTGCTCAAATCACAGTATCAAAACATACAAAGTGGACATTCAAACAGTGAGACTGCAAAGAGTTGTGTTCAATGATCCAACAAAAACATTAATATGGTCAGCTATTTAACACTCCTAAACACACTTGCTGTTGTATCCTTTAGAGCTCTTTTTTTCCCTCTCTTTTTTACAACAAAATCCACACATTTTGGGTTTTATTACTCCTTAGTTCTTATTACTTTTTTGGGAGGGAGAGAATAAAGTCAAATATGGCAAAACAAAGCTGTCAGTCAAAACCAAGGATAGACATAGCACATGATGTAAAACAGAGTACAAGGTTATCAACAATGGTTATCAACAATGTCTCTTGTTTCTTTAAAAAGAATTGTCTATCTCATTAGACATTATAAAGTTGAACAAAACAGTAGAGAACAAGACCAATAAAACTTAAGCATTGCAAACATTACAGGACTTCCAAAGGAGACAATAGTCAAACCAGAATGGGCATCTTAGTGAATCTTATTGCCTTCAAAGTAGTTGCCTATACCCTCAAACTTGATACTATCATACAGAATGGAACACAGTCTAATCAGTCAAAACAAGATAGTGGGACTATTACAGGACTTTAAAACAAGTTAATAGGAAATCAAAAAAAAGTTACTATTATATATCCTGCTAATTTTTTAAATTTTTCCCCTTAATTAAAAAAAACAAAAATAACTAAATTTTTTTAATGAATAAGGGAGAGATTGAGATAAAAGAGGACATAACAACATAACAATACAGGTCAAAGCATGACTGTTTCAGCAACCTAGTGGTTCACCACCAAATAACCCGACTTAATAGTAGTTACCATAGTGTCTGTCTTCTTCCTTGAAATATTTGTTTTTTTTTTTGTTTTTTTTTTTTATTTAAGAGGAAAAAGAGAAAAACACAAAACAAAACAAAGCAGTGTAAGGTTACACATAATACATAACTACAAAAAAAAAACATAACAGTAAGAAATCACCTGTTAATAGATTACATAATATCATCTTGGAAATAGTTGCTCAAATCACAGTATCAAAGAATACAAAGTAGACATTCAAACGGAGAGACTGCAAACAGCTGTGTTCAATGATCCAAAAACATTAATATAGTCAGCTATTTAACATCCCTAAACACACTTGTTGTTATATCCGTTAGAGCTCTTTTTTTTTTCCCCTCCCTCTCTTTTTTATAACAAAATTTATACATTTTGGATTTTATTACTCCTCAGTTCTCATTACTGTCTTGGGGGGGAGAGAATAAAGTCAAATATGGCAAAACAAAGCTGTAAGTCCAAACCAAGGATAGACATAGCACATGATGTAGAACAGAGTACAAGGTCATCAACAATGGTTATCAACATTGTCTCTTGTTTCCTTAAAAGGAATTGTCCATCTCATTAGATATTATAAAGCCGGACAAAACAGTGGAGAACAAGACCAATAAAACTTAGGCATTGTGAACATTACAGGACTTCCAAAGGAGACAATAGTCAAACCAGAATGGGCATCTTTGTGAATCTTATTGCCTTCAAATTAGTTGCCTATACCCTCAAACTTGATACTATCGCACAGAATGGAACAGAGTCTAATCAGTCAAAACAAGATCTTGGGAGTATTACAGGACTTCAAAACAAGTTAATAGGAGATCAAAAAGAGTTACTACTATATATCCTAATTTTTAGTTTCCCTAATGTAAGTAATGATTCAAATATATAAAAATATGTGATAATCATGATTCCCCATTATGTGGCCTTGAAGCCTTATAAAATTTTCACTTATTAATTAGAAAGGCTTTACTCTGGGCTTTTTGATATGGAAATATTTGAAGCTATAGTATATGAAGTTTTATCCAAATATTTTAAGGAAAAAGACAGACACTATGGTAACTACTATTCTTTAAAAAAAAATTATTTAGCTATTTCTTATGTTTATTTTAATTAAGGGAAAAACCTTGAAATATTTGAATAAAACTTCATATACTATAGCTTCAAATATTTCCATATCAAGAAGCCCAGAATAAAGCCTTTCCAATTAATAAGTGAAAACTTTATAAGGCTTCAAGGCCACATAATGGGGAATCATGATTACCACATATTTTTATATATTTGAATCATTACTTACATTAGGGAAACTATTCGGTATTCACATATGCCAGATTGATTTATTTCACTTATGAGTATGGTCTCAAGCTGTGCCCATTTATCGATAAGTATCTCAATGTGATCCTTCCTTATAGCTGAATAATACTCCATTGTATAGAAATACCACAACTTTTTTTATCCATTCCTCAGTTGATGGGCACTTGGGTTGTTTCCAAGATCTGGCGATTACAAATTGTGCTAATATAAACATAGCTGGACATATATCTCTGTGGTATGATGCTTTCAGTTCTTCTGGGAATATGTCTAGAAGTGGAATAGCTGGAATAAATGGGACTTCCAATCCCAACTTTTTGAGAAATCTCCAGACTGACCTCCACAAAGGCTGCACCAGTCTACACTCCCACCAACAGTGTAGGAGAGTTCCTTTTTCCCCACAGCCTCTCCAGCATTTGTTGTTGTTGGTTTTCTTGACCCTGCCCATTTTGTCAGGAGTGAGATGGTATCTCAGTGTGGTTTTAATTTGCATTTCTCTAATGACCAATGATGATGAACATTTTTTCATGTATTTATTTGACATTTGCATTTCTTCCTCTGGGAAGTGCGTATTCATCTCAGATGCCCATTTTTGGATTGGATCTTTGAATTTTGGGGGTGTGAGATTTTTTATTCTTTATACGTTTTAGACAAGAGTCCCTTGTCTGAGAGAGAGAGTTCACTAAAATCTTTTCCCAGTTTGTGGGTTTTCTTTTCACTATGCTGGAGATTTCTTTTGACATGCAGAAACTTTTTAATAAGAAGTGGTCCCAGTTATTGATTCTGGGAAGTATTTCCTGTGCGGTTTGACTCCTGTTCATGAATTCTCTACCTACTCCTATGTCTTCAAGTTTCTACCCAATTTGTCTTCCAATAGATTTAGTGTTTCTGTTTTAATATTCAGACCTTTGACCAATTTAGATTTTAATTTAGTACATGGTGATAGACATGGGTCTAGCTTTAGTTTTCGGCAAATAGAGAGCCAGTTTTTCCAGCACCATTTATTAAAGAGACTGTCGTTCTTCCAATGAACCTGCTTGGCTCCTTTATCAAAGATAAGGTGATTGAGTGTGTTTGTAGTTGTGGTTGTATCTTCTAATCTAGTCCATCGATCTTTGGCTCTGTTTTGATTCCAATACCATGTTGATTTTACTACAGTTGCTTTGTAGTATAACTTCGAGTCAGGGATTGTGATGCCTCCTGCTTTGTCTTTGCTGCTTAGAATTGCCTTTGCTATTCTAGGTCTCTTCTGGTTCCAGATGTAATTTAGGAGTGATTTCTCTAGATCTATAAAGTATGTTGATGGTATTTTTATTGGGATTGCATTGAATCTGTATAACAGTTTTGGGAGAATGGCCATTTTCACAATGTATGTTCTTCCTATCCATGAGCAAGGGATGTCTTTCCATTTTCTGAGATCCTCTTCAATTTCTTTTTTCAGTGTATTATAATTTTCACTGTATAAGTCTTTCACTTCTTTCGTAAGAGTAATTCCTAAATATTTCATTTTTTTCTTGCTAATGTGAAGAGTGTCGTTTCTCTTATTTCCCTCTCTGTGATTTTGTTGTTCATGTATAGGAATGCTATTGATTTCTGAGTATTGATTTTGTATCCAACCACATTACTGAATTTATTTATTGTATCTAAGAGTCTTTCAATGGAGTTTAGGGGCTCTTCTATGTAGAGTATCATGTCATCTGCAAACAATGATAATTTAACTTCTTCTTTTCCTATTTTTACCCCTTTTATTTCTCTCTCTTGCCTAATTGCTCTGGCTAGTACTTCCAATACTATATTAAACAGGAGTGGTGATAAAGGACATCCTTGTCTTGTGCCTGATTTTAAAGTAAAGGCTTTCACTTTTTGGCCATTTAGTATGATGCTGGCTGTTGGTTTGTCATAAATGGCCTTTATTATATTGAGGTAAAGACCATCTATTCCAATTTTCTGTTAAGTTATTATCATGAATAAATGTTGGACCTTATCGAAGGCTTTTTCTGCTCTATAGAAATGATCATGTGATTCTTATTTTTGGCCTTATTGATATGGTGGATTACATTTATTGATTTACGTATGTTGAACCATCCTTGCATTCCTGGGATGAATCCCACTTGGTCATGGTATATAATCTTCTTGATGATTTGCTGCATCCTATTTGCCAATATTTTATTGAGGATTTTTGCATCTGTGTTCTTTAGGGAGATTGGTCTATAGTTCTCTTTTTTAGTTGGGTCTTTCTCAGGTTTTGGTACTGGAGTAATATTTGCTTCCAGGAATGACTTAGGAAGGATTGCTTCACTTTCGATTTCATTGAATAGTTTGAGGAGTGTCGGCATTAGGTCTACTTTGTATTTCTTGTAGAATTCTGCAGTGAATCCATCTGGGCCTGGGCACTTTTGGTGGGTAAGGACTTAATTACATTTTCAATTTCATTACCAGAGATTGGGTTATTCAACAGTTTTACATTCTCTTGATCTAGCTTTGGTACTTCATATGTTTCTACGAATCTGTCTATTTCTTCTGTGTTATCAAACTTTTGAGAGTAGAGGTTTTCGAAATAGGTGTTGATGATCTTCTGTATTTCTATTGGGTCTGTAGTGATTTCACCTTTTTCATTTCTTATTGCATGAATTTGAGCTTTTTCTTCCCTTTTTTAAATGAGGTTGGCTAGGGGCTTATCAATTTTATTTATTATTTCAAAGAACCAACTCTTTGATTCGTTGATTCTTTGGATTGTTTTCTTAGTCTCTATTGCTTTGATTTATGCTCTGATTTTTATAATTTCCTCTCTTCTTTTGGCTTTGGGCTTGACTTGCTCTTCTTTTTCTAGCTGTTTGAGGTGTAGCATCAAGTTATTTATTTGTATTCATTCTGTTTTCCTGATGTGGGAACTCAGTGCAAAAAATTGTCCTCTCAGGACGACTTTCATTGCATCCCACGAATTCCAGTATATTGTATCTGCATTTTCATTTTCTTTTAGGTATTGTTTAATTTCTTCTTTAATTTCTTCTGTGACCCACTGATTACTCAAGAGTGGGTTATTCAGTTTCCATGTGTTTCCAGGATTTTTGAAGTATCTTTTATCATTAATTTCTAATTTCATAGCGCTATGATCCGATAACATGCAATGGATAATTTCAACTCTTTTGCAATTGTTTAAATATGTTCTGTGAGCTAATATATGGTCTATTTTAGAGAATGATCCATGTACTGATGAGAAGAATGTGTATTCTGATGTTGTTGGGTGGAACATTCTGTATATGTCTATCAAACCCATTTGTTCACAGGTGTGATTCAGTTCTGTTATTTCTTTGCTCATTTTCTGTCTGGTTGATCTGTCCCTCGGTGTCAATGGCGTATTAATGTCTCCTGTTACAATTGTGTTACTGATAATTTGAGTTTTCATTTCTGTTAATAGTTGTTTTATATAACTGGGTGCTCTGGAGTTTCGTGCATATATATTTAAGATAGTTATCTCTTCCTCTTGGAGTTTTCCCCTTACGAGTATGTAGTGACCTTCTTTGTCCTTTATGGTCATTGTTGATTTAAAGTTCATGTTGTCTGCAAACAGAATGGCTACTCCTGCCTTTTTTTGGATTCCTCCTGCATGAAGTATTGTTTTCCATTCTTGACTTTCAGTTTGTGAGTATCCTTCTGGGTTAGATGGGTTTCCTGTAAACAGCATATGGTTTGATTTTGTTTCTTGATCCATTCTGCTAGTCTGTCTCTTTTGATTGGTGCATTGAGACCATTTACATTAATGATTATTACTGTTAAATGCTGGTTTACTGTTGACATATTATCTCTCTGCTGTTGCATCTTTATTTTTCTGTTTTGTTTAATTATTTGCTTTGCTTAGTTGTTTTTTCCTTTGTGTATCTAAACTGTCTCTCAATATTTTTTGCAGGGTTGGTTTGGTGTTCATGAAGTTCTTCACCTGTTCTTTGTCATGGAAGTATCATATTTCACCATCAATTTTGAATGATAGTTTTGCAGGATATACAAGTCTAGGTTGGAAATCATTTTGCTTTAGGATCTGGAATACTTCACTCCATGCTCTTCATGATTTCATTGTTTGTACTGAGAAGTCTGCTGTGATTCTGATAGGTTTTCCTTTATAAGTGATCTGTCTTTTCTCTCTGACAGCTTTTAATAATCTATTCTTCTGTTGGATTTCTGGGATGGTGATTATTATATGTCTGGGTGTAGTTTTATTTTGGTTATGACTATTTGGAGTTCTATATGCTTCACTGATCCTGATGTCAGTTTCTGATCTCATGCTTGGGAAATTTTCAGCTATTACTTCTCTAAATATCCTCTTGACATCCTTTATGTTGTCTCCTTCTTTTTCATTAATCCCTATCATTCTTATGTTATTTTTCTTTGCATCGTCTTGCAGTTGTTGAATTGTTGTTTCCTGATTCCATGTTATTTTTAAAAGGTCTTTCCATTCCTGTTCACTAGCTGCAATCCTGTCTTCAAGGTGTGAAATTCTATCTTCCCTTTCATTAAGGCGGTTTTTACAACTTTCAGTGGAGTTTTTTATTTCCCGTATATCTCTGTGCATCTGCATTATGTATTCTGTTTGTTTCTTATATTGCTCGTCTAGGGATTCTATCTTTTTGTTTAGTTCCTCCAATTTTTTATCTCTGTTTTCTTTAGATATATTCAGAATCTCTTTCATTTCTCTTATCATTTCTTCTTTTACCTGGGAGATTATTTCAAGTTTGAATTTCTTTAGAGCTACCTTGAGTTGCTTGTTAGTTTCAGTAGCTATTGTGTCCGATATTTGAGGTGAATGGCATACATTGTCTTCTATATACATTGCTCCTAGGGTTTCTTGAGATGGGCTGGAGGTTTGAGGTTGTAATTTGGTCTTTCATTTTGTTGTTTTCCTATATTTCTGTGTTTCAAGTGTTATTTGAAAGCTTCCTCAGGATCTGTTGGAAATCCCCTTCTATGTTTGCAGCTACTGAGACTCTGGCACCACGCTACCCCAAACCACTGGGCCTGCAGAACCAGTGGCCCTCCTCTGCCTGCTCAGAACTCCACAGTTCCAGACAAGCTGGGCCTCAGGGACACTGTGCGCCCACCTGCCCCTTGGAAGCTCCACAGCTCTCCAATCACAGCCGGGATGTGGAGGCAGATGTAGACACCTCAAACCCACCTCTCCCCTTAACTGCACCTGGAAGCCTGGAGGGACCCAAACAGTCTGGCCTCTGGGCAGAGTGCACTGAGCATTCACCACAGGCTGCAGGGCCTCTGGAACCTGCAGCTCCACCGCCCACCTAGACATCCACAGTCCTCCAGACACACGGGGAGGCTGATGCAGGCACCCCAGATCTGCCCAGCCCCTCCTCTGCACACCAATGGCTAGGTGCGGCAGTCCAAAACAGGCTTGGCTCCTGGGATAGTGTGGGCCCGCCCACCCATTGGAAGCTCAGCAGTTCTCCAAATGCAGCCGGGATGGGGAGGCGGATGTAGAGGCCTCAAACCCACTTCTCCACTTCACGGCAACCGGAAGCCTGGAGGGTCCGGAACAGCCTGGGATTTGGGCAGAGTGCACTGAGCACTCACCACAGGCCGCGGTGCCTCAGGAACCTGCGACCCCTCCCTGCTTGCTGAGCTATCCACAGTCCTCCAGACACATGGGGAGGCTGATGCAGGCACGCCAGATCCGCCCAGGCCCTCCTCTGCACACCGATGGCTAGATGCGGCAGTCCGAAACAGGCTGGGCTCCTGGGATCTCAAAGGAATTTTTGCTCAATTTAAAATCATGAGGAAAGTATAACGTGAGTCTAAATATGATCAGTCAATAAGATTGCAAGTAAAGCCACATAGGTAGTATTGACTCAGTGGTAGTGAGGACACAGTTAATGATGTCACATTAACCTTGGTCAATAAACTGTAATGTTAGTCTTAGTAGTCTCAGTGCTCTTAGTTTTAGTGTCAGTGAGTGCGAGAGGATGGACTATCCCTATTGAGATAACAGGAAATCTCAAAAGGAGGATACCAGCAATCCCAAACTTCTATCCGAATAGGTAAATCTAGTCATTGTGACTCTAATCTTCTTCAGCTTTGTATCTAGTCACAGTCCTGATCAGTTCTGAGCTTCTGAACTGATATGCTCAAGTGCTCAACCTTTTCTGACTGCCTACAATATTTCTACCTAACTTAACAATCTGTAATGATTCACTCGCTGAAGAAGTATCCCTAACTGCTATTAGAGTTGATGGGGCATAATTTCCATCTACCTGCTTCAAGCTGAGAAGGGTTGGTGTAGGGGAGACCACAGTCAGGGACCTTCTTCAGATAGCTAATCTAATGGGCCTTGGTTAAAAGTCATGTTGCAGTTTAACTGTTATAAACTCTCTTTTTGAGGTCTTATCTATTGGATCCCAATGAAAGATATCTGGCACATTTGGTATGGATTCCATCTGCATGAGCACTTAGAGTTTGGCTGTCTCTAGGCCGAAATAGAAAAATTTTCCAAGAAATTACAGCATGTATAATCAAAGCATGAAAAGGGAAAAAGAAATAAATATATGTGTGTACAAGAGAGTGAGGGTAACTATATAGCTAGATTCTCTCTGTTCATTGAAAACAATACTTTGTGCTAATATTGTTTAGACAAGATATAGTGTCTTTATCATGTACTCTGAATAACTACTATGAAGACATCAATATGCAATGTGTCAACTATTGTAGTTGTCCTACTAACCTGTATTATAACTTTGTTTTATTGTTCATCATTTTTTTCTCCATAATATAAAGTGTGAGCACTAGATTGGGAAGGCATGTTGGTGGAAGAGCCATGTCCATAAACTGCTCTTAGGGAGTGAAATAGTGACCATGACCAGTTAATTCCTAGACCCCTCTGTTAATGGAGGTTGTCTGTAAGTCTCTTATTTCTTGTCAAATGTCGCTGTAATTTTGGCCATAAGAAGATAGAAAGTTTGATGCTTTTAAAGGATAGTTTTAACTAAGGAATTTAAGGACTTGCTGAGCTTTTAAAATTTCACTGTACTTTTCCCATAATTTACCAAAATGGTACTCAGCTCCTGGTGTAGCTGGACATTTCCAGAAGGGGTCAGGAATTGGAATTCCATTTTATATCTAGCTTTTATTACTCTGTATTGTTTTCATATATTTTGGTTATACTTTTCTGTCACATGTTTAAGATCAAATTAAAGTGAGACCTGTTTTAATTAAAAGTAACCTCTTGCTGACTAGTGAGGTCAGTTAAGTCTCCTCAGGCATTACTTTTGAAACCATGAACAGAGTCTTCCAGCTCATCTGTTAGTGTTAGCTTCCAGATTGGGTCATGGCGTTGGAGATGCCTGGGAGCCTTTTCTCCTATTGGAGGTTTCCCCTCTCTGGAGACTCTCTTTTGAAAAGCACACTGAACATTTGTTGATTCCTGTCATTTAGGATCTAGAAATCTCTCTGTTCGGGAGGTTGGGTGACACCTCAAAGTTATAGGACCCACAGAAAAGGTTCCCTCATGTCTGGGGTCCTTACTGACCTTGAAGGTCAAGGGCAAGCATATTGCCTACTTCTTGGCCCAGTTACCCTTCTAATGTTAGTTTCCAAACATCAGTAGTTGAACAGCAAGAAGAGATCAGCTATGTGGCCACTGTGGCCAAGAGAGCAACGAGGTTAACTATTTATAATTTCATCTGAATATTAAGTATTTGAAATATAAAGTATAGCCAGAGGACTGTTATTCTTTACCAAACATGATCCTTTTAGTTGTTGAATCCCTACAGAATGTTAACAGACAACAGTTATGTTGTTTTGCAGAGAAAACGAGATCAAAATTCACACATAGTATATCAGCATGAATCATGATGACATTATTTTGGTATCACATGTAAGTGTCCATCTTATGATAGAATAGCCTTTTTAGTCAAGCATCTCCATCTGGTCTTAAGACATTACAAGACACAAAGTCTTAAAATGAGTTTATTCTTCAATGGGATGCCACCCAAAGACAATGCACCTGTCAAAATGTATCTTAGAAGTTTTTAATATCTAGCCTTTTAATTCTTAGTGTGTGACATTGCTTGGACTGTTCAGTGTATGAGCATCTCTAAGTGTAGTGACACATACATAACATACACATCAAATAAGCTTCTTAATAAAACTGTCACTGAACTGATCATTGCATGCTAGCTTGACATGTATCTGTTATCACAAGTAGCTAAAAGAAAGGCAGACATCTGAGTCTAAAAGCAAAAGTTATCACTAAAATCCTGGTTTTACATCTTAGAAGATCTGTACACTTGAAAGGCTGAATGCATTTAGTACACCTTGAAATTTACAATAGTGAGTGTCACAGGTTTATGAAAGTCTTTGTCTCAATTTAGTTTTGTATCAAGAGCATCTTTTAAGAAAATCTTATTGTTTTACTCACAGGAAACTTGACCTTTTGATTATGACCAATGTAAACATATCACAGTATGTGTACAATGTTTATTGGGATGTGTGTGTCAAAGGCTATTGGGCTCCTTTAGTGAACAATGACTGAAATAAAGGTTTCAGGGCAATTTCTCCTTTATTCATCAAGGGGAGTCTCATCACACCATTTTCCCCAAGCCCAAAATGTCTCCACTAATTACCTTGCCATTTCTCAGATGACTTGTGAGAACCAGATCATAACAATTAACATTATTCTTGACCAATGAAATGCTCCCATGTTATTGTACACAGACAACTATTGTATTTGTATTGTATTGTACTGTACTTGTAAAACCTGTCTTGACATCATTTCCATCAGCTGGAAACCTAGGTCGTTGCATTCCCTTAACTCCAGTGACACCTGTCTATATGCCACCTTAAATTGTAGACATAAATATTTTAGAAATCCAAAGATCCAAAAATACAAAAACAAAAACAGCTATAGATGTTGCAGTCAGTCACATAGGATAGTTTTTAATACACCAGAGTATATCCAGATGTATTTGGCCAAGTTCTATTACAGTAAATTTTGACAGTTTTTAAATTTGTAACTGTAAATGACTAGTCCAAACTTTTTTGTAGGTCAATTATCACAGATCTCTTGAAAAAAAGAATCAAAAGAAATAAAAACCTTTTACATCTGTGGAAGCGAAAATCATTTTTAAGGTGGTCCTAGGCTGATGGTTTGTCTAATTGGATTACCCAGCTATACAAGCTTCCCATTGTTGCTTTGCTAGCCATAGGAGTTTCAAAGTCACAACCAATAGCCAAACTGATGTTATGATAGTCATGTGTAACTGTTCCCTCTAAAGAGACAGACTAGTTAAAAATAATTTTAACTGTTTCCACAAAGGTGTGTTGACTAGGTTTGGATGTAGAAACACACTAAGTATATATACACAGGATAGAGCATTACACTGCTAATCTCTGTTAGTCCATCTTGGATGTCTCTTAGTCCACAACAGTTGTGCTTTCATTGTTTGATTGCTTTTTCATGCCTGTGTCTGGTACTCCGAGCAACTACTTTGAAGATAACAATACACAATATATTAACCTATATGTTGTTTTAAAATTCTGTATTATGATGTTTGGGTTTTTTTTGTAACACAAAAAAGTTTTAAAAAATGAAACAAAGTAGTTGAAAGTTACAAGTTAAAAAAAATTAAACAAACTAGGCCACACTCTTTGGACATAAGCAGGAATTCCCGAAAGTGCGTGAAGAAGGCCTGCCCAAGTTCCACTCTGCCCTGCCACAAATGTCTACCTATGAAAAGACACAAGGGAAAGAAGACACCCTGCCATCCCTCAGGCTCTGTGCCCAAGCTAAGGTGCCCTATCCAGTGCTAGAGGCAGCAAACTGGAGGTGCAAGGAAGATGCCAGAGCTGCATTAAATGCTCTTACCATGAGCCAGGGGCCCCCTCATTGTCATCCTGTGAACTTTGGGCCATATTTAGCTAAATCCCTTCCTTTTTTAGATTCACAGTTAGCATATCTCAAGAGTACTGGGCCTGCACTCATATAAATTGAAGAATATTTTACTGCCTAGGTCAGGAGCTGGGGTTGTTTAAGATATCAATATTTTCCTCATGGTAGAATGTTCACCCTTCAATTTGATGTGTAAATGACTGCACTAGCACACTGTGGAATTAAGCCCCTAAAAAACTTTGGGTTTAACCATCGTCCTGGATGTAACCTTTCTAACGGTTGTGATTACAGTATTAAATACCAGATCTCAAAGTCACCTAATATTGTCATTTCCCAAGGCCCATTGTCCCTCCTTTTTGTTGTTGTTCTCTCCCCTGTGCTGACAACTTCACTAGAGGTGGTAAGTGGATAACAAAGAAAAAAACTGGGGTGATTTATGTGACTTGATTACTTGTTGCATGGAGAAATACCTTTTGTAAGTGTGCCCATTTCACTGGAAACAACCAATCTCTGCTATAAGGACTCAGATCCCAGAGACACTAACAGAAAAGGAGATAGAGCTGGGAACACGAGATGAAGCTGGGAACATGAAGGGTAGAGAAAAGCATGAGAGAGCGCAGACGTAGCTAAAGACATGGGCAGAATAGTCTGAAGCCTGAAGTAGATGGTTCCTCTGGTCAAATCTGAGCATCAAACTAATGATAATAACAAAACCCAGGAAATGAAACTGTAGTTTGTGAATGTCCATATCTATCACTGGGACAGTCTGCCTAATTGGTAGAATACAAAAAACCTAACTTTCATTAAGGGTGAATTAATAAGAAGTATGAAATTAGCTGCCTGTAGTAAAAGTGGCCTCAGGTTAGGCCATGTTCAGGGCCTCTACTCTGTGCAGTAAGGGTGACCGAGGGGCACCAGTGGGTCTTAGTCCTCTGTATATTTCTGTGTGATTCCCAGAATATGTTAGGCTCCTTCAGTTTACCCCTCTTCCTAAGCCTTTTTATGTCCAGCAGTTACAACGACTTACCATCATGACCTTCTAGACAACATGACAGTAAAATTGTAAGCAGACTCATGTGCAACACTTGCAGATGAATATCAGCAGCTGAGGAACCTCCAAGTTGGGGGCGGAAGCCCTGCAGCCATCCTTCAAGTGGCAAATCCTGCCTGGGGCTGCTCTATGTGTATATCTGAAGGGGCCTCCCATGGGTTCTACCTAGCCAATAAAAGTCACATAGGCCTCCTCAACTGTGAAGCACCAGCATTTGCATCAAAAACAGGATCCTCTACTGTGTTGTAAAGAATGACTGAGGAGGTCACAGGTGACTCATCAGACAGAAATACCCTGCTGGACAACGTCCCTGGCAGGGCTGCTGTCCCTGTGCCCAGA
The DNA here is from genome assembly GCF_034190915.1 of Cavia porcellus. Classification (NCBI taxonomy): domain Eukaryota; kingdom Metazoa; phylum Chordata; class Mammalia; order Rodentia; family Caviidae; genus Cavia; species Cavia porcellus. Next base: position 174,828,071 of record NW_026947484.1, on the reverse strand, counting down.
GGGAAGATTCACATGAATGGTGGCCAAGATGGAAACTCTTCAAGCTGCAATGTCTTGTCAGAACCAGCAAGTGACAGCTACCCAACACCTTTTTGGTGCTCTGTGTCTCTTTTTCCAGGGAGCTTTGTTTGTCTGAAGAGACATTTTCACCAGTGGTGGCTGGCTGGTCCCTTAAATATGCCTTAAGGCCACTGGCCAGTCACTTATGTAGAGTGTTAGGGAAAGGGACTTCCCTTCCACCCAGACTGCATCTAGTGGGGAGCCATGACTGTCAGTCCAAGTTACACTACAGACATGAGGAACACTTGGCAGGTAGCATTGTCCTAGTACCAGCAAAGCACCAGTGGTTAATGTCACTTTCAACACTTTGTTCATGAGATCCTGCAATCTTCCCAGATGTGGGATTGGCAGGGACTGTACCCTCAAATGGAGGTCACATGGAGCAGTCAGGTCACATGCAGCTCAGACAACTCCAGAATGACCAACTTCACATATGTCAGTTCTATTGATTGTGCACAGAATATGACCCCAACAAACTCCAAAGCAGTGTGGCCCAAAGATTTAAGATCCCCAAGCTCTGTCACCAAGAATTTTGGTTTTTTAGTCTTTATTTACCCATCCTGCTCTCGCAGCACACTTCTCTCAAAGGAATGTTTAACAAATGGACAAAATAATTGTTCATCTGCTGTGAAGGTTTTTGTTTCTGTTTCTCATAAAAAGTGATAGTTGAGCTTCTCATATAAATTTGTTTCCTCCCAATGGACAATGACGTCTTCTGACCATGCCAGGCTTAAGGGAAGTTTCTAGCATCTCAGGACCGAGTTTAGAGAAAAACCAGAAGTCAAGTCCAGCTCTTATTGTGACATTTCACTTCTCGGGGTGAGTGGGTTTCTTACTGAGCACTGCACACTCACCTTCTCACTATCGTTTATGATGATGAATTCTTTCTTCCAAATAAATACTAAGAGAAAAACTTGACTAGTGTTTAAATGAGAAAAATGCATTCCCAAGCGTGGTTCAGGTTCACAAACCTGAACTTACACTCCCTGTTCCTCTATATAGTCAACTGGAAGCAGACACACATTGTTGTTTCTGGTGCTGGACTCACATCTGAAGCAATGACTTTTGCCGCTGGTTTTCAGCTAGGAGTCTCCATAACTCCGCCAAGTATCCTATCATCCTTCTAACAGCACTCTTTCCACCTTAAGAGCAGAGAAAGTTTGTATGACTTCTCAAAGATGACATCTCACTGACTTCCCTTCCTCAGCCAGCCAGGGAAACCTTTATTTTGTTTTTGTTTTGTGAGGTTTTCAGTGAAACTTCAGATTAAACCCAGGGCCTTCACACTGAACTATATGCCCAGCCCTTTTTTATTTTTAATTTTTATTTTTATTTTTGTATTTTCTTTTGTCTTTTTCCTTTTTTTATCGGTACTGGGGATCAAACTCACGACTGCCTGCTGTCAAGGCAGGCACTTATGCCGCTGAGCTAAACCCCCAGCCCCTTTATTTTTTATTTTGAGACAAGGTCTCACTGAGTTATCCAAGTCTCTACTTGTGATCCTCCTGCCCTAGGCTCCCAAGACTTCTGGGATTACAGACACAGATCATTTCCCTAGGGAGAAAAGCTTTCTGTTTCTAAGGATGCCTTGGACTTTTTGGCCCACTGGGATCACCATTTTAGAGTTAACTGATTAGTAACCTAAGTAACATCTGCTAAATCACTTCTCCTGGGTCACATAAGATAACTGGGGCACCCAAACAGGGACGAGATAAGATAGAGACAAAGTTTTGGTTTCTGTCATGGCGGGCTATTGAGATTACTCCATGCACTGGCCTGAGGAATCTCTGCTGAGTTACTTTGGATCATGTTGTCCCAATCAGTGGGTAAGTCAACAGAAACCCTAGAGGGGGAGAAGGGATGAGAAAGGGGCAAGAGCCATGAAGAATGGAGACAAGACAGTGCTCTGATCAAGTCTCGTTTAATAAAAAAAAGGGCAGCATTTATATAGGATGTTAGGCAATGAGGTAGTTGGGTTCTGATAAGCCAGCAGGTAACCTAGCAACAGTGGGAAGTCCTAGCGAGACGGAGATTACAGGTAGTTTAAAACTTCCATGCGGGAAATTGCCAGAGCACGGGCTCATTGGCATAACTGCTGCACGGACCAACCCACAAGAACATGTAACTTTGGAGAAAATAGAAATTTAACTCCTAGAAGACATTAAGATGGCTGTTGTCTGTTGATATAACACGGTGGCTAATTACAGGGTCTTCCACAGGTCCCCCTCTTGTTTTTTTATCATTTATCAATTTTTTGATATCAAAACAGAATCAAACTTATCAAAACACAATGTTGAATAGAGCAGTACCATTAATCAGAATAGAGCAAAACAGTAACGATATTTGCCTTCAAAGAGATGGTAGAAGGAAATCCCCCTTATTTGCTATGGTCACCTTTCCAGGAGGTGCTCAGATTTTAGGTTCCCATTTGCTAGCGGGGACAGGAGAAGAGGGTAGGGGAAGTGGGATGTTTGATGCTAGGCCATGCACCGGTAGGTTCACTGTTGCTTACAAGGGAGGCAGGCTGGTTACTTGGTTTCCCAGCTTCATAAGTTCCAACAAAGTGTGGGTATCAGAAGCCACTGGTGGTTTTCACCCTGGAGTGGGGGTAGTCTGCCAAACCACAGCCACTTACCAGGGAGGGGAGCTGCTTGCTTGGTTTCCCAGCATCCTAAGTTCCAACATGGCGTGAATCTCAGGAGACATGGTGGTTCTCCCCCTGGAAGAGCCACAGCCGGCCACACCACAGCCAATTTCCAGGGAGGGGAGGTGCTTGCATGGCTTCCCAGCATCCTAAGTTCCATCATGAGGTGTATCTCAGGAGACACTGGTGGTTCTTCCTCTGGAAGGGCCACAGTCTCCCCTTTTTCTTTAAAATATAAGAGGCTGTATACTTGAGGAGCCTGTGCCTGTCTTGGGTCAGGACTCTTTCACACGGGTCCAATTCTGCCTTACCCATCATTGGAGGCAGGGCAGCAATAGGTTGAGCTCCTGTTTTAGATAACAGCTGGTCAGTACTGTGAGACCCAGTTGCCTTTCTCTGGCTATCCAGTCTATCGCACCAGGGTAAGAGAAGTGAAGCGGACAGCTTGCTTTTACAAAGCATCACCATAACATGGCCTTGTGGGCTCTGTGTAACTTTCTCTATCAGCCACTTCAATCCTGTGGTAATGGGCCTGTATAAGTTGCATTTTTATGGCATCCACCTGTTGTTTGACAAAAGCTATCAACTTATTAAAGAGGTAAGGGCCTAATGCAAGTAAAATTAACAGTCTGAGCAGTGGTCCAAGCAAGAGAAGAAGATAGTGCAGGAATTCACTACAGGCATTCCAAAGAGGGTTTTCAAATAGCTCTCTTCTTTTTACCAGGTCTTCTTGTAGTCTCTTAATGCCGGACTTGTTTGCAAAAAGCAGCAGCATTCCTGTAAGGCTAAGCAAATCCCCCCTTGTTCTGCTGCAAAAAGATCTAGTCCTCTCCTATTCTGGAGAACCACCTCTGCAAGGGAGTCTAACTGGTCCTGGACATCTTGGATAGTGCTAGATAAGGCCTGAACATCATCTATAAACTGGTTAGATAATTTGACATGGGAATGTATAGCGACTCTAATACCTGCAGATGCTGTTTCCAGGGCTCCTGAAACACCCAGCCGAACTAGTAGGGGGATGAGTTGCACTGCTCATTTAGCGCAGCCAGTGGCATAATCAAAACTAGGAATAGGAATGGGCTCATCTCCGAGTAACACCTCTATGTCAGGTAACAAATGGATGTGACACATATCCTTGACCAGTTGGTAGGGAGGTATGTGAAGGCCAGGTTTCCTCCACAGACAAACACTTGTCCCCTGGCAGGGCAAAATGGAGTAGTGAAGTTGGTTATACAACTGAAGTTAGTGAAGGTGATGCGAACCCAACATCAAGGTCAGAGGTATTGTTTTGAAAACTTCCCTGCAAGCAAGGGGAATCTTTGAAACCTATAGCCTGCACTCTAAAGGTGAGGCTGGCACTACAATTTAAGAAGTTTGGTTCCTCAAATGATGGTGAGGTAGAATCTGAGGGTGTACAAGGGACATGGGAGTGCCTAGGGCCATGCATAGCCAAAAATCTTCAGCTAAAGTTGGATTAGAGGTATTCAGGGATTTATAAGTAGCCCCTAAAATATCTGAATTATGGGCATCTAGATTAACTCCCCATGATTTTGGGAGTGCCAGGGGGTGATAGTGAATTTGAGGGAACATTTTATCTACAATCTGTTTGACTCATTCTTGCACCATATGTTCTCTGATTTTAACTTGTGGTCTGCCACCATCAGAAATATGAATGGGCAGAGTCCGGTACCAACATACTGGTTTTCCAGGTGTACCATTACATGGAGCTTGGGCATATTTTTGTGAGCCTAAAACTTGTGGAGTATTGGCCCAGTCACCTCCAAAAGTACCTCTGGAAGTTTTTTGCAATATAGCTGTAAAATATGTCATATTGTTAAATGTGCATTCTTGTAGAGAGGTATAGCAAGAAGAATGCATTGACTCCTGGAATGTTTTACATTCCTTAGGACATGGATTTAATTGACCCTTAATTTTGGGGGTCATAGGAGGCTTGGAGTAACATATCCATTCTGGTAAGTAGCCTCCTGCTGTTAGGGATCTGTAGGTAATGTATGCCATCTTATTATTACAATCTGTCATTTTAGTGTAAGAGATGGACTGATATGTAATGGTACCTCCCTCACATTCACATGGGGAACCCAACAGAGTGGCAGCCAGAGCCCTGGCATTGGAAGGGGGTTCAAAACCTCCCTCTCCTGCAGCAGTAGAATCACCATAATCCCAGCCGGGTGTAGTGGCTCATGCCTATAATCCCAGCGCTCCGGAGGCTGAGGTGGGAGGATCCTTCTGAGTTCAAGACCAGCCTGGGCTACAAAGTGAGCTCAAGGCCAGCCTGGACTGCATAGTGAGACACCGTCTCAAAAAATAATAATAATAATAATAATAATAATAATCCCATAGGGACGAGATCCAGGCTCCCGGTTTCATCAGCTGAAAAACAAGAGATGGAAAAAGTCTCTCAGGGGGCATTTTCATCCCTGGAATCATCTGTAAAATTATCCTCTATTTGTTGAATTTGATCTATTTGTTTAACCAATCATTCTGGGGGCCATCTTGAGGATTTCATCTCTTTAGAATAAATGCATACTGATCCTTGTCCCCATATAAGGGCTGGGTCTGGACCATGCCATGAGTTAGTCAGGGGGTCCCTCCATAGTACGGAAGCAAATTGCTTTGGTTTTCAGTATGCCAAAAATGGGTGTTTGCTGTTTGTCCAGCAGCATCCAAATTTTAAAAATTAAGGATGAATAAGGCATGAGATAAGATATTTCTAGGTGACCCCCTTTTGAAGTACTATTCCCCCTTTTTTATTTTATTTACAGTGAGTTTCAGGAAAAGGAGTGCCCTTTCAACTATGCTTTGACCCTGAGGGTTATAAGGTATGCCTTTTATATGATGAATATTAAGATGTTGACAGAAATGAGCAAAAGCAAAACTAGCATAGCCTGGACCATTATCAGTCTTTAGTTGTTTCAGGCATCCCAAAACTGATAAGGTAGTTAACATATGGCTAATCACATGTTTGGTAGCCTTACCAGCTTGGAGAGAGGCAAAAATGAAACCAATGTAGGTATCTATAGTCATATGAACATATTTAAGATTGCCAAACTCAGGAATGTGGGTGACATCCATTTGCCATAATGCATTGGGGATTAGTCCTCTGGGATTAACTCCAAGGTGTGGAACTGGGAGGTATGTGGCACGAGGGGCAATTTTTTACTATCTGTCTGGCTTGCTCTCTAGTGATCTTGTGCATAAATCAGAGGGTTTGGGCACTGAGATGGTGTAATTGATAATTTTTTGTGCTGATGTAACATTGTTATCATGATCATTTGAGCTAATGTTAGCTGAAATGCAGAGGGGAACTTGTGGTTGGGTGGCCAGGTCTGCTGCATGATTACTGTCAGCCAGGGGTCCTGGCAACCCGGAGTGAGCACATAATGTCCGATAAAGAAGGGGCAAGTTCTTTTCATAATGAGCACCTGTGTTTGCCTAAACAGTTCTCCTGTATTGAAGGCATTTCTGATTTGACCAGTTTTTTCTAGCAGGGGTACAGGGTGTGCGATGTAAGAACTGGTAGTATACAAATTTATAGGCTGAGTAGGAAATGCAGAAAAGGCTCCAGTGATAGCATGTAATTCCATGATCTGGGCTGATGTACTGTTTGTTTGGAAGGTTACAGTTTGGCCTTGAAAAATATAGGCTGCCAAGCCATTTGAGGAACCATCAGTAAATACTAATAAGGGATTTTTTAAATGGTTTGAATGATGTGACCATAGGGAAGATAAATGAGTATCTATTGGCAAATTCAACAAGCTTGTCTGGGGGATAATGGTTGTCTATAAGCCCCATGTAGGAAGCAAGAGCAATGGGCCAGAATTCAGTTGTTTGCATGAGCCAATCGATCTGTTGTTTGGTATAAGGCAGTACAATAGTATCTGCTCCTTGCCAAAATAACATTTTCCTTGTGTTCCCAAGATAATGAGGGTAGATATGGCCTGATAGTAGAGTTCAATGACCTTTTTAGGTGTGGCTCACAAGTGGACCCACATTAATGGTGTTGTCTCTCAGAAGACAATGGTTGGGGAGGGAGTGGTCTTGGATATGATAAATTTTAAGGGTTTACCGTAATCTATAAAAGTAATGGTCTGGGATTGGATAGTCTGTTCAACAGCATGTATGGCCTGTATTCTTTCTGGGGAGAGTTTACAAGGGGAGGTAGGGTCAGGATTACCACGTAAAATATCATAGAGGTGTTTTAACTCACTTTCTCTAAGCTTTAAGTAAGGCATGAGCCAGTTAATATCCCCAAGAAGTTTTTGAAAGTCATTTAACGTTTAAAGTTTGTCTAGCCTCAAATGTATCTTCTGAGAAGAGATCTGAGGTCCCCTCATTTGAAAACCCAAGTATGTGTATGGATCGGTAAGTTAAACTGAACTTTGTCAGGGGCTATCTCAAGTCCCTTGTCATGTAAGGCAGTCTTCAATGTATCATAGCATCCTAAGACTCTTTTGTCATTTTTTCCAGCTATCAAGATGTCATCCATATAATGAATGACATATATTTCTGGCCAGACTGTATTGCTGAAACAAAAAAAGACTGGCATAAGGCAGGGCTATTGGCCATGCCTTGTGGCAGGACTCACCATTGGAATCTTTGCATAGGTGCTCTAAAATTAGTAAGTGGTAAACTAAAAGTAAAACATTTTTGATCATCTGGATGTAGGGGGATAGTGAAGAAGCAATCCTTGAGATCTATGATAACCTTAAAAGAGCCCAAAGGTATAACAACAGGAGAAGGGAGGCCTGCCTGTAAGGCTCCCATCAAGACCATGGTCTTATTTACCGCTCTAAGGTCTTATAGCAATCACCATCTCCCTGATTTCTTTTTAATGACAAAGATGGGAGTGTCCCATGGGGAATTACTAGGAACTATATGGCCTGCTTCAAGCTGTTCCTACACCAGCTGTTGCACAGCCACTAGCTTTTCAGAAGTGAGAGGCCATTGATAGACCCATACAGGCTCTTCTGACAGCCATGTAATTTTCTTCACGGGGATCACAGGAAATTAAATGGCCCCTATGAAAAATGGCCCAATCCAACTCGGTTTATCTTTGGCACAGTCTCTATGGGCTCTGTCATTCCTGTATTGTTTTTCCAAGACCTTCACCAGGTGAATATCCACTATTTAGCATTTCAGCAGTGACAATGGCATTTGGGCTACCCATAATTCAACCTATTTGTGCCAGTAGATCTCTACCCCAAAGATTTATTGGTAATCCAGCTATGACATAGGGCTTTATTGTGCCTTGGTTGCCTTCTCTATCCTTCCAGGTTAGAAGTTTTGAACTTCTCTCTGGGTTTTGGTTTTGACCTATGCCTTTTAAATGACTCATGGTAACATCTAAGGGCCAGGTCAGAGGCAAGTCTTCCTTTTAACAATAGTAACATCTGCACCTGTTTCTATTAGGCCAGAGAATTCTTTATCATCTAGAAATAGTGACATAAGGGATTTCTGTGTGGAAATTATCTTAGCCCAATAGATATTTGAGAATCCAAATCCTTTATCACCTCATTGCTGGGAGATTATCTTATTAGGGGTTTGGATTAGAGGCAAGAGCAGCAACTGAGCAAATCTTTGCCCAGTAGTGACAGTACGAATGTATTTAGATGAGGACACCATGACCTTTATTTCTCCAGAGTAATCATTATCAACTATGCCTGGAAAAACTTGTAGTCCATTAAGCATTTCTGCTACTGTGTCCTATTATAAGGCCAAATGTAATCTTTGGTAAGGGTCCAAAAATTCCTGTAGGGAGGGCCTGAACCCCCATCTCAGGGGTTACTACTATGTGGCAGGACTCACCATTGGAATCTTTGCATAGGTGCTCTAAAATTAGTAAGTGGTAAACTAAAAGTGAAACATTTTTGATCATCTGAATGTAGGGGGATAGTGAAGAAGCAATCCTTGAGATCTATGATAATCTTAAAAGAGCCCTAAGGTATAACAACAGGAGAAGGGAGGCCTGCCTGTAAGGCTCCCATCAAGACCATGGTCTTATTTACCATGTTTGGTATAAGGCAGTACAATGTGGGTGGTGGAACTGAGGTCCAATCCTGTGCTCCCAGTTGTGGCTCTGAAGAGGTCTGAGATTGATTGTTATTTGCTTGAACAAAGCTGACCACCCCAAAGATTTGTTTTGGTTTGGGGACCTGGGGATGTCCCCCATTCCCATTTCCCTGCAATGGAGGCAACTCTTTTCCATTGGCCCTTTTGGATTTGCATTCATTAGCCCAGTGGTACCCTCTCTTACATCTAGGGCATAATCCTGGTGCTTTGGCTTTTGCTTTGACAATGGAATCTCTATTTTTGGAGTCCTTTTTGCAGTTCTTTACAAAATGACCAGTTTCTCCATAGGTAAAACATTTTTGTTTATTTTTTTGAGATAAGAATTGTTTAACTGTAAACCCTTGCAAGGCAGCAGCCATAGCGAGGCCTTATTGGTAAGCAGTTCCAATGTCAGAGCAAAGGTGTATATATCCTGTCATGTCTGTTTTCTTTTTATAAGGTCTAATAGCAGCCTGACAGGCAGTGTTACCATTTTCAAAAGCTAATGGCTTTACAAAGTCTGTACCTGCATCAGTATAGCCAAAAATTCTATCAGTGGCAGTAATCAAGTGATTAACAAATTCTGCAAAAGGTTCATCAGCCCTTGTTTTAATACTAGTGAGAGAGAAACTCATATTCCCCTTCGAGGCCAGTTTTCTCCATGCCCAATTAGCAGCCCTTTGAATTTGACTATAGAGCCCTGCATCAAACCGCACTTGGGCATCTCTATCTGCATAGCGGCCTTCTCCCACTAACATATCAAAGTTCCACCTATTGCTGGCTTGTATATTATGCCTGGAGGTATCTTTCCAATTTTCTACATATTCTGTTTTCCATAAAAGATTATCCCCTCCCAACAAGGTTGCTCGGGCTAATCCTTGCTGATCTCTAGGTGTGATCCAATTTTCAGCCACAGAATCCAAGATCTCGGTAGCATACGGGACTGTAGCTCCATATTGTGCAACTGCTATTTGTAATTCTCTTATCAGCTTGAAATGGAAACTGGAGTAGTGTCGGAAAACTCTGCCCTCTGCTTCCATCCTTTCGATCACAGGGAAAGCCTCCACATCATCTATCTCCAATATTGGGTCAGGCCAGGCGGTAAATTTAGATATCATGCCCCTGGGGGGTGGTCATTGAACAGGAGGAATCCGGGAGGAAACTCCAGGGGTTTGCATCACTTTCTATTTTAGACCTTTCTAATTGGGCCATTAACTCCTCATGTTCTTTTTCTAATGCAATCTTCTCTTTTAAAAGCTCAAATTTGTCTCTTGTTTTCTAGGGTTGGAAGCTGAACATGTTGGGGGATGTGGTAGGGCTGCTACAGTAAAGGGGAGGGCATGCATTGAGGGCTGTGCTGAGGGCTTTGTCTGCACTGGCCACCCGGGACTGCGCAGCACTGCAGTGTGCTGAGCCTGGAGGGCATTGGGCATTGACTGGCCAGTTATAATTATGGTGTCTTGTGACTTCCTCTACCAAACTATCCCAATCTATATTGTCATCGTCTATTTTAGCCTTTAAGGGTAATTCAGAGTAAAGTTTGGTGTTCAGCTTGGCTCCCTCTAAGTCATAAAGACTGAGTTTTTGTTTTGGAGGCTTGTCAGTCCTTGATGTTTGTGTCCCTTTGTCTTTAACCCCCAAGGCACCATTTATCTCTTCCTCATTATCGCTATCACAGGACAAAAGTTCCTTGTCTTTGTTAGGAGTCTTGGTCTTCTTTGTTAGCTCAGTTTTACCCTTGATATTTTCTCCTTGCAATATAATTTCACCTTTTTGAATAACATTAGAGATTTTCCGGATTGTTCTGTTTCTCAGATAAAATTTCATCTATTAAGCCCCAATAAGAAAAAGCAGTTACCGGGACCTTTTTGGGCCCAAACACATCAGACTAATCCTTAAGAGCAGCACCAACCCTTTTCCACCATTTGGCATCGATAGTCCCTTTAGTAGGAAACTGAGAACAAACTTCTTTTATATAATCAAAATATTGACACAATTGTTTAATTTCAACCTTTACTCTTCATGCCTTTCCTTATCATTCGATAAAGATCTTGTGTTAGCTCATTTCTTGTTCCATAATCGCTGTTCACTCACCAAGGTGCAGAAAATGCAGCAGATTCCCATGTGAACTTTCCCTCTTTTGCTTTCCCTCCATTCTGTTTTCTGCCAGCTTTCACAAACAGCATCGCTCACTGGATACCCCGTTCTCGAGCCCCATACATTGGGCACTACTTGTCCTGACCCACAGGTAAATCAATGGAGAGCCTAGAGGGGGATTGAGGATGAGAAAGGTGCAAGGAACGCAAAGAATGGAGACAAGACAGTGCTCTGATCAAGTCTCGTTTAATTTTTTTTAAAAAGGTGGCATATATATAGGATGTTAGGGAATGAGGTAGTTGGCTTCTGACAAGCCAGCAGGTAACCTAGCAACAGTGGGAAGTTCTAGTGAGACCGGAGGTTACAGGTAGAGGTAGTTCAAAACTTCTGCACGTGAAATCGCCAGAGTGCAGGCTCACTGGCATAACCACTGCACGGGCTAACCCACAGGGACATGTAACCTTGGAGAAAATAGAAACTTAACTCCTAGAAGACGTTAAGATGGCTGTTTTCTGTTGATATAAGATGATGGCAAATTACAGGGTCTTCCACACATGTGATTGAGTTTTCATCAATACAGCATGCAAGAGAACTTGGCTGCCACCTTCAGACTTGGCAAGTGCATTTCCCATGTACAGTAGATTACTGAAGAAACCTCCTTATTAAATATAATCTACCAAAGACTGAAAATTATACATGCCATATTAGTTCATCCGTGGCCCCCCAAAAAAATTCAGAACTAAAGACTGTCTCTAACATCAGCTGGTACAACATACTTGGTGTAATACAGATTATAAGCAAGATAATGCCCCCAAAATTACCAGGGAGGCCCTAAACCTGGATAGCTCTGGAACTTCTTCTTCCTGCCAATAGGTGGCCACAAGACTGGCAGTGAGGACACTGCTCTCTCACATACTTCCTTCTCATATATTTCCTCTCTCTGTCACCCAGTCCTACCGCAGAACCAGAGCAGAACTATGGGCCCACTTTCCAGAATGATATGAACTTCTGCACACTTTATTCTCTATCTCTTTTCTACAGGGTTAGAAAGGGAGGTGAGAAATGTGTAGAAGAACATAGAGAAAAACAGATTTCAAAACACAGGAAATGCATTGTGCAAAAATTTCACCATAGAAAGACTATAAAGATTAACAGAATCTGAGAATATGTACTATAAATGGAAACGTGTAAGGTTTTATTCATCAACTGTAGCCAGATGCTTCACTTTCTTAGTTGCCAGGTAAGGGTTACAATTCCTGTTGCTGCTGTTTTCTAAAAACAGCTGGTCATTGTGATACATATTGTAAGAACCAATCAAAGACAGCCAATTACCCTGCCCCTTGCTTGAAATGCCATAAAAATCTCCCTCCCTGAGCCCTCGATGTCTAATATTTTAGGAATGATCCTAATCAGTGCCTGATAATGTGAAATCAATCTGCCTCCAAATCCTCATTGTTGTTTAAGTGCTTTGACTTGCCATTGCAATAGGAAGTAAGAGAATAGTGGAAATGACATAAGTTTGTATTTCTTGATAAAATATATATTTGGGTCCATTCTTTCTCTATGCTGCCTAAAGATGAATAATAAAACTAATGTCAACTTCCCGGGATCCTTGGGGCTGGTTGCAAGATGATCATTCAGAATATTTGTACCTTCTTTTGTACATCTCTTCCCAAAATCCAGTGTCAAAAAAAATATTCTTGTATCTTAAGTTTCATTACCCATGCAGGAGACCTCAGTGGCCATGGGAGGTGCAGAATGAGCACTTGACTACTGAGAACTCAACCGCAATTTCCACTGCCACATCTAAGCACAGGGTAAGCTCTGCTAGCTTCACTGGCTGCTATAATTTTTTTGTGATGCACTAAACATACATATTCACTTTTGATTCTATTAAAAAACAATCTTGGCAGGCTGACTAGGGCAGAGCCTGATGCCAGCCCCTTCAGGTGTGCAGGCAGGGAGACAAGAAGAGCCAACGTGCCTCCCCATTACCCCGGTAAGCAACCAGCTGATCTGAGGAATACAGGCCGTGATGATAGCTAACGAGGAAAAAGTACAACTTAATGCTTGAAGTGTCCAGTGTTTCACTGACTTTGCAGGCTTAAAGCTGGTAATCTGACCAGAGGATAACAAAACACAATGTAGTATCTATGTAGAATCTCCTTCTGAATGTGGTGGCCATTGTTAATTCCCTATTTTCTTGTTTCAAAACCCTGTATCATTCTTTGTCGGTGTCGCTCCCGGCCGGCAGGAACAGCACGCAACAGGGTTTCGTGGTGGACAAGCTTTTCTTTATTTGTCTTCCTCACAGTCTGCCCCGGGATCCTACCCGGCCAAAGCCTCAACCGGTCCGCTCTCCGCGGCTCCTTCCGTGCTTCTTCTCTACAGTCTGTCCCGAAGCCTCTACCGGTCCGCTCTCCGCGGCTCCTTCCGTGCTTCTTCTCTACAGTCTGTCCCGAAGCCTCTACCAGTCCGCTCTCCGCGGCTCCTTCCGTGCTTCTTCTCTACAGTCTGTCCCGAAGCCTCTACTGGTCCGCTCTCCGCGGCTCCTTCCGTGTTTCTTCTCTACAGTCTGTCCCGAAGCCTCTACCGGTCCGCTCTCCATGGCTCCTTCCGTGCTTCTTCTCTCGTGGCGGGAGAGGCACTCACTTTTATAGGGTTACAGTGGCCAATCAGTTCAAAGCGCGCGATGTGGGCTGATTGGCTAACATCAGTTGTTGCTAGGCAGACTATCTTACAGAGCGGGTTGTTTACCAAGCAGGAAGCAGGAGATAAGCGCCATCTTAGCACACTCGATGGGAGGGGTAATCTAGTTCAGGCTTTGCTCTTTCTTACAGGCCTCACGTCCGCCAAGTAAGGCGACCGGGCTCGGCCGCAGCTCCCAACATCTCCCCCTATTTTATTTTACAAGAACGAGCACATCGCAGCCCGTCCTGGATCGAGCGTAGAGGCCTACGCCCTGTATCTGAGGCCCACCGCAGGCCTTTGGGTTGGAACCCGGGCGGCCGTCCCAGGGTCCACCAAGGCCTTGAGGCCCTCGTCCTTTTTTCCAGGGCCAGGAACGAACTGGACGGAACCTGGATGCACATAGGCATGCGCTCATGCCACTCCGTGTGATCCCCTCGGAGAGGCATCTAGACTCTGGGCAGAATCTAGCAATCCAGCGGCTTTCGTGCGATGTGGGGTAGGGCCTGGCTTAGGTCGAGTCATGCTGGGGAGGCACGCTCTTACCCGTCATTGACTCACCCACCCTGCTACATGTTGTTGTCTAGGGAGGAGAATGTGGGAAGCCTGTCACTTTTAAACGTGGTCGTAGGCCATGCGAGCGGGCCATGCGTATGCCTGGGGGTCGTTTTGCCTGTTCTGGACCGCTGCCAGAGCAGCATGGGCAACCATGTGGACCTGACGTCGGGCCGCCACAAGGCGTCCATTAATAAACAATGTGACCCATCTGAGCAAGAATGATCCTATAAGTAAAAGCAGAAGCAGGGAGCAGATAGCACTCCCAGTGTAGAGGGCAGCCCTTTTTTGGCTCATCTTGACTTTACGTCTACGGCTGGTCCCTGGTGGGGCAAGTCTGGTCTTCGGCCGATGGACTTGTCGCACGTGTCAGTCTCTCTGGGACCCACAGTGGTTCCCGTCCCGGTTCCTGCGGAAAAACACAAACCGCACCTCGGTTCCAGCTGATTACCGGATCCGGGCCCATCCATTGTCCTGTTAGGACATCTTTCCATTTCACCCATCCCTTATTGCTAGGAGATGGACTAGAATGCTCCATAGCTGGTGAGCGGTTATTATTGTTTAAATTTTAAAAATTGTATGTGAACAGTGCCATAGATAACCGTGCCTTTGGAGGCAGGCCTTGGCTTACTCCCCCTCTTTGTTTATATAAAACTTCTTTGAGGCTTTTGTGAGCTCTCTCAATAATTCCTTGACCTTGAGGATTGTATGGGATACCATGCTTTAATTGTCTGCCATTGATCTTAAGCAAAAGCATGGGCCTCTTGTCAAGAGTCATGTGGAGTACTGGAACCTCTTATGGAGGCTGGGGAGCAGCAGGAGCTGTGCTATCCTGTCCCCCTCATTAATTACCATAGTACCTACAAGAGTTTGAACCATAATGTTAATATTTCCTGTATAATCTGAGTCTATGACCCCAGGGATCACGGTGAGACCCCGAAGGGCCGTGGAGGACCTTCCGATTACTAGGCCAACTGTATTTTCAGGCAGCGGTCCCTTGAAGGTGGTTTCGACCACCTGAACACCCATGTCGGGCGCTAATATGAGTCTGGAGGCGACACAGAGGTCCACGCCTGCTGACCCAGGGGTAGCCCTTGTGGAAGGCTGCCACCCTGTGTTGTTCTGTCTCGGGGGTGGGGGCCCGCCGGCGAGGAGAGCCCCCTCTGGCCGTTTTTTGGCTCGTTAACATCTCGGCCACAAATACGATTTCCTTGAGCATCATAGACTGATCTGCAATCCTCTGCCTTATGTGGGCCCTTTCTGCATCTCCCGCAGACGCCATACGATCCCTCGTTTTTGGGGCGAGGCCTGGCGCTTGTGTTATTCGGGCAGTCGCGTTTGATATGCCCTGGGTCCCCACAGCTGAAGCACCCCTTGGCCTTGCGCTCTTTCCTCGGCCCTCGAGGGCCCTTTTGTTGTACTGCCACGGCTAGGAGGGCCGCAACTCCTGAATGGGAAAGTGGCCCCCCTATTTCTCTGCATATTCTGATCCAGGCGTTAAGGTCCTTATTCTTATGTGGGGCTATTGCTGCTTTACATTCTTTTGTACACTGTTCAAAAATTAACTGCCTGATGAGCGGACGAGCCACATCCTGGTTGGAAAATATTTTATCGGCAGCATCCTGCATCCTGGCCACAAAGTCAACGAATGGCTCCGTGGTGCCTTGAACTATTTTTGAAAGACATAGGGAGGCTGTTTCAGCACCACTTACCTGATTCCAGGCGCGAAGCCCTATGGCATTAATTTGTTCATAAACAGCGCCGGGGAACTAGGTCTGATCATCTGCGTGTTGGCCTTCTCCCATAAGCATATCCTTATTCCATCCCCGGTTTCCCCGGCTGGCATTTCTCTCAGCCTGTTCGGCGGAGAACTCCGCATACCAGGCTCGCCAGTCTAGGTAACTACCCGAGGGCAGGCAGGCTTTTGCCAACTGGACCCAATCTGCGGGGGTAAGGGGCCCAGCGGATAGGTTCTCCAGCATGGCAATGGTGTATGGGGCAGTGGGTCCGAAGGTTGTAACAGCACTCTTAAGTTCTCTGATCTGTTTTATCTCAAAGGGTTCCCACACATTACGTCCCTGGCCTAGCGCCATTTGTACAGGATATATCCCATAGGGGCCGCTATCTATCCCTGGGAACGGGTGGTCTTCATTAGACACACGACCCCCACGCCACAGCTGTCTGTGGAAATAACGTCCCGCCGGCGGCGGAGCATCATAAGATGGCGGCCGCGGTTGGGTAGAAAATGGCGGCCTAGGCATTACTTCCTGTACTGGCTGAAGAGGGGGGAAGTCCCAGGCAGCGGCCTCGTGGCGAGGGACCGCTTCCGGGAACGAGTTCCAGGGCGGAGCAGAAGGTTCTGTCTCCCTCCCCTGCCAGGGGGCGCTCAGAAGCTCTCTGCTTTTTCGTAAGCCTAGTTGAGGGGAGCGCAGTTCTCGGCGCAACACGGCGAAAAAGCCGTGTGCCTCCCTATCACTTGGCTTAGCCTCCCGGCAGTCGGCCCTTCTGGCCTCCCCGTCATTCAAGTCTCGCTCTTCCTCGGAGTCTGACGACTCCGAGGCTTGAGCCCTGTCTTCCTCTTCTGTACCTTTGTCCTCCTTGATGGACCCCTCTCGGGAGCTCCTTGACTGTGCCTGTTCAAACACCTCACGTACTTCTACAAGTTCTTGAGAGCTCCCCCCGTAACTACCCTCACTCTTAGCGCCGCTACTTGGCATGTTTCCCATTTTTTTTTTTTAATATGTTACTCACCGTGTGAGGCCCAAGGAATCCGCCACTTACGCGTGAGCCTGAGAGGAGTCTACAAACCCTGTAGGTGCGCGCCACCCAGGGCCCAGGTTTATCCTCTACTCACCTGTCCTGCAGCACTGTACTGGAGAATGCAGTCCACCGCCGCGTCTCGGGGTTGATCAGTCCCCGTACGGGCCACCAGTTGTCGGTGTCGCTCCCGGCCGGCAGGAACAGCACGCAACAGGGTTTCGTGGTGGACAAGCTTTTCTTTATTTGTCTTCCTCACAGTCTGCCCCGGGATCCTACCCGGCCGAAGCCTCAACCGGTCCGCTCCCCGCGGCTCCTTCCGTGCTTCTTCTCTACAGTCTGTCCCGAAGCCTCTACCGGTCCGCTCTCCGCGGCTCCTTCCATGCTTCTTCTCTACAGTCTGTCCCGAAGCCTCTACTGGTCCGCTCTCCGAGGCTCCTTCCGTGCTTCTTCTCTACAGTCTGTCCGGAAGCCTCTACCGGTCCGCTCTCCGCGGCTCCTTCCGTGCTTCTTCTCTACAGTCTGTCCCGAAGCCTCTACTGGTCCGCTCTCCGCGGCTCCTTCCGTGCTTCTTCTCTACAGTCTGTCCCGAAGCCTCTACCGGTCCGCTCTCCGCGGCTCCTTCCGTGCTTCTTCTCTCGTGGCGGTAGAGGCACTCACTTTTATAGGGTTACAGTGGCCAATCAGTTCAAAGCACGCGATGCGGGCTGATTGGCTAACATCAGTTGTTGCTAGGCAGACTATCTTACAGAGTGGGTTGTTTACCAAGCAGGAAGCAGGAGATAAGCACCATCTTAGCACACTCGATGGGAGGGGTAATCTAGCTCAGGCTTTGCTCTTTCTTACAGGCCTCACGTCCGCCAAGTAAGGCGACCGGGCTCGGCCGCGGCTCCCAACAATTCTTGTTTAGTTTGGTTGAGTTTTATCTTTGATTTTGTTGTATCTGATGGCCTAGGCAGCTATTTCAAAGCTAAGATGTATTATGACAGATTGATAAGATTTTGTCACAATGAGGAAGACAAAGGAGAAAAGAGGCCTTTATTGCAGGCTCATGTGCAAACAAAGAAGTGGAGATGCTTTTATCAGGTCTGGCTGGGGGAGGAGTTTGGGAGATGTGCAAAATGACACATTAACCACTGACTTGAAGGAACATGTGCACATGCAAAACAGGAAACATAAAGATTTACTGGGAACTGAGGGTGGAGCACTTGGGTGGTTGTGGAGTCTTGGGATTGAAGAGGGCTCAGTGCACATGCAAAAGGAGAGTGGGAGGTTTATTTCTGGAACTACAAGGAGTTCGTGGAATTTACTCTTGGAAAGGTAAGTTGCTTCTCTGCACCCCATACCAAATTGGTCAGATGTCATGTTAGAGATAGCTAAGCCTCAGGTTGGCAGAATCTATCAGCCATGTTGGATTTACTATAATATTGTTTTGAAGTCCTGTATTGCATTCACCATTTGGTTTTTATTAGTTTTATTCTGCTTGTCTTTTGTTTAATTTTCCTATGTCTGAAGGTCTGGTCAGCTATTTTGAAGATAGCAAGAGGGATTATGGTAACCATTGTTGATTTCCTATTACCTTGTTTTGAAATCCTGTGTCACACTGTCTTGTTTTGATTGGCTTAATTCTGTTTTATTTTGCTTGGTTTTATTCTCTCTAAATTAAAATTTTAATAAACAAAAGAAAGGGTTGTTGTTTCCTCCTCCCTCTTTTTTCTTTTGTATTGGTCACAACATTGTACTCAAATTTCCAACAGTGCTTAAGAGGAAAAATGTGCACTGAGACCAGTGTGCACTTGTGGTCATATGAAGCATGATCTGGATGTGGTACCTACCTCTGAGAGAAGATACTGCGAAACGGTAACTGCACAACTTGTCCCTCAATGGTGGGAACAGACAGATGGCTCAATATCTTGGTAAGCCCCATTGTGAGGTCGAAGGCGCTGCACTATGTGTCCCTACAGCCACTGATCCACAATGACTGCCTGAGCCAAAACAATGAACTGAACAAGCCAATTTGTATCCAGATATATTAAAAGAAGCCAATCAGAAATCTCATCTTTAAAGTGAACTACAGACTTACATACTAAGTCACATAAATGGGAATGTCCTTTGTGTGCAGGCTTTATCTAGTTCTCACCATTGACTGTTTTTACTTGCAATCTGTGTGAGATCCTAAATAGCTTTGCAATAATGACCTGGGGTCCCACATTGATGCACATGTCACAGATCTCACAAAGTATGTGTGCTGTGAGAGTAGGAGTTGATTCTTGCTCCCCATGTACCGAAAGCTACACCTCTCCTGTCATCACACCATCACCATTGTGACTGTTTCTCCAGCACTTTGTGGAACTAAGTCCTCTAAGTTAGAGGTTAGTGACTGGCCGAGATGAAAAATAGGGTTCCTCATGATCTAAAGTCCAATATAGTTCTCAACATAGGTTCACACTTCGAATTCTTTATATTTTTCCTCAAAGTTATAAACTTCATGTCCCCAAAACTTTCTGTTTAGTGAGTACATACTTTAAGTCACAAGATATCACAAATAAAGCTATTACTAGAATTAGGAACAGCAAGGCTTGCACTAAGGGCAGGTGCTGCCTACTCTTTCACAGTCAATTGCATGTGAAACCCCTGCATTTGTGGAAAACCTGTGGGTTTTACAATTGTCAGGACAGGGAGATATGGTGGATTCCAGAAACACCATGGGCAATAACTGTGCATAGCTACAATGACCCCGCAACTGTTTCTTGTTTATTAGCCAAAGTTCACACTGGCCACTGGGTTATTCAATCAGTTTGACATCATTTTCTCCAATGCTTCCTGTCTGTGAGGGTTTTGGGTTACTTAGGGTCTGTGGCATCTAATGGCTGTTGCTGTGCAGTGCTGCCATAGACAGTGCTGCTTTCACACAACCCCCTGTATAAGCACCAGTTGCCCTTCCAGAAAAAAAACACAAAATGGTTAGCCTCTTTAATTTGCTTTCAGCACTCTGGGAAAATGAGGAAAGAGGGAAGTACATTTGAGCCTAGCTTAGGTAAGTTTTCTTTTTTTTTTTATTTAAGAGGAAAAAGAGAAAAACACAAAACAAACCAAAGCGGTGTAAGGGTACACGTAATACAGAACTACAATAAAACAAAACAAAACAAACAACAAAAAAAAATAACAGTAAGAAATCACCTGTTAGTAGATTACATATTATCATCTTGAAAATAGTTCCTCAAATCACAGTATCAAAGAATACAAGGTGGACATTCAAACAGGGAGATTGCAAACAGCTGTGTTCAATGATCCAAAAACATTGATATAGTCAGCTATTTAACACCCCTAAACACACTTGCTGTTATATCCGTTAGAGCTCTTTTTCTTTTTTTTTTTCCCCTCTCTTTTTTACAACAAAATTTACACATTTTGGATTTTATTACCCCTTAGTGCTTATTACTTTTTTTGGCGGGGGGGAAGAATACAGTCAAATATGGCAAAACAAAGCTGTCAGTCAATACCAAGGATAGACATAGCACATGGTGTAGAACAGAGTACAAGTTTATCAACAATGGTTATCAACGTTGTCCCTTGTTTCCTTAAAAAGAATTGTCTATCTCATCAGATATTATAAAGTTGGACAAAACAGTAGAGAACAAGACCAATAAAACTTAGGCATTGTAAACATTACAGGACTTCCAAAGAAGACAATAGTCAAACCAGAATGGGTATCTTAGTGAATCTTATTGTCTTCAAAGTAGTTGCCTATGTCTTCAAACTTGATACTATCATATAGAATGGAACAGAGTCTAATCAGTCAAAACAAGATCGTGGGAGTATTATAAGACTTCAAAACAAGTTAATAGGAAATCAAAAAGAGTTACTATTTATATATCCTAATTTTTTGAATTTTTTCTTTAATTAAGACAAACATAAGAAATGACTAAATAATTTTTTTAAAACAATAAGGGGGAGATTGAGATAAAACAGGACATAACAATATAACAATAGAGGTCACAGCATGACTATTTCAACAACCTAGTACTTCACCACCATTTAACCTGACTTAATAGTAGTTACCATAGTGTCTTTTTCCTTGAAATATTTGGATAAAACTTCATATACTCTAGCTTCAAATATTTTCATATCAAGAAGCCCAGAATGAAGCCTTTCTAATTAATGAGTGAAAACTTTATAAGGCTCCAAGGCCACATAATGGGGAATCATGATTACCACATATTTTTATATATTTGAATCATTACTTACATTAGGGAAATTATTTGGTATTCACACATGCGAGATTGATTTATTTCACTTATGAGTATGGTCTCAAGCTGCGCCCATTTATTGATAAATATCTCAATGTGATCCTTCTTTATAGCTGAATAATACTCCATTGTATAGAAATACCACAACTTTTTTATCCATTCCTCAGTTGATGGACACTTGGGTTGTTTCCAAGATCTGGCGATTACAAATTGTGCTGCTATAAACATAGGTGCACATATATCACTGTGGTATGATGCTTTCAGTTCTTCTGGGAATATGCCTAGAAGTGGAATAGCTGGAATAAATGGGATTTCCAGACCCAACTTTTTGAGAAATCTCCAGACAGATCTCCACAAAGGCTGTACCAGTCTACACTCCCACCAGCAGTGCAGGAGAGTTCCTTTTTCCCTACAGCCTCTCCAGCATTTGTTGTCGGTTTTCTTGATCTTGGCCATTCTTTCAGGAGTGAGATGGTATCTCAGTGTGGTTTTAATTTGCATTTCTCTAATGACCAATGATGATGAGCATGTTTTCATGTATTTATTTGCCATTTGCATTTCTTCATCTGAGAATTGCATATTCATCTCACATGCCCATTTTTGGATTGGATCTTTTAATTTTGGGGATCTGAGTCTTTTTTAATTCTTTATATGTTTTAGACAAGAGGCCCTTGTCTGAGAGAGAGTTCACTAAAATCTTTTCCCAGTTTGTGGGTTTTCTTTTCACTATGCTGGAGATTTCTTTTGACATGCAGAAACTTTTTAATAAGAAGTGGTCCCAGTTATTGATTCTGGGAAGTATTTCCCATGCAGTTTGAGTCCTGTTCATGAATTCTTTACCTACTCCTATGTCTCCAAGGTTTCTACCTAATTTGTCTTCCAATAGATTTAGTGTTTCTGTTTTAATATTCAGATCTTTGACCCATTTAGATTTTGATTTAGTACATGGTGATAGACATGGGTCTAGCTTTAGTTTTTGGCAAATGGAGAGCCAGTTTTTCCAGCACCATTTATTAAAGAGACTGTCGTTCTTCCAGTGAACCTGCTTGGCTCCTTTATCAAAGATAAGGTGGTTGAGTGTGTTTGTAGTTGTGATTGTATCTTCTAATCTATTCCACTGATCTTCGGCACTGTTTTGATTCCAATACCATGTTGATTTTACTACTGTTGCTTTGTAGTATAATTTCAAGTCAGGGATTGTGATGCCTCCTGCATTGTCTTTGCTGCTTAGAATTGCCTTTGTGATTCTAGGTCTCTTCTGGTTCCAGATGAAATTTAGGAGTGATTTCTCTAGATCTATAAGGTATGTTGATGGTATTTCTATTGGGATTGCGTTGAATCTGTATAACAGTTTTGGGAGAATGGCCATTTTCACAATGTTTGTTCTTCCTATCCATGAGCAAGGGATGTCTTTCCATTTTCTGAGATCATCTTCAATTTCCTTTTTCAGTGTATTATAATTTTCACTGTATAAGTCTTTCACTTCTTTCATAAGAGTAAGTCCTAAATATTTCATTTTTTTGCTTGCTAATGTGAATAGTCCAGTTTCTCTTATTTCCCTCTCTGTAATTTTGTTGTTCGTGTATAGGAATGCTATTGATTTCTGAGTATTGATTTTGTATCCAGCCACATTACTGAATTTATTTATTGTATCTAAGGGTATTTCAATGGAGTTTAGGCGGTCTTCTATGTAGAGTATCATGTCATCTGCAAACAATGATAATTTAACTTCTTCTTTTCCTATCTTTACCCCTTTTATTTCTCTTTCTTGCCTAATTGCTCTGGCTAGTACTTCCAGTACTATATTAAATAGGAGTGGTGATAAAGGACATCCTTGTTTTGTGCCCGATTTTAAAGTAAAGGCTTTCAATTTTTGGCCATTTAGTATGATGCTGGCTGTTGGTTTGTCATAAACGGCCTTTATTATATTGAGGTAAAGACCATTTATTCCAATTTTCTGTAAAGTTCTTATCATGAATAAGTGTTGGACTTTATCAAAGGCTTTTTCTGCATTTATAGAAATGATCATGTGATTCTTATTTTTGGCTTTATTGATATGGTGGATTACATTTATTGATTTGCGTATGTTGAACCATCCTTGCATTCCTGGGATGAATCCCACTTGGTCATGGTGTATAATCTTCATGATGATTTGCTGGATCCTATTTGCCAATATTTTATTGAGGATTTTTGCATCTGTGTTTATTAGGGAGATCGGTCTATAGTTCTCTTTTATAGTTGGGTCTTTCTCAGGTTTTGGTACTAGAGTAATATTTGCTTCCAGGAATGACTTAGGAAGGATTGCTTCCCTTTCAATTTCATTGAATAGTTTGAGGAGTGTTGGCATTAGGTCTTCTTTATATTTCTTGTAGAATTCTGCAGTGAATCCATCTGGGCCTGGGCTCTTCTTGGTGGGTAAGGCCTTAATTACATTTTCAAGTTCATTAGCAGAGATTGGGTTTTTCAACAGTTTTATACCCTCTTGATCTAGCTTTGGTACTTCATATGCTTCTAAGAATCTGTCTATTTCTTCTGTGTTATCAAACTTTTGAGAGTAGAGGTTTTCGAAATAGGTGTTGATGATCCTCTGTATTTCTATTGGGTCTGTAGTGATTTCTCCTTTTTCATTTCTTATTGCATGAATTTGAGCTTTTTCTTCCCTTTTTTTAATAAGGTTGGCTAGGGGCTTATCGATTTTATTTATTCTTTCAAAGAACCAACTCTTTGATTCGTTGATTCTTTGGATTGTTTTCTTAGTCTCTATTGCATTGATTTCTGCTCTGATTTTTATAATTTCCTCTCTTCTTTTGGCTTTGGGCTTGACTTGCTCTTCTTTTTCTAGCTGTTTGAGGTGTAGCATCAAGTTATTTATTTGTATTCGTTCTGTTTTCCTGATGTGGGGACTCAGTGCAATAAATTTTCCTCTCAGAACGGCTTTCATTGCATCCCACAGATTCCAGTAAGTTGTATCTGCATTTTCATTTTCTTTTAGGTATGGTTTAATTTCTTCTTTAATTTCTTCTGTGACCCACTGATTACTCAAGAGTGTGTTATTTAGTTTCCATGTGTTTGCGGAATTTTTGCTGTATCTTTTGTCATTAATTTCTAATTTCAGAGCGCTATGATCCGATAACATGCAAGGGATGATTTCAACTCTTTTGCATTTGCTTAAATATGTTCTGTGAGCTAATATATGGTCTATTTTAGAAAATGATCCATGTACTGCTGAGAAGAATGTGTATTCTGATGTTGTTGGGTGGAACATTCTGTATATGTCTATCAAACCCATTTGTTCACAGGTGTGATTCAGTTCTGTTATTTCTTTGCTCATTTTCTGTCTGGTTGATCTGTCCCTCGGTGTCAATGGCGTATTAAGGTCTCCTGTTACAATTGTGTTACTGATAATTTGAGTTTTCATTTCTGTTAATAGTTGTTTTATATAACTGGGTGCTCTGGAGTTTGGTGCATATATATTTAAGATAGTTATCTCTTCCTCTTGGAGTTTTCCCCTTACGAGTATGTAGTGACCTTCTTTGTCCTTTATGGTCATTGTTGGTTTAAAGTTCACATTGTCTGCAAACAGAATGGCTACTCCTGCCTTTTTTTGGATTCCTGCTGCATGAAGAATTGTTTTCCATCCTTTGACTTTCAGTCTGTGAGTATCCTTCTGGGTTAGATGGGTTTCCTGTAAAAAGCATATGGTTGGATTTTGTTTCTTGATCCATTCTGCTAGTCTGTTTCTTTTGATTGGTGCATTGAGACCATTTACATTAATGGTTATTACTGTTAAATGCTGGTTAATTGTAGGAATGTTATCTCTCTGCTGTTGCATCTTTATCTTTCTGTTCTGTTTAATTATTTGCTTTGCTTAGTGGTTTTTTCCTTTGTGTATCTAAACTGTCTTTCAATATTTTTTGCAGGGTTGGTTTGGTGTTCATGAAGTTTTTCAGCTGTTCTTTGTCATGGAAGTATAGTATTGCACCATCTATTTTGAATGATAGTTTTGCAGGATATATCAGTCTCGGTTGGAAATCATTTTGCTTTAGGATCTGGAATACTTCACTCCATGCTCTTCTTGACTTTATCGTTTGTGCTGAGAAGTCTGCTGTGATTCTGATAGGTTTTCCTTTATAAGTGATCTGTCTTTTCTCTCTGACAGCTTTTAATAATCTATTCTTGTGTTGGATTTCTGGGATGGTGATTATTATATGTCTGGGTGTAGTTTTATTTTGGTTATGACTGGAGTTCTATATGCTTCACTGATCCTGATGTCAGTTTCTGATCTCATGCTTGGGAAATTTTCAGCTATTACTTCTCTAAATATCCTCCTGACATCCTTCATGTTGTCTCCCTCTCTTTCATTAATCCCTATCATTCTTATGTTATTCTTCTTTGCATCGTCTTGCAGTTGTTGAATTGTTGTTTCCTGATTCCTTGTTATTTTCAAAAGATCTTTCCTTTCCTGTTCACTAGCTGCAATCCTGTCTTCAAGGTCTGAAATTCTATCTTCACTTTCCTTAAGGCGGTTTTTACAACTTTCAGTGGAGTTTTTTATTTCCTGTATATCTCTGTGCATCTGCATTATGTATTCTGTTTGTTTCTTATATTGCTCGTCTAGGGATTCTATCTTTTTGTTTAGTTCCTCCAATTTTTTATCTGTCTTTTCTTTAGATATATTTAGAATCTCTTTCATTTCTTTTATCATTTCTTCTTTTATCTGGGAGATTATTTCGAGTTTGAATTTCTTTAAAGCTTCCTGGAGTTGCTTGTCAATTTTAGTGGCTATTGTGTCCGATATATGAGGTGGATGGGATATATTTTCTTCTATATACATTGCTCCTAGGGTTTCTTGAGATGGGCTGGAGGTTTGAGGTTGTAATTTGGTCTTTTGTTTTGTCATTTTCCTGTATTTGTGTGTTTCAAGTGTTATTTGAAAGCTTCCTCAGGATCTGTTGGAAATCCCCTTCTATCTTTGCAGCTACTGAGACTCTGGCACCACGTTACCCCAAGCCACTGGGCCTGCAGAACCAATGGCCCTCCTCTGCCTGCTCAGAACTCTGCAGTTCCAGACAAGCTGGGCCTCAGGGACACTGTGCGCCCACCTGCCCCTTGGAAGCTCCACAGTTCTTCAATCGCAGCCAGGTTAGGGTACTCACCACAGGCCGCAGTGCTTCAGGAACCTGTGGACCCTCCCTGGTTGCAGAGATATCCACAGTCCTCCAGACACATGGAGAGGCCGATGCAGGCACCCCAAATCTGCCCAGCTCCTCCTCTGCAGACCAATGGCCAGGCGCGGCAGCTAAACAGGCTCGAATGATATGCTCTTGAGCAACCAGTGGATCACAGACAAAATTACCAGAACCTGTGGGATGCAATGAAATCAGTCATCAGAGGAAAATTTATTGCACTGAGTTCCCACATCAGGAAAACAGAATGAATAAATAAATAACCTGATGCTACACCTCAAACATCTAGAAAAAGAAAAGCAAGTCAATCCCACAGTCAAAAAAAAGGGAGGAAATCATAAAAAATCAGAGCAGAAATTAATGCAATAGAGTCTAAGAAAACAATCCAAAGAATCAATGAATCAAAGAGTTGGTGCTTTGAAAGAATAAATAAAACTGATAAGCCCCTAGCCAACTTTATGTACAAAAGGGAAAAAAAAGCTCAAATTTATGCAATAGGAAGGAAAAAGGTAAAATCACTATCAACTCTGTGGAAATACAGATCATCAACACTTATTTCCAAAGCCTCACTCTCATAGGTTCCACAACCCATACAAAGAAACACACAAAGTACCATAGCTGGGTCAAGAAGATGCAAAACTGCTGAATAACCCAATCTCTACTAATGAAATTGAAAATGTAATTCAGTCCCTTCCTACAAAGAAAAGCCCATGCCCAGACAGATTCACCAGGGAATTTTACAAGACATAATTAAGAAGAATTAATGCCAACACTCCTCAATCTCTTCAATGAAATCAAAAGGGAAGCAATTCTTCCTGAGTCATTTCTGGAATCAAATATTACTCTGGTACCAAAACTTGAGAAAGACCACACTAAAAAAGAGAACTACAGGCCAATCTCCTTAATGAACATAGATGCAAAAATCTTCAATAAAGTATAAGCAAGCAGGATGCAGAAAATCATTAAGAAGATTATAAACCACAACCAAGTGGGATTCATCCTGGGCATACAGGGATGGCTCCACATACCTAAATCAAAAACGTAATCCACCGTATCAATAGAGCCAAAAGTAAGAATCACATGATCATTTCTATAGATGCAGAAAAAGCTTTTGATAAAGTCCAACACTCATTCATGATAACAACCTTACAGAAAATTGGAATAGATGGTCTTTACCTCAGTATGATGAAGGCCATCTACAATGAACCAACAGCCAGAATCATATTAAATGGCAAAAACTGAAGGCCTTTACCTTAAAATCAGGCATGAGACAAGGATGTACCTTATCACCGCTCCTATTTAACATAGTCCTGGAAATACTAACCAGAACAATTAGACAAAAGAGAGAAATGAAAGGGGTAAAGATAGGAAAAGAGAACATTGAATTACCATTATTTGAAGATGGCATGATACTCTACATACATAGAAGACCCCCAAAACTCAATTGAAAAGCTCCTAGATATAATAAATAAATTCAACAATGTAGCTGATTGAAAAATCAGTACACAAAAATCAATAGCATTCCTATACACTAACCACAAAATCACTGACAGAGAAATAAGAGAAGCCACACCTTTCACACTAGCATCCAAAATAATGAAATACTTAGAAACTAATCTCACATAAGAAGCAAAGGTCTATACAGGGAAAATAATACTACCCTGAAATCAAAGAGGATCTCAGAAAATGGAAAGGCATCCTTTGTTCATGGATATGAAGAATAAATATTGTGGAAATGACCATTCTCTCAAAACTGCTATACACATTCAATGCAATCCCAATGAAAATACCATCAGCACACCTCATAGAGCTAGACAAATCATTCCTAAAATTCATCTGGAACCAGAAGAGACCTGGAATAGCAAAGGCAATTCTAAGCAGTAAAGCCAAAGCAGGAGGCCTCCAATCCCTGACTTGAAGTTAAACTACAAAGGTACTATAGTAAAATCAACATGGTGCTAGAATAAAAACAGATCTGAAGATCAATGGAATTGATTAGAAGATACAACCACAACTACAAACACACCCAACCACCTTATCTTTGGTAAGGGGGCCAAATATGCTCACTGGAAGAATGACAGTCTCTTTAATAAATGGTGCTGGAAAAACTGGCTCTCCATATGTCAAAAACTAAAACTAGACCCATGCCTATCACCATGTACTAAAATAAAATCTAAATGGATCAAAGATCTGAATGTTAAAACAGAAACACTAAATCTGTTGGAAGACAACGTAGGTAAAAATCTTGAAGCCATAGGGGTAGATAGAGGATTCATGACCAGGAATCAACCTGCACAGAAAATACTTCCCAGAATCAATAACTGGGATCACATCTTATTAAAAAGATTCTGCATGTCAAAGAAATCTCCAGCATAGTGAAAAAGAACCCCACAAACTGGGAAAAATCTTAGTGAATTGTCCCACACAATGGACTTCTGTCTAAAACACATAAAAAGTAAAAAAAATCAGACCTCTGAAATTCAAAGACCCAATCCAAAAATGGGCATCTGAGATTAATACACAGATGTCAGATGAAGAAATACAAATGGCAAATAAATACATGAAGAAATATTCATCATCATTAGTTATTAGAGAAATGCGAATTAAAACAACACTGAGATTCCATCTCACTCCAGAAACAATGGCCAGGTCCAAGAAAACTATCAACAACAAATGCTGGAGAGGCTGTGGGGAAAATGGAACTCTCCTGCGCTAATGGTGGGTGGGAGTGTAGACTGGTTCAGCCACTATGGAGCCACTGTGGAGGTCAGTCTGGAGATTCCTTTAAAAGCTGGGATTGGGACTTCTGGGAGAACATGTCAGACAAATAACAGCAGCCATGGAGGCTCTCTGAGATTACCAGTTTAGAATCCAGGAGCGGTGCCGTGTGAAGAGTCCTACGCAAGGGGAGATGTACCCTGCTGACCCAGGAACAAACTAAGCTGAGAGAAACCAACGGGAAATGCAAACCTGATGTTATAACAGGAACAGATAAAATCTCAGTGTGGAAGCTGGATTCCGCACCATTGAAAGCCGTAATTTGAATTTCCTGCTGCACTACTGCGTCCCAATCCCGCACGGCAGGGAGAGAGACACACGAAAGCTCTGAGCGCCGGAATCGGCGAACCAAAGGGCATTCATTGAGAGCGGGACTGGCAGGAAGCCCTGCATTGACCTGCAGTGAGTAAGAGAAATGGGGACCCTTTCATAAACTAGAAGGCTCCAACAGAGGACATTCTGGGAATGAGTAGACTAGCCAGAACAGGGCCCTGCAGTGACTTTAGTCACACATTCCCCTCTCAAGCAGGAGTGGTGGGGAGCGCTTGGCCTGGTGACACCATGGACTAAGATTCAGTAGGCTAGCCCAAATCAGGTCCCTGTGCCTGGCGGTGCACCCTAGCAGTGAAGCATTCAGTAGGTTAACCTGGAGGGGCGGGCCCAGCAGAGGCTGCCCAGGTCTGTGTCTCCCTAGTACACTGCAGTGGGCGGGAACACCTAGCCAGTGAATTCAAACAAACCATAACTGACAAAGAGAAAAAAAAAACTGGGCCTCCTACATACTCTTGTATGGAAGGAACAAAAAGTATGGGAAAAGGGAGCAACAAGAAAGGGACCTCAGTCCCCAATCCTGAGAACACTGATCCAGGAAAGGTAAATGCAAAAGAGAATGAAAACAGAAAACATGCAATATTCTACATGGCACCTATAGAAATAAAGCGGTATCTCTGGAGCCTCATAGACGAGTTCAAAAAATGAAATATTTAATGAAATAAAGCAAGAAATAAGTAGAATAGTTAGAGAAATGCTAAGCACCGCCCAAGAAAAAACAGATGGTGGAATGGAAGAACAGAAAAAAAGGGGAGAATTGTTTGATGGAGAAAATAGAGAAAACATAGAATACGTGAAGCAGGTTCAAAGAGAATACCAGGAAACTAAAAACTCTATTGAAAGCTGCCATAACAGCTTGAAACAAACTAAGGATAGATTATCAGAACTGGAGGACAGATTTGTAAGGTGGGAGCATGAAATGAAAAACTTCTTAAAAATAACAAGAAAACAAACATCAATAATACAAAGACTAGAAGATGATAAAAGGATCTATAACTTAAGAATTAAGAACATAAAAAAAGAAGTAGGGACTCAAACAAATGAACTACAAAAGCTATTCACAGAAATAATCCAGGAGAATTTCCCTAATTTAGCAAAAGGTAAAGATACTCAGATGTATGAGGCATACAGGACCCCAGCCACCTACAACCCAAACAGAGCTACACCCAGGCATATAATAATCAAAATTCCAGAAATCCAATATATGAACAGAATATTAAAAGCTGTCAGAGACAAGAAACAGATCACTTACAAGGGAACACCCATCAGAATTACAGCAGACTTCTCGGCACAAACCATCAAATCACGAAGAGTGTGGGGAGAAATAATTCAAGCTTTGAAAGATAATAACCTCCAGCCAAGATTGATATATCCTGCACAACTGTCCCTAGAAATTGACGGAAAAACAAGGTGCTTCCAGGATAAATAGGAACTAGGGGAATTTGCAACCACCAATTCAACTCTACAGAGATTACTGCAGGATATTCTAAAAATGAAAAATACCAAGATTCCAGAAACAGTGGCAGAGCGGCCACAATGAATGGAGCAGAAAGCTAAATGAAGAGGGCAAACTGACAACTAATGACAGAAAAAGAGCTCAACAGAAATGAGGCAGAGAAGGTTGGATGGTAGGAACAGCCATTTTGGAGAAAACAAGACATCATAATAGGTAGTGCTGATTTAATATCCTTTTGTTTTGAAGTCCCATCAAGCTTTTGTTCTTCTGTCTCCATCAGTTTTAACGTGTTGTATCTCATTGGATTTTATTATATGTGATAATATAAATAAAAACTTTTATAGACAAGGAGATTATACAGAAACAATTGTTCATTTTCTGTTAGTTGATTCTAAATACTCTGTAATACTGTCATTCTCTTGAACGGTTTTACATTGTCTTGATATGTTTGATGCTATAGTATACAAAGTTATACCCAAAGATTTTAAGGGAAGAGACACTATGGTAACTACTATTATGTCAAGATTACCTTGTGGTGAAACACTATTTTGCTTAAATGGCTATGTTTTGACCTGCGCTGTTTTGTTGTTATGCCCTCTTTTTTATCTCAATCTCCTTTTTATTATCTACTTTTTCATTTTTATCCTTTTAATTAAGGGAAAAATAAAAAAAGCAGGATATATTATAGTAACCCACTTTGATTTCCTATTAACTTGATTTGAAACTCTGTATTGCTCTCACCATCTTGTTTTGACTGATTTTCCTCTATTCTGTTATGCTTGATAGTACCAAGTTTGAAAGTATAGGCAAAACTATGAAGATAATAAGATTCATTGTGATGTCCATTCTGGTTGACTATTATCGTCTTTTGAAGTCCTCTAATGTCTCCAATGTTTTGGTTTTATTGGTCTTATTCTTTACTGTTTTGTACAATTTTATTATAATTGATGATATAGGCAATTCTTTTTAAGATAACAAGAGACATGGTAACCATTGTTGATCACCTTGTATTTTGTTTTTACAGTATGTATTATGTCCATCCTTTTGATTTGACTGACTCTGTCCTGGTATGTAACATTTGGTTTTACTTTCTTCAAAAAAAAAGGTAGTAACAACTGTGGGAGTAATAAAACCCAAAATGTGTAACTGTCATTGTACAAAAGGAAGGAAAAGAAAGTTCTCTAAAAGATATAACTGTATATATATTTAAGTGTATAAGATAGATAACCACATTACTGAGTTTTGTTGGATCACTGAACAAAACTGTTTGCAGTCTCACTGTTTGAAAGTCCCCTCTATATGCTTTAATTTTGTAACTTCAACAACTATTTCTAAGATGACAATATGTAAATTAACTAGTGATTTCCTACTGTTTACTTTTTCTGAAATTCTGTATAACTTGTACCCTTTTCCTGGTTTTTTTTTTCTTTTTTCTCCTTAAATAAAATTTTTAAAAAATCTGGGATTGGAAGTCCCATTTTTTCCAGCTATTCCACTTCTAGGTATATTCCCAGGAGAACTGAAAGCATCATACCACAGTGATATATGTGCACCTATATTTATAGCAGCACAATTTGTAATCGCCAGATCTTGGAAACAACCCAAGTGTCCATCAACTTAGGAATGGATAAAAGAGTTGTGGCATTTCTATACAATGGAGTATTATTCAGCTATAAAGAAGGATCACATTGAGGTATTTATCAATAAATGGGCACAGCTTGAGACCATACTCATAAGTGAAATAAATCAAATTAACATGTATAAATACGATGTGGTCTCCTTATTGGAAGAAATGGTAAGAATTTATGGTAATCATGATCCCCCCTTACATTGCTGGGAAGCCTTATAATCTTTTCATTCATTAGTTGGAATGGTTTTTATTTTATTGTCTGTGATGGTATGAACAGCTATTTTGAAGAGAAAAAGACATTATAATAGCCATTGCTGGTTTACTATCATCTTGCTTTAAAATCCTACCATGATTTTATTCTTCCATTTCCATTGGTTCTATCATGTTGTATCTTACTAGATTTTATTATATGTGATAGTATGAACAAATGTTTTATGGAAAATGAGATAATATAGTAGCCATTGTTTGTTTTTGTTATTTGGTTTTGAATGCCATGTAATACTTTCATGCTCTTAAATCGTTTCATACTATTTTGATATGTTTGATACTTTTGTAAGTGAAGATATGCTCAACTATTTCAAAGAAAGACATTATGGCAGCTACTGTTAATATTGGGTTGTCTTGTGCTGAAGTACTGTGTTGCTTACATTGTTCTGTTCTGATCTGCTTTGTTCTGTCCACTTTTGTCTTAATCTCTTTAAAATAAAAAAAATTTTTTAAAGGAATTGAAATATTAAATCTCTAGGGGAAATGAACCATTACTAGTCATTCCTAGTATTTAAATATTATTAATACATATATATTCCTTAATTATATTTACTGATATTTTAAAAAGAGAAGCTTTAAAACTTGAATAAAAAGCAAATAATTTAAATTGTTTAGTAAAAACCTCAGAATGTTTTAATATGCATATATCTTATACCCATAGTATACATGAATTTAGTAATACAAATTAAAAATACACTTACTACAGGTTCACATCACATTTATCTGAAAGACATAACACAGGTGAAGGAGTCCAAGGCCTCCACTGCACCTCAACACTCAAGATAGAGGCAGACACACCCAGACCTTCATTCAAGTTAACGCCAACCAGAAACCCAGGCTGATCTGGGCCTTGAGAAGGGAGAATTGAAATCACAGACCTGACCTGGCTTCAGCTGTCTGCTGCCCTCTGGGAAAAGCACAAGTACATAATGGTCCCATCTCTGTCCTCAGACACTCTCATCATCCCTGGCCCTTAACAGTCCCTGCCATGCTTTGTGCCTCCCACTCCCAAGGCTGGGAGCCTAAAGACAAAAGAAAACTGAAAGGGATTCAGGAAACCACCCTACACCACATTGGAGAGCCTCTGGCCCCATCAGGGACTCCAAGCCCAACAACTTGGCCTGCTTTCCAAACTGCCGGGATTTTTTCTCAGCATAGGTGACAATGTGGGGAATTCAGTTGTGTGGATTAAGATGGGTTCTATGCTGGTATCTCTCTAAGGAAGAGACACAGCCCATCAACGATTCGTGTTACAAGTGGATGAGGCAGGAATTAATTATACTGTGTTCCTGTGTGTACAAGTGTGCATTTGACTGGGCTGAATCAGAGTGAGATTCCGCTCCCATATCATCTAATCCCCTTCAGGATTATCAAGGACCCTTCATGAGTGTCCCAGAACAAGGACACATGGCCAAAAACTCCTATCAGGTCCTCACGTCCTTCTGCACAATTGGCTGGGCAGTAGCACGCTTCAGAGATGGGAGCTATGTGAAGGCTTACAATAAGGACTGAGTCTGTATGTGGTCAGCATCATCAATCTGCCACAGGACTGCATTCATTAGTGACCATATTAATGACCATGCTGAAAATGTCATGAAGTGAGGGAGCCTAGCTGAGTCCAAAGAAGACCAGCCACACTTGCCTTTGGTCCTATCCTTGCACTTTTTTGTGTGAGGTACTGGCGGCTGGCCTCAGGTCCTTCTTACAGAGCAGATGTACAATACTTTTAAAGCCTTTATTGTTGACAGGCTTCCCAGATCATTAAATCACCCAGACTGGGACAGAACTTTCCATTCTCATCCTTCCTCAGCCACCTAGAGTGCTGGGATCATAGGTGTGCACCACTACAGCTGGCTTGCCCCATGACAGTACTCCATGGCACTCCTAGAACTCAGTAAAGCCACACGACTATTGTTCTGAAACAGGAACTCATCGCTGCAACAAATACATGCATGGGAGGAAACAGGCACTAACTGAGACTAGGTCTCAGGACCCTGTGCCACAGACCACAAAGCCTGATGAAAGATGGCTCTGCACCTGCTGCCTCTACCATCACCAGGGCCTCCATGTTCCTTGGAAAACCGTGGCATGAGAGCTCCAAACACAGCAATGGGATTAGTCCACTGAGAGTGGAGGATGGGGTGAGCACTCCTACCCTCCTGCTTGAGGAACTCAAATAGGAGCTACTGTTTCACCAAACTCTGAACATGGTTTTCTTCACTGTGGACCACCCAGACACCAGGGTGGGAAGCAGGGAATTTCTGTTGTTTATCAGCTACCCAGCCTTAAAGGCTTTGTTACAGCAGTCCAAATGGATTGCTAGTCCAAACAGTACCCTGCTTCCTGGCCAACATCACACACCACACACTCGAGATGCAGCTTCTCCTGACAGCCATCCTTCAGGGGACTGCATGTGTTGAGGCAGACTGCTGAGCAAGAAGGACACAATCTCTCTATGTTGGCTGTGCACTCTACAGCTACTCAGCTTGGGAAACACAGCAGACAGAATGGAATCTGTCACCAACTCCACATACAGAATGCCAGCAGACATAGAGGAGGGCACCCCAAAGGGAAACAGGGGTGGTGAGCCCTACTCAGGGAAGGTCCTCACACACAGGAGAGGCATGGGGAGAGACAGGCCAGTGAGGCTTATCCATCAGTGTCCCCTCGCTCGTAAGAAGGAAGAGAACAGAAGACCCAGGCATCAGAGCCCAGGAGGACCAGTCAGCACAACTGTCTCTGTGGATAAGATGAACTGTGACCTTCTGAGCAGAAGCCCATTGAGAATGGCCTCCCCAGTCTCTACAAACTTCCACGATTCTCTGGAGCAAATTCAAGGAGAAAAATCCATGCAGCAGTAATTCAGGACCATGGAAATGATCCTATAAAGCAAGCTCCTGGGAGTCCAGGTCTCCCTGCCACCCGTGCCCCTTTCCAGGAAGGTGATGTGGCCGCACACTGCTGACTCAGTGGTCCCCATTGGATGCTGTAACTAGCAGGAGAAGGGTCATGTCTAGGTTAGTGTCAAGACAACTGGACAGTCTCAGGGTCAGCATCTGTGCTGGAAGCTGCCATCTTCTCTGCCACCCTTGGCCTCCTGCTGCTGCAAGATTCACCGTTCACTGAACCCGCAGTCAGTGGACTCTGGACACAGCCCAGTGCTTGTCAGACCTCCAGAGATAGAAAACAAAACACCAGGAGGAGGCAGTTGATTCAGATCACAGTGCACTTGGCAGTGGGGAGAACAAAAAGAACAGCACACATGTGAAGCTGTAGGCAGAGACCTAGACACCAACAGTCAGAGCTGCCTCCATGGTACTAAGAAAAGACTGCAGGCTCATATGGATGCCTCTCCCACCCCCAGAATGCTTCCCTGGAAAGTGCTTCCCACCAATACCCTGAAATCATCCTTCACCCCACACCCTTCTACACACCCCAAACTCTATAGCAGTGGGCACCTACACGGAGACTCCCAGGACATTCCTGCTGCTTCTTGGGCTCTGAGGGAAGCTCTGTTTATCACTAGCAAATTATCTGTCAACAGTTTCACAAACGAGCTTGGTGCACTGGAGCCAGGCATCTATCTGATTAGCAGAAGAAGGTTAGAACACCCAGGCTCGGCACTCACAGCCTGGGAAAGTTCCATATGTGTCATTCCCAGGGCATTTCCTCCCCAGTCTCAACTCACGTCACTCCAGAGATGTCTGAAGTCTTAAAGTCATTTTTTCCTCATCCATTTCGAGGCTTTGCACTGCACCTGCTAAAGGGTTCAATAACCTCAAAATTTCAGGTTTTTCACAATGCATTTCTACAGGAATACATACAACACATCTTATGAAACTGCATCCTTGCACACACACACACACATACACTGTTTTTGAACAAAGACATCCACGTAGTATTAATTTCCGACCACCCCTGTATCTTTAGCCACCTGGATGCTACCTTGGGTGAGGGACAAGGCTAACTGAATCCTGAGGGCCAACAACACAGGAATCTCCAATCAGACTCCAAAGTAGAAAGAAGGGCCGTGGCTCCACAGGACCGCCTCAAATGTAGAGGAAAATCTCAGTGTGAGGACATGGGCTCACAGGGAGGAGAAAATGCATTCATTGGACAGAAGCAGGGTGCCACCAGCACCCCATGGTCATCCCTCTGGGGAAAGTCTGATCATTGAGCATCCCACATTCCTATGGGCTGCAGTAGCATCCTATAGGACAGAAAGAAAAGGCTTCTCAGTTTGTGGTGTGTGGTGTGGAGTCCACAGAGAGGGCTTCTACTTTTCCACCTGGTTTCACAGATTGGGTATCAAGTTCAGTGGCCAACTAGGCTGCCATGACTTCCTTTCTTCTCTCAACTTCAGGGGATAGCAAGGGAAGCCAGCATGTGTGGCAAAGATGTGGCCTCAGTAGAGGCATCAGGGCTAAGTGTCATAAAAGCCATGTCTGATGGCTGGGCTGCATTAGAGATAGAGCAGCCCCTCTGGTACAAGAGGAGCCAGAGAGACAGGAAGGTAAGATCTTAGCCAATCAGGGCAGGGGCATTCAGAAGAGTAGAGCCCTAAAGAAGCAAAATCAAGGCAGATCAGAGTGGTATGCAGGCTACTCTCAAGGCCCTACCGTAGCAACACTTTCTCAAGCTAGGAACATGGCAGCAGACCCCCATGTAAGAGCACAGTCCCAGCCAATCTCACATTTGAGAGGATGGTGGGAAGTCGTGAACAAAATGTGAACAGATACTTGACCTCTGGTGCTTTGCTCTACCCAGGACCGTGCTACCTGTCAAGTGTTCCTCATGTCTGAGGTGAATGCTGGACTGATGGTCATGGCTCCACACTGGATGCAGTCTGTGTGGAAGGGAAGCCCTCCCACTGACAAACCACAATAAATGACTGGCCATTCACCTTCATGTATATCTAAGGGATCAGCCAGCCACCACCAGTGAAAATCTCTTCAGACAAAAAAAAAATCTCCCTGGAAAAAGAGACAGAGAGCATGTAAAAGGCACTGGGTAGCAGTTACCTGCCGATTCTGACAAGACACTGTAGCTCGAAGAGTTTCCATCTTGGCCAGTGTATGTGTGCATCTTCCCTCTGAGCACAGCAATAGAAGCCCTGTCGGGGATATTGTCCAGCAGGGAATTTCTGTCTGGTGAGTGTCCTGTGACCTCCTCAGCCATTCTTTACAATACAGGGCAGGATCCTGACCTTGATGTAAATGCTGATTCTTCATGGTTCAAGAGGCCTTCGTGACTTTCCTTTGCTAGGCAGAACCACGGGAGGCCCTCTCAGACACACCTGCAGAGCAGCCCCAAGGCAGGACTGGCCACTTCAAGGATGCCTCAGGGGTTTCGCCCCCTCTTGCAGGTTGCTCAGCTGCTGATATTCATCTACAAATGCTCCGCGTGAGTCTGCTGACACATTTACCATCATGTTTTCTATAAGCCATAATGGTGAGCAGGAGTAACTGCTGGGGAACATAAGTCTTAGTAAGAGGGGTGAGCTGAAGGGGGCTAATGTTTTCTGGGAATCACTCAGACATATACAGAGGCCCAAGAGTCACTGGAGCCTCCTGATCCCCCTTAGTGTACAGAGCAGAGGTCCTGCTCATGGCCTAGCCTGAGGCCACTTTCAGTACAGGCAATTAAATTCATCTTTCTTCTTTATTCATCCCTAATGAAAGTTAGGTTTTTCTATTCTAGCAATTAGGCAGACTGTCCTAGTGATAGATATGGACATTCACAAACTATGATTTCATTTCCTGAGCTTTAACTGTTACTATCATTATTTTGATGCTCCGTTTGGACCAAAGGGACCTCCTTGTTCAGGCTTCAGCCTCCTCTGCCCATGTCTTCCGTTACATATGCCCTCACTCATGCTTTTCTCTACACTCAATGTTCCCAGGTTCATTTCATGTGTTCCCAGCTCTATCTCCTTTTTAAAACTGTTAGCGTCTCTGGGATCTGAGTCCTTATGGTGGAGATCGATTGTTTCCAGTGAAATGGGCACACTTACCAAAGTTATTTCTCTATGCAACAAGTAATCAAGTCATATAAATCACCCCTTTTTTTCTCAGTTATCCACTTACCATCTCTAGTGAAGTTGTCAGCACAGGGGAGATAACAAGAAAAAAAATGAGGGACAATGGACCTTGGGAAATGACTATATTAGGTGACTTTGAGATCTGATATTTAACACTGAAATCACAACCCTTAGAAAGGTTACATCCAGGACCACGGTTAAATACAAAGTTTTTAAAGGGCTTAATTCCACAGTGTGCTAGTACAGTCTTTTACAGATCAAATTGAAAGGTGAACATTCCATGGTGAGCAAAAAATTGACATTTTAAACAAAGACAGCTTCTGACCCAGTCAGTGAAATATTCTTCAATTTATATGAGTGCAGGCCCAGTACTCTTGGAAATATGGTAGCTGAGACTCTAAAAAATGAAGAGCTTTAGCTAAATATGGTCCAACGGTCACAGGATCACAGGGAGAGGGGCCCAGGCTCAGGGTAAAAGCATTTAATCCAGCTCTGGCCACTTCCTTGCACCTCCAGTTTGCTGTCTCTGTCACTGTATCAGGCAACGTCTAAGGGACACCTTAGCTTGCGCACAGAGCCAGAGGGATGGCAGGATGCCTTCTTTCCCTTGTGTCTTTTCATAGTTAGACATCTGCGGCAGGGAAGACTGAAACTTGGACAGGCCTTCTTCCTGCACTCTCTGGAATTCATAGTTAGGTCCAAAGAGTGTGGCCTAGTTTGGTTCTTTTTTTGTTTTTACTTAAACACAAAAAAAGAACAAAAACAACGATATAGAATTTTAAAACAACATATAGGTTAATATATTGTGTATTGTTATCTTCAAAGTAGGTCCTCAGAGTACAAGATACAGGCATGAAAAAGCAATCAAACAAAGAAAGCACAGCTGTTCTGGACTAAGAGACATCTAAGATGGACTAACAGAGATTAGTAGTGTAATGATCTATCCTGTGTATATATACTTAGTGTGTTCCCACACCCAAACCTGGTTCACACACTGTTGTGGAAATAGTTAAAACTACTTTTAACTAGTCTATCTCTGTGGAGGGAACAGTTACACATGACTATCATAACAGCAGTTTTGGCTATCGGTTGTGACTTTGAAACTCCAATGGCTAGCAAAGCAACAATGAGAAGCTTGTATAGGTGGTTAATCCAATTAGGTAAACCATCAGCCTAGGATCACCTTAAAAATGATCTTTGCTTTCACAGATATAAAAGGTTTTTATTCCTTCTGATTCTTGTTACAAGAGATATGTGACAATTGATCTACAAAAAAGTTTGGACTAGTCATTTATACTTACAAATTAAAAACTGTCAAAAGTTACTGTAATTCAACTTGGTCAAATACATCTGGATGCACTCTGTTCTATTAACAATTTTCTTATGTGTGCCTGTCCAATTTGTGACTGGCTGTAACATCTATAGCTGTTTTTGTATTTTTGATCTTTGGAATTTTAAAACATTTATGTCTACAATTTAAGGTGGTATATAGACAAGTGTCAGTAGAGTTAAGGAAATGCAGCCACCTAGGTTTCCAGCTGATAGAAATGATGTCAAGTCAGGTTTTACAATACATATTGTTGTCTGTGAACAATAACTTGGGATTCTTTCATTGGTTAAGAATAATGTGTTAATTGTTATGATCTGGTTCTCAAAGGTCCTCTGCAAAATTTGTCAACATAATTAGTGGTGACGCTTGGGTAAACCTGTAGGATGAGACTCCTCTTGATGAGTAAGAAAAAGCTGCTTTGAAACCTTTATTTCAGTCATTGTTCACTAAAGGAGCCCAATAATTTCCATAGCCTTTGACACACACATCCCAATAAACATTGTACACATACTGTGATATGTTTACATTGGTCATAATCAAAAGGTCAAGTTTCCTGTGAGTAAAACAATCAGAGTTTATTTAAAAATGCTCTTGATACAAAACTCAATTGACACAAAGGCTTTCATAAACCTGTGACACTCACTATTGTAAATTTTAAGGTGTACTAAATGCATTCAGCCTTTCAAGTGTACAGATCTTCTAAGATGTAAAACCAGGATTTTAGTGATAACCTTTGCTTTTAGACTCAGATGTCTGCCTTTCTTTTAGCTACTTGTGATATCAGATACATGTCAAGCTATCATGAAATGATCTGTCAAGTGACAGTTTTTTTAAAAAGTTTATATGATCTTTATGTTATGTATGTGCCACTACACTTAGAGACGATCATGCATGGAACAGTCCAAGCAATGTCACATACTAAGAATTAAAGACTAGATACTAAAAACTTCTAAGATACATTTAGACAGATACATTCTCCTTGGATGGTATCCCATTGAAGAATAAAATTATTTGAAGAATTTGTGTCATTTAATGTCTTAAGACCAGATGGAGATGCTTGACTAAAAAGGCTGTTCTAAGGGCTGCCAGTAAAAATGGTGGATAGATAACAGCATTGTATGGGGGCTTCCTGAGATAGTCAACTTAGACTGCAAAAATAATACAGTGTGGGGAGTCCTAAACAGAGGCAGATGGATCCACCCCACCCAGAAACAAACTAAGCTGAGAAAAAAATAATCAAACATACAGTCCCAGTGCTCTATTGGAACAGCTAAAGGCATGGTGCTCCCGCTGCAGTGCTTGAACTCACACAGTGGAGATTTACCAAGCTACCGAAAGCCTGCCACTTCAACTCACTGGAGAGGCACTCACTTGAGGCCTGCGTTCGGCACACCAAAAGCAGAGCTGGGCTGGTGGAGAACTTACATCCACCTGCGGTGAGTGATGGGAATAAACCAATCCACAGAAAAGGGGCCCCACCAGACAATATACTGGGACCGGGCAGACTGAAGAGTACAAGGAGCAGTGGTACAGCAGACTTTCGGAACAAACCATCAAATTGAGAAGAGAGTGGAGCAAAGCGTTCCAAGCCCTGAAAGAAAATAACTTCAAGCCCAGATTGATGTATCCTGAAAAATTATCTCTAGAAATTAATGGAGAAACAAGATGCTTCCAAGATAAAGAGGAACTGGAGGAATTTGCAACCACTAATCCAACTCTACAGAAAATACTGCAGGACATTCTAAAGAGAGAGAGTACCAGGATTTCAGGAACAGTGACAGAGAGACCTCAATGAATGCAGCAGAAAGCAAAAAGAAGACAAATAGAGAACTAATGACAGAAAAAGAGCACAACAGAAATGAGGCAGAGAAAGTTGCATATAATTTCTAATATAGATGGCCTAGATGGACTAAATTAAGGAAAAAAAGAGAGAATCATAGGCAGAATAGATCAAGAGGTAGGGTCCACCAAGATGCTCTTTATAGGAAATATAATTAGCCTGAAGAAGGGTATATGGATGGAAAATCAAATATGAGAAAACAGTACTCTATGTGATAAGGAATCAGAGAGTAACAGTGGCAACTGGACCAATATTTATGGATAGGTTGGAAAGGCAGGCTTTAATAGGTAAAGAAATACATCTAGAGATCAAGTCCAGGAGAAAGAAGGTTTGGAACCACTTAGGTAACTAGCAGGTTTCCCCTCCCAATATAAAACCGAGGGTGCTGAGGAGACCCAAAAATGCACAGTACACTCTGGAGGAGTGAAAAGGGAAGGAATAGTCTTTAAAAAGGCAGCAGAAGATATTGCTAATAGTGTATCAGTAATTAAAACCCATATTACACACATCACTCTGCTTAGATAGAACTTATTCCGTCCCAGTTTGTATGTAAGCACTAGATCTGAGGGCACAGACAGCTGTCCCAAAAATATCAGGATATGGCACAGTAATCATCTTTAATTTCCTATTAACTTAATCTGGATCCCTGTATAACTTATACTGTTATATCATGACTGATCTTAGTTAAACCTGATTTGTTTGATTGCTGTTTATTATTGACAGATTTTTTTCAAAACTATTCAGGTTGATAGTATCAAGTCAGAGAGTATAGACAACTATACTGAAAATGAGGATGTTTCACTATGATACCCCTTCTGGTTCGATTACCACCTGTTTTTGTAGTTCTACACTATCTACAAAGTTGTATTTCTATTAATACTGTTATGTACTGACATATTCAATGATACTGTATAGAGACAACACGGTAACCATGATACAACTCCTTGTACGGCAGTTTTATTTGTCTTTTTAGTTTTATGTGTCTATAGGAATATGTTTTGTTCTGTCCTGCTTTGTTCTGTTTCTCCCTCTAATATAGAAAGGATAGAAATATGTATTAAAACTCATGATTGTGTAAAACTTGTAAAAACTTTATGAGAACTGATCATATGACACATAATGAAATGAACAAATATTTTGAAGGAAAAAAAAAGCACTACAGCACCCAGTGCTGACTCTGGAGTGTCATGATGTGAAATCCAGCAATACTATTATTCTTTGTTCGGAGTGATTTTAGTCTGCTTTGGTTTGTTTAATCTCAATATAAATGAAGATATGGATAAATGCGTGTATGTTTAAGAGAATAGGATTGATAACCATATTACTAACTTTTTATTAGATAGTTGAACAGAATTATTTGCAGTCTCACTGTTGGAATTCCCATTTATATGGTCCACTTTTGTATCTTGAACAGCTATTTGTAAGAGGACAATATGTAAACATCAACAAGTGATTTTTTTCTTTGAAAGGATGTATTATTTCTACCCATTTTCTGTTTTGTTTTGTCTTTATTTAAACAACATTTTTTAAAAATAAAAATAAAAAGGCTATTCTATCATAAGATGAACATTTAAATGTGATACCAAAATAATGTCATCATGATTCACGCTGAGATACTATGTGTGACTTTTGATCTCAAGTTTTCTCTGCAAAACCACATAACTGTTGTCTGTTAACATTCTGTAGGGATTCAACTACTAAAACAACCATATTATTAAGGAATAACAGTCCTCTGGCTATACTTTATATTTCAAAGTACTTGATATTCAGATGAGATTATAAATAGTTAAGCTCATTGCTTTCTTTGCCACACTAATATAGCTGATCTCTTCTGGCTATTCAACAACTGATGTTTGGAAACTAAAATTAGAAAATTAACTGGGCTAAGAAGTAGCCAATATGCTT
The DNA here is from genome assembly GCF_034190915.1 of Cavia porcellus. NCBI lineage: Eukaryota > Metazoa > Chordata > Mammalia > Rodentia > Caviidae > Cavia > Cavia porcellus. The sequence goes on along the minus strand of NW_026947484.1, from coordinate 174,784,189 downwards.
GCCCTAAATCTTCAAGGTCAGCAAGGACCCGAGACATGAGGGAACCTTTTCTACGGGCCATACAACTTTGATGAATCACCCAGCCTCCTGAGCTAAGGCTGCTTGTTCCTAAATGACAGTAATCAACAAATGCTCAGTGTGCTTTTCAAATTAGGATCACCAGAGAGGGGAAACCTCCAGTAGGAAAAAAGGCTCCAGATTCCTGCAAGGCCACGACCCACTCTGGTAGCTAATACTAACACATGACCTGGAAGACTCTGTGCATGGGTTTCAAAAGTAGTGCCTGAGGAGACTTAACTGACCTCACTAGACAGCAAAAGGTTACTTTTATTTAAAACAGGTTTTACTTTAATTGGATCTTAAACTCCTGACAGAAAAGTATAACCAAAAGATATATGAAAACAGTACCAGAGTAATAAAAGCTAGATATAAAATGAGACTCCAATTCCTGACCCTTTCTGTAGCAATTTCCAGCTGTATCAGGAGCTGAGCACCATTTTGACAAATTAAGGGAATAGTACAGTGAAATTTTTAAACCTCAGCAAGTCTTGAAATTTCATAGTTAAGACTGTCCTTAAACTTTCTATCTTCTTATGGCCATCAAACTTTCTATCTGCTTATGGCCAAAATTACAGGGACTTATGACAAGAAACTATGGACTTACAGACAACCTGCATTAATAGAGGAGTCTAGGAATCAACTGGTCATGGTCACTATTTCACTCCCTAAAAGCAGTTTATGGACATGTCTCTTTCACCAACATGCCTTCCCAATCTAGTGCTCACACTTTAATTTATGGGGATAAAAAGATAAACAATGAAAACAAGACACAGTACATGTTAGTAGAACAACTACAATAGTTGACACATTGCATATTGATGTCTTCATAGTAGTTATTCAGAGTACATGACATAGACATGATATCTTGTCAAAACAATATTAACACAAAGCATTCTTTTCAATAAACAGAGAGAAGCTAGCTATATAGCTACCCTCACTCTCTTGTATACACATTTCTTTATTTCTTTCTTTTTCCCTTTTCATGCTTTGATTATACATGCTCTAATTTCTTAGAAAATCTTTCTCTTCTGGCCTAGAGACAGCCAAATTCTAAGTGCTCATGCAGATGGAATCAATGGCAAATGTGTCAGATTTCTTTTACTGGGATCCAATAGATAAGACCTCAAAAAGATAGTTTATAACAGTTAAACTGCAACATGACTTCTAACCAAGGCCCATTAGATTAGCTATCTGAAGAAGGTCCCTGACTGGTCTTCCCTACACCAACCCTTCTCAGCTTGAAGCAGGTAGATGGAAATTATGCCCCATCTACTCTAATAGCAGTTAGGGATACTCCTTCAGAGAGCGAATCATTACAGATAGTTAAGTTAGGTAGAAATATTGTAGGCAGTCAGACAAGGTTGAGCCCTTGAGGGAATCAGTTCAGAAGATGAGAACTGATCAGGACTGAGACTGGATACAAATCTGAAGAAGATTAGAGTCACAGTGACTAAATTTACGTATTTGGATGGAAGTTTGGGATTACTGGTATCCTCCTTTTGAGATTTCCTGTTATCTCGATAGGGATAGTCCATCCTCTCCCACTCGCTCACACTAAAACTAAGAGCACTGAGACTACTAAGACTAACATTACAGTTTATTGACCAAGGTTAATGTGACATCATTAACTGTGTCCTCACTACCACTGAGTCAATACTACCTATATGGCTATACTTGCAATCTTACTGATTGATCATAATTCACACCCATGTTATACTTTCCTCATAATTTTGAACTGAACAAAACTTCCTTTGAAAAGTTGATTCCTTGCAAACCCAGTGGGTACTCCTTCTGTCTCTTAGGAGCTTTTCCTTTTCCCCATTCCTTTTCCCAATAAATTTTTCTACTTTTAAGGAAACAACAACACCACCTTCCCCCCAATCCCAAAACAAAGCCAAAACAAAACAAAATCTAAAATCAAGTGCAAACCCACTGGAAAAGGAAAGTTTCTTCAGGCTACACAGATGTCTTGGGAACAACTGTAAAGATTTCACCTCTTGAATATTCCTCACACCTGCTGCAAAACACTGCCCCCAAGAGGTCTGATTTCTTTCCTGCTCTCCCCCAGCGCCTCATCATTGGGAAGTCCTGAGCCTCCCTCTCCTTTCCCCTAAAATGTACGGCGGTCTCTAAAGCGTCTGGTCCTCCTCACAGTTGAGCAACATCCTGTGTAGACCTGCACCGCAGGAAGTCCCCTGGTCCTGGAAAACAGGTTCTAAGTGGTGCTGTCCAGAGTGCCTGGGTTAGCAAGTCGGACCAGAAGAATATCTGTCTGCAGTTTGAACATAAATTGAGAGTGAGGGTGGAGGTCAGAACTGAAATGGACCGCCCACAGCTAGGGGAATTCTCAGAAGTGTCTGATCTCTCAGGGGGTCTGGGACAGGTGGAGCCATCTTCCCAGGGACCTGCCTCAGGGAGGCATCACACAGCCTCAAAACGACTGCGTTGTTCTCTTTTTCTTTTTCTGTTTTTTCCACAAATGAGCCTGTTCCAAATGCCCCAACGCCAAGAGGACACATGAGCATTAAACTTACCCTGCGCAGGTGTAATAAATGCCACACACTGGGTTTGCAGCACGAGGGCGACGCGCGCGCCCTCTACCGGCCGATTGTGGGGGGAAGCGCGCACCTTGCCAGTGTGGACCACTGGTCACCTGCCCTCTCTCAGCTCCCGCGAGCTTCCAGTTCATTGTGTATAGCACAGCTCTTTAATGACAAAAAGAAAAGAAACCAAAATTTGCCAGTCCCGTTGTTTCTCACTGTATCTGGATTCTCCTAAACTTGACATCAGCAGTGATGTGTTTCCAGGAGACCAGGAGTCTCCTCTCAGCGCGAGGCTCCCTTGCGAGGCACCGCCGACCGGTAGAGGGCGCGTGCGTCGCCCCACCTGCAAACCGACTTTTGTCCAAAGGTGGGAGCCAAAGGCCCTGTGCCTGGTTGGTTTAATCCCTATGGACTCCAGGGGAATCGCGGTAGCAGCTTATTCTAAGCTTGGGAACTGTCCGGACTGCATCCACAGTGAGGTGAACTTGGAAACACTGAGTGTAGAGAAAAGCATGAGAGAGCTCAGGTGTAGCTGAAAATAGGGGCAGAGGAGGCTAAAGTGTCAAGGCGAATTTGAGCATCAAAAGAATGATGAGAGAAGTCTAAATCCAGCAAATGAAATTGTAGTTCGTGAGTGTGAATATCTATTAGTCCATCAGTCTGCCTAATTGGTAGACTAGAAGCACCTAACTTTCAAATGATAAAGATGAGGGATGAAATTAGCAGCCTGTAGTAAGAGTGGCCTCAGATTAGACCATGTGCAGGACCTCTGCCCTGTGCACTAAGGACACCAAGGGGCTTAAGAGTCTCTTCCTCCTGTGCATACTACTGGGCGTTCTTAGGAAATGTTAGCCTTCTCCACCTCACACAACTTTACTATGCTAAACAAAGATGAAATTAGTAGCCTGTAGTAAATGTGGCCTCAGGTTAGACATTTCCCATGGTCCTCTGATCTGTGCACTTCAGGTGACCAGGGGGCTCCAGCGGCTCTTTGTCCTCTGTGTATTTCTGACGGATTCCCAGAAAACCTTAGCCTCCTTCAGCTCACCCCTCTTACTAAGCCTTTTTTCCCCACAGTTACTCCTGCTCATTATCATGACCCTCTAGAGAACATGATGGTAAAGGTGTAAACAGACCCATGGGGAGCATTTGCAGATGAAGATCAGCAGCTGTGCAACCTGAAAAATGGGGGCTGAAGCACTGCAGCCATTCCTCAAGTGGTGAGTCCCACCTGAGGCCTGATCTGCCTTTGTGTCTAAAGGGGCTTTCTATGGTTTCGCTTGGCAAGGAACGTCATGCAGGCCCTCCTCAACCATGAAGAACCAGCATTTGAATCAAGGACAGAATCCAGCCCTGTGTTGTAAACAATGGATGAGGAGGCCACAGGTCACTCACCAGAGAGGAATTCCCTGCTGGACAGCAACCCCAACAGGGCTGCTGTCCCTGTGCCCAGAGGGAAGATTGACACATACAGTGGCCAAGATGAAAACTCTTCAAGCTTCAGTGTCTTGTCAGAATCGGCAGGTGACAGCTACCCAATGCCTTTTTGGTGCTCTCTGCCTCATTTTCCAGGGAGCTTTGCTTGTCTGAAGAGACATTTTCACTGGCGGTGTCTTGCTGGTCTCTTAGATATGCCTGAAGGTCACTGTAAAGACACTTACGGTGCAGTGCTGTCGGAGGGGCTTCCCTTCCACCCAGACTGCATCCAGAGCGGAGACATGACCGTCAGTCCAGTGTTCACTGAAGACATGAGGGACACTTGGCAGGTAGATGGTCCTGGTCCAGCAAAGCACCAGAGGTCAAGTATCTGTTCGCATTTTGTTCACGAGTTCCTGCTATCTCCCCAGATGTGAGATTTGTGGGGACTGTGTCCTCACATGGGTGTCCTAGCTTGAGAAAGTGTTGCTACTGTAGGGCCATGGAGGGGCCTGCATACCAATCTGATCTGCCTTGATTTCCCTTCTTCACGGTTCTACTCTTCTGTAAGCCCCTGCCCTGATCGGCTGATATCTTACTTTCCTGTCTCTCTGGCTCCTATTGTACCAGAGGGGCTGCTCTATCTCTAATGCAGCCCAGCTTCAGAGCATGGCTTTCATGACGCCTGGCCCTGATGCCTCTACCCAGGCCACATCTTTGCCACACATGCTGGCTTCCCCTGCTGTCCCTGAAGTTGAGAGGAGAAAGGAAGTCATGGCAACCTAGTTGGCCACTGAACTTGATACTCAATCTGTGAAACCAGGTGGAAATATAGAAGCCCTCCCTGTGGACTCCACACCACACACCACAAACTGAGAAGCCTTTTCTTTCTGTTCTATAGTATGCTACCAGAGCTCACAGCAATGTGGGATGCTCAATGCTCAGACTTTCCCCAGAGGGATGACCATGGACTCCTGGTGGCACCCTTCTTATCTCCAGTGGACACGTTTTCTCCTCCCTGCGAGCCCATGTCCTCACGCTGAGATTTTCCTCTACATTTGAGACGGTCCTATGGAGCCACGGCCCTTCTTTCTACTTTGGAGTCTGATTGGAGATTTCTGTGTTGTTGGCCCTCAGGATTCAGTTAGCCTTGTCCCTCACCCAAGGCAGCACCCAAGTGGCTAAGGATATATGGGTGGTGGGAAATTAATACTACGTGGATGTCTTTGGTCAAAGACAGAATAAGTGTGTGTGCAAGGATTCAGTTTCATAAGATGTGTTGTATGTCTCCCTGTAGATATGAATTATGGAAAATGTGAAATGTTGAGGTTATTGAACCTTTCAGCAGGTGCAGTACAAAGCCTTGAAATGGATGAGGGAAAAATGACACTGAGACTTCAGACCTCTGTGGAGGGTTGTGAGTTGAGACTGGGCAGGAAACGCCCCAGGAATGGCAGATATGGAACCTTCCCATGCTGTGAGTGCCGAGCCTAAAATTACTCTGGTAATCAGATAGATGCCTGGCCCCAGTGCACCAAGCTAGTATGTGAAACTGTTGAATCTTTTGCTAATGATGAGCAGAGCTTCTCTCAAAGCCCAGCGGCAGCAGGAATGTCCTGGGAGTCTAGTGTTCACCTAGTGTGCTATAGAGTTTGAGATGTGTAGAAGGGTGTGGGGTGAAGGATGATTTCAGGGTATTGGTGGGAAGCACTTTCCAGGGAAGCATGCTGGGGGTGGGAGAGGCATCCATTTGAGCCTGCAGTCTTTTGTTAGTACCATGGAGGCAGCTCTGACTGTTGGTGTCTAGGTCTCTGCCTACAGTTTCATGTGTGTGCCTGCTGTTTTTGTTCTCCCCACTGTTCAGTGCACTGTGATCTGAATCAGTTGCCTTCTCATGGTGTTTTGTTTTCTATCTGTGGAGGTCTGACAAGCACTGGACTGTGTCCAGAGTCAGTGGACTGCGGGTTCAGTGAACAGTGAATCTTGCAGCAGCAGGAGGCCAAGGGTGGCAGAGAAGATGGCAGCTTCCAGCACAGATGCTGACCCTGAGACTGTCCAGTTGTCTTGACACTAACCTAGACATGACCCTTCTCCTGCTAGTCACAGCATCCAATGGGGACCACTGAGTCAGCAGTGTGCAGCCACATCACCTTCCTGGAAAGGGGCACGGGTGGCAGGGAGACCTGGACTCCCAGGAGCTTGCTTTATAGGATCCTCAACGTGGCACTGAATAACCACTGCATGGATTTTTCTCCTTGAATTTGCTCCAGAGAATCTTGGATGTTTGCAGAGACTGGAGAGGCCATTCTTGAGGGGTTTTAGCTGAGAAGGTCACAGTTCGTCTTATCCACAGAGACAGTGGTGCTGACTGGTCCTCTTGGGCTCTGATGCCTGGGTCTTCTGTTCTCTTCAAGACTTCTCACCAGTGAGGGAACACTGACACACAAGCCTCACTGGCCTGTCTCTCCCTGTGCCTCTCCTGTGTGTGAGGATCTTCCCTGAGTAGGGCTCACCACCCCTGTTTCCCTTTGGGGTGCCCTCCTCTATGTCTGCTGGCATTCTGTATGTGGAGTTGGTGACAGATTCCATTCTGTCTGCCGTGTTTCCCAAGCTGAGGAGCTGTGGAGTGCACAGTCAACATAGAGAGATTGTGTCCTTCTTGCTCAGCAGTCTGCCTCAACACATGCAGTCCCCTGAAGGATGGCTGTCAGGAAAAGCTGCATCCCGAGTGTGTGGTGTGTGATGTTGGCCAAGAAGCAGGGTCATGTCCAGGTCCATTTAGACTGCTATAACAAAGCCCTGCAGGCTGTTAACTGCTAAACAACCGAAACTCCCTGCTTCCCATCCTGGAGTCTGGGTGGTCCACAGTGAAGAAAACCATGTTCAAAGTAGGGTGAGTCAGCAGCTCCTATTTGAGTTCCTCAGGCAGGAGGGCAGGAGCGCTCACCCCATCCTCCACTCTCAGTGGACTAATCCCATTGCTGTGGTTGGAGCTCTCATGCCACGGTTTTCCAAGGAACATGGAGGCCCTGGTGATGGTAGAGACAGCAGGTGCAGAGCCATCTTTCATCAGGCTTTGTGGTCTGTGGCACAGGGTCCTGAGACCTAGTCTCAGCTAATGCCTGCTTCCTCCCATGCATGCATTTGTTGTAGTGATCAGTTCCTGTTTCAGAACAATAGTCGTGTGGCTTTACTGAGTTCTAGGAGTGCCATGGAGTACTGTCATGGGACAAGCTGGCTGTAGTGGTGCACACCTATGATCCCAGCACTTTAGGCGGCTGAGGAAGGATGAGGATGGCAAGTTCCATCCCAGCCTGTGTGATTACCGACCTGGGCAGCCTATCAAAAATAAAGACTTTAAAGTATTGCAGGTCTAGCTCTGTAAGAAGGACCTGGCGCCAGCTGCCAGTATCTCATACACAAAAAAGTGCAAGGATAGGACCAAAGGCAAGTGTGGCTGGTCTTCTTTGGACTCAGCTAGGCTCCCTCACTTCATGGCATTTTCAGCATGGTCATTAATATGCTCACTAATGAATGCAGTCCTGTGGCAGATTGATGATGCTGACCACGTACAGACTCAGTGTTTATTGTAAGCCCTCACGTAGCTTCCATCTCTGAAGCGTGCTACTGCCCAGCCAATTGTGCAGAAGGATGTGAGGACCTGATAGGAATTTCTGGCCATGTTTCCTTGTTCTGGAACACTCATGAAGGGCCCTTGATAATCCTGAAGGGGATTAGATGATATGGGAGCGGAATCTCACTCTGATTCAGCCCAGCCAAATACACACATGTACACACAGGAACACAGTATAATTCCTGCCTCATCCACTTGTAACCCAAATCAGTGATGGGCTGTGTGTTTTCCTTAGAGAGATACCAGCTTAGAACCCATGTTAATAACCCACACATCTGAATTCCTCACTTTGTCACCTATGCTGAGAAAAAATCCCAGCAGTTTGGAAAGCTGGCCAGCTTAGTGGGCCTGGAGACCTTGATGGGTGGCGGGACCTCCCCCATGCCATGGAGGGTGGTTTCCTGCATCCCCTTCAGTTTTCTTTTGTCTTTAGGCTCCCAGCCTTGTAGTGGGAGGCACAAGGCAGGGCAGGGATGGATAAGGGGCAGGGATGATGCGAGTGTTCGATCTGAGCATCTGAGCCCAGAACAGAGGCGAGACCATTATTTGTTTGTGCTTTTCCCAGAGGGCAGAACACAGCTGAAGCCAGAATTGATCCATGATTTCAAGTCTCCCTCCTCAAGGCCCAGATTAGCCTGGGTTTCTGGTTGGCATTAATTTGAATGAAGGTCTGCGTGTGTCTGCCTCTATCTTGAGTATTGAGATGCAGTGGAGGTCTTGGACTCCTTCACCTGTGTTATGTCTTTCCAATAAATGTGAAATGAATCTGCAGTAATTGTATCTTTAATTTGTATTACTAAATTCATGTATACTATGGGTGTAAGATATATCTATATTAAAATGTACAATGGTAATGAAAGTTTAAAAAAGTTTTCAATAATCTATTTTGTTATCTTTGTTTTTTCTTATTCAAGTATGTAATCTTTCCTTTTAATATCATTACTAAAAGTTAGAAAATATTCACAATGTTTAAGGAACAGTAGTGGTTGACAGCTTCATTTTCTAAGGTCTTAGTTTTTGATTTCTCACCTTAAGTAAGACGAACTTAGGATATAATGTGTGTCCATAAATAACTGACTGTTATGTGCTCCAAAATATCACTATTCTTGTATTAGTATGTACTTACAGATATTATTTCAACTTAGACCAACAAATGATATAGGAATATTACGGAGACTTAACTGCAGATATCTCAAAATATCACCTTCCCCTCCTGAATCTGAATATGCTTTCTTCATGGCTCTCAAATTTGAACCTGCATTATCAGAATTTCCTGGTGTCTTAAACATATGCAGAGTGCATGGCCAACCCAGCATCCGTGACTCAGCAGGCCTAGGGCACACTGAGTACTTGCGATTATAATCAGTACCAGATTATAGCTCCTGATCCAGCTCTTCTTCATGTTTATAGACTACTTAAAAACAACATGGAGGCCCTCAAATAAAATGAAAAGGAATATTTGAAGGTTTTTAAGGGAAAATAGTGAAAAAAACATTTTTTTTCTGGGAAGATTTCAGGTGCTCATACATGGGATTGTGTGAAGTTAGTACTACCCGCATAGCAGTAGCCATTAGACACAATGTCAAGGATACAGAGTAAACCAAAACCCTCAAAGACATGAAGTTTCAGAGAAAAGGATGGCAAGTTGACCCAGTAATCCAATGAGAAGCATGAATTCTTGGCTAAAAAGGCCTGTGGGGTCGTATACCTATGCCTTATGATGACTCTGGATGTTTCTGTGGTCTACACTGCCCCCTGGTGCTGGCAACTGTAAGATCCATAGGGTTTCTACAAACAGAGGGGCTGCATGTGTCTTGGGCTATGATACAAGTGGGACCAAAGTAAGGCACCACTTTCTCTGAGTGCAAACTTTACCCTTCATAGTTCCTTAGAAACATTTCTATCTGTGATCTCCTGGGCTTTGAAATTCATGCCCATGAAAGGCAAGTCTGTGGAACATATGACGTCTGTAATTTTGAGGAAAATTATAAAGAATTTGAAGTCCCCAGTGTGAACATATTTTGAGAACTATGTTGGACTTTATTTAACCCATCAGGAAGCCTACGTTTCATGTTGGCCAGTCACTAAACTTTAATTTTTTTCATTTTTTTGTCATTTTACAGAGAATGGAACCAAGGAAAATAAAACAATAGGATCGAACAAAATAGAACAATGAAAATGATACAGGCTTCAAAACAAGATAATAGGAAATGAACAATGGCTACCACCTTCCCTTTTTAGATGTTTCCTCCCCTTTTACTCTCACAATATCTATTGTACTTGTTGGATCCCACTAACTTTTTGTTTGGTTTGGTTTGGTTTTTGCACCAGGGATCAAACTCATGACCTTGCACGTACCAGGCAAACACTTGAGCCACTGAGCAAAATTGTCCACTCCTCCAGTTTTTTATACTATGGAGACAATACAATATTCAGGGTGAGTTCAAACCATTTTACCCATCCATTTGCCTACAAGAGCCTCATGATCATCTTTCTTTTTAGCGAAGCAGCTTTTCATTGTATAAAAAATGCCATATCTTTCTTATCCATTCTGTGGTTAATGAGCAAGCTATTCTGGTTCCCTGTCACATGGAGCTTTGTTTTCTCTCCTTTGACTTTCAGCCTATGAATTTCCTTTCAAGTTAAGTGGTTCTTGTATACTGCATATTGATGGATCTTGTTTCTTGATCCACTCTACCTGTGTTTCTTGTTATTGGTGAATTGAGGCCATCTACATGAATGGTTCTGACCAACATGCACTAGCTCATCTCTGCCTTGCTATCTTTCTGCCATTGGCTCTCTTCTTTGCCCCTCCATTCAATTGCCTGCCCCACTTGGAGATTTCTGTCTGCCACTGTTTCTGGAACTGTGATCATTTTTATGTCTCTCTAGAATGTCCTTCAGTATTCTTTGTAGGGTTGGTTTGGTGGTCATGAATTCTTCACTGTTCTTTGTCTTGGAATTAACTTGTTTCTCCATTAATTTTAAAAGATTGAAAGATAGTTTTTCAGGGTACATCAATCTGGGCTGCAAGTTGTTTTCTTTCAGGACTTGAAATGCTTCACCCCAAGCTCTTTTTGATTTGATAGTTTGTGTTGAGAAGTCTGTCATGAATCTGATGGGTTTTCCTGTATAGGTGATCTGTTTCTTTTCTCTGACAGCTTTTAATATTCTGCTACTATGATGAACTTCTTGGATCTTGATTATTACATATCTGGGTATAGATTTATTTTGTTTATAGCTAGTTGGAGTCTTATATGCCTCACTTATCCATATGTCAGCTCCTTTTCTTGTGCTTGGGAAATTTTCTGCTATTACTTCAGTAAATAATCTGTTTATGTCATTTGTGTGGACTCCTGCTTTTTCACTGATACCTACCAGTATTATTTTTCTTTTCATCATCTTTCAGCCACTGAATTGTTATTTCCTGGTTCCTTATTATTTTCAAGAGATCTTTCTTTTTGTGATTTTAACTCCAGTCCTGTTTTCAAGGTCTGAGAGCCTATTTTCAGTTTCTTTCAAGCAGTTTTTCCAGCATTCAATGGAGTTTTTGACTTTCTGGACCTCTCTTTGAATTTGTTTCATGTATTCCAATTCTTGTCTATATTGCTCATTCATAGTTTCCCTCATTTCCCTATGCTCCTCTTTTTTTAATCTATGTCTTCTTTAGATATGCACAGCAATCCTTTTATTATGTTTGTCATTTCTTCTTTTACTTGAGATATTATTTCTGATCTGATTTCTTTTATAGCCTCATGAGATAGTTTCTTTACTTTAGTTGCTATTATCCCAATTTCAAGTGTTCAACCTCTAATTTCTTCCATGTCTGTGTCTCCCAGACTTGTCCTACTTGGGCTGGAGAATGAAGATTGCCTTTTGCTCTTTCATCTTGACATTTTCCTGGTTTCCTGGAAGCCAGTTGTATGTGCTTCCCACATGGGCTACCACGGTGTAGGGGAATTGGTCTGGCCCCTGGGTTTCTCGTAATTTAGGTTTCGGTGGGGCAGTGGGCCATGGGGTGGGCTTCTCCAGACACGTGCAATTCTCTGAGGAATGGCCGGCTGGTTCTCCCAGCTGTGCTGGCTACAGATCCCTCCCGGATGGCATCCATCAAGTTCACAGGAGTGAGGTTGGCTGCTGCTTCTGGCCTGCACTGGAGGGTACTGATGCCAGCCTGTATTTGCACAGAGGCAGGGCTGACTGCTTCTTCTAGCAGCCCACTACAGTCCTAATCAGTTTCCACCCTTCGCCTGCTGGTTCATATTGTTACTATTGCTTCAGAATTTTCTGCACTCCTAGCCCCACCTGTCCATCATATGCACTCTAGCTGGGGTTCTACTGAATCTCCTGAGTCTCTGGTTTTCCCATTGGTCTCCAGTCTCGACTCCCATTAACGAAGGGAATAGTCACAACAGGTCCCAATCAACCCTAAGCTGTAATTTAGAGGAGATAGTTCCAGAGAGTGATATCCAAATAGTCACAAGGTGGCAGTGTGATGATGGGAGATCCGTGGCTTTCTGTATACTTGAGAACATGGAATGAACTATTCTCATAGCATACATACTTTGCAAGATCTGTGACATGTGTATCAATGGGGTACCAGGTAGTTGTTGCAAAGCTAGTAGCATATCTCACAGATTACAAGCAAAGTCTGTCAAAAGTGAAAACTACATAAACCTTGTGCCCACAGAACCTTCCCATTAATGTGACTTAGTATGTATGTTTGGTCTAGATGCCTGCAGTTTACTTTAAAAATGATATTTCTGATTGGCTTGTTCTAGTTCAATCAACTACAGGCAGCAAGAACATGACCTGCATGTTCCATTGATAAGCTCAGGTTCTTGTGGAGCAGCAGCTGCAAGGACACACAGTGTGGCCTTCTCCACCTCACACCTGGGCTTCCCAAGATCATTACTCTTCCGCATTCCCACCATGCAATGCCCTCAGTTGGAGGCAGCCCCCACACCTGGGTTGTACTTTGTATGCCCAGCAGGGGCTGCCAAGCTTGGAGCACACTGACTCACACCCATTGGGGAATTCCATTAATTTTCCCTTTAAAGCCTTTGTTGGAAATTTGAGTCATCACTGACCAACATGAAAAAATAAAAATGAGGAAAAAATAACTTTTTTTTAATGGAATACAAGGTGAAATGATAGTTAAGTATCCAAGTTTGTCACATTCCAAAAAACTATGTAATAATAAAACAACAGCCACCTGATGGAGCCCCCAGGGCTAGCAGAAAGGTTGAGTGGTGAGAGGAGGCCACACCTCTCAGGTGGCCCTTTGTGTCTGTTCTGCTCATTTTGCTCCTTGGTTGGAAATTTCTCTTTCTACAATCTTAAAATGTCCTGGACATTGTCCCAGTATATGAGGTCCCTTAACACAGGAAAGGAGACTTTTGAGAGAAGAAGCTAGTTGTCTAATGATATTAAAATTTGGAGAAGAAAGATGTTTAAGGGGAAATAGTATAACTTTTCTGTGTCATCATCCTACCTAACTGCCTTCTAATAAGGAAACTGACATGATGTACTTCATTCTCCAGGCAAGCACAGACTCTGCTGCAGAAGATGGCACCCTGAGGTCGCTTGAGTCAAGTCCCCCCTCCCCATATACCACACTTTCCAGAGATCTAGAGGAAGAGAAGAGACAAGGCATAGGAGTTTCTAGTGATGCATCAGAACCAATGTTAAGCAAGTGGCCTCCTGTGCAGTCCTTGTCGGAGTAGCCCCCTGTGACTGTATGCTGTGGAGGCAGAATCCTGATAGGGGCCTTTCTCAGAATAGGCGTAAATGGGAAGTGCAGTTATGTCTTTCTGGGTAAATCTCATAAAGGACGAGTGTTTTCCCTGCTAGGAAATCAGGAGAGAACTAGGATCTCACAAAAGTACCAGATAAGTCTTACAGACTCCAACTCCTTGTGCATTATCAATTGAAAATAAAGTCTAGTATCAATAATGATGATCTTAGCAGCAGAGAAGCATGAATTATGCTCACTTTTCAGCTAGACAGACTGAAATTTGTTATGTGTTTATTCTGCAGATGGTGTCTCTTAGAATTTACATTTTCATGGATAATACTTTATTTTACTATATAATATTGCAGCTTTATACTGAAGTCCTAGGAGGTAGTACTTGGAGTTACTTCAGGAACTCCAAAATTTTGCCCTTTTTACCCCTGATTATGTTACCTGGTAAAAGGATTTTTCAGATAAAAATTAAGGGTACTAATCAGTTAACCCCAAAAGATTATCCAAGTGGGACTAATCTAATCAACAATTTCTTTAAAAGCAGATAGCTGTCTTTGACTAGCAGAGAAATGGAAGGCCTGAGAGATTCAAAACTTGGGAAGTTTCACAAGTTCTAATTGCTCCCAAATGTTCTTCATTCTGATGCGACTTGGTATTAATTATTGATTTGGAAAACCGGGGAAAGGAAATGTAAAACCAAAAACTAGTTATGCTGTGGGTTAAGTCATAAATTCATTTCCCCCTCAAATTTTAGTAAACATGAGCACCTAAGAAAATATAGTCCTATGATAAAAAGATATGATCTCAACTTTGTACAAAGAATAAAGAATAGAACTAAAGCCCAGCGGCTCAGCACAGCACCAAAGGACCCAATCCATACTCCCCATCATCTGAGTCTCACTTCTGCCCGTGGCATCTCCAGTGTGGAGTCCTGGCCACCTGACACAGTTTCACAGAGTCATGGCCTGAAAAAGGCTCTGGGGGGAGGTGGAAGGAGGCGAACCCAAGGCCTCTCCCAAGCCCAGATGAATCCACCATGCATGATGACCACCGGGTCCTTCCACCCTTCTCTCACTGCCACCTGCAGGTTTTTCACTCACAGTAATCATCAGGGTTGTCCTTTCCTCCTTACGGATATTGATTTGTACCCCACCATTTCCCCAGAACTTTTGGAGGTCTGAAGACCTCTCAAATATTTTTATTGTCTCAGTCACACTTTTCAGAGAATCATTTAAGAAACCTAATACACAAATAGAAATTACAACTGTCTTTAGCATTATAGCACATTGAATACTCACACCCTCAGATACACCTTGAAACTAACAATCAGCCAGATGTGATAGTGTGTACATGTTATCCTAGCACTCAGGAAGCTGAGACAGGAGGATGCCTTGAGTATAAGGCCAGCTAGGGCTACATAGTGAGATGCTGTCTCAAAATAAACAGAGATAGGGCTAGGGACTTAGCTCAGCAGCACAAGTACCTGCCTGGCATGTGCAAGGTTGTGAGTTCGATACCCAGTACCAAAACAAAACAAACCTAAAAATATAAACAGAGATAGATAGAGATAGAGATAGAGATAGAGAGATAGAGACAGAGAGAGAGAGAGAGAGAGAGACAGACAGACAGACAGACAGACAGACACAGAAAGACAGAGACAGAGAGACACAGAAAGAAAGAGAGAGAGAGATAAAGACAACCATAGTACCAGAAACAGCAGCAGAGGAGGATCACCAAACAGGACAGAAAATTGAATGAAGGGGAAAAGTGGAGGGTCAAACAGGAGGACAGCATGGCAGAGACAAACCAATGTATGCTAGTTATAACCATTAATGTAGATGGCCTTCGATCAGCAATAAAAAGAAACACAGGGATAGTGGATCAAGAAACAAGATCCTTCAGTATACTATATACAAGAAACACATTTAACTGGAAAGGAAATTTGTAGGCTGAAAATCAAAAAGAGAAAACAATCATTTCATGTGACAAGAGACCAGAAAAAAGCAAGGGTAAGATGTCCACCAACCACAGAATGGATAAGAAGGATATGATATTTTTCATACAATGGAAAGCTACCCAGCTATAAAGTAGAATAATCTCGAGGCTCTTGCAGGTAAATGGATACAATTGGAGGTCATGTTCACTGGCGAAACAGTTTGAATTCATATGGGTGAACACTGGCATAAAAAAAGAAAGAGTTAGTGGTTTTAAAAACACAATAAACATTGTAAAAGTGATAGAGGAGGAAACACCTAGAAGGAGAAGGTAGTAACCAATGTTAATTTCTTATTGTCTTGTCTTGAGCTCTTATAATGTTTTCACAATTTTGTTAGATTTGGTTCTGTTCTGTCTTGTTTTGTTAGATTTTACTTTGTTGGATGGTATGGGCAGGTATTTTGAACATAATAGGATATATTACGGTTGGTTTCCTATCATTTTGTTTTGAAGTCCTATAATGCTTTCATTCTTTTTAACTGGTTTTATTCTGTTTTGTTTTGTTTGACTTTATTATGTGTGACGATGTGAACAGCTATTTTGAAGAAAACAAGACATAGTAACCATTGTTCATTTCCTGTTATCTGGTTTTGAAGCCCTATAATGCTTTCATTCTTTTGTTTTGATTGGCTTTAGTGCTTTCTATTATTTGATTTTATTGTGTGCAAAGGTATGGACAGCTATTTTGAAGAGAACAAGAAACATTCTGGTAGCCATTGTTGATTTCGTATTGTCCTGGTTTGAAGTCCCATAATGCTTTCATTCTTTTGTTTTGATTGGTTTTATACTATTTAGTTTTGTTTGATTGTACTGTGTGTGAAGGAATGGACAAATATTTCAGAGAAAACCAGGAACATTTTGGCAGCCACTGCTGATTTCCTGTTGTCTTGTGAAGTCCTGTGTTGTTTGCATTGTTCTGCTTTGTTTTGTTTCATTCTTTTTAAAATAAAAAAAATTAAAAATTAAAGAATAAAAACAAAAGTATGAAATTTCAAAAGAAAAATTTCCAGGGACTTAAACATCAATTTTTCTGCCTTTCAGAAACCTCTTCTAATCAGGGAGGTTTTTTTAAAATTCTTTCTAATAAACCCACATTTGGCCATTCCCTACCACTTCCTGCTTGCTGTTCTGTTGGATTCATCTTCATTGTCCCAAAACATGAGAGAAAACAAGAGAGAGATGGTTACAGACTACTTCTAAATTTGGATAAGATCACATGAAGTAAAAGGTGCGCAATGTGAAGGTAAGTTTTGAAAAAGACTGAAATTAGCAGTTTTCAAAAAAAATTCTATTACTGTACATGCTGCTTTAGAGCCATTTATAATTAAACCTCTGCAGGACCTACAGTGTCAGAATATTCAATTTAGTGTCAACTCTTTGTAATAAGATGTACTCTTTGAAAATAAATTTTTTCATATTTTAAAATTCAAGACCTAAAGGTAGTTTAACTTTTTATATCTCCATCCTAAACATCAATTAGGGTGTCTGCTCTTCTATTTTTTTCAATAAGCTAATTTTCCATGATATCTGAGATTTTCATCCTGTGATCTGTATCATATTCAATTTCTCTCCTTTTTGTTTTTGGTTTATTTTCAAGGTATATTTGTATGACTTACTAGAATTTTATATTTATAAAATATGTCTTCAAACTTATTGTCTCTATTCTGTGCTACTGTTCTTGTGATGCTATAACAGGGTTATTTATAATGAATAGAAATGTATCTGCTCCCAGTTCTGTGGGTTGAGAAGTCCAATACTGGAGGGGTTGATGTCTGACAAAGATCTTCTTATTGTGGGTAGGTCAAAAAAGGCCTAATTTGTCCCATTAAGGAATTTAGTTCTGCAAGAGAAAACAGCATTAACCCATCCATGAGGGCAGAATCACCTTTCTATGGCCCAATCACTTCTTAAAGTTCTCACTTCTTAGAACAGTTACAAAGCAATGAATTTCAAACAGGAGTTTGGGGGATGGAGATAAACATTCAAACAATATTTTTTCACCTTAAGTGAAAGCTGATGGGCTGATGGTTTTTTACAGCTCCTTTGGTTGTTAGATTCTAGAGTAATTTAAAATGCCACAAATCAGGGGCTGGGGATTTAGCTCAGTGGCATAAGCGCCTGCCTTGCAAGCATGTGTTTGTGAGTTCAACCCCTAGTACCAAAAAAAAAAAAAAAGGAAAAAAGAAAAAAAATGCCACAAATCTGTTTTACAGATACCCATATTTCTTCTTTGAATAAAGATTTCTGTGAGCATGCTTTGTAATTTTTTATTGCAAACCAGACCTACATATTGTATTTGGACAATAGGAAAGAGGTAAACAGGGTTTGGTGTGAGGACCTATTAATCTGATGGGGACTGGGGTTCTAGTTTTCCCTTTCAAACCTTTGATGACTAGAAGTGGACAGGAAGTATCCAAAAGAATAGAAAACTGGTTTGTATGGAGATTTTCACTGGGAGAGTGAAGAGTCCTGGGCTTCTCATTTGTTTTACCTGAAAGAAGTTGACCAAGAGCTGTCTCTGGGCTGGGACTCTGGCCACCACCTGGGAGCTGACAAGGCTTACCTGGAGGAGTAACCATGATGTGGAAATGCCACCAGAACCTAAAAGAGGAAGGGACTAATTGTGTGTGGAAGATATCGGGGTGAATGCTGAGATCCCAGGACCTTCACCAGAGGAGAGGTATTTTCTGTGTTGAAACCCAAAGATGTGGGAGCTTGTAACTCCCAGAGGATGCCACAGTCTTTGGGGAGCTGTGCAGTATCCCTCTGCAGCTTTCACACAGATGTCCCCTGTGTGGACTATGGTGCTAGGGTCCATGCAGGGACTCTCAGAGGACCCTGGAGTCTGGCTCTGAGATCAGGGCTGCCAGACTCTTCTGCAAACCCTTCTTACCCTCCCTTGGTGGGAACAGTGAGGAAAACTGGCCTTATATGTGAGGCAGTAAACAGGGCACACTTAGTAAGTGCTTGGGGATGTCTGACAGCATTATGCTGCATAAACTGCCACCAGAGACAGAATCTTTTGGTACTAAAGTAATAGAAACAAAGTGAAGAAGACCAAGATGATGTCAGGAAAGCACAGGCAAGGCTTTCTAGAGGCATCAGCTCAAGCTATCCAACTTCATCTGAAGCTGAATGGAGCCAACACTGACTAACAGAGGGACCAAGATTCTCTCCCAACAAAGGGAATGCAAGCATTTATTGAATTGACCTGGGGATAAGTAGACTAAAATCCAGTAATTTTTCGCTGACTGGGGACATAGTTGTAAAAGATATTTACTTTCTTATATACAATTATTGGGGACATAAATCTTCAGTCTTCCAAATGAGGGTACAGTGAAGGTTTAAATGAGGTAAGTGATTAACTGGTGATTTCTTACTGTCTTTTTTTTTTTTTTTTTGTAGTTCTGTATTACTTGTACCCTTACACTGCTTTGTTTTGTTTTGTTTTTTCTTTTTTTCCTTTTAAATAAAATTTTAAAAAACTGAGATAAGTGGTATGATTTGAGAGATCCAGGAGAATCAAAACCCTCTGCACCTCGAGACTCTGGTGGTTAAGACAAGGAATGCTTCTGGGTGGCTTGTATTTTTTTTTTCAAACAAGGAAGGGATTAAAGTGGAAAATGCAGAAAATTGAACAGTCCTTGAGAGTAATCCTTGAGAGTAATCTGTTACTTTTCCAAGTAACAGATTATATTTAATTTAGGAGAACTATCTTATGTTAATTTTGGAGAAGATCTTAGGAGAAGACCTCCATGTTCCATTTCACTGCAGGAGTGAAATGCTTGCAGCTAGTCTTTAGTTAATGGAAATTGGAGCCAGGTGTCCTGAGCTGTGGACTTATCTTGTCCTTTGAGGCATCTCTTAGTTCTCAGGTAGGTTGGCCACACCCCAGCCATGCAACAGCCCTGCACATGTGTTCAATTTCCAGTTGCAACAGCACTCAACATAAGATGTGGGCCACCAGGTAGTCAGGGCCGACTTTCCTCTAATGGCTGGTATCATCATCTGGCACAAACACCTCAGTCTTGCAATCTCAGTCTTTCCCTTATGAAACACCCAAAGGGAAAGAGCATAAGCGTGAAGTAAAAGAAAACACATATCAACTCCAACAGGCAATCAGCATGTGTATTTCTAGAGCAGAGTGGACCCTGACCAAAGTTAAGGCAGAGAGGAGACAGACACAATTGAAGAAGACATGCCAAGCCTTATCTGTTAGACATCTACAGGCTCAAAGGAGGATTCAGGATTTCTGCCGTAAGTGGCCTTATGTCCCTGAGAAGTGACATAAACAGCTGTTATAATCCATAACAGGTTGTTTGAGAGATGAAAGTTTAAAGATTGGTTCTGCTATTTGTGGAAGAGTTACATAAATTCCAGAGCCTCAATTTCTTAGCCGAGAAGTGAGGTTAACAGAAGTTAGGATCGTGTGACATCGATGGAATTAAACAAGACATGGTAGTGTGTGTGAAAACCTCAACACAACCCAGGCCTGGTGGCACATGCTTGAAATTCTGGTTACTTTGGAGGCTGTAGCAACAAGAGAGCAAGTTTGAGGGCAGGCTGGGCAATGTAGCAATTCTGTTTATCAAAAAAATTAAATTGATTTAAAATTAAAAGGGCCTAGACATGTAGCTCAGTGTTGGAACAATTGCCTAGCACACATGAGGCCCCATTGAACCCAGGCTGGGTTCAATTTCCAGCACTGCTCAAAACAAAACAGAACAAAAGCCACTGAGTCAAGCAGGCAAGAAACCATACAGTGCATACTATACTTTCAATTAAAAATGTAGTCTGGACTTGGCTCCCTAACTGGTGTGTATGTATCTGCCTTTTTCTTTCTTTCTTTCTTTCTTTCTTTCTTTCTTTCTTTCTTTCTTTTTCCTTTCTTTGTGGAACCGAGGGTTGCACCTAGGGTCTTTTAAGTATTTTTTATTTTAATTTAAGACAGGATTTCATTAAATTGCTCAGTTGCCTAAGCCAACCTCAAACTTGTGATCCTCATGCCCTCTTTGAATAGCTTTACAGTGCTCTAGTGTATGGTATTTTTAGAATTTATTTATGCTCTCCATGACATTCAACTTATAACATTTATTTTTGTACAATTTTTAAATTTTCTTTCTTTCCTTTTTTATTTTTTGTTTTCTGTTTTTTGACACAGTCTGACTGTGTAGTCCAGGCTGGTCTCAAGTTCATGTCAATCCTCCTGCCTCGGCCTCCTGAGTGCTAAGTTTGCTGGTGTGTACCACCATATCTGTCTCACAATTAATGAAAGCAGAATTACTAAAAAAAAAGTAGAATTACTAAGTCAAAAGATGTGTGTTTCCCATAGCATCTAAAGAAATAAAATACTTAGATTCAACCTAAAGAAAGAAGTAAACAGACCTTTGCATTGAAAACTACACTACTCTGAAAAAGGAGATGAGAGAGGATAAAAGAAAACGGAAAGACATCCCTTGCTCTTGGGCAGGAAGAATCAAAATACTGAAAATGGCCATACTGTTAAACCTGTTTACAGATTTCGTGGAATTCCAATCAAAATACCAATAGCATATTTCACAGAACTAGAGAAAACAATCCTAAAATTCACTTGGAACCAGAAGACACCCACAATAGCAAAAGCAGCGCTGGGCATCAAAGGCGAAGCAGGGTCATCACAATTCCTGACTTGTAATTGTGCTACACAGGTACTGTGATAAAAGCAGCATGGTACTGGCAAACAAACAGGCCTGATAATCAATGGAACAGAGTAAAAGTTTCAAAAATAACTCCAGATGCCTTATCTTTGACAAAGAGGCCAAATACCTTCACTGGAAGAAATGTAGCCTCTTTAATAAGTCATGCTGGAAAACTGGCTTTCTATATGCTGAAGATTAAAACTAGATCCATATCTCCCATCATGCACTAAACTAAACTCAGAATGAATCAAAGATCTACATATGAAACAGAAACTCTAAATCTGGTGAAAGATACAAAGATACAAAGAACTCTTAATGGTATAGATGTAGGCAAAAGCTTTATGAACAAAGTCCTACTCACACAAGAACTATCACAAAGAATCAACGACTGGGATCTCACCCTTTGCACAGAAAAAAAAAACTACCAACAGGGTAAAGAGACAGCCCACAAAGTAAAAAGAAATTATTGCCAACTGGTCCTCATACAAATGAATAATATCTAGAATGTATAAAGAACTCACAAAAATCAAACCCCCAAATTTAAAGACCCAATCTAAAAATGAGCATCTGAAACGAACAGACACTTATCAGATGAAGAAGTACAAATGGTAAATAAATATATCAAAAATGTACAACATCACTGATCATTCAAGAAATGTAAATTAAAGCAACTCAGATTTCATCTCACTTAAGCAAGAACAGCTATCATCAAGAAATTAACTAGTAACAAATGCTAGTGGGCTGTTGGGGGAAAGGAACCCTTCTCCATTGTTGTTGGGAGTGTAGACTGATGTGACCACAGTGGATATTAGTGTGGAAATCCCTCAAAAAACTAAAACTAGCCTGGTAAGCACAAGGTCATGAGTTCAATCCCCAGTACAAAAGAAACCAAAAAACTAAAACTAGAGGGTTCCATTTGACCCAACAATTCACCTTCTTGGTATCTTTCTCAAAGAGTTAAAAGCATCATACCACAGAGATTTTTGTATACCCATATTTATAGCAGCACCTGTTTGTAATAGCCAGATCTTGAAAATGGTCCAAGTGCCCACCAACTGATGAATGGATAAAAAAAAGTTGTGTTTTTATACAATAGTGTACAATTCTGCCATAAATAAGGATAAACGAGGCATTTTTAGCTAGAAAAGTATACCTTGAGACCACACCCTTAAGTGAAATGTTGAACACGCATGTTAATTTTTTCTTTTTCTTTTTGTCTTTTTGAGACAGGCTTTCATTATTCAGTTAGATGGACCTTGCACTCACAGTGACCCCCCACTGCCGTGGCCTCCTCAGTGCTGGCATTACAGGGAACACACATGTTTAAATGCTAATTTGTATCTTTAATGTGACAAACCGAAAGTATAAATGAGGACCAAAATGTACAATAGATATTAGGAAATGGGAAGAAAATGTTCAAATGAGAGAAGGAACAATGGAGAGAAGAGGAGGAAAGGAAAGAAGGAAGAAAAAACAATGGAAGGAAAATGGAAACAAAAGTTTTACAAATAAGGAGGAGAAGGGTTGAAGGGAGAGCAGAGGAATGGGGAAAAGAGAAGAACTAGGATATGTTGTGAACATATCTACTCTGATGAATGTTATCATTATGTATATCTAAAATGCACCAATAAAATTAAAAACGAGAAAAACATTTACATTTTAATAACTATATCTAATACTTAGATGTACCTCTTAAAAGGTTTTCCCTTAGAAACAAGACATCTTACCAGAGTGCCTGGTCCCCATACTCCTGATGAGTACAGCCTTAGCCACATTTCACCCTCTGAGGAACATGATCAAGAATATAATTCACTTCTAAGCTCACCATTGCCAACCTACAATTCTAGGTAAATCGAAGAGGTATATAGTTTTTTGTTTTGTTTTGTTTTGTTTTGTTTTGTTTTGTTTTGGTTTTTGTGAGGTAAAACGGTATCCTGATCAGATTCAGGCAGAAGCTTTATCAATACTTGGTCCTAGTAAGTAAGGACAGACAACATGTGGGCCAGGCTTATCTTTCCTTGAACTTGCAATTCAAGGAAAAAAAGAAACAGAATATCTTGATGAAATCAATGCTTAAGATATCTGTCTTATGGATTTCTGTGTGCCAATCTCAATGAATGTTTTTCTGTGTCTGGTACACTGCCTGCTGATGGACTCTGGGAAAGTGCTTAGGCTGTGGGACACTAACACCAACTAATGAGTTCATAGTTGAGTGGACTGTTCAGAGATAGAGGAGTGATCATAGGGGCTACCCCTTGGAATTATATTTTGTCCCTGTCCCTTTTATTTCTCTCTCTCTTGTTGTTTCTTTTCTGCCATAAAGTCAGGGGCTCTGCTCTACCAGATGCTCCCTACCATGATGCTCTGCCTTACCAAGGGCCCAGAAGCAGTGGAGTTAAGTGACTATGAATGGAATCTTCTGACACCATGATCCAAAATAAATCTTTCTTCCTTTAAGTTCTTTTTCTCAGAGATTAGAGAAGATGGCAACTTGCTAGGTTGCTGGGTGGAGAGCATCTCCAGAAAAACAGCTCAGACGCTGGAATTTCACAACATGGCGACCGGCGGATGAGCAGAGAGGGACTCTCACGAACCCAGGAGGAAACTGAAGTGAAAAGTAAAATAGGAAGAGGAAAGAAAAATGTGAGTGGAGGGCTGGAGCCCAACGTGCTGAGACCAGTCCGTGCTGTGCTGGGATCGCCATGGAGTTGGGCCACTCAAGGTCGTGCTGAAGCCACGGCTGCCAATAACAGGAATTGGTGAGTCCTGGGCCCTTGGAAGGAGGACTCAGTGCAGTGTAGAGTGGATCCAAGGTGGAGAACTACATTGATTCCCAGTAAATGCTGGAGATTGGTTCCTGCGGCGGGTGTTGTTGGCTGGAGGACATCTTAGAGTGGGGCAGAGTCCAGTGCTGTGGTGGCATCAGTCAACTGCCCCTGGCCCAGAGAAGATTTGTGGGATCTGCTTGGGCTGAGCCATGCCCCTGGTTGGGACCCAATAGCCAGGGACGAAACTGTACTGACCCTGTGACGTCCTCAAAGCACACACTAAAATGCTGAAGGCACTTGTGGGTTGACTAACTCAGAGACTAGAAGCTAGCCTGAATCATCCCTGCATGTACCTCAGATAACAGCAAATTAAAGAGGGCAGCAAAACCCCAGCCAGCATGCTTCAGAAAAACCGTAAGCAATACGGAGAAGGCCAAGGACCTCCATAACACACCTGTCTGAAAGAAACCAGAAACATGACAAGAGATAGAAGTAAAAAAAAAAACCTCCAGCCACTGACCTGGAAAAATAAGCCCAGGAGAGGTTAACACAGAAAAGAACCAGTGCAGCAATCATGCAATATTAGCCACAACATCAGCAGACATGAAGAAATACCTTCATGACCTCATAGATGAACTTAAAACTGAAATTCTAGTCCAAGAGAGGCAAGATATAAAAAGATTAATTAAAGAAATGATAAGCCCCTCCCAAGAAAACACAGATGGAAGAATGGAGGAACCCAGAAAAGGAAGAGAAACCTTTGATGAAGACTATAAACAAAACCTAGAAAACATGAGACAGATCCAAAGAGATTACCAGGAAACTAAAAACTCCTTTGAAAGCTGGCAAAATGCCTTGACAGAAACTAAAGTTAGCCTTTTGAAGCTTGAAGAGAGATGTATAATGTGTGATCATGAAAGAAAAGATCTCTTAAAAATAACAAGGAACCAGGAAGACATAATTCAAAGGCTAGAAGATGGCAAGAGGATCTATAAATTAAAAATAAAAAACATGAGCAAAGAAGCAAGAGTAAACACAAGTGAATTATAAAGGTTATTCACAGAAATAATTAAGGAAAACTTCCCAAGCATAGGAAAAAGAAATGATATCCAGATAAATGAGGCATACAGAACTCCAGCCACCTACAAGCAAAACAGATCTACATCCAGACACACAATAATCAAGATCCCAGAAATCCACCACAAGAACAGAATATTAAAAGCAGCCAGAGAAAAGAAATAGATCACCTACAAAGGAAAAATCATCAAAATAATGACAGACTTATCAACACAAACTCTCAAATCAAGAAGAGCCTGGGGGGAAATAGTACAAGCCCTGAAAGAAAATAACCTCCAATGCAGATTAATGTACCCAGAAAAATTCTCTTTCAAAATTAATGGAGAAATAAGATATTTCCAAGACAAGGAGGAACTGTGGGAGTTCATGGCCACCAATCCAACCCCACAAAAAATACTGAAGGACATTCCAGAAAGAGAGAGAAAAAATACCAGGATTCCAACAACAGTGGCAGAGAGGCCTCAATGAATGAGGCAGACCGTGGAATGAAGAAGTAAAGTGGACAAATAATAGCAGAAAAATAGAATAGCAGAGATGAGGCAGAGAAGGTAGGTTATAACCTTTAATATAGATAGCCCTGATACACTAACAAAAAGAAACACGGGAAGAGTAGATTAGGAGGCAGGATCCAACAAGATGCTCTGAATAGGAAATATACTCAACCTGAAAGAGGATTAATAAACTGAAAGTCAAACATGAGAAAACTGGGCTGGGGATTTAGCTCCGCAGCATAAGCGCCTGCCTTGCAAGCACATGGTCATGAATTTGATCCCCGGTACCGATTTAAAAAAAAATATATGAGAAAACGATGCTATATGTGACAGGAAACCAGAGAGAAATAGGGGCAACTCGTCCTGCAGCTGCAAATAGATTGGAAATTTATGACACTTTTGGGCAGTGTAAAACTACACAGCTGGAAGGAAGGAAAACCTTGTGGCTTTAGTAAGTAAAGGAGTACAGCTCAAGATCAAGCTCAGGGGTAAAAAGGGTCAGCAACACTCAGATACATATTGGGTTGACCCCTGACTGAAAACTAAAGGAGCTAGTAAAATATACAAAATATACAAAGCATCCTGAGAAGGGGAAAGGTGAGAAACTGCCTAAAAAAGGAAGTCAGAGGACATTGTTAAAAGTGTATTAGGATTTAAAAGTCACAGTAGGCTTATCGCTCTGCTTAGTTTGATTTTATTTCATTCTGGTCTGTCTACTCATATTAGATTTGAGGGCACAAACAGCTATCCCAAAAATAGCAGGTTATACCACGGTAACTATTCTTAATTTCCTATTAACTTAAACTGAAACCCTGTATTACTTACATTGTCTTACTATGACTGATCTTATTTGAAGCTGGTTTATTAGACCACTGTCTTGCCTTGACTGTTTTTATTTGAATTTGGTAGCTTCATAGTATCAAGTCTAAGAGTAGAGGCAACTACTCTGAAGATGACAAGATGTAAAAGATACCCATTCTGGGGGCTGGGGATTTAGCTGAGTGGCATAAGCGCCTGCCTTGCAAGCAGGTGATCGTGAGTTCGATCCCCGGGATCCCCGGTACTGATAAAAAGGAAAAAGACAAAAAAAAAAAAAAGATACCCATTCTGGTTTGCTTTTGAAGTCCTACAATGTCTCCAAAGTTGTGTTTTTATGAAAATATCTATGTAATGCTATGTTCAATTATTCTATTGAAAATAACAAGAAAAAGCACAGTAACTACTGTAGATCACCTAATATTGTGGTCTTATTGTCTTTTTCATTTCATGTGTTTATATGAATATGTTTTGTTTTGTTTTGTCTTGCTTTGTTTTGTTCCCCCCTGTAATATAGAAAAGATAGAAATACATGTTAAGACTCATGCATGAAATGCTGGGGATTTAGCTCAGTGGCATAAGCGCCTGCCTTGGAAGCAGGCAGTCGTGAGTTTGATCCCTGGTACCAATAAAAACGAAAAAGCCAAAAAAAAAAAAAAAAAGACT
Source organism: Cavia porcellus (assembly GCF_034190915.1). Lineage (NCBI taxonomy): Eukaryota > Metazoa > Chordata > Mammalia > Rodentia > Caviidae > Cavia > Cavia porcellus. Next base: position 174,757,299 of record NW_026947484.1, on the reverse strand, counting down.
CATGCATGAGTAGAACCAATAAACAGTTCATGAGAACTGATTTTATGACACATGATGAAATGAACAAATACTTTGAAGAAAAATAGACACTACAGTACCCAGTGCTGATCCAGCAGTATCATGATATGAAATCCAGCAATAGTATTATTCTTTGTTCATAGTGATTTTTTGTTGAACAGAACTGGTTGCAGTCTTGCTGTTTGAAACCCCACTACATATGCTCCATTTTTGTATCTTGAATAACTATTTGTAAGAGGACAATATGTAAATATCAACTAGTGATTTCTTACTGTTTATTCTTTCTTTGAAAGTATGTACTATTTCTACTCATTTTCTGTTTTGTTTAGTCTTTCTTTAAATCAATTTTTTTAAAAAAAAGAGAGAAAAGGGAGGGGAAAGTGAAAACTACTGTCAATTTCTTATTATCTTATCTTGAACTCTTGAATTGTTACATAATTTTATTAGGTTTGGCTTTGTTCTGTCTTTTGTTAGATTTTATGCTTTCAGATGGTAAGAGCAGCTATTTGAATATAATGGGAAATATTATGGTAATCATGGTTTCCTATTATATTGTTTTGAAGTCTTATAATGCTTTCATTAATTGGTCTGATTTTATTTTGTTTTGTTTGATTTTATTATGTGCGATGGTATGAACACTATTTTGAAGAAAACAAGACATTTTGGTAGCTCTTGCTGATTTATTATCATCTTGTTTTGAAGTTCTACCATGCTTTTTTTCTTCTGTTTTGATTGGTTCTATCCTGTTGTGTTTGATTTTATTATGGGTGATATAGACAAATTTTTTGAGAAAAATGTGGTATTATAGCAGCCATTGTTCACTTCCTGTTATTTGATTTTAAAGTCCTGTAATGCGTTCATCCTTTTGAATTTTTTTTACTATATTGTTATGTTTGATATTATTGTGTGTGAAGGTATGCTCAACTATTTCACAGAAAAGAGACATTATGTTAGCTTCTGTTGCTGTCCAGTTGTTTTGTTGTGAAGTGCTGTGTTGCTTGCATTTTCCTGTTCTGATTTGCTTTGTTTCATTCTGTTTTCTTTTGTTCTCTTTAAAATAAAAATTTTTAAAAAGTTATTTTTCTCAGGTATTTTGTCATAGTTAGGGAAAACTAATACACTCTCTGTGACAGTTTGTGTCTTTGGATGTACATATGCATAAAGAGCTCTATAATTAATATGAAAAATATTAATATTCTCATTGAAAAATTGTCCAACTACAGTTATAATCCATTCATAGAATCTTTCATCATTAAAATTTTCAAAAATGTCTTGTTCTCTCTTTAGTCCAGATGAAATTTTGACTCATTTTGAGAATTTTAAAAATCTTATTGAATTTCAGTAAAATCCTATAAATTATTTTGGGAAGGATAAACTTCTCTAGAATTAATTTTAGAGAATCATAGTTTCCTATCCTTTGTTTGCTAGAGATTCTTCCAGTTTTTCTTTAAAGAATATAGTAGTATATTTGTAGATTTGGTTTGTTTTATTGAAAATGTGCATATACTAAAGGGCACTTATTTTTTCTGCAGTCTATCATCCAAATGTTTGATTTCTTTATGATTTTATGAAGTGGACCTTGTGACCTCTAATTATTTTAAATCTCACAAGGCTTCATGCCAACATATCTAGTCCATCTCACTCATTCATTTAATCAGCCTTTTCTCAACTTACACTTTTCTTCCCATCAGGAGTGATTATATCAGGCCCTCAGTCCCTAAGATAAGACTGCCAACATTTTGTCAATGGAAGGATGAACTTGTTTTAGGGAGGGACTCCTGTCCTCAGAGTCCTGTGGAAAAGCTGGAGTTGTTCAAGACTCAGCAGGGCTTCCAGATCACCACTGGCCTTTAGATTGCCTTTCCATGGCTTAAAAATTGATTCCTCCTCAGGCACAGAAACTTTATTCATGACCAAAAATCTGTTATCAAATAGGTCAACTCCTCTGTAACCCCAAGGGACCGTCTGCTCTTGACATGCTTTGGAGAACATTATCAAATCCCTAGGTTCAGTAAAATCCTGTCCAAAGCTTGACCTTTCTGACTTTCAAAGATACTCAGAAACTAATTCTACCTTTACTTTGCTCTCCTTAAGAATTTTCTTTCCTAACCTTGAAAACATTGAAAATTTAATAACTGTGTCTCTTCCAATATCCAGTGGCTTTCAGTTGTTCATTTTCATGTCACCAAAACAGTGGTGTAAACAACCTGGAAAATAATACTGGGAGTCAGTAACCTTTTTACCATATTTTTCTTGATGTTATTGTGAAAGGCATGGTTTCTCTAATTTCTCTCAGTGAGTTTGCTATTTGTGTCCAGGAATTTATTGATTTTTAAGTGTTGACTTTGTATTCGGCTGTGTTATTGAATTTTGTTATTAAAATCTAGAAGTCTTTTGGTGGAGTTTTGGATGGCTTTTATGTGGAATACCATCTGCAAATAATGATAATTTAATTTCTTCCTTTTCTATTTTTATTCTTTTTGTTGCTTTCTCTTTACCTAATTGCTCTTGAAACGATTTTCATTCAGTCTAGGGCATGAAAAACCCAAGCGCCCTTGGAGCTGTCTGTGGTGCTGATCGCAAAGGGTCTAACACTCCTTACCTAGGGAAGGCCTGCTGCATTCTGCCACTGTGGCAGAATGGTTCTGAACTGCTCCTCCATGTCAGCCAGAAGACTGCAGTAAGCATACTCATCCTGAGCCCTGTCAGCTGCCCAGCCTCACCTCCTTGCCTACCCCCTATCTGTCAATCTAACCCTGTGAGCCTTGTGCAAGAAGGGCTGACTCAGAACCATCATGATGGGTGGGAGTTCTCAGCACCCCTATTGCTGGTTCTACAAAGGCAGACTGCAGCTCCTTGGCTTTGTGTATGCTCCCCAGATTCCCGAGAGGAGTGCCAGCCACTAGCTCTAACCTTCTGCAGAGGGAACTCACACTGCTCCAGTGCAAGCCTAAGAAGTCTTTAGTTCCTGCTACAGCAGTGGGTCATAACTGAGGAACACTTGGCAGTGTCCGGAGATATTTCTGCTTGTCATATTGTCACAGGTTGGAGGCAAGGAGTGTTTTCTACTGCTTCCAGGAGATAGAGGTAAGGGAGTCTGCTAAAAATTCTGCTGTGCACAGGACAGATCTCCCCACCCTGCCCAAAGAATTACCTGCCCAAAAATCTCAGTAATGTTAAGGTTGGGAAACTTTGCTCTAGAATTGAAGCTGTTGGGTAGTGGTTAGAACATTGCCAGACAGATTGAGATCTGGATGAATATTGTGGATTACCAGCTAAAACATCAGATAAGTAGCTGAACTGTTCTGAGTCTCATTTTCAATGTCCAGTTGTTTAGGTTCCTGATCTAGATGACTTACAGCTCCTGCTGGTTCTAATTCAACATTTCCTAAGTCCCTAAACACTTGCTAAATACATTTCAGTTAATAGTCGATAAAATATAAGAATAAGTAAAGATTGCAAGAGCTGATAAAACTTACTACCCAAATGTGCACATAATTTATGAAAATACGCAGTCAGTTAAGAATAACATCTTCACTAATGATGAAAAAGATACAAAATAGGCAGGCATGGTGGCTCACACCAGTAATCCAGCTCAGTAAGCTCAGCAAGAAGAAAATAAATTTAAGGACAGCATGGAAAACTTAACAAAACCTTGTTTTAGCAAAAATTTAAGTGTGGATCCACCTCGTCATGTGTCTGGAGGACTGTGGATGTCTCAGCGGGCAGGGGAGCATCGCAGGTTCCAGAGGCCCCATAGCCTGTGGTGAGTGCTCAGCTCACTCTGCCCAAAGCCCAGACTGTTTGAGAGCCTCCAGGCTTCTGGGTGCAGTGAAGTGGAGAAGTGGGTTGAAGCCTATGCATCTGCCTCCCCATCCTGGCTGCACTTGGAGAACTGTGGAGCTTCCAACAAATAGGTGGGCGCATGCTATCCCCAGAGCCCAGCCTGTTTGGGACTCCCTCGCCTCACCATTGGTGTGCAGAGGAGGGGCTGAGCGGATCTGGGGCGCCTGCATTGGCCTCCCCGTATGTCTGGAGGACTGTGTATATCTCAGCAAGCAGGGGAAGATCGCAGGTTCCAGAGGCCCCGTGAGCTGTGGTAAGTGCTCAGCGCACTCTGCCCAAAACCCAGACTGTTCCGGACCCTCCAGCCTTCCGGGTGCAGTGAAGTGGAGAAGTGGGTTTGAGGCCTCTACATCCGCCTCCCCATCCCGCCTGCACTTGGAGAACTGTGGAGCTTCCAACGGGTGGGCAGGCACACACTATGCCCAGATCCCAGCCTGTTTGGGACTCCCGCACCTCGCCATCAGCGTGCAGATGAGGGGCTGGGCGGATCTGGGGTGCCTGCATCCACCTCCCCGTGTGTCTGTAGGGCTGTGGATGTCTCAGCGGGCAGGGGAGCATCGCAGGTTCCAGAGGCCCCACAGCCTGTGGTGAGTGCTCAGCGCACTCTGCCCAAAGCCCAGACTGTTCGGGTCCCTCCAGGCTTCTTGGTGCACTGAAATGGAGAAGTGGGTTTGAGGCATCTACCTCCGCCTCCCCATCCCGGCTGCACTTGGAGAGCTGTGGAGCTTCCAACAAGCAGGTGGGCCCACAGTGTCCCTGAAGCCCAGCTTATCTGGAACTATGGAGTTCTAAACAGGCAGAAGAGGGCCATTGGTTCTGCAGGCCCAGTGGCTTGGGGTAACAGGGTGCCAGAGTCTCAGGAGCTGCAAACATAGAAGGGGATTTCCAACAGACCTTGAGGAAGCTTTCAAATAACACTTGAAACACACAAATATAGGAAAATGACAACACAAAAGACCAAATTACAACCTCAAACCTCCAGCCCATCTCAAGAAACCCTAGGAGAAATGTATATAGAAGAAAATATATGCCATTCACCTCAAATATCGGACACAATAGCTACTGAAATTAACAAGCAACTCCAGGAAGCTTTAAAGAAATTCAAACTCAAAATAATCTCCCAGGTAAAAGAAGAAATGATAAAAGAAATAAAAGTGATTCGGAATATATCTAAAGAAAGCAGTTTAAAAATTGGAGGAACTAAACAAAAAGATAGAATCCCTAGATGAGCAATATAAGAAACAAACAGAATACATAATGCAGATGCACAGAGATATACAGGAAATAAAAAACTCCACTGAAAGTTGTAAAAACCGCCTTAATGAAAGTGAAGATATCCTGTAATACTCCCACGATCCTGTTTTGACTGATTAGACTATGTTCCATTGTGTATGATAGTATCAAGTTTGAGGGTATAGGCAAATACTTGGAAGGCAATAAGATTCACTGAGATGCCCATGCTGGTTTGACTATTGTCTCCTTTGGAAGTCCTGTAATGTTTACATGCCTAAGTTTTATTGGTCTTGTTCTCTACTGTTTTGTTCAACTTTATAATATCTAATGAGATAGACAATTCTTTTTAAGGAAACAAGAGACATCGTTGATAACCATTGTTGATAACCTTGTACTCTGTTTTACATCATGTGCTATGTCTATCCTTGGTTTTGACTGACAGCTTTGTTTTGCCATATTTGACTTTATTCTCTCCCCCCCAAAAAAGTAATAAGAACTAAGGAGTAATAAAACCCAAAATGTGTAAATTTTGTTGTAAAAAAGAGAGGGGAAAAAAGAGCTCTAAAGGATACAACAGCAAGTGTGTTTAGGGGTGTTAAATAGCTGACCATATTAATGTTTTTGGTTGGATAACTGAACACAACTGTTTACAGTCTCACTGCTTGAATGTCTGCTTTGTATTCTTTGATACTGTGATTTGAGCACCTATCTCTAAGATGATAATATGTAATCTATTAACTGGTGATTTCTTACTGTCTTTTTTTTTTTTTTTGTAGTTCTGTATTACTTGTACCCTTACACCACTTTGTTTTGCTCTGTGTTTTTCTCTTTTTCCTTTTAAATAAAATTTAAAAAAAAGAAAGTGAAGATAGAATTTCAGACCTTGAAGACAGGATTGCAGCTAGTGAACAGGAAAGAAAAGATCTTTTAAAAATCACAAGGAATCAGGAAACAAAAATTCAACAACTGCAAGATGATGCAAAGAAAAATAACAAAGAATAATAGGGATTAATGAAAAAGAAGGTGACAACATAAAGGATGTCAAGAGGATATTTAGAGAAGTAATAGCTGAAAACTTCCCAAGCATGAGATCAGAAACCGACATCAGAATCAGTGAAGCATATAGAACTCCAAATAGCCATAACCAAAATAAAACTACACGCAGACATATAATAATCACTATCCCAGAAATTCAACAGAAGAATAGATTATTAAAAGCTGTCAGAGAGAAAAGACAGATCACTTATAAAGGAAAACCTATCAGAATTACAGCAAACTTCTCAGCACAAACAATAAAGTCAAGAAGAGCATGGAGTGAAGTATTCCAGATACTAAAGCAAAATGATTTCCAACCTAGACTGATGTATCCTGCAAAACTATCATTCAAAATTGATGGTGAAATATGATACTTCCATGACAAAGAACAGCTGAAGAACTTCATGAACGCCAAACCAACCCTGCAAAAAATATTGAAAGACAGTTTAGATACACAGAGGAAAAAACCACTAAGCAAAGCAAATAATTAAACAGAACAGAAAGATAAAGATGCAACAGCAGAGAGATAACATGTCAACAATAAACCAGCATTTAACAGTAATAACCATTAATGTAAATGGTCTCAATGCACCAGTCAAAAGAAACAGACTAGCAGAATGGATCAAGAAACAAAATCCAACCATATGCTGTTTACAGGAAACCCATCTAACCCAGAAGGATACTCACAGACTGAAAGTCAAAGGATGGAAAACAGTACTTCATGCAGCAGAAATCCAAAAAAAAGCAGGAGTAGCCATTCTGTTTGCAGACAACATGAACTTTAAACCAACAATGACCATAAAGGACAAAGAAGGTCAATACATACTCGTAAGGGGAAAACTCCAAGAGGAAGAGATAACTATCTTAAATATATGTGCACCAAACTCCAGAGCACCCAGTTATATAAAACAACTATTAACACAAATGAAAACTCAAATTGTCAGGAACACAATTGTAACAGGAGACCTTAATACGCCATTGACACCAAGGGACGGATCAACCTGACAGAAAATGAGCAAAGAAATAACAGGACTGAATCACACCTGCAAACAAATGGATTTGATAGACATATACAGAATGTTCCACACAACAACATGAGAATACACATTCTTCTCAGCAGTACATGGATCATTCTCTAAAATAGACCATATATTAGCCCACAGAACGTATATAGACAAATGCAAAAGAGTTGAAATTATCCATTGCATGGTATCGGATCATAGCGCTCTGAAATTAGAAATTAATGATAAAAGATACTGCAAAAATCCCTCAAACACATGGAAACTGAATAACCCACTCTTGAGTAATCAGTGGGTCACAGAAGAAATTAAAGAAGAAATTAAACAATACGTAAAAGAAAATGAAAATGAAAATACAGCTTACCAGAATTTGTGGGATGCAATGAAAGCCGTCCTCAGAGGAAAATTTATTGCACTGAGTTCCCACATCAGGCAAACAGAATGAGTACAAATAAATAACCTAATGTTATATATCAAACATCTAGAAAAAGAAGAGCAAGTCAAGCCCAAAGCCAAAAGAAGAGAGGAAATTATAAAAATCAGAGCAGAAATCAATGCAATAGAGACTAAGAAAACAATCCAAAGAATCAACGAATCAAAAAGTTGGTTCTTTGAAAGAATAAATAAAATCAATAATCCCCTAGTCAACCTTATTTTAAAAAGGGAAGAAAAAGCTCAAATTCATGCAATAAGAAATGAAAAAGGTGAAATCACTACAGACCCAATAGAAATACAGAAGATCATCAACACCTATTTCAAAAACCTCTACTCTCAAAAGTTTGACAACACAGAAGAAATAGACAGGTTCTTAGAAACATATGAAGTACCAAAGCTAGATCAAGAGGATGTAAAACTGTTGAATAACCCAATCTCTGTTAATGAAATTGAAAATGTAATTAAGTCCTTACCTACAAAGAAGAGCCCAGGCCCAGATGGATTCACTGCAGAATTCTACAAGAAATACAAAGAAGACCTAATGCCGACACTCCTCAAACTATTCAATGAAATCGAAAGGGAAGCAATCCTTCCTAAGTCATTCCTGGAAGCAAATTACTCTACTACCAAAACCTGAGAAAGACCCAACTAAAAAAGAGAACTATAGACCGATCTCCCTAATGAACACAGATGCAAAAATCCTCAATAAAGTATTGGCAAATAGGATGCAGCAAATCATTAAGAAGATTATACACCATGACCAAGTGGGATTCATCCCAGGAATGTAGGGATGGTTCAACGTACGTAAATCAATAAATGTAATCCACCATATCAATAAAGCCAAAACTAAGAATCACATGATCATTTCTACAGATGCAGAAAAAGCCTTCAATAAGGTGCAACATTTATTCATGATAAGAACTTTACAGAAAATTGGAATAGATGGTCTTTACCTCAATATAATAAAGGCCATTTATGACAAACCAACAGCCAGCATCATACTAAATGGCCAAAAATTGAAAGCCTTTACTTTAAAATCAGGCACAAGACAAGGATGTCCTTTATCACCACTCCTATTTAATATAGTACTGGAAGTACTAGCCAGAGCAATTAAGCAAGAGAGAGAAATAAAAGGGGTAAAGATAGGAAAATAAGAAGTTAAATTATCATTGTTTGCAGATGACATGATACTCTACATAGAAGACCCCCTAAACTCCATTGAAAGACTCTTAGATACAATAAATAAATTCAGTAATGTGGCTGGATACAAAATCAATACTCAGAAATCAATAGCATTCCTATACACAAACAAAAAAATCACAGAGAGGGAAATGAGAGAAACTACACTCTTCACATTGGCAAACAAAAAAATGAAATATTTAGGAATTACTCTTACGAAAGAAGTGAAAGACCTATACAGTGAAAATTATGATACACTGAAAAAGGAAATTGAAGATGATCTCAGAAAATGGAAAGACATCCCTTGCTCATGGATAGGAAGAACAAATATTGTGAAAATGGCCATTCTCCCAAAACTGTTATACAGATTCAATGCAATCCCAATAAAAATACCATCAACATACCTTATAGATCTAGAGAAATCACTCCTAAAATTCATCTGGAACCTGAAGAGACTTACAATAGCAAAGGCAATTCTAAGCAGCAAAGGCAAGGCAGGAGGCATCACAATCCCTGACTTGAAGTTATACTACAAAGCAACAGTAGTAAAATCAACATGGTATTTGAATCAAAACAGAGCCGAAGATCAATGGAATAGATTAGAAGATACAACCACAACTACAAACACACTCAACCACCTTATCTTTGATAAATGAGCCAAGCAGGTTCATTGGAAGAATGACAGTCTCTTTAATAAATGGTACTAGAAAAACTGGCTCTCCATTTGCCAAAAACTAAAGCTAGACCCATGTCTATCACCATCTACTAAATTAAAATCTAAATGGGTCAAAGATCTGAATATTAAAACAGAAACACTAAATCTATTGGAAGAAAAATTTGGTAGAAACCTTGAAGACACAGGAGTAGGTAGAGAATTCATGAACAGGACTCAAACCGCATGGGAAATACTTCCCAGAATCAATAACTGGGACCACTTCTTATTAAAAAGTTTCTGCATGTCAAAAGAAATCTCCAGCATAGTGAAAAGAAAACCCACAAACTGGGAAAAGATTTTATTGAACTCTCTCTCAGACCAGGGACTCTTGTCTAAAACATATAAAGAATTAAAAAAATTAAAAGCCCCAAAATTCAAAGATCCAATCCAAAAATGGGCATCTGAGATGAATACACAATTCTCAGATGAAGAAATACAAATGGCAAATAAATACATGAGAAAATGTTCATCATCATTGGTCATTAGAGAAATGCAAATTAAAACCACACTGAGATACCATCTCACTCCTGAAAGAATGGCCAGGATCAAGAAAACCAACAACAACAAATGCTGGAGAGGCTGTGGGGAAAAAAGGAACTCTCCTACACTGTTGGTGGGAGTGTAGACTGGTGCAACCTTTGTGGAGGTCAGTCTGGAGATTTCTCAAAAAGCTGGGATTGGAAGTCCCATTTATTCCAGCTATTCCACTTCTAGGCATATTCCCAGAAGAACCGAAAGCATCATACCACAGTGATATATGTGCACCTATGTTTATAGCAGCACAATTTGTAATCACCAGATCTTGGAAACAACCCAAGTGTCCATCAACCCAGGAATGGATAAAAAAGTTGTGGCATTTCTATACAATTGAGTATTATTCAGCTATAAAGAAGGATCACATTGAGATATTTATCAATAAATGGGCGCAGCTTGAGACCATACTCATAAGTGAAATAAATCAATCTCGCATGTGTGAATTCCGAATAGTTTCCCTAATGTAAGTAATGATTCAAATATATAAAAAATATGTGGTAATCATGATTCCCTATTATGTGGCCTTGAAGCCTTATAAAGTTTTCACTTATTAATTGGAAAGGCTTTATTCTGGGCTTCTTGATATAGAAATATTTGAAACTATAGTATATGAAGTTTTATTCAAATATTTCAAGGAAAAAGACAGACACTATGGTAACTACTATTAAGTCGGGTTATTTGGTGGTGAAGCACTAGGTTGCTGAAACAGTCATGCTTTGACCTGTGTTGTTATATTGTTATGTCCTGTTTTATCTCAATCTCTCCCTTATTCATTAAAAAAAAAGTATTTATTTTTTATGGTTTTTTTAATTAAGGGGAAAATTTTAAAAAATTAGCAGGATATATAATAGTAACTTTTTTTGATTTCCTATTAACTTGTTTTGAAGTCCTGTAATACTCCCACTATCTTGTTTTGACTCATTAGACTCTGTTCCATTCTGTATGATAGTATCAAGTTTGAGGGTGTAAGCAACTACTTTGAAGGCAATAAGATTCACTAAGATGCCCATTCTGGTTTGACTATTGTCTCCTTTGGAAGTCCTGTAATGTTTACAGTGCTTAAGTTTTATTGGTCTTGTTCTCTGTTTTGTTCAACTTTATAATATCTAATGAGATAGACAATTCTTTTTAAGGAAACAAGAGACATCGTTGATAACCATTGTTGATAACCTTGTACTCTGTTTTACATCATGTGCTATGTCTTTCCTTGGTTTTGACTGACAGCTTTGTTTTGCCATATTTGACTTTATTCTCTCCCCCCCAAAAAAGTAATAAGAACTAAGGAGTAATAAAACCCAAAATGTGTAAATTTTGTTGTAAAAAAGAGAGGGAAAAAAGTGCTCTAAAGGATACAACAGCAAGTGTGTTTAGGGGTGTTAAATAGCTGACTATATTAATGTTTTTGGTTGGATCATTGATCACAACTGTTTGCAGTCTCACTGTTTGAATGTCCACTTTGTATGCTTTGATACTGTGATTTGAGCAACTGTCTCTAAGATGATAATATGTAATCTATTAACCGGTGATTTCTTACTTTTTTTTTTTTTTTTTTTTTGTAGTTCTGTATTACTTGTACCCTTACACCGCTTTGTTTTGTTTTGTTTTTTCTCTTTTTCCTTTTAAATAAAATTTTAAAAAAGAAAGAAAGATAATAACCTCCAGCCAAGATTGAGATATCCTGCACAACTATCCCTGGAAATTGATGGAAAAACAACATGCTTTCAGGATAAAGAGGAACTAGGGGAATATGCAACCACAAATTCAACTCTACAGAGACTATTGCAGGATATTCTAAAAAAGAAAAAGAATCCAGAAATAGTGGCAGAGAGGCCACAATGAATGGAGCAGAAAACAAAATGAAGAAGACAAACTGACAACTAATGACAGAAAAAGAGCTCAAGAGAAATGAGGCAGAGAAGATTGGATGGTAGGAACTGCTATTTTGGAGAAAACGACGTCATAATAGGTAGTGCTGATTCGGTATCATCTTATTTTGAAGTCCTATCAGGCTTTTGTTCTTCTGTCTCCATAGGTCCTAACATGTTGTACCTTACTGGATTTTATTATATGTGATAGTATAAACAAAAACTTTTATAGGCAAGGAGATTATACAGAAACCGTAGTTCATTATCTGTTAGTTGATTCTAAATACCCTGTAATACTGTCCTTCTCTTGAATGGTTTAACATTGTTTTGATATATTTGATGCTACCGTATATGAAGTTATACTCAAAGATCTCAAGGAAAGAGACAATATGGTAAGTACTTTTATGTCGGGATTATCTTATGGTGAAACACTAATTTGCTTAAATGGTTATGTTTTGATCCGCACTGTTTAGTTGTTATGCCCTCTTTTATCTCAATCTCCATTTTATTATTTACTTTTTAATTTTTATCCTTTTAATTAAAGGAAAAATAAATTTTAAAAAGCAGGATATATTATAGTAACCCACTTTGATATTCTATTAACTTGATTTGAAGCCCTGTATTGCTCTCACCATCTTGTTTTGACTGATGTTCCTCTATTCTGCTTTGCTTGATAGTACCAGGTTCAAAAGATTAGGCAACAGCTGTGAAGATAGTGGGATTCATTATGATGCCCATTCTGGTTGACTATTATCTACTTTTGAAGACCTGTAATGTCTCCAATGTTTTGGTTTTGTTGGTTTCGTTCTTGACTGTTTTGTTCAATTTTATTGTTACTGATGATATAAGCAATTCTATTTGAGATAGCGGGAGGCATTATGGTAACCATTATTGATCACCTTGTATTATGTTTTTACATTATCTATTATGTCCACCCTTTTGATTCAACCTGTTCTGTTAAGTCACATTTGGTTTTACTCTCTTCCAAAAAAAGTAATAAGAACTGTGGGAGCAATAAAACCCAAAATGTGTAATAGTCAATGTACAAAAGAGAGGAAAAGAAAGTGCTCTAAATGGTATAACTGCATGTATATTTAAGTGTATAAGATAGACAATGATATTACTGAGTTTTGTTGGATCATTGAACAGAACTGTTTGCAGCCTCACCGTTTGAATGTCCACTTTATATGGTTTAATCTTGTAACTTGAACAAATATTTCTAAGATGACAATATGTAATCCATTAACTAGTGATATCCTACTGTTTATTTTTTTTCTGAAATTCTGTATAACTTGTACCTTTTTTCTGCTTTTTTCCTTTTTCTCCTTAAATAAAAAAAAGAAAAAAACAAAATTTAAGTGTGCATGTAGGTGCTGAGAATATAGCCTGACATTTGAATTTAACCCCCAGCACTACAAAAACAAAAAAAAAATGGTGTGAAATAACTCAAGTCATTTTTGATAATTTTCTAAAAGAACCAAGTCATTGAGGACTGAGAAAACAAATGTACTGTTATTCCTGTCACTCTCCGAACAAACTTACTATTTGCCACCATGAATCACTACGAACAAACAGCCCTGTTGCTCAGTCAAATCTATATATCACAAAGAGTAGACCTAAAATTTAGTTTTACATCTCTAAAAATTCATGGGCCTTACCATTCTAAGGTAAAGACAAAGATGCTAGATTACCCTCCCATCACCACTACCTTATTCACTAAACAATAAGAAAATGGGCTTTAAAATAGTGGCTTTTGATATTAGGAAAAATACTTTATCATATCTTCCTCTGGCCTCTTCAGTATCGCAAATAATGCTATCAGACTTAATCAGAGCCAGGCAGGTGGAGAGATTCCAAAGGAACTAAAGTCTCCTGGAGTGCGAGTTCACTGCTGGGGAGAGGAGGGTGCAAAGCTGCTCGTGAACACCTTCCCACACTGGGATCCCTGTCAGGCAGCCACATGGGTTTCCCTCATGCCTATGTAAGAGCTCTTTTATTAGAAGAACCTGAGAGAGTGTTGCTTCCAGAAATGGCAGTTTCAAATTAATGATGCTTCATGGAGATAAAAATATCCACCTCACAAGTGTCAGAGACATTTGAGAAGCACATGCCACAGGCTGTACTTTCAGGGATCATTTCTGTACTTCAGGAATGATATGCCAACCTAGCTGTGCTTGGGGGGGGGGGAGAAGGCATACATCACAGAAACATGTTTAATCACCACTCTTAAAATAATCTTCTCGTGGCCTCCCATGGCATTGCCCCTGAGTGTGAGGATAGACTTTATCACTCTTCTCACAGTTCAGGGAGACAGAAGCAGGAAAGGAACTGGAGAAATGAGCTCAGAAAGTATTTCCTTCCCATCAAGTCCCACCTGCTTGAGTCTAGCAAGGACCTTATAGCATCTTTAGAGGACACTTGATTGGAGAATTCAAAGAGTATCAGGTGTTAGCAGTGATTAAAACAAAGGCAGTGGGAACCACATAAAGGAGAGGAGACCTTACATGGAGTGAATGGTGACATAGAGCAGGACCAGATGGCATTAGTTACCCACATTCTGGGAGTGAAAATTTGGAGGTAGGTAGAGTGGAGAATCTACACTGTATATTACAAACCACAGAAGCAGCTGTCTGAGAGAGTGAACTCTCACTTTTTCACTACTCAGATGTACATTTTCAAGTGTTTCACAGAAAAGACTTGGACTCTGGAATGAGGTGAAAGAGATAATGTCCAGCTCAGACCACTTGCTGTACTCTGGGGTTACCCTACTCTTCATTCAGCATCTCTCATAATGGTTCCTCTCCCTTCTGCTAGGAAAACCTCCCTCCTTTTAGACAGTTACCAGCAACCCATTTTGAGAGGCCAGGAAAGGATCCGTAACTGGACTTGAAATACTGATGCTAACAGCAGGCTTCCTACTGACAAACTGGTATGGAACACATGCATGCTGGGATGCCTAGCACTATCATCATGCTCTCTGTATAATGTTGAATATGCACACTGAATGTTTGCATGATTTTATCCACATGTTCATATACACACAAGTATTTACTACAGACATTTATTTATACTCAGACAGTGGATAGCTACACATGCAAATAGAAATTGACCTCATGGGTGCACACTGCAGCTGCCCGCTTGGAGGAGTGAGTTGGGCCGAGCCGCGGGACCCAGTTCCGGCCTTGCTGACCACCCTCTCTCACCTGGAGGGCACACTGTAGCTGTCCGCCAGTAAGAGGGAACTGGGCCTAGCCACAGGACCCCACTCCAGCCTTGCTGACTGCCCTCTCTCACCCGGAGGGCACACGACAGCTGCCGCACCTGAAGGAGGGAACTGGGCCAAGCTGCAGGAACCTGCTCCGGCCTTGCCTGCAACCTTCTTTTGACCTGGAGAGCACCAGCACTACTGCCACCGCCTGGGGAGGGAGCAGCCCTGCTGAGGAGGTTTGAGGCCTACCTAGGCCATAGGGGGTCCTTCTTCATCCAAGGAGCTGGATGGTTACACAACATCCAATCCCCGGGAGAGTATGAGATCCTTGCTGTAGAGGGTTGAGGGTCCACTGAGCTTGCAGCCACACTAAATTGGAATTATGGGATTTGGGATTGCCTGGATCAAATCAGGCGGCCTTTTTCCCCTCAGGGGAGCTTTGCTGCCAGAGAGGGGAGCTGTGCAGCTTGAGGGAGCTTTAGGTCTACCTGAAAGGAGCCTGGCAACTTTCTTATAATCCAGAGGCCTTGCTGCTCAAGGAGGGAGCTACACTACCAGAGGAGTCCCAGGAGCCCAGGACATAGGAGACAATTTCCAACACATCCAGGGGAAGCTTTGGAACATCACTTGAAACACAGAAATATAGGAAAATGACAAAATGCAATCTCAAACATCCAGCCCATCCAAAGAAAGCCAAGGAGCCATGTACATAGAAGAAAATACATGCCATATGCCTGAAATACCTGAAATAATAGTAACTGAAATAAGGAAGCAACTCCAGGAAGCTTTAAAGGAATTAAAATTAGAAATAATCTCTCAAGTACAAGAAGAAATGATAAAAGAAATGAAGAAGATGCTGAACATATCATAAGAAGACACAGTTTAAAAATTGGAGGAACTAAACAAAAAATAGAATCCCTGGATGAACAATATACAAAACAAACAGAATACATGAAGCAGATTGAAAGAGATACACAGGAAATCAATAAGTCCATTGAAAGCTGTCAAAAGCACTTCAAAAAAAGTGAAGATAGAATTTCAGACCTAGAAGACAAGATTGCAGCAAGTGAACATAAAAGGAAATAACAAGGAATCAGGAAATAGCTATTCAATAGCTGCAAGATGATTCAAAGAAAAATAGCGTAAGATTGATAGGGATGAATGAAAAAGAAGGGGACAACACAAATGATATCAAGAGGGTATTTACAGAAGTAATAGCTGGAAATTTCCCAAAACATGAGAGTGGAAGCTGACATTCAGATTAGTGAAGCATATAGAACTCCAAATAGTCATAACCAAAATAAAACTACACCCAGACATATAATAATCACCATCCCAGAAACTGAACAAAAGAATAGAATATTAAAAGATGTCAGAGAGAAAAGACAGATCACCTATGAAAGAAAACTCTCAGAATCACAGCAGACTTTTCAGTACAAACAATAAAGTCAAGAAGAACATGGAGTGAAGTATTTCAGATCCTAAAGGAAAATGATTTCCAACCTAGACTGATGTACCCTGAAAAACTGTCCTTCAAAATCAATGGAGAAGCTGAGGCACCTCAGCCTGTGGTGAGTGCCCAGCACAGTCTGCCCAAATCTCAGACTGTTCCAGACCCCCCAGGCTTCTGGGTGCAGAGAAGTGGAACAGTGGGTTAGAGGCCACTACAGCTGCCTCCCCATCCCCCCCTGCTACACTTGGAAGTCTGCTGAGCTCCTGACGGATGGGCGGGCCTACACTAACCCCCGAGCCCAGCCGCACCTAGCCATCTCCTGCAGAGGAGGAGCTGGGCGGATCCGGAGTCCCTGCAGAAGCCCGTTCCTTTGTCTGAAGGACTGAATACTTCTGCAAGCAGGGAGGCATCGCAGCTTCCTGAGGCACCTCAGCCTGTGGTGAGTGCGCAGCACAGTCTGCCCAAATCTCAGACTGTTCCGGACCCCCCAGGCTTCTGGGTGCAGTGAAGTGGAGCAGTGGGTTAGAGGCCACTACAGCTGCCTCCCCATCCCTCCTCCCCGGCTACACTTGGAAGTCTGCTGAGCTCCTGACGGATGGGCGGGCCTACACTAACCCCGGAGCCCAGCCGCGCCTAGCCATCTGCCTGCAGAGGAGGAGCTGGGCGGATCTGGAGTGCCTGCAGAAGTCCCTTCCTTTGCCTAGAGGACTGTGGATATCTCTGCAAGCAGGGAGGGATCACAGGCTCCTGAGGCACTGTGGCCTGTGGAGAGCACCCTAACCTGGCTGCAATTGAAGAGCTGTGGATCTTCCAAGGGGCAGGTGGGCGCACAGTGTCCCTGAGGCCCAGCTTGTCTGGAACTGCGGAGTTCTGAGCAGGCAGAGGAGGGACACTGGTTCTGCAGGCCCAATGGCTTGGGGTAGTGCGGTGTCAGAGGCTCAGTAGCTCCAAGCATAGAAGGGGATTTTCAACAGATCCTGAGGAAGCTTTCAAATAACACTTGAAACACAGAAATATACAAAATGACAAAACGAAAGACCAAATTACAACCTCAAACCTCCAGCCCATCTCAGGAAACCCTAGGAGCAATGTATATAGAAGAAAATATATCCCATCCACCTCATATATCGGACATAATAGCTACTGAAGTTGACAAACAACTCCAGGAAGCTTTAAAGAAATTCAAACTCGAAATAATCTCCCAGATAAAAGAAGAAATGATAAAAGAAATGAAAGAGATTCTAAATATATCTAAAGAAAACACAGATAAAAACTTGGAGGAACTAAACAAAAAGATAGAATCCCTAGACGAGCAATATAAGAAACAAACAGAATACATAATGCAGATGCACAGAGATATACAGGAAATAAAAAACTCCACTGAAAGTTGTAAAAACCGCCTTAATGAAAGTGAAGATAGAATTTCAGACCTTGAAGACATGATTGCAGCTAGTGAACAGGAAAGGAAAGATCTTCTGAAAATAACAAGGAATCAGGAAACAACAATTCAACAACTGCAAGACGATGCAAAGAAGAATAACATAAGAATGATAGGGATTAATGAAAGAGAGGGAGACAACATAAAGGATGTCAAGCGGATATTTAGAGAAGTAATAGCTGAAAATTTCCCAAGCATGAGATCAGAAACTGACATCAAGATCAGTGAAGCATATAGAACTCCAAACACTCATAACCAAAATAAAACTACACCCAGACATATAATAATCACCATCCCAGAAATCCAACACAAGAATAGATTACTAAAAGCTGTCAGAGAGAAAAGACAGATCACTTATAAAGGAAAACCTATCAGAATCACAGCAGACTTCTCAGCACAAACGATAAAGTCAAGAAGAGCATGGAGTGAAGTATTCCAGATCCTAAAGCAAAATGATTTCCAACCGAGACTGATATATCCTGCAAAACTATCATTCAAAATAGATGGTGAAATATGATACTTCCATGACAAAGAACAGGTGAAGAACTTCATGAACACCAAACCAACCCTGCAAAAAATATTGAGAGACAGTTTAGATACACAAAGGAAAAAACAACTAAGCAAAGCAAATAATTAAACAAAACAGAAAAATAAAGATGCAACAGCAGAGAGATAATATGTCAACAGTAAACCAGCATTTAACAGTAATAATCATTAATGTAAATGGTCTCAATGCACCAATCAAAAGAGACAGACTAGCAGAATGGATCAAGAAACAAAATCCAACCATATGCTGTTTACAGGAAACCCATCTAACCCAGAAGGATACTCACAAACTGAAAGTCAAGAATGGAAAACAATACTTCATGCAGGAGGAATCCAAAAAAAGGCAGGAGTAGCCATTCTGTTAGCAGACAACATGAACTTTAAATCAACAATGACCATAAAGGACAAAGAAGGTCACTACATACTCGTAAGGGGAAAACTCCAAGAGGAAGAGATAACTATCTTAAATATATATGCACGAAACTCCAGAGCACCCAGTTATATAAAACAACTATTAACAGAAATGAAAACTCAAATTATCAGTAACACAATTGTAACAGGAGACATTAATAGGCCATTGACACCGAGGGACAGATCAACCAGACAGAAAATGAGCAAAGAAATAACAGAACTGAATCATACCTGTGAACAAATGGGTTTGATAGACATATACAGGATGTTCCACCCAACAACATCAGAATACACATTCTTCTCAGCAGTACATGGATCATTTTCTAAAATAGACCATATATTAGCTCACAGAACATATTTAAACAAGTGCAAAAGAGCTGAAATCATCCCTTGCATGTTATCGGATCATAGCGCTCTGAAATTAGAAATTAATGATAAAAGATACTGCAAAAATCCCACAAACACATGGAAACTGAATAACACACTCTTGAGTAATCAGTGGGTCACAGAGGAAATTAAAGAAGAAATCAAACAATACCTAAAAGAAAATGAAAATACAGATACAACTTACCAGAACCTGTGGGATGCAATGAAAGCCGTCCTGAGAGGAAAATTTATTGCACTGAGTTCCCACATCAGGAAAACAGAATGAATACAAATAAATAACTTGATGCTACACCTCAAACAGCTAGAAAAAGAAGAGCAAGTCAAGCCCAAAGCCAAAAGAAGAGAGGAAATTATAAAAATCAGAGCAGAAATCAATGCAATAGAGACTAAGAAAACAATCCAAAGAATCAACAAATCAAAGAGTTGGTTCTTTGAAAGAATAAATAAAATCGATAAGCCCCTAGCCAACCTTATTAAAAAAAGGGAAGAAAAAGCTCAAATTCATGCAATAAGAAATGAAAAAGGAGAAATCACTACAGACCCAATAGAAATACAGAAGATCATCAACACCTACTTCGAAAACCTCTACTCTCAAAAGTTTGATAACACAGAAGAAATAGACAGATTCTTAGAAGCATATGAAGTGCCAAAGCTAGATCAAGAGGATGTAAAACTGTTGAATAACCCAATCTCTGTTACTGAAATTGAAAATGTAATTAAGTCCTTACCCACCAAGAAGAGCCCAGGCCCAGATGGATTCACTGCAGAATTCTACAAGAAATACAAAGAAGACCTAATGCCGACACTCCTCAAACTGTTCAATGAAATTGAAAGGGAAGCAATCCTTCCTAAGTCGTTCCTGGAAGCAAATATTACTCTAGTACCAAAACCTGAGAAAGACCCAACTAAAAAAGAGAACTATAGACCGATCTCCCTAATGAACACAGATGCAAAAATCCTCAATAAAATATTGGCAAATAGGATCCAGCAAATCATCAAGAAGATTATACACCATGACCAAGTGGGATTCATCCCAGGAATGCAAGGATGGTTCAACATACGCAAATCAATAAATGTAATCCACCATATCAATAAAGCCAAAAATAAGAATCACATGATCATTTCTATAGATGCAGAAAAAGCCTTCGATAAGGTCCAACATTTATTCATGATAAGAACTTTACAGAAAATTGGAATAGATGGTCTTTACCTCAATATAATAAAGGCCATTTATGACAAACCAACAGCCAGCATCATTCTAAATGGCCAAAAATTGAAAGCCTTTACTTTAAAATCAGGCACAAGACAAGGATGTCCTTTATCACCACTCCTATTTAATATAGTACTGGAAGTACTAGCCAGAGCAATTAGGCAAGAAAGAGAAATAAAAGGGGTAAAGATAGGAAAAGAAGAAGTTAAGTTATCATTGTTTGCAGATGACATGATACTCTACATAGAAGACCCCCTAAACTCCATTGAAATACTCTTAGATACAATAAATAAATTCAGTAATGTGGCTGGATACAAAATCAATACTCAGAAATCAATAGCATTCCTATACACGAACAACAAAATTACAGAGAGGGAAATAAGAGAAACTGGACTATTCACATTAGCAAGCAAAAAAATGAAATATTTAGGAATTACTCTTATGAAAGAAGTGAAAGACTTATACAGTGAAAACTATAATACACTGAAAAAGGAAATTGAAGATGATCTCAGAAAATGGAAAGACATCCCTTGCTCATGGATAGGAAGAACAAACATTGTGAAGATGGCCATTCTCCCAAAACTCTTATACAGATTCAATGCAATCCCAATAGAAATACCATCAACATACCTTATAGATCTAGAGAAATCACTCCTAAAATTCATCTGGAACCAGAAGAGACCTAGAATCGCAAAGGCAATTCTAAGCAGCAAAGGCAAAGCAGGAGGCATCACAATCCCTGACTTGAAATTATACTACAAAGCAACAGTAGTAAAATCAACATGGTATTGGAATCAAAACAGAGGCGAAGATCAATGGAATAGATTAGAAGATACAACCACAACTACAAACACACTCAACCACCTTATCTTTGATAAAGGAGCCAAGCAGGTTCACTGGAAGAACGACAGTCTCTTTAATAAATGGTGCTGGAAAAACTGGCTCTCCATTTGCCGAAAACTAAAGCTAGACCCATGTCTATCACCATGTACTAAATTAAAATCTAAATGGGTCAAAGATCTGAATATTAAAACAGAAACACTAAATCTATTGGAAGACAAAGTGGGTAGAAACCTTGGAGACATAGGAGTAGGTAGAGAATTCATGAACAGAACTCAAACCGCACGGGAAACACTTCCCAGAATCAATAACTGGGATCACCTCTTATTAAAAAGTTTCTGCATGTCAAAAGAAATCTCCAGCATAGTGAAAAGAAAACCCACAAACTGGGAAAAGATTTTAGTGAACTCTCTCTCAGACAAGGGACTCTTGTCTAAAACATATAAAGAATTAAAAAAACTCAGACCTCCAAAATTCAAAGATCCAATCCAAAAATGGGCATCTGAGATGAATACGCAATTCTCAGATGAAGAAATGCAAATGGCAAATAAATATATGAAAACATGCTCATCATCATTGGTCATCAGAGAAATGCAAATTAAAACCACACTGAGATACCATCTCACTCCTGAAAGAATGGCCAGGATCAAGAAAACCAACAACAACAAATGCTGGAGAGGATGTGGGGAAAAAGGAACTCTCCTGCACTGTTGGTGGGAGTGTAGACTGGTACAGCCTTTGTGGAGGTCTGTCTGGAGGTTTCTCAAAAAGTTGGGATTGGAAATCCCATTTATTCCAGCTATTCCACTTCTAGGCATATTCCCAGAAGAACTGAAAGCATCATACCACAGTGATTTATGTGCACCTATGTTTATAGCAGCACAATTTGTAATCGCCAGATCTTGGAAACAACCCAAGTGTCCATCAACTGAGGAATGGATAAAAAAGTTGTGGTATTTCTATACAATGGAATATTATTCAGCTATAAAGAAGGATCACATTGAGATATTTATCAATAAATGGGCGCAGCTTGAGACCATACTCATAAGTGAAATAAATCAATCTCGCATGTATGAATACCGAATAGTTTCCCTAATGTAAGTAATGATTCAAATATATGAAAATATGTGGCAATCATGATTCCCCATTATGTGGCCTTGAAGCCTTATAAAATTTTCACTTATTAATTAGAAAGGCTTTATTCCGGGCTTCTTGATATGGAAATATTTGAAGCTATAGTATATGAAGTTTTATCCAAATATCTCAAGGAAAAAGACAGACACTATGGTAACTATTATTCTTTTAAAAAATTATTTAGTTATTTCTTATGTTTATTTTAATTAAGGGAAAAATTTAAAAAATTAGGATATATAATAGTAACTCTTTTCGATTTCCTATTAACTTGTTTTGAAGTCCTGTAATGCTCCCACGATCTTGTTTTGACTGATTAGACTCTGTTCCATTCTGTGGGATAGTATCAGGTCCGAGGGTATAGGCAACTACTTTGAAGGCAGTAAGATTCACTAAGATGCCCATTCTGGTTTGACTATTGTCTCCTTTGGAAGTCCTGTAATGTTTACAATGTCTAAGTTTTATTGGTCTTGTTCTCTACTGTTTTGTCCAACTTTATAATATCTAATGAGATAGACTGTTGGGAGCCGCAGCCCCGAGCCCGGTCGCCTCACTTGGCGGACGTGAGGCCTGTAGTAAAGAGTGAGGCCTGAGGTAGATTACCCCTCCCATCGAATATGCTAGTTTCCTGCTTACCGCGTAAACAACCCGCTCAACAATATAGTCTGCCTAGCAACTGATGATGTTAGCCAATCAGCTTGCCTTGCTTACTTTAACATGATTGGACACTGTATCCGTATATATACCGGTGCCACCCCTGGGAGGAAGTAGAAGCCAGGTAGAAGCCCGGAAGTAGAAGCCCAGAAGGAGCCGCAGAGAGCGGACCGATAGAGGCTTCGGGGCAGACTGAAGCACAAAAGGAGCCGCGGGGAGCGGACCAAAGGAGGCTTCAGCTGGGAGAACCCAGGGCAGGCTGTACGGAGAAGAAGAATAAAAAGAAAAGGTTGTCCACTACCAGACTATGTCGTGTGTCCTTCCTGCCGGCCGGGAGCGGACATCGACATTTGGAGGCCCGCCCGGGGACTGATCACCCCCGCGACGTGGAAGTGGACAACGCTCCAGTACAGAGCTGCGAGACAGGTGAGTTGGGGATAAGCCTGGGCTCTGGGTGGCGCGCACCTACAGGGCTTTTAGACTCCCCTCAGGCTCACGCGTAAGTGGCGGATTCCTTGGGCCTCACGCGGTGAGTAACATATTAAAAAATGGGAAACATGCTAGGTAGCGGCACTAAGAGCGAGGGTGGTTGTGGAGAAAGCTCTCAAGAGCTTACAAAAGTATGCAGGGTATCTGAGCAGGCCCAGTCAGGGAGCTCCCGAGAGGGGTCCGTCAAGGGGAACAAGGATGCTAAGGAGGAGGACGGGGCTCTAGCCTCGGAGTCGTCTGACTCCGAGGACGAGGGAAAGTTGAATGGCAGGGAGGCCAAAGAGACTAGCTGTCAGGAGCCTAAGTCGCTCCATAAGGAGTCGGGTCTGCGGAAGAGTAGAGAGCTCCTGAGTGCGCCCCGGCGCGAGAGGGAGGCGAAGCCTTCCGCCCCACCTTGGGGGCCGTTTCCGGAGGCGATCCCTCGCCGCGGGGCGGCCGCCCGGGAGCTCCCTTCCTCTTCGCCAGAACAGGAAGTGATGCACGGGCCCCCATTTTCCGCCCAATCACGGCCGCTGTCTTATGCTCCGCCGCCGGCAGGTCGGTATTTTTACAGGCGGCTTTGGCAGGGGGGACGCTTGTCTCATGAGGTACATCCACCTGGGATAGATAGTGGCCCCTACGAGATATTTCCTGTACAAGTAGCTATGGGCCAGGGACGCAATGTATGGGAGCCTTTTGAGATAAAGCAGATTAGAGAACTTAAAAATGCAGTTACAACCTTTGGGCCGACTGCGCCTTACACCATTGCCATGCTGGAGAATCTGTCTTCTGGGCCCCTCACCCCCGCGGACTGGATTCAGCTGGCAAAGGCCTGTCTGCCCTCGGGCAGTTACCTGGATTGGCGAGCCTGGTACACAGAGTTCTCTGCCGAGCAGGCTGAGAAAAACGCCGGTCGAGGAAAAAGGGGGCTAGGGATTTAGCTCAGCGGCATAAGCGCCTGCCTTACAAGCAGGCAGTTGTTAGTTCGATCCCTGGTACCAATAAAAAAAAAAAAAAAAAAAAAAAAAAAAAAAAAAAAACGAAAAAGATAAAAATAAAAAATAAAAAACAAAAAGGGGGAGTAAACCCTCGAGGTTTGATCCCTGGTGATGTTTGGCAGATGGACATCACACATATACAGGAGTTTGGGACTCTTAAATATGTTCATGTTTCCACAGACACCTGTTCTCGCGTCATATTTGCAACAGCAGAAACAGGTGAAAAAGTGTCTAATGTGATCAATCATTGCCTGGCGGCTTGGGCCGCATGGGGCAAACCAAAGATATTAAAAACTGATAATGGACCAGCCTATATAGGCAAAGCTTTCAATGAGTTCTGCAAAATGATGGAGGTTCAATTAAAACATGGTATCCCATACAATCCCCAAGGTCAAGGAATCATTGAGAGGGCTCATAGAAGCCTCAAAAAAATTTTACAAAAACAAAAAGGGGGAGTAGGCCAAGGCCTGGCCCCAAAGGCACGATTATCCATGGCACTATTCACACACAATTTTTTAAATTTAAATAATGATAATCGCTCCCCAGCTGTGGAGCACTGCAACCCTTCCCCCAACCATAAAGGGTGGGTGAAGTGGAAAGATGTCCTGACAGGACAATGGATGGGCCCGGATCCAGTGGTCAGCTGGAACCGAGGCGCGGTTTGTGTTTTCCCACAGGAACCGGGACGAGAACCACTGTGGATACCGGAGAGACTGACACGGGCAACAAAGCCCTCGACTGAAGATCAGACCTGCCCTACTGGAGATCCATCACAGACCAACCAACAAGATGAATAGAAATAGCGGTAGCCCGAAATGGACAAAAAGATCCTCAGGCATATGCATGGCTTGCTCGATTGGCCCACGACCGAGTCTAGATATGGCGGGCATCCTTCATTCTCCTCCATAAGGTGACAATACACAGCAGGGTAGATGAGTCAATGACGGGTAAGAGCGTGCCTCCCCAGCACGACTCGACCTAAGCCAGGCCCTACCCCATCCTGCACGTAAGCCGCTGGACTGTTAGATGCTGCCCAGGTCTAAATTTCTCTCCGAGGGGATTTCTTTACGGAGAGGAAATGAGTGCAAGCTTGTGTGCATCCAGGTTCCGTCCAGTTTGTGCCTGGCCCTAGAAAAAGGACGAGGGCCTCAGGGCCTTGGCAGACCATGGGACGGCCGACCAGGGTCTAAGCCAAGGACCTACGGTGGGCCTACGCATAGGGCATAAGCCTCTGCACCCAGTCCAGGAAGGGCTACGATGCGCACATTTATAAAAAATAAAAAAGGGGGAGATGTTGGGAGCCGCAGCCCCGAGCCCGGTCGCCTCACTTGGCGGACGTGAGGCCTGTAGTAAAGAGTGAGGCCTGAGGTAGATTACCCCTCCCATCGAATATGCTAGTTTCCTGCTTACCGCGTAAACAACCCGCTCAACAATATAGTCTGCCTAGCAACTGATGATGTTAGCCAATCAGCTTGCCTTGCTTACTTTAACATGATTGGACACTGTATCCGTATATATACCGGTGCCACCCCTGGGAGGAAGTAGAAGCCAGGTAGAAGCCCGGAAGTAGAAGCCCAGAAGGAGCCGCAGAGAGCGGACCGATAGAGGCTTCGGGGCAGACTGAAGCACAAAAGGAGCCGCGGGGAGCGGACCAAAGGAGGCTTCAGCTGGGAGAACCCAGGGCAGGCTGTACGGAGAAGAAGAATAAAAAGAAAAGGTTGTCCACTACCAGACTATGTCGTGTGTCCTTCCTGCCGGCCGGGAGCGGACATCGACAATAGACAAATCTTTTTAAGGAAACAAGAGACAATGTTGATAACTATTGTTAATAACCGTATACTCTGTTCTACATCATGTGCTAAGTCTATCCTTGGTTTTCACTGACAGCTTTGTTCTGCCATATTTGACTTTATTCTCCCCCCCAAAAAAAGTAATAAGAACTAAGGAGTAATAAAATCTAAAATGTGTAAATTTTGTTGTAAAAAGAGAGGAAGGGGAAAAAAGAGCTCTAACGGATATAACAGCAAGTGTGTATAGGGATGTTGAATAGCTGACTATATTAATGTTTTTGGATCATTGAACACAGCTGTTTGTAGTCTCTCTGTTTGAATGTCTACTTTGTATTCTTTGATACTGTGATTTGAGCAACTATTTCCAAGATGATAATATGTAATCTATTAACAGGTGATTTCTTACTGTTATGCTTTTTTTTGTAGTTCTGTATTATATGTAACCTTACACTGCTTTGTTTTGTTTTGTGTTTTTCTCTTTTTCCTCTTAAATAAAAAAAAAATCAATGGAGAAATAAGATACTTCCATGACAAAGAACAGCTAAAGGACTTCATGATCACCAAGCCAACCCTACAAAGAATACTGAAAGACAGTTTAGATACACAAAGGAAAAAACCACTAAACAAAGCAGACAATTAAACGGAACAGAAAGATAAAGATGCAACAGCAGAGAGATAACATGTCAACAATAAACCAGCATTTAACAGTAATAACCATTAATGTAAATGGTCTCAATGCACCAATTAAAAGAAACAGACTGGCAGAATGGATCAAGAAACAAAATCCAACCGTATGCTGTCTATAAGAAACCCATCTAACCCAAAAGGATACTCACAGACTGAAAGTCAAAGGATGGAAAACAATACTTCATGCAACAGGAACCCAAAAAAAAAGTGGGGGTAGCTATTCTGTTTGCAGACAATGTGAACTTCAAACCAATAATGATCAGAAGAGATAAAGAAGGTCACTACATACTGGTTAGGGGAAAACCTCAAGAGGATAACTATCTTAAATATATATGCACCAAGTTCCAGAGCACTCAGTTATATAAAACAAGTATTAACAGAAATAAAAAACCAAGTTAGCAGTAATACAATTATAACAGGAAATCTTAACATACCATTGACACCAATGGACAGATCAAGCAGACAGAAAATCAGCAAAGAAATAAAAGAACTGAATCACACCTGTGAACAAATGGACTTGATAGACATATACAGAGTGTGCCCACCCAACAACAACAGAACACACATTCTTCTCAGCAGTACATGGGTCATTCTCTAAAATAGACCATATATTAACTCACAGAACATATTTAAATAAATGCAAAAGAGTTGAAATTATCCCTTGCATGTTGTTGGATCATAGCACTATGAAATTAGAAATTAATGATAAAAGATACCACAAAAATTCCACAAACACATGGAAACTGAATAACACACTCTTGAGTAATCAGTGGGTCACAGAGGAAATTAAAGAAGAAATTAAACAATACCTACAAACAAATGAAAACACAAATACAACTTACTGAAATCTGTGGGATGCAATGAAAGCTGTCCTCAGAGGAAAATTTATTGCACTGAGTTCCCACATCAGGCAAACAGAATGAGTACAAATAAATAACCTAATGTTATATATCAAACATCTAGAAAAAGAAGAGCAAGTCAAGCCCAAAGCCAAAAGAAGAGAGGAAATTATAAAAATCAGAGCAGAAATCAATGCAATAGAGACTAAGAAAACAATCCAAAAAAATCGATGAATCAAAGAGTTGGTTCTTCGAAAGAATAAATAAAATTGATAAGCCCCTAGCCAACCTTATTTTAAAAAGGTAAGAAAAAGTTCAAATTCATGCAATAAGGAACGAAAAAGGCAAAATCACTACAGACCCTAGAGAAACATTGAAGATCACCAACACCTATTTTGAAAACCTCTACTCTCAAAGATTTGATAACACAGAAGAAATAGGCAGATTCTTAGAAACATATGAAGTACCAAAGCTAGGTCAAGAAGATGTAAAACTGCTGAATAACCCAATTTCTACTAATGAAATTGAAAACGTAATTAAGTCCTTACCTACAAAGAAGAAACCAGGCCCAGACGGATTCACTGCAGAATTCTACAAGAAATACAAAGACCTAATGCCGACACTCCTCAAACTATTCAATGAAATTGAATAGGAAGAAATCCTTCCTAAGTTGTTCCTGGAAGCAAATATTACTCTACTACCAAAACCACTGAAAAATGAAATGGAAGATGATCTCAGAAAAAGAAAAGACATCCCTTGCTCATGGGTAGGAAGGACAAATATTGTGAAAATGGCCATTCTGCCAAAACTGTTATACAGATTCAATGGAATCACAATAAAAATACCATCAACATACCTCATAGATCTCGAGAAATCACTTCTAAAATTCATCTGGACCGAGAAGAGACCTAGAATAGCAAAGACAGTTCTAAGCAGCAAAGGCAAGGCAGGAGGCATCACAATCCCTGACTTGAAGTTATACTATGAAACAACTGTAGTAAAATCAACATAGTACTGGAACCAAAACACAGCCGAAAGTCAGTGGAATAGATTAGAAGATACAACCACAACTACAAACACACTCAATCACATTATCTTTGATAAAGAGGCCAAACATGTTCACTGGAAGAACGACAGTCTCTTTAATACATGGTGTTGGAAAAACTGGTTCTCCATATGCCAAAAACTAAAACTAGACCCATGCCTATCACCGTGTACTAAAATAAAAATCTAAATGGATCAAAGATCTGAATATTAAAACAGAAACACTAAATCTATTGGAAGACAAATTGGATAAAAACCTTGAAGACACAGGAGTAGGTAGAGAATTCATGAACAGGACTCAAACCACATGGGAAATACTTCCCAGAATCAATAACTGGGATCACCTCTTATTAAAAAATTTCTGCATGTCAAAAGAAATCTCCTGCATATTGAAAAGAAAACCCACAAACTGGGAAAAATTCTTAGTGAGCTGCTCCTCAGACAAAGGACTTCTGTCTAAAACATATAAAGAATTTTTAAAAAATCATACTCCCAAAATTCAAAGACTCAATCCAAAAATGGGCATCTGAGACAAATACACAATTCTCAGATGAAGAAATACAAACGGCAAATAAATACATGAAAAAATGTTCATCATTCTTAGTCATTAGAGAAATGCAAATTAAAACCACACTGAGATTTCATCTCACTCCTGAAAGGATGGCCAAGATCAAGAAAACCAACAACAACAAATGCTGGAGAGATTGTGGGGAAAAGGATCTCTCCTGCACTGTTGGTGGGAGTGTAGACCGATGCAACCATTGTGGAGGTCAGTCTGGAGATTTCTCAGACAGCTGGGATTGGAAGCCCCATTTGACCCAGCTATTCCACTTCTAGGCATATTCCCAGAAGAACTGAAAGCATCATACCACAGTGATATATGTGCACCCATGTTTATAGCAGCACAATTTGTAATAGCCAGATCTTGGAAACAACCTAAGTGTCCATCAACTGAGGAATGGATAAAAAAGTTGTGGTATTTTTATACAATGGAGTACTACTCAGCTATAAAGAATGATCACATTGAGATATTTATAAATAAATGGACGCAGCTTGAGACCATACTCATAAGTGAAATAAATCAAACTCACATGTATAAATACCGAATAGTTTCCCTAGTGTGAGAAATGATAAAAATACATAAAAGTATGTGGTAATCATGATTCCCAATTATATTGGTTTGAAGCCATATAATTTTTTCACTCACTAATTGGAATTGTTTTAATCTGGATTGTTCGATTTTATTGTGTGTGATAGTACAAATAGCTATTTTGAAGAAAACAAGACATCATAATAGCTAGTGCTGATTTAATATCATCTTGTTTTGAAGTCCCATGAAGCTGTTTTGTCTGTTTCCATTGGTTTTAACATATTGTATCTTATTATATTTTAACATCTGTGATAGTATAAGCAAAATTTTTTATAGGCAAAGAGATAATATAGAAACCGTTGTTTGTTTTCTGTTAGCTGGTTCTAAATACCCTGTAATACTTTCATTCTCTTGAATGGTTTCACACTATCTTGATATGTTTGATGCTATAGTAGTATACGAAGGTATACTCAAATATTTCAAGGAAAGAGACACTATGGTAACTACTATTATGTCAGGTTATCTGGTGGTGAAACACTATGATGCTTAAATTGTTCTGTTCTGGCCTGTGTGTTCTGTTGTTATGTCCTCTTTTATCTCAATCTCCCCTTTTTTCCCTTTTTTTTAAAAAAATATTTTTTCTTATTTTTTTTATTAAGGGAAAATTAAGTTAAAAATAGTGCGATATATTATAGTAAATTTTTT
This sequence comes from Cavia porcellus, assembly GCF_034190915.1. NCBI lineage: Eukaryota > Metazoa > Chordata > Mammalia > Rodentia > Caviidae > Cavia > Cavia porcellus. The sequence continues at coordinate 174,726,521 of NW_026947484.1, read as the reverse complement.
GTTTTCCTATTAACCTGATTTGAACCCCTATATTGCTCTCCCCATCTTGTTTTGGCTGATTTTACTCTATTCTGTTTTATTTGATAGTACCAAGTTTGAGGGTATAGGCAACCACTTTGAAGGCAATAAGATTTACTATGATGCCCATTATGGTTTGACTATTATCTTCTTTTGAAGTCCTGTAAGGTCTTCAATGTTTAGGTTTTATTGGTTTTTTTTCTGTACTGTTTTGTTCAATTCTATTACACTTGATGATATAGGCAACTCTTTTTAAGATAGCAAGAGACATAAATAACCATTGTTGATCAGCTGGTATTCTGTTTTTACATCATGTACTATATCCATCCTTCTGTTCTAACTGACTCTGTTTTGCTTTGTCACATTTGGTTTTATTCTCTTCAAAAAAAAAAGTAATAAGAAATGTGGGAGTAATAAAACCCAAAATGTGTAATTGTTATTGTAAAAAATAGAGGAAAATAAAGTGCTCTAAAGGATATAACTGCATGTATATTTAAGTGTGTAAAATAGAAAACCATATTACTAAGTTTTCGTTGGATCATTGAACAGAACTGTTTGCAATCTCACTGTTTGAATGTCCACTTTGTATGCTTTAATTTTGTAATTTGAACAACTATTTCTAAGATGACAATATGTAATTTATTAACAAGTGATGTTTTACTGTATATTTTTTTCTTGAAATTCTGTATTACTTGTACCCTTTCACTGTTTGGTTTTGGTTTTTTCTCTTTAAATAAAAAATAATAATTTCCATTAAAAAAAGAAATTGACCTCATGCACATAGATTCTCTGAGGTCACAGTACTACTCTGCTTCTCAAAGCAACCCCACTGGTGTGTGTAGAGGGCTGTGCATATCTTTGACTATAAGACAACTGGCTGTTAGCTTACTCAGGATGAATAATCCTTGTGGTTGTCATTCAAACATATCTCCTAAAGATTTCTTCCCAGGTTGGTGCAGAGGAAGCAGAAGCTGTCTAGGTATCCAGGGGTAGAGAAAGATCATCATTGCCTCTATTAATCCAGAGGCCCAATAGACTACCAGGCAAGCAGTCAAGATAGGCAGTTACTAAGCACCATCTTGGTGCTTGGCCAATAGTGGTGGCCTTTTGCTTTTGAAAGCCTTTATGTCTTTTGTTTAGAAGTTTTCCTTGATGAAATGTCTGGTCTATGATTAGAGCCAAGCTCTAAGGACACTGCTGCATTCACAAAACTTTCCTTTATTCCTTCTTCTCCAAATTGAAACTTGTCACTGCTTCCCAATGTTTCTCTGACCCATTGTTTCTATCTGGGTGATTATAATATAGCACATTTCTTGTGACTATCTGCCACTTCAAAGAGTACAGAAAATGCAGTACAACTGTTTTTGCACTTGTACATCTGATATAGCCCAGGGCATATAATATGTTCATCTGAAATAGCTCCTCAACCTTTGGTAGTTATGTCCCTGTGATTGGGAGGTGAGGTGGACATACAGCCTTCCTTCCTCTGATCAAGGCAGGAAACATTTAATCACTGCTGAACTCTGTGCTAAGGCCTGGGGTGATTAGGGTTTGCAGAGTGTTTGTCCTTTCTGCTGATATCTTACAGTCTAGAGAGAAATATATAAAGTTCAATGTGTTCCTTAATGAAGCCATAGAGCAGGTGTGCACATATTTGGGCCTCAGAGAGGCTGTACCAGTTCTGCTACTAAGTGTGCAGTCTTCTGTCAGTGCCTGAAGTGCTGGATGGCCTGGGAAGGATCAAGTGGGTGGAGCAGAGAAGCCAGGCCAGCCAACAGGGCCACGTGCCTTCCCAGTAAATTACCAAAAATGTCAGAACTTGAGACTTTGCTGCTTTGCCAAAATGGATTCCCTGAGTGGGGACACAATCATTCTCATGGGAGTTAAGCAGGGATTTTGTATTGTTTTGTTTTGTCCCTAGACTGGTCCCTGCACATACCCCCATACCTGAGGAAGAAAAAGACATTCCCTGTCCAACCAACCAAACCTTAGATATGAGACTCAGTTCCTCTTACATGAGAAATACATAACAAAAACAGATAATTTGGAAGTCTTGGTTCTGTTTGATTCTGTCTGACCTGTGTTAAAGAGGAAGTGATATGGGTATGATCTACCTGTAAAGAACCCCATCTTTACAGCAAATCTGAGCTTCACTCTTGAGAGTATGAATCCATGAAGAATGGGACCTTAAATGCCTTGCTTATTGCTGAATTCTAATTACTTAGCACTGTGCTTGGCACATAGATGTGCTCCATAGATATATTTTGAGTATGGATTTCCCTCCCTTAATGACTGACTTCCATTCCAGCAACTAGGTTGTTAGCTGAACTTGTCACTAAACAAAGAACTGTATATAATATGTACATCTCAATATTTAGAACAAAAAATATTCAGAACAAAGAAATGGTCAAAGGAAATAGTCAAGTTGATGATTGTCTTAGTTACTTTTCTGGTTTCTGAGACAAAATATCCAACACCCAAAGTTAAAGGAGGAAAGGTTTATTTAGCTCACAGTTTATAGGAGTTTCAGTCCATAGTCTGCTGTCTCCAAGGCAGGGTGGCAAGGCAGAGGGGCATCTCCAAGGAGACTCGGCTCATGGCAGGCAGAAGTCAGCAAGGCAGCAAGCAATCAACAAGAGACCCTCTTTCTCACTCTTACTCTTGTCCAGGCTACCTGCCTTTAGGACAGGTAGCACTCACACCCATAGTGAGGCACCCGTAAGCCTACCCAGAACTATGGCAAATCAATCAGTGAACTAATTTATTAATCACACAGTCTTGGTCTCAAAAAATCACACATTCCATATCTGGCTCTGAAAAGCCTCACCTATGACTGCATGAAGCTTTAGGGGGATATATAGATACAAGTCACAACAATGACTTTGCTTTTATTTACAGAATTCTTACATGCAGTACTGTAATATATAACAGAACATAAAACTACAGCACAGTACAGTCTAATCAGCAAAGACTGCAGTACTATACAGTACCACAGAAACAAGATATACTGTACAAAAAAAGACATTGAGGCTCTATAGACAAGATGCACAGTCTTGTACAAATAAAGGGTACATCATAAGTCCAAGGAGTGGGTTTCAAGTCTGAACCCTTGTTAAACAGATAGATTGTTAAATGAGGAACATCTATATGGGAACATAGCTTGTCTACTCTAAAGCACTGTTTTGGACATGAAAGATATTTTCCTCATAAAGCTGGGTGGGTTCAACTTAAATCATCATCTTATTTTTGTCTTTTTCTTCTCCATTATGGATATTCTCGTACCATGAAGGTCACTCACACCTTCCCAAAATTGCCTTGAAAATAGGATTACGCAGAAGACAACACAGAGGTTTTTTGTCCAATGTTGGGCTTGCCATGAAGGCTTAGGGTAGATGCTTTATTGCCCACTTTGGAGGAGGGCAAATCCCATGGCCTGGAAACCTGCTCTATTCTAGGCAGCAGCACCAGTACCTGTGTGAGCTGAGGCAGGCCCTCCTCACCTCCTTCCCAGAGCACCCATTCAGAGCAACCACAGTACAAAGTGAGGCAGCTCTCTATTGCACAGTTCCCCATCCACACCTCTGCACCAGAGCCACATGCAGCCCCTTTGCATGTGCACATGAGACTTGCTCAATAGAAAACTGCCACCACCCCAGTCTATGTTGCAACGGCTCTCTTAACCCAGTTGTATGACCAGACTCAGAGTCATTCAGAGCGAGACCTGATTAAAGCCAATCATTTCTCAGTATCTATGGGTGTGAAAAAAGAGACGGTGCAGCTCCACCTTTGGGACAGGGATGAGCCAGCTTCCGCCCAGCGGAGGAGGGAGTTCCAGCTTCACAGCTGGCTTTGAAAGGGCACTGATGGTCAGGAGTCCTGGGACTGCTCACAAGAGGACTTTAAGCCCCTCAGCCTGTCACCTTTGGGAGGGTCAAGGAGATGACTCATGTAAAAAAAAAAAAAGTGTGTCCCTTCATTAAACTGTTCCTTTATTAAATCTTAAATATATTGTCTCTACTTAGTCATGAAGCTCATAACTTCAATAAGGAAACTGGTGGAACTTAACTCTTCCATGGGAACTGTCACCAAACTGATTTTTGTGAACCATTGAGGTCATGTCTTTTAATACAGGAATTATTATTTTCTTTTTTGTGACTCTGATGAAAATGATAGACTCACTCTCCAGAGACATGTTCCTGCACATGCACACATACCACTTTGTGAATAATTTGTATGGTTATTTGACACCCACAAATCCATGGATCTGGGTTTAAAACTTTAGAAAAGGGCCAAGAAGTGGTGCACACCTGTCATCTTATCAATCTTGGAGGCTGAGGCAAGAGGGTTGTAAGTTCAAGCCTCACCTACACCCTTTTTCCAAAGTGAGGGGGTGTGATTTAGGGCCAAATTCATGGGTTCAATTCCCAGTACTACAAACAAGCAAGCAAACAAAGACTTCAGAAAAAGTATGTTTGAACTCTAAAGCATCTCAGAAGCCAAGCTTATGATTCTTTATACACTAGAAGAAGAAATAGGAAAATGGCAGAGTGGTAATTGCAACAAATCAATCTCTCCAAGGTTCAGAATTCATACACTGGAAAATAACAATATGGGAAAGAAAAGAAGCAGAGAGATGGATCCTCCAGACTGAAGAAGGATTTGAAAGGAGAATTGGAGCCCAGAGAGAAAGTGAAGAGACAGATCACAACGCGAAAACAGAAAGTGGCAAACTGCACTTTCTCTCTGGCTCCCAGCTCATAGCATGAGTGAAATTGTTGGAACCTACAGAGACACAGAAAGGGCAGGTGACTCCAGAGGCCTCCAGGGAGAAATGCACTAGGGAAACAGAGCTGTGAATGCAGTGCACTAAACAGCTGGTGAGCGGCTCCAGCCCAAGCACCTGCCATGTTCCCAGGTGTCTGCTCAGCCAGATTCCATTTTAGAGAAGAAACAACTAAATCCAGGAGGCAGAGCAGCTGTGAATTAACTTTATCTCAGGACTTCCAGGATTGAAATTCCACAGTGACTGGGTGAGGGACAATTGCAAGAAATGTCCAGGGGGCCTGGGGATTTAGCTCAGTGGCATAAGCACCTGCCTTGCGAGCAGGCAGTCGTGAGTTCGATCCCTGGTACCGATAAAAATGAAAAAGACAAAAAAAAAGAGAGAGAGATGTCCAGGGTCAGCAAGCCAAAGTCAGGCCAGCAAGAAACACCTGAAGTGTTGTAGAACAAACAACTCAAGTCCACAACCGGAGGCCAGGATCAGCCTGAACTTCTGTGGAGCTGAAAGCTCACAACCAGCATCCTGCCCTACTACCAGTGCAGGCTTGCTGGGATCATCCAGCATAATCTGGTCTCCATCTGCTTCATTTGTCTGCCAGTGAAGCCATGCCCTGAATTGGATACTAACATAAAACTCTAGACCCCAGAAGATAACCACAGACTTGAAATCACAAAGAAACTCTTTTTTTCTTTGCTTTTGGTTATTTTTCTTTGCTTGATTATTTTTTTATGAGTGTGAACTTTATATGCAGAAAGAGCTTTGTAGACAGTGCCAAAACACTGCTGTGTCAGCTTCAGCAGGAGATGCTCAGTTCAAAGTTACCCAGGTTGCCTGTCCAGGTAGAATTCATGCCTTTTTTTTTTTTTTTTTTTTTGTCTTTTTCCTTTTTATTGGTACCAGGGATCAAACTCACGACTGCTTGCTTGCAAGGCAGGCGCTTATGCTGCTGAGCTAAATCTCCAGCCCCGAATTCATGCCTTTGACTATCTCTGCTCTCACCCTCCTTGCTCCTCAAGTGTCCTCAGATGGCACGAGACCATGGGTGTTGACTATGACATAGTGTTGGAGTAGCTGCAGTGGAGAAATGGCTGCGAGCAGGTGGACACCTAGATGGATGACAAGTGAGGACTGGCCCGTGCTTGAGCTCTGCCACCAATGCCTCTGTGCCCTTGGCAAGCTTGGCCTCTAGATTCTAGGCCAACGCTCCTCCCTCCCTCTGCTGTACCACTGCTTAGAAGGTAAGCAAGCTGCCTCCTGGGAGAGGATCCAGCTTAAACAAGGGCTCCCAGCCAACCCAAGAAGCTTTGAGAAGGGTCACAATAAGGTGGCAGGGACTCGCCTGGTGATAGCAGGTATTCCATACGCTCCTCAAATGGGAGAGGGACAGGGCATTCTCCCCCATCTGCTCATCAGACTTTGGAGTTCAGAGCCAAAAACTGTCCCACATGGTGTCGTGTTGGAGGTTCTGAGACTTCTTACTGCACTTAGTGCAAGAAGGCTTGCTGGGCCAACAGCTCTTTGTAATGGGTCTTCTCAGGGAAGAGTGCATAAAGCAATCACAAGTCTAATAAATTACCTTGGCTGGTTTGGCCTTCCTCCCGCACTTGGTATACAGTGTTTTCTTTCAGTGCTGACCAAAATGAGTACCACCTCCACCCAGTGGCCAATTCCCACTAAAACACTGGCTTTTCTCCAAACTATTAAAGGTTGCTTTACCAGTGAGGTATCCAACAACCACATATGAGATCAGTTGACTTGAAATATGGCCAGTGTGCAAGGAACATATACTAGGTTTTGCAGGCTTGGTATGAGGAAAGAATTTAAACTAGGTAGTTAACAAGTTTTATATTAATTACATGTAAATAATATTTTGGAAACATTCTGTTAAGTACATTGTTGAAATTAATTTCACCTGTTCTCTCTTACATTTAATGTGGCTAGTAGAAAAGCTAAAATATATGTGACATATTTAGGACTCACTTGGTATCTGTGTTGTCAAGTACAGCTCAGGTAGAGTAAATGTGATTTCAGGTATTTCTAAGTATGCACATTGAAAATCTTTTCCCATCAAGATTATCTATAGGGCCTGAAAATTCCTAGCAAAGCCCACTACAGCCTCAAGCTCTGCAGCTTTGCATAACTCCTTCTTTGTAGGTAGGACTAGTGCAATTATGCAACATAGAAGCACTCCCCTAATCCTAGTAGAATAACTGCACCTAGTCCCTATAATTCCAGCATGCAGGAGGCTGAGATTGGAGGACTGCTGCAAATCTGAAGCCAGGCTTGACTATACAGTGAATTCAAGGCCAGCCTCTACTACACAGAGAAACCCGGTCTCAAAAAAATTAAAATACATAGATGGAAAGAATAACTGCACCTAAATCCTTAATCTGGAACAGGCACCTTCTACTGAATGTGGTAGAAGGGTAGAAGCAGGAATGGTACTGGGAAGAGCTTGTATTAGTGTGGAGGAGGCAGATTTAGATGTTTCTCCTTCTAAAACCATGGTGCTGTCCAGGACTGCACCAGAATCTGCTAGAAGCTTACTCAAAGTCCCCATCCCTAGGTTCCATCATAGAACTATGGAAGTAGTTTCTCTAAGGCTACCAAATGTGTGTTTATTTTTTTCCTGTAAATTGCTATATACTAATGTGTATTTAAAAAGAGTTTTTTGTGGCATAATTGGAATACAATAAACTACCCAAATTTAAAATGTTTAAATTTCTACACTTTGACACATGTGTACATCTGTGAAACCATTACCACCATCCAGATAGCTGTGTGTTTTGTTTTGTTTCATTTTGTTTTGTGATTCTGGGGTCAAATTCAGGACCTTGCACATGCACTCTACCTTTGAGCTACATCCCCTGGTCCACCTGTGTGGTTTGAAAAAGATCCCCAGGTGATAGATTTTGGAGTAATTCTGGCCATCAGTGTGACAGAGTGACCATAAGTTACAGGAGCTCACAGAACCTGGTGGCTAACTCGGCCTGCAAAGAAATGACATGGTTGAAAAGATGGTTTTGAGCTGGGCTTGCAAGGATTTGATCAGATGGAGATGAGTGAAGACATAGCAGGAGCACAAATGTAGGAGTGGAAAGGAGATGGCAGGAGGTCTGGATGTATGGGTGAACACGAAGAAAGATAAGTCTAGCGCAGTCCCAGTGATCCTTTAGGAAAGACTGGCCCTCTGTGAGGGGACCATTATCAATGTTTTAATGAGACACATACAAGGGCTGCAGAGCCCTTCCACATCTTTTATAGAGCATGCTGACAGTACTAGTCATGGCTTTTACTTACAAATGACATAATTATTCTAGCCCTTTTAAATAAAAAGGAGTTTATAAAAATTATTAAGGCCATCTGAGGGGAGGAGCAAAGATGGAGGATAGATAACAACTGGCTACAGAGGCTCGCTGAGATAGTCAACTTAGAATTCAACATAATACAGAGTGGGGAGCCCCAAACAGAGGGAGATGAATTCTCTTGTCCCAAGAAGAAATTAAGGTGAGAAGAACCAACCAAACATAGAGTCCTGGTGCTATTACTGGAACAGCTAAAGGTTGTGTTACCACCACAGCGTGCGACTTGCCAACCATCCAAGGTCTTGCCGTGACTTGCCAAGGTCCCACCGTGACTTGCTGAGCCATCTGAGGTCCCACCACTTCAACTCACTTGGAGGTGCAGTTACACTAAGTTCAGGGGTCAGTGAGCCGAATGGAGAGCTGAGTTGTTGGGGTGCCTGCATTGACCTGTGGTGAGTGATGGGAGTGGAGCCATACCACAGAAAGGGGGGCTCTGGTGGACAACATTCTGGAACTGGGCAGGACTGGCAAGTGCAAGGGGCAGCAGTGACTTCAGTCAGTTTTTCCCTTCCCGAACGGGATTGGTGGAGTGAGCTAGGCCTGGGTAATAAGACCTGGCTGAGACTCAATAGGTTATCCAAAATCAAGTCCCTATGGTGGTGGTGCACACTAACACACTAACCCAGTGAAGCCTCAGAAGTTTGACTGACCTGGAGGGGAGGCAGTGCAAAGTAATACAGTGCAGGCCACAGAAGCTTGACTGATCTGGAGGGGAGGGGTCAGTATATGCTGTCCCTGTCTACAACTCAGTAGCACACCGTAGTGGGAAGGGTCATCTAGCCAGTGCACTTCAGAAGAATTGTAACCAACAAAGAAAGAAACTGGGGCCTCCTGGAAGAAGTAAAAAAGATGGGAAGAGGAAGCAACAACAAAAAGTCCCCAGGTCCCTGAGACCATTGACCCAGGACAGGTAAATACAAAGGAGAATGAGAACAGCAAACATACAATATCAGACATGGTGCCAGTAGACATAAAGAGATATATTTGGGACCTCATAGATGACTTCAAAAGAGAAATATTTAGCCAAGTAAAGCAAGATATATAAAGATTAATAAAAGAGCTACTAAGCACCCCTCAAGCAGACACAGACAGAAGAAGGGAGGAACTCAAAAGAGAGAACCATTTGATGAAGAATATAAAAAATATATAGAATACATGAAACAGATTCAAAGAGATGACCAAGAAATTAAAAACTCTACAGAAAAATGCAAATCAGCTTGAAAGAAACGAAGGATAGATTATCCAAACTGGAGGACAGTTTTGCAATATGGGGTTATAAAGGGAAAACTTTTTAAAAATAACAAGGAAACAAACAGTAACAATACAAAGGCTAGAAGACGACAAGAGGATCTATAACTTGAGAATAAAGAATGTGAATGAAGAAGCAGGGGTACAAACAAAGGAACTACAAAGGCTATTCACAGAAATAATTAAGGAAAACTTGCCAAACATAGGAAAAGGAAATGATATTCTGATATATGAGGCATACAGAACTCCATCCACCTACAACCAAAACAGAGCTACACCCAGGCATATAATAATCAAAATCGCAGAAATTCAATATAAGAACAGAATATTAAAAGCTGTTAGAGACAAGAAACAGATAACCTATAAAGGAAGGCCCATCAGAATAATGGTAAACTTCTCAACACAAACCATCAAGTCAAGAAGAGCTTAGAGTGAAATATTCCAAACCCTGAAAGAAAATAACCTCCAGCCCAGATTGATATACCCTACTATACTGTCTCTAGAAATTAATGGAGAAACAAGATGCTTCCAAGACAAAGAGGAACTTGGGAAATTCACAACCACTAATCCAACTCTACAGAGAATACTGCAGGACATTCTAGAGAGAAAAAAAGTACTAGGATTCCAGAAATAGCAGCAGAGAGGCCTCAATTAATGGAGCAGAAAACAGAATGAAGAAGATAAGCAGACAACTGATGGCAAAAAAGAGCATAACAGAAATGAGGCAAAGAAGATTTTATTCAAAACTGATATGATTGATATGATCAAGTCTGAGAGTATAGGCACCTACACTGAAGATGACAAGATTCTACGATACATATTCTGGTTTGATAACTGCTGGTTTTTGAAGTTCTATGCTATATACAAAGTTGTGTTTTTATTAATACTGTTATGTACTGATATATTCAATTATACTATGTCTGATGATATAGCCAATTCTATTGGAGATAACAAGAGACAACACAGGAACCATGGTAGAACTCTTTACACAATGGTCTTATATGTTTTTTTTTCATTTCATGTGTTTATAGGAATATGTTTTGTTTTGTCTTGCTTTGTTTTGTTTCTCCCTCTAATATAGAAAGGATAGAAATACATGTTAAGACTCATGCATGTGTAGAATCTATAAAAAGTTTTTAAGAGCTGATCTTATGACACATGATGAAATGAACAGATACTTTGAAGAAAAAGAGACACTAAAATACCCAGTGCTGATCCTGGAGTGTCATAATGTGAAACCCAGCAATAGTATTATTCTTTGTTCAGAGTGATATTAGACTGCTTGGGTTTATTCAATCTCAACATAATTGAAGATATAGATAACAGCATGTATGTTTAAGTGTATAGGATTGATAACCATATTTCTAAGTTTTTGCTGGATAATTGAACAGAACTGGTTGCAATCTCACTGTTTGAATCCCCACTTTATATGCTCCACTTTAGTATCTTGAATAACTATTTTTAAGAAGACAATCTGTAATCATCAACTAGTGATTTCTTACTGTTTTTCTTTGAAATTATGTATTATTTCTATCCGTTTTCTGTTTTGTTTAGTCTTTCTTTAAATTATATTTTAAAAAGACACTACAGTAAAAAAAAATTATTAAGGCCCTGCCACCTGCTTGCTATTTCCTAGGTTGCCAAATTGATAGCCCCTCTCCTGTTGAATCAAAATTCTTTCCATCTTCAGAGAGACACCCATGCCCAATCGGTCTCTGAGATTTTCCTTTCAGCTGCCCTCTCCTCACTGCTGCATATTCCAATGCCAGCTTCCAGACTTAGCTGAATCTCACTTTCTGTAGGTCCTAGAGTCTGAGAAATGACCTGTGATTCCTCCAGTCCATCCTAAACATCACTGACTATGCCTGCAGTGGTTTAATGGCATCTCTCTTGCCTTGAAACCTGTTTGGGGTGAGTAGGCATTTAGTACACCAACTAGTGGAGACCAGGGACCTAACCTTAACTCTTTTTGTCCTTCCACATTGTCCCATAAAATGAGTAACACTTGCACAGAGTTCCCATATACCCGCCAGTTTTCTTTTCTTTTTCTTTTTTGTCTTTTTGAGACTGGGTCTTGCTATGCAGTTCAAGCTGACCTTGAGCTCACTGTTTAGCCCCGGCTGGTCTCGAATTTGCAGTGATCTTCCTGACTCAGCCTCTCAAGTTCTGGGATTACAAATGTTTCCGGCTTTGCCTGTCAGTTTTCTAAAAGCTCTTTTTATATCAAAATCTCACAGCAATCCTATGAAATAGACCTGTAGTCATCACCGCATTTTATAGTTGAGGAAACACAGGTTTAAGTGACTTGTTCAAGTTCACAGAACCTATAAGCCGAGGCAGGATTCAAATCAAAGGAGAAATGGGGCCCAGAGAGGGATGTGCCATTTCTGCTGTGCCTTGTGCCCCTTGAGAGCTGGATTGGAGAGTAGCTCCATTTCTTTCCTGTTCTCTGGGCACAAGTTGTCTCCTCCATCAAAGGGAAGGTGTTATCAAAATGATCTCCCATTCTTTGTACATCAAAGCATTCCCTAATCTCTTTCTTCCCCATTCCTGACCAAGCAAATGAGGTATCATGAAGGGAGCCTGATTTCCTCCTTATCAGAAGTTTCCACTGTTTCCTAGGGGCTCAGAGACCTTGGGAAGACCACAGCATTCAACTTATCATCTTGGCACGGCAGCCTCTAGCAGGGGATAGTCATGAGAGCACTATGGGGTATGGTGGTGATGGCTCTCCCCATTCTACAGATAAGGAAACTGTCTCAGAGAGGTTACATGGCTACAAGAGGATGTCGGAGCTGGAAAAAAAATAGCAGAGATTGAAAGAAGATACTCCCTACCCCCGCCTCCATCATTTTATAATGAGGAAATTGAGATCTGTGTAGTGACAATGGTTGAAAAATTCAGGTTCTCAGGCTTCAAGGTCTGAGTTCTTCTCACAAAACTGTGCCTCAGTTTCTTTAACTGTAAACTGACTATTATAACAATACCCAATTCATAGTTGTGAATAGTTACTACTTAGGGGTAAACTGTCAGTAACAGCAGCTACATGATGGTACCTGCACTCACCTTTTATACCCATATCTATGGAGTCATGACACTTTTTTGCTAGAACTACCCCAATATTACTTTTTGTAAAATATTTAACTTTTTATTATCTTCAGTGGTTGACTGAGGATAACTTGGGTAAACATGTTTAGTGACAGCCAAAGGAGTCAGGAGCATATTGTCTGAAAGGTGAAAAGGTAAATGTAATATGTGGCGTGATTCTCTAACCCCAGACAGAGGCTAACAGAAAGCCTGACAGTCGTCACTGCAGAAATGAATGCAATGACGAGCGATTTCTGGACCCAGCCGGCAGTGCACAAAGAATTATTGTCACTGTGGGTCTAACCTTGCTCAAAGTACCACAAGAGACGGGAGGCTGAGTCCTTTTGGCAGCAACTGCAGTCAACAGAGCACAAAACAAGCTGTGTGTGTGTTCCTGCCTCTATCCACAGGGACCGCATGTTACACAGTACCTCGCAGTTCCCTGAGGTGAGGTTCTCATTCATCCTCAGTGTCCTTATGCAGAAGTCAGAGGACGTCTGCTATCATTTCGCAAGATGTACTTCTCCATTTATAAGCTTAAAACTGAGATGCAGAGATGGCTGTGCAACTTAATATAAAATCACACAGCTAGAACATGTGTTAGTAAAGAGCCAGCCTATCATCTTTGATTCCCTGTATAGTCCTGTCCAGATCTTTTCTGCAAAAGATTGCACTGACAGAGTGATTCTAGTGTCTTGCATTGCCCTAGTCAAGCCAAAAATGCACTGGAAAATTTCATACGATTTTGTGTGAATGCTATATTCTTTCTTTCTTCTCTTTCTCTCTCCACCAAAAAAGAAAGGTACTAGGAATTGAACCCAAGGCCTTGTACATGCAACACAGGAGCTCTGCCACTGAGCTCCATCCCCAGTACTGCTTCTCCCTTTTACAGATCTTACTCTGAGCTGTCAGGGAACTAAATATTTTGAATACAGTATATTGAATATACTGCCTGGCAATGGAACCACTTGACATAATTAAGGGATCACTTTTATTCTCCAGGAAATCTCCAGACACCATGGTGATGATTTGCCATTTTAATTAATCATATTTCTGAATAAAATAATATTTATAATAATTTCAAAAAAGCTTTAGGTATCAAAGAAAATAGCCTGGCACAGAAATTCCACTCCCAGATATTTAGTCAATAAAAATGAAAGCCTATGTCCATAAAATCACTTGTGATGAGAGAATCCACAACCTACATGCACATTAATAGGCAACACAGCCATATATTGGAATTTAGCAAGTTAAAAAAAAGGAACCAAATACAACCGCCTGGACGATTCTTACTGATAGGACACAGAGGAGTCAGACACAAAAGAGTACATACTGCACGGTTTTATTTAGATCATCTAGAACGCAGAAAACTAAACTACAATGATAAAAATCAGAACAGTGTTTCAGATGGCAGAAGGCATAGTGGGAAGAGGTGACTAGAAAGCAGCACAAGTTACTGTAGGGTGAAAGAAAAGTTTATATATGGTCTAAGGTGATACCATTAGAGAAACATACATTTCTCAAAACTCACCAATGTGTACATTGTGACTCACTGAGTAATTATAATTATACCGTGGAACCTCAATTCATGAACTTAATTCGGTTGCAGCCAACATCATGGAGAGAATTAAGTCCATGAGCCGAGGTACCACTGTACCTCATTAAATTATACTCATTTTTTAAAGTAAAAATTGAGGAAAGGGTAAGAGTCACCTTAGGAAAATGTGTTTTCCCCATAGCTTCATTCACATTTTGTCCTACTAGATGTGGTTCCATAGGTCAGTGGAAATATAAAACAGTCATTTGAGGGAGATTCTCAGACATGACCCTTGGTGTTTTGTTATTCAGTCAACTTGGTATTGATTAAATACCTACTATGTGCCTGGTAATATCGAGAAGCACTAGATCAGAAATATAGAAATAAGTGACACATAGACTCAACCTAGAAGAACCCACAATGTATAGAAAGGCAAGGATAATTAAAGTAAGAATGAGGAAAAAGCACCAAAACATGTTCTGAAACAAAGTACTCCCAAGGCAGTGCAGCGCAAGGTAAACAGTCTTAAAATAGGATTCACTGGCATGGAACCAAGTGCAGGGAACAACCTCTTTCACTCAGACAAAATCAGTCCTTGCTTCTCAAGTACCCTGATAGGCCTCCTAAGAAAGACTAGCTTTCTTCACCCTAAAGGGACTCTAGAACCTGAATGTCCTTCACCCAGTGGTGTGGCCTGCAGTTTCTACTTAATCTCTCCTAAGTGATTGGAGTGATGTGTCTCTTAGGATGAGGTTGCTCAAAACAGAGATGACATACATGGGTCATCTCCTGGGCCTAAGAGTGTGACTCAGTGACAGAGCAGATGCTGGGTTCAATTTCTAGCATTGGAACAAAAAAAAAAAGTTTTCTTTGGGCCACTGATTAGCTATTGGAATCCCACCCTGCCTGTGCAAAGAGAACAGAAGGCATAGGACGATGTCTTAAAGGTGATTTTCATGGGTGTGTATAATGCTGCCCACAGGACTGTGGCAGAGCTAAGACTCATGCAAGTGGCTGCCGTGACTACCCTCTGGAAAAAACGTTTTTTCCCTCAAAAGAAAACCAACTTCTCCTTGGTCTTCTCAAGGTGATGGTGTCAGAACCAGATGGTTTGTCTCTCAGTAACTTCCTTCTTCCTCAGACAGAGCAAAGGGGATCTGCCTCCAATTGCTTCAATACTGGTTCAGCTATGTGAAATTGCCATCCTGGCAGGTTAAAAACGGGCAACTGTCAGCCATTTCATCTGGTTGAAAAGAACACTTTATCATATGCCCAGTGATAAGCACACGTACATAAGAACATTTACCCAGTTGGGCCCTTTCTCAGCAGGAAGACGTTATTCAAGTTACAGCACATGAGGAACTAGAACGTGTAAGGGGATCAACAAATGGATGCTGGCAAGATGTTCCTATTTGAACTGTTTTAGGGTTCCTTAAAAATCAGGATAAATCAGGATAAAAATCAGATTTTCTTTCTTTCTTACAAGAAAATACTGCTGAGGAGGAAGATTTCCAAGCATAAGATGAAACTTGTTTGCCTGATCTTTCCCTAAGGTTAGGAAATTATGTCCAGTCAGAATCAGTGGAGATTATCAAAGACTGCAAGCGGCAAGGAAGCACATACAGACAGGGAATAGAAGTTCAGTGCATACCATTTTTTCCATAAGGACGGGTAGGTCAGGGTCAGGATTCCTTTTTAGTTTTTATTTGTTGTTGTTTTGTTTTTTGAGACAAGCTCTGTTTATATAGGTTCAGACTGGCCTTGCATTCACAGCAATCCTCCTGCCTCAGTCTCTGAGTCCTGGAATTACATGGGGGTACCACCACATCCAGATTCGGGATTCATGGTAAGAATACACTTTTTAAAAGCATTTGTGTTTGCAAGCACATGTTCATTGCAGCACACATACACTGGAATATTAGCCTTAAAAGGAAAGGAAATTCTGATGCATGCTACAACATGTATGACCCATGAGGACATTAGGCAAAGTGAAATAGGCCAGTCACAAAAGGCAAATGCTATGTGTTTCCATTTATCTGAGTTATCTAGAGTTGTCAGAATCATAAAGGCAGAAAGTATGATGGTGGTTGCCAAGGTCTTGGAGCAGGAGGGAATTCTTGTTTAAACAGTTGTAGAGTTTCAGTTGTGCAAGACTGAAAAGAGTTCTGGAGATTTGTTGCACGATACATTACATAACATGACTGAGCTCTGCACTTGAAATGGTTAAGATGGTAGAATTTGATATGCGTATGCTGCCACAATGCTTTTGAAAAAACATCTGTGAATATGCTGTCATAGCCTGACTGAGATGTGGACAACTCTGTTTTTCAGAACAATTTCCTTTACTTTGCAGGCTAGTCTGAGCAGCCGGCCTTCAGAGCTCAATGTCCCTTTACTGAGAATACACTGAGGCCTTTGGTCTTCCTGAAGGAGGCAGGTGGTTGAGATCTGGGGTCCTTGGCAGTTGGAGTGGACAACTCTGGCAGGTGTGTAAGGGAACTGAATTCTCAGAGGTGTTACCCTCCTCAACCTTGGCCTCAATAATGAATGGATTCATACAAAGCTTAACTTTGCCAGTGAAGAAAACAAACAAACAAAAAACACTCTTTCTGAGAACCAGGAAACATTTAATAGAAACCCCCAGGAGCTGCCCTCTGGGTGCTCAGCCACCTGAGATGAGCAGGGTTATATTCAAGAACAAGGAAAAGTCTCAGGATCTTGATGGAGACAGAACCAGTGCAAGGTGACAAAACTCAGGCTCTGCAGCAATACTCAGGAAAAGCAGGGCCCAGAACTAACACTCCAAGACTCTTGAAGGAGTTAAAGACCCTGCGTTTGAAGATACATGATGGATTGACCACTGTCATTAGTCACTTTCCCAAAGCTGGGAAAAAACACCCAACAATAGCAATTTAAGGGAGAAAATGTTTCTTTGGATCATAGTTTCAGCAGATTCAGTCCATGGTGAGCCAGCTGTAAGGTAGAAAATACATGGCAGAACAGCACAGGAAACCTGTCTACTGCATGGCGGCAAGGAAGCAGAGAAATAAGGTAGGAGCTGGGGAAGAGAAACCACTTTTCCAAGTCATGCCTCCAATTACCACACCTGACCAGCTCCTATCTCCAAATTGAGAGATTTTAGTTCTAAACCATAACACTAATTTCTGCCCCCTAAAGGATCGTGTTCATCTAATTATGCAAAACACACTTAGTCCATCTCTAAAGGTCATCAAAAACCTTCACATTTCTATCATTGCTGAACAGTCAAGTCGAAACTCTCCTCTGAGACTTAAGGCAAACTCTTAGCTGTGAGCCCCTGTAAAAATCAAAAAGAAAGTTAACTGCTTCCAACATACACAGGGTAAACATTCCCATTTCAAAAGAGAGAAATGGCAGACTAGAAAGCAATGAGCCAAAGCACAACCAAAACTCAGCAGGGCAAATAGTAAATCCTGTGGTTTCAGGTCCTGCCCTTGGAGTAGATTGTGGTGAGATGTGAGCTCCAAAAGGCTTGAGCAGCCCTGGTCCAATGGCATTGATGGGTTCAACCCTCATGGCCTCTCTCTGCTTCCTGCCTACCATGAAATGAAGAACTCTCTCCCACAAAGCTATTCTACCATGTTGTTCCTGCCTTAAAGTCAGCCAATCATGGACTGGATTCTCTGAAACTGTGAACCAAACAAAACCTCTCCTCCTTAAATTGTATCAAGTATTATTGTAAACCCAAATATTGAGTTCAGTCATCCAAGTATTGTAATCCTCTTTCCAGTTTTCCTCTCAATCCAAAAAGTTATATTTGTAATCCTATTGAGACATTATTTGAATCCCAGCCAGTCAATTCCAATCTACCACCACCAACGCAACCCACGGTGAGAGTAAAGACACCAAAAAATATTCCAAGTTAAGGGCAACCAAGGGGTCCTAAGTCCATTTCCCTTGAGGACATGTGGACAAAGACCTCGATCCTAGGTCTCACCTAGCATTTATTATCTTGTGAAGAAAGAGAGGGTGTCACTCAAGGATGAGTGATAGTCAGGATGTCAGGCACTAATGAGTAACTTGAGCTGGCTGGCCAGGTGCAAGGATGGCATCTCTGTGATTTGCAGAGATAAAGACATGCAGAAGGATCAATTTACATAACCTGATTAAGGTAGCAGTGGAATTGTTTTGGGGGACTATCGCTTGGGTTTGTGATATGCAAACTCTTGTGCCTTGGGGAGTCATAGCCTCTTATCTTGAGGCTCCTACCCTGTTGATATTCCCGGAGTAAATTGCTCTACATCTTGCCAGCTCAGTCCGGTATTGTGGAGAGCACTATGCAAGGAAACAGGACTGTCTGATGGTTAGACTTTGCACATTAGCACCTCGGCTAGCCTTATTTGCAATGCTTGGAGCCAATTGAAGAGACAAGGAAATACCCTAGCCAGCCTTTCACATGTCAGTATAAGGAAATGTATCAGTATAAAGAAATGAGTCTCCAAGTAATCAAAGTCACAGCAATTGTTTTGGATCCAAAGGGAGTCACTGGAGTTGTCTCTCACATTCTTTGATGGCTATAGATTTTGCACATTAGCACTTGGGTTAGCCTTGTTTGCCATGCTTGGAGTTAATTGAAGAGAAGGAAATACGCTAGCCACCCTTTTACATATCAGTATAGTGAAACGAGTCTCCAAATATTCAAAGTCATAGCAATTGTTTTGGATTCAAAGGGAGTCACTGGAGTTTCTTCCCACAAAGTATTTTGTCCTAGAGATGGGAAAGCAACTAACTCAACCATAGTGACACCTCTATGCATATTCCCTGATGATGACCAGAGAGCCCTCCTTGGTAGGGCCTCCTCAGAAGAGCCTGATACCCCCACACCACCATCCTATCACAGGTGCCAGTTCATAAGCACTCATTCAGACATAAGGTGATCACACTCTTGGGTACTTCTGAATAACTTTATTGCTTTTCTTCTCTATCATAGTACATCTTTTTCTTCCTTATTCAATTTTCTGTTACCCTCTATGGACTCTCTCTTTCTCTCTGTCGGCTGCCTTAAAGCCTTTGTGAGAAGCAGAATACATGAATAAATAAACAAATGATCACTTTTAAAAACCCTGAAGATCCCTCCCTGCAAGTTGGCGCCATGCACAGGCCGCTTGGGGAGAATCAGACACCAGCCATTTCCCGAAAGTCAGCACCATTCATGGATTGTGGGGGAGGAGAACAAGAAGCCAAAAGAAGCCAAGCCCTTGCTCTGAGTCGACACTATGTGCGGGTCACTGGAGGAAGAATTAGACACAAGTTTCTTCCAAAAGGCGGGCTGGGAGACTAGAGCCAAGGTTTCCCCCCACCCCATAAAGCAACTGGGTAATCCAGAGAAACACAGGCTGCAATGATAGCTATTGAGGTGAAATGCAATTTAATGCTTGTAGTATTTAGTGTTTCATTGATTTTTGCCAGCCTAAAGCTGATAGTCTGATCATCTATTCAGAGGATAACAATATGCAATGTAGCATCTATGGGGGAATCTCCTTCTGAAGGTGGTAGCCATTGTTAATTTCCTATTATCTTGTTTGGCAGTCTTATATTATTTTCATTGTTTTGTTTGGCTGGGTTTTATCCTCTTTTGTATTGTTTGCTTTTATCATATCTGATGACAGGGGCAGCTGTTTCAAAGATATATTATGGTAGCCATTTGGGATTTACTATTATTTTGTTTTGAAGTCCTTTTTGTGTTCATTGTTTTGCTTTTATTGGTTCTATTCTGTTCTGTTTTGTTTGATTTTTACTATGTCCGAAGATTTGGGCAGCTATTTTGAAGAAAACAAGAGACATTATGGTAACCACTATTGATTTTCTATTCCTTGCTTTGAAGTCCTGTGTCACACTGTTTTGTTTTGATTGGCTGTATTCTGTTTTATTTTGCTTAGTTTTATTCTCTTTAAAAATTAAAGGGCCAGGGATATAGTTCAGCAGCACAAGTGCCTTTCTGGCAAGTGCAAGATTCTGACTTCAATCCTCAGTACCAAAACAAATAAAAATAAAAATTTAAAAACAAAAACTGAAAAAAAAGAAAGTGTTAAACATTCTCCACTCCTGTCCTCATCTTCTTTCCACTGAATGAACTCAAGGCATGCAGAAGAAATCATAAGGATCATACTGTTTCAGTATCCATTAATGCTTAACAATGTACCTTTGAACTTTTCAGGTTAAAGCCGCTATCGTTATTTTGCTGTAGACATTATTGTATCATAGAAGTTTGGGAAGGACTTGGCTGGATAGTTCTCACTTGGACCCTCTCATGTCATTTCTCTGAGATGTCTGTCAGCTGAGGCTGTATTCACCTAAAGGTTCAACTGCCTGGATATATAAGGTGATTTCACCCTTCCTAGATAGTGGTTAATGCTAGGGCTCTCAATTGGAGCACCGATCTGTAGCATCAGGTCCCTGTATGTAGCTTAGTAGCAGAGTGTGCTTAGCATCATAAGGCCTTAGGTTCAGTCTCCAGCACAAAAACATGGAAAGTGTCTATAGCCTCTCCATATAGCTTAGCTCGCCTTACAATATGGTGATCTCAGAGAATTGAGAGTTTTTAATACTTGGTAGCCAGAATCCCAGTGTACAAGGTGAAGACTGCAATACTTTAGTTGCAGACTAGACTGCAATACCTATAAAGTTTAGAAAAAAACTTTACTGAGATATAATACATATTCTAAAAAATCACCCTTTTAGAAGTGGAAAATTTTAATATATTCACAGATATATGCAACCATAATTACAGTTTATTTCAGAATGTTTTCATCACTGAAAAAGAAGGCCTACCTATTACCATTCTTCATTTCTCCATTCTTCAAGTCTTTGGTAACCAATGGACTACAGATTGCCTCTGCAGATTATCCTGGACATTTCATACATGCGTAATCATATACCATGTGGCCATTTGTTACTGGCTTCTTTCATTTAAAGGTCCAGCCATGTTGCAACATGTATCAGTACTTCATTCCTTTTTGTGGTGAAATAAAATTCCATGTATAGTACTTGATTTTAAAATTGTGGTAAAATACATACAGCATAACATAAAATTATCATTTTAAATGTACAGTTAAGTAATATTAAATCCTTTCACATTGTTGTACCACCAATCTCAAGAACTCTTTCACCTTGTAAAACCATGTTGCCTTTTATGACCCTAGCCTCACAAGCCCTAGGCACTACTTCTAATGCAGTCTTTTGGTCATGAGTCACTAGGGTTGGCCAGAAAGAACAGACACTCTGCCTCTCTGTAGGGGCAATGTCTCAGAACTTGAGATTTAAAATCACCACATCACTGAAGCCTGGATCGAAGAATGCTGTTTGGGATTATGCACAGAAGTATCTCAGGAATAGTTGGGTAAAATGTCTACACTGCTCCAGGATCTAAGGCTGTCCTTTTTTGCACTGTTGACCTCTTGCATCTTAATCTTAGGCTAGTCTGTGATATACTAATTTGAGCAGCAGAGGCAAGTGCAAGTAAGAGGGCTCAAGGGCAGGATGTTCCCAGACTCTGTCACTCACCTGCCTCATTTCTGTTTAATTTTTCCTAAGACCTCACACTCCAGGCAAGGGCTTCCTATAGGTACCGCATTTTGTATTTAGTCTCCTCTGAATGGACTGTTGATTCTCATGATTGGTCATCTTTCCCCCTGACCTGAGTTCATGAGACAGGATACGTTTGAGTTTGTATCTTTGTCCCAAAGGCACGTGGGGCACCCTGTTTGCTGGGTCTTACCCTACTGCCATTCCTCCTGGGTTGTCCTAGAGACCCTGCTGTAAGTCAGCACAAGCCCATTGCTCTAGGCTCCTCAGTTTTCACTTCTAGGGACTTCAACTTGGGGTGCAGATGGGGAGATGCTGCTCTTCCTTCAGCTTCTATGCAGTTATTTTCTCACTTGTTCTGCCCACCACCCCAAATTAGCCACAGCTTGCATGGGAACCAAAGCTTTTAGGTCTCAGAGGCTGTTTATATTATTCCTCTTACCACGGCAAGCAGTAAAGCACAGAGAGACTTCATTCATTCATTCAACCAGCATCCACTGCAGTCCACCGTGTGACACATGCCCTCCCAAAAGCAGAGAGATCCCTGCTCTCGTTGATTTTCCATTTGAATGGAGAAAAAGGAATAACAAATACATGCATAAAATAGGATGCAACAAGATCATAAATACTATGGGGGGAAATGAAGCAGAGTAACCAGGACATGGGGTACAAGGGAGACTGAAGTGTTAAATGTAGTGGCCTGGCTGGCATTACTAAAAGAGTAGCATTTGGGAAAGAAAAAAAGACAAAATTCAGAAGAAAAAATATACATTAAAAACACTTTGGTGTTTCTCCATTGTCTGAGAATTAATTCACGAATTTGTGGGTTTGGTAGTCTGGCTCCTGGACCTTCTCCAACCACACACACACACACACTCACACACACACACACACACACACACACACACACACGTACACACACACCTTCTACACGCTGGTCAATATCAGATGTGCACATGCTCTTTGTGCCACATGTATATACGTAAAATCCTCCTCATAGAATAACTATACAATAATAGAAGCATCCTGTGGAACAACCTAAGAGACTAATGCATTGGAGCTAAATGGAAAACAAGCAAAAATCCTGGACAAAAAGTGTTACATTCCACATTCATGCTCACTTATCACTGCAAACCACCAGTAAGTGAAGGGTGAGTTACAGGGGGTCCATTTCCCCTTTGCTACAGATGGGAAAGCCAAGGCCCAGAGAGTCTTAGAGACTCTCACGGAGCCTCATCTGCATATAGCAGACAGACGTTCTGCAAGAATAGCATGTGATCTATCTTGAGATCTTGAGTTCCTCTAATAAACCTCAGAAGGAGAAAAGATTCTCCGATTTCCCTTCTACCACCTGACTACCATATGCAGGAGCTCAGTGCCCTGGTTAAAGGGCCCTTTGCTGATCTCTTACAATTCTTCCTGTCCTTCCTTACAGCACTGTCCTTCCTGACTAGGGATTCTGCCCTGGTGTGTGCTGGGAAAGACAGCAACAGACTCTGTTGCTCTAACGAGGGAGTCCACAGGCTGTCAAAATAGAATCCAGGGAGAATCTCTTGCCACAGACAAGACAGGTGGCTGTGGTATGATCTTATGACCCAGGATTCTAAACTCAGTTCCCATTCCTGGGGTCCAGGGAGGGGAGGTCTCAGCTGGCTCAAAAGGAAGGAGGTGCTTAGGACCATAGGACCAAGTGCTGTAACCATACTACTCATGAGGAGTACTACTCATGCCACAACTAAGCATGAAGGTCAAGAGATTTCAACATAGCCAACAAAAACAGCCAAATGAATGAGGCTGTGCTGCAAATCTTCAACAGGGAAAAGAGTGAAAGACTGGGTAGGAGACAGTAAACAAGTGGGTACA
This sequence comes from Cavia porcellus, assembly GCF_034190915.1. Classification (NCBI taxonomy): domain Eukaryota; kingdom Metazoa; phylum Chordata; class Mammalia; order Rodentia; family Caviidae; genus Cavia; species Cavia porcellus. The sequence goes on along the minus strand of NW_026947484.1, from coordinate 174,703,057 downwards.
CAAAAGCCTACTTAGGTAAAAATCAAATCTTACTCTTGCCTGGAAAGGTGAAAAAGTACACCCAAATTCCTTCCCTATTCTTGGCACCCCGAAACACCATGAGTTGGTTTTAGGCACCTCAGGACATCTGCAGCCCTCCCAGAGAGGCTTCTTTCCCACAAGCAAGTAGCTTGACCTTTTGAAGATGGTTTTTTTCCTCATTGAACAGAAATACTCGCTGGTAATAAGGACAATGGCTGTCAGTTGTTAAGCAAGGTCCCTGCTGCCAGGTTTTATACAAAGAATTTAACACTCATTTTTTTTTTTTTTTTTTTTTTGTCTTTTTCCTTTTTATCGGTACCGGGGATCGAACTCACGACTGCCTGCTTTCAAGGCAAGCACTTATGCCGCTGAGCTAAGCCCCCAGCCCCCAACACTCATATTTTCATTTAAGTCTCACAGCACTCCTATCACATAGAGTCTATGGTTTTTATCTTACCAGGAAACTGAGGCTCAGGATGCAAAGTTTTTTGCCTGAGGTCTCATAGCTAATACTGAAAGGCTCAGGATTTAAATTTAGGTCTGGATCTAGCCTCAAAGTCTCAGCAAATACTGTCTGTGATAAGGTTTCTTGGAGGAAACCTCTTACTCATAGGATGGTTGACAAAGGGCTAAGAATTAAACACTGTGGGGCCTGGTGATGCATACCTGTAATCCCAACACTAGAAAGCTAAGGCAGGAGAATCCATGCAAGTTCAAGGCCAGCCTGGGTTACAAAGTGAGTTAAGGCCAGACTGAACTGTAGAGAGAGACCCCGCCTCAAAAAAAAAAAAAAAAAAATGTTAAAAGTCCCTCAAAACCAAGAAAAACTCCCCAACAAACTGGATCAATGAAATACACACATAGTACACAAAAACAGAAATATCCACAAGAAGGAAAGTTTACCACCATAGTCATCAAAGAAATACCAATTATGTCCATGTGAGGATAGTTTCATGTCTCTGAACTATACCCCTGCCCAACTAGGAGCAAAAAACCTCCTCCAAACGGATCTGTTATTTGCTTCTGCGGGCAGGGGGTGGAGCATGGCATTTAACAGGAGGCCAGCAGCTGTCCCCACAAGGTTCAACCTGCAAAGAGCTGGTTCCAAGAAAAACCACAAGAGACGTGCTGTGCCTGCCAGCATCCCCTGTACCCAGCAATGCCCTATTACCTAGCCTTATATCCCCTACTCAGAGACCCAAAATTTTGCACCCCCCTCAACAATACCTCCCTCCCCTAGGTAAACTCCCTTATAAAATCATGCCCAGGGCCAACGGTTTAGCCCTTGGCTAGACCACACCCAGTCTGCAATAAAGTTTCTGCAGTTTGCTTCAACTTTGCCTGCCTCAGTGATCTCTGTTGCACCTCAGTTTCTCTAATAGATATAATGAAAAAACAGAAGTTTGCAACCCATAAGAGGGTCCTAAGGAGAGACAGAATTTGACATTTTGATCTAAAACTTCCAGCGTTTGGGCCGTGGTAAGTATTGCTTACAAGCTTCTAGTCTATGGCATTCCGTTATATAGGCCCAAACAGATAAGACCACATATTACCTCTGAGGAAAAACCAAAGATTTGTGCAATAAAGAAAATGTAATCGTGGTTTTTGCTTGCACACAGGAGAGAAAGAAAGTGACAGGATAATTTAAATTACCATTGTCCATTGCTTTTCTTTAGATTGGAAAAGATCAGAGAGAAAAATAGCTACACGAAAATTACTCCTAGTTCCTTGTTATTGTGTCCACAGGATAGACTTTCTAATTACCAACAGCACAGCTTTGTGACAGTGAGCAATAAACATTTTTATGATAATTGCGGCAGGCCAAAGCACGGGCAGTGGGCTCCATCCCTCACGACTCCTGAGTCTCTGGCCGCCGAATGAGTGAACTCCAAGTCCGCGCGTGGCCCCGGGCAGAGGGCGCGGCCCAGGCGGCCGGGGGGGGGGGGGGGGGGGGGGGATGGAAACCACAACTCCCAGGCGCCCGCGCGCCGCCTGGCGGGACCACGTGACCCGCGCGGCCCGGGTCGCGATCAGGGCGCCACCGCTGGACTGAGTAGGAGCGCGGAGACCCGAGCGAGCGAGCGGACGCTGCCTTGGTGCCCGACCCGCGCGCTCACCATGGCGGTGAGTCCCGGGCGCCCCGCCGAGGATGGGCGCGGGTGGGCAGCTGGGGCGGGGTCCCCTGGAGCAGCTGCCCGGACACTCCGGATCCTCGCCGCCCTGGCCCGGGGCTGGTGAGGGCACTGTCAGCTCGGACTGGGGCTGGGCGACGCGGCAGGTGGTGCTGACGGCGGCTTCGGGGCTTCTGTTTGTTCCTCTCTAGTCGGGCCAGATGAGCGCCGGCTGTGGTGTGGCCAGAGGTGCGGGCACCATGGGCGAGGACAGCAGACAGACACCTAGCCCCGGATTCTGGGCAGCGCCCAGGAAGGGCTTCTACTAAAAGGAGATACCGGGTCTCTCCTGGCCCGGGAGCACACATCCCGACCCGACCCGACCCGGCCCTCGGCTGTAGTCGTGATTCTTTACAACAGTTCTAGCTACTTCGTAGTCTCCCTAGGGTCAGAAAGTAACGAGTGCGCTAGGCACTTTCTCTTGTTGGAGTTCAGCAGGGCAAGAAAGAATGACATTTTTAAAAAGCCTGGTGTTTGGAGAAATCGTACCATTTTCTTCATCCCTTGAAGAATGCTGAAGGCTAACAGACAGGAAACCTATGCAATCTGTAGTCAACCGCCTGTCTTCCAAAACGGGAAATAGATGTGAAACCCTTGAAAAAGTCCCCCAAGCTAGTCAGCAGCAACACGGGGACCTGAAATCTCCTTCTGAAGTCTGGTTAATAAATGAGAGTGTTTCTTAAAGTGTTAAATGACCCCAAAGAGAAAATAAGGAAGAAAACAATTCCCACGGATTGCTCCGCAATCCCCAAGGCCCCTTTCCACCCAGGGTGTGGCTCTGAATTAAGGGTTATGGCCCAGATTCTTCCCAAATGGGAAGGCAAGATTGAGGCCCTCCCCCATGTATATCTGATCACAAAACTCTTTAACTGAAAACTGCAGCCAGGAGCACACAAGTCAGGGTGTGCTGATTTGAACCCTTTTATCAAGCAAATAAACAAGAGTTGGGAAGGCCAAGTGGCCTGTGAGTTTCTGTCCCTCCTGGGCTTCCAACTTGCAAGGCAACTATAGAACCAATGTTCTCTGTATGTCCAGTTCTGCACCCCTGTGTGGCCTCTTGTCATCCCAGCTGCCTTTGGCTACTACTTCTTCAGAACTGACAGCCTTTCGTACCCCTGTCCTTCAGTTAGGTGTCTCCGAGGCGGCTTTATCCCCTGCAACCTGCTCTTCCAGGTCTCCTCTATGCCCTCCTGTCTCTGATGCCATATACCCTGTCGCAATTATCTGATCAGTTCTCTGTGTCCCTACTAGACAGTCAGCCCCATGAGGATCTAGAACTTTTCTCATCCCACAACAAAAGGAAATGTCGGTCAAATGGCTTTTACTGTCTGTAGGTGTTCTAGTCCACTACAAAAAGCATGGAGTTGTTTTGGGTGCCTGAGGTAGCTGGCCCAGGCCCAATAATGATAGAAGGATCCCAGTTATGGAAACTTGCTGGGTGATTAGCCACTGAAGACATGCCATTCATGCCAGCTGCTTTACCAACTGGACTCAGAGACAGGGTCATGGGTAAGATTCTTCACCTGGCAGAGAGTGGCAGACTTCCGCGTCTGCTGAAGTCAAATGAGTTCAGCTCCAGTACAAACCAAGTTTCACGGAAGTATTTCTACCCGTTTACTTTTGCATGTTAATCTTTTCTTAGCATTTCACCATATCAACAGATGGGCTTTTTGAAATTCTGACAGGAGACATCTCTGGATAGTAGATCTCAAAATGAGTTTTACTGCCTATTTAGTACTAGCTCAGTTTTTGCACCGAGCAAGTACCATTTCATATTAGGGGGATAAAAACTCATGTTATTTTTAAATTTTTTGACATAATTTTAAAGTAACTGCTAAGATTTCCATTCAGAAGCCATCACACAAATTTACCTAGCCAGTCTCTACTGAGCGGCAGGAGCATTATCATGGTTGAGATGGTTTCCTATTACTGTGGCCTCATAGACAGCAGCCCCAGAAACAGTGCTTATAGAATGCACTTAGGTTTGAAAACCAATACAAGCTTTCCAGAAGGATCTATGAATCTGATGCCTAATCTCTGGGTCACCTTAAGCAGGTAAATGGGCCTTTCTGTGCCTTTCTTGGCAATTTAAAGGAATTAGTGATTTCAGAGCAGTCAGGAGAGTGATGCAAAAGATGACACAGTGTAGGTCTATGCAGGCCATCAGAATTCCCGCAGCTGTGTAGCCACAAGGTTCCATCACATGGTTTTACATTCCTTCTCTGTCCTGCAGATACAGAGAGCTCAGCACACGTGTAGGCATAGGCAGGGTTGATAACAAGTCAAACCTCTTTGAAACCTGAGAGGCATGTTGGCTGAGCAGAACAGCCAGCTGTTTCCAGGTCTCTAGCAGACCCAAAGCTACAGTGTCCACACTGTACACAACGATTGGGACATGCATGGATGACATCCCCCACCCACCCCACAGACAGGCACAACTCCTGTATTCTCCTCTGTGGGGTTCCAAGGTAGGAGTGGAGCTCACGATAGGAATCTGCATGTACCAAGTTCACAGCACAGTTGGCCTATGAAAGTGAGGGCAAACCAGGAGGAGGGTTCCTAGAGTCCAGGCCTCATTTTATAGATTGAGAGACCCAAAGGGACTGTGCTATGTGTCAGTAACTTCAGGTCATGCGGCTGATTCCTATCAGGAGACAGAACCAGGACATGTACCTTTATCATCTGTGTCCTTGTGCAGAGGCTTTGCTGCCTTTCTTTGGGTTATAACAAATGAAGTGTGTGCCACAGTCCCCTGAAGGGGCATGTTAAAATCATGGGCTTCCCTGCCTCCTGAGGTCTGCCCTGGACTCTGATTGGGGCATCTGAAGAGGCCTAGGCTTCTGCATTTTTAATAAGGTCCTGAAGATTCTGAGGAGACACTGTTATCCCTCTTCACTGAGCCACTTGCCATTAGGGGTGCTCATGGCTGTCCCATGACCCCCAGGCCTGGGCACACTGCACTACAGCTGCCTAACACCAGAGAGACTATTAAACATTATTTTACCCAATTCCAATTTTTCCCAAACTTCCTTGACTACAGAATCCATTTTCAGAGCATCTCTTAACATCCTGGGTTTTCATGGAACCCTTTTGAGAAACACCCCTCCAGCTTCTACAGGGGTGGGAAAGAGGTCAGCTTTACCATGCTACATTATATGGATGGCTTCATAGTGTTTTCTCCTAACTTCTCCCAGGAGGTACAGAGCACTGAGAGGCCTTGATGAACAGATCTGGTTTGTTCTAAATCCTAGATTCAGTCTACTGTTCCTTACTGTCTCCTCTGATCTTCAGGTTTTTTTGTTTTTTTGTCTTTTTCCTTTTTATCGGTACCGGGGATCCAACTCACGACTGCTTGCTTGCAAGGCAGGCGCTTATGCCACTGAGCTAAATCCCCAGCCCCGGATCTTCAGTTTTGAGAGAGGAAGAAGTAGACAGGCTGTTGCTTGTAGACAGAAGTTTGTGGCACTGGTGTCAAGAACATCCACCTGGCAGTTTCCAGAAAAAATGGCAGCTCATCTAGTGTTCCTGTCTGTCCACCACCCACTAAAGACTGCCTCAGCCTGAACTCCCTTTCTCTGAGTTGAGAACAGATGGCCTCCACAACCTCCTCAACAACCCATACTCCCTCTCCAGATCCTCTCCCCTTGAACACAAATTGAGAGCAGCCAGACTTCTTACGAAGTCATGAGAGATCCCTTTCCCTCTTGGGACTCCCTTTCCCATCTGTAAATGAGAAATGGTGGAGGGGGGTGGAAGTTGGGTCAGTTCATTGTTTTCCAATCTGAGTGTCAGCAAAACCCAGCCTCTCTCCTCCCCTTTCACTCAGAGCCAGGTGTCTTATAATGGAGCAATAAGGAAGATTTTGTTTGCCAGTGCTCTCTTGCAAAAAAGGTGAAAAAAAAAAAAAGGTAAAAAGACCAGAACTCCTCTGAGGATACCTCCAGCTCTGACACACCAGGTCATTACTACTGGACCACTGTCTTAGAAAGCAAAGGATTCTACCAGCTGATCCCAGTGCAACCAAGATTTTCTCAGCTTGGCGTCTACAGAGTAGCTTCTATTATTTGTTGACAAGAAGGGACTTTCTCTTCCCTTGGAGGGTGAACTGACTGACTGAGCTGACTGTGGCCTTGCCAAAAACAGTCCTGAGCCTGGCTGGGTATCTAATATTGTCATCCAGCTCCTATCTTCCCCTTATGGAGACTGGGAGGCTCACAGTATCCTGGAGTGCTTGGGATCCAGCTAACCCTCAGGTTTGAATTCTAGCTTTGCCAACATATTAGCTTTATAATATCCTGAAAATTACTTAACTTCTCTGAGTCTAGCTTCCCCCATTTTCCTTCCCATAAAATGGGCCTAATTGTCCCTGTCACACAGAGGACTCTTGTGCCATCATGGTAGGTAATGCAAAAGAATCCCTTGATGACATCTTACACACAGCACTCTCTTGAGACACATTCAGACAGGCATCACATGACCACTGCTGGTTACCTTCAGTCTTTCCTAGAAGGCCATGAACTCACCGAGGGCAGAGACATTAACCCTTCTTAATGCTAAGCACAGGACTTGGCTCAGCCAGTGTTTAATGAGCAAGTGGACAGATATGTACAGACCATTGACAGTTGCCTTTGGGCTCCTCCATGACACACTCCATTCATCTGACTGAATTCACCGGGACTAAAAGGACTCTGCACTCTTTTGGGAGAGCCTGATGGGCTAAGCAGAAGGGCTGGGCTGGGGGTAAGAAGAGGAAGCCTATTGCTTCCCCATTGGGATTGGAGGGTACAAGGGGACATAGATCCAGGGTCTGAGAGCACTGTCACATCCCCAAGAGCATAGATCCTCCCTGCCACAGGAAGGAGGCCCAGGTCAATCACAGCTCCACTGCTGACCCACTGAGGAAAGCCCTCCCTTCATGGCCTCGTTTGGCCATGACCTTACATGGACCTTTCATCCTGAAACTCCTGTGACTGTTTTCCTGGGCCTACAAAGGAAGCTTCTGGAGAGCATTAGGAACCAAGACTTGCATTGCCTGAAGTGCCCTGAGATATAGATTCCCTTCTCTTTCAGATGCATTTCGTCTTCTCAGATAAGGTCATGCTTCTGTTTGATTTCTGGAGTGTTCACAGTCCTACAGGTAAGAATTGGGAAGCTCAGACTTGTAGTTTGGGAAGCCTTGTAGTGTGGGGCAGTGGAAACTGGCATTCTTCCAAAGTTCTTGAGAAGGAACTTTGCTACTGCAATTCCATTTGCAACCCTTCATATTGCAAAGGGCTCCATTATCTCCTGGATCCTTACAAGGCCCAGAGAGAGAGTGGTGAGGCAGCCTTACCCTCTATCCCAGAAGGAAGGAAGGAAAGCGCAGAGAGGGGCAGAGACTCATGCAGGGGCACACAGTGACTAAGCACTGGACCAAAACTAGATCGAGGCCACCAGGGATTCCTGGGACCTCTGTCATCTGGGATCATTCTCCAGAATTGGCTGAGAAGCCCATAACAGCCCCTGCAGCCTTGGCCCTCAGATGAGACACCAGTTTGAAAGGGAAAAATATTCTTTTGACTTGAAAGAGCAGAATTTGTTACTAATTCATGTTTATCTTTCAGCCTAAATAATGATTTTGCCAGGCATGGTGGCACACACCTGTAACCCTAGCATTTGGGAGGCTGACACAGGAGGAGGCTCACTGTGAATTCAAGGCCAGCCTGGGCTACATAGTTCAAGACCAGCCTAAACTACATAGCAAAATCCTGTCCCAAAAACAAAACAAACGGGACAAAAAAAATCTTAAAAACAGTCCAGATGCTCATCACTATAGGTATAGATCAAATAAATTATAGTCATCCCTATGGTGGATTACCATTCCAATTAAAAATTACTAAGTAAATAGATTAAAAGAATTGTCCTTTTATCATTCTCAAGATTCTGCAGGTTTACTGGACTTAGCTCAGTGGAGCTCACTGAAGGCCTCTTGAAGTACTGTCACACAGTGGCTGGAACAGGAGTCATCCTGGGGACTCTCATGTCACGTCCAGTGGTTGAATGTGAGCTAGAATCTCAGCTCTTGGCTAAACACCTACATGTGGTGTTTCCTGTGGCCTAGGCTTTCTTACAGCAGGGTGGCTAGGTTTCAGATGTGATTGTTCCAAGACAACACAGAAGTAGTTCCTGGGGTTTTTAAGATTTATCCTTGGAAATCACATGACTTCCACCTTATTGGCTGAGGCCTAAGGTCTTCGTAGGCTAATAGGAGACAGCATGGCACCCACCACTTGTTGGGAGGAGTGTTAACATTCTAAGAACTTGTGGGGTTAAATATTGGGGTGGCCATTTTGGAAAATAAAATGTTACAGATACTGAGGAGCCACTGGGGGTTAAAAACAAGCAGATCTGTGTAAACTCATACACAAGGTTCAGCTGGATGGTGAAGACAGATGAGGGCCAGAGAGTGTACAGAAACAGGATGTGTCATTTAGACACGTTAAGGCTGCTACACACATGGGGAGGAGAGTCAGAGTTCTGAGAAGCCAGGCTGGGGAGAAGACTGATTTTTAACTGTACACCCTTCTAATGCACTGTTTGAATTTTTACCATATGCATGCAATTACTTATATGTTTTAAAATCCTGTGTCTTTTATAGAGAATTTCTTCTATGAAGGAGAACACCAACCTACTCTTACTTTTCCTCACATTCAGTACACTTCTATGGCCAGCTCTGTAGTTTTCCTCCACATTGACAATTTTCTGGTACCAGCGGAGTGTCCCACAATTCAGTTCTCACAGTAATCAGATGCACAGACCCCATAGGTTAAGAGCATCATCCTGTAAGACTTCCCCCACCAGACACTAATTGCAAACTTGAGGTTATCTCCTCTACTTATCACCAATCAGCTATAAAATTAGGTCCCATGAACCCTTCCTTGGGACCAATTATTTGCTAGAAGGCTGACAGAATTCAGGGAAATATTTCATAAATATGATTAAGTCATTGCCCCTAGTTACTAACTCAGCCTTCAATCTCGCTTCCTTTTCAGAGGTTGAGTTCCAACCCTCTAGTCATCTGGTAACCAGCCCTCATGCTAAAGCTGTCTTAGAGCCCCAGACACTTAATAGTATACAAAAAGACACCTCTAGCCAGTTCCCAAGGTCTTTATAAGTTATGTACCAGGAAACCAGGGCAGAAACCAAATATGTGTATTTCTTATTATGTCACAGAGCCCCACAAAATGCTTTAGCTGGGAGCTAGGCATGGTGGCACATGCCTGAAATACCAGCACTCTGGGGGTTGAAGGAAGATTGCAAGTTTGTGCACAGTTCAGGCAATTCAGCAAGACCCCGACCTCAAAATAAAAAACAGGCTGAGGATGTATCTCAGTATAAGAGTCCTGGGTTTAATCCCCAGTACCACAAAAAACCAAACCAAACCAAAACTCTTTAGCTTGACTACATCTCTCCTCACTTGTAAAAACAAAGTAGAACTAGCAGTTAATTCTGCACAGCAGCTCTAGTAAGTGAACACTTATTTCTATAAAATAACTTACTGGGTTTTTCTGTACTATAAAAGTGATACAGGCGGGCTGGGGATTTAGCTCAGCGGCATAAGTGCCTGCTTGCAAGCAGGCAGTCGTGAGTTCGATCCCCGGTACCGATAAAAAGGAAAAAGACAAAAAAAAGTGATACAGGCAAGACTTTAAAGAATGATGCAAGAAATAAAAACCCACCTGTATCCAAACTTAGCTGATGACTCTTACTTTTTTGCCATATAGCCTTCCTTCCAGGCTTTTTTGGTATGCCCACACATGAGTAGGACCTTGCTGTCCTACTCATGTGTGGGCATACACGTTGGGACAGAGATCTGTGCAGACTGCTAAGGGGGCAGGCCAGGTCTCTGAATCTAGCCCCCTTCAATCCTTTTCTTTTCTTTTCCTGTCCTGTCTTGTCCTGTCCTGTCCTGTCCTTTCCCTTCCAGAAACTGTACCTATTTATGTGATGTTTCCATACACGTGTATATTGTATAATGTTTAAATCAGTGTATTTATTGCAATGTATAATATTTTGTGGTAAAATGCCTATAATCCATCTAGTTTTTTTGAAATACACACTACATTGTGGCTGTCTTTGTCACCCTACTGTACATAGAACACCAGAGGCTACTTCTTTTAACTCTGCTCTCTCAACAGGCATGGCACTCTCGGTGTTGGTGGTCCTGCTCTTGGCTATATTGTACGAAGGCATCAAGGTTGGCAAAGCCAAGCTCCTCTACCATACTCTGGCAAAGCTGCACACGCCTGCAAGCCAGGACCTCATCTTGGCAAGAGAGCAGGATTCTGCAGACTCAGACTCACTGTCACTCAGCAGAACATCCTTCAGGTACAGGCACTGGCTGTGGGGGATGGGCAGAGTTCTTATGTCACCCTGCGAAGTAGGCTGGACCTGGAGAGCATTAGTCCCAGACAGGAAAGAAAACAGAGGCCCAGGAAAAGACCAGAACTGGCCACAGTGGGTAGTTAGTAAGGTGAACTACAGCTGAGCTCCCCCATTACCTCGGCAGGAGCTGTATCAGCAGCCACTGGGGAAGCTCAAGATTTCTGCACGAGCCTGTGACCTGCAGGACACTGTTGCAGGTCCCTGTCTAGCAGCATAAATGACCTGTCAGCCTCCTCTCAAATCTCACTAGGCTTCCAAATCCAGGAGGGCGTCTGCACCTGTCCCAAAGCAAATGCTAAGAACTGCCATCAGCCATGTATCCACCTTGGTGGGCGAGGGGAAGCATCCCTTTCCTCCCTTTCCATTTAGATCAGGCAACCATTTAGGGTCTCCAATCTGTCCTCTCTCTCCAGCCGCACCTTTGGGGCTTGCTAAGTCTGTGTGCACCATCACAAAGGCACATTTCCTGAGTGTCTCAAGTCTTCCCAAACCACCCTGCAAGGGGGGAGTTTTGTTCCTGTTGTACTGATAAGGAATTTAACATTTAGAGACATTAAAACATGTTTGCTAGGCCAAACTTAGTAAATGGCAGAGCTAGGAACTGATCTGCCACCAGTGCCCACCTTTTCCATTGCATCTTGCCTCTATCTCCCACAATACATTCAGGGAAAAAATAAACCTGAACTAGTCATGATTTTCCCTTATTAGAAAAGATAAATTACATGTATCATTTCCCTTTTTGCCGAGGATACCAGAATACCAAGCAGACTAAGTGTAAGATGTTTCTTTAAAAAGCCATCTTCCCTGGTTAAGCATGTTATGCTGTAATACAAGGGCTTACTACTCCCGGATAGGAGCTCCCTGCCTCCAGCACATTACCAGCATTCACTTGGTTCTCTTTTTTATCTAGGTGGTTTCTGTGTCATCTTGGCCAGTCTTTAGTCCATGTCATCCAGGTAGTCATCGGCTACTTCATAATGCTGGCTGTAATGTCCTACAATGCCTGGATTTTTCTTGGTGTGGTCCTGGGCTCAGCTGTGGGCTACTACCTAGTATACCCACTTCTCGGCAAGGTTTAACTGGCAGAGGACGAGCAGGCCCTGAGAGCTGGCGGGAGCCAGAGCCCTTTCTTCCCGACATTAATCTTGCAGCAACTTTAAACAGAAAGCCAGCACTCACTCCCTGTTAGGGCACTGCAGCTGCTCCCTCCTCAGCCAGCCTGAGCAGGCCTAGCTTAGTGTGGCACTGTAAGGGGGCTGTTGTGACCAGGGGACAGATGGAGGAGCTATAGCCTGTGGCGGACAATGCAGCACTATGACTCAAACTTACAAATTTCCAAAGATCTTCAGGGGAGGGAGATGGACCCTGGGTGACATGATGGTCATGGAACCCAGACACCCTGCCTCCTGCTCTGTGCCTTATCTACAGGAGCATCTTCCACTGAGCTGCCTTTAGAGGGCAGAGACCACGCTAGCTCCTTTTCTCACCTTTTTGCCTTCGAACACATGAAGATTGTTTCTTCAATGAATCATGTGGATCAAGATTTCATTTTCCCGCTGGACTTCTGGTTGGCAATTTTGCACGTTCGTACAAAACAAAAATTATAATGAAATGATTGTATTGTATATATGATGGATGGCAGCATTTGCTGAGCCTGTCTCCCTTTCTCGAGGGAACAATAAGCACTAACTGATTAAAGGCAGACTCGGGAGTTAGCAAGGCTCTGGCTTGTCGCCTGGATAGAATGAAGTCCTGCCATCAGATGGCACTGCCTGCAAGGGGAGGTCAGTCTTGTAGACATTGTGTCTGGGTGAGAACCCCCCACCCTCATCCAGATACTCTTCCGTGCAGAACAGAGAACTGCATTCAACACTGTTCAGTGCTTAATGCTCTTTATTTATTACTGCTTGCTTGGGGAGACATGATTCAGTCACTTATTAAGCCATGGTGGTGATGGTGATGGGGAGGGGGGTTGACTGAGGATGCAGGAAGCAGTGAGACCAAAGGTGGTGCCCTGTTAGAATTAGATGGACTCTGGATGCTTGAACTTCTTCACTTTACTGAAAAAGACCCAGGGAGAGAAAACCACTGCTGTAAACTGTAATATCTATGCTTAAGTACCTCATGAGCTAGATGAAAAGATGCTCTTAAGCTTTGAGAGTTAAAACAAATACATTTTAATAAATATATATTTTTGAACAGTCTGTAACTATTGGTCTGTTTTTCCTCATTTTAACAGTAAGTACACAAAACTCTTGTGACAGCTAGAGGCATACTGTCCAACTGTTGGAGGCCTGAGTCTGTCCATCTGTTGAAGACAAAAGATCTGTGCTCAGAGAAACAGGCTGAAACACTGTGCCTGCAGAACTTACCATTCTTTTGTTCATATAACAAGCACTAGTTGTGTGCCCACTGTAATAAGATACCCTGTCACATAAACAACCTGTGTTGTCATGGATATTAGCACCTGCTCTCTGTGAGGGCAGAAGCAAAACAATGACTTCTTTCCCATGTATAAGCACTGTCACGGAAGGTGGGGTATATGATGTCTCTAGAACTGCTAGGTATATTCTCAAGTGTGCAGGGAACTGGAAAGCTGCCCAGGGCCCCGACAGGTATAAAGTTTCAGTAGAGGCTCATCCATCCATCACCAAGTCCTGCCCTAGGGTTTCCTCTCCTGTGTACTGCTGAAACGGAACCTTAAGGTGGCCAGTAAGTGATGTTTATAGTAGAGAGAGGTCTAAAAAGTGTTTTTAAGTTTAGGCTGTAGAGAGTGATTATACATTAGACTTAGTAAGCAATCCACTGCTGTCTTTTCTACACTCTTCAGAGCCAAATCACAAAAAGTGGCATTTTCTCTATTTACTTTTTTTAAAACATTGATTGAGAAAGGATCTTGCTATGTAGTTCAGGCTGGCCTTGACCTCACTATGTAGCCCAGGCGCAAACAGTGATCCTCCTGCTTCAGCAGGCATTACAGGCACGCACTACTACTACTGGCAAATTTTTAAAATGTACCCAACATCTATATTAGTAGTTACTGTGTGCCAAGCAGTGTTCTATGCACTCTACAAATGTTAGTTCACTCAGTTCTCACAACAAAATAGGAATTTTGCTGCCTCTACCTTACAGATGAGGAAGCTGAAGAACAAAGAACTAATCACCCAGTTAATAGGCCACAGAAGCAGCTTTCACTCCATCCTTTACTTTTCTTGAGTACTGAAGACTGACCCCAGGCCCTCTGCATTGAGTTATAACCCTGGCCCTTGTAAAATTCTGACACATGTCTCAGCTAATTGCCCAGGCTGGGCTCAAACTTGTGATCTTCCTGCTTTAGCTTCCCAACACGTGCTGGATTTTCAAGCCTGTGCCATCATGCCCAGCTAAAATTGTTCTTCATCAGCTCTGTTTTCATGAGGGAGCTAGTGAGGAAAGGCCAACTAACTTGGCTGAGGCCACACAACACTCATGGAACACAGAAGTAAAGACTGAAAAACTTGTGTTTTTTGCATCTTACTCTAAAGGGGTAGAAAATCTGTCTCCAGAGATGCCAGGTAGAAGCCAGAAGCCTATACTTTTATTAGTACATGTCTGGATGCATAACGAATACAGTCATCTAGGATGCTGATGCAAATACAATCTTAGTCTTTTCTGCATGACTCATTCCTCTCAGCCAATGGCAGTCTGGCAGGGCAGTGTTCTAGAGCCCAGGCTCCTCCAGCAGACAGCCAGGAACTAAAACTCTGTTCTGTGCTTGCTGGCTATATAATTTTGGACAAGTTGCTTTACTACTTTAAGTCTGAGTCTGTCCCTATAAAGGGGACAACCCTTTGTGTCTCCTTTAATGGCTGCTGCAGGCAAGAAGTCTATGCACAGGCAGCCAGCAGCGCCTATTTGTTAAATAACAGAAGTTAATACCTGGTTGTTCTTAATGCCCTCCAGGCCCACATTGGGGAGACAAGGACAAATCCTACAACAGTGATGTAGGGCTAAACAGACTGGAATTTAGGTTCCTCTCATACACTTACTCATTTAGACAAGATCTCGCTATGTGGTTCACACTCACTATGTAGCCCAGGCTGGCCTTGAAATCACAGTGTCCTGTTTCAGGCTCCCATAGGCTCGGATTATAGGTGCTCATCATCTCGCCCTGAAAGGTTCCTATCTTATCAATACTTAAAGTCAGTAACATTTTTATTTTTGAAGATTACTTGCATGGTTTTTGGAAGAGCCTAAGGTGAATAATATGGCCACAAACTTATTCTTACTGCTCTTCTCTGCATTAATCCTGGTCCTCTGATCTCAGAGAGAATGAAGCTACTCCCAAAGTGAAGACTCCTTCAGGTGTCAAGAACAATGGCTTAGTTGAGAGAAATGGTTTAAGGTCTGGTCCTCAGATAACATGAGTCCCTGAGCCTTATGTAGCTGGGATGAGCTGGTATAGGGAGCCAAGTGACAGGCATTGCTGCCTCCATGACTCTCGTTATGGGCACTGCGTCTGCCTACATTAACCATAATCCTCTCCTGCTTACGTCACGTATCCAGATGTGACAGTGACCCTGTTGTATTCATCTGTTTAACCTCTTCCTGTCCCAGCTCCCGCCCTTAGCCTATAAAAGGTGTGATCATTTTCTGAATAAACCGGAGGCTTGATTGGATTACATCAACTTGCCTTCGTCTCTTTTGTCTCCCCTATGTCTTTTATTTAATCCCCGTTTCCCCTCCAGGAGTTCTGGACTTGTTGATCTGCAGGCCGGATCAAGCTGGGACAGCTAAGTGGTAACCTTCTTTGGAAGCCTAAGTTTCAGGTTCCAGTACCAAAGGGAACAGGTGATAACACTTTTGTGCACATTAACAGATCCATTTACTGCTCCCACCCTTGGATTCTCAAGAGAACCACTGACAGCCCTTGGAACCAATTTTTCCCCAAGGGTTGAGTCAAATTTCATTAGTCATTTATTTTAGTTTTGTTAATTTCAAATACTTGTTGACTTCATGTATAAGACTTAAGGCAGAGAAAAAAGATACATATCCTAGGATAGCAGGCCAGGCTGCTGACAACAGGAATGGAGATGGTGTGGTCTCCCTTCGGTTCTCCAGGGAGACCTCGGCCCAGCAGACAGGTCTTGTTGCTGGGACACAGCTGGTTCTGACAGACAGACGAAGCTGGGCTCTCAGGTCAGTCTGAGAGTGAATGAAAAGAAGAAGCTTGCGAGAGGGCAGGTATTTTGTGGGAGAGAAACCTGGCAGCCCTTCCTCCACATGGGCCTTGCAGGCAAGACCACTGTGGGCTGCTCCAAACACCAGCTCTGAAGCAAGAGTCATGATCCTCTTCACCAAGTCAGGTGGAGGCTCCCAGAGGCTAACTCAGGATCTGAACTGCTCACCTTGACCTCACCCTGCGGCTTGCCTAGACCCAGGGCTGGCTGTGCAAAATCAAGCTTATTGGGAAGGGCCAGTAGAGAAATCTGTGCACCAATTTCCTGGGTCTTCATCCCAGCCAGTTAATGTCATCATCATCATCGTCATCTCCAAAAAGGGGTGTTGGGGGTGGGCGTCCCTTCATGCTCTGACAAAACAGGAAAGAATAGTCAGTCCTCACTTGTTCCTGCCCCCAACTTCCTGCCTGTAAGGTGAAGTGGTTCAACATCTGTTCCCAGCTCCAGGTCTGAAAGGAGATGTCCTGGGAACCAGCTCAGAGGCCTGCAACCTAAGCTGCCAGATAAAGCTGAGACGGCATGCGGAAAGCGGTCTTGCAACAGAGACAAAAAGACCAACTTTGTTTGGCTAGTTTTGTCATTTATTTATCAAGCATGTGTATTGATTTGACAGATCTTTCTCTCTTTTGGTAACTTACACATTTTCTGTGCAGAAAAAGGAGTCATAAAAGAGAAGAGCTGGAAGTGCAAGAAAGAAACAGAGGAACAGAACAACCCTGAGAGGAAAAAGGATGGAGGAAGTTGACAGGAAGTTGTGAAGAATACAATCACATCAAAAACAATAGCTGCTGTGGCCTAAGTTAGTAACCTGCCTGCCTCTGGATGTGACTCCTTTGAAAAAGAGTTGAATTTAGAGGGGTGGCCACACTCCCAAGTGGGGACCTCCCGACATGAAGAAAACCCAGGGACACAGGGCCCCGCTGCCCACAACCCTGATTTCCCTCCACCCGTACTTTCAACGAGGAAGGGACATAAGGGGGATTAAGGATTGCTATAGTTGGGACCTTAAGAGTCCACCAAAGGCTCTTTGTTATTAAAGGCTTACTCCCTTGCCTGGTACCTCTGGAAGATAGTGGAAACTTTAAAAGATTGGACCTGAGGGGAAACTTTAAATAATGGAGGGGAGCTCCTGACGGAGACAGTAGGACCTCATACCCTCTTCCTTATTCTCTCCCTTCTACCACCATGATGTGAATGGTTTTGTGTGGTTTTGCCATGTTTTGCTTTGCTTTAGGCACGAAAGCCACAAAGCCAATTAACCATAGACTGAAACCTCTGAAACTGTAAGCCAAAATAAACCTTTTCCCTTTATGAGCTTATAATTTCAGGTATCACGTAATAGTAACAAAAACATGACTAACACAGTGGCCATGTAGAAGACTTTCCCAGCATTTTCATAGCATGAACTCCTGGTTTTTTCTCTCTGGACTGGAAGGGAACAGATCCCAATGGGGCAGCAAGGATTGATACTAGAGACAGATACAAACTGAATAGTCTCTGTTAAGGTACTTTCTGCTCAGTAAGCTCCTGCTGACTACAATCAGTCTCCATGCAGGCCAGACCCAGAGAAGGCAACATATTCAGAGGTCTCTGAGTTAATCCCACTGACCACCAGCTAAAAGAACTTATACTTCTGTGGCCATTAACTAGGTGACTGCTAAACTCTGACAGAACAGGACTTAGTATAGTTCATACCTTCTGTTTTCTTTTTAAGGTTCTGGCTCTCCCCCTCTAACAGCCATAAAAACTGAGTTACATTATTTAATCTCTCAGTGTTAGGATCTATAAAATGAGGTAAGAGTGTCTACCTCACTGGGTTAGTAGAGGATTAAGTGACGATATGAAATATTTTCCACTACATACAAGCTACAGATGTTAACTTGGTGGTGGGAGCATTAACGCCAATTATATACTGCTAACTTAAAAATTCCAACTATACATAGGCAATCACTTGGGATATCCATTTTCTTTTTTTTTCTTTTACTCTTTTACTGCAGAATTTTTACTTGGTTTTCTCAAAGCAAAATTTAATTCTTGAAAAAAGGGTAATGGCAGGAACTGGCATACTTCCCTCAAAGCAGAGAAGCCAAAGAGAAGGGCTCTGGCACAAACAAGCTGAATCCAGATTTGTCACTGCCTCTTGGCAAAAGGCAAAAACCCTCTCAGTGACATATGACAGAACACAAATGGCATCCATTCAGCCTCACATTTCTGTCTCTGGAAATGTGGACTGAAGTTTATCTGTATTCTCTGCATCAGTGAAAACTCATCACAGCAGTCACAATGGCCCACAGCCAGCCATGTTAACCAGCACAACAGGGCATGGCAGGTGCAGCCTCTAATCCAGGCTCTGCTAGAAGCTTACACTGCTGGCCTTCACTCCATAAAGCAAGGTGACACTATCGATACTGAGCCCATCTGATGCCCAGGTGTTGTGATGATAACACAAGGCAGCCACTTGAAAGTGAGCGAAGTAAACAAAGTGCTCAGCAACAGGTATCTTAGGAACTTGGGGTTTCGATCCCTACCCCACCATTCATTCCTGTGGCTTTAGGTAAGTTATCCCGCTGAGCCTTTGTTTCTTTGTCTAATAAAGATACCAACAAAGTGATCTTCAAAGTCGTTTCCAATTCTAAAATATAAATAACATCCTAGCAGATCCGGGAAAACCCAAGCTTTGGCATGCCAATGCATGACTAAGCAGCCCACCATCCCTCACTCTGAGTAGAACTCATTCCTATGTGGCCAGAGGTCAAGAGTAAAGTGGTACCTGACCATCTCCTCCACACTTGCGGAGCTGCCCTCTCCCAGCTCCAAGTCTGCTCCCACAGGGCCCAGGACACAGGGTCCAGGCAGTGGGCCACCAACAGACTGCACTTCTCTTCTCCAAGCCGGTGGGAAAGGGTCCCCAGGTGTTGGTGAGAGGACCCGGCAGGACCTGGGATTTCCTTACCACCTCATCTTCATCCTCCTCAGACTGTGATTTGGGCCTTGGAAGTTTCAAAGCTGCTCCTTGAAACAGTTCCTCCTCTTCATCCTTAGAACTGAAGGAAAATCACATCATAGACAATGTTACTGTCCCTGCTCACCTGCCCTGTGCTAAGAATCACTCAGGAACCCCCACCTCCGTGCCAGTGGCTGTTCCCACACGCTGCAATAGGCCTTCCCACAGAGTACAGCTAGAGCAGTCCTCTATAGTTAAAATATCAGACATGACTCTTCTGCTTAAATCCCCTCAGCAGTTTCTCACTGTACTTACATCAAATTTAAACAGTGACACTATCTCATGTATCCTGGCCCTCCCTGGTTTTCTGACTTCCATCTTAATACCATTCACCTATTTACTGTACCTTTATTTTTTTAGTTCATTGATTATAGTATATTCTTACCCATCACAGGGCCTTTGCATATGCTTTTCTTTCTGCAGTTTCTTCTTCCTGCTCTTGGTATGGATGACTCCTTTCCATCCTCAAGTCTCAGTTTAGATGTTACAGTCTCGAAATCCTTTCCTAACTACTCTATCTAATTTAGAACATCACACCTTAGTCTCTATCACAATACCCTGTTTCTTTTAATACCCACCCTATGGTATAATATGTATGTCTTCCCCACTGGGCTGTAAGCTTTTATTTAATTAATTAATGCATTTTTGTTTTGAGATAAGATCTCAGTTCAGGCTAGCCTTGGACTCACCAGGCTGGCCTCAAACTCATGGTGATCCTCCTGCCTCAGCCTCCCAAGTACTGGGATTATAGGAATGCACCACCATGCCCAGCTGAACTGTAAGCTTTTAGAACTCAGAAACCACATCTACCCTCCATACCCACCATCAGCACAGCTACCACAAAGCCCTGTGCATAATAGGTGTTATGAAGTAAATACATGAATGAATGAGTAGTCTAGTCAGTAATCTAAGAGTGATGAGTGCCAGTACTGGACAAAACAGAGACAACTCTCACACAGAGTTACCAACACTGCGCTCAAAGGAACATACCTGGAATGCTGAGAGTCGGGGAGGGGTCCGAGGGTGGCCTCTATAGTTGCAGTACTGGTCTCTATGCTTGACAGTGCTACGCAGGAACCAGGGGTGCTAATGTCTGTCTCACCTTCTTTGAACTCTGGGGGCTGGGGGTCTCCTTCTGGGCTTTCAGACTTCAAGGATGGTGGGTCCTGCTTCTCTGGGTCTGGAGTCAGTGACAGCATCTGAGAGCTTTCTTGTGGATTGTCATCTTGGGCTATTTCCCCAACATGCAACTTTCCTAGTGGGTTGTCAAGCTTGGCTGCCACTGGGGAATCAGCAAGTGTCTCCTCATACTCACAGTCCATGGTCACAGGACCTGGAGGCTTAGGAGGAATTGAAGTTGGGGGCCCTGGAAATCTGTGGGCTGGAATGCAAGCTGCTTCAGGGGTCAGGGAACCATTTCTGACATCTGGGAGCATCTCTGCTTCTGATGATGCCCCTTCCCTTCTCTGTACTCCATCCTGGTACATAGCAAGCACCTGTGGTGGTGATGAGACAGCCTCCCCGACTCCCAGCTCCAATGGCATCACTGAGGCCTCCTGTCTCTCCCCACCCAGGGATGCTAGAGACGGCCCAGCAGTGGCTGAACCTGACTGCTCCTGGGATGGTCCCTGAGGCTGCTCTTCTTCCTCACTGCTGCTCTCTTCCTGTTCTTGTTCCTGCTGGTTCAACAGCTGCAAAGTTACCATCTGTTTAAAACCCAAGAAGGAAGAGATTGTCACTGAAAGACAGGAAGCCATGCGAGCTCCTCGGTCCTCATTAACACAGCTCTCTGTTAGGTAAAATGACTGTGCTTCTCCATGTTGGAAAAGGCTGGCATATCCCGCCAGGAAAAAGTCATTCCAAGAAAAACCAGTTACTGATGAATAGCCCAGTGTTCTTACTCACAATCCCTTGCAGAGTGCTTAAAAGAGTAAAATACCCATTCCAATGAAACAGTCAGCAGCTAGCTGGCTATACCTTGATTGTACTCATGATGGTACCCAGAATGGTTCTGCCATTGTAAGATTCTTCCAGCTCAAATTCTCCCCGCAATGATTGGAACACCTGGTTCATGATCTTCTTGACCTGTGTGATGATCAAAAACATGTTGCCAAAATCAACTCATTAAGAGATGTACTGAAATTCCAGAGGGGTTTGGAAGGCTAAAATGACACCATCTTAACATTCTACACAGCTGAACACAAAAGGAGATACTAAGAACTGTCACTGTGGAGAGAGAAATATCAAATAACAAGCCCACTTTGACAGAGGGTCAGGCATGCTGTGGTACATGGGGCCATAACTGTTAAAGACCATTTACTCCTTCCCACCAATGAGAGTTGTCATGAGTGACAAAGATTGGTCACCCTCTAGTCTCCTATTATTCAAAGATACTTCCTGTATCTGTCAAAGGCTAATAGAGCCCTTTTTGGAATTTCCAGAGTTTAAGGCTCTAAAGGTTTGATTTTTAAGTCAGCCACCAAAGATATAGGCCACATGCTTTCCAAATGCCTGATATGCATATACCACCCTTTGACATGATGTAGTTTACTGGTTCTTCAAAATATAGTACTAGCTCTCACCTTCTCTGAGGGGTCAGCAGCTGTGACTTCAAACTGGGATTTGTTCTTCTCTAGTTCCTTGGTGTGCTGTTCATTTTGTTCCATGAGGGCTGTGACTTGGGCTTCGAGGGCTAAACACTGCAAAACAAACAGACCATGGCTGTGGGCTCAGGAACCTAGAATATTACATAAAGGTCAGGAAACCCAAGTGGAGGACAATCATCCTAAGTATCAAGCCACAGACTCACATAGGTCCACTGGGACCACCTCTTCAGCTCCTACCCCAGACCACAGATGAAGAACAATCTATTTCCTCATCATTCAATTCAAGAAGAGGCAAGGCAATAGGTAAGAACTATAATCACATACACATAAGCATTCAACAGTAGGAGCAACTCATTTACCTCCAAGATGACTTCAAAGATGTCTGAGTTAAAGGTTTTTGACTAAATACTTTAAGGGAAGGAGCTGACCTCCAGATATGGGGCTTTAATACCATGACCCTGAGCCACCTTCTACCTCTTTCCTTTTCATACATGAAGACTTGATCCTATCTCAATGCCTTTGCATAGGACGTTCTGCCTCCCTATCTACTTATCACAGCCACTTGTTCTTGGCTCTGCTTAAGAGCCACCTCCTTTGGGAAGCCTTCCCAATTCCCCTAGGCACTTCCTCTTCTTGGACCCATAGCACTTAAAGGAAATCTTTGTTTCCCTTTCTTAACTGTGGGAAGACAGAGTTCTTTGTGTACCTTTTCTCTGGCACAGTGGCTAGGGATATATATTTGCTTAATAAATAAAGGATTAAAAAAAAAGACTTGTTCCTAAACACTAGTGCTATTTTTAATCTTTTCCAGGTCACTGCTGTCATTCCACATCAGTACATATAAAAGATAACTGACAAAATGAACAGTGAGACAAGTGAGTTTTTGTTTTCAAGCTATTAACACATCTAGGATCAAATGGGTCTACCGGACTTAAGCACCTTGCTGGCTCCAGTCAGCTGAGCTGCTTAACTGCCTGGCCCGGGAAAGCAGCTACCTTTTCCTGAAGGGATGTCAGCTTCTGCTGGTGGGCATCCCTCTCTGCGCACACCTCCTGGTACTGCTGCAGGTGCTCATCCTTGGCAGAGGCCAACAGATGCTCACACTTTGCTTCCCAGTGGGTCTGTAGCTCAGCCTGCACTGCAGACAGCTGCCAAGAGAAAACAGAAGTCACATCCTAGGTGGTCCCATTGCGCTGAAGGGAGCCCATTCTCATCGGGCAAAAGAATATATAAATGGCCTGATTTAATCAAGAAACAAGAGCCTGAAAGACCTTAACTACTTTTATAAGTAACTGTGCTTTTTAAATAAAGAAGGTATCACTGGTTATTAGGACTCCAAAAGTCACTCCAACCAGATAAAGATGTGATTGTCCAGACAGGACCCCCGAAGGCAAAGCGATAATGTGCACTTCTTAGGGTCCACACCCCAAACTCTACTGCACCAGAAACATTTTTTTCTTGCCAAAATTCCCAAAGGTGATTAAATTGAGGGTACCAATGTCCTCTAACTTTAAAACCTAAACAAAATTATAGTGTCCACACCCTAAACTCTATAGGTTCAGAAACATTTTCTTTTCTTGCCAAAATTGCCAGAGGTAATTAATTTGAGGGCACCAGTGCCCTCTAACTTACATGTAAAGGTTTTAAAGGTACAGTGAGAAAGACTGTGGAACATTCAGCTGTGTCCTGCCACTGTCCATAAGTTCTGACTTTTTTGGGTTGTTGTCAGTTTTACCTGATTACTAAATAAATTCTTCCTTTTCAAGGCAGATGATGTACCTAGTGTTGTACTCTAAGAAAATAGCTTCGTTATATGTGTATTATAGCAAACTTGTACCATGGCTTACTAAATGTTTTTTTTTTTTCTATCCTTTTTCCCTAACTGATATGTTAAGTGACCCAATTGATATGTTGAGCAATACTCTCCTCTGTAAAGAATTGCAAGAATTTCACTTAATTGAGATGTTAACCAGAGCGGCCCTCTACAAACAAGAAGAGTGGTGCTAAAACAAGCTAACAAGGGTTGTTAATCACGGTTAGGCGCCTCTATTCTTCGCTAAAGAGCTAAAGAAGACTAGAAGGCCCACTAATTTACACATTGTTTGAAGTAACTTGTTTTTATGCAGGGAGATTTGTGTATGAGTTTAACCTTTTTACCTAACCTTAGTTACTTTTCCCACAAGATAGATACTCGCCGTTTTCCTGTAGCGCGCCTTATTGCCTCCCCCCACCCACCTATCTGGGCCATAAAGAATTTGGGTTTCTGGTGACCTCTCCCCGACCTGGTGATGATCTGTCATAAAATGAGCCTGCCCCAATTTTAAGAAATGCTTAGCTTAAAAGAAATTACCGGGTAATACTATGGCCCAAACCCCGATCGGTGCTTTCCTTTTGTTCTGTATGTATCAAATGAGTTAGATATCAGATCTTTGTAAAACTTAAGTTCCAGCGTCTCATAACTCGTGACCCCTTCGCACTCACTAGCGAAGACAAGCTGTCCTGAGATAATTAACTCTCCACTTTCTTCTCCAAATATTGCTGCAGACGTGCCACTCTGAGATAATGTCAGTCTGCAGGATGGGAGTAATTTAAGGAATACCAGGAACTCCCGAGATTGTCAGAGCTAAGTGGACAGCAATATAGTTTCCAGATGCAGGTCAACAGGTTTAATGGCCTTGCAGGTTTCCCCCCACTTTCCCTTACTTTTAAAAACCCCTTTCCCCAGTCTTGGGCGCGCAGTCTTTGGGTCGATCCAGGAGAGACTGTGCCGCCAGGACTGGCTCAATATAAAGCCTTTGCTACTTAAATTTTTGGACTCTTGTTTCCTTGGATTTTATACCGGGGCCCAAGTTATAACACCTAGGTCATCTAGCCACTGAGGACTTCACACAGTTAGAATTTCAATAGATTTTTTTTTCATGCTTTACTTATACAATTAGATTTTTTTTTTTTAATCGGTACCGGAGACGGAATTCACAACTGCCTGCTTACAAGGCAGGTGCTTATGCCACTGAGCTAAATCCCCAGCCCCTATACAATTAGATATTAAAGAACTAATCTTTAAAGGCAAAAAGACTCTCTGTTTGATCCTGTTCTCCTGAATATATTTGGATAAGTTTTTTCAACTTTTCTCCAAAGTGAAGAATATCAACTGTAAGAAATGATACTAATGGATAGGGAAGAAAAATTAGAAGTTTTTCTCACTCCTTCACACCTTTTATTCCTAGAGAACTTCACTTTCCCATTACCTGCTCTGCAGCTGCTTGGTCTGTGGACACACGAGTCTTTTTCAAGAGTTGTCGAAGTTTGTCCAGTTCCTCCTGGTACAACTTGCGGATCTCATCCATCTCCTCCTCAGCCTGGCAGCGCTCTTGAGCTGACTTCTTTTTCCTTTCTGAGAGGTTCTTAGGAATAAGAGAACAGTCACTATCAGCTCTAATGGTTACCAGAAGGTAAGGGGCGATGGCGACAGTTACTTAGATGAGTCTGTATTCCATTTTGGGAATTATGGCATAATTAACATTCTTGGCTATGAGTAAGAAAAACTGTGATTAAAAAAAGGCAAATAAGGACTTTAATACTCTATAAAGAGCTAGAGAACACCTTGTTGTTGGTGAGTGCAATTGGAAGCTGATACTTTCATACCTTGCTAGTGGGAAAACAAATGGACATATTCTCTTGGGATAGCTGTCTTATGAAAGGCTTTAAAATACACACATCCAGAAATTTCGCAAACTATAATTTAAGGAAGCAGTAAGTCATGTTCATAAAAATTATAAGGATAATCACTTAAAAACAGTAAAACTGTTTCAGGTAAAACTGAAATCAGTCCCCCAAAAAAAACAGGAAAAAAATGGCTTAAAACTTTTTTTTTTTTTTTTTGGTCTTTTTCCTTTTTATCAGTACCAGGGATCAAACTCACGACTGCCTGCTTGCAAGGTAGGCGCTTATGCCGCTGAGCTAAATCCCCATCCCCAATGGCTTAAAACTAAAACTGATAAAATCATAGAAGAAACTAAGTGTAGACTAAGATTTCTCCTAAGAAGGCACTAGGCTTTGTTAGTGTTTGGTTGAACTTTCGGTAACAGTCTGTTCTTTTCATGTTTAAATTGTTCTAGAACATAGAAAATGAGGAATGTTCTCATTTTGTTCTATAGGGCTAAATATCCTGCAACCAACAAAGATAAGATACACCACAAAATTAGATGATAGCAAACTGCCTATCATAAAATCAGGGCTCAAGACAAGGTGACTGCTAGGTGTGCTGGTATATTCCTATAATCTCAGTACTCTGGAAGTCTGAGGCAGAAGGATTATAAATTTGAGCCCAGTCTGGGCAATTTAGTGATTTATCAAGACCATGTCTCAAGATACAAATAAAAACAAAGCAAGGGATGTAGCTTAATATAAAAGCCATGAGTTCAATCCTGAGTACTGCAAAAAACACAACAAAAAAGAGCCAAATGGAAAAATATTTGCAAAACCCATGACTAACAGAGGATTGATACCCTTAATAGGACTTGCCAATCAAACTTACCAATAGAAAAGAGGGTAAAGGACATTAAAAGAATTCATAGTAGAAATACAAGTAGGCATTAAATGCATGAAAAATTTACTTCTAATAAAAATGCATAGTAAAGGAAAACATTACATTACACCTATGGTGTCAATAAAGGTTAGACAAGGTGATATATGTACAGAGAATGAGTTTATTCATACAGTACTGAAAGTGTAAGTAGCATGTTCTTTGAGAATAATAAAATTTGATTAAAAAAGATTAAGGGGGCTGGAGATTTAGCTCAGCCGCATAAGCGCTTGCCTTGCAAGCGTGCGGTCGTGAGTTCGATCCCTGGTACCAATAAAAACAAAAAAGACCAAAAAACAAAAAACAAACAAACAAAAAGATTAAAAAAATTTGGGATGCATAGCATTTCCATCGAACCTATGACTTTAGTTCAAGCAATCTATCCTTTGAGAATGCTTAAACAAAGTCACTAAAATAATCACAATGTAAGGATGTTCACAGCACCTTGAAATAATAAAAAGTAGATATATAGATACGTACTGAGGGCTGGGTGTGGTGGTACACGCCTATAATCCCAGCACAAGGGAGGCTAAGGCAAAAGGACTTAAATTAGCAACCAGCCTGGGAAACAAAAGTGACTTCAGGGCCAGTCTACACTGCGTATCAAGGCCCTGTCTCAAACAAACCAACAAACAGTACCACCAGGGATATAGCTCAGCAGCACAGTGCCTGCCTGGCAAGCTCAAGGTCATGACTTCAATTCCTGGTACCAAAAAAAAAGATAAATAATTAAATTAGACTCATAAAGACTCATTATTATGAAAAGCTACAAAAAAAACAAGGCTTGACCATGGATCTGTGCTTGTGTATGAGTACTCAGGTTCAATCCCCAGCCCTGCCCTACCCCCAAACTCTAATTCTTATATAAAACAGATGTTCACAACACTTTTTAGAAAAGTATTAAACATGAGGCCATTATTATTTAAACAGGTCAGTGGCATAAGTGCCTGCCTGACAAGCCAGCATGAGGTTGTAAGTTTGATCCCCATGGGGGGAAAAAAAGGTTATCAGCATATGTATATGTAGGTATCAGAGAGTATGTATATTTTATGCATAACAGAAAACAATCTGGAAGGATCATACATTTCAGTATTTATAGCTGTTATCTCTAACTCAAACAGGAGAGATGGGACCAAGAATTTTGCATTTTACAATTTTCTGTATTATTTACACTTGCTTTAATGGATACATACTACTGTAATTTTTTTTTTTTTTTTTTTTTTGCCATTTTTGAGACAGGGTCTCATTATGCAGTTTAGGCTGGCTTTGAGCACATTTTGTAGCCCAAGTTGGTCTTGAACTTGCAAGGATTCTTCTGCCTCAGCCTCCCAAGTACTGGGATTATAGGCCTGTGCCAACACACCTGGCCCTACTGTAATTTTTAAAGGAAAATAAAAAAGTTTATTAAACAGTTAACGCTGGCTACTTGGGTCCAAGAGAGAGACCTGGCTTGTGGAACTTACCTTTTCTAGGGACTCCTTCTCAGCTCGAAGGTCTGACAGTTCTTCCTCTAGAGTTGTCACCTTGAGTTCCAGCTGCCTCCGGCCCTGCTTTTCATTTTTTAATTTGGACTGTGCTTGCTCAGAGGTTTCCTGAAGCTCTGGAGAGAAGAGCAGAGAGACTGAACCAGAACCAGAGCAGCAGGGGGCAATGTGGCATCCTAGCAGCTCTGTTAAAGCTGTATGCAGGGTCTAACCATCCTACCACACAAGCATCCAGCTCTCACCTCTTTCAGCCATTCCCTCCTGGGCGTACATCATATTCTAACAAGCAATAAGTTGCCCTCTTACCAACCCATATTTACCACACAATGAGTCATCTCTAATGTGAGTGTCATCTTCTACACATGCAAAATGAAAAGGAACATTCCAAGTCCACAGGCTACTTTCAAAACTGATCACTCTGGCAATTTCATCTCCTTTACCATTTTACCTCACCAAACAGGCTTTGGTATAGTATTAGTCCTGGGCCTCTCTTGTTGGGGACCACTACCCAGCAACTCTGAGCAAGATTTAAATTTCACTAATTGGCTTTCTATGTTTATCTATGAGTCTGTCCTAGGCCTTTGCTTGGAGATGGGAGCTGATTCATAGTAAGTGAACCTCTATGAATCACTAGTCCTGGCTGAGGCCTGCAGTGGCCTGGGAGGCCAGAGATACCTCAAAGAGCAAGATAAGGCCACAGCTGAAGACACCTTGGCTCCAACACTAATGAAGTAAATAGAGATTGCAGCTGCAGGCATCTCACTCCTGCAGTCTCACTCCTACCATAAATGTTATCTTGGAGATAAGATGGTTCTCTTATATTGGCTTAACCTACTACTTGGGGAAGTCTTTGAAGTGACCCCCCAGCCAGGTCCTGCTCATTTCCTATGCTTTCCTCAGTTTCCCCACCTTTTGTCTTAGTCCTAATAAAAGTGGGCTAATCCAGAGAACGCTTTGTGGGAGTCTCGTGCTCGACTAAAGGGTTTTGACCCTCCTGGAGCCCTAAAATTCATACAATTTGTCTTTTTTAATTTAACCTCTGCTGTACACTCATTTGGAAGAACAGGGATCTAGGTCAGGACCTGACACTCTCTCACTGCCTAGGAAAGATAGTCTCAATTTTTTTGGTAGCCAGAGTGACAGCCAGCTCTGCATTGGTTTCAGTACAGCAAGGCAGATGAATCAGTATGCTAGTTTTCACAAATCTTCTATTCGATCACCACCCCCCCCGCTTTTTTTTCCAGATTTTTTGAGACAGGGACTTGCTAGGCAATTCAGACTGATCTCAAACTCCCCATGTAGCCCAGGCTGGCCTCAAATTCTCAATGATCCACCTGCCTCAGCCTC
Source organism: Cavia porcellus (assembly GCF_034190915.1). NCBI lineage: Eukaryota > Metazoa > Chordata > Mammalia > Rodentia > Caviidae > Cavia > Cavia porcellus. Next base: position 174,674,196 of record NW_026947484.1, on the reverse strand, counting down.
TTGTGTGCTGGGATTACAGGTAATATGCCACTACCCCCCAGGAATCACCTATATTTAGCATCACTTCTGTGCTGAGTACTGAACTAGCATCCATTGAGGAAAGGACTTTACACAGATAAGTAAAACACCACCCTTGTCTTCCAGGAGCCTGAATTCTGAAAGGGAGAACAGATACAGAAACAGTGCTTATCACAGGCTATCTGTGACAACGGTCATAATCACTAAGCAAAAAGAATTGTAAAGGAGGGATCAAATGCTCCAGGAAAAACTGAGAAATCTTCTGAAAGAAACAGAATGTAGAGTGGACTGGAGGTAAATATTGCTCTGCACAGCAAGCTCAAAGGTTATATAAAAAGCAAGACAGGATGAGCAGAGGCATAGTCAGCAGGGCTTATGGCAAAGCTAGGATGAATCAGGCAATGTAACGGCAGAAGAACTGGGCAGGGGGCCTGAGTGCCAGACTAGTGTTGCAACCTATTTTCTAGGAAGGAGTAAATTACAACAGGAAGCACCTCTTCCTCAAACATCCACTGGGTCAAGAGTCAGATGAGGCCAGTCATAAGTATCAAAGATGTTCGCCTTAGACTTCCTCAATAGCGAACAATAGCAACTGATCAAATCTACATGGATAAAGTCAATCCTTTTGCTGTCCTTTATGTAAAATAATCACACAGGCTTTCGATTAGTGTACTTTGATTGTTGGCTCAGTTCTTCATAAACTTCAGAAGCATTATGTCAAAGGGACTGAGAGGAAGGAGAGGTAACTGTCTTAAGTTTCAATGGAATGATGCTATCTTCCTCACCATGGACATACCTGACAGCTCTGCCTGCAGTTTGAGGAGCTGGCCCCTGAGAAGATCCGTCTCCTTCAGGCTTTCTGTGAGCTGCATCTGCAACTCTGTTTCTTTCTTTTGGTGCACAGTCATTTTCAGCTGCAGGTGAGAGACCTGTGCAGTGGCTGCTGCTAGTTCTTCTGTCACTTTTGCCTGAGCAGTAACAAAGAAGGATGATATCACTCTAAACACTGGTATTCTCTGAGTGGTGACTTAATCTTACGGGACCCTAGGCTGACTGAACTGATAGAGAGAAAGGAAGCTAAGACTACCCTTAAAATTATGCAAACTCTCGAACCCCATCCTCATGCAAAAAATTTGTCCTTAAGAAATATTACAAAGACTGAAAAATTTTGTTGCAAGGATGTTCAATAAAAATTTTGTTATAAGAATGTTCAATACGGCATCATTTGAAGCTGTAAAAAACAAAAAAAGGAAAACTACCATAAAATGCTTAAAAAGTGATGATGCATCCATCTTGTACGCAGCTATTAAAAATGGTGTTTAAGGCTGGGAGAGGTGGCATATCCCGGTAATCCCAGCACTCGAGAGGCTGGAGGATTACCACCAGTTTGAGGCCAGTCTGGGGTACACAGTGAATTAAATATCAGCCTCTACAATAGAGACCCAGTCTCAAAAAAAAGTTAAAAAAAACACTTAATGGAATTGAATATAGTCACAACCTACTATTTTTTGTAGCTCCTTTTATCATTTGGTACATTGTCAGTTTCCTTCCATGAACCACTCTTCTGCCAGTATCAAGTATTCTCATCAAAAATTTGAATTTCTACCAATGTGATATATGAGAAACAGTATTCATGTCACTTCTAACTTTTCTATGATAAATACGCATTTTTATAATAAAAAAAAAGTGGTATTTTGCCAGGGGTTTAGCTCAGCAGCACAAGTGCCTGCCTGGTAAGCACCAAGATCATAAATTTGATCCCCAGTACAAAAAAAAAATGATATTGTAAAATTTAAACTGAGAGCTGGACATGGTGGCTCACGCCTGTAATCCCAGCACTGGGAGGCTGAAGCAGGAGGATCATTGCGAGTTTGAGACCAGCCTGGGCTACAAAGTGAGCTCAAGGCCAGCCTGAACTGCATAGAGAGACCCTGTCTCAAAAGACCAAAGGAAAAAAAAAAAATTTAAACTGAATACTTTCAAAAGCAATTAATTTCTAAGTCTCCAGTTTTTCCTGTAACTACAATAGATTACTTTTCGTGACTGCTTCAAAGAATTTTAAATGGTGCAGTTCATTAGCCAGGTTTATTTTAAAGAATCTAAATGGTCTGAAGTAACATCTGATGAGACTGAAATGTCTACCCTGGAAAATGCTCTAATGATATTCTAAATATTATGGGCAATATGATAATCACAAATGAAAGGATGAGCAATAAAAAACAATGGTAAATAAAAGACAAATCTCAGACCCATTTCTCCCGAACGGGATACACTCCCATAACATAAAAGAGAGGGCAGAAGGCAGAAAGGCAGTGAATGTTTGGACAACTATTCTTGATGTTTTGATATCTACGAATTTCTGGGATTGGACTCTCTTCTATGTCACACCACTATTACTATTATTCTACTCATACATATTACACACATTTTTGCAACTGTCTACTTTTTTATTATCATCTGTGCCTTCTTACAGTGTTTACTGTGCCCACCTATTTTAAACCTATTTGCTTCTTGCCTTATCCAAAGTCTTGAACAGTTTTCTAGCATCCATTTAAAATCTGATAGTTTAACTCTCTTAAAGGTGCGAGAAATAAATTAAAATTGTATATGAAATAAAAATAAACAGGCTACAATGAAGTATCTCTGAGTATGTCTGACTGGCTTTTAGAGTAACCTCTAAGATACTTATTTTTTGCTGTCTGGCAGCTTGAGGTCTTTACTTGCTAAAATACAGATGATAATGGCATCTAGAATTTTTGGATGTGTTTGTCATCTCCCCCAGATAGAAAAGACGTTTGATTCACTGCCCTGCTTCAAATGGCCCAGTGAAAAGTGAACTACCACAGAGCTCAGAGAGCTTTGCATCTATTTGTGGTTCATGGAGTTCACCAACACCAGGGCAATTACCAATCTCACAAGAGCTTGCAAGACCTAAGACCCCTGTGAGAGGCAATGGAATGATGGTCACTATCTTGCCAAAGGACAGTAGAGTTGAAAGGTCATCCAGAAGCTCTTCTTATCCCAGGTCCTTAGCAAGCAAGGCCTACTGGAAGCATAAAACTTAATACATTCACCCAAACACACATGTACATACACAAAAGAACCTTAAGATATTACAGTAACAGTGATTCTCTGCAAGTGGAAAGATTATAGGTGATTTATATTTAAGCTTTATTTGTATTTTCTAAATTTTATGAAATAAACAGATACTTTTATAATCATAAAAAAGTATATATATACTTTTGTGTGTATGTATATATGTTTATATGTATGTATTTGTATTATTATATACATGAATACAATTTTATAAAAAGGCATGTTAGGAAACTAGCAGAAACCTGCATACACAGCAGGTAGAATGGCGAGGGCTCCCTGATTCCCAACCTGGACCAAACTCTACTGTTAATATGGAAAGCTGGGGAAGGAAAGTAATGACAGGAAAAACTCAGAAATCAAGCAAGCTATATGGGATCCAGGAAGAGAGAAGCCAAAAAGCACCTCCCATGTGCCTACCAGAGCTTGGGCTGAAAATCAAGATATCCCCACCCCACACCATCCCCAAAGCAGCCAATTGGTTCAGAGGACAGGCTGAATTGATCCGACTGAAGTACAAAAAGCAGCTGAATGTTTGCATTGTTTGACTAACTTTGCAGGCCTAGGGCCGGTGGTCTGAGCGCAAACATGGGAGATTTCCTTGTATCTTGTTTTTGGAGCCCGGTGTGGTGGCTCACGCCTGTAATCCCAGCTTTTGGGAGGCTGAGGTGGGAGGATCATTGTGAGTTCGAGACCAGCCTGGGTTACAAAGTGAGCTCAAGGCCATATCTTGTTTTTGAAATCCAATATTGATCTCACTGTTTTGTTCTGATTTTTTTAAAATTTTGCTTTATTCAAGTATTCTGTTTTGATTGATTTTATTCTGTTTGGCTTGATTTTATGTCTGATGGAATGGACAACCACTGTGAAGATAACAAGAAATACTGTGATAGCCTTTGTTAATTTCCTATTACCTTGCTGTGAAGTTCTGTATCAATTTCATTGCTTTGTTTTGATTGGCTTTATTCTGTTGTATTTTGTTGGGTTTTACTATTTTTAAAATAAAATTTTAAAAATTAAAAACAAAACCTCAGAATTCAGGAAAACAAGAGAAAAAATATTAAGCTAGAAGCAGGAAAACAGTATCAGAAAAAGAGCTAGCAATTAGGCAAGGAAACAGAACACTGCTGACGAAGTGAGATCATGGGCAACTCTGGCTCGTTCAGGCCCTCAGCTAGTCCCCCTGTAAAATAGGAAGATTAAACTAGATGATTTCTAATAGTTCTTCCAGCTTTACTCATTATTCCATTGTTTTATGTGAAAATAATTAATTATATCACAGAGAAAATAATGTAATTTACCAAACATTCAGAGACCATTTAACCATATCCTTTTGAGTTGTCCAAAGGCACAGAAGTGCCTCCAGGCATGGAAGGACCTTACTGGCTTTTCTCCCATTCAGAGAAGAGAGAACAGAAAGACTGACAGTAAAAGGTCAATCAAAAGAAAGAAAGACAAAAAAAAAAAAAAAAAAGAAACACCCAGAAGGGAAGAATCAATGAAACAAAGGAGGCCACGGGAAATATGTGGTACCTATGCCCACATCATCAAAAATACTGGTACTTGGCACAGAAGAGTCCCTCAAGCAGATCCATGTAAAGAATGGGATCTAGAATTTAGGAGATGTTTGCCAAATGTTAGCTGTGATTATGGCTGCAATTATTATGACTACTACTGTTTTTGCTACCATAAATAGGTACTCTACAGAGTACTGATTCAGTGTGTTGGTTCAATGTGCTGTACCTAGACATCTTTGGGATTTAGCAACATGAAGACATTTGGGTGGATTAATGAGCTAATTCAAGGATTGGATCCTAGATCAAACTATAGACCGATATAGGCCAAACTGTTTCTATAAATAAAGCTTTACTGAGCTGGGAATGGTGGTACACACCTATAATCCCAGTAGTCAGGAGGCTGAGCCAGGAGAACTGCCAACAGTTCACAGTCAGCCCAGACTAAGGAGTAAGTTCAAGGCCAGCCTGAACTACATAGTGATACCAAAAAACCAAAACAATGAAAACAAAACACACACACAAACTTTATTGGAACATATACACCCACACACTCCAATGATATTCAACATGTATCACATGCCAAACTTATTAAGAACAAAGATGTCCAGAAGCTGGGTGTAGCAGCAGGTGCCTGTTGTGACAGCTGCTTAGGAAGCTGACAGCTACTTGGGAGGGGCACTGAATCACACAAGCTTGAGACCAGCTTGTGCAATATAGATAGCTAAGCCTGTATCTCCGAAAAAAACAAAATGACTGGCTGCCACCTCCAGAGACTGTGCCAAACTCAGTAAATACTGAGTAAATATCACAATAAAGGGGAACTTTTAAAGTTTTATTTTGGCCAGATATACTTAATTACAATTTCTGGCAATAACAGCTTTAATTAAACTCCCAAGTGACTGATTCTGAGGCAGTCAACAGTGTTTGAGGACCTCTGATAGAGAACGAGGATAATAAACATTTATTCCTGAAAAACAAAGGTGAGAACAATCTTTATATCTATTTGAATGCCCCTAGCAAGCCTAAGAGGGTAGGGAGAAAAAACAAAAAAGAAAAGTAAAGACTGAGAAAAAAATTGAAGCAGAGAGGAGAAATAGTACAAGGTACATTTTGTAAGGAGTGGTGAAGTGACTCTGGTACTACTTGACATCAATGTCACAGGCTGCTAAACTTGATCTAGGCACATTAGCATTCACCACAACAAAGAATTGACTTAAAGGAGCAATGGGAAAGAAGCATCAGAACTGGACAGGGATGAGCAGGGCAAGGCATTGCTTTTCTGAGAATAAAGAGTCAAAACATGAGTTGCCTGAATACTATGGTTAAACAAACATAAAGGTTAGCGTAAGACCTAAGTAAGGAGCCCTGATCATTACCAGAATATGAGAGAGTGAGCTCCACTAGTTATCAAATACATTCCGTTCAACTTTTCATAGTTTCAAAGAAAACAAATATAAACTATTTCTTAAAATTCCTGAGTAGATAAAAGAGTCAAGATCTCCCAGCTGAGGAGTCATAGCCCAAAGAAGAAGGAATCTACTCTGGATACGAGCATCACTGAAGGAGGAATGGGCCCTGAATCAGTCAGTCCCACCCCAATACTCACCAGCATCTTCCCTACTACAACTCACGCAACCATCCAAATTTCTCACTGTGGAAAGACTAAGTCACTCTAGAACTTTAAAATGCTTTGGCACATCCAGATGAAACAGCAAACTAAGCATAATGAGGGAGCAAACCAGACAATTCTATAGTCCACTAAAAACAATCTATATGCTTGTTTTCTCACAAAATAGTTTATGAATTTTGTCAACAAAATCAACAGTTAGTTTCTAACAAACTTGTGCAATTCTTACCTTAACCAAATTACTAAGACTGGTGATTGCTTCTGAGTCAACTTACTGCAGAGCAAAATTATAAAATAGAGATGTAGATGATGAATACAAGGAATCTGTGGGAATTTCTGGTTCACTTGCCAGAAATGGTAAAAATTCTCCTGAAAGGCCAGCTGCTAAGTACAGACAAAGGAACACTGCTCAGCTCAACATAGCCTGACCTGGGCTTTTCTCTGCACAATTACTTTACCTTCTCTTGTTCAGCATGCAATACTCTTGCCTGTGTGTTTTCTGTGGCTGTTTGAAGGGAGTTGTTCCTCTTCTCCATCATCAGGTTACTCTGTTCAACGTACCTATAAAAGAAATAAGCAAGAAGAAAGCCTTTATCAACACTGAGTGTACGAAGACACAACCCAATGCATATTCAGGGCTTGTAACATTGCTCTACACCTTTACCAAAATAATTCATAGAGTATTTTGCTTTCCTTAGATCTTTATTAATCATTTTTAGAGGTACCAACCTAGGTCAGAGATACATCATTCTGCATAGCGAAGGGGAGAGAAGTTTGAAGGGGAGATGAGGAGGGAAAGACATGGAAAGAAGACAACTACCAGAAACAGGAGAGAATAGATACTCTTCAGTCTCTGCCATATGGGAGACAGGAGGCACTGGGTAAGAGAAATGAGAGAATTTAAAAAAATGAAATGTTGTGTGGTAGCATATTCTCATGATCCCCGAATCTTTAGAAGGAGCCACAAAAATCAAAGAATGCTTGAATTTTATACAGAAATCAATGAGGCTACTGTTGAGTTCTAGTTAATAAAATAATCAGGCCATACAGAAGTGAGAAGAGTTGACAACAGAGTATTCTAAGTATTGACACTGTTTTCAGAGATGAGAAAACTGGAGGAATAAACAAAATGATCAAAGCCCACAATAAATGAGGGGTATAGCCAGGAGTTAAGTCATAGCCCTCTGAGCTGTTTCTACTGAAAAAGAAAACAGGTGATAATTTATAAAGGGCAAGAAACCAAAATAAGAAAAACAGAGCTGTGCCAGGTATAGTGATGCATCCACAAAATCCAGTATTCTTGAGAGGCTGAAGTAGGAGCTTTGCAAGTTTGAGTACAGCCTAGGCAATTTAGTGACTTCATTAGACCCTGTCTCAAAACAAAAAATAAAAAGTACTGGGAATGTAACTCAGTGAAAAACTAGGTTCAATCCCCAGTTGCTAAACAAAACAAAAACAAAAATAATTAGGATTGCAGGTATAGCTCAGTGGTAGAACATGTACTTAGTTCTAAATTTGATCCTCACACACCACACACACACACACACACACACACACACACACGAAACAGCAGAAATATTTATATTACGCCCTAAACAAACATGAGTATTAAATTGGGTATTTACATCCTTTCATCCATCCTAGACAGGCCCCGTACCTGTCATTACCTCTGATTCCGTTCAATTAGTTCACTAATCTTGTCATTCTGTTCTTCTATCCGACTACTCTTCTCAAGGATATCTTGCTTCAATCTCTCATTTTCCTAAATTCAAAATACAGAACATACAAGGTGAATATCTTAAGAGAAAAATGCCAGGGAATCAACTTGTGACACTGCTAACATATTTTGAAATGAAAAACTAGATCTCATGTCCAGAGATAGAATAGCTAAAAGAACACATCAAAATAACCCCAACAGATACAAATCACTCTAATGGAATGAGTGTATAAATGGGTATTAAATGAAGAAACATTCTGAAATAGGGCCAAAAAGCAGTCTGTCTTTTTGACTATATACATAAGTGACTTGGACTAAATTAAGCCACAATGGATCCTCTAGGATTTTGTAACCAGTGTAACATTTGTCACATGCTGTGTTTCTGGGGTGGAGGTTTTAAAGCATAGCTCATCTTGGGAAAGCAGGGCCAAACACTGTGTTCCTAACCAGGCTCACCTGAATGATTCGCTGGATGTTGCTCATAATTAGACTTGTTTCCATCGTAACTGACATGCTAGGAATAAGCATAGAATTGCCGGCATTGTGTTTCCGTAACTCTTCAACCTATGAAAAGGATGCCAGAAAGATCTTATGACAAACATTAAAAGAGAAATGGGATTTACCCAAGATCCTACAGCTTTTTTCAAGGGCTAAGTTTCTGAGACAACTGCTAAATGTAGCTGGAGATTTTTCCTGTTAAACAGATTCTACAGTAATGACAACTGGCCTCCTAGTGAAATAACTATGACTACGAACACAGGAAACCAAACAAAAGTTTACCTATACCTCTGGCTGCTCCCTGTTTACAACCAATTATGCCCCATCTTTGAACATTGCCCCAACCCTGACTTAATCACCTTAGTCATGAGATGATCCATTTTATCAGCCACTTTGTTGACTGCCATTCGAATTTCAGTGTTATGTTGCCGGGCTTCGGTCATGAGAAATGAAGCCATGTCACCTGACCCTAAACAAACACAAACCAGAAAGAAACTTACACAAGGGGAGCAGAGGAAACTGTAGGAAGAAATACCAATAGCGCTTCTAGCAGGAGGAAGAACGAAATGCCCTAATACTACCACAAGTGATTAAGAGATAATAAAGGGAAAGGGCTTCAAACTAACAATAATTAAGCTGGTGTCCCAGATAAATGGGTTGAGGCTACAGCCTGGCCCAAAAATGCCAGTATGCCTACTTTTAGACTGTGAAAGTCCTGGCAGCTCACTCTGCTTTCTCATTCATCCAACTGCCTGCCAGTCACTGTACAGCAATAAATAAATGAGTGTGGCTCCTGGCCTTGGTGGGCTCTCAGTATGATGGAGAAGCTCAACAAAGTACTTCAAGTGCAAAAAACGGGCAATGTACAAGGTACAAAACTAACAACTTTAAAAGGTGAGACTCATTTACCTCTGTGTCCCTGAGATGAAGGTATGATGCCAGTCAGAGAAGGCTTCTCAGACTGTTTTGATGGATGCAAAAGGATTTCCCTAATGGAGAAGGGAGAGGCTACCAAGCAAAGGTTGCATCCAGGAAGCAATTACCATTCTGGAACTACAAATTATACTGTAAGATGTACTTGCTTCTTCCTGCCACTATTCGAATAGTAATGTAATTGTTAAGCAAAAGACAAACTGCAGAACAACATCATCATCACAGCTGTTTACATTTCATTTTGGTGTGTTTATTCCCACATGTTGCCCACTTCGTATATGCACACAAAATAGCTGAAAGGTCACCAGAGTAAATGTTAACAGTAGTTTCCTATGATCAAGGGAGCTTAATGATTGGGGAAAACAGTAACTTTTCACTTTATATTTCTTTGAATTCTTTGACATTTTAGTATTTTTATCATAATTAAAAGAACTTTTCATTGAGATACTCCACATTCACAAGCAGGCTTCATACTTTCTTTTTCGATAAACTCTGACAGAGGCATTAAAAGGCTGGTAAGAGAAAATGCAAAGAAAAAAAGTAGAAAATGGGCACAGTGAAACTTTTGAAGATACTGGAAATGTTCTAGGAATGGGATGTTGGGATATTGAAATTCTGTAAATTTCCTTTAAAAATCTTTGATTTGTATACTTAAAATGACCAAATTATATGACATGCAATTTTGCCTCAACAAAGCTGTTCCAAAAAAGAAAAGGTAGAGAGCTATCAGAGTACAAATGAATATGAGATGGAGGGAAGACAGCACAAGGAGAGTGGAAGACGAGAGAAGACAGAATCACTCCATACCTTGAAAATGGGGAGGCTGGGACAGTGGTGCTGGGTACAAGGGCCGAACAGGCTGCAGCTGAGAGGTGACTGAGGATGCCTGGGGATATGTGTAGGCTTGCATACCTGCATAGGGCTGAGGGAGGGCCGAGTTACTGATACTTTACAAAACACTATCTTTCTTTTTTGCGTACAGTGTCCTATGTTAGGATAAAGTGGATAAACTGTTAGGATACTCAAACTCACCGACGTTGGAGAAGGATAAAACTAGGGTTGGACAGTGGGTACCAAGTACACTAGTTATTTGTGAAACCCAGTGGCTCCTACCCAGGAAGTCCTACCCAGAAATTGAGTGATGATATCATGGCTCACTACCTTCTGGTGATATCATTAATGAAGTAGGATTCAGTCCCCATGATTTGGCCTATTTTAGGAATTTTTAAACTAAGCAAACTCTTTTTAGTCTCTACTGAGGCAAAAAGGAGAAGGGCTCACCGAGATTCCAAGACAAATCATCCTGTTTCCAAAGGATGCCTCTCCCCTTCCAGATTACTATGCTTACCTATCAAACCAAAAGCTTGTTTTTTTCCCTAAACCTATCACCTCGACTATAAAATGGAGATAATAACATCATTCTATAGAGTTATACTGACTTAACAGTTTTTAATAACTGGTAAACTGACTGCCTGTAAGATATTAAGTAATAAATAGCTGCTATCATTTTAATGCAGGCAGTTATTCCTCTCTGAAATACAGAAATCCAACTCATTTCAAGGAACAGATACAACCTCCATCTATTATTTAAACAACAACAACAACAACAACAAAACCTAAATATTTGATGGAGGGGTAGGACTTTTCAGTTTTGATGCTCCCCAAACTAACAGAATACAGTCCACCCAACATCACTCCCACCCCTTTGCCTAGAATCACCAAGTCCCTGTTGTTACTGAGTATAAATCTTATCCATCAAGTGTGCTCGGGTGAAGAAAGAATTCACTGCCCTAAAAAATAGCAGAGGCAGATAGACTACTGCCACTGTCTTCTGTGACAACAGAAAATCAAAAATCCTACTTCAAGAAATTTCTTTGGGATCACAGTGGAGTCCAGCTGTATTTTCTATACACCCTCCATCCTCAACCCAAAGACATTCTGCTGAGTGCACTGCAGAATGTTAGCCTATCAACTGTTAGAAAAGAACATAGAAGATGTGAATGTATATGCCTCAACTAAATATGTGTGAAAAGGAAAGGAAATTCACTGATTGGACCTTTGCTAGGTACCAGGCCCAGGCCTTGTATTAGGTGCTTTAGTGTTCTTGCACTTTATTTTCACATCTTATAAAGCAAGTAATTCTTTGCCTGGTTTAGAAATAATCAAGTTGTGATTCAAGAAAGGCAGAAAAAAATCACAAACTCTGACTTTGGGGACAGCTACTATGTGAAGAGGAAAGAAGGAACAATCTTCTTCCTATAGATGTGCAGGAAATCATAACTTGTAATTACTATGGTCTTAAAATGCTGTTACCTGAAAGGACTGGGTATTTCCAGATACAGCTGAGTGGGAATCAACAGATGCAACTTGCACTAAGGCGGCAGAAGGTGCTTGGAGCCCAGAAACAGATGGCTGAGGTGCTAAGGTAAAGCAAGACATTTCCACTGTTATCTATCCTTCTTGGTATGAGTTTGAACTAGCACCTTAAATACCCCCATACTTTAGACTCACTTTCCTTACCCAACTCCTAAAACCAATTCCAGTGGAGTCCCAAATGGGCCAATGGAAGGAAACTGGGTTTTCTCATATATACCTGACTCAGCTCTATGATCCCATCAGGTGACAGGAAGTGCAGAATAACATACAGGGGGATGTCTCAATTAGCTGAGTGCACATTTCTAAAACTGGCAATGTGACACAGCAGAAGTCATAATAAACAGGTCAAATGCATCTACAGGTAGGAAAATGCCCTACACAGGGGCAAATTGACAAGTTTTATACCCTTACTCAGCTCTTAGGACTAAAATAACAGAGCTTCACAGTGTAAGGAACAGTGACAATAATTTTGGTACTAATCCAATTCAAAAGCAGAGTCTCAAGATGTTCCCTTCTTACCTTGTGAGGTCATCTGTGCTAACACTGGATGGGTGGCTGGCTGAAGAGAAGGCTGGATGGATGGTGTCACCAGGGGCTGTCCAGGTCCTCGAAGAGCAGTCACATCCTGAGACAGGTACAAGGCTTTGGTTACATGCGTGAGTCCTTAGCTGAAGGCTACAGCTGACCATCCGCTTTTAGCCTGCTTCTAACACCAGCTTTTCAGCAAAGGAGGAGGAAGGAAACACTTTCTGCTTACAAAGCTGATTTGAGGGTGTGGGTTCTGGGGAAGAACTACTCAATTATGCAAGAGAGTAAAAGTCCTTCTCTATGCAAGAGAGTATAAAAGTCCTTCTCTATGGAAATCATAAACATTTAACTATAGTTAATTTCCACAAATGTCCTAACATTTTGTCTGAAACAGCCAAATGAATACTTCTCTGGAATGTATCATTTCTCAAATCAGCAGCTACTTTAAGACTGATCTAATCTGCTCCAACAAAAGAGGGGCTCTCTGAAGGAAATCCAGGAATGATTGAACTTTTCTTCTTCCTCTAAATAATCTCTACAGGCCTCCAAGCAACCAGTGAAAATTAGATACAGCAGGTTTCATGGCACCTCATTAACATGCTGGTGTTGGGTAATAAGTTTGCCATTCTTTCTTGTCACAAAATCCAAGCTCTTCTTAAAATCAATGTTAAATACAGTTATCTATGTTTTCCTGCTCTTAAAGCACAATATACAGCGACTTTAATCTCGTATAGTTCAAGGGCTGAAATTTCTTGGTCACTCTTTTACTTCAAAACTTCCTCTTGTCTCAGATACTTTCTGGAAAAACATTCCAGTTTTAGATCATTATAGCGCAACGTCAACCTAAATGTTTAACAATAGAGTAAAAGGAGCTATGATAAATCAACGCAGAACACGGAGTTAATTTTAAAGAGAATAATATTTTGCTTGTTTGTCTTATTGATATTAATGTAAATGTTTATGATATAACATTTAGTTAGAATTCTGGTTACAAAGCAATACATAAAAATAATACCCTTTTATTAAATATGATTCTTTTTATTTATAATGTCAAATTATTTTTATAAGTAGCACTTCAAATTTTTATGAAGATCACTGTATTATTCAAACTTTGTTTCTGAATCCAAACAAAGTCATAAAATAAAAGGCCTCAGAAATATTATTTTCCTTTAAAATGTTAAGTCTACTTAGATCTTATCCAAAAGGAAATAAAATTATTTTTAAAAGGCTATTTCAAGTCAAGCGTGGTGGCACATGCCTATAATCCCAGAGCTTGGGAGGCTGAGGCTGGAGGATCATTGCAAGTTTGAGAACAGCCTGGGCTACAAAGTGAGCCCAAGGCTAGCTTGAACTGCGTGGCATGACCCTGTCTCAAAAAAGATAGGGAAAAAAAGGCTATTTCAGAAAATTCTTAACTATCATTTTTTTCTTCATTTTATATCAAAGTGAAAGTCTTAAAAATCAATCTCATGCATTTCAATTCAATTGAGAAAGTGTAGTTTTATTCAATAAGAAACTAAACATTGGGGAAAGAATTAAGTTAAAAGTAAATTATTTCATATCATATATCACATTCTAGAGGGATTAAAAATTTAGACCTTAATATAAAAAAACTATTTCTAAAAGATATATGCAGAAAAATGCATGTGATATTTCTAATATATGAAAGGCTTTATAAGAACAACGTCAAGTGCTTTTAAAAACAAGGGAGGGGGCTGGGGATTTAGCTCAGCGGCATAAGCGCCTGCCTTATAAAGCAGGCAGTCATGAGTTCGATCCCTGGTACCGATAAAAAGAAAAGAAAAAAAAAAAAAAAACCAAGGGAGGAAATTGATAGATTTGATTTCAATAAAATTCCTAAACTTCTAATTAAAAACAAAAATACCACACACAAGATCAAAAGACAGAACAGTTTGATCTTTAAATAATAGGCAACATCATTAGTAAGACCAACATTAACCAAAAGGATCTAAACATTCAATCAGCAAACATGAATTGGCTACCTGCTACAAGTTGGGTCAGGGATCCTGGGGCCTATTCACTGATTTTTATACACAACAGATTTTAGTAAATAAAGACTATTCACTACTTCAAACAGCCCACTTCTTTTGGTAGATATATGGAATTACTTCTGTTTACCAAGGAAAAGCTAATCACAGTAGAAACATATGTATCAGTATTTATTTCTATAATTTTGGCATAAGTCCTCTAAATAATGATTATGAGTTGTCAGAAAAAACCGTCATTTCAATCAAATGAACAGAAGATGGCAGCACCTGTACTACTTATTCTAATACAGCAAGGGGACATACTTCAATTTCTGAGTCAGTAGAATCCAGCTGTGGTGGAAGGATAGGCAGCATGGGCTGGCCCATTTTAGCCATCCGAGAGATCAACTTGGCCTTGACTGTATCAGGACTCTATGAAGAAAGAAAAGTCACAAATATCATTTTGATTAAGGTTCAAAACCTTCTGGAAGCTTTCTTCCTCTTTGGCTCTTGTATCAAATCCTCTTCAAGTTCCTTGTCATATCTCTTTGAGACCATTTCTTTTAAAAAATGAAAATTAAACATGTCTTCCAGAGAAGCATACAATTAATTATAGCAGTAAAAATAGTTTCCTACTTGTTGGAAATAGAGTGGCTTTATACACATTATCTCTTCATTATCCCTTCAAAGTCTCCCCACTGAGAATAATTAGTCTCACTTTGCAAACGAAAAACTGTTGGAAACTGGGGCTGTACAGGGTTAAGTTGCTGAACTCAGGGACCTCTGGTGGTATTGGAAAAGGGCACAAGCACAGGACTCTGAAGATAAACATCGTACTGAGGCAGAAAAGAACATGGGCTGCTGATAGCTGTTGTAGACCAATAAAACTACCAACCTTAGAGATAAGACAGACAGTTCTCTTAACTGGCAAAATTTACTGCTTGGAGAAGTCTTTGAACTGACTCCCAAGGTCCAGCTCAGTTCCTTTGCTTGCTTTAGTATTCTCTTCTTTTGTTTGCAAACCAAAAAAACAGGGTTGCCAGGAGAAGTTCTTTGTCTCTATTCCAGAGAGTTTTGAACTCCCTGAGCAAATTTTGACCTTACTGAAGGCTCCGAAATCACACAATGGTATCTGTTATTTACACTGTTTGCCATCCACTCATTCAGATTGGGGCTAGACCAAGATCCTCATTAAAAAGACTAAGGCAGAAATGGTAAGGGAAGGAGCTATTTTAGGTGACAGGGTCCTCCCAAAAGCCTGAAGCAATTCAGTAGATAGATATTCACAAGAGATTTATGGAGAAAAGGATACAAGAGCTCTTCGTTGTAAACTGGGTTTCATTTAAATCTGACTTGACATGAACCACAAACTAGATTCTATGCTAGAATCTTCTATATCTAATAACTAGTCCAAATACAGTCTTCAAAGTGCAGGGTGCATATACCTAAAAGTGCAAAAGATTATCTCCTACATGCAGAAAAAATGATCATTTCCTCCATCTTTATTATTTTTCAGCTATCAATATGAAACATTAGTTGTTTTGAAGGACCAGAAATTTAAAGGTTAAAAACAAGATGCTGTTTCTCAGCTAGAAACAGCACTGGGCCTCGTGACTCAGTTAGGACTGAGGAAGGACTAGCCCCACAGGAAGATCAAAGAAAATATCTGCAGCTGTGATATGCTCGGGCTGTGCTGTGCCAGGAAACTCAGAGATAGAGCCTGCCATTACGCTAATCAGGGTTGTAGAAACATGTCAAACTCGAGCCATACAGAAACCAGGTGTCCTAAAGATAAGTTGTGCAGAACAAAGACAGTTAATTAACTCTGACCTGCTGGTCATCCCTTATGAGCTGACCAACCACAAATAGGTAAACTGCTGACTATACCGCTCTAACTGCTGTGATTGGCTTCTGTAAAAAAATGCTTACATTGCACTTTTTTTTCCCCTTAAAAACACCAGCCTTGCCCCAACTCCGGGTTCTCCGTTTCCACCTGTTTGGAGGACCCCGTGCGCACGGACCAATAAAGACCCCTTTGTTCTTGCATGAGAGCGGAGCCCTTGGGAGTCTCCTTTGCGGCACCGGTCATACAGTTTATAGGGATTAATAGTATATAATTTGTCAAGAGATCTACCCAGCAGTCTATGCACAGTTTTTTCTTAACTGATGGATTGATATAATCAAAAGAAGTTGGATACATCAAGAGAGGGCAAGCCAGGTGTGGTGGCACATGCCTGTAATCCCAACATTCAAGAGGCTGAGGCAGGAAGATCATTGTGAGTTCCAGACCAGCCTGGGCTATAAAGTGAGCTCAAGGCTAGCCTGAACTGCATAGTGAAATCCTATCTCAAAGAGACAAAAAAAAAAAAAAAAAGAGGGCAGAAGACTAATTATATAAACCACATTCAGACAAAAAAATAAGATCTGAAGATTATAAAAATATTAAGCAACTAAGTACAATATTAAGCACTAAGATGAAAAGGTATTACACCTATTTACATTGCTACATAAAAAAAGCAAGGTACATAATATATATAGCATGCTATTTTGTGTGGGGATATAAGGGAAAAACACGCCTATTTGCTTGTACCTGTCTAAAGATACACTGAAAGAATATATTAAGAAACTCCTGAATGTAGTTAGGTAATGGATGTGAAATGTAACATGATGGGGGGAACAGGTGTAAGAATGAGAAGCTGCAATATATTTCTTGTTATAGTACACAGATAACTATTATTATAAACATACTACCTATTTAAAACAAAAAATAAAAACTTCAAAAGAGCAAAATTATTAAACAAAGGAGGAGGAGAAGAAAGAAAGCCTACTATTAGCCTACCAGAAGATACTGATGCTCAGAAATAGGTGGCAAGAGTAGCTAGGATTAGAAAGTAGAATGGAATGCATATTGGACAACTTTTTTGACTGTCCAAAGATCTGAGATGATTATTTTAAAATTTTCTCCTGATTCTTTAACTGAGCTAACTGGGTTTAGGAGATCACGTCTCACATATCTAAGATCACTTATATGCTTAGTAATTTCTACTTTCGGCTCAATACAAACAGGTAAACTAGGGTTGCAGTAAAAGGAAGCATCAACTTCATTCAGTGATCCTATTCTGTTTCTGGTATGGCAGATGAAAGGCCATGAGGCAGTTGAAGTGCCATGGCTACCACTTGATCCACACACAGCATACTTGTCCCTTCCCAACCAGGCAGGACAGGCAGAGCTGCAATAAACTACCCTTACATCCTTCCTAAAAGCACTCAAATCCAGATTTTATTAAAACAGTATGCTGTTCCATAAAAATAAACAAAACAATATGTTGTTTCTTTCATCTCACAATTAGGCAAATACAGAAGTCCAATGACCCACTCAAAGACAGTTGGTGAATTCAGTCCCAAATTCCTCTCAAAAATAAAAGTTTGAAGAAGACACATAGTATTAGCTGTAACTGTAATAACTTAATCTTTACTGAACCTTTACAATATTCCAGACACAATACTAAAAACTCCATAACCATTATTTTATTTAAAAATCATACAGATCTCTTTGAGACTGGCAAGTATCTCTATTTCACAGATGTGGAAAATAAAGAGCTTAGAGAAGTTAAAGTTGCTCAAGGTAGTAGAGAAAACTGAGGAACAGCCACTAACATATTCTTCTTGGAACAATATTTTTTAAAATTGAAGTTCACTTTAATGGAAGAGCTTCTCCCTCAATCTAATACCATTCTCCTAATAATGTAATCATAGTTACCATTATTTTCTTTTCTTTTCTTTTTTCATAGTTACCATTTCTAATGACATATTTTATGTAGGCTCTGAACTCAGAGGTTTATAAATATCTCTAATTCTTAAAAGAACTGTAAGAGAGGGTTTTAAAGATTATTTCTGGGCTGGGGATTTAGCTCAGCGACATAAGTGCCTGCCTTGCAAGTACATGGTCGTGAGTTCGATTCCTGGTACCAAAAAAAAAAGATTATTTCTGTTCTACTGCAACCCATTTGGGACCCCTCCTGTCTCACAGGAAATATCCCTTTCCCCATTCCTGCCCCCTATTCCTTTTCTTCAACAAAGTTTCCTACTCTTAAAAAAGATTTTTTCCATTCTAACAATTAAGAAGCTAAAGATTTAAGAAGTTGGTAATTTCTCAAGGACTGACTATATGAAAGCCAGGCTTATGCTTACAGGAACCATTGATTTCTAGCTAAACAGAGAATTTGTATTTTTTTTTCCTCTAACCTGCCATATCTTACGCATCTGGGGAGACAGATTTTTTTTTTTTTTTTTGTCTTTTTCATTTTTATCGATACCGGGGAAGGTATCGATAAAAATCTAACTGGGTTTAGGAGATCACGTCTCACATATCTAAGATCACTTATATGCTTAGTAATTTCTACTTTCGGCTCAATACAAACAGGTAAACTAGGGTTGCAGTAAAAGGAAGCATCAACTTCATTCAGTGATCCTATTCTGTTTCTGGTATGGCAGATGAAAGGCCATGAGGCAGTTGAAGTGCCATGGCTACCACTTGATCCACACAAAGCATACTTGTCCCTTCCCAACCAGGCAGGACAGGCATGACTGCCTGCTTACAAGGCAGGTGCTTATGCCGCTAAGCTAAACGCCCAGACCCTGGGAGACAGATTCTTATACTCACTGAGTTCATTGTAAGCTGTTCACTCAGGGAGTTAGATTTGGTACGAAGAGCTGGTTCCCTGAAAGAAAGTAAGAGATATCTTGAGATAAAAACAAAATCCACAACCACAAAACCAGATTATGCTGGATGAACAACTGTTTTGGAAAACGTTCACCAACTTATGGCTATAAAACAGAATTTTAAGTCTTCTTTAATTTGTATAATCTTTGAATGCTTGTGAAGATGAATAACTTTTTATCCAAATGCTTTCATTCTTATATACACTCATGAAAAAATAGGCATTTTCGCCCTTTGCTCAATTTGTTTCCAGAATTTTTTAGGTATCCTTATGTGAGTTAGAGCTTCTAACATACAATGAATATTAATACTTTATCAGAAATACTTTCCCCATTTCCCTGATCCCACTTTTTTCTAGTTATTTAAAATTATTATAGTGTTTAGCAAATCTTTCTTCTGCATTCCTTGATGAATCACTTTTGTGAACAGTGCAGGAACTTGATACAAGGCCTTACCCTGATCTGAAAGGCACCGATGTCAGTGGTGACACAACAGGTTCCACAGAGTGGCTGTCAGCACCAGGTATGGGAGAAGGGGCTGCAGAGTCCTGGGAATTAACACTATGCCCATCAGAGCCAGAATCTCTGGCAAACTTCACCTGGAGAAAGAGCCAGCACAGGTGAAATAGGCTACAACATCCTTTCCCATCCTGCCTCTTATTTTACTTATTCCTTAGTATACAAAACATCACCTGCTAACTGCAGGCAAATCAAAAAAGTTAAAGAAAAAAAAAGAAAAAGAAAAACAAGAGGAGGAGGAGGAGACGAAGAAGAAGACACAAAACAAAAGGCAATGGTCACTTGCAATTCAGCTACCATTATATTATCTATATGTGTGTGCATATCTGTATTTTTTTATAATTATGGTCCATCCTATTTTGTAACCTGCTTTGTGCATTCACTGACATACTAACATATTTCTGTCATTAAATACTATCAATATTATTTTTACTATTCAACAGTACGTCGAGGCTGGGGATTTAGCTCAGCGGCATAAGCGCCTGCCTTGCAAGCAGGCAGTCGTGAGTTCGATCCCTGGTACCGATAAAAATGAAAAAGACAAAAAAGAAAATGGAAAAAAAAACAGTATGTCTGCCTTTAAAGATCATGTGCTTTGTTACTATGATCTACGAAGAAAAGTCTTCAAAGGATGTTTAAAACAGAAGCCATAAATATCTATGCTATCACAAAAGAGTTTGCCAATTCCTCACTGTTATAAACTTTACTTATATAATAAATAATGCTTCTATGAATAGCTTTTTCACTATATATCTTTGCACATAATTTTGAATATTTCCAAAGTATAAATTTTCAGAAGTGCACCTTTAATCCTAGTTGCCTGGGAGGCTGAAGCTGAGACTGGGGAATCACAAGTTCAAGCTCAGCTTGGGCAATATAGGGAGATCCTGTTTCAAAAACCAGACCCAAGGATGGTGGCCCACGCCTATAATTTTAGCATTAGGCAGACTGAGAAAGAGGATCACTGTGAGTTCAAAGCCAGTCTGGGATATGTAAAAATTTCAAGGCCAGCCTGAACTGCAAAGTGAGACCTTGTATCAGAAGACTAAAATAAATAAATTTTTTTTAAAAAATAGCTGGGATTGGTGGCACATGCTGGAGACTGAGCCAGAAAGATTGAGTTCAAGGCCAGCCTGGGCTACAAAGTGAGTTCAAGACCTGCCTGAACTAAACCGCAAGACTGTTTTAAAGAGAAAGAAATATAGGAAGGAAGGAAACAAGAAAGGCAGGAAAGATTGGATGTGTAGATCGATGGTAAAGTACTCTGGCATTGGCCCCCAGTACTGAAAAAAAATTATGATAGTTAAACTTCATTGTCAATTTCATTAGCTAGGAAGCTACCTGGGCAATTAGTAAAATGCACTTGCAGGTTTGTCTGGGTGCTATGGCTTTTAAGGTGTGTATCATATCTGCTCCTTGGCCTCTTTCCTTCTGGTGCTGTTTCCCTATTCTGCTTCCCAGCAGCCACCACAAACAGCTCTGCTCTACTCTGCCCTTCTACCATGATATTCCTGCCTCCGAGCCATCCAACCATGAACTAAATCTTCCCAAACTGTGAGCCACGGCTAAATCACTGAGCGTGCCCTCTGGGAGCCCAGCAGAGGCAGGAGGTCCAGCTCGCGCTCCTCCTCCTTGTGGCGACGCCCCTCCCCCATCTACTGGCACAGAACCATGGCGGCGGTTTGCCGTTTTTAGTCTCAGAGATTTAAGACCAACCTTTTTAAGACCTGAAGGGGAAATGCAGCCATGAATGAAAATATGGATGGGACAAATGAATGTAGTAAAGCTCGAACTGGTACTCAGAATGAAGCAGCACTGCTTGCTTTAATGGAAAAAACTGGGTACAACATGGTTCAAGAAAACGGACAAAGGAAATTTGGTGGTCCTCCTCCGGGTTGGGAAGGTCCACCTCCACCTAGAGGCTGTGAAGTTTTTGTAGGAAAAATACCTCGTGATATATATGAAGATGAGTTAGTTCCTGTATTTGAAAGAGCTGGGAAAATATATGAATTTCGGCTTATGATGGAGTTTAGTGGAGAAAACAGAGGTTATGCTTTTGTGATGTATACTACAAAAGAAGAAGCCCAGTTGGCCATCAGAATTCTTAATAATTATGAAATCCGACAAGGAAAGTTTATTGGTGTGTGTGTAAGCTTGGATAATTGCAGATTATTTATTGGAGCTATTCCCAAGGAAAAGAAGAAAGAAGAAATTTTGGATGAAATGAAGAAGGTTACAGAAGGAGTTGTAGATGTCATTGTTTATCCAAGTGCAACTGATAAGACCAAAAATCGTGGTTTTGCTTTTGTTGAGTATGAATCTCACAGAGCTGCTGCTATGGCTAGAAGAAAATTAATTCCAGGAACATTCCAGCTATGGGGCCATACCATTCAGGTCGACTGGGCTGATCCAGAGAAAGAGGTTGATGAGGAAACCATGCAAAGAGTTAAAGTTCTCTATGTAAGAAATTTAATGATCTCAACTACAGAAGAAACAATTAAAGCAGAATTCAGTAGATTCAAACCTAGTGCAGTTGAACGAGTAAAAAAACTTAGAGATTATGCTTTTGTTCACTTTTTCAGCCGAGAAGATGCAGTAGCTGCTATGTCTGTTATGAATGGAAAATGCATCGATGGAGCAAGTATTGAGGTAACACTTGCAAAACCAGTGAATAAAGAAAGCACTTGGCGACAGCATTTTAGTGGTCAGATGAGCCCCAGTGCTGAAAACCTGATTGTGTACGCTAACAAAGAGGAGAGCCACCCCAAAACTCTAGGCAAGTTGACAACTTTTCCTGCTCTTCTGAATGGTCAGCATAGCCCAGGCTCCCCTGAAATTGAAAGATGCACTTATCCTTTTTTGTCTGGAACAAAGCTTACTCCAATTAGTATGTATTCTTTAAAATCCAATCATTTTAATTCTGCAGTAATGCACCTGGATTATTACTGCAACAAAAACAACTGGGCACCACCAGAATATTATTTATATTCAACAACTGGCCCTGATGGGAAAGTACTCCTGGTATACAAAATAGTTATTCCTGCTATTGCAAATGGATCCCAGAGTTATTTCATGCCAGACAAACTCTGTACTACATTAGAAGATGCAAAGGAACTGGCAGCCCAGTTTACATTACTTCATTTGGACAGGGAACACAGTCTCTTCAGCCTGGACCTGTGTAGAAGAATCTGGAGACAATAAGCAGGTCCTTTCTGATGTTGCTTGAACTTAATCTCCTGCAGTTGTTCTCATTCTTATTGGCTAAACATAATGCTTATGTGTTATAGGCCTAATTTATGGTATCAGGACAATATTGCAGAGAAAATAACTCCACCTGTACAATAAATGATCTAATTCCCACCTTCCTAGAAACACTTTAACTTTTATAAAGAACCATTTTATAGTCAGTGTCATACCTTTGACTTATTTTACACTAAACACAGTTGAGTTTTTGGAAAGTACAGGATTTACCAATTTGGTCCTTAATACACCCACACCCACACACACACACACAATTATTATAGTTAATGAAGCAGGAAATTATTGGTACATATGATGAACGTAAACTGGAAAAATAATATTTTGAATATAATTGTTTTTAATAATTTGGTTTAATTTTTGAATATTTTTCTATATTAAAAGTTGATAGTGATTTCTTAATCTTTATGTTATAAAGATGATTCATCTTAATGTTTTGTGGTACCAGTGGGACTCTAAATATTAAATTGGTATGTGAAGGCATATAAATGTTTACATTAGCATTTAGATAAAATTAATAAATTAGTTTATGACAAATGTTTGTGCTGGTTTGATAACGCATACAATTTTTCTAAAAAGTAACTATGAACTGTTATTTTTTTTCTTCATGAACTACTACTCCTCAGCGTTAGAACCAAATTTAAAAGAAGCTTCTTTGTAGAGCAAGAGAAACTTTCTTTACATTAAAAAATTCCAAAAATGCATTCTAGTAAGATCTCTGAAGCATTCTATCAGTGAAGGAAAACATTAACTGACTTGATAAAACTGTGAGGATTTGCATTGTGATGAACATGGAAGTGATCTTTACCACTAGTACAGTATCATCAAGATTTTGAAATGTTAGAACGTTATGTTAAAATGTGATTCTAGTTTAATGCTTTGTCTCTTTCAATTAAATTTGTGTCCATAAAGATGTGCAGTGTAATTGTCCATGTATTTATTTACAGACTACAGTTTCCATTGCAGCTCAGTTAATACTCTTTAACCTGTCGGTGCTACCCTCTCTTCTGAGATTCTGAGTGTGCTTACTTATATATCAAAGCATTATTCTTATCAAAGCTACCCCTTGTCACCAATAATACCTCCTGCTAATTGAAGCCAACTGAAGTTGGACAATGACTATGTATCTCCAATCAGGCCTCATTCTTGTAAAGAAAATCTAAAAATATCAGTATGAAAATTACTTATGTAAAGCATGCAAATTATTGTTTTATTTTAGAGTCAGGTTTGCACATTTAGCTTTAAAAATAATATATCCCGGGTCAGGGATGTAACTCAGCAGCACAGCACCTGCCTGGCAAACACAAAACCCTCAATTCGATTGCTGGCACCAGAAAAAATAATAAAGTAAAAAATAAAAATAATATGTAAAAATAATATATCCCAGCATATTAAACATCAGCTATAATTCAGAATAACAGAATTATAGAGTTTATAAAAATGCGCTATTTGAAGTTATTCATTAGTTTAGCAAACTGCTATTCTTTTTAAACTTGGAATTTTCTTGTAATTCCTGAGTGGGCAACAGATTCTAGTAGTTTGTTATTTTTTGTGTAACTACCTTTGCAACATAATCGCAAATATTAAGCTACTGAAAGCAACAGTTATACTAGATTTGATAACCCAGGATCACTATCTGCATTGGAGATTGAAACAGATATACATTAGTTAGGGAGAAATAATGACACAAAAAGATTGAGACACCTAACTAAATTTCATGTAATACTAAAGATGAAACAATCTACCATTTTGATCCTTGAAAATAACTATACATACTTTAATTAATAATTATTTGTTAAAACAGCCAGGGATATATCTCAGCAGCATAACACCTGCCTGGCAAGCATGAGGTCATGAGTTTGATTCCTGGTACCAAAAAAAAAATCTCAAAGGAATAATTATTTGTTATAGAAATAAATTCTAAGTTTGCTGTTAACATATATACTTAAGGTTTTTATAGTTATGTTTCACTTGTGTTCTTAATATTCAGTGTATATGAATAAGTGTTATGGCTTTTAGTGTTAAAATCGTGTTAATTTTTGTACTTGAATTTGAACTCAAGATACTAAATATGTAATGGTTTTAAAACAAAGAAAAAAGAAACTGAGCCAAATAAAACTCTTCTTTAAGTTGTGTCAGGTAAAGCTGACCAACAAAAAGATACGCTGATTTCAAAAACTTTTAACGTAAGTCTTAAATTTCCCACCAGAAAGCCAGAGGCAGTGGCTCACACCTGCAGCACTTAGGAGCTGGTAAGGTAGAAGGGTTGCAATTTCGAGGCTTGCAATTCCCGGACTATCAAATGAGATTGTCTCAAAAATGAAAAATGAAAAATTCCCACCTGAAAGAGTCAGCTAAGCCAGATGTGGTGGTGCATACCTGTAATCCCAGCACTCGAGAAGCTGAGACAAGAGGATCGCTGTGATCCTAAACTACATAGTAAGACCCTGTCTCCAAAAAAAAACAAAAAAAGTAGTGCAACTTCCATAACACTCTTGCTACACTAGCTATTGTCACTCTTTAGCAGCCCTGTCAATTTAATATAATGTCAAATTAATTCTTTGGTTCAGAACATTTTTTTCTTATGTTCACAAAATGCTAATCTTGATAGATTCATATAGGTTTGTTATCAGCAATTACTTCCTCTGATTCAATGGAAAATTGAAAATAATTATAAAAACTATTTCTAAAAAAAAGAATTTGCTGGGTACAGTACTGTATACTTGCAAGTTTGAAGCCAGCCTAGGCAATTTGGTGAGATCTGGCTCAAAATAAAGACCTGGATTCAATGCTCAGTATTGAAAAGAGAGGAAGGAAGTGAGAGAGATCCTTTCTCTGTTGCAGCAAGTCTAATAATAGCCACATGAAAAAAATGGCCATAATATTGTTATTTGTATTGTATTTTAGTTTATAGTCACAAACACATTTACAGTCAAAATCACATTTGAACCACATAATTATAGTAAAAAGTAAACAAAGTCACTCTAGGAAGAGGAGGTATTAATAACAATTTGTTATACTTTTAATAGAATATTATTTCCAGTTTCTTACTATTACAAACAATTAAGCAGAACAAAGAAAATACACACACATACACATGATACATATCGTTCCATTTTTATATAAATGCATCAGTAGGATTGACTTCTGCTGTGCTGGGAATTGAACCCAGAGACCTAACATATGTTAAGCAAGTACTGTATCATTGAGCTACAACAGGATAAATTTGTAGCAATGGAATCATTAACTCAAAAGATATATATATATATGTTATAAATTACTGTTTTATAGACAATCTAAAAAGAAGCTTAGCATGGAGACGTAATTTACCCTAAGTTATAACCTTTAGACTCTGAAAAGCGAAAAGAAAAGACATAAACCTTGGTCTTAAGATTCCAAAGCTGTGGCTCTTTCCAATTATACTATTTCTACTTTAAAAAAAAAGAAAGGCACACTTGTTTCAAGCACATTCATTTAGTTATTCATTTAATTAACTAGCAAGGCAATACCTGGAGAACTCAAGAACACTCAAAAGTTTCACTCACCCGCTTAACTTCTACCTCGAACACCAAGACAGAGTCTGTTGATTGAGTCCAGCCTACTACTCCTTCAGAGCCAGCTGCACAGGCTGGAGGGATGATAAGCAACCGTTTTCCTCCTTTTTTCATGCCCACCATTCCATCCTCCCAGGCCTTCAGAATCAGAGATGGAAAAACCCTCATCAGACAGGAAACACAGCATAAGACGAGTAGAACACTGGGTTTCACTTATCTACTTTTAGGTTTGGACATTTCTTCCGCAGGTCAAGTACAACTATTACCCACATTGATTATAGGACTAAACCTGAAATGCCAGCACTTGGGAGGTTAAGGCAGAAGGATTGCCACAAGTTCTAGGTCAGCCTGGGCTGTAGGGTAAGTTCAGGACTAGCCTAAAACTACGTAAGGAGACCCTGAAAATAAGTAAATAAATAACCTAAAATATAGCTTTAAAATCTACTGGTAAAAGCTGGCATATCTGGGGTTGGGTAAAGTGTACTTATCTTAGATGATGAGAGAAAATGAGAGGAATTAAATAGCAATAAGAAAAAAATAAAGGCTACCATTTATTAAGTATGGTTTTCCAGATACTATGGTTAAGTATTTCATATGCCTAAAAAGTATTTTATATGCATAAAAAAGGCTACTATTTATTAAGCATGTTTTTCTAGATACTATGGTTAACTGTTTCATATGCATTGTCTTGTTTAATCCCCGCAATAATCTCAAAATGTTGACAGAATTATTGCCATTTTATAAATAAGAAAACTGAGTATGGAGACATGTTTTATAAATAAGAAAACTGGAGGTTAATTAACTAGCCCAGATGGGGATTTAGCTCAGCGGCGTAAGTGCCTGCCTTGCAAGCACACAGACGTGAGTTCGATCCCCAGTACCAAAAAAAAAAAAGTGTAAAATTAACTAGCCCAAGATCAGGCATTTAGCAAATCATTAAATCAAGATTCAATGCTAGAGCTGTCTAACTTTAAGAACCATGCCTTAACTGCTATGATCTACAAGGAAAAAACATGTCCAAAGAATTCCAGGAAAAACAGTCATAAAGCAATGGAGAAAAGTTTTTAGGTACACAGATTGAATATGCCAAAATGCACCAATGATGTCCTGACATGATGAAATTCTACATACATAAAGTACTATATTTTATAAAACACTGGCACAGTTAGTACAAACAAAATTCACAAAATGAACTCAAGTGACACACAATTCCAAAAGAAACAGTTTTACCTCTTTTCCTGATAGGCTATAGAAAGGATATAACAATTTCCTTAAGAGTCACAGGATAAAAACAGATAGAGATTACAGAACACAAATGTATCTATCTTCAATATAGTTTCCTAAGCTTAAAATCTCCCGCATGATAATATAACCTATTTCTGCTCTGCTCCCTTTCAACAAAGCATTTCCAGATTCTCATAAGATATATTCAAGTTAGAGATGCCACAAAATTTAATCTGAACTCTAAAGACACATTTTACCTTGATGACTTTTCCTGATCCTAATTTCAGACGAAGCAGCTTATCTTTATTAGCAGTAGAGTCAAAAACCTGTAATTTGATCAAAGTACATAAGTCTGACAATTTCAAAAATAATAATAATCACTATAATATTCAACTAACTACATATCAGTTTAGTAATGAGAAAAACAGATTTTGAAGAACCTGAAAAGATGGGATCATATCATGGCTAACAAGTGTTATCACAGTAAATATCTGAGACTTTTCCAGATTTAAGGGAAAAATACTTCTTTTTTATCTTTTGGAGACAGGGTCTCACTTTGTAGTTCAGGCTGGCCTTCAACTCACTTGTAGTACAAACTGGCCTTGAACTTGCAGTAATCCTTCTGACTCAGCCTCCTGAGTGCTGGAATTACAGACATAAGCCACGATACCCAGTCTACAAAATGCATTTTTACTGCCTTAAGTATTTTCATCTACACAGAATTTTCAAATAAATTATCTCATTTGATGGCTAAACCAATTCCACCAAGCAAGCAGAGAAAGATTGATAGATTTCACTTGTAAAAGGAAAAAAAATTAAGATCTTACATAATAAGGTCAAATTCAGATAAAATTGAAACATACAGCCACATATTTTTAACTAATAATCTAAAAATCTTCCGTCATACCATATTGCTTTTGAGGCCTTACTATTATAACTCAACAAGTTCCACGTTATTTATAGTGTCTGCTCCAAGAAAACACTAAAATGTCCTTAAAGACTAAGATCTAAGGCCATGAGAATATATTCGTTTAAAATGGACATACAACTGGCAAAAATAATACTTGGAAAACTGATTTCTACTTGCCCTAAGTAGAAGACAGGAAGTGGCACTGAGCAGATTTTACACATAACAATTTCATGAACATGTGCTAAAAGCAGCTCTAATGATTGAGGCAGGCAGGGCTCCTAGAAGATTTCTATTTGCCAAAAGTAGTAATACCTTCCATGTAAATAGTCTTTGTGTTCTTAAATTATAAAACCTGGCAGAGTACATTTTCTTACCTGGCCCAAAACATGATTCTGAAAAAGCCAGCCAGTATAGGCCACTTCCAAAGAATCTCCCACTTCTACAGCAGAGCCCTCTGCCACAATGAGGTCTTGAGAGATCACTGCTTCCAAGGAGGAGGTGCTGTTGCACTTGGCAATGCACACCTGCAAAACAACATTAATTGGATTTAGCTCAATAAGTACTCAATCCTTAGCTAGGCATGGTGTGCTGCATGGCTGTCATCCCAGCATTTTAGGGGGTGGAAGCAAGCAGACTGGGCTGCGTAGTGAGTTTATATACTGCCTAAATTACACAATGAGACCCTGTCTCCAAAAAAAAAGGGCTGAGGATTTAGCTCAGCAGCGTCAGTGCCTGCGTGGCAAGCATTAGGTCATAAGCTCAAATCCTGGTGCCCCTCAAAAAAAGTATCTCAATCCTTTGACCTAATATTTCAACTCTGAAAATAAAGTGTAAAGAAATGGAGGTAAGGAAATTCATATTTCTAAAATGCTCACTTAGTGTCATTTATTGCTAGACTGAAAAACAATATAAAAATAAAGGGATGATTAAATAATTAAGAAGTATTTGTTATGGACTAAATGTCTGTGTCTCTTGCAAAATTTGTACTTGAAATTCTAACCTCCAATGTGTTTAGAGTTAGGTGGAGGTTTTTTTAGGAGGTAATTAAATCATGACCTTACCTCTTTGATTTCAATAATATAAAATTTGGAGACACATACATTCAAAGCATAGTCAACAATATAATGCAGTCTTTAAAACGTTTTTTAAAAAACTGGGGACAGGGTTTTAGCTCAGCGGCATAAGTGCCTGCCTGGCAAGCACAAGGTTGTGAGTTCAATCCCTGGTTCCAAAAAAAAGGTAAAATAAGCAACATACAGAACTCTTAAAGGAGTACATTTACTCGCATATATAATGCCTTGAAAAGCAATATGTTAATAAAGACACTTAGGATACAAGTGACTTTTTGAAACGTTTTTCTAAATATCCTATAATGAATATGTGATAACATAAAAAAGTCTTTCAGAACATTATGTTTAACAGTTTCTTCAGGTTTAGTGCTACATGCCTATAATCTCAGCTTTCAGCAGGGTGAGGCAGAAAGATTCCAAGTTGCAGGCCAGCCTGGGCAACTTAAGCAAGACTTTGTCTCAAAATAAAATAAAAAAGGGGGCTGGGCTGTAGGTCAGTGGTGGAGTATTTGCCTGCTATGCAGGAGTCCTGGAGTTTAAAACCCAGTACCACATACACACACAAGTTTTAATTCCATAAGCTAAAAAGTGTTTTAAACAAGTACATTTTTTTTTAATTTTATTTAAGAGGAAAAAGAGAAAAACACAAAACAAAACAAAGTGGTGTAAGGTTACACATAATACAGAACTACAAAAAAAAACATAACAGTAAGAAATCACCTATTAATAGATTACATATTATCATCTTGGAAATAGTTGCTCACATCACAGTATCAAAGAATACAAAGTAGACATTCAAACAGAGAGACTGCAAACAGCTGTGTTCAAGATCCAAAAACATTAATATAGTCAGCTATTTAACACCCCTAAACACACTTGCTGTTATATCCGTTAGAGCTCTTTTTTTTTTTCCTCCCTCTCTTTTTTACAACAAAATTTACACATTTTGGATTTTATTACTCCTTAGTTCTTATTACTTTTTTTGGGGGGGGGAGAATAAAAGAGGATTTCTTTTTTTTTTTTTTTTTGTCTTTTTCGGTACCAGGGATCGAACTCACAACTGCCTGCTTGCAAGGCAGGCACTTATGACACTGAGCCAAATCCCCAGCCCTAAACAAGTAAATTTAATCTATTTTCCTCTTTAAAAGTCTCATTATAAAGCAATTTCAGTATTTCTATTTTCCTAAAATACAAGAGACTGAAGGGGCAAATTCAATGACTTTTATTCTTTTCACTAACAATATACAAGTTATGCATTTGCCATATATTTTCCTAAAATTAAAGAAATTTGCTCTGGGTCTGCACAGGAAAGAGTATGATGATATCACCTGTTTATTGAATTCCGCAGCAGCCTTCTCTGACTCAAACATGATGGACCAGTTTTGCCTCTGGTCATCATAAAACGTGCTGTAGTTATTGGGCTGAACCTGAAAGAAAGAAGAAATGTTGGGATAATTCAAGCACAAAACATAGTGACTAAAGCTGAGGTCTAAACTCAGAGAAGAGCTGGACTCAAGCAGAGTCAAAAAGAAAAATCAGCAAACTTTCTTCTATACCATATACCACCCCATAGTCCATACGCCCAGGTAACAGCCAAGAGACCTTTCTGAAAGATGTTCACACTGATGCCAGGACTCAGGCAGTATTAGGTTCAGAGCCACCTCCTGCAAACCTCCCACTCTTACCGTGAGCTCAAAGTTCAGATGGATCCTAGCGACAGTAACTGGCTGTTGCTGACTGATATAAAGAAGAATCCTGTACTGTACTCAATCACAGATGGGCAGAAAAAAAAAAAAAAACCAGAGTTAAAAGGCAATACAAAGTCATCAGTAAGACATAGAATTGTGTTTTACACAGCTATGAAATTTGAAAATATGCATTTTTAAAAGTTTAGGTTTCAAATTCTATCTTCCCACTATCCATTTTTCTCTTTTCTTGTTTTGGCCTTATTTTTTAGTAAGTGTAATTAGCAATGCCTTTAATTTGTCAATAATTTCATTCCTATAAAGATAACTGAGAGATAGTGACTTAAAGGAAATAACCTTAAAATTGAGGAAAATCACACAGTAAATGTACAATTCTTAAACATTCACCTCAATAAATTTTTACATATATATATGATCACATGGTCACCAAACAGACTGAAATAAGCACAGTGTTGCAGTACCCTGGAAAACCCCTTTTGTCCCTACTTTTAGTAATCCCAACTTTGAGGTAACCACTAGTCTGACTTCAATCACTAATTTTGTTACTCTTAAATTTATATAAATGAGATTTCAGAGTGTACCCTCCTTTATCTTGCTTCTCTCACTTAACAATGTCTGTAACACGAAGCCTTGTTTCATATACCAGAACACTGCTCTCTTTTGTCAGACAGTACTGTGTTACATGAATATACCAGTCTACTAATCATTCTCCCGTTGTAGATGCTCAAATTGTTTCCCTCAGAGGCTATCAGGAATAGTGTTGCTGTAACATCTTTGTGTCTTATGGGGCATATAAACATTCATTTCCTTCAACTCAAAGAATTCAAAGTTCCTTATTGTACAAATCTACTGGTAATGAATCCTCTCAGCTTTCATTTGTCTGAAAACTAATTTTGTGTTCATTTTTGAGAGGTCTTTATCTTGATACAGAATTCTAGATGTGGGGTGCAATACAGTTCAGAGGGAGAGTATATGCTTAGCATGGATAAGGCCCTGGGTTCAATCCTCAGCACAAAAAAAGGAAAAGAAAAAGAACTTAATGCACATTAAGCCATAATAAACTACTACTTCACACCTACTAGAAAGGCTAGAATACAAATTAGCAAAATGTTGGCAAGGATGTGAAGAAACCCTCATATACTACTTGTAGGGGCATTAAGCAGTATAGCCACTATGGAAAACAGTTTGTCAGGTCCTCAAAAAGCTAAAGACAGAAGTGTCATATGACTGAATACAACTCCTTGTGTTATGCTTTGCTTTACTATGCCTTACTGATACTGCATTTTCTTACAAGTTGAAAGTTTTTGGCAACTCTGCATCAAACAAGTCTACTGGCACCATTATTCCAGGATTATATACTCACTTTACATCTTGTCACATTTTGGAAATCCTTAAAATATTTCAAACTTTTTCATTATTATTTTATCTGTTATGGTGATTGATGCTCAGTGACTTTTTTTTTAACATAAAGACTAAGTCACTAAATGGCCCAGACTGGGCTCAAACTTCCAGTCTTCCTGCTTTACCCTCCCAGAGTACTGGGATTACAACAATGTGTCTCTAGCCCTGCCATCAGTGGTCTTTGATGTTAGCATTGTAATTTTTGGGAGAGCACTATAAACTGTGCCCATATAAGCTGGCCAACTTAAATGGTAAATGCTGTGCGAGTTGTAAGTACTGTACCAACCAGCGGGTCCCTATCTCTGCCTTTCCTTAACTCTATTGTAAGACACAACATTGAAATAAGATCAATTAATAACCCTGCAATGTCCATGAAGTGTTCAACTGAAGGAAGAGTTGCACATCTCATTTTAAGCCAAACACTAAAATGCTCAAGCTTAAAGAGGATGGACCAAGGCCAAGCTAGGCCTCTTAGGTCAAACAGGTAAGCTGTGAATGCAAAGCAAAAGTTCTTGAATGAACTGAAATTGCTACTCCACAGAACATGTGAATGATACTAAGTGAAACAGCTGTTGTGAAGAAAGTTTTAGCAGTTTCACTAGACCAAAACAACTATAGCACTCCCTGTATCCAAAGCCTAGTCAAGCACAATGTCCTGACCCTCTTCAATTCTATCAAAACTCTAAGCGACAAAGAAGCTGCCAAAGAAAAGTCGGATGCAAACAGAAGCTGGTTCATAAAGTTTGAGAAAAGCCATCTCCATAACATATGGGTGCACAGTGAAGCAGCAACTGTTCATGTAAAAGCTGCAAATTATCCAGGATATATAGCTAAGGTCACTGATGAACAAACAACAGATTTTTCAAAGTAGACAAAACAGCCTTATACTATATTGGAAAAAGATGCCATCTAGGACTTTCACAGCAAAAAAGAAAATCTCAAAGCCTGGTTTCAAAGCCTCAAATATGGTGGCACACACCCGTAATGCCAGCATTCTAGGAGACTGGGGCAAAAGATCATAAGTCTGACCCCAGACTGTGCAAATTTATAACTCAGTGAGACTCTGTCTTTAAAAAAAAAAAAAAAAAAACACTCAGGAGGCTGAGGCAGGAGGATCGTTGTGAGTTTGAACCAGCCTAGGCTACAAAGTGAGCTCAAGGCCAGCCTGTATTGCAACAGTGAGACCCTGTCTCAAAAAGAGAAAAAAAAAAAAAAAGTAGGGGATATGCGTCAGTGTCAAGGGCGTGGGCTCAGTCCTTAGTACTGAAGAAAACAAACAAATCTTCAAAGGTTAGGCTGACTTTCAAATTAGTGGTAACAGGGTTGGTGAATTTAAGTCCAAGCCAATGCTTGTTTCCTGTTCTGAAAGTCCCAAGACCCTTTAAGAAATATATAAAATCTACTCAATCTGGGGCTGAGGATTTAGCTCAGCGGCATAAGCGCCTGCCTCGCAAGTGTGCGGTTGTGAGTTTGATCCCTGGTACCGATAAAAAAAAAAAATCTACTCAACTTCTGTGCTATAAATGGAACAGCAAAGCCTGCGGGACAGTACATCTGCTTACAACACGTTACTGAATATTTTTAAGCCAAATGTTCAGACCTACTACTCAAGAAAAAGTCTTTTCAGGATATTATTGTGCACTTACAATGCACCCAAGAGAGGAGATGGACATATACTAAAAGATTAATGTTGTAGGGGTTAGGGATGAGTCAGTGCTAGAGTGTTTGCCTAGTATACACCACGGCCTGGGTTTGATCTCCACCACAGAAAAAAAAGTACTGTTTTCTTTTCTTTTTATATTTTGTTTTGTTTTGTTTTGTTTTGTTTTGTTTTGTTTTGTTGAGACAGGGTTTCACTATTATAGTTCAGGCTGGCCCCAAACTCAAAGCAACCCTCATGCCTCAGTCTCCAGAATGTTGGGATTACGGGCATGCACCAGCACAACCAGCTAAAACAAGCAAATTTATAGAAATAGAAAGTAAAGAGGTTATGCAGAGATGAGAAAAGGCAGCGATAGAGAGGGTTTTTGCTTAACAGTTACAGTTTCTGATTAGGATTATGAAAAAGTAGAAACAGTGACAATGGTTACTCAGTATTATGAATGCAGTTAATGCTAAAAGATTGTGCATTTAAACATAGTTAAATGGGGCCGAGCATGGTGGCAGACTCCTGTAATGCCAGCACTAGAGAAGCTGAAGTAAGAGGATCATTTCAGTTCAAGACAAGCCTGGGCTACAAAGTAGCTCAAGGCCAGCCTGAACTGTACAGTGAGACCCTGTTTCAAAAAGACAAAAAAAAAAAAAAAAAAAAAAAAGGTTAAATGACAAATTACATACATACATGGCAATTATATATATATGGTATTATATGCATATATTAAGTTCACTTTCAACATCCATGGGTTCTACATCTATTGATTCAACAAATCAAATTGAAAATATTTGGGGAAAAAATTGTGTCTTGTACTCTAGGAGACTGAGGCAAGTGTAAGCCCAGTCTGGACAACTTAGCAACTCAGATAGATACTGCCTCAACATTTTAAAAAGTTCTAAGGGCTGTGATATAGCTCAACATAAAGGTTCTGGGTTTAATCCCCAATATATATCACCACTGCAAAAAAAGTGCCTACACTGAACACACACAGATTATTTTTCTTAGCATATTACCTAATATAACAAGTGTTTACGAAGTATTTTCATTTTTAGGCATTGTAAGTATAGATGATTTTTTAAAGTACATGGGAGGATATGTACAAATTCCTTATGGTAGTCATCCAGTTTTATACCT
The DNA here is from genome assembly GCF_034190915.1 of Cavia porcellus. Classification (NCBI taxonomy): domain Eukaryota; kingdom Metazoa; phylum Chordata; class Mammalia; order Rodentia; family Caviidae; genus Cavia; species Cavia porcellus. Next base: position 174,638,752 of record NW_026947484.1, on the reverse strand, counting down.
ACAGGGGGCCCTGAAACCATTCCCTTACAGACACAAAGGGATAACTGTGTTTGTGTACCCACACATGTATGTGGGTGTATGTGTGCACAAACGTACCACACCAAAATTCAACAAATACAAAAATCAAACACAAGGGGCTGGGGATTTAGCTCAGCGGCATAAGCGCCTGCCCTGCAAGCAGGCAGTCGTGAGTTCGATCCCTGATACCGATAAAAAGGAAAAAGACAAAAAAAAAAAAAATCAAACACAGTTCACTCTTTGAGGTAGGGGAACTGTGAGGATTTATGTGATGTTCCACCACAAAGGATTTTCCTTTTCTTAAATTAGGGAGGGTTGAACACTTCAATCTAGTTAAGATTGATGCTCAAGTATGACCTTCCCCAGCTTTTGACTAAGAGAAGGTCTCTAACTCCTTGGATCTAGAACCTCTACCTATCAGAGATTTTGACCAGAGCCCTTCTGCCCCACGAAGTTCAAATTGTAGGGAACATACTGAGAGGAAGACTTCTTGTTGCATCTCCTACACACCACAAAATGGCAGAAGTTTCTCTCTACATTTCTGGCACAGTCCCTGGACTTCCTCACCATCCTAGAACTCAGCAAATATCCCATGGGGAGAAAGCTAGTCTTGAGTTTGGCGCTCCTCTGTTCTGCTAATTTCTCTTTTCTCCAGTAATCACTCTGCATGGCCATACCAGCTGCCTAGGCTACAGCTAAAATCAGCAAAACACTGAAGGCAAAGAAACAGTTATCTCATTAGTTCTTTCTTCGCTGAAATGTTAGCTCATTTAGTCTTCTTCAATTCCACATCTCTCCAATGAATTCTGAAGTACAACTTTTGTTATTTTTCTCTTTCATGATCACTGCATCACTATATAACCACTATCTCCCATGTAATAGCAAAATATGGTAAAGTCCCAATACTAAATTTTAGAAATCCAAATAGTAATCCCTAATGAAATAATAAATGTAGGTAATCATTATCAATGGTTACTAATGCAATGCAATGCGAGACAACCAGACATCATTTGTCTCCTGAAAGAAGGAAAGATTTAAGGGCTATTGCAATCAACTGCAATGTATGACCGTATTAAGATCCTGATTCAAAAAAATTATTTAAAAGACAGATTGGGGTGGGTATTCTGAATACTAACTAACCTGGAGCACAATTCGAAGTGAGATACCACCACAAAGAAATCAGTCTCAGGTTTTTAGCCACATCTACTTTTTGACCCAAATCAATAATATGCTATGATCAACTGTCCAATGTTATTTTCAAAATTTCAAAGGATAAACAATGGTCATTAACACGAGCATAAAAACATAGTGGTTTAAGCAACACAAAACGAATGTCCATTACCTATCCAACAAAAGTATACTCTTGATAAATGATTTACTCTAAATCTCTCCAAATTCTTAAAACTAGGACCATATCCCCAAAGAGATGTGTAAAGTTTTTGAGTGGTGAGCTTTAAAATCCACAACAGTAGGCAAACTGTAATAATTTATTATACCCTAATATTATACATTCATGTGCAATACCAACAATCATTTTAATCCTCTGACATACAAGACACTGGGCAAGCCCAGATTAAAATCTAGCTCAGTGGTATTACTTGGAACATCTTAATAGACATGAAATACAGGGTATTCTCACCTCTCTGGCTATGTGATTCCCCAGGACTGCAGCACCAAATTTTCCCTGCTTTACATATTGACCATTTGTGCTATTAAAGCAAGAAAAACAATAAGCATTAATATTCCTCTAAATTATATAGAACCAACTTTCTTTAGTGGCATATAGAAATGAGGGATCTACTCGTCCAGCCTCTAGAAAGGGAAAGAAGCAAGAAGTTTACAACTTAAAACTCTTACACAACGTTTTTACTCTTTATATACCTATTATTTATGTTATTCCAGTGGAATGGCTTTCTTTGTGAATTTAAAAAGTCAATTATTGGGCTGGGGATTTAGGTCAGTGGTGGAAGCGTCTGCCTGGCAAGCTCAAGGTCATAAATTCAATCCCCAGCACCCCCCCAAAAAAGTCAATTATTGAAGCTACAAGTGCTTAAAGAAAGTAGACAAGACAATGGCTCTGCAAGTTTTATGTGAAAAGATCTCCACCTGAAAGGTTAAAAGTGTTACTGTAACATGTACCAACTCCATATGATGGATATAAACATTACTTACTGCATGCAAACATACCATAAAAAAGGAAAAGATGGGTGGACAGGGAAGAGAAAGGGAAAGGGTACGAAAAAAAAATTAAGATGTGCCATGTACATGTACCAAGTTCCCTCAAGGAATGTAAAGGATATGTACTATAGACATGCACGATGAACTAAAATTTTTAAAATATATTAAAAAATGATACAATGCTTTGTCTGTGGAAGGGCTAAGTAACACGTTTGCAATGAATAGAGGCTTTCTGAGGAGACAGGAGCTTAACCATTCTCCCCATGCCTCCCCTCCACCAAATTCTGGAGTGCTTTCCTTTTCAGCTACTTACTATCGATAAGCATAGACTGCTGTTGCAACCAGCACTGTGGAAGTACCTGTGGTGTTTGGTGCTGGTTTGGGAGTTGCCTGATTTCCTGAAAATGAAGAAGAAAACAAAGTAATCATTCATTTCTTGCTTGAAATAGATTTTAACCACTAACCTAGCTTCAAATTCTTCTTTATACCTTATACTTAGATTACAAAGCTTTCATGGCCATATCCTCATTTGATTCATGAAACAGTCCTATAACCTCATGGGGTGAGGAAACAGGCCCTACACACTCAAATGCCTTATAACAACAGTAGCAAAGTCTAGGACTAGAACTCATGAATCCAGCTCCCAAGCTACCTACCACAAGTCTTTGGGCTGGACAAGACACACAAAGCAAGGTCTTATCCATGTATATTCTTTCCTCCTTTCAATATTTTGATAGCTATGACATATAAAAATAAACTTTTTTCTCTTTATATTACTTCTGGGGCAGGAAATTCAGGATGAAATTCAAAAGATACCTAGTACTTAACTTCATGGGTGCTACAGAATAACACTATTTTAAAATAGTATATTAACAGGAAATTGCAGGATGGGGATATGCTGAGTGGTAGAGCAAGTGCTCAGTATGTATAAAGCCTTGGGTTCAGTCCCTACGACCAAAAAAGAGTAATTGCTTATTTATATTCACTAAGAAAATATGCCGTCATAATAGCAAGGTAATAGTCACATAAAAATCAACAACTTTTTTTTTTTTAAACAGGATCTCACTGTGTAGTTCAGGCTGGCCTGGACCCGGGCTGCAGGGATAACCCTCTTTTCCTCGAACTCATGGCAATCCTCCTGCCTCAGCCTCCCAAGTGCTGGGATTACAGACATGTGCCACTATACCCAGCAACAACTGATTTTCAAAATACTCTTGTTTTCTTTCTTTTTGTATTGATTTTATTTTTTACCTCAGAGGATAAGTACATTGTAGAAAACACAGGAAAGATAGAAAAGTATAAAAGCCTACCAATTAAAAATGAACAATGCTAACAATTTAATGTTTATTCATAGTACTCTATACACATAAACTCTGCAGCTTCTTTTTTTTAAAGAAAATTAACTCTTTTCTTCACTTAATACATTCATTGCTCTACACTCTTCAAAACAAAACAAATTAGTCCTTATGCTTTTCAGAGCCCACATGAAATACTGTAACTATACCAGAATTTACTCAACTTGCTATTATTTGAAATTTCTTTAGGCTGTTTTTATTTTTCTCTTATATCCAGAATGCTATAGTGAACATACTGTACTTAAAACACATCTTTTGTATGTACTTCTGGTTACTCTGTGGGATAAATTCCTAAAAATGGGATTATGCAGTGAAGGAGTGCTTTAAAAAATTAAGATTTTGTTACATTCTGCCCAAATGTTCTTCAGAAATGCAACACCAAAGCTAGGTGCCTTGGCTCACACTTGTAATCTCTGCTACTCAGGAGGCAGAAGACAGAAGGACTACAAGCACAAGGCAAGCATGGACAGCACACAGAGACCTTGCCTCAGGGAACAAAAACAAGAGAACACCAGTTAACATCTCTACCTTCTGCCAGTGTAACAAGGCACCTGTTTTGTTACCAGTGTCAGGGGGGTCAGTGGAAAAAGGAGAGCAATATCTCTGGTGCCTCTATTTGCATTTATTGATGACAAGAAGTAGAAATTTTAACATTTTTATAGCTCTTTAAAAAAATGAATTGTCTCATGATGTACTAAGCTAAAATCAAAAAGGATTAAAGATCTTAGTATTAAAAAGAGAAACATGAAATCTGCTGGAAGATAAGAGTAGATAAAACTCTTGAAGACATTAGTTGTAGGCAAAGACGTTATGAATAAAACCCAGAGTGCACAGAACTTATGCAAAGAATCAACAAAGGGTGAAAGTCTTTGTTTATTTGTTTGTTTTGGCACGGGATCGAACTTACCACCTTGCACTTGTCACCCATTATACTAAAGAATCAACAAATGGGAAGAAAAACTACCAACAGAGTGAAAAGACAATCCACTATGTGGGAGAAAATGTTTGCCAGCTGTTCCTCAGACAAAGGATTATTATTGAGAACATATAAAAAACTCAAAAAATCAGTCCTTCCAGATTTAAAAAACCCAAAAATGGACATCTGAAACGAACATATACTTCTCAGATGAAGAAGTACAGCAAATAAATACGTGAAAAAAGTATTCAACAGCACTGGTCATTGGAGAGATGCAAATTAAAACATTACTGAAATTTCACCTCACCCCAGAAAAGCTGACTGCTATCAAGAAATCAACCAATAACAATGAAAGAGACTATGAAAAGTGGATTGATCAAGTTATTTCCTTGAGTTAGGTCTAACGTTTCTTTTTCTCCATACCCATGAACTCAACCACTTTAAACTACGTCGGAAGCATACTAATGATAAGATGCACCAAAGGAAATGAAAAAGCATCATCTATTAGAAATATAGCCACAGATTTCTGTTACTGGTGAATAACACAGCAAAACGGCCCAAAGTTACATGTAAGATATAAAGCAGGGGTCAGCAATTATTTGCTGTTAGATCAAAGAGTAGATATTTCAAGGTTTATGGGCTGTGGTATAAAATAAAATATATTTATGCTTTGTCCCTGATTCCTACCACAGAGTTCCCAAATCTCTTACAATTTTCTAGGAGCAAAGATGACAGGGGCTTGCTCCAAGTTCTTAAAATTCTCAGAATTTCCTGAGTAATAACTCTTTTGTGTGTGTGTGCATGTCCGTGTGCATGTGTGTATATGTGTGTGTGTGTGTGTGTGTGTTTCAAAGCACAACTCTTGGATCACACTGGAGTTGATGCTGTTAAGTAAATTTTATAGTAAGTAAATTTTATAGAAGCCACTGGTTTGGACTGGTTTGGACTCTCTAGGCCAAACAGACCAAACCAAAACAGTCATTTATGCTAAAGTTCCCTATCACCAAGATAAGACTGAGTTGTTTATCTGACCTTCTTAAAAAATCATGAGACAAGAATGACCAAATATCTAAACAAACCAGTTTGGCCAGCATAACAAGGAAGTTCTCTCTTTTACAAAAAAAAATCAACTTTTAAATGATCAATCCACTTTTCATTGTTTCTGTTTTCTTAGTCTTTTTCTCCCTATAAAACTAATCTCCTACTCATCAGAATATTCCATTTTATAGAACAAGGCACTGCCCAATTCCACAATGGCAAATAAAAGCTAGTTAAGAATGATCTTAAAGCTAAATTTGTTGTAATTTTGTCTTTTTTCTAATAAAACTTTTACAATTTTTATTTTACATATAAAGAGTTAGCATAGCCTCTTTCATTGAGTGGATATTGTGGATAATCCATAGAAAGAAGATCACTTAGTCCAAACCAACGAAGCTGATATCCTTTGTCCGCTGATGGAAACACTAGTGGCACATGATCAGGCCGTATTTCTGAATCAGACCATGTAAGATTGAGCAGATATGGCAAGAGCAAGAGCCCTAGACAAATTTCCTAGGGTGGCTTCAGTAGAGCTGCTTATGACCCATGATGCTTCCACAGGTCCAAGGAGGCAAAAGGTTTATTTTGGTTGTTTTTGTTTTTGAGACAGGGTCTTATTTTGCAGTTCAAACTGGCTTTGAACTCACTATGTAGCCCAGGCTGGTTTCACACCCCAGCCTCAGCCTCTAGAGGACTGGGGATTACTGGCGTGTGCCGCAACACCCAGCACTGTAATTTTGCCTTTTGACAATGCTATTGAAGCGACTCACAATGTTGCCCCAAAACAGTCTCAAAGCAGTCACTAAAAAGAGTGATTAGACAATTAGTGGGTCATAACTTTTAGCTTCATTTACCCACCTCCAGGAAACGGGGATGTAGAGGTATTGAAGATCGAGCTCTATAAAAAACTCTTAGACAACAAGATTTGATGAATACAGTGTACCCAGAGAGAGCACAAAAGCTCTGTGCTACCTGTACTCCCCAAACCTTGCCCTATTCATTTCTTCATCTATATCTTTATAATACCCTTTAGAATAAACTAACAAACTTAAGAAAATGTTTCCCTGAGTTCTATGAAAGTGTCCAATGAATTAACTGAACCCAAGAAATGAGTATCATGGGAATTCTGGTTTGTAGCTGATGAGTAAAAGTACTCATTTCTCAAGAGGGGACACTCTTATGGAACCAAGTCCTTGTCCAGGGGATCTGACCATACTTCCAGGTAAATAACTTCAGTGTGAAATGAATTATAGCATACACAGTTGGCATCAGCTGTAGAATTCTTCAGTGGAAGCGAGCACCCAAACACATAACTAGGGTCAGCAAAATGTCTTGTCAGTGAATAAAAACTATGTGGCAAGGGGTGTAGTCTGTTTTTTGCTCTTGTGGAAGATTAAAAGCTTAATATCAGTCAGGATAGGTTAAAATTTCGATTGTTTTTTACTACCTTGACCTTGATCAAGCACTAAATCATTTTAAGCCTCTGAAATCTGGTCATGTCACCTACTTCACAGAACTGCTGGGAGAACAAAGTAAGAAAACTCATGTAAAGCTCTTGAAGCTAGACATATAACAAGTATTTTAGAAATATTTCTAAATATTTCTTTTTCTCCTTTTACTCAGCAGATGTTCATTCAATAAATGTTTCCTGTCCCTTACTACAATGCTTGTCACTATCTAACTGGGTAAATTCAGCACACAGCTAACTCATCCAAATGAAAATTAATTCTTCCTTCTCATCAAAACTTTGAATAGCATCTATGAACAGTGTCTTGGGGAGAGTCTTGAAGACTGCCACATGGGCAGAAGAGTTTCCCTGCAGCTTTCTCTAACAATTGCCAATTCTATACTGCTGAAACTCAGGATCCCAAAGCTCAGAGAGCACCAACCACTAGTGGTGTGCTTAGCCAGACTGAAGAAAGGTGTATGACTTGGCCGGTCATTTTGGAAGGCTGTTTACCATGCCAACTAACCTGGGAAGGCATAATTCTAAATCCTCTTAACTTACCTGTTGCTGTTGTTCCCTGGCTTTTCTTAGGCTGTTTTGGGGCTGTGTACTGGAAGAATTCATTTCCATGGCCAGCAGCTGCCTGATCCAGTCCAAAAAGAGAGGCCAATCTGGCACTGTTAGTAGAAAGTGAAAATAAAATTTCATCTAACATATGCCAAACCTGGAATCATTATAAAAGCTACTCACTTTCAACCTTGAAAAAATACCTCTTTGACTGTATACCCCACCATTTAATATTGGAGTTACCAACTAACCGTCTCTGAAATAAAGATTGTTTTTGTGATCTGAAATCATTCAACTGATCCTACCCATCTATAGGACCATGGTTGAGATGTTGGTCCCCCAAACCCCAGATCTTAGTCTCTCCACCTATAAAGCAAAATGATTAGTTCAGATGCTCTTTACAGTTTACTTGAACTATAAATCCTTGTTCTTAGAAAATCATAGTTTCCTGTCACCCCTAATGATTACTCCCTAAGCAGCTTAATTTACTAGACTGCAATGCAACTATATTACAAACCTACTATTCAAATATGATCCCTTCTATCATTTTATCCAACTTGCAGGACCTTCTTTTATCATCTCTTTTAAAGAACCATGTGCCTCCAAATATACTATAACTGGGGTGTAGATATGGCAGAATGGGAGTGTACTTGCCTAGAATGCACAAAGTTCTGGGGTCCATTCCCAGAATTGCAAAAGAAAAGAAAAGAGGGTATCCATGTGTGATAGCACACACCTATAATTCCAGCTTCTCAGGGAGCCTGAAGTAGCATCTCAAATGCAAGACTGGCATAGGCAATATAGCAAGACCCAGTATCAAAAACAAAAATATATTCTACTAAAACTGGTTTTGCTTAGGCCACCAACAACCTAATTGTTACCAAACTCAGTTTACCAGTCATTTTCTTATTTGACCTTATGCTACCCTTTCACACTATCAACTAACTTACTCGTCTTCAAACAAACTCTTGCTTTGACTTCTTTGGGGATGTGCCTCTTCCCATAGTTCTAAATAAGACATTTTATAAAGCTAATTGGATTCCTCTCTTATTTTCTTCCCATCCTTCTGGCTTTACTTCTTTCAGGTCTTCTTTGTATGTCCAGTCTTTAAATGTCCATCTCCTCAAGGTTTCACATTCCCTTGGCAATTTCATTTGTCTTGATAAATCTGTCTTCCCTGACCCAGAACTTGGTCCCCAATACTAGACAACACATACATACCACATGTCCAAACTAAAACACACATTCTCCAACAATGAGTGAAGTATGATTTATTAAGGAAGCTCATTAGATACCCAGTGACTGAGAGTTTTAGTGAGAGTAGGTCACATAGAAGACACCTTTTGCCAAGCACGAACCAAAATTCTTGATTCCAAGAACAAGGACTTGTTCATTATAAACTATATTAAGCAGAGTGTGCCATTTAAGGAGAGGTTTATACCAGTGTGGGGAAGTGTTCACCAATAAATTCCCAGACTCCAGTGAAATGCCAATCTTGTAAGTAGGGTTTTCTAAGGATGGCAGGCTCAGGCTTGATGTTAACTTTTACCTGCAAATATTGCCAATCAAAGCTGAAATCTGAGCACCCCCCCTATCTCCAAGTCTGTTTAATTTTATTTTATAAATATTTCTCAAACCCATTCACTGCTCCCCATCCTCACTACTACTTCCCTAGTTCAGATCACCATCATATACACCTAACTTTATTACAAAAAACCTCTGGATTCATCTCACTGCCTTGTTCTTCCCTGCTTCTTATTCATTTCCCCAGCGCACCAACAGCAATCTTTCTAAAAACCAAATTTGACCAACTCTCTCTCCTCTTTAAAACAATGAGGTATCAACACTACCAAGACAAAAATCCAAATTGCACAAAATAACTTTACAAGGCCTTTCCAAACTTACCTCTGTGTTTCCCCACCTTCGTATGTAGCCATTTGCAATCTCAATCTCCAACTGTGTGTACCAGCTACCCTAAGGAACTTTTCTCATTTAAAGCAAGACTTTTTTCCTCAGCCTTGGATGTGCTATTCCCTCTGCTTGTGGCATTCCTGTTCTTCCCCTTCCTGGGAATCTACCTTTAATCTAAATTAAGCACTCCAAGGCTCATTGTATTTCACTCAAGAAATATGCATCAGGTACTACAGTACAGACTGGGTATACATTGGTGGCAAAATTATATTCTGTTTTCAAGCTTACAGTCTCATGGGGAAATCAGACATTAATATATATTTGTAAATTGTAATATAAGATATAAAACAGCATGGTGGTTAGGTCAATCGTGCCAACTTGATTGGCTTGAGCTGCCACAGGGATTATTAAAGCACTCTGGGTGTGTCTAAGTGGGTCACGGAGGCATGACTTGGGTAGTTTATCTGGTGCCTAGCCCCTTCCTCTCTGATACTATTCTCCTGCTTTGCTGCCTGGCTGTAATGAACTAAGCAACATTTCTCTGCTATACCCTTCCATCATGATTTTTCTGTCTTGGAGCCAGCTAACCAAGGACTTAATTCCCTGAAACCATGTTCAAATTAGATGTCTCTGGCTGGGGTTTAGTTCCGCAGAGGAAGTGCCTGCTTGGCAAACATGAGGTCATGAGTTCAGACCCCAGTACAAAAAAAAAAAAAAAAAAATTAAATGTCTTTTTAAATTGTGAGTGTTGGGAACCATGTTTCAGTGATAAGAAATCAGACAAATACACAAGGGAAGTTTTTGTACAGAAATTAATAGAAGTTATTTCATCAATCATTATGTAACATGATGACTAATTATTCATTATAATCACCAAATGACTGCACATTTTGCCCAGAGTTTAGTATATAACATGGTTAATAAATACTACGGTTCGAATATGTTCCCCTTAAAGAGTGTGTGGGAATCTTAATACACAACAGAATACTGTTAGTATATGGGACCTAAGTCAAGATGTTTAGGTCATGAGGACTCTGCTCCAGTCCTAATAAATTCATCAAAACTGAATTATTATAAAAAGAGCTTTAGGCTGTGAGTTTGCAGGAAAAAGGCTCTCACAGATACTGGCACCATGATACTGGAAGACTTTCCACCCTCCAAAAGGGTAAGAAATAAATTTATTTATATGTTATCCATATATTTTGTTATAGCAACACAAAATGGATTAAAGGATAAAGGAACTTTAATCTAATTCATCTTCTCTTCTCCAAAAAACATTCTTAGCCTAGGGGATGTAAACACTGCATTTTCCCAACTCTTTTAGGCTTTTTAAAAATAACTTTAACATACACATAAATACATACTAGCATTTTTCAAAACAAATTCATTGTGATTTGAAAATATTACCTTGTTTTCAGAAATAATCTATTGTAAATTTCCTGTAAGTGGGTCCAGAATAGCTAAATTCAGGGGCTGGGAATTTATTTAGCTCAGCAGCATAAGTGCCTGCCTGGCAAGCGTGAGGTCATGAGTTCAATCCCCCACATCAAAAAAAAAACAGAATAGTTAATTTAAAGACTAATAGGGTTAAATGAGATTGCAAGTATATTATTTGAGGAAAAGCAGAGTTCACTTAAGTAAAATATCAACATATGCTAAATAATTTAGAAGAAACCACTTGTTCCTTTTAGCCAGGGCAATCTGAATAGATTTTCTAAAATAGTAAGATTCTAGGACAGTATCTTGGGCAGTATCTTTAATGTAATAAAAATTTACACACTTAGAACCTATTTAAAATATAATTAGCAGGGATATAGATCTTTCTCAAACAGGAAGGGGATCAAAGATGGAGGGAGGAGAGACAAAGAGGAGACAAAGAAAATAAAGAAAGAAGATATGTTCTGTACACATACCAAGAGGAATGTTCATTATATACCCAACAAGTACTAATACAAAATAAAAATTGAAAAGCAATATATAATTGCTTCTGTGCAAATAAGTGATATAAAAAAATTTTCAGTAAACTATGGATATTGGGTTTGTGTAATGGTTGATATATTGTAGAAATTTGAAAAGTTTACAAACTTAACTGAGAACCCTGGCAGTGGATCAGGGTCCTCACTTTGTAAACATCCTCATCCTGGGCAAGAGGGCAGGGAAACAGTGTGAGTGTTACACTTGCCTAGAGGGTAGTAGCCTGCTTATAATATAAGAGAGGAAAAGGCTTGCTCTGCTCCCTTTTTGCTCAACTTTTGTTGTCTTCTGCCACCGTGAAGTGCTGCCCCTCTACAAATTGATACATCTACAAACTGTGAGTTAAATAAACCTTTGCTTCCTTAATTTTGGGTGCCGAGTATTTTGTCTCAGCAATGAAAAAAACGTAACCAAGACAGAATTTGGTGCCAGAGAAGTGAGGTCACTGCTGGGACTATACTGGGCTATGCGGTTCAAGAGCCTTTGGGAATGGCTTGTGTGAGGAGTTTGGAAAGGTTCAGAGATATCACCTGGACGAGTAGAGCTGGAACCTCTGAGGCTGCTCTGTATGGTAGATTCTGGTCAGTTCAAAAGACTAGAAAACCAGTGAAGACTAGGCTCAGGAGGTTTTTGTGCAAAGGGCAGAAGACAGTATCTTGGGCAGTATCTTTAATGTAATAAAAATTTACACACTTAGAACCTATTTAAAATATAATTAGCAGGGATATAGATCTTTCTCAAACAGGAAGGGGATCAAAGATGGAGGGAGGAGAGACAAAGAGGAGACAAAGAAAACTGGCTGCTGGCTGCTGAACTCCAGAAGATATATATACGTTATGGCTGGGAAGAAAGTTTGTCTGTATTTTGCTCATGTGTAGGGACTTTGTCTGAGACTAACATTAAGGGCAGTGATTAGCTAATCTAGCAGAAGAAATGGCAGTCAAATGTTGAAATATGACATGGCTATTGTTGAGTGCTTTTAGCCAGATTTGTGTTGCTAATCAAGACCAAAGAGTCCAGCAGGATGATTTAAAACATTGTGAATTTGGTTAGAAAACAAGCTCTGATAAAGCTGTAGACTACAAAGGTACAGCTGAGGAAATCACTATTGCTGAGAAGGAACAGGAGAATAGCAAAGATGGATTGAAGGCATCACAAAGCAGCAACTCTCCACCCTTTGCAGCCTCAGAACTGCAAAAGTGAAAGTTTGCTTAGAAGAGAAAACCACAGAGCACCTGTTCCAGAATAGCAGGGGCTGCACCATGTTCCAGAATGGCAGCATCATAAAAATTCGTTCCTCAGACTTGGATTCCAAGTGCCTAGCAATCCAGACACTTAACTCTTACAGCCAAGAGAGAGAGAAGCCTGGCTACTGCTCTAGCTGGCAGCAGACCATAGCATCATCCATGTGACACTGCTTTTAGGAGGATGCAGAAAGCAAGAGTTGAGGAGTTAAAAAGATTTCCACCTCAATTTCAGAGAAAAGCAAGCAGTGTATCCCTGACAGGGCAGTGTGGGAAGCTGTGAGTGAAGCCAAAGATGCAGGGGAACTCAGGAATCTGAAGAAGCCAGGAATATGGCTTGGCTAAGGAAAGCTGCAAGGAGGGAGCAAAGCCAGTCCAAGAGAGAAGCCATGGGAGTTCTGACCACTGAAAGTGCCATGAGGTGGAACCTTGCAAGCTCTCTGGAGCTTACAATGTGCCACAGATTGCTTCACACACTAGACATGATAGGGCTTAATGTTTACCCTGCTGGATTTTGGTTTTGCATGGCTCCCAATCCCTTGTATTCCCACTTACAACTTTTGGAATGAAAATATTTATCTTGTGCTATTGAATATTGGAAGTGGTTTTTGTTTTGTTTTGTTTTTTCATTTATATCAGGGTGTGCAATGAAGAGTTTGCATTATATTTTGAATGAGATTTGGGTGTTTGACTTTTCAGCAATGTTGAAAACTGTTAGAATTTTGTCACTTCTTAGAGATAGACTAAATGCCTTTTGCATGAAGGGATGTGCAGGAATCTTCAGGGGACCAGGGGCAGAATGTTATGGTTCTAATACAATGTTAATAAACTTACTACTAGTTCTTAAGGATTGTTAAATTTGTGTTATAATTTTCAAGTTGTAAAATGATAAGAATAAGCATGTCTTTGTACCTGGAAACCAGTTTAAGGAAATGTTTCTGGTTGCCAACTTCACAAGGAGTGGATTGTAATGGACTCAGCATGGAGAGAAAAGTAACTAAGACAGTTTGCTATTTTAATGTTGCAACCATGTTCTGTTGAAATCAAAGATGATATCACAAAATGGTAAGATATTCCTTGTTTAACTTTTGGAAGAACCAACAGTTAAAATAGCCATACTCCCAAACTTATTAATATTTTAGTGCAACCCCAATCAAAATGCGATTAGCATACCTTACAGAATAGAGAAAACAATTCTAAAATTCATTTGGAACCAGAAAACATCTAGTGTAGAAACTATTTTAATGCAGAGAAAATTTTAAAACTTTGTATTTCTAATGCTAAGCATATTTCTAACACTGTTCAAGGATGAGACTAGGAGACATAGCCTGTTACTATAGTTAGAAAGCTACAAACTTAAGGAAGGCGCTTTGACACTCCTGATGCCAACTGCAAGATAAATTTAGCAAGGAAGAAATGTTTCACTTACTTCCAAGTCCCAGAGAGTTATTACTTCAAGGACACTCTGCGTGGTTTCAGACAATGACAGATTCTTTTTCTGTGTTATACAATAGTAACTTCATTTAGTTTGCTGTTTCTGTAAGAGTGAATTCTGCCTAGCAATTAGTGATAAAGACATGTGTACCCAACCATAGGATATTATGTTAATCTGTTTTTGAACTTCCTTTTGGAAACACATCTAAATGATTGGTAACCTTAAGTTGGGGCTGAAGATTCAGAACTGAGATTCTCATCAGCCTGCTAGCATAATAAAACTGCCTTCTAAAGTCCTCCTGGTGCCATGTCTCCAATTGGTCTGGTTCTGAATTCCACATCACTAAATAGCAAAAACAATTATTGACCACAAAGGCAAGGCAGGGGCATCACAATTCTAGTGTGATAAAAAAAAAAAAAAAAAAACACAGCATGGTACCAGTAAAAAAAAACAGAACTGAGGATCAATGGAACAGATTAGAAAATGCGGAAACAACTCCAAACACAACCAGCCACCTTTATCTTTGACAAAGGGGCCAAACACCTTCCCTGAAAGACAGCCTCTTTAATAAATGGTGCTGGAAAAACAGGCTTTCTATCTGCCAAAGACTAAAACTAGAGCCATCTCTCTCACCATGCAGGAAACTAAAATAAAAATGAATCAAAGATCTAAAAATTAAAACAGAAACAATAAACATGCTAGAAGAGAGAATAGGTAGAACTCTTGAAGATCTAAGTGTAGAGAAATATTTCATGAACAAAACCCTGATCGCACAAAAAATACTACAAAGAATAACTGAGATCTCATCCTATTAAAAAGTTTTTGCATAGCAAAAAAAAAAAAAAAAAATCACCAACAAAGTGAAGAGACAACCCACAGAGCGGGAAAAATTTTACCCAATTATCTCTCAGACAAACTATCTAGAGCACATAAAAAATTAAAAAATAGTCCAGTCCCCCAAATTTAAAAACCCAATCCAAAAGTGGCTATCTGAGATGAATATATACTTCTCAGTATCACTGGTCATTTGAGAGATACAAATTAAAACACCAAGATTCTATCTCACTTCAGAAAGAATGGCTATTATCAAAAAATCAACCAATAACAAATACTGGAGGGGCTGTGGGGAACAAGGAATCCTTCTCCATCGCGGTAGGAGTGTAGACTGGTACAACCACTGTAAAAATCAATGTGGAGATTTGTCAAAAAACTAAGATTATAGGTCCTATTTAGTTTATTTGGGAATACATAGCTATACCCCTTCTGGGTATCTTCTTGAATTAAAAGCATCATAACACAGCAATATAAGAGTACCCATGTTTACAGCAGCACAGTTTGTAATAGCTAAATCTTGGAAACAACCCAAATGCCCATCAACCAAGGAATCAACAAAAGTATGTGCTTTTTATATATATAAAATAGAGTACTACCCAGCCAAAAAGGGTAAACGAGACATTTCTAGGTAAATGGATGAATCTTGAGAGCATGCTCTTAAGTGAAATAAACTGAACACATATGTAACTATTGCATTGTATCCCTGGTGTGAGAAACTGAAAAAGTAAATAAAGACCAAAATGTACAATAGATACTGTGAAATAGGAAAGAATTGTTCAAAAGGAAAGAGGAACTAGGGAGGGCAGAGGGGGAAAAGAAGGAAGCCAAAAGGAAAAAAGTGATAAAAGAAGGATAAAATGGAAACAAAGCTTTGTAAATAAGGGGAGACAGGTTGAAGAGAGGAAGAGGATTGGGGGAAAAAGGAATCCAGATATATCATATACAGATACACTTCACTATAATGAATATAATTAGTACGTATATCTAAATTGTATCAATAAACTTAATTTTTAAAAAAAGTACGTTCTTTTAGGGGCTGGAGATTTAGCTCAGCGGCATAAGTGCCTGCCTTGCAAGCAGGCAATCGTGAGTTCGATCCCCGGTACCGATAAAAAGAAAAATGACAAAAAAAAAAAAAAAAGTACGTTCTTTTTCAAAGTAAAGTCTAAAGTGTCACTGATAAACTGTTTCCACAGATGTCCTAAAAGCCACTTAAGTAATCATCGTAAAATCAATTCAAAGCTAGGTCAATCTAATTATCTTTTGGATTAATTCCATTTCTTGTTCAGATTTAAAAATGAATGCTATACACTCGTAGTAGTGTAAGTTTTTGTGAATTACTAAATTTTTCCATTTCTAAGGTGCTCTCAAATGCACGTAATCTTCCTATGTTGGCAAGAAGGAGTTTGCTAAGTCTAGATTTGAACATTTCTGTTAATAATTCATAGGAAGCTGGGTGTGGTGATGCTCACCTGTAATCATAGCACCCAGAAGACTGAGGCAGGAGGATCGAGTTCAGTTCCAGGCCTGCCCGGG
Source organism: Cavia porcellus (assembly GCF_034190915.1). Lineage (NCBI taxonomy): Eukaryota > Metazoa > Chordata > Mammalia > Rodentia > Caviidae > Cavia > Cavia porcellus. The sequence continues at coordinate 174,622,299 of NW_026947484.1, read as the reverse complement.
CTACATAGTGAGTTTGTGAGTTCAAGGCCACCCTGAACCACACAGCAAGACTCTATCTCCAAAAAAAACCAAAAAAAAAAAAAAAAGAATAAATAAATAAAATTAATGTGTAAAGTCATCATGGCATTAGTCATATTTTAAAAATAAATGTTAGTTAATGAATTTATTTACCAAGGTCTTTACCTTACCTCACTTTCATATTTTTTTCTCATCAAGAACATGCATTTATGCTATATTGATGTATTTTAATAACTACATATTTTTGTTGGTAAAGAACTTCTTTTATGAACCATGGCATCAGCATCTACTTGTATAATGACAATAATGTCAAATGGACAGATTTGTTGGAATCTTCTTGATGACTTTAACTCCAAGCTCTCTCAGTTACTTTAAAGCTGTGCAGTCTTGAGCAACTTACCTCTCTGAGCTGTTCTTATTTGTAAGGTGAGTAAAACAATTAAAACTACTACCTCACACAGAAGCAAGGAGTAAATATGATCATATATTTTTCCCTCAGTACAGTGCCTGTTGATAAATACATACTATTTTATATGCTTTGAAAACACATCCAAATGCCTACTCAACTTAGATACTCCTATAAAGGAGAGAGAATGCTTGATCAATGCACGAATTATAAACTGATACTAACATAAACACAAAACTATCAAACTGGAAAAGATCTCAAAGACAAATATCATTATTTAAGAGATTAGGCTATGGAGGGATAAGAATGGGAAGTGAGGGCTAGGGATATAGCTTAGCCGTACAGCTCCTGTCTGGCAAGTGTGAGGTCATGAGTTTGACTCCCAGTACCAAAAAAAAAAAAAAGAAGAATGGGAATGGGAAGTGACTTGTCCAAAGTCACACTCCTAACAGGGAGAAGAATCAATAGAAGAATGCAGACTCTTCCATATCTTTTATAGAATATACAGTGCCTTTTGCTGATCAGTTAGTTCTGTGGTTATCTTTTTTACAAGTTTATACTTTATCATCACTATGATAATCAGATTTCCCTACACATATGTCTTATAAATAAATATATACATAACTTGTCCCTTCAAAATGTTCTGTAAAATGCTGGGCATGGTGACATGCTAGGAAATTTTCAAAAAGTCTAATACACTAGTAGTGGTGGTACACACTGGTAGTATAGCTCACACTTGTAGTAGTTGTACCACTGATAGTCCTAATACTTAGGAGACCGAGGCTAGAGAATCACTTGAACCCAGGGTTTAGGACAACACAGTGACTAAAAAACACAACACAGTGTCTAAAAGCAAAAACACCCTGATTATTAGCTGAAGCCAAACATCATGCACTACGTAGGCATTCACATATTTCTTCATATCATATCATACCTACCCCTACAAAGGTAGGGAGAGAACTGAGATAAAACAAAAACAAAAAGGATACCTTCTAATTACTATTATAAATTAACCAGGACTTTAAGAGACCCAGAAACTTTAGACAACCAACTTAGGCACTAATACTCCCACTTCTATTAGGCTTGAATACACTAAAAAGGGTCAAGTAAGTCCTATAGTTAGGAGAAACAAAATTTAAATAAGTATATTTAAAGTAAATTACAGTTATAAAAGAGGAACTGAAAAGCAGCTGTAGTGTCCATGGACATGTATTCTACTTCCTTGGAGAAACCGAAAGAGAAATAGCAGAATCCAAGAATGCTGATAAACTTTCTCTATTCTCAATCTTATGTTGGATTGTTTTCCTAGTTACTGTTGGGGAACACATTAATTAATCAGTTTAACCTTCTTAAGTCTTTTATCATCAAATTAGCTGTTGTCTATGTTTAGTCACATGACTAGACTTAAAGTGCCTCAAGATACTGATATGCCTGCTCAGGATAACAGAATAGTTGACTCACCAAGAAGTTATCTTGGATCTGGAATCTAGAAAAGGGTATACGACTGTGTATTGCCTATGCTATAATTTCAGTCCACAGTGGATTGCCTAATACATGAGTTTAACATTCCTTTGCAGACTTGTCTCAAATACTTTCACATAGTAAAAAATATGAATTTAAAGTACATCTTGGGTATTTTCAAAAGGCCTAACATACAGCTACACACAAAACAAGTGTGTGTATGAAAAAACATTAATTCAAAAGCCTGACTACATAGACAACAGCAGCAGGGAGGCTGGACTGTATAGAGATTTTAATGAATGTTTTTAGTGAAATAGGGAAGAAAGGAACTGATGGATGGCTTAACTCTAAATAACTGAGCAACTAAAAAAAAATCAAAGTGGAACTAAATGGATGCAGATCATTTAACATGGGAATAAGGGATGAACAATGTAGTGACAATGAAAAGAAGATATAAAGTACATAATACAGAGCTAGTAGGTGAGTGTCAAAAGATTCTATTTAACTAAAAGAGAGCCAGGCATTGAGATGCATGCCTATAATCCTAGCATTTGGAAAGTTGAGGCAGTAAGATCAAAGGTTGTAGTCAGTCTAGGATATATAGTAAGATCCTGTCCAAAGACAGAGGGGGGAAGGGGAAGAAAAGGAATACAGGAAGGGAAGTAGGAGGGAGGGAAAGAGAGAGGGAGAATAAATGACAGAAAGTAAGTTAATCATTTTATAGTCATTCATGTGTTGATGTCTTCAACAGGTCTGGAAGCAATCTGAGGGAAGATACCACAGCTTAAATATCTTTGTAACCTCTTTACATGTACAATGAGGAGCATATGATGATGTATTTACCATTTTTCAGTGCATTCTTCAGTATGCACAAAATTTGTAATGCTCAAACTTTCAAAGACAGGCTCTGCAAAGACTAGAACCTGGCAGCTAATAAGTTTAAAGTCAAGGTATCCACAGACACAACATAAGTGAAAACGCTAATTATTGAAAGAAATAAAGCTTTGCCTATCTTTGAAGACTTCTATCCCAGGCACGCATATATAGACAGACAGACAGACGGACAGATAAATAGATATAATGCATATATGTAGATATATAACGTTTATGGCAAAAGGATAATGAATGCAGTCTTTCACATTGGTTTTAAGCTTTACGACATAGAGTACAATTTCAAAGCTATCATTCATTCAACAGGTACTTCCTGAGCATCCATATGTGCCAGGTACTATGCTGGGTGCTAAATAGAAACCAACAACATAAGCAGTTCCTTCTTGTCAGGGTTTATAACCTAGTAGGTCCAGTGTGGAAAGGCAGTCATGGGAATAAGCATGAGAGGGGAATTTATTCTGCTGGGGACAGTGGAAGAAGGGAAAGCACCACAAAATATGACATCCGAGCTAGATTTTGAATTGATACTGGTTTTGAATGAATCACCAGGTGCTGGTTCTAAAGTGTCACCGTTTTGTACACAGTGAAGAGAAAGCCTCATACTGACTCTCATAAATACTGAAGCAGGCAGTCTCATCAGCAATCTGCCCCCTTTTCCTGGAGAAATTGTGACTCACAAACCAAAGGGCGAAACCTCGGGTCACACTGAGTGTCACGGGAGATGCTGGGCCCAGGACCCAGATCCACAGACTCAGCACAGTTGCGAACTCAGCCCAGATGGGGAAGTCCAAGCACTGGAATGTGGCAAGGACCTGGACCCGGAAGTTGAGGTGAGGCCTGAGAAGAGATCTAACCCATACAATCTTCCTTCGGTTTCAGCCATTCCCTCTGGACCACGCATCTCTGCTACTCACCCGCCGCTCGGCGACAGGAAGTCGGTGTCGTCCTCGTCCCCGGCACCGAACATAGCGGGCTTTTCCCCGAGGCGCAGAAGAGGCCGGCTGTACCCAGTGCCTGTCACCGCACACGTCGTAAAACGCCGCGGCGGCGTGCTACTTTCCGGCAGGGCAAACTCTCTCACCCTAGCTCAGTGGAGAGGAGACGGACTCTAAAGAAGGTGGAGCAAAGGCAAATGAGAGGTCGAGCGTCTTGTGGTGTAAGGCCTCTCCAACGCGACGAGGGGGCGGATTTCCGAGGATCTGTGCGTGGATTGGTCAGCGAGTCGAGGGGGCGGGAAAGAGGCGGGAACACGCGGCCTCTAGCAGTGGTGGACACGTCGAGCCGGACAGAAGTGACGGGGGCTTCTGAGGAGTCCGGAGAGGGTGACAAATTCGGGTTCTGAGAGGGAGGAGTCTGTGGCTGAACTCTACTTGGGAAGGTAAGGCCTCCCCGCCCCCTCTCACCGCGCGGGAATGGGACCGACCTTTTCCCTCCGGACGAGGACCCTCCGCCGCCTGTCTCTGCTGGGCGGAAGGAGAAGGAGCTCGGGACTGGAATTCTGGAGACGTGAGCCTTGGCCTGGCCCCTGCAGCAACACAGTTGGGTGACCTTAGGCAAGTTGATGGACGCCTCTGCTTTCCAGTGTGTGCAGTGGCCCGTGTGCCCGGTGTCTCCAGGTGCCGGTTTGGTCGAGAAGCTTTTAAACCTCAGAGATCATTGAATCCAATCTCAGTCTCCCCATACTCCCAGAATTTGCAGATAAGGAATAGAAGGTACTAAGCACTATGTAAGTGCTTAGACAGAATAAAGGACAGGCTGGGGATAGATTCCTGGTCCTTTGATACATGATTTACCTAATTGGTGAGTGAACGAAAACCTTACTAGCTGTGAACACTGTTGTTTTTTGGAGTAGTTATTGCTCCAAAGGAAAGATCCCTTACTGCATGCAGTTCACGCAGGTAAAGTCTTGTGGAGGGGTGATAGCATTTTGGAGGTGGAAAAGCCCCAGTGTAGCTCAAGCTCAGGCCTGGGTTTTGCTGAGTTTTCCCGCCTAGGTCCTAAGTCAATATCCATTGTGATCGACTTTTTTGCCTCCAATTTCCACCGTCTTTATATTTTACATAAGTATCTCTTTCATTAACCTGGTGTCATTCTTGGCACAATTTTGTTTGATGTCTAGCTTAGCCAAGCAGATAGTGTCCTAGTGTAGCGTCCATTTGCACCAATCTCACTAGAGGAATTTCACCCTCGGGTTCCCCTCTCAGTCAAGCTGGCACTACAGGTGTCTCTTACCTGAATGTTTTAATTTATCTGCATGATACTGAAATGACTGGTAGCTTCCTCCTAGGGGACTCTGTACCGTTTGTCATTTACTCTGTTGAGGTTTTTATTATACTTTGTATTCTACTAAATTGTAAGCCTCCTGACCCACAATGGATTCTCATAAATTGTTTATTAGATTGAATAATAGAATTTACTCTTATTTCCTTATTCCTTAATTAACTTGCCTGTCCCCCCCCCCCCCGTGTGACCCAGAGAACCCTCCTATGGCTCTTGTCTTTTATAGGTAGCTTGTAGAAAGATAAAAATGCTATAATGGCTGTGAACTATCTGGGTAGCATAGTTTCTTTTTGTTAGTTGAAGGTGATTGTACTGTTGTCTAAAATTCTAGGGGAGGAGGTAGTGAGGAATACAATACCTAGAAATATTATATGTAACTGTAATTTTTGTAATTAAATTGTTTCTCTGTTTAACTGAAGATAGGCCCCTTGGTCTGCTTCTTGTTTATTTTACAGATAAAGATGGTTAAAACAGCAAAAACTGACAATGTTAAAACAATAATGCACAAGAATATGACTTGTTGTTGAAGCTCTGTTAGAATGTGAACTTCATTACCTCTCAGTGGGGGGAAAAATGAACTGGATACATAGCCTCCCTAATCCTTCTTCACTCCAGCATGGAAATATTTTCATGTTGATTTTTTAAAATGTCAAGGAAATATTTGAGCTCTTCCATTCTTTTTTTTTTTTTTTTTTTTTTTTTGGTGGGGAAGGCTTGTCATTTTTTTAGAAGGTCTCCTTATGCAGTTTAGTATGGCCTTGAGCTCACTTTTTAGGCCAGGCTGGTCTCAAACTCACAGCAATCCTCCTGCCTTAACCTCTCAAGTGCTGAGATTATAGGCATGCACCACTACACTCAGCTCAAGTATGAGTTTTATACACAGGTACACCCATACTAGTCTCAACTGCTTTTTAAAATTGATAAAATTATAAATCAAGTTACATTATAAATATGGTACACGGTTATGACTCAAATAGAGGAGATTAGTATAGTGTTCTGTTTACTCATACACTAAAAGCAAAAGAATGCCAATGTTCAAAGCCAGGAGTGGGCCAGGCATGGTGGTGCACACTTATAATGTTAGCACTCAGAAGGCTGAGGCAGGAAGATGGCGAATGGTGAAATCAAGGCCAGCCTGGGCTATGTAGGGAGTTGAAGGCCATCCTAAACTACATAGTAAGACTTTGTCTCAAATAAAAAATAAACACTCTCCCCCAAAAAAGGAACAAAACACAAATCTGGGCATTGTGGTGCATACCTATAATCCTAGTAGATGGAAGCAGGAGTGTTGTCTGTAGGCCAACCTAGCCTACATAACAATGTCAAGATCAGCCTGAATTACATAGTGGTGCCCCATCTCAAAAAATAAAATAACAACAACAAGCCAGAGTACAGTTCAAGAGCTCTGATCGGAAAGCCTGCAGTTTGCTGAGTGTTATATGTAAGTCAGTTTGCTGAGTGTTATATAGGATAAGAAAATGCCTTCAAAGAGATTATAGTCAAATAGAAGGTAATTAGAATACACAAGTAACCATAAAGAGGACAAACCAAAGTAAGTAGTGTAAGAAGAAATTAATTTTAGGATTTCAAAGGAGGAAGAGATCATATCTAGTCTGAAGGAGATGATAGAGTTAGCTAATGGGCTTTGAAGACAAGTAGGATTTCAAATAGATGTAAGGAAGAAGGGCTTTCCGGGTTGAAATGGCTGCTTTGGCAAATACATAAAGGCAAGAAAAGAGGCACAAATTCCATACAAGACAGGAGTTGCCCTCATATATTACAAAGTTAGGACAATGGTTAACTTCCCCTCGAAAAACTTAAAGCAGGGATTCACATATGTGTTCGTTACTCACATATTTTATACTTCTAACTTAAGATACAAAAATTCTTTTCCATTCTTTTAACCTGAGCCTTCAGTCTTTTCTTGGTGTGTGGGTCTCAGGGATTATCAAATGACATCCCAGTTTTATCTCAGCCTGCTGTCTGTTTCAAAGTTTTACTGAAATAGCCATGTTCATTTATTTACATATTGTCTATGGCCACATCTTATAAAACAGAATTGAGTACTTACAGCAGAAACCACATGGCCCACAAAGCCTAAAATGTTTATGCTATTTGGCCCTTTACAGAAACAGTTTACCAATCCCTGACCTATATCATTTATGGTTCTTTAACAGAAAGTGATTAAAGTCACTTGCAGTGAGTACAGAATCTTTCTAGGTGTTTATAAAATTTCCTCCCAGCCATTATAGTGACTCTCCCACACCTAACAGCAGACTATGTGTGTCTGTGTGATTCACCTTTATTTTTTCTAAGTATTTACTTGCTTTTCATAGAAAACAACTACTATAGAGACTAATGTTGAATTAGTAGTGATATTCTTCATCTCTAGAGTTAAATCACTTTGCTACTTGTTATGTTGACCTTGGGCAAGTTGCTCAGCTTCTTCCTCTGTAAAACAAGTATAATGATAGTATCATTTCCTAGGGTTCTTGTGAAGATTATTAGGTAATTCACATAAAGCACTAAGAACAATGCCTAGCAGGTAGTAAGTACTGAATTAGTGTTAGCTAGCATTTTTCCTATCTATACTTCATTGATTTACATAGTACTAAGTTAAATTATATATGTACAATAGTAATCACAACTGGCCTACATTGTTCTGCGAACAAACACAACTGACAACCTTGATGAGAATACAACTTCACTGAGGGAAAGAGTGTTGATCCTGTGATACTGGAGAATAGTCTAGCAAGTGTATTGTCTGTTAAATTGGTTAAGAGAGTGGGATAGTTTACAAAGAGTATAATAATATACTCAGAAAAGTTGTATATTAAAATTGAATTGGACTCTCACAACCATATCTTTCAGATACTTCGAAGTCTAAGATGACAAGTTTGCAGTTAAATCAGTAGGAAATGAAAATTTTCATTCTAAATGACATGACTAATGTAAAAAAAATCAAATGGCTTAGGAATTTATCAAGTGAAAACAAATAGTTTGCATAGCTCTACTCCATGTGAGAATCCCTTCATTGTTATTTTAGTAGTCTCTTAAGGGGTTGTGAAGATTAAATAAGATAAAGAGCATTTAGAGCACTGTTACTAAACTGTTAGAAACTTCAGTCCAGCTTCTCTTTGGATTATAATCTCAAATTTTAATTGAGAAAAATAAAGCTTCCAGATTGAGGATGAATAAAATGAAATGACTGCTCCGAAGGGAACTATTTATACTGACTTAGAAGAGACTCTGATCCATGAGTCAGTTCCTTTTTCCTATTTCCAATTTGGCTGTTGATTCTTTAACTTTCCCCCCAGAAATGCTGCAAGAGAGAGAAGATGGCAGTTATCAGTTGAAAATTGTTTACCGTGACCAGATAACTTGACCCAGAAGATGTCAAATAAGTCAGCATCCAGATAGCGCTGCCAATTGGCCAAGCAGGTGTGACTGGGGAGCGAGTAGGAGAGCAGCAGCAGGCTGCTGGTGCCTGTTCTTGCACGTGCAGGTCTTAGCGTAACAAAGCCATTTGAAAACTCACTGCTCTCCTGTAGCTTGTGACTTATGTATGAAAAGTCGTCAGAAGTCTGATCATTAACCCATTACAACAGGCAGTTTATGCCAAAAAGAATCTTATAGTAGGCACTGGGAAGGAAATGCTTTTGAAGTTCTATTGCTTTGAGTAATATCATTTCATGATTTAGGTAACATCCCCAAGCAGGGTAGGGGGCATCCTTAGGAATGCAAACCCCTGCAGAGAAGGAAAGGGTTGGAAAGGATCCACCCTACCACTTTTCCTTTACACAATGGCCCTAAGCTTTTGTACACAACTTGCTTTTGTAGATTGAGGACATTATGCAATACAGTATAATGGGATGGAAGCCCGCTTCTCAAAAGTAATTATGACAAATTGTTTGGAAGGAACATAAAGAGAGCAGAATGCTAGTATCCAGTGACATATTAAAGAACCTACTTTACCAATGTTGTCTTTCCCTGAATAGATAGTAAAATTATTCTACAATTGTGATAAATGTTTATGTAATTTTAAAGCAGTTTAGAGCACCTAGAATTTAGTTATTCCATTATGAAAGAAGAGTGCTATACCTATGTGCCCACAAACCCTCATTCCTCAACCCTACCTCTTCTGTTGCCTTTTTAATCAACACCCATGTTTAATCAACTCTATGCATCTCAGATTATTTTGATTAATTACATGTTTTCCTCTTCCATCAGATTGGCTTCTTTAGAACAGGGATTCACATGGTACCTGCATTCGATAAATGTCAAATCAATGAATGAGTGAAATCCTTAGGGTCACACAGCTAGTAATTCTCGAGAGCTGGATCTCAAACCATGATCTTCCAATTTCTATCCCCATACTTTATTACCTACCACTCTGTGCATCTGCTTTCTGAAGTTTTTGGAGTTTGTTTGTTTGTTGTGCCCTGGTCTCACTATGCATTTCAGGCTGGCCTCGAACTCGGCAATCCTCCTATTTCAGCCTCCTGAGTGGTGGGTTTATAGGTGTGTGCCACCGCCACATGGCTTCTCTCTGCGATTTTTGAGCAAGTCTTTATTTTCAATTGTATTCTCTTACTGCACTTTCATTAAATCATGCTTCATTGATCAATGTTTTGGTGAGACATAAATTCCTATTATCCCTGCATAATATGTTTAATTGTATTTTCCTACTGAGTGGGAAAAAAAAAAAAAACAGTTCAAATGTTTTTTAGTCTCCACCTTACACCGTATTAGTTCCCAGGCATGTCAACAACATTTTTGTCTAGACAGTTGAAATCCTATGTATCTAATGAAAACTTTAAATACTCTGTTTTGATTATACCAAAAAGGTAGTCAAAGAAATGCTTTCTAATATATATGTATTTGGCTAGCTGGTATTTTTTTAAAATCAGACTATAAAAAGCTACATATAACTGTGATGGCAAGTCTATGGAACTTGTGCCACAGCAGAATGTTTCTATCATTAAAAGCTCTATTGCATGTACTATAGGTGACATGAAGGTGAGCCCCATTTGTGACTTGGATGTCTCCAACATTATTTTTCCTATCTAAAAAGCCAGTAAGCTGGGTTTGGTGGCTCACACCTGTAATCCTAGCATTGGGGAGGCTGAGGCAGGAGGATTGTTGCAAGTTCAAGACCAGCCTGGGCTACAAAGTGGGCTCAAGGTCAGCCTGAACTGCATAGTGAAACCCTATCTCAAAAAGACAAAAAAAAAAAGCCGGTAAAATATCAGTAATATTTCACACTTAATATACCTTACAGTGAAAAATGTTCAGTATACATTGTTTTGTTCAATCTTTATAAGACTGTGAGGTTCTCAGTGTAGATATTTTTATGTCTATTTTGCACTTAAAGAAACTAGTCTCATTGGCTTTGGGTGATTTGCTTGGTATCACTTGGCCGATAGGTGCCAAACTTGGTTCAAGGCCTCCCACTACTGTCTATAAAACACTTGGAAATCTTTACATAAATCACACTAAAGTAGTCGTGGTTAACAGACTGAAAACCTGTCAGGACTACAAAAGGTCCAGAAAGAGGAGTATGAAAGGGTGCATCTCGTGATTGCATTATTCCAGGATGTGGTTTAGCTAGCAATAAAGGATATCAGAGAGGTGGAGTATAGTAGCTGAAAGATCCACTCCCCAGTGGACTTAGGCCCTTCTATCATTGCATAACTAAAAGTCCTTTTCAGTTTGTTTGTTTGGCATATCAAATTTGAGTTGTGCTATTGGACCAAGCAAATAAAAGGTTTCCTAAAGGCCTTTGTGAAGTGTAGTTGCATACTTGATCTTCTTTGTACAGAAAGGTGGGAGTGGGCAAGAGAAATAAGAGCTTCTGTGTTGTTTGCCTCCAAAATAGGATATGTGAAGCTAGAAACTCCTTCTGCTTAGCTGCTTTCTGCCAAACCATCTGGAGAAATAGGACAGTCGAGAGAAATAGGACAGTTGAGGAAAGAGATTAAAAACTTAACATTTTAATTTTTAAAAGTACAAACAATATGTATTGCAAATTTTTACAAATTATTGCATATAGAGCACCCTGATTTGTTTTATTTCATGATGTATATATCTTGGAGATCATTCTACATCAATTGTGTGGAGCTTCCTTGTTCTTATTTATAGCTATATTCTCTTTTGTGGAAATATGATTCGTCTAATCAGTGCCCTATCAGTGAATACTTAGGTTGTATTTTCAATATTTTGATATTACAGGCATTTCTGCAATGAATAACTTTGTACACATAATAGTTTACACACGTGCAAATATATCTGTAAAATAAATATTTAGAAGCTGTCTCAAAATTGCATTAGACTGATAGCTAAAGACTTCTAGTTCTCATCTGTTAAAACTTTTATTCCAGTGAGTAGTGAAAGAGATGAAAAGTATTTTCTTGGAAAATCTTGATTTTTATATCCTATTTTTCAGAAACTAAGTCTTAAGTAAGGGCTATATATAGGTAACTTCATCAAAATTATGTTGAATTGTACACTGTACTAAAGTCAGTCTTGGAGATTTTTTTAGTGCTTTTCTGTATGCCATTGCTCAAGAGCTAATTTGCAAAGTGAATATTATAGGCTCAGAACAAAGATGATTGTCTCCCAACTATGTTTACCAGTACTTACCTAGAAAAAGATCTGCTTTTAATACAATCAATATAGGGCATGAAAATTAAAAGATAAAGTCAGCTTAACTAATATCTGTGTGTTTTCAATCTTCCAAGATGTTTTGATAATTATGGAGTATGTAGGAATTCAGCTCAGCGGCATAAGCGCCTGCCTGGCAAGCACTAGGTTGTGAGTTCGATCCCCGGTGAAGAATGCAATACCATCACAGTCACTTGTCTTTTTGAGAAAGTAGAGATATAAAGTAGATCAAGATTATGTCATCCCCTCATACTTTTTTAAGCACCGAATTGTCCTTTCTTCTCACCTCCTTACTCTCCTTCTGGTTGTCACGAGCCATTTATGAAATTGCTCTACAATAACAGGTTAAAGCCATGGCTACTGTCCTTTTTGTATCTGAATTCCCAATTGCCCCAAAGACAGAGGAACTTGATAAATACTTACTGAACTGAGTTAGAGTAGATGTCAAAGTGATCCGTTTTCTCCTTTGCTGTATTCTTGATTCTTTTTTTTTTTTTTAAATAGGTACCAGGGATCGAACTCATGACTACACGCTTGCAAAGCAGGTGCTTATGCCACTGAGCTAAATCCCTAGCCCCTCCTTTGCTGTATTCTCAAGTGTTACATCCTTCGTTTTCCCTACACAATCTTGACAGACCTTTTTACTCATTCCTTTGCATACTTAGTGTGGTTCAGGAAAAAATAAGAGACTAAGTAATTACTGATCTTGAAAATGAGTATATGTCTGTATAAGTAAATGTAAACATGTCTTTCTAGCTCCCATTGCCATTCTTGGTGCTGTAATCTAAAATTTGGAAAATTATTTTTTTGTGTGTGTTTAGTATGGTATACTCACAGGAAACAGCATAGAACAGTTATGGTATACTCACAGGAAACAGCATAGAAATGTACAACTCAGACATGAATTTTTATGCTTACAAATCTCGTTTTGTGTGTATAAAATCATGAAGATCAAGGTAAATATTAGATGAATATGAACTCCTCATATACCTGAATTAAACTACACATTTAGAAGACAATTTAATTGTGTTCATTTTGCTTATTTTAGAATAAATTTTTCTGTCCCGTGTTTTATGCATTTAATCTCCGTTAAAAAGTTGTGATAAGCTCTGTGATAGGAGATAACTTGGTTCATTTTTGGACTATACCTCCTTTAGGAGATAACCCAGTTCCATTTGACCCACCTATTCCACTTCTGGGCATATTCCACTTCTGGGTACATTATACCACAGTGATATATGTGCACCCATGTTTATAGCAGCACAATTTGTAATAGCCAGGATCTTGGAAACAACCTAAGTGCCCATCAACTGAGGAATGGATAAAAAAAGTTGTGGTATTTTTATACAATAAACTACTCAGCTATAAAGAACAATCACATTGAGATATTTATAAATAAATGGATGCAACTTGAGGCCATACTCATAAGCAAAATAAATCAAACTCACATGTATAAATACCATATAGTCTCTCTAGTGTAAGAAATGGTAAGAATACGTAAGATTTTATGGTAATCATGATTCCCCATTACACTGCATTTAAGCTTTCTACTGTTTTCATTCATTAGTTGGAATGGTTTTACTCTGTTTTGTTTGATTTTATTATCTGTGATGGTCTGAACAGTTACTTTAAAGAAAACAAGACATTATGACAGGTATTGCTGATTTAATATCATCTTGCTTTGAAGTCTTACCATGCTTTTGTTTCCATTGGTTCTATCATGTTGTGTCTTACTGGATTTTAAAATGCATGATAGTATGAACAAATTTTTTATGGAAAATGAGATATTGTAGTACTCATTGTTCATTTTCTGTTATTTGGTTCTGAATGTCCTGTAATACTTTCATTCTCTTGAATAGTTTTATACTATTTTGTTATGTTTGATATTATTGTGTGTGAAGGTATGCTCAACTATTTCAAAGAAAGAGGCATTATGGTAGCTACTGTTAATATCCGATTGTCTTGCTGTAAAGTGCTATATTGATTACATTTTCTGTTCTAATCTGTTTTGCTCTGTCCTCTTTTGTGTTATTCTCTTCGAAATAAAAAAAAATTTTTAATCAGTGTTGTAGTCAGGGGTTGTACACACAGAACAATTCAGATGAGGACATGGAGTTTATAATATTTTTATAATGGTCACTGGGAGTTAACACCAGAAAATGCAGGAAATTTATCCACAACACCAAAGACATAGATTATTTAGTCAAGGGTCTAAACCCCACAGCACATGTGCCACATGAGTCCAGATAAAAATTCATAGCTCAGGACAATGCCTCCCATGAGTCCAACTGGAGGTCCAGAGCCCACAAGAAGGACTCACACCAGTCTCTTTTATGGATCCGTGCCGGGAAGACACAAGGGTCAGCGGTGGAAGCCAGAAAGTCTATGCTAGCAGGATGAAGGAGCTGTGCTAGTGGGGTGAGGGTTCTATGCTGGAGCCAAGAAGTTACACTCACAACAAAGAGCAGGGCTAGCCTGAAAGACACCACAGCTGTCCTTAGCGACACGGAGGCCCCGAGCTCCTCCGACCACAAGCATAGTCGGGTACGTGCAGGAAGCAGCGTGACGAGTTCATCCTGGAGACCAAGCAACACATGTCTTCCCCTCCGGAGCCAGGAAGCAAGCTCGATGTGAGGACCAAAACTTCTCCAGGAGAACCAACAGCTCAGACAGCAACTCGTAGGAGAACCCACAATGTCTTCTTAACCCCTCAATCCCTCTCCACCTCTCTTCTTCTCCACCTATTTATCCTGGCAACCCTCCTCAGGTGGAGCATCTTCTCTCAATGCATGCTGATGTAATCCAACTGGCATTAAATTGACCACCAGTTCTCAAACCATAACAATCGGTACCAGGGATCGAACTCACGACTGCGTGCTTGCAAGGCAGGTGCTTATGCCGCTGAGCTAAATCCTCAGCCCCTTAAAATAAAATTTTAAAAAATTTTTAAAAAGTAAGTACCTAGAATTCACTTATGCACCTGTGGAATCTGCAAACTGAGAGCAACAGAGATTAGAAAGATGCAGTAATCTGTAGAGGACAAATCAAGGACTTGGGGATTTATATCAATTTTGGAAAGAAGAGCACATTAAAAATAATGATTTATGAAGGACTTGCTATGTTTAGGCGCTGCTTAAGTAAATGTTTCAATGCACACCCATGAAGAAACAACCTACAGAATGCAAAAAAATTTTATAGCTATTCCTCAGACAGAGGACTATTATCCAGACTATACAAGGAACTGAAAAAGTTAAATCATCCAAAGTAAAAGACCCAATAAAAAATGAGCTAGAGGCTTCCACCTTGCATGCCCAGCCTGAACCAGCCAGTGCTTGATAGAACTCTAATCATGAACCCCTTTGTGACCTCAGACCACAGCAAAAACCAGAAATGGCACTTCAAGGCCCCCTCATCCTTGCACTGAAAAATCACATCTTCCCCTCTTTTGAAGGAACTGTGGCAAAAGTACAATAACCATTCCATGCCCATCTGCAAGGACGATGAGGTCCAGGTGGTTTGAGGACACTACAAAAGACAGCAAAATCAGCAGGGCAGTTCAGGTGTACAGAAAGAAATATGTCATCTTCAGCCAGTGAGTGCAGCGTAAGAAGGCTGATGGCACAACCATTCATGTGGGCATTCACCCAAAGAAGGAAGTTATCACCAGGCTAAAACTGGACAAAGACAGAAAAAAATTATTGAATGCAAACCCAAGTCTCAGCAAGTTGGAAAAGAGGCAAATGCAAAGAAAAGCTTGTTGAGAAAATGTAGATGTGACTGTAACTCATCCTGCAGTCATAGTTTAATGGGCAATATCTAACCTAGGGATACAGTTCAGCAGCATAGTGCTTGCCTGGTAAACACAAGGTCCTGAGTTGGATTCCTGATATCCAAAAATAAGTAAGTAAATAAATAAGATTCCATCTTACTCTGGAAAAAATAGCAATCATCAAGAAATCAAATCATTAACAAATGCAATAATGGCTATAATGAAAAAGGAGTTCTCCTATATTGTTGGTGGAAATGCAAACTAGTACAACCATTGTGGAAATCTGAAGATTTCTCAAAGAATTGAAATTAGAAATTCCATCTGACTCTGCTATTCCCTACTGGGTATCTTCCCCAAAGAGCTTAAAGTCATCTTGCTACAGCCGTATTTGCATACCAATGTTTATAACAGCACAATTCATAATAGCTAAATCCTGGAAGCAGCCTATATATGCATCAACAGGTGATTGGATAAACAAAACGTGATATCTATATACGTTGGAATACTGCTAAGCTATAAAGAATGATAAATCTGAGGCATTTGTCGGAAAATGGATGCACCAGAAAATGTAATGTTTAGCAAAATGAATCAGACACATGAGCTTAATATTGTATAGTATCTCTCATTTGAGTGAGGCAAAGTACAAACAAAACTATATAAGATGGGTAGAAAGAGACAAGGAAACTGGTCTCATCCAATAGTGAAAAATGGTCCAAGGGAACAAGAAGAGGAGTGTATGTGTGTGTTTGGGAGGGTTAATGAGAGTAATTAAAATATACCACTTCCAAAAACCTAATAACTCCAATCAATATAAACAGTATAACCCATAACATGTTCTAAGACAAAAAATATCAATAGGTTAAAAAAAAGGTGACTGAGGAACTATGGGAAGGGAATGAAAGGAGATTTTAAAAAAGTAGTATGTGCATGTAACCACTCCCCAAGCTGATTGTAAACTTCATGAATTACAAACGTGTTAATAAAATAAGATACAGATAGATGCTGTTGTTCACACTCTTAGAAGAAACTAACTCGCTCTCTTAACACCTGTGCTGTTGCCTTAGTGAACTGCCTGAGGGAGTGATACTCTCAAAACAATACAATATGATGTATTGTTTTATTATCTTTATTTTAGAACTGAGACACAGAATTATTAAGTAATTTGCCAAAGCGCCCATAACCAGTAAGTACAGTTTTACCAGTTAGAGAATGAATATAGATCACTTAGGTATTTGGCAAGTCACTGTAACAAAGGGAATATATCTTTTCTGCTCACAACTTCCTTCTCATTGTTTGTTTGATTGATTGATTTTGGTGGGCTTGTCAGGATCGCAGACCAAAATACAATGTCAGAAATGCAGTTTTTGGTTAGGGCGAGACCCTGGAGTGCTCAGCTGGAAGCAAATCTCCCCCTCCCCTCCAATGCTAGGGATCAAATTTTTAAATTTAGAGCCACATTCATGTTTGACAAGTACTCTACCACTGAGCTACATTCCCAGCACTGGGAGCAAATCTTAAAATCATTAATTATGTTAGGAATTACATGCCACAATTTTTTCACATTAGAATTAAATTCACCTCTCTAAACCGCAAAGATGAGTGATTCAGTATTACATTCCATGTTAACATAGAAGGTTGTTCAATCATTAGATGGTAGTACATGTAAATTTTAAGTGAATGTAGGCCACTTCTGTGCTTTTGTTGCAATTTCAAAATAAACAAATGTTATATTTTAGTTTCTTGTAGAGTCTTGGCTTTCTTTTTTGTTTTTTGTTTTGCTTCCTTTTTTCTTTTTTAAGTACTCACTTATTAAACATCCAAATCTTAGATTTTGTGTATAGTATTCCCCCTGATCTTGTATCCCTGAGAGATTTGTTCCAAGACCCTGGCAGGTGTCTGAAACCACTGATTACCGAATTCTCTATATATTTTGTTTTTTTCTATTCATTCATATCTGTGATAAAGTTTAATTTATGAATAAGGAACAATAAGAAATTAACAATAACTAATAGACAGTTATAATATGTTAATTAAAAGTCTGTTTCTTAAAGAATATCTTAGTGTATTGAATTCACTCCTCAAATCACTGAAAGCAAAATCATAAATGGATAAGGATTATTGTACTATGTATCTGGATTGCATAGCTGTGTAATTCAGAATTGTGGTTCTCAAGTTTTAGAGTGCGTGTTAATTCCTATGTACCTTGAT
This sequence comes from Cavia porcellus, assembly GCF_034190915.1. Taxonomy (NCBI): domain Eukaryota; kingdom Metazoa; phylum Chordata; class Mammalia; order Rodentia; family Caviidae; genus Cavia; species Cavia porcellus. The sequence continues at coordinate 174,604,603 of NW_026947484.1, read as the reverse complement.
GAACATCTAAATTTTGAGGCCTTATTTCCTAAATGATGACTCACTGAAATGGTGCAGGGTTTGTGTAATTTGTTATTTTCAGGAAAACTCCCTGGTGATTCTGATCCAGTCCTTTATTATTATTATTTTTCCTTTTCATTTGTGTATGGTACTGGGAATTGATTGAACCCAGTGCCTTCACACTGAGTACATCACTTGCCCTTTTTAATTTTTTGTTTTGAGTTAGGGTATCACTAAGTTACCCAGGCTGAGCTCAAGCTTGCAATTCTGCCTCAGTGTCCAGAGTGGTAGGATTACAAGTGTGTACCACTATGCCTGGCTTGATCAATGCTGCCCTTGGACTATACAGTACTTTGAGAAACAACTGATTTAGCAGGAAAATAATTAGCATTTATTATCTACCATATGTGTTATTAATATGCCAGGAGCTTTCATGTGTATATTTACTTATGGTATTATCAATGAGAGATTTTATTTATCCAGTTTTATGGGTATCAATCTCACAAAGTTTTCAAAGATGTCAGGACCCTTAGTAGTCAGCTGTCTAACTTCAAGGACAGGGGGAAGGCTCTTGCTCTTGCTATTTCTGCTTTGGCAGAATGCCTCTTAGAGAAACTGATTATTTAAGATTAGTAAATTTGAAAATGATAGATGCTCTGAAATGTGTTTGATAAGTAAATGGTAAGGCCCCTAAAATGTGAGAATGTCTAAAATTTATCAACTTTTTCACAGTCGCAGTCCAAGGCACAGTCTGCCTTAGAAAAGGCAGATATGCATTTGCTTCTCATTAAAACTATTATATGGACCTAAACTTTTCTAACTGAATAGGCTCTAATCATGAGTTATTTCATCTCTTGACTAAGGGAACAGTGATCAGAAAGGCTAAATTACCTAATGTAATATGAAAATCATAACTAAAATTTCTAATCTTATGTTTTTCAAATTGTAAGCATTATAAAGCTTAAAGTAAGACTCCAAACCATTCATTGACTGAGAATTATCCAGAAAACTGTTGAGTCAATAGTTGGAAATCATAACTCTGTACCGGCATTTAGCCTTTGACAATTCATACAAGGCATTACAGAAGTGATCTGAATTTTAAAAAAGTAGAATAGATATTGACATTTTTTTTAATCGGTACCAGGGATTGAACTCACGACTGCCTGCTTGCAAGGCAGGCGCTTATGCTGCTGAGCTAAATCCCCAGCCCCAATGTTGACATTTTTATGAATTACTCTCTAAAGTTCTGTTTCTGACACTGCAAATATGTAGAATGGTGTTTGAGTAAAAGCATGGTGAAATGAGTCCTGGGGCTCTATTTTCATCTCACTTAGAGCCATGTGGAGATAGGATAGCCAAAAATAATGTGGTCAACAGTATTAGCATATATGTGTCATAAGCATGGTATAAATTACTGTAAGACCACAACTACTCCAGTGATAGGTAGCTCCTTCTGGACAACTTACTGACAAGAATTTCATGTACTGGACAGAATGCTTGAATAATTTGAAGTTGCCTTAGTCTGAATGTAGAGACTATTCAGCAGTGCCTCGCAATAGGAATATGTCTGCATTCCTTTCCAAGCTTCTCAAAAAAGTATTACTGTTTCCTTATCTTACTTTTTCTAAATTGCCTCCAGAAAGCAGAAAAGCTAACTTTGTTTTAAGAGACAGGGACACAAGATAGTTGTATAGAAGTACTATACCTCACATAGTATAAAAAGACTGTATTGAGAGAAGAATCAGAGCCCCAAGGACTGTGTGTTAGTTACCGTCTCCTCACTGCGAAACAGTACCTGACACCCACAACTGAAAGGAAGAAACATTTATTTTGGCTCACAGTTTATAGGGGTTTCAGTCTGTAGACCACTGGCTCCAAGGCAGAGGGCTGTGACAAAGTAGAAACAGTTCATGACATGGCAGTGAGAAGCAAAAAGGGATCAGTGGAAGAGGGAAGGGCATTTCCTTGCCCTTGTACTAACTTCTAATAATTTATTAATCTGTTTTTTTCTCTTCCTACCTGCCCTTCCCCATATAAATTTGTTCTTTCCCTTTCTTTTCCTACCTTTCATGTTTTACTTTGTTCATAGCAATTATTATAAATTGTAATTAAGTATACCTACCCGCATTTATTTGCTTACATATTTAATAAAAATTTCTTCCTCTGAAATAGCTCCAGAAAGGCAAACACATTGACTTTTGTCTCTGGTTTCCCATAGGTAGACACTGAAACATACATGGATTTTGTAAGAATTGTTTGTTTGTTGAGACAGGGTCTCATATAGTTGAGTTTGGTCTTGAATTCACAATCTTCCTACCTCAGCCTCAAAAAGCTGAGATTCCAGGAGGCTGTAAAAAGATAGAAGTTAGTTTCTTGCTCTCTAGGAACTTGTTGTTGTATATATAGTAGTTTTTTAATCTTATATCTTGATGGGCGTCATAGCGTATGCTTGCAGTCCCAGCACTCAAGAGGCTGAGGTGGGAGGATCATTACAAGTTGGAGGCCAGCCTGGGCTAGAAACAAGTCAAGACCAGCCTGAACTGCATAGTGAGTCCCTGTCTCAAAAAGACGGGAAAAAAAATCTTACATCTCAAGAACTAGAAGTTTAAATTTCCATGAGAGAAAATTGCTAGGGAAATTTAGAAAAAAGAGTCCTTCTGTTAGGAATTCAAGAAAAACTCATAGGAGTGACATTTAACAAACCATTAAGAGTTAGAGTGTAAATTCACAAGGGCAAGAGCCATGTTTTAGCTTTCTCCTTGATTTTGGCACATTATAATGCATGATAAATATTGAATAAGTAGTGGCAGGATTAGTACACATACAGAAAATAGTTGGGAAAGGAATGCCAGGAAATTACACAAGCCAACAAAGGTAAATAAGTGTCAGAATGTTAAATTTATTCAAGAAAAGTGAGGAGATCAATTTTAAAGGAAAACATGAATGAATGTGAAGAGGATTGAGATGAGACTGAAAAAATAAGTTCAGAACAGAGACTTAAATGCTTGATAGGAAGCATAAAATCACTACGTTAGTGTCAGAGGGAGGATAAGATACTAAGGTTTGTCTTTGCAGGCAGAAATTTGTTCCTGGTAGTACAGCCTAAAAAGCAAATCACAGATTGAGAAATACAGGCAAATAATAAGCGTCTGGAGTACTGTGGTGGACTGACAGCTGGTAGGCAACTTTTAACACCCAGCTGAACTGAATCAAGGTGGTGCTCGGTGTGGATGGCCCACCTGAGGATCATTACCAACATAAAAAAAGAGCACTGAAAATGAAGAAATGGTAGTATTGGTTCTCCTGTTGCCATTGGTCCTCGTAGAGTTGCTTGTTGAGCTTCTTTCCTGATACGAACTTGGCTGTTCTCATCATCAGAGGAACTTGGAACATTGTTGTTGCTGAGAATGGCTGCAATTCACTTTGGGGGAGCTTTGGTCCGTCCTTTAAGCATTGCTTCCTGGATCCAGAGGGTAGGAAATACGCTATTCAATCTCCAGAAGCTTGTCACACTGGCTTCCTGAAATGAACTTGGCTGTTCTCATCATTAGAGGAGCTTGGGACCTCATTGTCACTAAAGGATGGCTGTGGTACTTTTCAGAGGAGCATCACTTCCTGGCTTCAGAGGAGAAGATACATGCTATTCCATCTCTATAAGAAGCTTATCACTCTGGCATGCTGGTATGAACTCAGCTGTTCTCATCGTCAGAGGAACTCAGGACCTCACTGTTGCTGAGGATGGCTGTGGTACTTTTCAGGGAGCCCTGGTCCTTTGAATGTCACTTCCTGGCTCCAGTGCAGAACTCTCAGCCTACTAGCACAGATCCTTCATCCCACTGGCAGAGACTTTCTAGCTTCTACCACTGACCCTTTCGGCTTTCATAGTGCAGATTCATGAAGCAGACTTGCATGAGACATTGTCATGGGCTCTAGGTCTCCAGTTGGACTCATGGAGGGGATTGTCATGGGCTCTAGGTCTTCATCTGGACTCATTCAGGACATTGATGTGGGATCCAGGGCCTCAGCTGGATTCTTTGAGTCTTTAGTGTATGGACAGATATCCTGCACGTTTTTTGTGTTTGATACTTTGGATGATTATTATAAAATGATTCTATACATTATGTGTTCTGTATTAAATTGTTTTCCTTGAAAGCCCTGACTACAACAAGTACAAATACTACTTTACCTTGAAATACTTGTTCTTTAACTCACCTCATCACTGGCAAATAGCAAGATTCAAAATCCTGTGGAAAATTTCTCTATGTGGCATGGCTAAAAAGAGAGTATTTATGTTCCTGGAAGGGAAAAACGTATTTACCTGACAAGTCCCTAAAAGGTATTAGAATGCTTATTATAGAATTTGTTTATTACTGAAGTGTTCCATGCAGTGACTGCTAAGGTATTTCCAATTCTTAGTGAGATTCTGAGACCCACAAATTAAGAGACCAGACACTCAGATTTCAATTTTAGGTGATCTCCATATAGATGAAGAAATGTCTCATTTACCTTTTTCCAGGCCTAATTCTTTAGAACTAGACATTTTTCCTTAGCAGGGTCAAGAAAGAGTAGCATCCAAGAGGTGCTCATTAAACACCTCCAGTTAATGAAAAGAAATTTTAGAGATATAACTACTTTCAACTGATTGTTTTCCTCAGTATCATTCTGTTAGCATGACAGTAATAGGCATACATTGAAAAAAATCATTAAATTTTTAGAAGTAATTGGTGAAACCTACTCCCAGTTAGAATTACTAGGAAAGATACAATGTGAGCTGGGTACAATGGTGTAATACCTACTTCAGGAAGCTGAGGCAGGAGGATCATAAGTTCGAGCCCAGCATGGACAACTTAATGAGGCCCTCTCTTAAAATAAAAAATAATAAAAAGGGAGGTGAGGATGCAACTCAATACAAAGGCCCTGGATTCAATCCCAAGTACAAAAAAAAAAAGCACAGTGTGCTATAGATGTTTAAATATCTTTGAGTCTCACAACTAGGCTTTGGATGCTCACTGTGGATGAGCTGCCTGAGGATTGTTGTCTTGTTGGATGATGATGAGGATTTGTTGCAGTAGGGATTTTAAGGCTGGGTAGGCCAGTCTGAAGAAACATTATAAAAAAAAATAACAGCAAAACAAAAAAATGCGTGGGATATGCTGTAAGATCACTAGAAACTTGAGCCATCAGACAAACAGGTTTGGCTGGAACACAAAGTACATGTAGGCAAAAAGGTATGCTGGGATGTTTGTCTTGGAAATTTGTGATTTCAGACCAAGAAAGTTGATAGGCAAAGGGAGAGGTTAATAGGTGCTGAAATTTTTTGAGCAGGTAAATATAATAATGTATTAGATAGACGGTTATTGATGTGTCATATAGAATGGATGGAGGACAGAGTAACATTAGGACAACCCATACGTATAATAGAGCTGCTAATGGTGAAAAGCAGAGAGAGACTGCTGTTGGAGATTAGGAAAAGTGACTAAAACTGACATTCAAGGATTTAGAAGGTGACACTGGGACTAGAGTAAGGCAGGCTCAATGGAGAATAAACCCTGCAACTAGGGGTGAGGATACCTATCTTCTAGCAAAGGTACCTCGGCTCTAGCAAAGTAACCTTTCTAGTATAGGTTACTTAAGCTCACTGTGCCTTGGTTCTTCTTAGAAAGAGAGATATGTAAGAATAAAATATTACTGTTAGATTTATAGGAAGGAAATGCCATTTTTTCTTATCACGTCATTTTTCAGGTTCTATGCAATTCTTTGTTTGGTAGGTATACAAAGCAAAAATACTTTTAAGTTGATTTTAGAATTTTCTCTGTTTACTGTCCTTTCATGTGTCATTTGTCAAAATTTAGGGGCCTAGGGAGTTAATTCATTTGAAGAGCCTGGACTTGACATTTCAGCCCACCTAAAGGTCAGTTAGCAGCAAGTATACTTTCTCCTCTTCTTCCATTTTTAGATTTGTTTACAGTCTCTCCTCACAAGTATTATTTTTTTTTCCTTTAAAAAACTGCTATTAAGACAAATTGTCAAAAAATGTAAACATTCAGATTCTTCAGAGAGCATTGTGGTTTCAGACTCTAGGATTTTAAAATGAATGGTTGCAACTAGATGAATTTGTCCAAGTTTTTTAGAGGTTGAGGTGTTACTGGGGATTGAACCAAAGGAGTGCTGATGTACATCCTCCTTGTTTTTATTTTTTTTTTTTTTTTTATTTTTGGAGATGAGAGTCTTGTTAAGTTGACCAAAGCTGGCCTCAAACTTGTGGTCCCCTTGCTTCAGCCTCCTGAGTAGATGGAAGCAGAGTGCCACACCACCCAGCCAATTTGTCCAACTCTTTTTTTGCTGGGGGGAGAGTGGGGAATGAGACAAGGTGTCTCGCTGTAGTCTCTAGGTTGGCCTAGTCTGGCCTCAAATTCACAGTGATCCTCCTGCCCGACCCGCCAGAGTACTGGGATTATGGACAAGTGCCACTATGCCTAGTGTGTACAACTCTTTTTTTTTTTTTTAAGAGAGGGTAAGAGAACATAGATACAAAAAAAAAAAAAAAAAAACAAAAAACAGATGAGACAAACAAACAAACAACAAAAAAAACCAATACAGGCTTTCAAAGCAAGATGATAGAAATTTAACAATGATTGTTACATTGCATATTATCTTCAAAAGAGTTGCTTAAATGACCAGATACAGACACACAAATATGATCTAATCATATGAGTATTAACTGATCTTTTCCAAGAACTAATAGAATTAGTAGTATAATTATCTTAGCTATCTTATGTGTGTGTGTGTGTGTGTGTGTATATATATATATATATATATCCAAATTTATACCTTTTGTCTTTTCCCTTCCTTCTTTTCTCCTTTTCTCTACCCCAGTTATTTTTTTTCCTTTTGAGAAATGTCTTACCCATTCACAATATTAATTGTAGATTTTGGATCTTATTTACTCTTTCATTTTCTTACACTAGGGAGACCATATGGTATTTACACATGTGAATCTGATTTATTTCACTTATGAGTATGGTCTCAAGCTTGATCCATTTACCTATAAAAGTCTCAATGTGATCCTTCTTTATAACTGAGTAGTATAAAAATACCACATTTTTTAATCCATTCCTCAGTTGATGAGCATTTAGGTTTTTTCTATGTTATTACAAATTGTGCTGCCATAAACATAAATCCATGAATTGGAAAAAATTTTAGTCAACTGTCTCTCAAACAAAGAACATCTATCTAGAACATATAAAGAATTTTTAAAAAAATCAGACTCTTGAATTTCAAAGACCCACTCCAGAAATGGGCATCTGAGATGAATACACATTTCACAGATGAAGAAATACAAATGGCAAACAAATACATGAAAAAAATGTTCAGCATGACTGATCATTAGAGAAATGCAAACTAAAACCACACTGAGATTCCATCTCACTCCAGAAAGCATGGCTAGGATCAAGAAAACCACCAATGACATACGCTGGAGGGACTGTGGGGGAGAAAGGAACTCTTCTGTACTGTTGGTAGGAGTGTAGACTGTGCCACTGTGGAAATCAGTGTGGAGGTTCCTCAAAAAGCTAGGATTGGAAGTCCCATTTGACCCCGCTATTCTGCTTCTGAGCATACTCCCAGAAGAATTGAAAACATCATACCACAGTGACATATGTGCACCTATGTTTATGGCAGCACAATTTGTAATAGTCAGCTCTTGGAAACAACCTAAGTCCCCATCAACTGAGGAATGGATAAAAAAAAGTGGTGGTATTTTTATATAATGGAGTATTACTCAGCTATAAAAAAGGATCCCGTTGAGACTTTTATAGGTAAATGGATAAGACCTGAGACCATACTCATAAGTGAAATAAATCAGATGTGTAAATACCATATTGTCTCCCTACTGTAAGAAATGGTAAGAATACATAAGATCCAAAATCTATTGTGAACGGGTAAGAAATTTCTCAAAAAAGAAAAAATAACTGAGGTAGAGAAAAGGAGAAAAAAAGGAAGGGAAAAGAAAAAGATATGAATTTTAATGTACACACTTAAGACAGCTAAAATGATTGTGCTACAATTCTATTAGTTTTTGGAACAAAACAGTTAACGTTCATCGGATTAGATCAATTTTGGATGTTTATATCTGGTAATCTGAGTAACTCTTTTGAAGATAACTATGCAAAATAACAACCTTAGGGTGTTCCCACCACCTTGATTTGGAAGCCTGTATTGTCATTCTTTTGGGCTCTTTGTTATTGTTATTTGTGTTTTGTATTTGTGTATTGTCTTTTGTTTCTCGCTTTTCTCGTAATTCGTTTTCTATTCTTTTCTTTTTCCCCCTAATACAGAAAGAATAGATGTATGTGTAGGCTTATACTTCTCCTATATAGCCTAGAACTTCTCCTAAAGAGTTTACAAGAATTGATTTTATTGCATGTGAAGGTAGAAACAGTTAGTTTAAAGAAAACAAGACATCATGGCAGCCATTGCTGATTTCGTATCATCTTGTTGTGAAGTCCAGTAATGCTTTTATTCTTTGCTTAGATTAGTTTTAGTCTGTTTTGTATTATTTAATTTCAATATGTGTAGGTATGGACAGCTATTTTGAAGAGAACAAGAGACATTATGGTAGCCATTGTTGATTTTCCTGTTGTCTGGTTTTGAAAGCCTGTAATGCTTTCATTCTTTTGTTTTGAATGGTTTTATACTATTTTCTCTTGTTTGAATTCATTGTGTGTGAAGATATGGACAACTCTTTTGAAGAAAACAAGAGACATTGTGTTAACCACTATTGATTTCCTGTTGTCTTGTTTTGAAGTCCTGTGTTGATTGCGTTGTTTTGTTCTGATCTGCTTTGTTGTTTTGTTTTGTTTTAGTCTCAAATAAAATTTTTTTTAAAGATAGAGCTATTGAATAATTTCTTAGCACATCCATCAGATGGGACTATTATGTAGCATTCAGATTCATTAAACTGGTATAGAGAGAATTGAAGTTTGCCCAATGTGTCATTAAAACATTAAGGAATTCATTTGTCTAAGTTGCCAGGAGAGCAGTTCAGAAAAAAGAGCAATTTATTTCTGCAGACATTTCTTATAATCTCCTGCTGTGTGTAAGATATTAATTAAAGGGCTGGGGGTTTAGCTCAGCGGCATAAGCACCTGCCTTGCAAGCAGGCGGTCGTGAGTTTGATCCCCGGTACCGATAAAAATGAAAAAAGACCAAAAAAAAAAAAAAAAGATATTAATTAAAGAGAACAAAAGTTAAATAAATAAGGCAAGGCTAAAAAAAGGCGGGGCTTACTATCAAATAGAAGAGAGAGCGAGAGGCATTCTTCTCTCCTAGAAACTGAGAAATAATGTAGAATACAGTTTAGATCACTTCTCGGCCTTTTGGCTAAGATCAAGTGTAGAATACAGTTTAGGCACTGAGTAGAACTATGTTAATCATATAATTTACTGTTTTTACAGTTAAAAGTGAAGCTCTAAAATAGAGGATAATTTGCACAATATAGCATTTATTAGCTGCATCTCTCATGTTTAAACTTGTTTCTTTTCTTTATATTTTGTTGCTTGTATGGTAATGGTATGGCTTATTCATGTTTGTCTCCCAGACATAAATCATCTAGAGATTGGACAGTGAGCATTTTAAAAATTAAGTTTGATGTTAGCTTTCTCTTGAAAATAATAGCTCTTGGTGGCTAATAATTCATCATGTAATTGGTTCCTCTGGGATCTGTCTTGCCCCAGCAGGTTTCTCATCTCCTTTGCACAAGGTGAGCAGCTTAATAATGTAGAATGATGTGAATAGATTCATGATAGAAAAAAAATAGTTACCATGAACTAATATCTGGAAATAAATGGTTTTTGTTTTTTTCTTATGAGAACCAAATCGTGGGTTTGCTTTCTATCTTTTCATCCATACGGTTAAGAGTAAGAGTCTCAGGGCAGCTCTTGAGTTACTATTATTTTTGCTAAAATAGATAATTCTGTGTGTGTGTGTGTGTGTGTGTGTGTGTGTGTGTGTGTGTTACTGGGGATCTATTTTTAGCCATGAGCTTCCAAGTAAAAGAGCCACTCCCACTAATTCATAGCTACTGTTCTCATTATTTTTAAATTTTGTCAATTCATGCAGCATTTCTTGTTTGCCTAGATCATTGGCCACTCATAAATGAAGACTATTTAAGTTTTAAGTATAACTGTTTGAAGTAGTGTCCCCTTTATGTGTCTGGCAGTTGGTTACTTTTGATGTCTCCCAGGAGTCTGATGTATGAGTAATTCAGCCATATAAATCCTGCTATTATTTGAACATTTAGACTGTACATAATTTTCTTTCTTTCCTTGAAAAATGTTTTCAGGTACTTCTGTAAAGATTATTTGAAGTGGGAGTTCTTGCTTTGGTGTATGGTGAAGAAAGAGAAACTAATGTAGTAATAATGATGATTGGAATGTGCAAATAATCACTAAATTAATTGTTGGCCGGATATGTATTTGTCAGCCCAACCAGTGCTATGAAGAAAAGCTAATGAGAATGTATAGATAACTCCCTAGACTTTTAATTTTCAGCAGAGGCAAAAAAATCAGAGGATAAAATGGTAGCCTTTATTTTGTTGGAGAATTTTGTAAAAGATAAAAATCTAAACATCCTGGTGGGGTGGAGATAATGATGTTTTGGATTTCTGGGGATCATTCCCCTGCATTGTGACTGCCCTTGGAAGCCTACAGTTGTTTTCTTTCTACAGTTTTCTTTCCTTGAAAACTGTTTCACAGGTAATCTGTGAAGATTATCTTAATAGTTCTCACTTTTTGAATGTATATAATTTTAAGGTCTTTCATGTTTCTTTTCTTTTTCTTTAAATGTCTTGTTGACCTGAACTATTTTCTCACCTCCTCTACTGATCATTTTACTTGCTGCTTTTAATATAGTGATACAACAAAACTTTAGGAGTCATGTTTCTGCCATTTCTAGCAGAGTCCTAAGATTTACTTAACCCTAATACCCCTTGTAGGAGAAATTGATAAAAATTAAGTATATTTGCAACCATTGCACCTCGAAAAAAGCATAAACCAACCAAGCCCCCCAACCATGAAAGGACAGAAAGAAAAAAAAATGTGGTTATATATAGTGTATGAATATAATTATATGTCCCTTTGGCTAGTTTGTTTGTTTATTTGGTTGGTTGAGATAGGGTATCACTATGTAGTTCAGGTTGGCCTCAAACTCACCATGTACCACAGGCTTGTAGTGATCCTCTTGCCTCAGCCTCCCTAGTACTGAGATTACAGGCAAGCACCATCACACCCAGCTATGACCACAATGTTGCAAATCAGTTTAATAGGTATGTAAGTCCAGATCCCAGAGAATGGAACAACATCATAGCCCTCAAGGAGAAGGGCCTTCTCCCTTATACATTCATCAAATTATATTTTTCCCTCCCATTTACTAGGAATTATTACATTTTTTCCAAGCAACTCCAGCATATTGGCTTTGGTACTTGGTAAAGTACAGATAGATACTGATGCCCTATGTATTACTATTTATTTATTATATATAATAGTATATTACTACTGTTTATTTTATCAAGGTTTCCCCCTTATTCCATTGTCTTCACTGCTTTCCTCCCCCAAAAGGACAACTTAAAAGTGAATTCATAAATCCATAAAAGAATTTTAAAGTTCATCTACAGGAAGTTTCACCTACAATCTCTCTTAAAGAGTTAAAATGTGAAAGATTTAGAAAATGTAAAGCAAAACATCTACCAATTGCATATATGTCATCAAAAGGCAGATTGACTCATTTAAACTAGTTTCTTGATCACTGGACATAGTTCAGAAGCCTAAATCCTGGTTTATGGTGGAGTAATGCCTTTGACCTTGAGTTTGCCGTATCTGTTTTTGCCAAAAGCTTAAGCCACCAATCATAAGTAATGGCTACAGAAAGCAGAAAAACAACTAGATTTCTCTTCACTTTCTGTTTTTATAAACCTCAAAAGGAACATGAGCCTAATCGTTTAAAGAATAAAAACCTTCTTCCTTATCTCCCTTATCATGAAAGTCAGGAAAGACTACAGGCAGTCTCCAGAAGAATCCCCCACAACTCCAGATTACACCTGCTAAGCTATGAAAGAGGGACCATGTGACAAATGTACGACCACTTCTGTATAGACTTTTTGTTGGATCTAATCTTCATAGTCCCTATGAATTGTTTTTCATCCATCATTGTGCAATATCAGGAAAATAAGAGATAATTTGAGCTTTAGACTAAACCTATTAGAAATAACACTAGTGCTAAGACTCAGAATAGCCACCAGAATTTAGCTTTCTTGCTAATTTCCTAGCTTCTGTCCATAAATTTAAGTTTATTTTACTTGAGATTGTAGCGTGTAGATTTTAGCCATCAAGCTTTGCAATGGACAAGTCCTTCTTGGGACAGGCATAGGGGAAACTCCTGTTTTGATAATCCTCAGAGGTAAACTGTGAAAGAATTATACTTTGAATACAAGGAAGTCTTGAAGGCTATTTGTATAAATACTGCACCACACTTACTAAATAAAGAAATGGAGGAAGCAAAACAAAATGTAAAGGTTTCCCGGTTGGCAGAGTAGCAGGTGCCATTTCACCTGTCAGTATTCAGGTCAGCAGAAACAAGTTGACATATTGCCAACTTGAGGTACCTAAATGAAGAGAAGATAAATGTTCCCAAGAAACTGAATAGTGTAAAGTCTCCCTGAGAAAGTCTTTTTTTGTTTTATATGTATTAAGTTCCATACATATTTGTGCTAGAAATTTTTTAATAATCCCTAAGCCATTTCTCATTTCCTTAAAGATCCAAGAGATGTTCTGTGTTACAAGAAGGAGCTCCTATGAACGTTAATAAGTCATTTTATGACTTTAGGAGTTAGGATAGGGCCAGAGATATAGCTCAGTGGTATAGCACCTACCTAGCTAGCACGAGGTCCTGAGTTCAATTCCCAGGACCAAAAGAGAGAGAGACAGAGACAGAGACAGAATAGGCAAAAAGGAACTTGCAACTGGTCTTTGCTAAAATCCTGTGTAGGAGAAATGCTAATGGAATGCTAGTATGTTGATTAATGTCTTCTATCACAAGGTTTGATTATTGAATTTCTCCTACTTGAGATCTTTTATGCCCTATTATCCCACATAATGATAATAGCTACCATTTTTTTAGATACTTCACTAGATGTTTTATATGAATTACCTCATTCAGTACTCCCAGTAGCCCCTTCTCCAAGGTCACTGGGCTGGAAACCAGCTCCAGAAAGGCTAAGTAACTTTCTAAAGGCAAAGTACTTCCAAATTCTTTGAAAGACATTTTCCTGTTGTAAAGTTCCATCACTCCATTATCTGATGCACAGGTGACTGGCTAGTGTGAATCCATCTTGAATTCTGTTAAAGAAAACTAGTTTATTTGAATTGACAAAAAATATAAATAAAGTATAGTATTTCTAGTCTTTTCACTTAGTTTTAGTCTAAACCTTTATCATAATTTTAAAGTTTAGAATCCTAAGGGATTTTGTCTGTTTTTCAGTTCTCTCTCTGAGATTTTGCTAAATTTCCACCTATCAATCATCATTATCATTATTTTTTTGAGAGGGAAGGCTGCTGGGGATTGAATACAGAGTGTTCTCACTAAGTTTGGTTGTGAGCTGTGTGCGTGTGTGAGTGTGTGTGTGTGTGTGTGTGTGTGAGAGAGAGAGAGAGAGAGAGAGAGATTGGTTCCCTGAATTGTTAAATTGCCAGTGTTGGCCTTGAATTGTGATCTTCCTGCCTCAGCCTCTCTTCGCTGGGATTAAAGACATATATCACTACACTTGGCACATTAATTTCAATTAATTGTAATTGCTTTGCAGTCAAGAACCTTGACTCCATAAAAATACAGTCCAGCTGCTCTGTGGATCTTGAATGCAATTCTTAGATGGCAATAGTGGAGCTAAATTAGAGAAAACAGTTCTTAGAAAGCAAGTAAAGTTGGCTGTGAAATCTAGAGAAACTTGAATGAACCAAAGATGGAACACTACAGCTCATGATTACCATGAAATTAAACCATTCTCTTCAAATTACAGATTGAGAGAGCAGACAATATTTCTGTGTCCTGATTTTGATTTATTCTAGGAAGCTATGCTTAAATCATCTTAGATTAAAACTATACAAGGAAAGAGATGAAAACTTACAATGTAAATTTACTTCCTGTAAATAAGATTTTTATCCTAGAGAGACTAGGTTAGATGTGTTTGATTATTTTAAAAAGGTGATTGTAGGGCCTAGTGTGGTGGCGCACTCCTGTAATCCCAGAACTCAGGAGGCTAAGGCAGAAGATCATTGCAAGTTTGAGATCCACCTGTGCTACAAAGTGAGCTCAAGGCCAGCTTGAACTGTAAAACAAGATCCTATCTCAAAGAGACAAAAAAAAGTGGGTTATGCAAAAATACACATGACACATTACTGAAGTGTTAAGTAAACAGATAAATATAATCAATTTTGTTATGCTTTAATAATTTCTAAATTTCTCACCTTTAGGCTTGACATATTACCTCAAAAACCTCCCTAAAATAAAGCTTTTTTTTTCCTCCTTCAGTAACTGCAGATTGAACTCAAGGCCTTGTACATGCTAAGCAAAAGCTATACCATAGAGCTGCCAATCAGCCCAAAATAAGGCATTTAGTGAGTATTTTAGTGAGCATTGGGACTTACCAGGATTTGTTTCAATACACTTGTATGTTAATTTCCACCAGATTTATGCTTTTGTATTCAGATACCATTGGGTAAGCCTTGCATAAGATTCCATTACAAAATTCTGTTGTCCACTGGCAAGGAAAGCAAATCAGTTCTATTCTTGCTGTATTTCTTAGTATATTTGAATGTGAAATGTGTCCTGCACAGATGACACTTCAGAACAGGTACATAGGGACTGGAGATGTAGTTCAGTAGTAGAATGCTTGCCTAGCAGGTTTCGAGGGCCTGAATACTACCCCTAGTACTATGAAAAATAAAACAATTGCATACTTTAAAATGTTTTCTGAAGATTTGAACATACGAATTCCTGGGTCACTGACATATCTCAAGAAATTTGACAATACATCTCCATTGAACTGATTTTTCTAGTACATATTGAGGGGCCTGCACCAAAAGGACCTGTGTGTCTTCAAAAAGAAAAAATGGGAGTGAGTATGATAGTGCACGCTGGTAACACCAGAACTGTAATACCAGGACTTTGGACCTTGAGGCAGGAGGATTGATGAGAATTTTAAGCTAGCCTGGCTCCCTTGTGATACTCTAACTAAAAAAACAAACACATTATTAATAAGAAGAACATTGTAAATGTTCGCCGAAGAAATCAAGGGTACAACTCTTAGGTAGTTTGTAGTGCTATGTTCTTGCTTTTTTAAACTGTCCTTTACTTGTCATATACTCCAAAATAAAAAATGTTGCTATCAGTTTCCCCTTCTAGTTTTTAAGCTTGAATATCCTTGAGGAAATAGTATATACAGTTCTGTGTATCTCTTTCTGTCTGTTACAACAAAAGGCATTCGCAAATAAATATTCTCCGTGTCTTCATGGCAAGAATTCATGTTGATAATGTGGAACAAAATTACACTTTATGATTCTCTAATACTGTCGTTATTTTCTAGGCTCTTATTGGAAGAGAACAAAATTTGTTATTCTAATTTTCTTTATGAGATGTGTTATCAGTTGTTCTGGCTAGCAAAAATCTTTTTTTATTTGTTTGCTTGTTTCAAAATCATAATCATATCATCACTCTACCAGTGATCTCTCTACCAGTGATCTCCACCAGTGATCCCATCCCACTGTGATTTCCTCTGAAAATTGCTGCCCATTTACTGATTGTCCCCATCATTGACACTTTGTGCTTACTATATTTTGTGTGTCCTGTTATATAGTGTTTACTATAAAACCTGCTAAATCTCTCTTTGTACTTCTAATCTAGTCCTTTTAGGACAGTAGTATTAATACCAGATTATCAAGCTTTATAATTATAAAATAACATAGTACCTGACATGAAAATTATTCAGATTCAAAGTGCAACTTTATCTTTCACTGTAAATCAACCCTTTTTCTTAAGCCTATTGTCATAAAATTGTGGAATAGGAATTAAAGTGGAAGAAATAAATGACTATTTGTGTTAGAGTTGGATACATGGCTCCATGAATATATAAATTTCCTATATAAAGTATATATACATCTGTACTAAGATATACTTCTGTACATCTTACTAATGTCATATCACTGTTTATTCCTTTATAGCACTAATGACGGCATGAAATTATTGTTTACTTCTTTCTTTCTCTCCCTATCAGAACTTTATCTTATTCACTATTAAATTATGAGCATTTTGCTCATAATTTAGCCCATATTAGGAGCTTGAAAAACATGTAGTGATTAAATAATGAGATACATACTCAGGCTCATGGACATGAATATCTACTTGGAATTTTAAAGCTATTCTTTTTTTTCCACAAATGGAAGTTGATTGACACATCAAGAGATCGCCCTAACACTTTTCTCTCCACACCACTCTGGACTTTCCAGTCCCCTACCCAACTCCAGCTATAGGAATTACTTGGTACAGATTTATGTACTAAGCTGACTTTTTCAGTATTGATGTAGTAGGAAAGATACAATGCCGATTATGCAGTGTGTAGACTTAATTTAATATAGAATATTCAATTTTAACTTTGTTTTTAAAGTTCTTCTCTAATGTGAGATGGAAAGTGTATCTGAAGTCTGAGCATATTGCTTGCCTAGGGCAACAGTAGACCTTTCTTCAAATTTAAATTTGCTGAAGATTGGTTGTCCTGTAAGTGAAATCTAATCAGAGTAAACACAGCCCATCCAAATTAGTTAAATTATCTGAAATACTGGCTTTTTATCTGCTATTTGAGCTTAGAAGGGCTTGGAACAATTAAATTTAATGGTATCTATTTGTGTATTGCCACAAATTGTTTCCTGCAACCCCTAAAAGGCTACTTTTCTCCTTATCTCATATTTAAATTTGAACAATATATTAAATTTAGGTGGGGGATTTAGCTCAGTGGCTTAAGCCCCTGCCTGGTAGGTAGGAGATTGTGAGTTCAACCCCCAGTACAAAAAAAAAAAAAAAAAAAAAATGTGTGAAGGTAAATTCATTTTAGTTTTTGAAATAGGGTCTCACTGTGTAGTTCAGAGTGGTCTTGAACTCTCTAGCCCAGGCTGGCCTGAAACTCATGATGATACTCCTGCGTCAGTCTCCCAGGTGCTAGGATTATAGGCCTGCGCCACCAACACCCACCTAAATATGTCTCTTAAAAGAATAATTCTGTAAGAATTGCAGTGTAAAAAAAGGTTTGGTTAAAAAAAAAATAAAAAAGAAAGAAAGATTAGGTGTCTGAAGACCTAAGTATAAATCCTTTGTACTATAGTCTCAAATGTGATCTTGAAAAATAATTATAGGACAGCATTCATTCATCAGATGAAATTCTGTGTAAGTATTTGAAATTGCATGTAAACCAAAAAACAAAACTTTTCTATCCTTAAACTATGTGTGTATATATATATATATATATTTTTTTTTTTTTTTTTTTTAAATTTCGGTGGTACTAGGCTCTAGACTCTTCAGTGCTCTCAACTTTCCTGGAAAAATGGATCATTCCCACCATAAGGGAAAAAACTATATGGACAACAGCAGCAGCACTATGCCACCATCTCACCATCACCCAACTTCACCTTCACACTCTCATGGTGAAGGAGATGGCAGCATGAAGATGATGGTGAGTGCTATGGGAGAGGACGCAAGTTCTTTCCCAACCACTTGGGTTTTAGAAATAAAGGACTTTTAGTACTAGGAGGTATCTATAAAGGTCAGTTTACTTATGAGGAAAAACTAAAGCAGACTCTGAAATACCCTAAGTCAACTGATTTGCCTAAATACATGTGGCAAATTAGAGACACAGTAGAACCAAGGTATCTAGAATTCTTTCTTCTCCAATCCCTTCTTTTGATTTTGTTTTATTTTTATTTTGTTTTGTTTTTTGGTACTGGGAATTGAACACACAACCTCGTACTCGCCAGGCAGGCGCTTATATTGGCCCTATTTTTTTTTTTTTTTTTTTTTTGTCTTTTTGAGACAGGATCTCACTGTGCAGTTCAGGCTGGCCTTAGGCTACTTTGTAGCCCAGGCTGATCTCCAACTCCCAATGATCTGCCTGCCTCAGCCTCCCGAGTGCTGGGATTACAGGTGTGCGCCACCACATCCGGCTAAGTTCTAGTCTTTATATTTTGTGTAGAAAAGAGAAAAAGAAGCACAGGACAGTTCTATTGTTCAGTGCTTTGATACTAATAAATTGATACCAATATTTTCTTGAATAGCTATTCTTATCCAGACCTTTATCTTAAATATTTACTTTACTAGACTCCTTTGACTAAAATTCTTATTTACTGTCTTCAGTCATCTCTAATTAACTTATTTTGGTTTTCTGGCAGCCTATGACCTTCTACTTTGGCTTTAAAGATGTGGAACTATTGTTTTCCGGTTTGGTGATCAATACAGCTGGAGGTAAGTAAACTATCAGATGTGTTTGAAGGTGATACTCACAGGAGAGATGGTGCTAAAGTATTTGGATCCCCAGCACCTCTTTTTGACTTAATATCTGAATCAGTCTGGTCATGTTGTATAACTCTGATGCTTCTTGTTTCCTAACTAGAACCTGGAAGATGTAATAGTTTTGTCTTTCAATATATCTCCTTTAATTAACATGTGCATGTTTTGAAACCATTAAAAATACTACAGATCCTAGATAAAAATCTTCTGCAGTTTGTGTCCTTTCCCAGGGTTTCCTTATTGGATAAGTTATTGGTACTGCACTGTCTGCTACAGACATGTTTAAATTCCACAAAATAACCCTACATTAAAAACTACTCATCTAATATAATCCTCCTTGTCTTAGCTACTTTTCTCATTGTTAGGCAAAATACGTGACAATCAGCTACAGGAGGAAAGGTTTGTTTTTTTGTTTTGTTTTGTTTTGCTTTTGTCTTTTTCAGTACCAGGGATCGAACTCACGACTGCCTGCTTACAAGGCAGGCGCTTATGCCGCTGAGCTAAATCCCCAGCCCCAGAAAGGTTTATTTTAGTACACAGTTTGTACAAGTTCCATTCCAAAGTCAGCTGGCTCTAAGGCAGGGTGGCATGGCAGAAGGGAATTACAAAGGAGAAACGGTACGTGGCAAGCAGAAGGCATCAAAGCAGTGAAGAAACAGCAAAGTAACAAAGTAGGATGTGACAACAATAGCCCACCTGCTGTCCCTTAAATTCTATCCAGGCTACCCACCCTAAGGGTGGGTAGCACTCACACTTAGCGTGGGCCCTCCCATTATCTACTCCCAGAACTGTGCTAAACCAATCGGTGGACTAATTTAGCAATCACATTCCAGTATCACCTATTCTAGATCCAGCCACTTCTGAAAAGCCCCACCTATTATCCTGTGAGGTTTTGGAGACACCTAGACACAAACCATAACACTCCTGTTTTACAGATACATTAAGCTCAAATCTTAACATGAATTGCTCTAAATCCTAAAGTTAATATATTAGAGCTAAGACAAGCGCCCAGGCCTTCTTGAGCTGCCTAGACCAGAGCTGTTTCTAGTGTACCAAATGATGGTTCATATCTTTCCTGATCCTTAATCATTCTTAATTTTGGTGTAGCTGAGCATCCATCTCTTCAGTATGCTTTAAATTCAGATTTCTAGAGCCCAGCAGTCAGTTGGTACCAGCCTTTGGTACCAGACTTACCTTGGTTTTGTTTTGTTTTGTTTTGTTTTGTTTTTGTTTTCTTATATTTTTAAATTATTTTAATTGTATTAATAATAGAAGTCATAATTAATGAAGAAAATATAAAAAGCACTCTTCTATTAAAAAATAAAATTAAATTTCATAACAAAACAATTTAGAGCCAGGCATGATGGTGTACTCCTATAATCCCAGCATTTGTGAAGCAAAGGAGGAGGATCATTATGAATTCGAGGCCAGCCTGGGCTACAAAGTGAGTACAAGACAAGCCTGAACTGCATAGTGAGACCCTGTCTCAAAAAGAGAAAAAAATTAGAAATAACAATAATTATTACATTATGTATCATGATCTTAAAAGGATGGACAAAATGTCACTCAGAGTACAATTTATAGACTGAAAAGAATCTCTTCTTAAGAGGAACCAAACAAAAGGACAAAACTTCTTTTCAATGAACAGAGAAATTAGTAGTATGAAGAAACAAACTAGCATTTATTTTAAAATACTTTGGAAACAATGGAATTAGTAATTTGGGGAATTATTTGGACTTCACCCTATTTCCTATTTAGCTATCTTTTCTTATATGTAGATATCTATCTACCCCTATATATGTATATATATATCTATATATCTAGAGAGAGAGAGAAATTCTCATATTAGAGAAACTGTGCAATATTTAAGCTTGCGTATCTGGCCTTTTTTACTTAATATTATGTTTTCAAATTGCATTCATTTACCTGAATGCCTGAAGTTTATCTTTCTCTATGACAGAGTAGTACTCCATTGTGTATAAATATATTTTCTTTTATCCATTCATGTTGATGGACATATATCTGTTTCAAAAATCTAGCTGTTATAAATTTTGCTATTAACATAGGTATGTATCTCTGTAACATGATGACTTTTAACTTTTTGAGAAGATACCTAGGAGGGGGATAGCTGGGTCAAATGGGATTTCTAGTTTTGGTTTTATGAGGAATCCCCACACTGGTTTCCATAGTGGTTGTACTTACTTTCCCAACTACAATGTAAAAAGAGTTCCTTTTTGCCCCAATCCTTGCTAGCATTTGTTACTGATTTTTTGATGATAGCCATTCTTTTACAGTTAAGATGGTATCTCAATGTAGTTTCCATTTGCATTTCTGTAAAGACTAGCAGTGATGAATATTTTTTATTAATTGGCCATTTGTACAGTTGCCCTTTTTGATTGAATCTTTTTTTGGAGGGAGTCTAATTTTTTTGAGTAATTTACATATTCTAGATTTTAGTCCTCTATCTGAGCTAGCAAAACTTTTTAACCATTATATAGGTTGTCTGTTGGTTATTTCCTTTGCTGCACA
This sequence comes from Cavia porcellus, assembly GCF_034190915.1. NCBI lineage: Eukaryota > Metazoa > Chordata > Mammalia > Rodentia > Caviidae > Cavia > Cavia porcellus. The sequence goes on along the minus strand of NW_026947484.1, from coordinate 174,583,474 downwards.
AAAGTTTTTTGATTTGATATGATTCCATTTGTTGATTCTTGGCATTATTTCTGGTGCCACCGGGATTCTGTTCAGAAAAACTGGCCTATCCCTGTGTCTTCAAGAGTTTTACCTATTTTATCTTCTAGTAAATTGTTTCTGTATTACCATTTAAATCTTTGATCCATTTTGGTTTTACTTTGCCACAAGGTGAGATATATGAGTCTAGACTCCATCTTCTGCATGAGAGTATCCAGTTTTCCTAGCACCATTTATTAAAGACACTATCTTTCTTCTAGTGTTTATCTTTGGCCTTTTTCTCAAAGATCAACACTGAATGGGATTGTTTCTGCTTCCTCTGTTCGGTTCCATTGATCTACATGCCTTTTTGTGTCAGTATTATGCTATTTTAATCATTATATATTATAGTCACATTCGTAGTATAACTTCAAATCTGGGATTGTGATGCCTCCTGCTTTGCTTTTGTCATTCAGGTTTGCTTTTGCTATTCTGGGTCTCTTCTGGTTTCATGTAAATTTTAGGATTGTTTTCTCTAGTTCTGAGAGACATATTCAAGAGTATTTTGACTAACATTGCATTAAATCTATATAACAGTTTGGCTGTATAGCCATTTTGATTATATTAGTTCTGCTTTTCCAGGAATAGGAGGCATCTTTCCATTTTCTGATGTCCTCTTGATCTCCTTTTCCAAAGTACAGTAGTTTTTGGTATAGTGGTCTTTTACTTCCTTAGGTTAATTCCTAAGTAATTAATTTTTCTTGGCACTATTATGAACAGTACTGTTTTCCTAATTTTCTCAGTGAGTTATTAGTGTAGAAGAATGCTATTGATTTGTGTTTATTTTGTACCCTATCACACAGCTGAATCTGTTTATTAATTTTAGGAGAATTTTGATGAAATTTTTTGGGGTCTTGTAAATTCGAGAATCATCATCTACAAATGGTACTTTTACTTTGTCCCTTCCTGTATATATCCCTTTTCTTTCTTTTTCTTGCCTGACTGCTGAATCTAATGTTTTGAGGACTGTGTTGAATAGGAGTGGTAATAGTGATATCCTTGTTTTTTGTGTGATATTAGATGGAAAACTTTCAGTTTTTGCCTATCTCATGTGATGTTGGCAGTATCTTGGTCTTAAATGGCTTTTATCAGATTGACATAATATCCTTTTATCATGGATGGATGTTACATTTCATCAAAGGCTTTTTCTGTTTCTACTGAGATGATCATGTGATTTTTGTCCTTCTTTTGTGTGTTGAAATATATCTATCAGTTTGCATATCTACCATCTTTCTTTTTTTTTTTAATTTTATTTAAGGAGAAAAAGAAAACAAAAAACAGAGAAAGGGTACAAGTTATACGGATTTACAGAAAAAAATAAACAGTAGGAAATCACTAGTTAATGGATTACATATTGTCATCTTAGAAATAATTGTTCAAGTTACAAAATTAAAGCTTATAAAGTGGACACTCCAACAGTGAGACTGCAAACAGTTCTGTTCAATGATCCAACAAAACTCAGTAATATCATTATCTATCTTATACACTTAAATATACATGCAGTTATATCGTTTAGAGCACTTTCTTTTCCTATCTTTTGTACAATGACAATTACACATTTTGGATTTTGTTGCTCCCACAGTTCTTATTACTTTTTTGGAAGAGAGTAGAACCAAATGTGACATAACAGAACAGAGTCAGTCAAATCAAAAGGGTGGACATAATAGATAATAAAAGCATAATACAAGGTGATGAACAATGGTTACCATAATGCCTCCCACTATCTCTAATAGAATTTCCTATATCATCAGTTATAATAAAATTGAACAAAACAGTAAAGAACAAAACCAAAACGTTGGAGACATTATAGGTCTTCAAAAGTAGATTATAGTCAACCAGAATGGGTGTCATAATGAATCCCACTATCTTCACAGCTGTTGCCTAAACTTTTGAACCTGGTACTATCAAGCAAAACAGAATAGAGGAACATCAGTCAAAACAAGATGGTGAGAGCAATACAGGGCTTTAAATCAAGATAATGGAAAGTCAAAGTGGGTTACTATAATATATCCTGCTATTTTTTTATTTATTTTTCCCTTAATTAAAAGGATAAAAATAAAAAAGTAAATAATAAAATGGAGATTGAGATAAAAGAGGGCATAACAGCAAAACAGCGCAGATCAAAACATAACCATTTAAGCAAAATAGTGTTTCACCAAAAGATAATCCCGACATAAAAGTAGTTACCATATTGTCTCTTTCCTTGAAATCTTTGAGTATAACTTCGTATACTATAGCATCAAATATATCAAATCAATATAAAACCATTTAAGAGAATGACAGTATTACAGGGTATTTAGAATCAACTAACAGAAAATGAACAATGGTTTCTGTATAATCTCCTTGTCTATAAAAGTTTTTGCTTGTACTATCATATATAATAAAATCCAATAAGATACAACCTGTTTAGACCAATGGAGACAGAAGAACAAAAGCTTGATGAGACTTCAAAACAAGATGATACTAAATCAGTATTACCTATTAAGACATCATTTTCTCCAAAATAGCTGTTCCTATCATCCAATCTTCTCTGCCTCATTTCTGTTGAGCTCTTTTTCTGTCATTAGTTGTCAGTTTGTCTTCTTCATTTTGTTTTCTGTTCCATTTATTATGGCCTCTCTGCCACTATTTCTGGATTCTTCATATTTTTCTTTTTTAGAATATCCTACAGTATTCTCTGTAGAGTTGAATTGGTGGTTGCATATTCCCCTAGTTCCTCTTTATCCTGGAAGCACCTTGTTTTTCCATCAATTTCCAGGGATAGTTGTGCAGGATATATCAATCTTGGCTGGAGATTATTATCTTTCAAAGCTTGAATTATTTCCCCCCACGCTCTTCGTGATTTGATGGTGTGTGCCGAGAAGTCTGCTGTAATTCTGATGGGTGTTCCCTTGTAAGTGATTTGTTTCTTGTCTCTGACGGCTTTTAATATTCTGTTCTTGTATTGGATTTCTGGAAGTTTAATTATTATATGCCTGAGTGTTGCTCTGTTTGGGTTGTAGGTGGCTGGGGTCCTGTATGCTTCATACAACTGAGTATCTTTACCTTTTGCTAAATTAGGAAAATTCTCCTGGATTATTTCTGTGAGTAGCTTTTGTAGTTCATTTGTTTGTGTCCCTACTTCTTCTTTTATGTTCTTAATTCTTAAGTTATAGATCCTCTTATCATCTTCTAGTCTTTGTATTATTGCTGTTTGTTTCTTTGTTATTTTTAAGAAGTTTTTCATTTCATGCTCCCATATTACAAATCTGCCCTCCAGTTCAGATAATCTGTCCTTAGTTTCTTTCAAGCTGTTATGCCAGTTTTCGATAGAATTTTTAGTTTCCTGGTAATTTCTTTGAACCTGCTTCACGTATTCTATGCTTTCTCTATTTTCTCCATCAAACAATTCTCCCCTCTTTTTCTGTTCTTCCATTCCACCATCTGTTTTTTCTTCGGTGGTGCTTAGCATTTCTCTTAACTATTCTGCTTATGTCTAGCTTCAGGTCATTAATAGCTTCATTCCTGAGCTTGTCTTTGAGGCTCTGGAGATAGCGCTTTATATCTATTGGTGCTGTGTCTGCTATTGCCTCTTTCTCAGGATTAGGAGCCGAGGAGCCTTTCTTGTTGCTGCCTCTTCCCATATTCTTTGTTCCTTATATATGCAAGCGTATATAGGAGGCCCAGTTCCTTCTCTGTCGGCCACAGTCTGATTGAATTGCGCCGGCTACGTGTTCCCGCCCACCACAGCACACCAGGAAGTTGCAGACCAGGCAGCCTATGCAGGGCCCACCCCTCCCAGGTCACCTTCAGGAGTTGGGATCTGGGTTGTGCTAGCCTACTGGGTCTCAGCCAGCAGCATCACGTAGGCTAGGCACTGCTCACCAATCCTGCTTGAGAGGGGGATACGTGACTGAAGTCACTGCAGCGCCCTGTTCCCGCAAGTCTGCCCGGTCCCAGAATGTCCTCTGTTGGAGTCTCCTAGACCGTAGAAGAGTCCCAGTTTCTCTCACTCACTGCAGGTCGATACATGGCTGCCCACCCGTCCCGCTCTCATCTCCATTCACCGATTCCCGTTCTCAGAGCTTTCGTGCATCTCTCCCTGCTGAGCCGATGTAGACGCAGCGGCGGCAGCAGGAAACCCAAATCGCAGCTTCCTATGGCGCGGGCTCCAGCTTCCACACTGAGGCTTTTCTGTTCCTGTTATAGCACCAGGATTGCATTCCCAGTTGGTTTCTCTCAGCCCAATTTGTTCTTGGGTCAGCAGGGCATATCTCCTCTTGCTTAGGGCATATCCCCTCTTGCTTATGATTCCTTACTCCGCACCATTCCTGAATTCAAAGCTGGGTCTATCAGAGAGCCTCCGTAGCTGCTGCTATCTGTCCACCATGTTCTCCCAAGATCTCATATCTACCATCCTTGATCCCTGGAATAATGCCTACTCAGTCATGGTGTATGATCTATTTGATGATTTGTTGCATTGTTTGTCCATATCTTGTGGAGGATTTTTACATCTATATTCATTAGAGAGATTAGCCTATAAGTCTTCTTTTATTGAATCAGAGTAATGCTAGCTTTTAGGAATGATTTTCTCTCTCAATTTTATTAAAAAGTTTGAGGAGTACTGATGTAAATTTTACCTCAAGTTCTTGTAGAATTCAGAATTCAGTGGTGAATCCAGTAAGTCTTGGGCTCTTCTTTGTCAGTAGGATTTTTTTATTGTTGTTGTTACTTCTTCAGTTTCATTACCTATTATTGGATTATTCAGGATTTTTGAGTTTTCTTAGTTCAGTTTTGGTAATACATATGTATCTAGAAATCTCCATTTCTTCTGAGTTCTTCAGTTTTTTGGCATACAGGTTATTGAAATAGCTGCTGATAATTTTCTGGATTTCAGGGGTAACTGTTGTGATTTCATCTTTTTCACTCCTTTGATTTTTCCCCATCTTTGTGATGGATTCAAAACTGGTGTTCAACTTAAACATCAGCTGAACTGAATCAGCATGGTGCTGAGTGTAGATGGCCTACCTGAGGAAAGATGCCAGCATAAAAAAGGAGACCTAAAGAGGAAAAATAGCATTGTGAGTTCTCCTATGTATTGCTGTTGTTTGGAGCTGTTGGTTCTTTTGGAGCTGTTAGTTCTCCTGAAGGAGCTTGTCATGCTAGTTTCCCTGACATGAATTCAGCTGTTATCAATGGAAGAGATCGGGACCTTGTCACTGAGAGTGGCTGTGGTTCAGTTTGGGAGAGATCTTGTCCTTACTTTGAGCATCACTTCCCTGTCTCCAGAGAGGAAGATGTGTCCTATTCAGTCTCTAGAAGAAGCTTGTCATGGGCTGGGGATTTAGCTCAGTGGCGTAAGTGCCTATCTTGCAAGCGCATGGTTGTGAGTTCAATCCCTGGTACCAAGAAAAAAAAATTAAAAAAAAAAAGAAGCTTGTCACTCTGCCTTCTGGATATGAACTCATCTGTTATCATCTTCAGAGAAGCTCGGGACCTCATTGTCACTGAGCATGGCTGTGGTAGTTTTCAGGGGAGCCCTGGTTCTTATTTTGAGCATTGCTTCTTGGCTCCAGTATAGAAACCTCAGTCTATTAGCACAGATCCTTCTTCCCTCTGGCATATACTTTCTAGCTTCCATCGCTGACCTTTGGGCCTTTGCAGTGCAGACCCATGAAACAGTTGCATGAGTCATTGTTGTAGGCTCTAGGCCTCCAGTTATACACATGGTGGGGCATTATTATGAGCTCTAGGTCTTCAGCTGGACTCATATAGCACATTGCTGTGGGGATCCAGGCCCTTAGCTGAATTCTTTGGGTCACAGTGTGTGGACAGATTCCTGAATTTCTTGTATTTAACCCTTGGGTGACTATTAAAACATAATATTGTAAATTATGTGTCCTGTGTTGTCTTGTTCTCCCTGCAACCCCAATCTACAACAATCCTTTTCATTTCTAAATGCGTTGATTCTTGTCCTTCTTTCACCTTTTTGTAACAGGTATCAAACTCATGATCTCATGCTTGCTGGGCAGGCACTTATGCCACTGAGCTAAATCCTCGGCCCATTTTTTTTTTTTTTTTGACTGGCTAGGTATGTCTATTTTGCTTATTCTTTCAAAAATCAGCTCTTTGATTCACTGAGTCCATGTATTGTTGTTTTAGTTTCTATTTCACTAATTGCTGTTCTGATCTTTATTGTTTCCTTCCTGTCCACACTTTGAATTGGGATTGTTCTTGTTTTTCTAGACCTTGAGATACATCATTAGGTTATTTATTTGAACTTTTTCTGGTTTTCTGATGTGGGGATTCACACCTGTAAACTTCCCTCATAGCACTGTTTTCATTGGGTTCCGTAAGTTCTGGTATGTTAAATTATCATTTAATTCTGCCTTATTTCTTCCTTAATCTCTTTTATGAACCATTGATTATTCAAGTGTGTTGTTTAATTTCTATATGTTTGCATAGTTTCTGAGGTTTCTTTTCCTACTGATTTCTACTTGCATTGCACTGTGATCTGATGATATTGGTGATATGTATGGTAAAAGTTCTATTCTTCTGTATTTACTTAGATCTGCTTTAGTAGCTAATACGTGGTCTATTTTAGAGAAAGTACCTTGTGCTTCCAAAAAGAATATGTATTCTGTTATTGGATGGAACACTACAGATATTAAGTCCATTTGGTTAAAGGTCTGGTTCACTTTTGATATTTCTTTGATTTTTTTATTTAGTTGATCAATTTTGATAGTAGGTACTGAGGTCCCTCACTATAATTGTATTGATGTTTATCTGGTCATTTATGTCTGTGTTTGTTTTATGAAGTTGGGCACACTGTGGTTTGGTCCATTATATGTTTATAACTATTATCTCTTCCTTGTTGAATAATCTGTTCACCAATATGTAATGTTTTTCTCTCTTTTGATCAGCTTTGGATTAAAGTTCACTGTGTCTGAAAATAGGTGAAGTACTCCTGCTTGGTTTTGGAGTCCTGTTTAATAGAATATCTTTTTCTATTGCAGGCTTATCCTTGAACCACAAATTTCATTTGTTTTGGGGAAAGGGAGAATATTTAGGTCAGGTAATAATGTTAAATTAGTGTAATACCCTCGTTTCATTATCAACACTTCAAGATGAAGGGCTAGGCATCAAAATGTCTATTCAAGAAATGTAGTCAAGGTGAGCATGGTGGCACATGGCAGTAATCTCAGCACTCAGGAAGCTCAGTCAAGATCAAGAGTTAGAGGCCACACGCCCAGTGACCTCCAAGCAGCTAGCAGGGGCCTCCATTCAGTCCTGAAAGCTGAACATGGGCCAGTTGATTCCCAGCACACAGGCAAGTTTTAGAACATCGCTCCCAGCTGGTAAGATCTTGCCCAGCTTCCCAGATCACCAGAGGACGCATGGGAGGTCCCCATGGGCCTAACTGAGCCACACCCACCAACCTCCAAGTGGCTAACAGGGCATTGAATTCAGTCCTGGGAGCCAAACATGGGCGAGGTGTTTCCTAACACATAGGGGAAGCTTTGGAACTTGGCTCCCAGCCTGTAAGACCACACCCAGCATGCCAAATCACTGGAGGACACATAGGTGGTCCCCGCAGGCCTAAACTGGGCCATGGCCAGCGACCTCCAAATAGCTAGCTAGTAGTTGCCTGCAATCTGCCCTAGAAGCCAAAAGTGGGCCAGGTGATTCCCAGCACACGGGGAAATCTTTGGAACATCACTCCAAACCCAGAAGTATAGGAAAATAACAAAACAAAAATGCAATCTCAAACTTCTAACCCAACTCAAGCAAGCCTAAGAGACATGGGCATAGAAGAAAATGTAAGCCATACACCTGAAATTCCTGAAAAGATAACAGCTGAAGTAAAGAAACAACTCTAGGAAGGTATTAAAGAACTCAGATCAGAAATAATCTTCCAGCAGGGCATGGTGTGGCTCACACCTATAATCCCAGCACTAGGGAGGCTGAGGCAGGAGAATCATTTCAGAGTTTGAGACCAGCCTAGGCTACAAAGTGAGCTCAAGACCAGCCTGAACTGCAGTAAGAGACCCTGTCTCAAAAAGACAAAAAAAAAAGAATCTCCCAGGTAAAAGAGGAAATGATAAATGTAATGAAAGAAATGCTAAACACATCTATAGAAGACATAGTTAAAAAATTAGAGGAACAATGCAAAAAGATGGAAATCCTGAATGAACAGTATATGAAACAAACAGAATGCATGAAGCAGATTCAAAGAGATATACAGGAAATCAGAAATTCCATTGGAAGTTTGCAAAATCGCCCCAACCCTAGTGAAGATAGAATTTCAGATCTCGAAGATAAGATTGCAGCAAGTGAACAGGAAAGGAAATATCTTTTAAAATTAATAAGGAATCAGGAAATAACAATTCAACATCTGCAAGATGATGCAAAGAAAAACAACATAAGATTGATAGGTATAAATGAAAAAGAAGGTGACAACACAAATGATATCAAGAGGCTATTTACAGAAGTAATAGCTGAAAATTTCCCAAATATGAGAATGGAAACTGACATATAGATCAGTGAAGCACATAGAACTCCAAGTAACCATAACCAAAATAAAACTGCACCCACACATATAATAATGAACATCCCAGAAATCTAACATAAGAACAGAATATTAAAAGCTGCTAGAGTGAAGAGACAGATCACCTGTAAAGGAAAGCCTATCAGACTCACAGCAGACTTCTCAACACAAACAATGAAGTCAAGAAGAGCATGGAGTGAAGTATTTCAGATCCTAAAAGAAAATGAATTCCAGCCCACACTCATGTACCCTGAAAAACTGTCCTTCAAAATAAATGGAGAAATAAGATACTTCCATGACTAAAAACAGCTGAAGAACTTCATGACCACCAAACCAACCCTGCAAAGAATACTGAAAGACACTCTAGATAGACATAACTAAGCAAGGCAAACAGTTAGAGTGGAAAGGTAAAGAATAAACAGCAGAAAGATAACATGTCAAAAGTAAACCAATATATATCAGTTATAACCATTAATGTAAATGGCCTCAATTCACCAATTAAAAGAAATGGACTGGCAGAATGGATCAAGAAACAACACCCATCCATATGCTGTATACAAGTAACACATCTAACCAAAAAGTAAACTCATAGACTGAAAGTCAAAAGATAGGAAACAATACTTCATGAACAGGATCCCCCCAAAAAGCAGGGTAGCTATTCTGTTTGCAGACAATGTGAACTTCAAACCAAGAATGATCCTAAGACATAAAGAAGATCACTACATACTAGTTAGGGGGAAACTTCAAGAGGAAGAAATAACAGTTTTAAATATCTATGCACCAAATATGGGAGCACCCAGCTATACAAAAACAAATATTAACAGAGATGAAAAATCAAATAAGCAATAACACAATTATAACAGGAGACCTTAACACGTCTGACACAGAGGAACAGATCAACTAGACAGAAAATCAGCAAAGAAATAACAAAACTGGATCATACCTATGAGCAAATGGACTTGGTGGTCGTATACAGTGTTCCACCCAACAACCTCGAATATACATTGTTCTCAGCAGCACATGAATGCTCTCTAAAATAGACCCTATAATAGCCCACAGAACATGCTCAAGTAAATGCAAAAGAATTGCATGTTACTGGATCATAGCACCATGAAACTAGAAATTAATGACAAAAGAAACAGCAAAAACCCCACAAACACATGGAAATTGAATAATACACTCCTGAGCAATCAGTGGATCACAAAGGAAATTAAAGAAGAAATTAAACAATATCTACAAGCAAACAAAAATACAAATACATCTTACCGGAATCTGCAATGAAAGCTGTCCTCAGAGGAAAATTTATTGCCCTGAGTTCCCACATCAGGAAAACAGAATGAACATGAATAAACAACCTGATGCTATACCTCAAACATCTAGAAAAAGAAGAGCAAGTCAAGCCCAAAGCCAAAAGAAGGGAAAAAATTATAAAGATCAGAGCAGAAAATGCAATAGAGAGTAAAAAAACAATCCAAAGAATCAATGAATCACAGAGTTGGTGCTTTGAAAGAATAAATAAATTTGATAAACCCCTAGCCAATCTTATTTTAAAAAGAAAAGAAAAAATTCAAATTCATCCAATAAGGAATGAAAAGGGTGAAATCACTTACAGACCCTGTAGAAATACAGAAGTTCATCATTACCTATTTTGAAAACCTCTACTCTCATAGGCTTGATAACACAGAAGAAATAGACAGATTCCTAGGAACATATGAATTACCCAAGCTGGGTTAGGAAGATGTAAAACTGCTGAATAACTCAATTTCAATTAACAAAATTGAAAATGTAATTAAATCCTTAGTAACAAAGAAAAACCCCAGGTCCAGATGGATTCACACCTGAATTCCACAAGAAATTCAAAGAAGATTTAATGCCAACATTCTTCAAACCTTCAATGAAATCAAAAGGGAAGCAATTCTCCCTAACCCATTCCTGAAAGCGAATATTACTCTTACACCAAAACCTGAGAAAGACACATCCAAAAAAGAAAACTACAGGTCAATCTCCCTAATGAACATAGCTGCAAAAATTCCCAATAAAATATTGGCAAGCAAAGTGCAGCAAATCATCAAGATAATACACCATGACCAAGTGGGATTCATCCCAGGAATGCAGGGATGGTTCAAAGTACACAAATTGATAAAAGGAATCCACCATGTCAATAGAGCCAAAATTAAGAATCACATGATCATTTCTATAGATGCAGAAAAAGCTTTTGATAAGGTCTAACACCTATTCATGATAAAAACCTTACAGAAAATTGGAATAGATGATCTTTACCTCAATATGATAAAGGCACCTATGACAAACCAACAGCCAGCATCATATTAAACATCCGAAAACTGAAAACCTTTACCCTAAAATCAGGCACAAGACCAAGAAGTCCATTATCCCCACTCCTGTTCAATATAGTGCTGGAAATACTAGCCAGAGCTATTAGACAAGAGAGAGAAATAAAGCAGTAAGGATAGGAAAAGAAGTTAAATTATCCTTATTTGCAGATGACATAATACTTACATAGAAGACCCCCAAAATTCCATTTAGACTCCTAGGTATAATAAATAAATTCAGTAATGTAACTAGATAAAAAGTCAACACTCAAAAATCAATAGCATTCCTATACATTAACAACAAAATCACTGAGAGAGAAATAAGAGAAGCCACACCCTTCACAATAGCATCCAAAAAAATGAAATACTTAGGAATCAATCTAACAAAAGAAGTAAAAGATCAATTCAGGGAAAATTATAATACCCTGAAAAAAATCAAAGAGGACCTCAGAAAATGGAAAGACATCCCTTGTCCATGGATAGGAAGAATAAATATTGTGAAAATGGCCATTCTCCCAAAATTGTTATACAGATTTAATGCAATCCCAATCAAAATACCACTGGCATACCTCACAGATCTAGAGAAATCACTCCTAAAATTCATCTGGAACCAGAAGAGACCTAGAATAGCAAAGGCAATTCTAAACAAAAAGGCAAGAAAGGAGGCATCACAATCCCTGACTTGAAGTTGTACTACAAAGCTTCTGTAATCAAGTTGGCATGCTACTGGAATAAAAACATACCTGAAGATCAATAGAATAGATTAGAAGATACAGCTACCACTACAAACACACTCGGCCACCTTATCTTTGATAAAGGGGCCAAACACATCCTCTAGAAGAAAGATAGTCTCTTTAATAAATGGTGCTGGTGGGGCTGGGGATTTAGCTCATAAGTGCCTGCCTGGCAAGCTTGAGGTCATGAGTTCAACCCCCAGTACTGTAAAAAAAAAAATGGTGCTGAAAAAATTGGCTCTCCATATGCTGAAAACTAAAACTAGACCCATGCCTATCACCATGTACTAAACTAAAATCTAAATGGATCAAAGATCTAAATATTAAAACAGAAACACTAAATCTGTTGGAAGACAAAGGTATAAATTTTGGAGTCATGAGTAGGTAGAGAATTCATGAACAAGAATCAAACTGCACGCAAGATACTTCACAGAAGGAGTACCTGGGATCATGTCCTATTAAAGAATTTTTGCATGTCAAAAAAAAAATCTCCAGCATAGTGAAAAGAAAACCCATGAATTAGGAAAAAATCTTAGTGAACTGTCCCTCAGACAAAGGACTTTCGTCTGGAACATATAAAGAATTTTTAAAAATCACTCAAAATTCAAAGACCCAATCCAAAAGTGGGCATCTGAGATGAATACACAGTTCTCAGATAAAGAAATACAAATTGGCAAATAAATACATGAAAAAATGTTAATCATCATTAGTCATTAGAGAAATACATATTAAAACCACCCTGATATTCCATCTCACTCCAGAAACAATGGTCAGAATCAAGAAAACTACCAACAACAAATGCTGGAGAGGCTATGGGAAAAAAGGAACTCTCCCGCACTGTTGGTGGGATTGTAGACTGGTACAACCACTGTGGAGATCAGTCTGGAGATTCCTCAAAAAGCTAGGATTGGAAGTCCCATTTGACTCAGCTATTCCACTTCTAGGCATATTCCCAGAAGAACTGGAAATATACCACAGTGATATATGTGAACCCATGTTTATAGCAACACAATTTGTAATCATCAGATCTTGGAAACAACCTAAATGCCCATCAACTTTGGAATGGATAAGAAAGATGTGATATTTTTATACAATGGAGTACTACTCAGCTATAAATAATGATCACATAGAGATATTTATAAGTGGATGCAACTTGAGACCATACTCATAAATGAAATAAATCAAACCCACATGTGTAAATACCATATGGCTTTCCTAGTATAAGAAATGGTAAGAGTGACACTGTCCCTGGAGCCCAGCTGGTTTCGCTACTGCGCCTAGCCATTGGTGTGCAGGGGAGGAGCTGGGCGGATCTGGGGTGCCTGCATCGGCCCCTCCGTGTGTCTGGAGGACTGTGGATATCTCGGCCCAGACTGTTTGGGTCCCTCCAGGATTCCGGGTGCAGTGAAGGGGAGAGGTGGGTTTGAGGCCTCTACATCCGCCTCCCCATCCCGGTTGCACTTGGAGAACTGCTGAGCTCCCGACGGGTGGGCGGGCCCACACTATCCCCGGAGCCCAGCCTGTTTCGCTGCTGCGCCTAGCCATAGGTGTGCAGAGGAGGAGCTGGGCGGATCTGGGGTGCCTACATCGGCCCCTCTGTGTGTCTGGAGGACTGTGGATATCTCTGCAAGCAGGGAGGGATCACAGGTTCCTGAGGCACCACAGCCTGTGGTGAGTGCTCAGCATACTCTGCCCAAATCTCAGACTGTTCCGGACCCTCCAGGCTTCCGGGTGCAGTGAAGTGGAGTAGTGGGTTAGAGGCCTCTAAATCCGCCTCCCCATCCCGGCTGCACTTGGAGAACTGCTGAGCTTCCGACGGGTGGGCGGGCCCACACTATCCCCGGAGCCCAGCCTGTTTCGCTGCCGCATCTAGCCATCGGTGTGCAGAGGAGAAGCTGGACGGATCTGGGGTGCCTGCATCAGCCTCTCCATGTGTCTGGAGGACTGTGGATATCTCAGCCCAGACTGTTTGGGTCCCTCCAGGCTTCCAGGTGCAGTGAAGGGGAGAGGTGGGTTTGAGGCCTCTACATCCGCCTCCCTATCCCGGTTGCACTTGGAGAACTGCTGAGCTTCCGACGGGTGGGCGGGCCCACACTATCCCTGGAGCCCAACCTGTTTCGCTGCTGGGCCTAGCCATCGATGTGCAGAGGAGGAGCTGGGAGGATCTGGGGTGCCTACATCGGCCCCTCCATGTGTCTGGAGGACTGTGGATGTCTCAGCGGGCAGGGGGGATCGCGGGTTCCTGAGGCACCGTGGCCTGCGGTGAGTGCTCGGCGCACTCTGCCCAGATCTCAGACTGTTCTGGACCCTCCAGGCTTCCGGGTGCAGTGAACTGGAGTAGAGGGTTCATGAGGCACCTCGGCCTGTGGTGACTACCCTAACCCGGCTGTGATTGAAGAGCTGTGGAGCTTCCAAGGGGCAGGTGGGCGCACAGTGTCCCTGAGGCCCAGCTTGTCTGGAACTGCGGAGTTCTGAGCAGGCAGAGGAGGGCCATTGGTTCTGTGGGCCCAATGGCTTGGAGTAGCATGGTGCCAGAGTCTCAGTAGCTGCAAACATAGAAGGGTATTTTCAACAGATCCTGAGGAAGCTTTCAAATAACACTTGAAACACAGAAATATAGGCAAATGACAAAACGAAAGACCAAATTACAACCTCAAACCTCCAGCCCATCTCAAGAAACCCTAGGAGCAATGTATATAGAAGAAAATATATCCCATCCACCTCAAATATCGGATACAATAGCTACTGAAATTGACAAGCAACTCGAGGAAGCTTTAAATACATTCAAACTCGAAATAATCTCCCAGATAAAAGAAGAAATGATAAAAGAAATGAAAGAGATTCTGAATATATCTAAAGAAAACACAGATAAAAAATTGGAGGAACTAAACAAAAAGAATCCTTAAATGAGCAATATAAGAAACAAACAATACATAATGCAGATGCACAGAGATATACAGGAAATAAAAAACTCCACTGAAAGTTGTAAAAACCGCCTTAATGAAAGTGAAGATAGAATTTCAGACCTTGAAGACAGGATTGCAGCTAGTGAACAGGAAAGGAAAGATCTTTTAAAAATAACAAGGAATCAGGAAACAACAATTCAACAACTGCAAGGTGATGCAAAGAAAAATAACATAACAATGATAGGGATTAATGAAAAAGAAGGAGACAACATAAAGGATGTCAAGAGAATATTTAGAGGAGTCATAGCTGAAAATTTCCCAAGCATGAGATCAGAAACCGACATCAGGATCAGTGAAGCATATAGAACTCCAAATAGTCATAACCAAAATAAAACTACACCCAGACATATAATAATCACCATCCCAGAAATCCAACACAAGAATAGATTATTAAAAGCTGTCAGAGAGAAAAGACAGATCACTTATAAAGGAAAACCTATCAGAATCACAGCAGACTTCTCAGCACAAACAATAAAGTCAAGAGGAACATGGAGTGAAGTATTCCAGATCCTAAAGCAAAATGATTTCCAACCTAGACTGATGTATCCTGCAAAACTATCAGTCAAAATTGGTGGTGAAATACGATACTTCCATGACAAAGAACAGCTGAAGAACTTCAGGAACACCAAACCAACCCTGCACAAAATATTGAAAGACAGTTTATTTTTTTTTTTTGTCTTTTTCCTTTTTTTATCGGTACCAGGGATCGAACTCATGACCGCCTGCTTGCAAGGCAGGCGCTTATGCCGCTGAGCTAAATCCCCAGCCCCAGAAAGACAGTTTAGATACACAAAGGAAAAAACCACTAAGCAAAGCTGGTAATTAAACAGAACAGAAAGATAAAGATGCAACAGCAGAGAGATAACATGTCAACAATAAACCAGCATTTAACAGTAATAACCATTAATGTAAATGGTCTCAATGCACCAGTCAAAAGAAACAGACTAGCAGAATGGATCAAGAAACAAAGTCCAAACGTATGCTGTTTACAGGAAACCCATCTAACCCAGAAGGATACTCACAGACTGAAACCCAAAGGATAAAAAACAATACTTCATGCAGCAGGAATCCAAAAAAAGACAGAAGTAGCCAGTTTGTTTGCAGACAACGTGAACTTTAAACGAACAATGACCATAAAGGACAAAGAAGGTCACTACATATTTGTAAGGGGAAAACTCCAAGAGGAAGAGATAACTATCTTAAATATATATGCACCAAATTCCAGAGCACCCAGTTATATAAAACAATTATTAACAGAAATGAAAACTCAAATTATCAGTAACACAGTTGTAACAGGAGACCTTAATATGCCATTGACACCAAGGGACAGATCAACCAGACAGAAAATGAGCAAAGAAATAACAGAACTGAATCACACCTGTGAACAAATGGGTTTGATAGACATATACAGAATGTTCCACCCAACAACATCAGAATACACATTCTTCTCAGCAGTACATGGATCATTCTCTAAAATAGACCATATATTAGCTCACAGAAAATATTTAAACAAATGCAAAAGAGTTGAAATCATCCCTTGCATGTTATCGGATCATAGCGCTCTGAAATTAGAAATTAATGATAAAAGATACTGCAAAAATCCCACAACTGGAAACTGAATAACACACTCTTGAGTAATCAGTGGGTCACAGAAGAAATTAAAGAAGAAATTAAACAATACCTAAAAGAAAATGAAAATGCAGATACAACTTACCGGAATCTGTGGGATGCAATGAAAGCCGTCCTGAGAGGAAAATTTATTGCACTGAGTTCCCACATCAGGAAAACAGAACGAATACAAATAAATAACTTGATGCTACACCTCAAACAGCTAGAAAAAGAAGAGCAAGTCAAGCCCAAAGCCAAAAGAAGAGAGGAAATTATAAAAATCAGAGCAGAAATCAATGCAATAGAGACTAAGAAAACAATCCAAAGAATCAACGAATCAAAGAGTTGGTTCTTTGAAAGAATAAATAAAATCGATAAGCCTCTAGCCAACCTTATTTAAAAAAGGAAAGAAAAAGCTCAAATTCATACAATAAGAAATGAAAAAGGTGAAATCACTACAGACCCAATAGAAATACAGAAGATCATCAACGCCTATTTCAAAAACCTCTACTCTCAAAAGTTTGACAACACAGAAGAAATAGACAGATTCTTAGAAGCATATGAAGTACCAAAGCTAGATCAAGAGGATGTAAAACTGTTGAATAACCCAATCTCTGTTAATGAAATTGAAAATGTAATTAAGTCCTTACCCACCAAGAAGAGCCCAGGCCCAGATGGATTCACTGCAGAATTCTACAAGAAATACAAAGAAGACCTAATTCCGACACTCCTCAAACTATTCAATGAAATTGAAAGGGAAGCAATCCTTCCTAAGTCATTCCTGGAAGCAAATATTACTCTAGTACCAAAACCTGAGAAAGACCCAACTAAAAAAGAGAACTATAGACCGATCTCCCTAAAGAACACAGATGCAAAAATCCTCAATAAAATATTGGCAAATAGAATCCAGCAAATCATCAAGAAGATTATACACCATGACCAAGTGGGATTCATCCCAGGAATGCAAGGATGGTTCAACATACGCAAATCAATAAATGTAATCCACCACATCAATAAAGCCAAAACTAAGAATCACATGATCATTTCTATAGATGCAGAAAAAGCCTTCGATAAGGTCCAACACTTATTCATGATAAGAACTTTACAGAAAATTGGAATAGATGGTCTTTACCTCAATATAATAAAGGCCATTTATGACAAACCAACAGCCAGCATCATACTAAATGGCCAAAAATTGAAAGCCTTTACTTTAAAATCAGGCACAAGACAAGGATGTCCTTTATCACCACTCCTATTTAATATAGTACTGGAAGTACTAGCCAGAACAATTAGGCAAGAAAGAGAAATAAAAGGGGTAAAGATAGGAAAAGAAGAAGTTAAATTATCATTGTTTGCAGATGACATGATACTCTACATAGAAGACCCCCTAAACTCCATTGAAAGACTCTTAGATACAATAAATAAATTCAGTAATGTGGCTGGATACAAAATCAATACTCAGAAATCAATAGCATTCCTATACACGAACAACAAAATCACAGAGAGGAAAATAAGAGAAACGGGACTATTCACATTAGCAAGCAAAAAAATGAAATATTTAGGAATTACTCTTACGAAAGAAGTGAAAGACTTATACAGTGAAAATTATAATACACTGAAAAAGGAAATTGAGGATGATCTCAGAAAATGGAAAGACATCCCTTGCTCATACATTGTGAAGATGGCCATTCTCCCAAAACTGTTATACAGATTCAATGCAATCCCAATAAAAATACCATCAACATACCTTATAGATCTAGAGAAATCACTCCTAAATTTCATCTGGAACCAGAAGAGACCTAGAATCACAAAGGCAATTCTAAGCAGCAAAGACAAAGTAGGAGGCCTCACAATCCCTGACTTGAAGTTATACTACAAAGCAACAGTAGTAAAATCAACATGGTATTAGAATCAAAACAGAGCCGAAGATCAATGGAATAGATTAGAAGATACAACCACAACTACAAACACACTCAACCACCTTATCTTTGATAAAGGAGCCAAGCAGGTTCATTGGAAGAACGACAGTCTCTTTAATAAATGGTGCTGGAAAAACTGGCTCTCCATTTGCCGAAAACTAAAGCTAGACCCATGTCTATCACCATGTACTAAATTAAAATCTAAATGGGTCAAAGATCTGAATATTAAAACAGAAACACTAAGTCTATTGGAAGACAAATTGGGTAGAAACCTTGGAGACATAGGAGTAGGTAGAGAATTCATGAACAGGACTCAAACCACACAGGAAATACTTCCCAGAATCAATAACTGGGACCACTTCTTATTAAAAAGTTTCTGCATGTCAAAAGAAATCTCCAGCATAGTGAAAAGAAAACCCACAAACTGGGAAAAGATTTTAGTGAACTCTCTCTCACTAAAGGGACTCTTATCTAAAACATATAAAGAATTTTAAAAAAACTCAGACCTCCAAAATTCAAAGATCCAATCCAAAAATGGGCATCTGAGATGAATACGCAATTCTCAGATGAAGAAATGCAAATGGCAAATAAATACATGAAAACATGCTCATCATCATTGGTCATTAGAGAAATGCAAATTAAAACCACACTGAGATACCATCTCACTCCTGAAAGAATGGCCAGGATCAAGAAAACCAACAACAACAAATGCTGGAGAGGCTGTAGGGAAAAAGGAACTCTCCTGCACTGTTGGTGGGAGTGTAGACTGGTACAGCCTTTGTGGAGCTCTGTCTGGAGATTTCTCAAAAAGTTGGGATTGGAAACCCCATTTATTCCAGCTATTCCACTTCTAGGCATATTCCCAGAAGAACTGAAAGCATCATACCACAGTGATATATGTGCACCTATGTTTATAGCAACACAATTTGTAATCGCCAGATCTTGGAAACAACCCAGGTGTCCATCAACTGAGGAATGGATAAAAAAGTTGTGGTATTTCTATACAATAGAGTATTATTCAGCTATAAAGAAGGATCACATTGAGATATTTATCAATAAATGGGCGCAGCTTGAGACCATACTCATAAGTGAAATAAATCAATCTCACATGTGTGAATACTGAATAGTTTCCCTAATGTAAGTAATGATTCAAATATATAAAAATATGTGGTAATCATGATTCCCCATTATGTGGCCTTGAAGCCTTATAAGGTTTTCACTTATTAATTAGAAAGGCTTTATTCTGGGCTTCTTGATATGGAAATATTTGAAGCTATAGTATATGAAGTTTTATCCAAATATTTCAAGGAAAAAGACAGACACTATGGTAACTACTATTAAGTCGGGTTATTTGGTGGTGAAGCACTAGGTTGCTGACACAGTCATGCTTTGACCTGTATTGTTATATTGTTATGTCCTGTTTTATCTCAATCTCTCCCTTATTCTTTAAAAAAATTATTTAGTTATTTCTTATGTTTGTTTTAATTAAGGGGAAAAATTTTAAAAATTAGGATATATAATAGTATCTCTTTTTGATTTCCTATTAACTTGGTTTGAAGTCCTGTAATACTCCCACGATCTTGTTTTGACTGATTAGACTCTGTTCCATTCTGTATGATAGTATCAAGTTTGAGGTTATAGGCAACTACTTTGAAGGCAATAAGATTCACTAAGATGCCCATTCTGGTTTGACTATTGTCTCCTTTGGAAGTCCTGTAATGTTTACAATGCCTAAGTTTTATTGGTCTTGTTCTCTACTGTTTTGTCCAACTTTATAATATCTAATGAGATAGACAATTCTTTTTAAGGAAACAAGAGACATTGTTGATAACCATTGTTGATAACCTTGTACTCTTCTACATCATGTGCTATGTCTATCCTTGGTTTTGACTGACAGCTTTGTTTTGCCATATTTGACTTTATTCTCTCCCCCCCCAAAAAGTAATAAGAACTAAGGAGTAATAAAATCCAAAATGTGTAAATTTTGTTGTAAAAAAGAGATGGGAAAAAAAAAGAGCTCTAACGGATATAACAGCAAGTGTGTTTAGGGGTGTTAAATAGCTGACTATATTAATGTTTTTGGATCATTGAACACAGCTGTTTGCAGTCTCTCTGTTTGAATGTCCACTTTGTATTCTTTGATACTGTGATTTGAGGAACTATTTCCAAGATGATAATATGTAATCTATTAACAGGTGATTGCTTACTGTTATGTTTTTTTTTTGTAGTTCTGTATTACGTGTACCCTTATACCGCTTTGTTTTGTTTTGTGTTTTTCTCTTTTTCCTCTTAAAATTAAAAAAAAAAGAAATGGTAAGAGTACAGAAGATACAAAATACTCAGTAAATACAGTGAAAATATAAGAATTTGCTTAAAGGGGAAAAACTATCTCAGGGAAAATGAGGAAAAAGAAGAAGGAAGGGAAAAGAAAAAATATCTAAAATTATAAAAAATACACTTAGGATAGCTAAGATTACTATGCTACAGATTCTATAAGTTCTTGGAACAAAAAGTTAACATTCATAGGGTTGGAACAATTGTGCATGTTAGTGTATGCTGATCTGAGGAACTCTTGAAGATCATTATGTAAAATAACAACCCTAGTTATGCTCCTACCACCTTGTTTTGAAGGCCTATATAATTGTCAGTGTTTTGGGCTCTTTACTATTGTTATTTGTCTTTTTTGTTTTGTGTTTTCTAGGATTTTGTTTTGTTTTGTTTTTCCCTCTAATGCAGAAAGGATAGATATACATGTAGAAACTCATTCATGCATAGAACTTCTCCTAAACAGTTTATGAGAATCAATTATATAATGTGTGATGAGGTGAACAGCTACTTTGAAGAAAAAGAGACACTGTGGTACCCAGTGCTGATTCTGTAGTGTCATACTGTGAAATCCAGCAGCGCTATTATTCTTTGTTCAGAGTGATTTTAGTCTGTTTTGTATTGTTTAATTTCAACATTCATTAAGGTATGGACAGCTATTTTGAAGAGAACAAGAGACATAGCAGCCATTGTTGATTTCCCTATTGTCTGGTTTTATAATAAAGACTTATAATAAAGACTTCATCATCCTGTTCTGATCAGTTTAGTACTATTTTGTTTTGTATGAATTTATTGTGTGTGAAGATATGGATAACTATTTGGAAGAGTTGGAGGCCAGCCTGAACTACATAACAAGACTCTGTCTCAAGAAAGAAAAAAAAAATAAAATAAAAAGAAATCTAGCAAAGTACTTAAAAATAGGTTGTTTTAAGGAGGCTAAGGTAGGTGGATCACTTGAGCCCAGGAGTTTGAGACCAACCTGAAAAGCACAGTGATACCTTATCCCATCTGAGGAGAAAGGAAAAAAACAAAATTATTTCCTTTTTCTTTTATTTTTAGAGGAGGGTCTTACTATGAAGCCCAGACTGACCTTGAACTCATAATCCCCCTGCCCCAACATCCTAAATGTTGAGATTATCGGTATGCATCACCATGCCCAGATTTATTAGCTTTCTCAGTACTCTACTTTATGTGTTTTAATGTAAAACAGCTAATTTTATGCCATTCAGCAGCCAGACCAAAAGATTATTGTTGTTCCAATGATTGAGGGAGAAGGAAGTACTAGAGATTGAGCCCAGGGCCTTTGCATTGAGCTACATCGTCAGCCCTTCACCTTTTTCTTTAACTTTGGGTCAGGTTCTCACAGAGTTGTTAAATTGCCCAGGCTGGGCTCAAACTTACAGTCCTCCTGTTTCAGCCTCTCAGAGTTCTGGGATCACAGGCAGAGTTTTTTTGTACCTTAATCAAACTAAGCTTGGCACAGTAGCACAAGCCTAAATACCTAGGTACTCTAGCAGCTGAAGTTCACTTAAGCCCTGGAGTTCAAGGCTAATCTAAGCAACAAAATGAGAGACCATGTCAAAAAAAATTAAGTGTTTAATATGAAAACAATAATAATAAAAAACTAGGCACAGTGACATATACTTGTGATCCCAGTTACCGGGCAAGCTAAGGCAGAATGAAGGGTCACTTAAACCCAGAAGTTTGAGATCAGCCTAGGCAAATAAATAAGAGTCTGTCTGGGGAAGAAAAAAAAAGAGGAAAGAGACAGAGAGAAAAGAAGGATAGAAAAATGTAAACTGGAGGATGGGGTTTAACTCAGTGGTAAATCATATGCTTAGCATACGCAGCACCTGGGTTCAATCCATAACAACCCCCTTCTCCCCAAAAAAGTAAATATGAAATATGTTCTTCAGCAGAGGGAATGGCTTTCACTAACAACATCCTAGCTATTCTGCTGGACAGGTGAAAAACTAACTATACAACCATTCTCAAAAACTGAAAATAGCTCTTTTTCTATGTTGTCTTTCTAGCTGAACACACACACACTGGCTAATGGTTTTGCACATATTTAATGGCATCTCTGTCCCTTCCTTCCCTACCTAGAAATGGCTGGAGCTTTTGTGGCAGTGTTTTTACTAGCAATGTTCTATGAAGGACTCAAGATAGCCCGAGAAGGTCTCCTGCGTAAATCACAAGTCAGCATTCGCTACAATTCCATGCCTGTCCCAGGACCAAATGGAACCATCCTCATGGAAACACACAAAACTGTTGGGTAAGAAGATTCAACAGGTTTACATGGAAATTCTGGAGAGCTGGCTTAGTTAAGCAGCAAAGCAGCTATTTGTAGTAGCCTTGTCTTGAATGAAGTAGACGCAGGTGGTGAATCGCTGCAAGTTCAAGGCCAGTATGCACTAAGTGAGTTCAAGGCCAGCCTGAACTACACAGCTAGAACTTGTCTCAAAAAACAAAAAAACAAGCCGGGCATGGTAGCTCATGCCTGTAATCCCAGCACTCGGAAGGCTGAGGAAGGAGGAACGTTGCGAGTTCAGGACCATCCTGGGCTACAAAGTGAGCTCAAGGCCAGTCTGAACTGTATAGTGAGACCTTGTCTCAAAAAGACAAAAACAAAAAACAAAAAAACTCATTTGAGGCTTTAGGAAGCTCATCAGTACAATGGAAATAAATAATATTGTTTGCCTAAAAGCAGGATGTTGGTTGATGGGATTTTATAAAACTCAATATAGCTTGAAGACCTAATATAATTGAAACTTCCCTAAGATGACACAGAGAATGAGTAGTAAAACCTCCTGATCTCTAATTCATTAATTTCTAGTATACCATCCAGCTCTCAATTTTAATTCTATTTATTTGTCGACTGAAATTTGCAAAGGTAGATAGCTCCAAAATCTTCAAATTAATACATATGGAAAGGTTTTGGGCTTCCCTTTCAGGGTCTAAAGTGGGGATAAATCAAGATTATTTCTCCTTTTACCCTCTTGTCAAGAATTGTGCCTCCTACCAACAACACATAACCATATCTGTACAGTGACAGTCCTATGGTATTTCATTTCAGGAACCAATAAAAACACACATGTATTATCCATGAGTTGGCAACTGGCTGTCAGGCAGTCCAGTTGAGGCTGACCTCGTGGCCATACCTGCTGCCTCTTTCTTCTGATCTGCAGAGCTCCTTTGAGTCTGACTGTTGTGTCCTTATTTATTCCCCAGGCAGCAAATGCTGAGTTTTCCTCACCTTCTGCAGACAGTGCTGCACATCATCCAGGTGGTCATCAGCTACTTTCTCATGCTTATCTTCATGACCTACAACGGGTACCTCTGCATTGCAGTAGCAGCAGGGGCTGGAACAGGATACTTTCTCTTCAGTTGGAAGAAGGCAGTGGTAGTGGACATCACAGAGCATTGCCATTAATGTCAGTCTGTGGCGTGGCCTTATTGATTGAAGTGGGAAGCAGTTCAGGACTGGAAGACGTAATTCCTGCTCCAATCATCCCTCCGTGTTCTTGTCTCTTTACACACACACATACACACACCCACACACCTGCTGAATAGAGGTCTAGTTTACAGTTTCTTCTCCAAGGAAAATCATTTTTTTCTAATAAGCTGAGATTCCCATTACCCTTGAAGAGAAACTACCCATGAGATGTCTTTTCCTTCATCATCCTAAATTTTTGTCTAATCTAGGTAGCTTTCTAGTCAATGACTTGATTGCTTCCTTTTTTTTAGTCTTCTGGATTTTTTGTTTTTAACAGATGATATGTGAATTTGGTGTCCCTCCCCAACCCTGAGTCAGTGATGGAAAGAGATTAACTTGAGCCAGTATTGATGGAAGCTGAAGGATATTCTTGCCCACCTAACTCCCAGACTCAAACTTCACATTAAAATTAAGCTTCAGTCTTTAGACTCCAAAACGGGGAAATACATTGTGCCTTTTTTAGCTGCAATGTGTTGCACCAAAATCTTGGTAGTATGCAGAAGAGTGATTTTGAAACTAAATACAGGCCCAGAACCTGTAGAGTGTGTATTCTTGAGTTGCTAACTCATTAGCTTGGGTTCTCACTTAACATTTTGATTAGAATGAGCTTATTAATCAAATAATGACAATCAATTTGAGAAAATAGACTAGACATTTTTAAATAAAACCATTGGCATTTTGCTTTCACTTGATATCTTTGTTTGTCCCAGCTGCACAAAGCAAGAGTTTGATTTTTATTCCTCATTTTGTTTTCATGCACCCACCTCCAAACCAGTGGGGGTTTTTGGTTTTTTGTGGGTTTTTTTTTTTTTTTGGTCTCTTGAAACAGGCAGGCTTTGGGCTCACTTTGTAGCCCAGGATGGTCTCGAACTTGCAGCAATCCTCCGGCCTCACCCTCCCGAGTGCTGAGATTAGGAAAGTGCACCACCACCAAACCTGGCTCAAACCAGTAGTTTTCAAACTTGCGCTTACATTAGGATTATCTGGAGAGCTAGGGATGTAACTTAGCAGCACAGTGCCTGCCTCAAAGTGATGAGTTCGATTCCTGGTACCAAAAAATAAATCATCTGGAGAGATTGTTAAAACACCAGTTATGGGCCCCAAATATAACATATCTAAGTTCCCAGGTGATGCCCTGCTGCTGAACTAGAATACCACATTTTAAGAATCTCTGTTTTACACTAGAAAACTGTGAGGTGGGAAGGCTACCTGTATTGGGCATGAGAATTTGAATTGCTGGTTGATAGGTGGTATGTCTGGGCATACCTCACATCGTAAATGTTGTCAATACTTAATCATTCCACAAATATTTATTCAGCGCCAACTGTGTGTATGTGTACTCACATGTGTGAAGGACTGTAAAGTACTTACATCAGCACATATGAAGTCAGTCCTTTTTTTAAAAGATCTATGATTCCTTGGAAACAGTTTGAAGGCTGAGAGAGACCTTTGCTGTGCAGTAAAAATGAGCCACTCATGGGGCCAGAAGGGCAAACAGAAGTCCACCTTTCTCTTTATAGAGACATAGAGTGTGGTCTGCTGATGCCCAGATTTTCCTCAGTCCCCAACATTCTTGTCTATACTAGGTACATCATCCTCATGCTTCGCGTGACCACCTCTATTATTATTATACTTGGGGGCTTTATTAGGTCACAAGTGGCCAAAACCTCTTTTCTCAATGAAGAATTACATTGGATTTTTATTCTGTTCAGTTGTTAATCTATGCTGTAGTCTTGTTTCCAAACTACCTCTTGAAAGTGATTCTTCTTGTACTGGTCTGTTCATTCTTGCCCTCCGTGGTGCTAGATCTGGTTGTGCCTCAGGGCAGAAGAGAGGAAACACAGTTATCCTGTTGTCCTGTGTTGTGGTTTTGAAATTTTTACTTTCTCTGTGGGTACCAGTTAAAATTGGAGCGCAAAGAATGTGTACTTCCACATCTGTGAACCAAGAGAGGGTTATAAGCCTCCTGGGTGGAGATTAAAATGCAAGAATCAACACTTAGACCTCTGTACTTCTCTCACATTTCATCCCCTTGTAGTGCTAATACTTAGCATGAGCAAAGTGAATCACAGGCATTTAACACCCTTAATGTAGATATAAATAGCCTTCATTAAACAGCTTTGTTCCTTAAAAGTCAAGGAATAATACCATGAGGTGAACATAAGAATCAATGTTTATTGGTGACTTTGGTGCTCTTTAGAAATCTAGGCATGAGCTGCTATAAAATACCTTCAGAGAACAGATATCAGTGGGATAAGAAAAATCTAGGCCAGTTGAGATAAAGTGCTACAAATTTGAAACTCAGAGAGAAATCTCAGTTCCCAGACAACTCTTAAGGCGTTTGGGGTAGAGATAATCTGAAACACACGAATTTTACAGATCCTTAGACAAGATTGCCAAAGGCTGAAGCTAGTGAAGGACAAAACAGTTAAAGCTTAAATTCCCATCTTTCTTGAGCTCATGGATTCTGATGATACAGTGATCTCATTGACTTTCACTTCTGTATCCCTGTTCACTTGGAATTTAATGCCTGAACTCTCTGGCTTTTTTTTTTTTTTTTTTTTTTTTTTTTTTTTGGTATTTTATATCTAAACAGGTTTTTTCTTCCCTTTTTACACCTGCTATAAGAGTGTGTCTCCATTTCTTTGCCATCTTTGCTGACCTCCCTATCTCTCAGTCTTTGCTATGCCATGGATATAACTACCAACCATAAAGGTATTTATAAACCTGGTAGATCCCTTAAGTATGTGTCTGGAAGCAAATGCCCCACTGGAATTTCTATACAGCTCGGTAAAAGGCTACCTAGTACTGATGCCAGCATTATAAATCTGAGGTGCTTCTCTAGTCTGTGATGAAGGAATACTTAACACCCCCATTGGCCACAAGTGGTATCCTGGGTCCACCACAGGATTGAAAATTAGTTTCTTTCAGTACTTCTATGGTAGGATTGTAGAGAATGCCCTTTCAGATTGTATGTACTGGGATTGGGTTCCAGTCACAAAGGAATGAGGCAGGTGGTGCACACTCATGTCCTTTCATTTTGATCCTGCCCTTTTGAGCTGCTTCTACAGAAGATACATTTAAAGATACAAAATCTACATTTCAAATAATGCCTTAATCACTGGGTCTACAATTCATGTTGACTGTTTTAGATTGTAAGCTCCTGAGAGCAGTATTGCTAAATTAGAAATGTTTTAACAGTGTCATGTGCAAAAGAACAAAATAAATATTTTGATTTTGTGATTCTAGTATGTCTTTCCATTCAAGATGGCATCAAAAGCTGGTCTCTTCAGTCAGCATACGTGCTGGCCATTAGCATCAGTTTTAAGATGTCAGGGCCTGTTAGGGTGGCACAATCCCATTGTCATCTCACTCTACTTAAGATAACGATTTAGTATACACCAGAAGATCTACGTTACCTTCTGCATGGGACACAGGCTCTTCACGAAGTTGTGTATGTCCATATACCAAGTATTCCTGAATTTAAAAGCTAGTCATCATAATCCCTTTCCTGTGTTTATACCATCAAGAGGAAGCTCTGAACTGGGCCCAGAAGTTCACTGCAAAACTTGTGATGAGCCCTGCCTCTCCCTGTTACTCCAGTAATGCCAGAATGCTGGTGGTGTTTGCTGTCCTGCTGTCCCCTCCATGTGCATCTTGCCATTGCTAGTTTTGTCCTTAGTATAACGTGAAGAGCAAGGATTTTGGAGTCAGTAGGTTTGACTCTGAACTGTACCACTCCAGCAATGTGACTTTAGGAAATGTTATCTAACCTTAAGCTTTCATTTTCTCACTTGTAAAACGGCAATAATAGTGCTTATTTCAATTAGCAATTTGGGTAAGGCACCCCAGCCATGTGTTTATTATATAATTATATTCTTCCTCCAGTGCTCAGGAAAATAAAAGATAAACACTTCTAGATAAGGTTAGTATCTCTACAAGCTTCTAACCAACTTCCTGAGTTTGGCTAATCCAGAAATGAACAGATAGATTCTAAGAAATAGAGTTGATGCATGTGATTTCAATTGTACCAAGAGATTAACAGCCGCAGTAAGACCTTACCTAACTGATCTGGCAATAGTCTCATTCTGCTAATAAAACAGCATGAAAATTTTTCGAAATCTAAATACAGTAGCCTCTATCTGATATCGCCACTTCCTTAGACTCCGCAAAGGAAGACCAAAAAGGCAGTGCAACAGTGAAGTTCACAAGCATGGGTTCAGAAAGCAATCTGTGTGCAAATCTCAGCTCTACCACTTAACTGCTGAACTTAATTTTTTTTAAAATCAGAATTAAGTATCCTCATAGGAGTTATCTGCATAGAGCATGCTACGTATCTTACAGTCCTAGAGCTTGTTATCAGTAAGAACAGAGAAGATACTGAGAAGGTACATTGTATTCGTGCTTCTGTACCAGTTCTTGTCCTTGAATTTAATGGATGATTCAAGATTATCCTGAGTTGTGCTAAAATGTGTTCATGCTGGAAAAATGACTACACAAATTGAGATAAGGCTGCGTGTGGTGGCACATTCCTGTAATCCCAGCACCTGGGAGGCTGAGACTGGATGATTGCTGCAAGTTTGAGATCAGCCTGGGCTACAAAGTGAGTTCAAGGCCAGCCTGAACTGCATAGTGAAACTGTCTCAAAAAGAAACAAACAAACAAAAAAAAACTTAGGAAGAAAACTAGAAAAACAGTAACATTGTCAGGAGAGTTCCTTAAGTTTCGACTAATTTTCTGTTCTATGTTATACTCAAACCGGTTACAGAGTCATTCAGGAAAACCTATCCAGCACTTACAATTTGCTTAGATTAATACAAATCAATAGGATCTAATGGCCATAAGGACAGAGATCTTTGCTGATTACAATTGGAAGCCACTCAAATACTTGAACAAATGAGTTAAATGACATTGACAAAGACCAACCAGAAATGTTCTGTGCTTAGAGTCTTTTAGCATGACGTTACTTTTATCAATGTTATCTTTCAAGGCCCAGGACTTAGCAGTGCTACTCTGCTTCATTAAAGATGTCTCATATTTTCCAAAAATATATTTATTTTTAAAAACAAAAATCAGATGTTTCACAGAATAAATTTTTCCAGAGACAAACCAGAGTTCAGATTCCAGCTTAGTGTGAAAGGTGAACATCAGTAATTTCATGCAGAATTTATCTTTCTCTGCAGGAAGTAAAAGAATCTGCTTCACTGCATGTACTCAGTTCTCTAAATCTGGTTTGTATTTCTGCCATCATTTTATTCCATTCCAGGACTCTCTCATGCAAGGGAATTCATCTTTAAAACTCAAAACTTCCAAATTGAGATGAGCGATTGTTTGGCTTCGGTTGCGGTTTATAACCAATCCGATCATTAATCATCTGTTCCCGGCTTTTGGGGTCAGTGCCAAGCCCAATGGCTCCTTCTCCATCATTGCCTCCTACAACATCCACATCTTCCTTCTGTTTCTTGCGGGTCTGAAAGTACAAAAGTTTTTTTCAGGATTTAAGGCAATATTCTTTCTTTTTTTTTTGTATTTTTCCTTTTTATCAGTACCGGGAATTGAACCCACGACTGCCTGTTTGCAAGGCAGGCGCTTATGCCACTGAGCTAAATCCCCAGCCCCGGCAATATTCTTTCAATTGCAAATGTTTATTTGGTACCTACTCTGCACTGGGCATGGAGTAAAGGAAACAGTTAGGGTCTAATGAACAATAAACTGAATATCCTAGATTTTGGATATTTAAGTATAAAAGGGATACAGACATACAATGATAAAGATATCTCTGCTCCAAGATATCATAGTGCGGTTGGGAAACAGGCAAATAAACTGTTTAGCAGTGGATGATCAGCGATAGGACAGAGGAAAGCCCACATTGTCAAACACAAGTAAAAAGTTGGAGGTACAGTAGAAGAGGTTTGAATCAAGAAGCTGCCAAAACTTCTAATGTAACTGTCATGGCTTCTACCACAGCTACCATATCCTCTATAATATCCTAGTTTCAGTAGCCTGGCCCACTTCCTTAGCCCCCAGTACTACTTGAACTACAATCACCTAAATCTGTTAACAGCCACCATTGCTTCCCCTTCCACCAGTTGCCACCAAAGTCAAAATTACTTCCACTACCTCCAAAGTTTCCTCCACAGCCTCTCTGTGATCCACTTGGCAACATTTCTTGTTTAAAAAGAGAATCAACAACTGGGATCTCATCTCACTAAAAAGTTTTTGCACTTCAAATGAAATCATCAACAAAGTGAAACAAAAACCCACAGAATGGTACAGACAAAGGACTTACATCTTTTTTTTTTTTTTTTTGTCTTTTTCATTTTTATCGGTACCAGGGATCAAACTCACGATTGCCTGCTTGCAAGGCAGGCGCTTATGCCACTGAGCTAAATCCCCAGCCCCCAGGACTTATATCTAGAACATACAAAGAACTGAAAAACATCAAGCCCCCCAAATTCAAAGACCCTCTCCAAAAATGGGCATCTGAGATGAACACACAGTTCTCAGATGAAGATACACAAATGGCAAATAAATATATGAAGAAATGTTCACCATCACTGGTCATTTAAGAAATGCAAATTAAAACAGCATTGAGATTTCATTTCACTCCAGGAAGAATGGCTGCCATCAAGAAATCAACCGATAACAAATATTGATAAGGCTACGGAGAAAAAGAAACACTGCTCCACTGTTGGTGGGAGTGTAGACTGGTGCAGCCACTGTGGAAATCAGTATGGAGATTCCTCACAAAACTAGGATTGGAAGTTCCATTCAATCCAGCTATTACCCTCCTGGGTATTTTCCAAGAAAAATTGAAAAGGTCATGTTTCAGCAATATATATGCACCCATGTTTAGAGCAGCGTAATTTGCAATAGTTAAATATTGGAAACAACCAGAATGCCCATCAACTGAAGAATAGATGAAGCAGATATTTTTATACAATGGAATGGTATTTTTATACAATGGAATATTACTCGGCTATAAAAAAGCATGGTCTTGAGGCCTTTATAGGTAAATGGAGGCAACTTCAGACTATCCTCGTGAAATAAATCAGACTCACATTTGCAAATATCATATTGTCTGTCTAGTATAAAAATAAAAAGCTGAAAGAGTAGTAAGATCCAAAATGTATAATAGATATTGTGATAATGAAAGGCAAAGACAGTGCTCTAAAGGATTTAACTATGTTTAAGTGTGCAAGATAAATAACCATACTGCTGTTTTTGTTATTTGATCAAATAGAATAGTTTTTACTGTCATTGTTTGATCACTTTTTATGCTTTGATTTTGTGACTTGAACAACTACTTCTAAGATAACTATATATAATTTATCAACTAGTGATTTGTGTTATTTTTTGAAATTCTATATTATTTCTACCCTTGTTTTGCTTTTTTTCCTCTAAATAAAGTCTTTTGTACTTTACACTTATGCCCATCAACAGTGTGATTTCTGAATTTTTTGAGATAGGATCTTCCTATGAGGCCCAGGTTGTCCCTGAACTTGTGCAGTCTCCAGTGCCTCTTCTCCTGCCTCAGCCTCCTGAGTGCTAGGATAATGGGTGTGTATCACAACCCCCATTTCTGCTTCAGCCTTGACATACTTCTCAAAGTAGCCTCTCAAATTATTTTCTGTATCATCTTTAATGCTGCCAACAAAAATCTTCTTCACTGTTAGATGTGTATCTGGCTTACAGAGTCCTCTCTAGAAATAGCTCTTCAGTTCTACTCCATGCCCATCAAGTTTATGTACTCAAGTTCTTGCATCAACACAATCTGTGAGTGTGCCAGCTTTCCCAGTGTTCTCTTATACTATCCTCTGCACTTTCAAAGTTTAGACAAGCAAATAAATCTTCTCAACTGCCCTGGCTCCTTTCAACTGTGGCTCTTTATGGCAGGCTGCAGTCAGGCTAGGGGTGACCAGGCAGTGCTTTACTGCCACTTGGTGATCACACTCATGCTGAGCTACATCTATCTTACATTAGACAGAGAAGAGGAGGCCAGGCTTCATTTTATCTTTGTATAACCATTTGGCTCTTCAATCACAAGTGACTACTCAATTCACAAAGTATATCTCAGCTTATTTTCAAAAGGAGAGACTAACAATGATCCCATAACAACTACGACCTGACTGTAATTACTGGATGATAACAGCTTTCTCTAAAAGTGAGTAAAAGTTTGAGCTGGAGTTCCTTACCAGAGTAGATCAGCTGCTCTAATCACTGGAATGACTGCCATTCTGTACCACTCACAGTGAACTGTGAGCATCTAAAGGACAACATCAAAGTATTACAGTGAGTCAGAGCCAGGTCTGGTGGTTCACAACTACAGTCCCAGTGCTCCGTGAGGTTGCAGCAGGAAGACAGCAAGTTCAAGAGGCCTAACTGGGAAACTTGGTGCAAGTTTTGTTTTAAAAAAATAAATAAAAGGGCTGGGGATGTAACTCAGAGCAGGCACCCTAGCTTCACTCTACAGTATCTTTTTAAAAAATTATTTTTTAAAGCCAAGTATTACAATAAATCCAGTGAAGTACAGGTCATGCTTCCAATGAGAATGGACAGTAATGGGACCTGCACGTACTTATCATGCCTGCTCTTAGGACTGTCAGCCTCAGAATTATACCCTTTCTCAATTCTATCAGTTGTGTAGCTGCCTCCACAGTAAAAGGGCACAATCTCCTCTTCCTCAAAGGCCAGACTTCCTTAAAGATGTTCTATATTTTGATCTGGGTGCGGGTGGTTTGCATTCTGTTCCACTCTTTGAGAAGGTGGATCCACCCTCTTCCTAGTTTGCTGAATGTCTCTTGTAGGTACAGAGTCTATTTCAAAAATGTTGTTGCTTTGCTAGAATCCTCTCTAGTATACCTTTTACTTCTTTTTAAATTTTCTAAAGGCTAGTAATGGAAGTATGTTGGTTTCCCATATCCATACTTTTGTTGTGTTCAGTCATACAAGCACAGTGTCTCCCACGCCATCTTGGCCCACTACCTCCACTGCAGTCACTGCGATAACTGGTCTCTGTGTTTAGCAGAGCAAGCTGACTCTGCAATGTTCAGTCTGCTGGCATTTTTATAAGATGCATTACATCTGAAGCTTCACTATACCTAAAATATATGCTTAGTAAGGTACTATCGATATAAGCTCTTAAAATGTGACTGCTGGGATAAAAATGGGTGGAGAATGTAAGCTTATCAGTCTTAATACAAAGCAAGCTAACCATTTTTTGAATACATGCAAGATATAATGTCCCCTGCCATATACTACAAATATGTATTAGGATAACAAATGAAAATAGATGTGTATTGAGCCCTCCTTTGGGAAGAAATTGCAGAGATCGATAAACTAATCCTTTTTGTTTATTTTTTGAGACAGGGTCTCCCTTGCCTTGAACTCACTATGTAGCTCAGGCTGGCCTCGAACTCACACAAATCTTCCAACCTCAGCCTCTCATGTGCTAGCAGTACACATGTGTACCACCATGCCCAGGAGAGACACCACTTTTGCTTGAAGGAGCTTATGGCCCAGTGGAGGAAAAGAGAAAAAAATAGAAAATTACAATAGACAGTGATAGTACCTATGATGGGGGAAGAGGCTAGGTCTGCAAGATGCTGAGTCAACAGATGAAAATGGCATTCAGGCAACGAGAACACTATGTGCATAGGAACTGAGATTTAATTTGAAGATAATCTGGCAATTAAAGATAAAGCAGAGATGAGCACCCCTGGTCACATTTCTTATGTGCCACGATGAGAATCTTGGACTTTTTCCGAAAGGCTTGGAAGAATTTATGTCTTACAAGCGACATTTAATACAATGTAGCAAGGCCACATTTAAAAGTACATATTGATAGCCCACTGTGATGGTGCACATTTGTAATCCCACTGCTTGGCAGGCTGAGGCAGGAGGACTGCAGCAATTCTGAAACCAACCGGGGTTACATAGTTAGTTCAATCCCAGCGTAGACTACATAGTGAAACCTCCCCTTCAAAAAACAAAAATGTAAATTCTAAAAAATAGTATGAAGCTGGAATGGTGGCATACAACTATAAGCCCAGCACTTGGGAGGCGAAGCAGGATTGCTGTGAGTTTAATGCCAGCTGGGCTACATAGCGAGATTCTGTCTCTAAAAAATAAATAAATAAAGGCAGGAGGATCACTGTGAGTTTGAGGTCAGCCAGGGATACATAGTTCAAGGCCAACCTGAACTACACAGTGAGTCCCTGTCTCAAAACACTAAAAAAAAAGAAAAAATGCTATGAAAAACATGCGATGCTTTGTGAGAACCTAATGAGATCAATGTCACTGGGACAGGAAGGATACACCCAATTAATTGGATGGGTTCAAAACAGCTTCTCAGAGTAGGGAGGCAACACTGAAAGTAGGAATGAAGAAAGAAGATACACTCAAGGCAGAGGAAACTGGTACGTGCAGAAATGATCAATGTCTCATCATATTCAAAAAGAAAAAGCCAGAAGTAGTGGGGCACACCTACAACCCCAGCACTCTGGGCAGCCAAGGCAGGAGCATGAAGCTTGGGCCCTGGCTGGGCCACTTCCCAGACCATGTCTCAAAACTGAAAAATACAAAAGGAGTGTGGATGTAGTTCAATGTGAAGGCCTGGGTCTGAAAAAAACAAACACTGGAAAGAGAAGGAAAACACCACCAGGTACAGAAAGCAAGGTGGAGGTGGCATGAGGTGAACTAGAGAGGGGTTCAAACACATAGAGGCTTGGAAGCCACGGGAAGTAATTCAGATCATAGTCCAAGTACAGAAAGCCACTGAGGAGTTTTAAACGACAAAATAGAATGTTCTCCAAAAAATTTTAAAGAACATTCTAGGTATCCACCTGATGGACAACGAATTGTTAAAAGAAAAATGGTATAGAAAGACCATTTAGTGTGCTACTACAGTTGCACAGGGAGTGATACCTGGGTAGATTCTAGTTGCCCAGAATCACAGGGTTTATAGACAGACTGAACATGGAGGGTGAGAGAAAGGATGGACTCAAAATAACTGTGTTTCAGGTGTGAGCAGCTGAATGGACACTGACACAGAGGACTGATTTGAGGGACAAATCAAGAGTTTTTAGCTAGGCATGGTGACACACCTGTAATCTAGCGTGGGTTCAAAATCAGCCTGAACAACACTGTAAGATCTTGCCTCAAAAAAGATTTTTTTTTTTTGGTGGGGGGCACAACATTGTGACTATTAATTTTTTTAATTTTTAATTTTAAAGACAATAAAACCAAGCAAAATAAAACATAATAATGTCAATCAAAGCAAAACAGTATAAATGATACAGAATTTCAAAACAAGATAATAGGAAATCAGCAGTGGCTACCATGCCTCTTGTTGTCCTCAAAATAGCTGCCCATACCATCAGACTTAGTAAAATCAAACAAATCAGAACAGAATAAAACCAGTAAAAACAAAACAATGAATGCAATATAGGACTTCAAAAAAGATAATAATAAACTCAAAATGTCGGGATTTTTTTTTAACCTGTAAGAATAGGAGACTTTTTTTTAACCTGTAAGAATAGGTGCCCTCCCTCAGTCTATCAGAACAGTAATTTCTAGAACAGTGTTCTAGGAACAGTAATTCCTAGGACAGTGATGATGAACCTTTTAGAACTTTCAATGAAACAAAAAACAACCTACTGAGCCACGCATGCCATAGGTGCACCCGCACTGTTCTAGAACCCATAAATGCTGCCTTTAATAGGCAGTAAAATTTTCTGCAGAAGTAGTTAAATTAAGGATCTTGAGCTGTGGAGATTCTTCTGGATTATCCAAGTAATCCCTAAAACTACTCACACATATAAAAGAGGGATAGGGAAATTTCACACACAGAAGAGAAATAGGTAGCGTGACCAGAAAGAAGACTGCTGTGAGGTGACCACAAGCAAGGAAACTTCAGCAGCTATCAGAAGCTAAAGAGCCAAATCAGGGATTCTCCTTAGATCCTCTAAAAGAAGCACAGCCCCTGACACCTTTATCTCAATCCTGATGATACTAAGATTTGTAGCCTATAGAACTATGAAAAAATTAGTTTCTGTTGTTGTAAGCCACCATCATGCAGTACTTTGCTATGGCAAGAAACTAATACATTAAATATGAGATGCTTGTTAACATCAGAGATTTCCAATAAACTGTTGGTATAAGAGTCTAAAGTCTAAGGTTCAGAACCCTCTAGACTTATCAGGTCCTAATTCCAAGAACCTATAAACATGGGGTTAAATAGGTCCTAAGGGTTTGAAAGTTGTACTTTTACCTCTAGGTCCTTTCGAATGTTCTCGAACTCTTCAATGTCATCAAGTTTCAGCTCCAGGCGTGTTGGTTTTCTTCGCAGCATACTGAGGTCAACACTAACAGTGAGACCCAGTAAACTACTAGCTGTTAAAGGTGGCAGAGAAGAAGAAAAACTATAGGTGGTAAGTTGCAGCTACACATATGAGATCAATTTGTAAGTGTGTACACTAAAGCAGTATTTAAAAATTCATTTATATTCACTCAGACAACTAAAGTCTTTAGGTGCCTGATTATTACATTTTCATTATAGGATATGGAGATCTACAACACCTACGTTTAAAAAAATCTTTCTAAAAGAACTTAAAAACAGCAAAGTGCTTGTGAAACAATTCCAGGCAACAATCACTTTAATTTCACGTTATAGTCATAATCACAAAAATATTCTAGCTAAAACTAAAGGTAGGCAGGTGCAGTGCATGCCTATAATTCCAGCTAGGCAGGAGGATTGCTTGAGCTAGTTCAAGGTCAGCCTGAGCAACAGCAAGATACTGCCTCAAAAAAAAAAAAAAAAGAAAAAGAAAAAGAAATAAAAAAAGAAAAGTAAAAAAGAATCATGCTATTATATCTTAGTTCGGATAGTAACAGGGTGAATGGAAAAATCATTAAATTTAATCTGCTCCACAGGGAACTCATCAGAGATTGTGATCACTCTGGAGCCAAAATGAGTTTTTGCTAACTATCATGAAAATTGTGAACTCACCAATTTACAAGATTATCCTCAGGATCTAACTCAATCCTAAATGAGTTAGTCATTGATTAAACAAACTCTTCCTGTGCTCCAACTACAGAGTTAAAAGGCAGTCTCAATCTGTAGGGAAATAGACAAGTAAAGAGAAAACTGCAACGCAGTGTATTACACTGTGTTACTGATACAAGTAATACAGTGGCACCACACAGATCCCAGTCCAGTCTGGTCTGCACATGGGTGCACAGGGATGTCGGGCAAGGCTTTGTGTGGAAAAATTATCTCCATTTTATAAAGAAGTTGAAATGAGCTGTTCAGTTTAACGATGCTGGCTTCCTATAAAAATTACATATAGGTCAACATGGTGAAGATTAAAGGCTGATGATGTAAATGAAAATTCTATTAAGTAGGTACAGATATAAACGATATAGATATAGATTATCCAGATTAACCAGGGATTATGAAGTCTATAAAAGAAGAAACATTTCCTTCTCCCCTGAGGATTGGGACAAATATACATGACAGCAACACAAAACACTGACACTTGACATTTTAAATTGCTTTGTATTAAATCACATACTATCTTGAAAACAAAGTTCCAAAGAGGGTAAGGCAGCATACTTAGAAAAAAATCGAAAAAGAAAAAGAAAATAAAAAACCAGCAGACAGCCTTTTCTGCCAACTGTGAAAATCTCACCAACTCGCCTCTACAAGGCAGTATAGAATAACAGCTAAACACGCCAGTTCTGCGACGATAGCATTGATTTGAACCCTCTCCGCTACTGATCTTAAGCGATTAGCTCTACCTTAGTTTCTGAGCTAGGGATGATTTAGTCGTAGAATTTTTGCCTTGCATGCATAAGGCGCTAGGTTCGATCCCCTGCACTACAAAAACAAAACGAAGACCTTAGTTTCTCTGTCTTTACTGTGTGGCGTGACTTGAACGCTGTGATGCACTGTAATCTCCTGAAACACAGTTCACACTTAAGCACTCAAAAAATAAATAGGGGAGGGCTGCCTGGAGTATTGGGTTGGGGAGAAGTCTGTTGTCCAGATCAGCAAACAAATATTCTTGGAATCTTCACTCCCACCGGGCCATATTGGGGAGAAAAAAGAAACCACCTGATCTTTATCTTTGACGTCCCAGCAAGCAGCAGTGCACAGTCGTTTGCATGCAGTTTACCTGGTGCCTTCCTATCCATCACCCCATTCTATATCCAATTTAAAGAAAGGATTGAAGACAACGAAGTCAAGCCGAAGCGCCCCCTCGACATCTTTATTTCACTTAGACGCTCTATTTTACTCAGGAGGTCTCTTAGAGTTTAAGCTCTCGCTATGGCCCAAATCCATCTCAAATCCACCCAGCTCGCTGGAACCCCTGGAGGACTTCCAGACCTTAGAGAACAGCTTTCTTCCTACAGCTCCAGGGCAGCACTCTTGGGTCCAGGACAAGGATTCCCATGGCAACACAGCCCTCTTCCCTCGGACAACTGAAAGCTCCGGTAGGCCTGACGACCCTCGGTTTGCTTTTCAGTTCACTTCCCAGCCATGAGAATCGCATACCTACCTCTTTTGAAGCTTCAGTCCCTCCCGGAACCTCGGCCCCCACTACAAATCGATTGCTCGGCCAAATGAACTACATTTCCCAGACTGCCCTGCGACGCTCTTCCCGTAGAACCCGGGTCTTCAGTGTCCTTTCCTAGAAGGCTCTTCGGATCACGCCCCTCGACGAGAACAGAAACTACTATAGTACTACGACTCCCATCATACCTCGCGCCTCCCAGGCTTCCGTGTGGATCCTCAATTCACTTCCGGCTGGTTACGAAATTCCGCTTTGCTGGGCGCGCTGTGGACTGTCTGAAACTTAGAAGGAGGCTTTCTCAGAGGTTTCCCGGCTCCGGAGCCCGGCATGGCTTCTTCGCGAGCCTCTTCCACGGTACAGAGCTCGGGATCTCAGCTCATTCTGGCGGGGAGCGCAGAGAGGGTGGGGTGCCTCCAGGAATGGGCCGTTAGGGAGCAGACTAAGGGAATAGGGGGGCCGGGATTAAGACTGCGGGACTTTGATGTCCTAGAGAATGAAAGAGTTTTTCTGATCTCTAAGCGCGTTCTTGTGTTATTGTTGTGTGCATCTCTCCCATCGTGGCCCGAACGATGAGCACTTCTTACGACTGGCCCAAAAACGGTGCTCAGAAAAGAGAAGTGTCTTGCCCAGAGTTGCTATCCTTGGAATTTTAATGCGGCCTCCTAACTCTAAATTTACTGACGCACATGTGAAATGTTTGAAACGTATGGAGCAGTAACGCTGTGACTTGTTCCCGTTTTAACACTACGCTGGTTACTTCAGTCATCCTTGATGTTTCTCAAGTGATGAGCAGCAAACTCAAGTATCATAAAATCGATTGCACTTCCAGAAGAATGAAATAAACATAGTTCCAAAACAAACCTTTAATAGACAGTAACCAAGATAACTTTACTAGTTTCATGAACATCTTATTTGCCAAGTTTAAATGAGAGACTGAAACACCCGCTGTCTCACCCTGCAAAACAGTGAAGAACAACTTTACCTGAATAAAAGGTCCAGTGAATTTATTTGCTAATGTGTATAGCTGTACTTTTGGTTTGTGAAGGAGTTAGGAATTAACCTCAGAATGATCTTCATCCTTTGGAGAAGTCTGGTAGATTTCCAAAATTAAGCCCTAGATTAATCAAGGTCTTTGATTTAACAGGCAACCAAAACTAAAGCACCCGATGACTTAGTCGCTCCTGTTGTGAAGAAACCACACATCTATTATGGAAGTTTGGAAGAGAAGGAAAGGGAACGCCTTGCCAAGGGAGAGTCTGGAATTTTGGGAAAAGAAGGACTTAAAGCAGGCATTGAAGCAGGAAATATTAATATAACTTCTGGTAAGCTGCAAATTACAAGTCCATTATTAGCTTTGGTACTCTCCGTTTTCTGTAATGAACACCTTCCCAAACTTGGGTATTGCCAGTTCTTTAATGTCAAAAACTTCAGTTGTTCAACTTGCTGCAATAGGTTTATATTTTGCTTACCCCTCTTAGCATCATCCAGAGAGTGTTTTTCTTACAAGATTTTACAGTTTTTCTTTCATGAATTGTTAGTAATCGAATTTATTCAGTGCATATTTGGATTCAAATTGATTACACATGTCTTCTAGAGGAATAACACAGTTCTAGTATTGGCTTGCAGCTAGAATTGTTTTTCATTTATTTTGCAAAATAAAATAATCTCATAAAGATAAGTTTTATTTTAAAAGATCAAGCAGTAGAAAGTCTTGCATTATTAACTGGGCATATATCTGAATTTTAACATAATTATAAAAATATAAAATTTTCTTTCTGTAAATGAAGCCATGTGATATATAAAAAGATAGATAGATAGTTTTGTTTTTCGTTTTTTGTTTTTAGTACCAGGGCTTCAACTCATGACCTTGTATTTGCCACACAGGCACTTATGCTGCTGAGCTAAATCCCTGGCCCCAATGTATATACTGTTTTGTTCTGCATTTTTCACTGTACATACTGTTGAGAATTGTTGAGGATATCTTACCATGTTAGTGACAAAAGAGTTTCACTTTTGTTTTGTTTTTGAGCCAGAGTCTAGCTATGTACCTGCCTTGAATTCACTACATAGCCTAGGATGGCCTTGAACTCAAGGCAGTTTTGCCTCTGCCTCTAGAGTGCAGGGATTAGAGGCATACACCACCACACCTAGCTTAGAAATTATTTCTTTTCCTCATTGGAAGATCTAGTAATTGGCTGATTTTGCCTGTTCTTTTTTTTTTTTTTATAGGAGAGGTATTTGAAATTGAAGAACACATCAGTGAGCGACAGGCAGAAGTATTGGCTGAGTTTGAAAGAAGGAAGCGAGCTCGACAAATCAACGTTTCCACAGATGACTCAGAAGTCAAGGCTTGCCTCAGAGCCTTGGGGGAACCCATCACACTTTTTGGAGAGGGCCCTGCTGAAAGAAGAGAAAGGTGCCTTTCTGAACTATGTTCTCTTCTTTATTAATCACTGGGTTCTAGTTCCAAGTACAATTGATCTTTTACCTGAAACTTTAATATCAGTGTTAGCAAAATTTTGGGTTGTGTTTCTATAGGTTAGCCCTGGATCACAGTCTTAGGCCAATTTCCTTTTTTCTTTTTTCTTCTCTTTGGGGGTGTAGGGGTGGACAGAGTTTTGCTACACAGTACAGGCTGGTCTCAAATTCACAGTCATCCTACTCCTTCAGCCTCCCGAGTGCTAGGATTGCAGGTGTATACCACCACACCTGGCTGTTCTTAGACCAATTTTACTGCATTGCTAATTTCTTTTTACAATCTGTGAAGAGGGTGGGTGCAAACATAGTTTCTTCCCACTACAGTATGAAATTTGAGTTGGGTAAACATGGTTAAGCTTTGAAAACTTTGATATCAAATGCATTCCATATCAGTGACATAAAACATAAAATTTTTCTGGATATAATTGAAGGGTTTTTTTCTTGGATAATACTCCTCTTATGATTTTAAGGTTCTGAAGTGTTAATGAAGAGTTAGTAATATGCAGTTATGAGGCTACCATCTTGACCATCCTGATGGGACCCTGTCTCTCCATCAGCCTTCTTGGAAAGCTGGTTTACGTTTGCACCCATAATGTCCTCACTCCTCATTTATTCTTCAACCCATTGCAAACTGATTAACCCTTCTCACCTGGAAATTGTGCTTTATAAAAGTCACCATCTTTACTAAAAAGACTTCCTCCTTCAAGCATTCCCTTCCCTTCACTCAGAGAAGGCCAAATCCTGCTCCTCTGATTTTGTTCTTGTTTCTTCAGCTCATTCTCCTCACTTTTTAAGCCTCTTTTTCACCCTACCTCCCCACCCCAGTACTGAGTATTGAACCTAGAGTCTTCTACCACTGAGCTACACCCTCTAATTTTACTTTTATTTAAATTTTGAGATGTGAGCTCACTAAGTTGCTCAGACTGGCCTTGAACTTGCAAGCTTCTCACCTCAGTCTTCTAATAGCTGGGATTCGGGCATGTACTACTTTGTTTGGCTTCTCACCTAGCATTTGTAGGCTGCAGTTCTTTGCCCTATGCGATTCTCTAGGCCGGTGATGGCAAGCCTGTTAGAGCTTTCAATGGTAATAGCCAGATATAGCACGTATGCCATAGGTTCACCACACTGCTCTAGGCAGATCTACATCTGTGGCATCGTTTACTATGTATATTGTGCAGACTCCCCAATAGCCCAGATCTGTCTTTGCTCTGTCTTCATTGCTTTCACATCTAGGCTGTTGTGCTAGCTGCAACTGTGTTAACTGCTTAAAATCCTATGGTGTCTGGACCTACAAATACTGCTCAGTGGTAGAGCACTTGTATAGCATGTGCAAGACCCTGCGCTTGATCACAGTACCACAAACAAATAAAACAAATCCTACAGAGTTTTTCCATTACACTTAAGGTAAAAAAAAAAAACTCCTAGTTAGCTTCAGTGTACTCTGCAGTCAATGTTATGGAAAACGGACCAAACACAGGAAGACATAACCCCAAGGAGGTTTAGGAGGCATTTAATTACACTAGTGGGCTTGACTGGAAATTCCCCCAAAGAGCCCCATTGTGGTAGGGTTCTAGGTTTTATAGTGAGAGTAAGTAAGGAGGTACAAAAGTAGATTTCGTGCATTATAATTGCAGGGTTAGGAGACATTTTGGGCTGCTAAGGGAGTGTAAACATTTCAGGTTACACGGCCTGGCCATCAGTTATACAAAGCATGGGTTTTGCAAGGGAAGAAGTGTCCTGTTACATTTTAAGTTACACTTCAAGGCCATCAGTTAAACAGAGACATTAAAGGCGGGGGTTACACAAAGGAAGATCCATTTTGTTACCAGGCCTGTCTGGATATGTCCTGGTTTTGAAGGGCATTCTTGGAATTTTAAAATTATTTAAAATTTTAATTTCCCTTTCTATCTTACTTCTACCACTCTCCCCAGTTTAACTGGAGTCAAGGTTACCTTACATTCTTTTACTGTCTTTCCATTAATTGTCTTTTTGTTCTTCTCTTGCCTTTTACAACCTTTTAATTCTTTTGGTTCAGCATAATGCCACCTATTCTAAGTCTCAACACTACCTGGCCCATTGCAAAGTATGTTCTTTTGTTTTCTATCAAAGAATGTTATTTTTACTAGCTTGTTACTGTTTATTGTCTTCTCCGCCAGCAAAGCCTATCTTATTTCATTATTATACCCCTTTTATGAATGCCTTGAATCCCTGCCGCCTCCATCTTAGTTCAAGTCCACCAGTATGATGCAGAAAAATTCTACAACTGTGTTCCATCTCAGTTTCCAGCTTTTATTCTTCCCTCTTCAGTCTCCTCTTTCTGCCGTTCTAGAGACCTTTCTCAAGTGTAGCCCTCCTTGCAGACCGTTAGCGGCTCTGGTGACCTGGCCCCTACTAACTCTCCAGCCTTATGCTGCACCAGTCCTTTTTTACGCTCCGGCTATCCTGAACTGTATGTGATCCCAAGCTCAACAAACCTCCAGGCCTTTACATTTGTTTGTCCCTCTCCCTCTACTGTCCTTTCCCATTTTTCACCCCTTGACCTGACAAAGGACTCAGGTTAACACCTTTTCTGTGAAGCCCTCCCTGATTCTC
Organism: Cavia porcellus; assembly: GCF_034190915.1. Classification (NCBI taxonomy): domain Eukaryota; kingdom Metazoa; phylum Chordata; class Mammalia; order Rodentia; family Caviidae; genus Cavia; species Cavia porcellus. The sequence continues at coordinate 174,539,866 of NW_026947484.1, read as the reverse complement.
TACACCTAAGTTTGGATCCCCTTTGCAGTTCCTTTTAGCACTAGGTTTACTGATGTCATGGTATTTAATATAACATCCCTGTTACTTTCTTGCTGCAAGAACTGTGCTACTTGAAACTTGTGTGGCTATTTTTCCCATCCAAGTACTAACCAGGCCCAACCCTGCTTAGCTTCCAAGATCAGACGAGATCGGGTGGGTTCAGGGTGGTATGGCCATAGACTTGTGTGGCTATTTTTTAGTCATTGTTGTATACTTTATATCTGAGTAAGTACCCACCACATTGTGTCATTCAGTGAAATATGGCCATCTTCACAGACCAGGTAGTTGCAGTACACAGGCTGGTTAACTGAGTGGAATGCAGTAACTACTTGCAGTTGGATTTAGAGAATCTTGAAATAAAGATTTGAATGATATCACACTAAAGCTGGAACATGGTAGCACACGCTTGTAACTGCACTATTTTAAGACTTTTTTTTTCTTGAGACACATCTTGCTATGGAGTTCAGGCTGGCCTTGAACTTACTTTATAGCCATACTTTATAGCCTAGGCTGGTCTTGAACTCAGTGGTTTTCCAGCCTTAGTCTCCCAAGTACCATGATAACAGGCGCACACCACTGTGCCCTCCCACTTTGGGATGCTAAGCAGAAAAATCACAAGTTTAAGCTCAACATGTGCAACTTAGTGACTTAGCAAGACCCTAATCTCAAAATTTAAAAAAAAAAAAGGTGACAAAGGTCAGTTGGGTGAAAGTTTAGACAAACCCTTTTGACACAGAAAGACAGTTGTTGCTAAAGATTTGATTGCATTTGTTTGACCCACTCCCTCTACTGCAAATAATAAATAGTGTTTCCCCCTTCCCTGTGGTTCTCCTGTCCACTGTTTCAGTTATCCATGGTCACCCACAATCCAGAACTATTAGTGGAAAATTACAGAAATGAACAACTTGTAAGTTTTTACGATTGTTCACCATTCTTAGTAACATACCTTACACCATCTTGTTCCATGCACCCAGGAAGAAAACCATCTTATCTCTCATATCCATGCTATAGGATGATCTACGCACTGGTATGTGCAGGACAGTAAAACACTGTGAGGGGACAGAAGGGAGAGGCCACATTCATATAGCTTTTATTTGAGGATATTGTTGTGGTTCATCTATTTTATTAATGCTGATTCTGTATGATGTCTAATTTATGAATTAAACTTTATCATAGATACGTATAAATAGAAAAAAATACGTAGTATATGTAGAGTTTCATGATTCACCAGATCTTCAAACATATCCCACTGTGGATAGAGGTTGGGAAGACTAATGCATCTTAACATCAACTGTGTTTGTATTCTGATTTTTTTTTGTTGTTGTTGTTGTTACAGGTTAAGAAATATTCTCTCAGTGGTTGGCACTGATGCCTTAAAAAAGACAAAAAAAGATGATGAGAAATCTAAGAAGTCCAAAGAAGAGGTAAAATATGTTTTTGGCTTCCCAGCATAAACAGGAAAGAAATAAGGCACTGCTCTTGTTTTCTGTTTTCAGTATTTTCTTGGACGAGGAGGAAAATGTTTTTCTGCTATTCAGGAATACTGTTGACAATGGTTTGTCATTCTTGTGTGGATATAAGTGGGGCTGAGTTTTCAGGAAAAAAGTCCTAATACTCTTGCAGTAACTCATGAAGCCATCTAATAAGATATCATAAAAAAAAAAAATGGTAGAAAGTACATATGCCTGGGCTTCATCCTATTGCTGAACTAATTCACCTTCTTTGTAGGAAGTGACACTATAAGGTAAAGCGTGGGAGGCACAGATATACTTCAGACTTAACCTTTCTGCTCTTGATTTGCCTTCTAGTATCAGCAAACCTGGTACCATGAAGGACCAAACAGCCTGAAGGTGGCTAGACTGTGGATTGCTAATTATTCACTGCCCAGGTAAGCAGAGTAGCTAGCAGAAAAAAGAAACTTACTCTTTTGTGCACTGAGGATTGGCTTTATTATATTGGTGGCTATGCGAAATTTAAGTTATAGTTGTATGCAGACCCTCATTGGCCATCCCTTTGCTCGTTTCACAGGGCAATGAAACGCTTGGAAGAGGCCCGTCTCCATAAAGAGATTCCTGAGACAACTAGAACATCCCAGATGCAAGAGCTGCACAAATCCCTCCGGGTAAGATGTTCTCAGTGATTGTCCTATATCTTACTAGATTTTCTGCTTTGGTCCATGTTGAGTAAAAATAAAGGCAGCTACAGTCGTTTCTCCCCTGGAGCTGTTGGGTTGAGTGGCCCCATCAGGTAAGGCAGCAGCAGCCCACCACGCTTCATATTCAGCATAGGCCAATGTTTCTGCTCTTGGCTTCTTCCTTTTTTATGTCACACATGTGTTTTATATCTCTCCAGGGTTTTCTGTTTATATGTAGCTGCACAGAAACTAGTGAAAAAAATGGAAAACAGCTAAATTTACGATAAGCTATGATTCCACTCATGGCTTAACATTAATGTCTCTTAACAAAAATGGAAGAGTCTTGGAGTGAGTTAAAACTGAAAGGTAGATAGGTTGGTTGGTTGGTTGGTTGGTTGGTTGGTTGGTGGAAAAGCCAAGAAACTCTCTAACTGCCCTATTGATGATTACCATTTGTCTTTTTTTTTTTTTTTTTTTTTTTAAGTCTTTGAATAATTTCTGCAGCCAAATTGGGGACGATCGGCCTATCTCCTACTGTCACTTTAGTCCCAATTCCAAAATGCTGGCCACAGCTTGTTGGTAAGTTCTGTTTTACAGTGACATTTTACCAAATGGGGGACAGGCTCAGAGAAAAAAAAAACTAATCTGCCTTAACTGTTTCTTCTTCCAAACTACAAATGCTAGGGCTCTACCTGCTGTGTAGTAAGACATAGGCTTTGTTTAAAGTTCTTATTGTTGAGCAGAGGCCTCAGAGATCCATGGCATATAACAGTCTGTCATTCTCAACACTGGCGCTTTGGAGATAGCGAGTTTATAGATCAAATTCTGTGGTCTAGCTAAGATACATAATCCCTTTAAGCTCAGTGTTCTTCTCTGTAAAGTGGGGTGAGGTAGTATTTCTAAAACATTTCACCTTGATGGTGCCTAGTACTCAGTAAGAACTCAGAAAATGTTCAGTAATGGTTTTATCTTTGTTTCCTTTTTATCGCCACATATGCTGAAAACTCTTAGGATGTCATAATTTTGTTTTATTTTGGTTTTGCTTCTTTGAGGAAAACGTGACTGTCTCATAAGAGAGGAAACTTACATTGAATGCATAGGAACTACTTACATTGAATGTAGAAACTGAGATAAAAACTATGTAACCAGGGAGAAATTGATTGAAGAAAAAGCCAACGATCTGTACAGATCACTCTGCCTCTCCCAGCCTCAGTTACCTTAGTTGTAGACTAGAAATGGTAATTCTTGCCTTATCTGCCTCATTGGTCTTTTACAAAGATCTTTTGAGATCATATATTTATACTGTATAAAAGAAATTCTTTAGGAAATTTCCAGAACAAAAGGGTTTTGTAGATGATAAAATATGATTCAGATTTAAGGTAGCATCTTTTTAAATAGGTAATTTGTCCTGTCTTCCCCCACAGTTTGATCCAAAAGTTAAGAATAGCAACTTGTGCACATTGTAGTTCAGCAGAGCCTCTGCTTGCCTAAGAACTGATTGTAGAGCTTTCTTCACATTATCAGCCTTTTCTTTTTTCTGTCTGCCACTATAAAGTGTATGGGGGTGAGAAGAGATTGTCCTTTATTAATGTTACCAAGATACCTTTTCCTTCCCAGACCAACCCTGGCTGAGATGCTTTCCTTTGTATTTGATAGGAGTGGGCTTTGCAAGCTCTGGTCTGTTCCAGATTGTAACCTCCTTCACACTCTTCGAGGTAAGTTAGAGTCTTATTCAGGATAACTTAGAACCTTATTTAGATCACAGTGTTTTTCCCAGCATAAATTCTGTTAAGCAGTAAAAGTGGGGCACGCAGACCCCATGCTGCATTGACTTTTTTAAAAAATCAGTGGATTAATTAATTTCTTCCTCCCTGTTTCCTTCCCTCTCTGTCTTATTTCTTTCATTTTTTCTTTTCTTTCTTTTTCGTTGTGCGGTTACGCATGATTAAACTCATGATCCCCTCCTCATCTCCTGAGTAGCAGAGCTAAAGGCATGCATCATCAGTTGATGCTTGATTTGATTTAACATAGTTTGGTTTTCTTAAGCCACAAGACTAGACTGTAGTGACTTTGTTAAGCTTTTATGTCCAGCCACAGTCTTGACATTTTCAGATATCTAAACCAAAAACCGTGGGTTTTTTGTTTTACTTTTTAAATACTCATTTTAAGTAATTCTTTTTTAGTAGTTGAATAGTCACTTTAATATTCTCTGTATCCATATTTGTTCCCTAATGTAAACTTATTTGTATTACAGTACTCATCATAGTCTATATTTTGCATGTAAACTATAAAAAGGCAAGAAGTCACTAACTTCTACCTCTTGATACTTCTTTAGGTCATAATACAAATGTAGGAGCAATTGTATTTCATCCCAAGTCCACTGTGTCATTGGATCAGAAAGATGTCAACCTGGCCTCTTGTGCTGCTGATGGGTCTGTGAAGCTCTGGAGTCTTGACAGGTATTGCTATTCTAAGTCTAAACTGCCGACCCTAACTTAGGTCCGTGAGTGGTGGCCCTCAGGACCTCGGGGTAAGGGTCTCGCCCTAATCCCAGAGACAGTGCAGGCAGCAACATAATATGCCATGAAAACAGAATGGAGATTTCTTTCTTAGAGCTTTTCTCAGCATAGGAGACATGCCAAGTTTTTCTTATAGTTAACTCTAGGCCTCAGTTTTTTGTTAATAGCACTGTAATTGTAACTGGCTCTTGTTATTCTGGAAAGATCTAACCTACTTCCTACACAGTACAGTGACATTGGAAAAATATTGGCAGTCTATTGGCTCTTAGCACGCGTCATAGGGGAGAGGTAGTATTCTGCCTGTTAGTATTGCCAAGGAACACTCCTGCTCCCGACGTCATCCTCCTATGGTGTATTTTCCAGCTGCACAGTTTTTTTTAACGTGGTTATGTTTGCTAGTCCCCCAAGATTTTGGAAGCACCTTATTGGCTAAAATATGAATTCAGTTGCTTAGTTTTTTCTCTTTGGGAAAACACAGGAAGGTTTTTATTCTGAGTTTTTTTAAAGAGCTAATTAGCATCTCCACTCCTTGCCAGACTGGGCCTTACCAATGAGCCCAACAACTTTTAATTGGTTTTGGTAATACTTAACAGTGTTTATTCCCCTAGGGTGCTGGTTAGTTCTATGTATGCACATTGATAAAAGTTCCCTTTTTAATTGCCCTCTTTAGAGTTCATGTTTATTTCCCTGCACTAGTGTTTCAGATCTTTCTATGACTGCTGGGTAGCTGAATATAATGACCAGCAGAAAGGGCAAAGCCTCTGTCTCCTTAGGAGTTCCTTTTTCCATTTACATCCTTGAATTGTCCTAAGATTAGAGAAAGATTTATGTGTAACCCACTTACACCAAAACTTTAATTTCTGTATCCTGTCTTTACCAAAATACATTTCTTTCCTAAAATCTTATCACTGTTTTGATGCAGAGTATCCTTCTCAGGCCAAAGTACTTTATTTTTCTTTAATCCTAAATGGTATAGCCTTAAGAATTTATTATCACAGTGAGTTAAAGAAGGTGGTCAGCTTGCTCTGTGGGTACCTGAAATTATCCCAAATGTTATGTTCTGGTTTGGCTTGGCTTGGCTTGGCTTTGCCTGGCTTGGCTTGGTTTGCTTTTGAGACAGGGTCTCTCTAGGTAGCTCAGGCTGGTCCTGAATTAACCATGTAGTCCAGTCTGGTCTTGATTGCCTGGTGATCCTCCTGCCTCAGGCTTTAGTGTAGTGGGACTGTGGTGTGCACCACCATGCTCAGCCACTATCCCAAATCTTTTAAACCTTGTAAGTGTCCTAAATTATTGTACCCCTAAAGTGGAAGATTTTATTTTGTCTTTGCTGTTGTTGGCGTTGAATCCAAGCCATGTTGACAAGTGCTGCAACTGCAAGTGCTGCACATCCCCACCCAGCTCTAATGTTTTAACAATAAATTAGTAGGTGTGGTTACACTTCAGTCTCCCCACTTACTGGGAGTGGCCTAGTAAATAAATTCAATGAATATGTACAAGTCTTACAACAAAGGTGTCCACTTACATACGTTTGGTTCCTTTTCAGTGATGAACCAGTGGCAGATATTGAAGGCCATACCGTGCGTGTAGCCCGAGTAATGTGGCATCCATCAGGACGTTTCCTGGGCACCACCTGGTAATCCCCTACTTACTGTCTTATCCATACAGGCCTGTGGCATTTCATTAACCTCTTTAGTTATCTGCCAGGTAAATTTTTAGAGCAGAGTTCTTCAGGTAGGACTTTCTTAGGCTGTATCAGCAGAATGTGTATGATACAGGAAAGGCTAAGTGATTTGCTTTTTAAATTGCTGCAAGTGATTTAGAGATGTAATTTTCCCCTTATATATAGTTTTAAGTCTGTGCTAATGAATCAGTTTGCCTTTCTGGTTCTGTAAATTTAGTGAGAATAGAATCTGTTAAAGAACTTTTCCTTTGGGGTATAATTAACATACAGTGGAATAGACATTTTTAAATTTACGGTTTAGTCTTCTCAAATGCAAACCACCTGTGTGATCACAACCCTGTCAACATATGACAACAGAGAACATTTCTCTGTCACCCAGGGAAGTTCTGTCATGACTCCTCTTAGTCTGTTCTCTCTTACAAAGAAACTACTGCTCTGATTTCTGTCAGTATAAATTCTGTCTATTCATAGTGTATGAACTCATTTGTGCCTGTTGGGTTTTTTTTTTGTTGTTGTTGTTGTTGTTTTTACCTAGTGGAACACTTTTAAGTTCATTCCTGTTGTGTGTATCAGTAGTTCCCGTTTATTACTAAGGAACAGTTTATTGTGTGTATGCCACATCTTACCCATTGTTGTATTGATGGATCCTTGGGCTTCTTTCTACTGTTTGGTGAGTCAGACTAAAGCTGTTATATTCTTGTGCAAGGCTTTTCATGAGCATATGCTTTTCTTTCTTTTGAGTAAATATCTTAAATCCAATTGCTAGATCATAGGATAGGTGCACACTTAACTCTTTTTAAACCTCCAAGCAATTTTTCAAAGTGGTTCTACAAAGTTCTGGATGTTTTAGTTCCTTCTCAACATTAGGTCTCATTAGTCTTAACATTTTACTCAGTGTAAAATCAAGAGTGTAGTGATATCTTTTTGTTGTTACTGGTTTGTGATGTTTTGCATTACTGGGGATTGAACCCAGTATCTTCATACTTTTTTATATTTTTTACTTTTGAGACAGGGTCTTCCTAAGTTGCCCAGGCTAGGCTCAGACTTGCAGTCCTTCTGTCTTGGCCTTCTAGAGTTTTGGGATTACAGGTGTATATCACCACGACCAGTTTTGTCAGTAATTACTGCCCTGGTAACTATGGTATTTAGTACTTCATCATATGGTTAGTGATCATTTGCATATCCTTTTTTTTTTTTTTTTTTCCTCGTCTGTATTTCCATTTATGTAGCCAGTTCCACCAGTATGTATAGATGAAGCTTTTCTTTCTCTATTGAAATCACATTGCTATCCTTGTTAAAAACATTAAGACTATGTATGTGTCCAGGTCCGTCCCTGTATTCTCTGTTCTCTTCCATTGATCTGTTTATCTGTTTGATTCCTTCCTGTAGATTCAGTGAATGAAAGGACATAACAGTGGAAGGAGGGAAGAAAAAAGATAATAGAATGTGTGCTGGACCATTCTTAGGAATTCTAAGTTAGCCGCTGGAGTGGATTAATAGCAAGTCCAGGGTTTCCCGGTTAGTACCGGAGACCTTTGGATTTAGTTGTTGAAGCAGAAAGGAATTTCTTATTAATGTGGATGAATGGTTTCACAGGCAAAAGTTCATAAAATATGGTTATTTATAGTACTTTGCAGAAATTGAATCATTTTGCTGGTTAACTGTAGAATGGTTCGGTTTTGTGTTTTTAAAGCTATGATCGTTCATGGCGCTTATGGGATTTGGAGGCTCAAGAGGAAATCCTGCATCAGGAGGGTCACAGCATGGGTGTATATGACATTGCCTTCCATCAAGATGGCTCTTTGGCTGGCACTGGGTAAGACTTCAGTGAAACCAGGGACATCTCAGCAGTCTCACTCTTTCATATGCCTGCTTGCACAGAGCACTGGATTCACTGTTGATGCATTATTTCATCAGGGGCCTGGATGCATTTGGTCGAGTTTGGGACCTGCGCACAGGACGTTGCATCATGTTCCTAGAAGGCCACCTAAAGGAAATCTACGGAATAAGTTTTTCCCCCAATGGGTAAATGAACTTGCCGATTGAGGGTTGAGAGGGTGCTTTAGAAAGTACTGTGTTTCTAACTTTGATAATGCACCCGATCCACAGCTACCACATTGCAACTGGCAGTGGTGACAATACCTGCAAAGTGTGGGACCTTCGACAGCGGCGTTGCATCTATACCATCCCTGCCCATCAGAACTTAGTGACCGGGGTCAAGTTTGAGCGTAAGCTTTCCTCCTGTTTTAGGCCTAAACAGCAGACAAAGACTGTTTCATGGGAAACAGGCCAGGCTTTAGCGTAGTGTCAAAGTGGAATAGGATGTAATTGGACCTTTGTTAAAGGAAAAAATTATAATTCCCTTCCCTCGTACTATACCCCTAAATTAAGCTATGCTAAAGAATACTTCTTATTGCCAAAAGTTAAAGACTCCTATGAATGCTATGCTTTCTTCTTTCTTCCTTGGACATTCCTAACACTGAGTTGTTAATATTACTCTATATGATTATCTACCTGGGAAAGAGCCTAAAGTTTTTAATAATGTTATTTTTTCTCTTCAGTCTGCCTGTGGTTGTCCCGTTTTATGAGAACCTAGTAGAAATATAGAATCAGAATGTTGGGTCTTGCTAAATTTAGAAATGCCTTTTTCAAAATAGTACGTTTAGGCAGATTTTTATGCTCTGTTAATCTCTTTTGAACACTTGAATGCTTAAAACAACTCTGCTTACTCTCTCGCATAGCTATCCATGGGAACTTCTTGCTCACTGGTGCCTATGACAACACAGCCAAGATCTGGACCCACCCGGGCTGGTCCCCGCTGAAGACTCTGGCAGGCCACGAAGGCAAAGTCATGGGTCTGGACATTTCTTCTGATGGGCAGCTCATAGCCACTTGCTCATATGATAGGACCTTCAAGCTCTGGATGGCTGAATAGGCAAGGCCATGGGAGAAAAACTCGCCTCAAACTGCCCCTTAGGAGCCATTTTTCTCAAAAGAAAAAAATTGATGTATTTTATTTTGTTCTATCATGTTTCTACAGTTATCAAGTATAGATGCTCAATAGATTTGATTTTCACATCAACTCCCAAGCAGCCCAGTCCCTACATGGTGGTAAACCCCTTTTGTGATTGAAAATTTATTTCTCATCTTCAGGCCTTGCCAAGAATTATGTAGGATGTTGTTTTTATTAATCTTTGTTTAAATGTCCTACCATCTTACAGCACTCAAAATTGTGAATACACTGCATTTTAGTTCTCAAAAACTTGCCTTTTCATGGTACATGCTTCACGACTGCATATGATCCATTCAGCAAGTAAGGTGATTGGACTGTATTCCGGAAGCCCTGGCATAACGAGGAGCAGCTGGCCACTCACTGGTTGAACAGTGCCTGACCTGACAGCGACAGCGACCCCACTTCCTGTCCTAGAGAATGAGAGAGGAAGCAGTAGATTGTGTAGGAAAGTTGCTCGTGCAGGAAAGAGACTGGACATTTCCTGTGGAATTCACTTGAAACACTGCCTGCCTTAGGAAACTCAGAACCAAACATCTACTTGGTCAGAGCAGTCTTCCATTTTGCTTTAAGTTTGACATCCTATTACCCTAAAGCACAGCCATTGTGTCAGGATTCAAAGAAATTTTTGAAATTGCACAGCTCATTTGGTACAGCTTGCTTTTCTGTTGGTTAAAGGATGTACTTCATGTATTACAGGGTATGTCATGTCAGAATAACTGGAAAAAATCCCTAATGGGCATTCTTATTTGTTTGTTTGTTTTTGTACCGAGGAATCAAACTCACGTCTGCAGGTTTGCAAGGCAGGCACCTCAGCGGTATATTGCTGAGCTAAATCCCCAGCCCACCTAATAGGCATTCTTTTTTTTTTCCTTTTTATTGGTACCAGGGATCGAACTCACGACTGCCTGCTTGCAAGGCAGGCACTTATGCCGCTGAGCTAAATCCCCAGCCCCCTAATAGGCATTCTTAAACATGAACCTTTTTTTTGTATATAATTTGCTAAGAATGAAATCCTACCGTTAAAAAACTATTCCTTAAAAAATTATTTTCTGGGGTACTGGGAATATAGTTCAGTGGTAGGGTATATGAAGCCCTAGGTTCTATCCCCAGCACCCAAAAACACAAAATATCTGAAGTTAAAGCATTTTCTGATTCCTAGCCATTAATCCAGAAGTCTTTTTAGTCATTTTGTTTTTAATCTAGAATGATTTCAGATGTGGATTCCTCCCAATTTCTGTCTCATGGAAAAGTGTTCTACTATCCTTTTCAACAAAGAGCAACGGGTGTTGGCCTGGTGGGCCAGACTAACAACTGTATATGGACTCCATAATTCTTATTCATCAGGTGCTTAGTGTTAACGTCCACCTCTTTCCACCCCAGATAAACATACTGTGCACTCTGAAATGACCTAGTAAATTTACATACAAGTAGAAGAATGGAAGAAGAAAGAATAAGGAGAACTAAGGAAAGGCTTTATAATAGGCTTTGAATATTCCAAATCCTTTTTATTTGCCGTTTCCGAGATTGAGGATAGCCTTGCCTCTTCTGCAAATTATGAATGTGATTGTAGCCAAATGTAATGTTTTTAATCAGATTTCAGTTATAACCAAGTAGTTACCTTTCCTGTGTAGTTGCTAAGCTTCAGAATGCTCAAGTCTTAACTCTTGTTTCCTTTATGGTTTGCCATGAGACTTTTTCAACACCATTTTTATAGTATGTGTAAAATAGTGATAGATGTTGGTGTACTAGCATGCAACTTAGATACAGTATACTGACAAAGGTTTTTAGTTTCTCTGTTTGAATTTTACTCTTGGTTCCCTTGGACTTGTCTTTTGTGGTTTGTTTGTTGTTTTAGGGGTTTTTTTGTTATTGTTCCAAAAAGGTAGCATTTGGGCAAAAACATCATCTAAACCCTTTGGCAGATTGTCTGTTGGAATAATCCATTTCTTCAAGCATCATTGTAAGAAATGGTTTGCTAAGAAACCCAAAGCCAGGTATAGCGTTTCATCACATCGTAGCCATCACTTAACAGAATACTTAACTTCCTGCCTGCATAATGTACCAGGTACTGTTACTGTTTGACCCTCATAATTACTTTATTCCCTTTTTACAAGCAAAACTGATGCTTGAAGTAATGCTCAAGATTACCCAACTAGTAAGTGGTAGAACTGAATTTTAGTTCCAGATGTCTAACCATTTGGATCTTGTGAAGATGAGTATATTGGCCACCTTGGCAGCAAGACCATTATGGCAGGTACAGCCCATTTCCTATAGTTTTGTAACACTGCCCTATCGATAGGTCACTGTCTGACATCCCAAATGGAGTTCATTCCCCTGTTGCTGCCTTGTGAACTTAGGAGCAGCCTAGTGTGTTACTCAGCACAATGACCATTTGTATTTTGGGATAACTGACAGTTGAGCATAGCAGCAGGTCTCAAGTGTCCCTAACCTCTGCACTAAATACAGAAACACCCTCTTGATTGAGTACCACGGTATTCTCACACATTTCCAAATGCCCCCTCGGAGAGTGGGACTGCCCCAACGTGAGATCTACTGGATGGGAAAATAGAAGATGCTGGCGTATTAAGTATCTCTTCCTATCTGAAGTAACTCAAACCTATTATTTTATTTGAGTGATATAACAGCCACTTCTAGAAGAACTACTTTTGATTGAAAGAACTCTACTATTTACTAGTGAGGTGGCCTTAAAGAAGGCAGTTTACTTTCAGAGCCTGAGTTTCATCAGAAAAGACGGAGCGAAACAGATGTCCCTCCCTGGGCTCCCTGGCTCCTCTCTGTGCCCCATACTGGGCAGCTGGAGCTGGGCAGCTCAGACATCGATGGTGAGCTCATTGCTTAACTTGTCCGCCACAGGTTAGGGAGCAAAAGACGTAAAAAAATGAAGTCCATAGAGACAGTGAGTCCCTGCATCAGTGTAATTATCTTTGATGACGAAAGTGAAGAGGTAGATTCTGGTCCCTGGTGGGCTACATATGCAGCTTTCCAGTTTCATAATGTAGAGATTTTCTTTACATTGGAGCTAAAAACCATACCGTTTTGCTAAATGCAAGAAATACATCTCATATATTAAAACCTCTAAGGAGTTTATAGACGGTAGTCCCATAAAACTTGATTTAAAAAGTAAAACACTCAAGTTCTGCCCTTTGACAGTTTATTATACAATTTATTTTAATTCAAATGTTATTTTTTCCATGATTGTGATAGTTTAGCCACGTGGGGATTTTCAGAGCCCCACAGCAGTAGGCCAGGTTAAAACTAGGGAAACAAGTGGATTTTAGATACCGACAGTGGCAGTCTGCCAAACAGCAGCCTGATCATTCACATTCAGTTTCCTTGGTTCTTGGATTCTGTCATGTAAAGTGAAAACCAGGCCCTCCCCTCCCTACTGTATCTTGGGGTTGGAGCTAAAGTTTTGCCTCTGTCAGGAGTTTGTTTTATGTGTTGAGGCCAAAGTTACAGTACTTGCAAGAGCAGAGTGAGCTCTGCTCTCTACCCAATCTGGTCAAGGCTCTGTACCTACCAGCAGAGAATTCCAGATTCTTAATTCACTGATCCTGGTATCTTTCATCATTAGACTCTTACTCTCTGACACTCCAAGAGCTAAATGCTGATAAAAGGCTGTCTTACATAATAAGCTGCTGAATGAGTGTCCCCAATAAATGAATTAATGAATATAGACCATTTTACTGAGACTGGTAGCAAAACATCCAAATAGAAAGCTCTGTGGGGACAAGCATGTTTGCCCACAGATTGGAAGCTTCGTTTTTCAAAAATTTTAGCAATGCATAATGAAAAGAGCAACTCAGTGAGTGAGCCCAGAGCAGCTCCAGTGAGAAACATAACTCACTGTTTGGGCCAGCCAGGTTCCCGGATACCATTGTCTAGCCCTTTGGCACAACTTGCTGTGTGGCTCTGTAGCCATAAAGCCACTTCTCTGTCCTGTGACCCCATGGTTCACACCAGGAAGTCTCTGTCCACCAGTCCTTCAGCTTTTGTTTTTGCTTTTCATTTTTTCCCCCTCATTGGAGTGTTGCCTTCTCTGTTCCCAGCAAATGAGTGGCCAAACACCGATCCCTGGGTTGTGAATGAGCGATGCTGCAAAGGAGGACAGCACCAAGTGAGGGCATGCAGTTTCCAGCCCCAGCAGTTTGTACCTTGTCCGTGAACAGCACTCACCCCCCAGAACTGCTTGGTCCCACAGAACCCCAAAGGAACTGCTTGGTCCAAAAAATGGAAAAGATGAGCAACAGAGTGACACTGAGGATGACAGCCATCAAGTAGGCAAAGATCCGGAACTGATGGTTGCAGAAACACTCCCTCAGAGAGTAGTGGCTGGGGATGGGAATGGGCCTGGGTACAGTGGCAGGGGCCATAACCTGGGGGGGGCCAGTGTGGCTCCCAGACTCGGGGCCAAAGTCCAGTGTAAAGACTCGAGGTTGGCGCAGCAAGTAGCGGCTCTTGGGCTGGTCCTTGAGACAGAGCTGACGCCCTTCCAGGATGATGTGGTGGGGCTCCAGGCGCAACAAGGTCAGCATGGCAGTGTCTGTGGGCAAGTCAGTGACTGGCTGCCCAGAGGCCAGGATGGTGGGGTGGCGACATAGTGGACAAAGCAAGCAGCGCTGGGCCGGCGTCACCAGGCTGAGGTGGGCCAGGCATTCCACGCAGAAAGAGTGGCAACAGTCCAGTAATTTAGGGGTGTGGAACGTGTTGTTGAAGGGGTTCCAGCAGACAGGGCACTCAGCCTCCAGCTCACGGCCCTGTGGGTCAGCCATCTGCGAGGCTTCCCAGGGACTGTGCTAGCAGAAAGGAAGGAGCACAGTCACACCCACGAAGCTCTGCCCCTGTGCTTGGTCTGAGCTGAATTCTGTGGGGGTTTAAAGGTATCACCCACGCTTTTCAGATGAAGAAGCTTGGGATCAAAAGCATTTTGTGTCACATCAGGCAATCTCTACACATTAAAGTTCAGCATAAGACACACAGCTACCTTGTACCAGTCGAGCCCACCAACAGTCGTGAATGATCTGGTGTCAGTAAAGAAAGTACCAGCCTGTGGCAATGCCTGAAAATGCCCCTGTGCTCAGTGTGTTTGCCATTGGCTGCCCTGAGTCTAGGGAGAAGGTGGCTGAGATGTACTCTGATTTTTGCTAGAGGACAAATATTTCTTTCCTGCTCCGATACCTCAAATCCCTGACCCGGACAGAGATGGGCTTTGTCAATTCCCTCGTCTGTCCCTCTGGGGACAAATGCCAGGCTGCTTTCCCTCCTCCCTGTGGGACAAATCTTCCAGAGCCCCCTAGACCAATCTTTAGATTGACCTGATCAGGAGGCACCTGCTAAAGCTTTTTCTCCTTGACCTGGAAACCTCGGGGAATCTCCCTGACTGGGTCCCCCAGCCTTTCCAGAGTCTCTTTTCAGTAGTACTCAGCCTCTCCTGGCTCTACACTATTTGTCCTGGGGGAACTTCATGGCACCCACCTGGGCTTCCGAGGGTGCTGGGATGGTCAGGCAAACTATTCTGGAGAGCTGGGGCTCCGTGCTCTCCCTCTCCTGAATCTGCAAAGCTTTGGGAAATTGCCTTCTCACCACAAATCCGGGGCCGTCTCCATGGCAGCGCACTCACAGCACCTGGAGCTGCCAGGTGGCCCAGGCGGCCGAGCCTTTTGAGCACACCTGCCTGAAGCCAAGGCTAGAGAGCCGTCTGGGTGGTGGCTGGGAGGTAGGGAACCTAAGTTTCACCCCCATACCTTCAGCATGGCAACCAATCAAACTCAGAGGCCAAGTGTCTGCAAGACTGTGAGTGGTTCTTTCCTAACCTGAAATCCCTGATCCGGAATGGTAAGGGGTGGCAATTTCCGCTCTCTAGATTGTGGGGAGGTTGAGTCTTCTGGGCTTGTTCTCTCTTGGGGCCTCATTTCTTTTCTAAAGTGGTTGGAACTTCTTCCTCACACAAAGGGGCCATGGGTCCTGCACTTGTGAGTTTTTGTTTGTTTGTTTGTTTGTCTTTTGAGATAGGTCTCTTTATGCAGTTCAGGCTGGCCTTCGGCTCACATTGTAGCTCAGGTTGGTCTTGAATTTGCAATGATCCTCCTGACTAGCTTCAGCTGGGATTATAGGCGTGTGCCACCACACCTGGCTTGGTCCTAAACTTCTTTTACTGAGAAATTCACCTGCTTCACAGCCAAATCAGACCCAGCAAGTCCTCTCCATCTCTTTCTAGCTTTCCTGTGCCTAAGTAGCTATAATCAGAGGGTAAACCTTGCTACCTTCTGCTTTGTTCTTGGAACGCAGACGGTCAGCAGCTGAGATCTTTCAATCCAGAGCCAACTGTCCTGCCAATGTTGGGGATTTGCAGTTCTCAGAGAAATGCAGGCCAGCCTTGTTTCCCCATTTCCATCAGAAACGTTTAGCTTTTATCTGTTTCTCATTTTTGTCATTTAAGTTATTTGAAGAGTTGACCTGCTGGGGAAAAGTACTCACAAACCACTTGTCTGTCATAATCATTCACTTTGCAGATGGAGACAAAAGTTACCCAGCTAGTTTTGGTGATACTGTCTTCGGATTCCCAGTCTACCGCCATACTGTTGTCATAAAGAGACCCTACAGCCATTCAGTCCACCTAGTGGATGTGTGTTATCAGTAGGAAGTGTTTGCATTTATCAAAAGAATCTTTATAGCCATAAGACTCTTGTGGTGGGGACATAGAAGCTATGCAAGGGGAGATCTAGGAGTAAAGCATTTCCCTCAGACACTCTCTATCCTGAGTTAACACCCAAAGCCAGCGGCCACACCACTGCTTTCCTCAGTGACCATCTGTTCAGCATTCACTGAGTGCTTACTTCACAGCAGGCACCGTGCTAGGGATTGGGTTAATAAATGAAGACAAAACTGACATCATCTTTAACCTTGTGGTATTCAGAAGCTAGTGAGGCACAAAGACATTTACTGTGTAACAGGAAATAAGGAAATGCATAGGTTTTTTTTTGTCTTTTTTTCATTTTTATCGGTACCGGGGATCGAACTCACAACCGCCTGCCTGCAAGGCAGGTGCTTATGCCGCTGAGCTAAACCCCCAGCCCTGGAAATGCATAGTTTTAATGAATGCTATAAGGGACAAAAGGGAAAAAGGAAATGAGAATAAGTACCAAGACTACATCTCAGAAAAGAAAAATGAGGAGGAGCAGAGGAGAGAGGAAGAGGGAGGGAAAGGAGAAAAGAAAAAGAGGGAGCTGGATGTAGTGGCATATGCCTGTAATCCCAGTACTCTGAGAAACTGAAGCAGGAGAATTGCAAGTTGAACCTAATCTGAGCAGCTAAATAACTTACTGAGAACTTCTCTGAAAAATAAAAAAGGCTGGGGATGTAGCTCAGTACCAAGGGTCTAAGGATTGAAATCCCAAAATGCGCCCCCCCCCCAAAAAAAGGGGGAGAGAAACAGAGACAAATAGACAAAAGAAAATGGCCATGAAATGGAAAGCTACTCCAAAGAAGTGATATGAAAGCTGAGACTGAAGGATGGAAAGAATTCAACTGTTAGGGGCTGGGGATTTAGCTCAGCGGCATAAGCGCCTGCCTTGCAAGCAGGCAGTCGTGAGTTCAACCCCTGGTACCGATAAAAACAAAAAAAAAAAAAGAAAAAAGAAAGAAAAGAAAAAGAAAGAAAGAAAGAATTCAACTGTGCAGTGTGGAGGAAAAACATGACAGACCAAGGGAAGAGCCAAATCAAAGTCCGAGGAGAGAAATTCCTCCAATCTGATAAAGTGAAAAGGGGCCAGGTGAAGGGGCCTATGGGAAGCCAGGGTGGACAGAGGGTTAGAATGAGATAAAAAGGTGGAGAATGGGACCTTTAAGCTCCAGAGCTCATCCAGATTTTTTTTTTTTTTTTGTACCAGGAATCAAACTCAAGACCTTGTGCTTGCCAGGCAAGACACTGTGCCACTGAGTTATATCCCCGGCCCTCATCTGGATTTTATTCTGGGAGGAAGGGGAGTTTTTTTTTTTTTAATGCCACTCTAGCAACTGAGAAGAGGACAGACTGAGAGAGACAGGAGTGGGAATGGCAGATAAGTTGGGGCTGCAGCAGTGTGGCTCAGACATGTGATGGTAATGTGTGGTACAGGCCAGGCAAGAATGGAGAAGATAAACAGACGGACAGCATAAAAGATATCGTGGGGCCAGAATCAAAGCCACTTCCTAATAAGCTGCGGCCTTCTTGGGAACCAGGGTACACACTCTGGAGCCAAGTTTATAAGGCTCATGAGCCCAGAGCCACTGCTTTTTAGAACTGTGATTCCATTTGAACTGCTTAACCTTCCTATGCCTCCGATCCCCTTGAGAAAAGAAAGATAAAAGTAGTCAAGCTTGTGGATAGAGCCCAGCACCCAGTAAAAACTAAATATAGGATAAGGAAGTTGTTGTTACTACTTAAAGTTAGATTTAAGAAAGAGAAAAGATCACAGTTGACTTCAAAGCCATGAGAAAGCCAGGCATAGCAGAGCATGCCTATAATCCTAGCACTTAGGAGACTGAGGCAGCAGGAGCCCCACAAGGCCAGGAGCCCCACAAGGCCAGGTCACTTCAAAGCCAGCCTGAACCACAAAGAAAGACTTGGTCTAAAAAGAAAAAAAAAAATCCATGAGAAAGTTTCTGCATCAAGCTTTACAGCATCCCTAAATTCCAGCATGTGTCAGAAACACCTTCAGCATGTGTCCAGAGTCTAAAATGTACATCACCTGGACCGAGTACTTCCTCCCCTGGAAACTGATCCCATGGAAATAATCAAGGAAGGCCTATGCAAAGATCTGATTACAGCAATGCTCACAGAGGTACTACTGTCACAGTGAGGTACAGCCAGTTCCCTCATTACCCAATAAGAGAACACTAAGTAAATTCTGCTCTGCAGCCTTTAAAATGATGTGATAAAGTATTTGCTAATATGGAAATATATCCATGATATGTCATTAAGAAAAAGGATTAGTGGGGCTGGGGATTTAGCTCAGCGGCATAAGCGCCTGCCTCAAGTGTGTGGTCGTGAGTTCGATCCCTGGTACCGGTAAAAATACAAAGGTACAAAAAAAAAAAGAAAAAGGATTAGTAATAAAACCATATCACAGTATAATCCTATTTTCAAAAACACGTGTACAATGTAAAAAATATCTGGAAAGGCAAGCAAATGTCAATAGTAGTTATTTCTGGAGGCAAGACTACATAGGTAGCTGTTGTTTTAATTCTCTTACCTGAAAATTCTAACTCTGTTCAGCTTGTCTTGCTGGCCTTACAGACCTTCCCGTTTCCTTCGTGTCAGAACTACATTCTCTGCAGATCTGTGGCTAAAGCTGTAACAAGCTGTTCAGGGGCAGAGATGGAGACTGTAGCCTGGCCCTCATCATCAGGGCTCAGCCTCGGAGCTCTCTGTGGAGCTCTCTGTGGTTCCAGGACCAGCCGGTCAGAGTTCAGTCTCTCCGGGAGACACTTTCCCATGCGTCCCCCCCACCCCCAGCCTGGCCAGGCCACCTAAGCAACAGCAAGTCCTAAGCACCGCCCCACAGTCACCACCCTGGTCTGTAAAGAACTCTTCGCCAGTATACACTGTCCACAGCAGCACCTGCTCGTTTTCAACATCAGCACGGCAGAGATGGCAAACTGGCCTATCTATTGGTCGATCGATCAATCGATAGCCCTTCATGGCTCTCAAAGGGCCTTACTAGGATCCAAGTATGGCAACACATCTAGATAGTTAACTGCCTGTTTCTATTTGCACAAGGCCATTTGAGTCTCTAAAACCACCCAGTGCAAGAGGCAGAATGGGGAGTAAAAAACTAGACTTTTGTGCTTGTATTGAACAAATGGCTTACCTCCTCGGAACTGTGTTTTTCTCGTGAAAGGGAGCAACCCTCACAGGGTTGCTGTGAGGAAGGGTCTGTCACCTGTGTGGCAGAACACAGCAGGTGGTTAGTCCTTAGCTAGCATGATCGGTTTTTTGTTTTGTTTTGTTTTTTTACACCCATTGGAAACACTGGGTAGCTAAGGCTCAACATGGTGATGGGACCTTGAAAGACAGACCCCTCGAAGCCTGCCTCAGAGGCCTAAGTTCACCTGCTGCCTGGGCCCAGCTGCCTCTCACGACCTAGGGCCCCTTGCCTGCCCCTCCAAGCCCCTCTCTTACCGGTCCCTCAGGGCTCTGTCTCCTCCTCTCTCCCAAGGGAGCGCAGCCCTGGCTTTTTGGGCTCTGGCTGCTGGGCTTGTCCGGCCGCTAGGGGCGGGCCTCAACTGCGTTGTGTCTGAAGCTCCTGCCAGCCACTCTCTGCAGCAGGGTTTTGCTCTTCTCTCGTGACTTTGGACTACTGGTGCGTACAGCGCACACCCGGAAACTATGATCTCTTCATCTTCCTCCTGTGAGTCACTCTTGTTCTTTCACTGGTGGGGTGAAGTCCACTCACCCGTGCCGGCCTCTCGGTGGGGCTGAGACTGCTCACGCCCCTTTCTGGTGACTGCCTGGATCCATGCACAGCCTCGCCTTGACAGGAAGGCGGGAGACCTCTGACCCTTCTTCTGAGGGCCTCCAGTGAAAACACAAAGACCTCTTGCAAAATACAAATAACCCAGCAGAAAAGTAGTGAGGGGAGAGGCTAGTAGGAAGAGTGGCTTCTTCAGCAAGTCGAGTCTGTGCTCAGAATCCAGACTCCACTTACTAGGGAGGGGCCAGATAAATTAATTTTTCCAAGCCTCACTTTCTTCATCTGAAATTGAGGGTAATAATCCACCTAGCTGATCTATGAATGAAATAATAGATTGTAACGTGAATGGCACACAGATGACATACATAGCAGATGTTCATTAGACTATTATTCTTCTTGTAGTACCATCAGGAAAATCAAATAAAGAATGAATGCAAATAACTACACGAGTGCAAGCGTGTGCACATGCCCGCAGGCAGTGCCTGTGTAGGGTGCCTATGCGTTGTACATGCGCGTGCGCAATGCGCGCAGCGCGAGCCTAGTAAGTTTAAAGAGCAAGGTGTGGAAGTCACTCTGCAAACTGTGTCCTGGCTTCTCCTTCTTCCAGAAGGGTGTTCACACGGCTCAATTCTCTTTGTACCTAAGATCCTTTCATTCCTGCAGTGATATTTTCAATGAAGTGCAGAGGAAAGTAAACACAAACAAATAGTAAACATACCTAAATGGGATTTAGTCAAATGCCCTAGTTCCCTCATTTAAAGTTTTTTAGAATTTAATATTATTTTGTTCATGAGCTGCTGAAGTAAGCATTGAAATCTAATATTATTTTGAATAGATGATAGTCACACGACTCAACATGTGAAAGGTTTGATTATACAAAGGAACTTACCGTCTTCCAACCACCCAGTTTTCCTGGAAATTAAGGTATTGTGTTGTTTCTTCTGTAACTTTCCAAAAATGTCTAATGCATACACAAACAAAATGTCCATGTCCAAAATGTGTATGTATTCATCTTTCTCCAGTTACCCAAATACACATATTGTATAAACTATTCTGTACCTTTCTTTTCTCACTTAATAAATCTGAGATACCATTCTATACTAACACAGTATTTATCTCTTTTTAGTGGTTGTACCACATTTCATTGAATGACTATAATAAATTATTTAACCAGTCACCTATTGACCTAATCCTTCATTTTTAAATATATAAATATTGGATAAAAGAATAAATACAGAAATGATTTTAATTTAACCTATAATTGTGTGCATATGAAATAAAATTCTGGAAGCAAAGGATGATGGTGCATGCCTGTAATCTCAGCACTTGAAGCAGAGGGATCATTATGTGTTTGAGGCCAATCTGAACTACATAACCAGTCCTTGTCTAAAAAAACCAAAAAAGGAAAGGAGGAAGGAGGGAGGGAAAGAAAGAAAAGACTGTGGACCTGAGAACATTTTAGAGCTCTCAAAAAGCACTCTCAGCAATTCTCTAAGCTGGTGACAGAGGGATGAGTGTTGATGGGCTGGAGGCTCCTCTCTGCTCTGAATTCTGGGCTTCCTATTATCACTGCTAAGGCTAGGGGGGATTCCAGACACTTATTTACTTCAAAAGATCCAGTTTGTATTTGAGAGTCGCTTGACAAGACTAGAGCAAGCCATGAAGAAGTTGATTTTCACTTAGTAATTTAATTCCCCAGGAGTATGCAAAAGGAGTATACATTTTGGTTGAATGAAGATGTTCATTGAAGTTTTAACTACAACTCAATGACTGAAAACAACTCAAATCCCACCAATTACTCCTAAGTAGGAAACTACATAATCATTTGAAATGATTGTATGACAACTTTACTGACTTATTAAAATGGCCACAACATATTGTATAAGGAGGAGGAAGCAGTTTCCACCATACACTGCTACTTACACTGGTTATCTCTGGGCAATGGACATTATGTTCTTCCTTGTTATCTGCATTTTCTAAATTTTCAAATTAATATATTTTGCCTTTATAGAAAGAAAATTTCTTTAGACAGTAAGGTAGCCTGAATTTTCTACAGACAGGGAATTCAGCACTTGAATAGGTGAACAGATGAGGTGGGTAAAGAATCAGACAAGGAACTGCAAGCAGTGAAATCAACACAAAACAAGCTATGGACTTTTTCTAGGTCACTGATTGTCTAGTGAGTAAACGCATCATCATAGTTGTCTGTGGGTGGTCAGCACCGAGGAGTCCTTTGCAAACAGTGGAAACTTTCTGAAGAGATACCAGAGAAAGATAGTGAGGCATCTCAGGAATCTGAGAGTTTAATTAAGGTACTTCATGCTTGGGGGCCGGGCTGGGGACTGAAGTCAGCCAGCTGGAAAAGCACCTTGCCTAAGCAGTACCTTGGAGCCGGAGGAGCAGAGTCCGGAGACTCCCTGGAGCCCCGCCAAGGCAGAGATCAGAGGGGTGGGATTCAGCATCTGGGAAGAAGCTGTTGCTTTCTCTCTTTTCATTCCCAGAAAGAGAGGATGGATCTAAAAAAAAACCAGTGATGACATGTTCAGAATAGATGACAGTGCTTAGCACGCCCCAGCCAAGGGCAGAGGGTCATTCTCCCTGAGGGTCACTACATGGTCATCTCTTATTAATTTCAGTCGTAGCAGTTTTGCCTTAGGCCTGTCCAGAATTTTAGGACAGTTCTAGCAATGTAGGCATCACCTGGTGATTTACAGAAACAGACTCAAAAAAAAAAAGAGGCACAATTTCAGAACAATTGAGGCAGAATTTACTTTCACAAGATCCTTAGCAGATCTAGACATATAGCAAAAAATGAGGAGTACTAATTTAGGGGAAATTCCCTGAATCTGTGCTGCTTGACTCGAACTGATTATATTCTCCCATAGGTAGAAATCAGAATTGGTACTACAAGTCACAATCCCTGAGGAAAAACCTTTGCAGTCAAATGTACTTCAGAGCTTTTCATAGTTTAGGAAGGCACTATGTTTACCATACATTAAGTTAGTCTCAGTGGGTTCTAGGACAATATGTTGCTGTCTGTTATGAATACTGGCACCAAGTAAATACATAAATAAATAAAACATCTGAAACTGGATCAGACCAAATTTAGTGAAAAAACTTGATTTTCAGGGTGTGAAAATCAACTTATGAGCTGTTTTTTTTTTTTTTTTTTGCTTTTATACTATGTCAACTGAATAAATTTAGAAACACTGATGTAGTTCAAATTCTCAGCTCTTGTTAAACTCAAACCTTGCAGGAACTACAATGTCTAGATATTCCTTCAGGTAAAGTAGTTCACATACTTCATCTTTCTAAGCAGGTCACATCCCTCATGACTCAGCTCAACTCAAGGGGATCTGTGAGGAGCAGCTGGATTTTGGCAAAATTAAGCCATTCGTCCCAGCTAACACTGACGCTAAATGTCAGAGCTGATACTGGAACCCAGGGCTTCCAATTTGTGGTCCAATGCTGCTGCGCCTCCCCCTCCACAGAGGGTCTGAGCTCTTGGGCAGGACTCCTTCCCCCAGTTCTCACATTCTGTGTGCTGGAACCGGCTCTAGCTGAAGGATGTGGGATAAAACCCCTCCTGCTCATGCCCACTGGTGTGTTTAAAAACAAGGGACTGAAACTGGACAGCTTTTCCTCCAGCAGGTCTGGAAGCACCTCATCTTTCAACCCCTCGGACTATCAGACTGCATGAGGTGGCAGTAAGAGGCCCCAGGAGGTCTGTGGTGTGAGTTGTCCCAGGCAGGGTCAGATGAGCTGGCAGGGTTATTCTGCTGAAGTCTTTCTCCTAGTGAGTCCTGCCAGAAGACACTGGCAGAGTTGGCTGGGGGCTGTTCGTACAGGCGGTTAACAGGAAGTGTTAAGATCCTCGTCCAAATCTCAGGAGATGACTGGACCAGGGTCGGTCTCTGGTTTTGTAACGTTCAGGTGGCAACACTGGTGAAAGAACCTGGTGTATGGTTTGTTCCCTTCAAAACTCATGTTGAAACTTGCCACCATGAGAGCTGAGGAGGAGCAAGGCCTTTTACATGGATTTAAAGGTCACTGAGAAGGATTAATTCTTTTCTCACAGGACTGGGTTCATTCTCACAATAATGGGTTGTTATCAAGCAGGCCCAGACCTTCTTGACTGTTTTTCCCATGGATTCTTTTGTTCTTCTGCTTTCTGTGATGAGTTGAAGCAACCTAAAGCTTTACCAGAAGCCACTCAGATATCAGTACCACGTTCTTGAAACCTTCCGGCCTACAGAACTGGGAGCTAAGCAAACTTCTTTTCCTTATAAATTACCAATTCTCAGCAATTCAGTTATAGCCACTGAAAACAGACTGAGACAGAAAAGTGGTATTGCCAGGTAGGGAGATGTATACATATAATCCCAGTACTTAGGAGGCTGAGGCAGGAGGATTGCCATGACTTCGAGGCCAGCCTGGGCTACATAAGTACGACTGTCTCACCAAGAAGTGAAGTATTGCTATAACAATAGTGGGAAATGCAGAAGTGGTTTGGAAATGGGTGGTGGGAAGAAGCAGCAGTAGTTTGAAATGAGTGCTGGAGACAGTGTGCAATGCTATGAATAGAACATTGAGAAAAATTCCAGTGAGGGCTCAGAAGAAGACAAAAAGAGTTCTTATCTAGGGAAAGTCGGGACTTAGAAATTACCATGACCAGAACACTGATAGAATTGTGGACAGTGAAGGCCATTTTGATGGTAGGAATGAGAAATATCTTACCGGGAACTAAAGTAAAAGCCATTCTTATTATAAGGTTGCATTAAATCAATGCCCTAGGCCTTATGAACACGGAATTTAAAAGTGATGAACTAGGAATTCTGGAAGAAGAAATTTCTTTTCTTTAGCAACAAGGCTATGTTGCTCAAGATGATCTTGGACTCCTGGTCTCAAACAATCCTCCTGCTTCAGCCTCCCAAGTAGCTGAGACTATAGGCATGTGCCACTCTTCCAGGTCTAGAAGGAATTTCTAAGCAAAATACAAGGGCCACATGGTTATTTTTAACCACTTACACAGACATGAAAGAGCAGCAAGAGACGATAAAGACAGACTCTATCATTAAAAGGAAAACAGTGTAAAACTTTAGAAAATCCCTCTGGCCATATAAAGAGCAAAAGGCACGCAGAAGTGAAGCCAAGCAGGCCCTATGATTTTGAGGTTTCACTGTTGTTATCTTTTTTCTTTTAGTTTTTTAAAACTTTTTTTGTCTTTGTTTATTTTGGTTATTGTTTTTTACTTTTTTTTTTCTACCAAGCAACTCTTTGCTAAGGAGCTTAGAACGGGTAGAGGTGAGTGGGTGCTATGCATCAGGACAATGAGCAAAAGGAATTTCAGAGATTTTCGAGGCTGTGCCTCCAATCACAGACTAGAGGCCGGAGAGGGGTAAATGGGATCAGGGGACTGGCCTGGGTTATAGCCATGGACTGCACTCCCAGATCCATCTCAGAATGCTGCTCCTCAAATCTCAGTATGGCCCTCTTTGGCCAGCCCAGTTACAGCTTATGTGGGCTCAGTTGTGACTTGTGCTGTTCCTCTGGAGATACAAGTGGTCAGCCTTGGCACATGGTGTTAAGTCTTCAGATGGACAGTATTCAAGAGCTGTGCAATCATGGCTTCTTCCACTTAGATTCCAAAGAATACTGTAGACAGTTTGGGAGCCAGGCAGAAATCCGCCACAGGGGTGGCACTGAGGGAGAGATTCCCCACCAGGCCCATGTATAGAGGAGCCATGAGTACAGTATTACTACTGGGACCCACAATGACACAGCCACATGCAGCATGTGATGTCTTCCTAGGCCCATTGCAAGCATCAGTGTGCAACCCCAAACCAAGGGAGCTGAAGCAGGACTGAGCCCAGCAAAGCCACAGGCATGGGGCTGCCCCACGTTTGGGAGCTAGGTCTCCCAGTGTGTCTAGGAGGTGGCACATGCAATGGTCTTCCAGCTGTAACACTTAATTTCTGCCTTCCTGAGTTTTAGACTTGCTTGTAATCTAGCGGGCCTTTCTTCTGGCCTATGTCTCCCTTGTGGAATGGAAATACCTACCCTATGCTTGTCCTGCCATAGTATTTTGGAAATAACTTGTTTTGATTTCACAGGCTCACAGATGACACTTTGGGCTTTTAAATTGCTGCTTGAACAAGACTTTTGGGATAGACTTTAGGGACAAGTTAAAGTTTTGGGAGTGAATGATTATATTTCACAGTGTGAGGAGGACATGAATTGAAGGGGGCAGGGGTGGAATGCTAGTTTGCTCCTCAAACTCACCTGGGTGTTTGACCGTATGACTGTGTTGAGAAGGCCTTTAAGAGCTGATGAGGTCATTAAGAGGGGCAAATGCCTTTTTCTGTGTATTCATTCTAAAGAGAGGGGTTGTCACAAAGCAGTTCCAGACCCTATGCTTATGTTTTCCACAGGTGCTGTGTGCCCTTCCACTATCCACCATGAGCTGAAGAAACACAAGGCCTTTACTGGAAGCCTGCACAACTAGACCTCCCACTCTCCAAAGCCATAGGATAAAATAAACTTCTTTACAAATTCTCCAGCCTCAGAGAGTCCTCTATAGCACTGGTAAACAGAGCAACACAGGCCCCTCCCACAGGGCTTCTGTCAGAATCAGGAAGCTATTCTCTCACCTCTTGAGGTTTGCAGGTTCGCATTTCTGTTCCTCCCAGGGCCTCCTGGCCTCTCACCATTCTCTGAGGCCACACTCTCTCCCATCTGTACCCTTCTCTATAGCTATACAGTTTCCTTTCTCCCAGAGTTTACTCTTCAATCTTCGTTGTAAGATGTGTCCAATACGGAAAAATTAGGACACTCAGATGAATATAATGACAGGAACAATGGAAGGCACATTGGAGGGCTCAATCTGAATTTTATAACTGAGCTCTGATGACAACTCTATGTGATGGTACTTCTCCATTTTACAGATGAACACAATGAGGTACAGAGTGGTTAAGCTACTTTCCCAAGATCACAGGGCTAGCAAATGTCAGAGTGGGACCTAAACCAGGCAGTCTAGTGCCAGAGTCCACACCCTCAATCACCAGGCCACACTGCCACCTATAAGGAAAAAATTAGCTCATCTAAAAATTCTATATGCAGGGCTGAGAATTTAGCTCAGTGGCACAAGCACCTGTCTGGCAAGCACAAGGTTGTGAGTTCGATCTCAGGTACCAAAAATAAAAAAAAGTGAGGCTAGTTTTAAAAAATTCTATATGTACAAACAATCACCATCATGTTTGGGATGTATAGCCTTTCTCTTTTCAAATATAGAAATAAGTATTTTTTGTAAATTATGTCATCCTCTATACCTTTTTTTTTTTTACTTTATCATATTTCTGTACTATAAAATAGTCTTCTGCAGCCTTTCTTTCAAAATGAGGGCTGCAAAAATGATATAGGAAAAAAACCCCAAAATGTATTTACCTGCATATGTATAAAACAGGACGCCCTCATTGCTGGCCACATTGGTGACCTCCAGAGGGAGCCAGACGGAAGGTGGACAGGGATGAGAGAATTTTCACTGTATGCCATTTTACAGTCTTTATAGAGACTGTGAATGTGTTATCTATTTGAAAATGAAGTTTAGAAAATGAAATTACTATATCCTAATTGCAAAAAAATGCAGAAAGGCATAAAGTAGAAAATAAATTCATCTTTAAACTCAGTATCCACACTAAACACGGTCTACATTTTTGCCATATTTCTTCCAGATCTTTATCTCTGAATGTACGGATACATATTTACCACCATGGGATGGACCATGCTGCATGGTGTTTTGTTACTTGTGTTTTTCACTTACAATGAGTCATTGTTCCAAGCAGCCTCATTTTAAACATGTGCATGGTTATTAGTCACGTGATGTTAGCCAGTTACTAAAAGATGATTTCCAGGTGAACTGAGAGCCCCGCATCTGGGGTTGCAGTCCAGGTGGCACCAGCCCCCATCACCTAAAGCTGGGCTTTTCGAGTCTGCGTGCAAGCTCCTACAAGGCAGGATGCTGTGTGGCAGACCCTGGGAGATAATATCTGGGAATGGATTGAATGTTCCTTCCCTCTGAGATGTTTTAATCAATGTCCTTCATTTGATAGGTGCAAACACCTACCTGCTTCCTTCCCTTTCAGCTTTATGGCTATCACCACTGGAACGGACTGTACAAAGGAGAAGGCCTTGCTGGGAAAACCAGTCTGCATGTCCAAAGCCCAGAGTTCCCACCCGGGTTCTGCTGCAAGCCATGTGAGCTTAGGCACATCTTTGCTCTAGATGGAAAGAAACAATCTCCAGTCTCCAGTTTCTCCAATCAGTGTTGTTTTATTGGCAGACTCAGATAACATTATGGTGGAAGCACTATGTAAAACATAGTGCACCATGTACATGTAAAATTTTATTGATTGCTTTACTGGAGGTGTCAGGGAGAGGGGTAGAAACCAAACCAGTTGGTCTAGTTTTCTCCTAGAGTTGCTTCCTGGAGCTACCACTCCTCTGGGGCACTCTTGTACATCTATGGGCTCATCTTAAAACCAAAGGTTGTAAAACTCAAGGGCACAATGCTGGCAAGCCTGTGAGCAACTGAAACTCTAACTCCCCTGAACAACTGGTAAGAAGTACATTGAAAGGTTTTTGGCAGTATCTCCAAAAAACTATTGTGTGAATTTCCCAGTAGCCTACCAAGTTGCCGGCTAGTTTTGGAATAAGCACATATACACACAAATGTTCACCAAAAAACCTGTTAATAGGCTATTCATAGTAACACTGTGAACATTCTAAACTTGTAATCAAGTAAATAGCCATCAGTATATAGATGAATTTTATATATATATCGTTTCACAGTGGAGTTCTATCAGTAATGAGAATAAGCAGGTACCCAGCTGCATGCAATATGAAACAATCTCAAAAATGTGGATCTGACTGGAAGTCTGACCAAATGAAATCTGACCAGAAATCAAAAAAGTACATGCTTCTTTCACTTAAATCTCTTGCTGCATAAGAAATCGTTCCAAAACAGTGTCTTAGAACAATTATTTATTATTTCTCATGAGCTTCTGCAGTAGTTATAAAGTTTCTCTTCTGATTTCACCTGAGTTTACTTACAAGGCTGCATTCAGCTGCAGTTGGCTGGGTTTGAAGACCTAAGGTGACCTCATTCTTCGCGTGACCCAAACCACCTTCCTTATGTGGTGATCTGAGGGCAGCGTTCCAAGGTGAAGGTAGGCACTATGAGACATTTTAAGGAAGGTCCAGCCTCAGCGGGTACACAGTGCCCATTCCTCTGTATTGTCTGAGTAAACCAAGTCTAAAGGCCAGCACGGATTCAGAGGTTCCTCTTGATGAGAGGAAGTCACATTTTGAAGGGTCACACATACAGCAACAGGAGACATTTGTGGCCATATTTTCCACTGACCACAACACAGCATGACCCCATTTATATAAAGGAGGAAAGTAGACAAAAATTCATATTACAGAATCATGGGAGGTAGGCCTGAGGAGCATAAGAGACGATCTGGATTCTTGAGTATATTACACTTTTGCATCTAGGACCTGGTTACTAGAGTTGTGCCCTTTATGAAAATTCAGCAACCTTCGAAGACATCTGAAAATTTACTAGACTCAAATTAAAAGTTAAAAAATTGTGGCTTCAAAAGTAGAGTTCATTTCCCTTTTAGTAACAGTGGAGCCAAGCAGGCTGGCAGAGCAGCTCACTCCTCGGGGTTACTTAGGTTATCTTGCTGTCCCATCATCTTGTCCTCTTCTGCAGCAGTTACTGGCTGTCTGAATTCCACTCCTGGGCAGGACCCTGAGGGGACTCCTGGACAAGCACATTCCTTTGACACTAACAAGCTGGAAGTTGTATGTGTCACTTCCATTCACAGCTCACTGACAAGAACTCACTCTTACGGCAAGTGGGGCTTACCTGGCCAGCCAGTCTTCTTGCCTCAGTCTCCAGACTGCTGAGATTATAAGCCTGTGCCCAACTTCCAACAAATTTCTACTTATGATATAGAGAGAAGGAATTCTGACATTGAGAATACATGTAGTTTAGGAAAGGGTTTATATTGGCATAGAGCCCTGCAAACTCAGGAGAAGGCTGCTGTTTCCTCACTTTCCCCTTTCAGCAGCCTGTTCTGTTTTTATGGAATCTTTTCCTTACCCATCTTTGGACTTTCTGCTGATCTTCCTTCTACCAGAAAATTTCAGCTGCAGCAAGAATAATGCAGCACATGCTAGGACGCGCCCTGAGACATCTGTCTACTGCCCCCTTGGACCAGGCAGATAGTTAATGAGTTTATGGCTGGGCAGTGTGTGTAGCTCAGTAACAGAGTGCTGGCCTGTGCACACAAGGCCCTGGACTAACTGGCCTCAAAAACATAACAGCCAGGTGTGGTGGTGCACACCTATAATCCCAGCTCTTGGCTCGTACAACTCAAGGTCAGGCTGAACTACACAGAGAGACCCTGTTACAAACAAACAAACAAGCAAAAGCCAGAAAAGACAAATGCAAACTCCTTCTTTGACTGGGACTCCTTAGAAAAGGCGTCTCCAATGCAGATGTCTTGAGCTCTGGATGACTGATTTGGGGATGGCAATGTGCAATGTATGTATCATTGTTGTCCCTTGAAATTTTGTTTTATTTGTTTCTTTCTCTTTGAAAAAACAATGAATTTGGGAAAAAAAAAAAAAAAAAAAAAGAAAGAAAGACATGGTAGTATGTGCCTGCGCCTGCAGTCCAAGCTAGTGGGAAGCTGAGACAGGAGGACTTTATAAGTTTCAGCTGGCCCAGACAACACAGTGAGGCCCCATGTCCAAAAAAAAAAAGTAAATTTTAAAAAAAAAGAAAAATTTCCTAATCTAATCTTAGTTCCCTTATCCTTGGGCTCACCTGAAGGCAGGAGGGACTCCATTTTCTCTCAAGGAAAATGGGCTTTATGAGCACCAGGCAGGGGATGGGCTCTTGGGGCCACACAGGCTAACCAGAGCACCCTCCTCTCCACACTGGTGGGAGACAGAGGCTGGGGTTCAGTAGACTCTTTCTCTCCATATTCTGTATGTTCCATATCTCACCGGCCTTACTCTGGCCACTCCTGTAATCCTGGTAGTGTCCTTCGTGCTGGTCAGGCACTTCAAGGCCACCTCAGCACTGGTTTTCATGCACCCTCAGCAGCGCTGTTTAGGAAGCTATACCGAGGACAACTGGGATTTTCCACTTCCTGCCTCTGAGTTTTTGTTTGTTTGTTTTTTGAGACCAGGTCTCACTAAGTAGCTCAGGCTGGTCTCAGCCTGAGCTCATGGCAATCTCATGGCAATCTTCTTTCTAAAGCCTCCCGAATGCTAGGATTACAGGAGTGCACCACCACACACGGCTTGCTCTGCTATTCTGAAAAGAAGCCAAGGCTTTAGCTTTCTCACTGTCACTCTGATTCTTCACATTGCTGAAGAGAAGCGACTGGAGCTTAATTTCACTGTCTACAAACTGTTTCCTCCATGCAGCTGCACTGTGCTTTCCCATCTCTGCAACCAAAGCAGAGTTTCTGTCCTTACTGCCTTTTTCTCTTTTGTGGAGACAAGGAAAATACCAGCTGGACAAACTCAAGTCCATGTTTCTACTCTCATAGACAGGCCTGCCACCCATCTACTTTCTGGTCATCATTTTGAGCAACACATGTTATAAGAGTTGGATTTAATTTAGACTGAGAATCTATGTTGAGTCCATCTTTTTAAATTCTATACTTGATTGTGAAGTGCAGGGTTTAAATCGACTTCTAACACTGATATATCTTCTAAATAAATGTAGGCAAAGAATACCAGGCCTATGTTCCGGTCCTCCCAAGACACTATAGAAACACACAACGCCACATAGAGCAAGGAGAGGCTGTAGTTTCATGTTATCCAAGGAATGCCTGTGGGCCTCAGAATGTTGCCACTTCCTGCAGTTCCAGCCCCCTGCTGTGGTCCACACGGAGCAAGTGAATTCCTCTGTTGAAACTTGCACATAATAAGGAGCTGGTATCACCAACAGCCAGGGATGTCAAGGGTCCTGAGCCATCCAGAGACAAAGTGAAAAGGCAGGCTGAGGGAGGAAAGGGCGCCAGTAGGTTAGGCCAGGAGTGTGTTGCGGTCTACATCACTGGGTGATGTCACTGATGCATCTGAGAAATGCATTGTTAAGCAAATTCATCCCTGTGCAACATCAGAGCACACACAAACTCACACTCCCTGAGACGATACAGCCAGGGCCATGTGGCTTATACCACTATGGATGTGGTCTGTTGTTGACTGAAACATCATTTTGCAGTGTGTGACTGTATCATGGAACACCATGTCCTCATGAGAAACCCAAGGAAATACAACATGTGCTGTGCCGACTTAAAGCACAGGAGAGCGGCCTGCTCCAGGACTGCAACCGCAGAGAATGGCACCCATGCAAAACAAGATCCAGGCCATCAAAAGGCGGATTCAGGCAGCTGGGCCTTACCTGCTAAACACATGCTAAAAAGGTGTCCCAGCTCACCTGCCCAGAGAACAAGGCAGGGCACAAGCAGGGAGAACAGATCTGCAGCTGCTGCTTCCTTTAAGATAAAGGAGAATGGGGACCTGTGGGATATCTTGGAGGTTCCCAACTCACCTGGCCTCCCTCCATCTGTACGTCTGAGGCCACTGTTCCAAGACCTTTGGGTGCATGCCCCAGGGAAGGGCTTTGGCCCAGTCTGTTCAGGTCAGTGCTCTCGGACCTCACTCGCTGTTCATAGGTCATGATCATCAAATTTAAAACATTTATTCCCCCTCTGACACCACTATTACACGCAGGCAGCTGAGAAACTGACTCTAGGTACAGGTCCAACAGGTCTGTTCTTACTATGGAAGCCTGGCTTGAGGCCACAGCTGATTGCACAGTGCCATCAGACAGTCCCATCTCCTTTCTCTGAGAGGGTATCTTATTTCCCCCGGGGGAAACTGAGTTCCTGGAATATGTTGTAGGAAGGAGCTGAAGTTCTCTAAATACTATTCTTGTCTCTTGCAGAATCCTGTGTCTAGGACAGAATATCATAAAGGATATTGGGTGCTTGGAAACCAGCTTTCTATATAAATATAACATTTTCCATATATATATATATATGACATTTATTTGCCAATATCCATGATATAAATACCTCCACCATGACTAGACTTCATGATACCAATGGTTTAAAAACCTAAACAGCATATAAATTCTTGAATGTTTAGCAATCCACAAGTAGGAGGACATGGAGAAGTCTAGGGAGCTGTACTCATAAGACACCATTATTTCTCTGGTGCTTTGAAGTGTCACAACTTTACTGTGACCTTAAACCACAGCTTCAGAGTCCACACAGGCTGCAGCTTTCTGAGACTGTACTTACTCCTCTTCAAACCCACCATAGATTGAAGCTCTTGTTTTAACACTTGAAAAACAAATTCATAAATGGTAATTCTTGTTCCCTTTCCTAGGACTTTTGAGCACCACAAGTTAAAACCTGATGAGGAACTTCAGGTAGAAAGAACAGAAGGGCCAAATATATTTTATTTAGGACAGTGGTGGCGAACCTCTTAGAGCTTCCAATGATAACAAGCAGCCAGCTGTGGCACGCGTTCCATGGGTTTGCCGCCACTGCTTTAGGCTCTCAGGAGTGAGTCTGCACACCAAGACACCAGAAGGTTGGCCTGGTACCAGAACCAAGGCTGACCAGCACGATTTTGGCATCTCAGTGTCATCTCTTAACCACTAGAGGATTGGACAGTAGCAGGAGTTGGGTGACTATGTATATGATGAGAAATAAAAAGGGCTTGGGCACTTCATGTGTGTATGAGAAGCAACGACAGCAGGCTCCTTACCTCCAGTGTCTTGGTTCCAGATCTTCACCATGGAATCATGTGATGAGGTAGCAATCATGGGCATCAAGGCCAGTGTTTTGGGCAGAAAAACACAGGATGCCACTGTATGGCAATGTCCCTTATACTCACATATTCTATTTCTTGTCTGCCGTAGGTCCCACAACTGCAAAGAAAGAAAGAATACAGACTAGATCATACATGTTCTTCTAGCTTCATGCATACTCCAACGCTAATATCCTTCTTCTTGGCCTCCAGTGCTCCACCTACTCCATGCACTTCCCTACTCCTTTAGCTACAAAAACCTTTTATCTTCATCCATTATATCCAAACACTCATACAAATATCAAATATGTACCATCATCAAATATGTACCAAACAACATTGTTAAAGAAGTGCCAAAGGGTCCTTGTCTTTTCCCAGTCCTACAGCACGAAGGAAGAGTATGGAGATGCCTGATTTCCACTATAACTCAGAAGCTGCTTTATACCAGCTTTTTGGCACCTGTGGGGGTACTTCAGGGACCTCCCAGTTAGAGGTACCTTCTTATAACTACATATAGCTGCAGGCATTCTGATTTAATGCCCACTATCTACAATAAGGGAAGTGAAATCGCCCCTGGGTTCCACTCTTACTGATACTATTTCTCCTACGTGAATGTTATTCACAGGAAAATAACATGCAGAGGAGATTAAATTGAACTGTGCCCTAGAACAATGATGTCCCTAGAGATCATGGCATCCATTATCCTGGATGAAAGATGCTACAACCAAAGTGTGCAACACTGATCTACCACTTACCAGGGAGGTAGTCATATGCAAGAGATTTCAACTTATCATGCCTTTGTTTCTGTGTCTGTAAAATGGGGATTGTAATAGTACTAACTCACAGGATTGTTTTCAGGATTAGATGGGATAGTGCAAGTAATGTGCTTGGCTCAGTACTTGACACATAAGTGTTTGATAAAATGGGAGCTGTCATTGTCCTATTTGGAAACTACATAACTTGTTTAACTGAGCACCTATAATTATAAACAATTATAAATGTAAGGTATTGTGGAGGAGCCTAAAAATCTATCCTGCCATAACTGCAGGATAAGAAGGTATATGGCCAACACCAGAGCTCCATATTCCCTAAAAATCTTGAACTTCGGCTGGTCCGATGGCAGTGGGTTATCAGAACTTATTAACATTAGTGTCACTAAAGTTGGTATGCCACCCCCCCACTGCTAAATTTTACTGACTTTAAAAAAAAAATATCTTGAACTTCCTTCCGATGGCCACATGTGCAACCGGAACACAAGTACTCTTTTTTTTTTTTTTGGTCTTTTTCCTTTTTATCGATACCAGGGATGGAACTCACGACTGCCTGCTTGCAAGGAAGGCGCTTATGCCACTGAGCTAAATCCCCAGCCCCAACACAAGTGCTCTTAAAGCATCCCCTGCCTTATCTGAGCAGAGCTCAGGAAACACACTGGCAGGCTGGTTCTGTGTTCAGCCCTTCTCTAGCTTGGCTCTCACCTCATTCTTCCTGTCTGTAACCAGCACAAAGAGCCCTAGATCAAAGGATACTTCCTCAAAGAGCACTGGGAGTGTAAAGGCACACTCATGGTGTGCACTGGAATAGGTCTGGGTCATCAGTACAGCTGCCTCCTGTAGCCTGGCTAAAGGCCTGAGGGCAGAGGGTATAATCTGTTCAGCAGCAGCCAGAACCTGGGCCCCACGAAGCTCTCACCGTGGCTTCACAGCCTTCACCCCCAAAGCCACTGCTGCAGGAAACACACTTGTGTCCATCCACACTGACTTCGCAGTAGGTCTGAATGTGCTGCTTTGGGGGAAACACATGAGCCACCTGAAGCCCCCGAATATCCCATAATCTGAAAGAAATGAAAGCAATTAGTGAGTTTGTGCTAGATATGCCTGACACACACCTGTAATACCCCACCAGCATAAAAGCCTTGGCTCTTGCTGCTTAAGCCAGTCAGAACTGAATGTCATGATTTACCTGAACAGTGTGGCATGAACCAGCACACGCCCTCAGGACATAACCAAACCGAATGACATCTGAGTTCTATTTTGAGATCAGCTAGTAGGAACTTAGACCATGTGTCTTAACTATTCAACTTAACTTGTTAATTTGGTTCTTCAGGATACAGCTCACAATGGTTATTTCTGTGCCTGTGATTTAATCTTTTTTAGATAAGATTTTTTTTATCTTATTATGATACAGTCAGCAGTCATCATTCCAGAGGCAGATACAAAAGATTTACAGGTATTGGCCACCTTACTCTCGGGGGCCACAGGAAAGTTTTATTTTTCTTATGGTCTTGCTTTTCTCTCTTTATCTGATGCTTGACAGTTTCTAAGTAGAATCTCCTCTAAGGGCCAAAGTTTCTAGCAAGCTCTCCAATCTAACAGTTATGGACTTCATCTGGTTTGCCTATTGGAGATTTTGCCTCTGCTTCCTCTGGCAGGGTCTGGCTGAGGAGGGCAGGTGATTGGGGTCCCAGGAGCCTTGAGGGTCAGCAAGCAGGGAGCCAGGAAGCCTGACAGGGCAAGACGAGCAGATGACTAGAACTTGGTCTGACTCCTGACTGATCTCCTGGCACCAGTCTGTACCCAGATCATCTATGAAGCCAGACCAGAGAGATCCTAACATCAGCGAAGAGGAGGATAGTGGGAGACCAGGAAAGGGAACAGCGGTATGAGGAACAGTCATGTAAGTGTCACCAGAAACCCCTCCCTGCCACTCACCTAATGCTTTTATCTTCAGAAGTCTGCAGTATATATGGTTCTTTGGGGACCCAGCACAGGTGAGTGACCTGGAAAAAGCAACATTCTCAAGCCCCTCCCTACTGAGTTACTCTTCTGCTATAATTCCTGTAAATCGTGCAAGCAGTGTCTCTGAATTTCTTCTCAAGGACTGTGAGGTGGGAAATTAGAGGATTCAAGGTTTTGTAGATATCTATATGAGTTGGGCTCTGCCTGCCACTCCTGGTGCTCACAGTGATGTAGTGTTCCTCCAATCTTTGTGCCCAAATGCCAGTGGACAGCCTGAGAGCACCCGTGACTCAGCGGGCAATGGGCAGCTGCTGGTGCTTGGCAGCAGGTGGGAAAATAGGCCTGATGGTAAGGTAAGGCCACAGAAGCTCTGGCCCGATACCTCCCAGGGCTCAGAACAGTGACACTGGTCATCTCTTCCCCTGAAGCCCCTGCTGGGCAGGCACAAGACAGTTTTCAAAACAAATCAGGATAAGAAGATCTCCTTTTGCAGTACAGCCACTGCCACACATATGAAAGGTCTTGGCAAACACATCCTGCCATCAACAGTTACATTCAAAAGTAGAAAAGATGAAGTCATGTGCAGTGATTCATGCTGGTAAGACTGACACTTGAAAGGCTGAGGCAGGAGGACCATCAGTTCATGGCCTGCTTTGGCTACATAGTGGGTTTAAGGGTAGCCTGGACTGCATAGGGTAGATCAGGCATGGCATTGTATACTTCACTCTGGGAGGCTGAGGCAGGAGGACTTCAAGTTCCAGTCCAGCCAGAACAACTTAGCAAGACACTGTCTCAAAAATGAAAAAAAAAAAAAAAATAAATAAAAGAGTTGGGGATGCAGCTCAATGGGGAGACCCTAACTAATGAAAAGGAAAAAAAATTGAAAAGATGCCTATGACTGACATTTGACAGTCACTAGAGGAGCATCGGCTGTGTGCCAGGTGTTTCACATACATATGTGATCTAACTTAATTAGAAGGCTGTGAGGTAATGATATGATTCTCCCCATCTTTTAAATGAATACATAGACTCCAAGAGCTTACATAACACAGCTAATGAGTGAGTGATAGATTCCGGTTTTGCAGGCAGGAGTAAGGATGTAACTCAGTGGCAGAGAGTTTCCCTCACATGTGTAAGGCCCTGAAGTTGATCCCCAGCACCACAAAAAACAAAAAGCTCACACAAACAGAGGATCTGAAGCAAAGTATGACTGACTCAAAAAGTCAGGCAGTTTATGTATCAGTCAGCCTACTACCAGAAAACGACTGGCCTTCTAAAACAGTAACTCACAGAATGCAAAAGGAAAGGCTTATTTGTTGACACGATGCTACACATGCAGAGGTGAGAACAGCCAGCCACCTTCTGTATACACAGTATACACAGGCAGTGAGCTCCTGGAAGGCAGGAACTATGCCTCAGTCACTAATCCTATTCCAGCTGTGTCTGGCCCACAGGAAAAATGGAAAAAAAATATATATATATATTGAAGGAACAAATGATACCATTGTAGATTCCAGTATAAACCAGAGGAATCATTCTCTAGAGCAGAAGAATCAAGATATCAGCTAAGGCAATAAACCAAGAGGTTGGGACTCACAGAAAGTTAGTGGGGGCAACAATAGGACTTGAGGTGCTGAGGCCTGGCTGTGTCCCGACCCTGCCGCGGTGCTGAGAACCTAACCTAGGGCCTCCTCCACACTACTGTAAGCATGTGCTCTTCCACTGAGTGCACCCAGCCCCTTCCCTTACCCCCTGCTCCCTTTTGGAGCCCTGCTCTGTACCAAGTTTGAATTCGTACCAGGTTCCTGGAGATGCAGGCTTTCTCCACACACTGTCCTGTCCCCACATCCCACAGGAGCAGGGTGTTGTCCCGAGAGCCAGTGCACAGCTGTGTCAAGTCTTTGGAAACAATGGTGAGAAGCCAGACCATGAGATGGGACTTTCATGGGATTCGGGGAAAGCAGGCAGGTGTTGGGAAGAAATCTGATTCATCTTACCTGGACTCACAGCCAACCCAGTGACCACCATGTCGTGGCCAGCCAGCTGCTGCCTGGGCTGTGAGGAGCCATGCAGGTCCCACATCATTACCATCCTGTCTCGAGAGGCACTGAAGAACTGGCTTGATCTGGGGATGCAGGCCAGCTGCTCAGGAAGGGAAAAAAGAGATAGCTCTGGTACACTGGCTGGATTGGACTTTAAAATAGCAAAGAGATGAGTTTGGGATAATTCCCCCTATCACAAAGAGACAGAGAGAGAGAAAGACAGACAGACAGATAGACAGAGACAGAGAGAAAAGTGACTCCAGTGCTGCATGCTATCTATGTGTTCTACCAGAGCCACACTACCAGCCCTTTGAAAATTTTGTATTGAGACAGGGTCTTGCTAAATTTCCAGAAGAAGGGTTGAAGGAAGGGGAAAGGAATGGGAAAAAAAAAGGAAGCTAGACATAGCTGGTACAGATACAAATTCCACTGATGAATGTTATCACTATGTATATCTAAAATGTACCATTAAAAAAAAACTCAAAATAAAACAAATGACATTGTCCAGGCTAGCCTTGAACTTGCTGTACTGCTCTGCTCTTTTAAGAGGAATGCCTAAATTTGAAATCTGTGGCTGGAAGCACAGCTGGGCTGAATTTCCACCTGGGCTGTGTTCTTCTCTTGTCTTACAAAACAGACTTCCTCCTGCCCTTCAAGGTGAGGCTGTAAACCTTCATGTCCTCCATGAACCTCCCCAGACTGTCTCACCTCTCATGTCCACTGTACAACATCTCTGTGTGACCCTGGGGCACTGGGTCATCAGCATACCAGGTTAATGAGTACTGTCTCTTAACCGCCCTATGCCGCCTCCTATCTCATGTTGTGATGGCGCTCACTTTGTCTTGAAAGAGGCCTTTTTTATACTCATTTTTAATTATACAAAGGGATTCTGCAGGGATGTTTGCGAGGTCATCTGGTCTACTTAAGAAGATCATATCCTTCTCTTTTGACCAAGTAATAGACAACCATCATCAATTCCTTAATTTATCAATTCTCTAATAGTAAACCATTTCTGCATTCTTAGAATAAAATTCAATTTTTCATAGTATGCTATTCTAGGAAAACTTAAATTCTATTTTGCTAATATATCATTTTTAAGGTTTTTACATGAATACTTGTAGCAGTCTGCAAGCAATGTATCCAATATTCACTTTCCCATTCTTGATTAATAATTAAACCTCTCTACTGTTGGGTGTGGCACTGTGCTCAGCCATAAATTCGGATTTCATAACCTCCTAGGAGACAGGGTACGCAATGATGGAGCAGTGGAAGTGGGATGTCCGGAACATCTCTACAAGGGCTCGCAGGCACTGCTCGCTCTGGCCCCTTCTTCCCTCCTGCTCCTGAGAGCAAATACAATGACTGGAGCTGCAGAGCCATCTTGTAAATGGGAGATAACCTTGCAGGAGGAAGCTGAACTCCAGTGATGGTAGATGGAAGCTACAGAAGGGCAGGTGTGGTGACCGGCACCTACTGTCCCAACTACTCTGGACAACCTGGGCAACATATGCAACATATCAAGACACTGTCAGAAATAAAGAAGGGAAGGAAGGAAGGAAACAAGATAGAAAGAAAACAAAAGACAGAGAGAAACATAAAGAAAGGAAAGGAAAGGAGAAGGGGAAGAAAAAGAAAAAGAGAAAGAAAAAGAGAAAAAGGAAAGAAAAAAATACACACATGGGAGTCTGGCTCCCTCATGACCAGGAGCCACCACGGCGTACTTGGGTTTTCTGTGATCTGAGCCGTACCTAATTCCATCGAACTCAGAAGCTCACTGGCGTGCAGTTGCCTTATGTGGTTTGTTAGGTTTTGCTACTGATATTACACATAAAAGAATTAAGACTATTCCTTTTCTCTACACCTTAAGGGTTTCCACTGTAGCAAATCTATTATTTTTTTATGAATCAAAAAGAATTCTTTTGAAACCATTAAGGTTTCCCCTGTTATGACAGGTGATTCTGTTGTTCTCTTGATCAACTTAAAGTGAGTCTCTGTTCCATTTAATGCTTTGTTTTGTTCTATTTTTTGAAATAGAGTCTTGATGTGTTGCCCAGGCTGGCCTTGAACTCATGATCCTTCTGCTGCAGCCTCCTGAATGGATGGGATTACAAATGTGCATCAATGGTTGGCCATTTAATGCTTCTCACTTCTGGTTTTGCATTTTTGTTTGTTTTTATTTTTTCGGTACCAGGATTGAACTCATGACCTTGTGCTTGCCAGGCAGGCGCTGTGCCGCTGAGCTAAATCCCCAGCCCACTTCTCTGTTCTCACTTTAGAACTCCTGGATTTGTTTGGCTTGCATTTTCCTGATATAACTTTGATCACTCTTTTCCCCTGTTCTAATATCTTCCATGTTTTTTAAAAATGGTGATAAAATACACATAATAGGAAAGTTATCATTTCGATTTTTTTTTTTTGAGACAAGCTCTCGCTATGTAGTTCAGACTGGCCTTGAACTCAGGGCAATAATCCTGCCTCAGCCTCTAGAGAGCTGAGAGTACAGGCAGTGCCACCACACCCGGGAAACCATTATTAAGTATACAGTTCAGTGACATCAGTACATTCACATTGTTGTGTAGGCACCACCACTAGTCATTTCCAGAACTTTTCCATCATCCCAAACTAAAACTTTATACCATCTCCCCTACTGTTATTAGTAACAACTATTCTGCTGTCTATGTAAACTTAACTATTATAGGTACCTCCCTAAATGGAATCACAACACTTGTCCTTTTTGTCTGGCTTCTTTCAGTAAGCATAATGCTTTCAAGGTTGTAACACATATCAGAATTCCATTCTTTTTAAAGGCTGAGTAATATTCCATTGCGAGTCTACTAATGCACTTAGTTTATCCATGAGCTGTCAATGGATATTGGGTTGTTTCCACTCTGGAATGCTTCGCTCTGCTTTTCCTAGAGTGGGGCTTTACCACATCAAACAAAGCTTTTTGTGTTTAAATATCAATCACTCAATATCAAGAGCTATGAGAAATTCCTTTATCATTCCAAATTCCCTGCATAATAATCACTGACCTTGGTAATTTCACGTTCATGTCCTTTGAACCTTTTCACCACATTTCCAGTTTTCCAATTATAGGCAACAACCGTCTGCAGAGTGATGAGAACAGGTTAGTTCAATTACTCAATTTCCATTTAACTGAAACTAGGCTTTACTCCATTCCTATCTCATTGCTCCCTGTCAAGGGTCTCACTTCACATCTATCTGCTTTGAATTTTTCTTTCCTCATGATCGTTCCTCTGTCTCTTCCAAGACACTAGACCACTCCTTTAAACTATGCTCATGGGTCTGGATAACATTCCCAAGGAAAATGGATTCTACTTGAGGTTCTAGCATAGATAGTGAAGGAAAATTCTGTGTGGTATTATTTTGTCTCTATTGTGTTGCATTTATTTTTGTTTTTTAAAAACTTACCACCTCAACCATTTTTAAGTGTACAGTCTGGTACTGTTAAATATATTCGCATTTTTGTGGAAAAGATTGCATTTTTTTGTTTAAAGAAAAACCTCACCCATAATCTCAAATACCAAAGAGACTCATTTTTAATATTTTCTTTCTTCTCCTTTCACAGGTTTATATTTTAATGTTTTACTGTAAGCCTTTCTAAGAGGGACCATGAACACATCTTCTGGCTCCATCTCCGT
Organism: Cavia porcellus; assembly: GCF_034190915.1. Classification (NCBI taxonomy): domain Eukaryota; kingdom Metazoa; phylum Chordata; class Mammalia; order Rodentia; family Caviidae; genus Cavia; species Cavia porcellus. The sequence goes on along the minus strand of NW_026947484.1, from coordinate 174,497,661 downwards.
GGTTTGTTGCTACAATCAGTAAAGAGCATGCATTGTACTGGACTCAGCCCTTGTTGCACTTCACCTCATTAAAAATCAGTTTTCTAATCTGCAAAGTGGAAAAGATAACCCTTGCCCTATCTACTCCTCACAAGTGTAAGGGAGACGTATAACATTTTTTATGTTGAAGATAATACAGATTTTTAAGACAAAAATGCTGTTAATTAGATTAGGATACTTGGGTGCATCCTGATCTCAGAGGTGTTAGAATTTGAAAATAGGGACATCTTAGAATCAGGGAAATGTAGTATATGAAAGAAATTTGAAGAGTTTACAAGGCTGCTGAAAATGGGAAGCATTATTAATGTTATTCAGTACAAAAACTCAGCACCATTGCTGATGGTAGCCTGCCAGTGAGTGCTCTGATACAGCTATCGGAAGGAGAGGAGGCAGTGACAGGAACATATGAGGGAAGAATCATGATGCATAGCAGTGTAGACTTCAGCAAAACAAAGGCATATAGGAAGCTACTAGAAAGTTCCTTTTGCTGACTCCTGACTCTGTTATAGCAACAAAAACAGGTTGGTTGGAGTAATACTTGCTGTTCATAGAAAGCATGTAGGAGGGATGGCACAGTGTTAGGGATCCTACCTGTGTTGTCTCATTTGGTCCATGCAGTACCCTGTGAGGTTGGGTTTATCACCTCCACTTAACAAGCAAGCAAGTTGAAACTCAGAACATTTAAACACTTGCCCAAAGTAATAGGAAGGAGCAGAATAGGGATTTAAATCCAGTCCTCCTAAATTCAAGTCCACCTTGTGGGCTGGGGATGTAACTCAGTGATACAGCACCTACCTAGCGTGCTGGAGGCCCTGGGTTAGATCTCCAACACCAGGAAACAGAAGTCTACCCTGCTACACTAATTAGTTCTGCTCCTGCCAGAAATGCAAGCCTAGATTTCTCCCTCAAAATATCTTTCCCATAATGAGGTGGATTCCCAGGAAATACTGCAAATCTCACCTTATCTTTTCCTCCAGAGATACAAAGTTCTGAGTTCAGAGCAGCAACAACGAAAACAGAATCCGCATGAGCGGGGCTATACTCTTGGAGAGTTTTAGTTTGGATTCTCTCTTCTATAATTCCATCAGGCCTGCTAAAGAAGAATGGACAGTGAGAAGTCTAGAGCCTCAGAGCAGACAGGAGAGCAAGGGGAAGAGGAATGTGGGTGACAGTCGCAATTCAGATCAGGCTGAGGGGAATAAGGACAAATGAGACCTGCTGCCACTGCTGGAAATAGTACTGGTTAATCTGAAAATGCTCAGGATGACTAAGTGATTGAAATGTGATAAAGGGGGACCCTGAAGCCAGGCGTCTTTGCTGACACCCGACTAACTCCCAAGATGTAGGGCCCTCCAGGTACGGGTGCCGATATTAACTACGAAGGTGACTTGTTCTCATCTAAAAGAAAGCAGAGCAACGGGTCAGAGAAAAAAACATCAACACTCACTCTGGGCTTCCCCTTCCTTTCACAGAGAGTTGTAACAGGACTTGATAAAACTGGAGACCTCAGGAAAAGACTGCTGTACCTGTACTTGTAAGTGCTGTGTTTGAGCTTGCTTTGCAGTTTCCCCATCACAGCACAGAAGTGACAAGAAATCTTCTGAAGGGCTCCTTTCCATAGGCAGTGGAATAGCAGCATCCCTTACAGGGGCTGGAAATTGTGTTCCCTGTTTATTAAAAAGACAAATGCGCACGGTGAATTTTGCTAGACACAACAATAAAGTATGGTTATGTCAAACCTTTATTTTTTTAAAAGACTAATCTTATGCATTTGCTTTTCCTCTTTTCCCTGCTTCTCCTCTTATGGTCTTGGGATGGCAGCTGCCAATAAGGCAATAGCAGATTAATAAAAATGAAACTAATTTTTAAAAATGCTAAGAATTAGCCTGGCATGGTGGTGCACACTTGTAATCTCAGCACTCAGGAGACTGATGCAGGAGGACTATTGCAAGTTTGAGGCTGGTCTGAACTACACAGTGGGTTCAAGGCCAGCCTAAACTTTGAGACAAAACTGTCTCAAAAAAAAAAAAATCTGGGGATTTAGTTCAGTGGCACAAGTACCTTCTCGGCAAGTGCAAAGTCGTGAGTACAAAAAAGGAAAAAATACCATATTGTCTCCCTGGTATAAGAAACTGAAAGAGTAAATAAGATACAAAATGTTCAATAAATATTGTGAAAGGGTAAGAAACTGCTCAAAGAGGAAAAATAACTTGGATAGGGAAAAGGAGAAAAGAAGGAAGGGAAAAGAAAAAAGATATAAATTTGTATATATACACCTAAGGTAGGTAATATGATTGTACCACTAATTCTATTAGTTCTTGGAACAAAATAGTTAACATTCATAGGATTAGATCAATTTTGCATGCCTATATCTGGCAATCTGAGTAACTCTTTTGAAAATAACTATGCAAAGTAACAATCTTTGTTAAATTCCTACCACCTTGTTTTGAAAGCCTATATTGTGGGGCTGGGGATTTAGCTCAGCGGCATAAGTGCCTGCCTTGCAAGCAGGCAGTCGTGAGTTTGATCCCCAGTACCGATAAAAAGGAAAAAGACAAAAAAAAAAATTAAGAAAGCCTATATTGTTATTGTGTTATTGTTTTTTGTTATCATTGTTTATCTCTTGTTTTCTTATATTTTTGTTTTGTTTTGTTTTTCCCTCTTTAAAATACAAAAACATAAATAAAATAAAGTCCTGAAAGCATTACAGGACTTCATCTTGTTTTGAAGTCCTATAATGCTATTACTTTTGTTTTTTGTCTTTTTCCTTTTTATCAGTATCGGGGATCGAACTCATGACTCCCTGCTTGCAAGGCAGGCGCTTATGCCGCTGAGCTAAATCCCCAGCCCCTTACTTTTGTTTTGATTGGTTTTATTCTGTTTTGTTTTGTTTGATTTTATCGTGTGTGATGGTATAGACAGCTATTTTGAAGAAAATGAGAGGCATTATGGTAGACACTGGTAATGTCCTGTTATCTTGTTTTAAGGTCTTGTATCACTTGCGTTGTTCTGTTCTGATTTGCTTTATTCTGTTTTGTTTTATTTTGCTTTATTCTCTTTTTTTAAAAACTCAAATATAAATAAATAAGAATTATGTTTAAATTGATTTAAATGTTACACAAAGTAAACATATGTTGAAACATTACATGATATCCCACTAATATGTACAAATTTTGTCTTTATGTATTAGTTAAAAATATGTAAAAGTACTACTAATAAATTCCTCAGTCAGTTAAAAATACAGAATTACTCTAAGATCTAGCCATTTTATTCCTGGGGATATAGCCAAAAAAGTTGAAAATAGGTGCTCAAACAAAAATTAGCACATAAGTATTCATAAAAACACTGTTCATAATAGTCAAAAAGTGCAAAACACCTTCATCAGTGGATGGCTACAACCTGGGTGAAGATTGTAAGTTTCATGCTACAAGCCACAAGCCAGATGTGGTGGCATACTCCTGTCATCCCAGCACTCTGGGGCAAAGTGAGGCAGGAGGACTGCATTTGACCCCTGCTGGGGCAACTTAGTGACAGCCTGTGTCACAAGTGAAAACTAAAAAGTGCTGGCGATGTAGCTCAGTGTGAAAGCCTCAAGAGCACACAAGAAAAAGCCGGATTCAAAAGGTTACACAATGTGTAACTCTACCTATATGAAATATCTACATAGTTCGCAAGTCTATAGTGTCAGAAAGCAGATCAGTGGTTGCCAACAGCAAAGGTGAGGTGAAGGGCGGGGCAGCATTTTGCTACTTAACAGGTAGAGTTTCCTTTCAGGGTGATGAAAATGTTGTGGAACTAGATAGGTGGTGGTGACTGTACAACATTATCTATGTACCAAATGTCACCGGTGGTAAATTTTATGGTGGTAAATTCTACTCTATCACAATAAAATAAATACTAAGGGCAGATAATTAAAAACAGAAAAATCAGCTACATTAATGAAGCCTCTTCCAAGAGAGGAAACTTAGTTATTCCAAAGTGTTAGGACTTCCTTGCTTGCTGGATTGCATTAAATTAATAATTTTATTGTGTACTTCTCTAAATCAGCATTCCAAGATCATGAGGTTATTCCATAATAAGAATGAGATACTAGAGGTAATGACACTAAATGGTACGGTACGGGTAATGACCTAGACCAGCAGTTCTCAAAGTATGGCCTAAGGACCAGGAGGGATTCCTGCGTCTTCAAGGAGGCCTTGAGTTCCTCCTTTTTCCAACTAGACCTCTGTGTGATTTCTCAACCCGTCAACCTAAATATAAAATGCAACAGATTGAAAGCAGAAGCTGATATGAGAATCTAGTTATTCTCTGTTTAAGCCAAACATGTAAGAGCTTAGAAAAATGTAATACAATTTTCCCAACTAAATTGTTTGTAAAGTTTATCATACAATTATATTATTTATCTTAGCATGCAACAAGTTTATATATTGTAGTTTTAAAACAAATAAATAAATTTCTGTTTTATGTCAATAGGAGGTAGCAAAGCAGGAATCTGAACCCAATCTATAACCTATGTAAACAAAAGCACCGTGGAGGCCTCAATGAATTTTAAAAATGAAAAGGAGTCCTGAGGGCAAAAAATTTGAGAACCACTGGCCTAGAAATTAAAATCATGTTAATGCTAGATGATACATATTAGAATCAAAAAATTATTGTTCCCCAGATTTACTTACATAGTCTCCATCAATAACAAAGCTAGAACTAAAAAGAGAATGAATTATACATTCAAAGATGCCCATTCATTCATTCTCAGAAAACACTTCCTAAGTACCTAATAAACATCAAAGAACCTAACTTGTTCATGCCCTGTACCAGTCACTAATGAAACAGAGAAAAACAGATTGAGAGGGGAGAGAGAGTGTGTATCAGAGAAAGAGAGAGAGAAAAAGAGAGAGCACTGAAAATATTGGCCAGCATGATAATTTGCTGACACTGAAGGAATCTGATAGGGCCCAATCTCAGCCACTTTAGGTCCTGTGTCTTCCACAACTAGCTGTACCCTGAGATGAGACGCCAGAGAAGGCTGAGGGAAGTAAATGGGGCAGTAGAGTGCCCAGACCCCATTTCTTCAGGGGTTCTCTATAAAGTTCTAGGAGATGAGTTGCTTATGGACTAAATAAACCTACCTCTAGAAACAACTGTCTTCAGGGAGAACAGCAGCTAAAATTACTATGTAAGTATTCTCATTCATGTCACGATCATCAGAAAAAGTTTCCCAGAATAATTCTGAGTTGTTGTCAGAAGTGACGACCTGGCAGGAATAGGTAAGTAATCCAGAAGTACAGGCAGTGGCAAGAACACTGGTTGTTGCATGAAGAGTCTGAGCTCAGGCCCCCGCTCTGCCTCATTTCATGACGTGTCTTTGAGTACTTCCAGCCCACCCTACACTCGGCTACTCAGTAGGCTGTCAGGAGGATCACAAGTTTGAGGCCAGCCTGGACAACTTAGTGAGACCCTGTCTTAAAATAAAAAGGGCTGAGGATAAAGCTCAGTGGCAGAGTACTCGCCTGGCATGTGTAAGGCCTGGGTTCAATACATAGTACTAAAAAACAACTAGGACATGAGATCTTAAATGATTTTTAGTGGACTATATGCTCCATAATGAAAAGGACTTTCCTTATTCATTACTGTGCTCCAAGTGACTTGCACAGTACAACAAAAATATTTGTTGTGAAGCAGTGACTCTAACATCCCAATTTAGGCATTCTAAGATTCTCCACAATAGGCCATGAAATGTGCTAAAAGAAAAAGCTCCAGAACAGTTTCAAAATACTTGGGATGTTGTGTTTATAGAGCACATAAGACTTCCTATCTGCCAGCCTAACCCAATTTCTGACATTGCCATCAAATTATAAAAGCAGATGCTATCCAGAGATCTAGGTCATTTGAAATTGCGAGCGCTATAAATGGACTGGTTGTGCTTAAAACTGATTGGAGCATAGTTCTTCCTAAGTATAGCAACTTCTAAGAGCTACACTTCCCAAATAAAGAGTATTAATGGTATATTTTAAGGAAAATGTAACTTGTAGAATTACTTACCCTCGAACCAATAGGATTTTCTTAGTGAGTTGCCATATTCAATGATTTGTAACGTTTAATCCTTTGAAAAATAGTTCAGGTAGCCACTTCCTAATCTCTGTAATTAGTGAAAAGACGCTCAGGTTAATCTCTTCTCTAAGCATATGTTTGCACTGAAAATAGATTTACAAGGTAAATAAGGGCTCTGTTTAATTAGAAAGATTGTTAAGTATAATTTTCCTTTACAAGGAAAGCAATAGTTTATAAAATTTCCTAGCTCTATAATTCACGTTTCCAACAGAAAAACCATCTTGTAATGTTCACTATGTCTTTTTAAATATACAAAATGTATTTAATTTTATCATTAAATATCTTGATTTACTTATGTTAATCAAAAATCTTTAGAGATTACTGCTTTTGAGAAAAAGGCAATTTCCTTACTTATTTTAGCATGGTACTGCGAATTGAACCTAGCAGTGATTGCGAACCTTTCAGAGCTTTCAATGATAAACAGCCAGCAGAGGAACGCGTGCTATGGGTTCAACACTGATAAGGTATTCACTCTGACCAACTTCCCGGCCCTTTTTATTCACTTTATTTTTGTTTGGATATAGTTCTCCCTAGGTCGGAACTTCCAAGGTTGGGGACAACTTGTATGCAATTTTTCCTTTCTGGCTCTTTAGATCACAAATGTTTTCTGGCCATCATCTAAACGGCTAAGGTTTAAGTCTGGTATCTCTGCGAGCAAGGAGTATTTTCCCAAGGTAGAAACCTGGTGCCACTCTGCTCAACGCTGACCCTCTGAAACCCCCTTGCTGCTTCGGGCAGGTGGCTGGCTGCGGCCTGGGAGCGCGACCAATCCCACCTCTCCGCGGCACTCTTTCTACCATCTGGGGCTTCATACCCACGGGTGAAGTGGCAGGTGTAGCGATGAGGCCCACGGGGACACGGAGCAGGAGGGCATCCGCAGCCTTCAGCGCTCCCGCGTCTCCGCCCCTAGTAACCAGCCGCGCGTCGCTAGGGCAGGTGTGCTGGAGAAAGACCTCCGGCATTCTTGCAGGCCTCCAAACTTAAGTTCCGCTCGCTGGAAGTCTTCTGGGGACACAAGAGCTCTCTGTATGGCTTTCTTAATGTAACAATGTATTGGTAAGGTTCAGAAAAGAGGACAGATGTACCCAAGACCATGCTGTCCGCAGAATCTCTATAATGAAGAAAAGTGGTGTATCTAGTAGCCATGGAGAAAATGCTTAAATGTCATCTTTTAATTATTATTCTCCCAGAAAAGTGGGCTACCTTATTTCTTTGGAGTTTTTTCTGATTCCAGCCAGACACAGATCCTTTCTTTGGATGCTTCTTCAGTACCCTACTTCCCTACTCCTTACAATCGTTCTTTCATTAAACCATAGCAGCCCAGCACAACGGCAAGAAGACCCTTTAGCACCTTCTTGAGATCCAAATGTGAGAGAGTTTCCCAAACTAACAGCAGACAAACTTTTACATCTACAGTCCATTGCTTCCAGACTAAAACTGATTCATCTTTGCATTTCTGGTGCACAGCGTTGGGCTTCTTGAATGTTTGTTGAATTGATGAATGAGTGAGCAAGTGAATGAATAAATAAGATCCTAGCCAATGTTCTTTTGCACTCTAGTATGTAGACCTTCTGGTGGCAGAGCTCCCAAACTGCCACAAATGAAGATTTGTGGAGTTTTTGAAAGTTGGGTGCCTGAGCAGAACGAGGGTGGCCAGAGAAGTTTGCCTTTGCAAGGTGTCATTGCTGGCCACTGAATCAGTGTATTCCACCCCAGGGAAGGAATCTCTAAAGCATTCCTTGTCTATGCTTCCTCCTTGATGATATACTCATTTTATTCTGGTTAGTGGCCTGTTCTGTGGGGAGACATATTTCCTGGCAGGAGCTGAGCTCTACTCCTATGCCACTTGCAACAATGATATTAGTTCAGAGCTAAGGGCTCTCCCTACACACATATTCCTATTCCCTATAACTAGGATAGACCTATTGCTTTGTTCTGGGGTACTGGGCTAGGTTCAGTATGGTTACAGACTGATTTACTCGCTTCCTACCTTGCTCCTGATATGGCATGGCGCCCCTTTGAGAGATGCCTTAGGCTTGTAGCATCTACTACTCCCAAACTGGTATCTGTAGCAGGACCACTTTCTGAGCCACCTGTATATCCACCTGTCTCCACCTGGTTGTCTAAAAGACACCTCTTTCCTGACATGACTCACATTCAAACGTCATCTTTCTTTTAAACCTGTTCCTCCTCTTTTCTCTCTGAATGCTGAACACTGCCAATTTTTTTTAACACTGCCATTTGTTAATTAGCCAAATCAAGGATGAACACTTGTGACTTCTCTTCTTCCTTGTTCGAGAAAAATCCCCAAGATTCCTCAATTCTACCTTCTAAATATCCTAAAAATAAAAATCTGCCCTTCTCTCTAGTCTCCACTGTTATCAGGCCAAGGTCATCTAGAGTGTGATAGATTAAAAATGACTCAGGTTCTTTGTAGCTTCTATTAGAGCTGGCCTTGTAATGTTTTGCCCAATAGGATGTAGCAGAAATGGGACTGCAGGACTTCTGAGTTTAAGCATCTAAAGGACTTGCAGCTTCTGCTCTCATCTTCTTGGACCACTGCCACCATGGGAGGAGCACCAGACTAGCCAGTTTGAGAGATATGGTCCATCCAATGGCTAGCACAAACAGACATATGAGTGAGACATCATAAATCACCATTACTAACAGCAATGAGGATTGAACCCAGGGCCTTTGCACTGAGCTACATCCCCAGCCATGTTTAATTTATTTGTTTTTTTGAGACATGGTTTTGCTAAGTCAATCCATTGCACCAGATGGGCGTGAACTTACAATCTCCCTGCCTCAGCCTGTTGGAGTGATGAAATTACAGGTGTGTACCAGGGCACCTGGCTGTGAGTGATACCATTTTAGACTACTACCTGAGCCATCAGATGACTGTAGCTCCATGAGCAGCCATCAGAAGAACCACCTAGCTGAGATTAGTCCCATTTGCTAGTCCCCAAATTCTGATCAAATAAATAATTGTCACTGTGAACTGTTAAGCTTAAAATTGTTATACACAATAGTAGCAGATACCTGAGGTGACATGGAAATTCCTTCTGTAAGGTTTAATCTTTTTAGCGTCATCTTTTACCTCTGCCACTCACACTGCACTGCAGTGGTTTAAACTACTTGCAGTTTCTCAATTTACTGTGCTAGCTGCCACCTTTAGATCATTGTGTGTGGTGCTCTACCTACATCATCTCCCTTGTGGGTCTTTTTGTCTGGCTCTTTATCCTCAGCTTCTCCTTCTCACCCCTCAAGCCTTCCTTAATCATTCCTGTCCTGCTCTGGACTGGGTGAGATCGCCAACCACTGCACTTTCAAAGCCTGCACACTTTCTCCAACATACTGTAATTTTTTATTTCCTTTTTCTTTTTCACTGTACTGCAGGCTGAACCCACAGTCTTGTGAATGCTATATAAGTACTCCTATCACTGAGCTACACCCCCCAGGCCTTTTTACTTATCTCTTGATTTTGTGACAGGTTCTCTCCTCATATTGAGGACAGCGACTAAGTCTCATTTACAACTATATGGATGGTGCCTAACACAGGGTCTAGCAGAACATTGCAATAGAAGTTTCTACCATGTTTGCGATGTTCTGTTTCTGCCCTGAGCAGTCCCATAGCACCATACCATACCGTTTCTTCTTGTTTGTTGTTTTTGGGGTCAGGGTCTCACTATGCAATTCAGGTTGACCTTCAACTGACTTCGTAGCCCAAATTGGCCTTAAACTTGCAGTGATTCTCCTGCTTCAGCTTTGTGGGGCTGGGGATTAAACAGGTGTGCTCCACCACTTATGGCTTTCCATAGCATTTCTGCACTGACCAGTTCCAGCTCAACTGGCTCCATATAGCAACTGAGCACTTAAACTATGGCTAGTGCAACTGAAGAGCTGAATTTTAAATTTTACTCATTTTAATTAAGATCAAATTTAAATAGCCTCATGGGACTAGTGCAAATTTAGCATACACTAGGCATTTATCGAGTTTTGTTTTGTTTGGCAGTGCTAGGGATAAAAGCAAGGGTCTTACACATGCCAGGCAACCACTCTTATCACTGAACCACATTCCCAGTTCCTTATTGAAATTTTTTGAATAAGGAATGAGAAGGAAAGGCAGTCATGGAAAGACCATTGGACCACAAAATAGGATTTTATGCTGTGAGCAACATAAAGAGGTCCTTTACCTCTTAACCCCTCAGCCTAACACTAACAGTGCCTCCAGCTCTGTCTAATATAAATAGAATCTTGGCTCTGGATTCTTTGTTGCCTAGGTTGGCTATTTTTCCTGGGCTTGCTCTATTTGGTGATGTCCTGCCTGTGAAGTGAGCTGGTCCCAGTCCTCTGGAGACAATGTCTCGGCACATCCGGTTTGGTCTGACCTGAGCAGAAAGTGCTGTCTCCCTGAGGCCTGGGCTCCATCACATGGGACCCATGCGGTCTGAGTTTGTCTGCACTGGCAGGCTGCCGAGCCCTCTTAAAGGTAATGGTTGAAGCTGACTGTGCAGTGAAAATGTCACAGAAGGACAAAAAGCCCCACAGGGCTGATACTCATTGATACCTGTAGAAACCAGACAAACACCAGTCAGGTGATTTCTACCACTAACGCTAGCCACGCTGCAAAAGGGTCTGAAGAATGAAGAATGGAGACAGGGCCAGGCAGGGTGAGATGGATGGGCCAAGGGCCCAACTGAGTAAGCAGACAAGCTAGATCTTTCATGGAGATCTGAGAGAAGGGTAGTTCTTCCCCAAAGCTGTTCCAAATATTCACTAAAAATAACTTAAGACCAGGTGCACTGCCACACACCTGTAATCCCAGCTGCTCAGGAGCTGGAGTGGGAGGATTGCAAGTTCAAGGCCAGCCTGGGCAACTTAGTCAGACCCTGTCTCAAAATAAAATAAAATAAAAAGGGTGGATGCTTTGGCATATGTGGGAAGATTTCTAATTGTACTTTTAGCATGTTATTTATCTCATCGTGGAATTTCATGAGGTTCACTAGAACCATGGCATAAAAAGAAATCTTGCACTTGCTACCTTCTCTGCCTGGACAGCTCCTCTGTCACGCCTCTTTCCTATTGTTCAAACAAACTCTGGAGACTGTGATCTCTGAAACAAAAGGTTTATGGAGCAGTTACATGCTAGCAGTTAGATGCTAGCCAGAAAAAGGAGCAGGCCCTGGGACAAATTCCCATAACTCCTAGCAGCAGGGCTAGGGAAGAGTTGGGAATGTGCCCACAGGGCCAGAATCAGGAATATTGTTTCTAAAATTCAGGGAAGAAAGAAATGTGGGATTATGAGCAGTGGGGAAAGCTTTGGGCTGGAGGGCAATCTCTGAGAAGTAATGGTTGCTTTTGGGTTGGCAGGGGTTGCAAGCAGAGCATTCATGGTGGTATTTGAGTTAATGAGAGGGGGATTTGTTTGCATTTCAGTGCTGGGGTGGAACTGGGGCCTCTTGCATGCCAGGCAAGTGCTCTGCCACCGAACTATATCCCCAGCCCTGAGTTAAAGTTTTAATATACATTCATGAATACAAAACCATCTTTTGTCACTGGCCTGTGATTTTTTTAGATGATTGATGACCTTCATCTGTCCTCCCTCCATCTGTCCTCCTCCAGTCATTCTAATTAAATATAGGACATCTCAGAGATTTTCTCTTAATATATAATGTTTGAATATTTTTCATTTCTCATTACTGACATTAGATTACATATTCATTTGTTTCATTTGTCCATGGAAGTAACTTTGTACTAGACTGTTGTAACCTAGTTAAACAAGGCCTAGCATACAAGTAGGTGCCCAATAAACCTGCGGAATGACTAGAATGTAATAAACATGGCCTTTCTTCTCTGCCCCAGTTCAGGGTGTCCCACATACACAACCCTAATGTTTAGGCACACCCCTCCTCATGCCCAACAGGGCTCCAGAAGTCTCTATCTAGACAGCCTAAGCCCTTTTGGACATTTTGAACATAACCGTCTGAAAGAAACACATTTGGTTTTCACTGCCTATGTATAGTTTTACTTAGATGTAGTCAGAAGACCAAATTATGACAAATTTAGCTAAATTTAGTTAAACGATCAAATTGGTTTCTATTAACAATTCTAAAATTAACAATGCACCTCATTCTACAAAACAAATGGGCTGAGACAAAGAGGTTGGCTTTATGGGTAGAACAGGGCTGAAGGAAGCAGAAATAAAGTCACTTCAAAGTTATTTTCTTATAGGGTCAAAACAAAGGGAATTTCCTTTATCATACTATCTAAATATGGCCTGTTTGGGGCAATAATCTCTTGTTTTTGCTTTTAGTTGTGACAACTTAGTTTCAGTTTGGTAATGTGGAACTTTAGCATGGCATGAGTGACTCCATTTTGGTTTGGTTTGGTCTATTCGGGCCTAGTGTAGGAGCCTAGGCTAAAACAATGGCTTCCCATAAATTTTATTTAACTACATGTATTTAACTGAAACAAGAACTAAAAGTTGTTTGGTTTGTCATTTCCCTTTCTGTTGTAGTCAGGGGTTGAAAGGAGAAAAATTACATAGAGGACACGTAATTTAAAATTACATACAGAACACATAACTTATAATTTATTATTTTGTAATAGTCACCCAAGAGTTAAATACAAAGAAGTGCAGGAAATCTATCCACAATACTAAAAACCCAAGGAAATCCATCTGAGGGCCTGGAGCCCACAGCAATGTCCTACATGAGTCCAGTTGAAGACCTAGAGCCCATAACAGTACCCCCCAAGAGTCCAACTGGAGGCCCAGAGCCCATGACACTGACTCATGCAAGTCTGCTTCACGGATCTGTACTGGGAAGGTCCAAAGGTAAACAGTGGAAGCTAGAAAGTCTATGCCAGCAAGGGGAAGGACCTGCGCTAGAAGGTTGAGGGTTCTACACTGGAGCCAAGAAGCGATGCTCAGAATAAGGACCAGGGCTCCCCGGAAAAGTACCACAATTATCCTCAGTGACAATGAGCTCCTGACCTCCTCCTTCTCCCAAAGAACAGATAAGTAAACATCAGGAAGCCAGCATGACAAGCTTCTGGAGGTTAAACAGCACATAGTTTCCCCTCCGGAGCCAGATGCTCAAAGTAAGCACCAGAGCTCCCCCAAAGTGAATCACAACCATCCTCAGTGACAAGGTCCCCAGCTCCTCTGATGATGATGGCTGAATTCACATCAGGGAAGAAACTCTGCAGGCTCCTCCAGGAGAGCCAATGACTCCAAACAACAGTATTTCGGAGAACCCACAATGCTATTCTTCCTCTCTAGCTCTCCTTCTTTACTGGCAGCTTTCCTCAGATGGACCATCTACACTCAACACCACGCTGATTTAATTCAGCTGGTGTTAAGTTGACCACCAGTTTTTAATCCATAATGGTTTGTTTCTTTTTTGGGGGTGAGGGCAAGTTCTTGCTACATAGTTCAGACTGGCCTTGAAGTCATGGCAAACCTCTGCTGCGCTTCCTGAGTGCTAGCATTACAGGCTGGAGCCACCACCACAAAGGCTCCTTTCTCGACTTCATCTCCCCACCAAATAGAGAGCTGCCACTGCTCAGGGCACTGTTCAGTTCAGAGGCCTCATCTGCTTCCTAATCATGGATGACTGCTAGAAATGTAGATTCCTGGTTCTGCTTCAGGCTTCTTCTTCTTCTATTTTTTATTATTATTATTATTATTTTGGAACAGGGATCCAACTCACGACTTCGCACTTGCAAGGCAGGCGCTTATGCCGTTGAGTTAATCCCCAGCCCCATTTGAGATAGGGTCTCACTATGTAGTTCAGGCTGACTTTGAACTTTCTACGTAGCCCAGGTTGGCCTCAAACTCACAGTGATGCTCCTGCCGCAGCCTTCCAGGTACTGGATTACAGGCATGCCCAGCTTCCATTCCTGATGTAATGAATGAAAATCTTACTAGAAATGCTCCATTTCCCACCTCCATCTCCTGTGCCCCATCCCTCAGTGACTCTGAGCTAGATGAACTTGAAAGGCCCCACCTGGGAGTTTATGAGTATCCTAGACCTGGCAAGGATGCAAGTCCTGCACGGCTTGCTGCTTGTTTCAGGAAGGGGCTGATTCTCCAGCTCCAGTTCACCTCAGTGCAAGAGCAACGGAAGAAACAAAAGGCAAATCTCTCCCCATCATGTCCCTTTGAATTTCCAAGTCCCTCTGCCTGGGAACATGTTTGGTGATTTTGCTGTGACTTTCCAGACCTAGCCCTCCTAGGACCACTGACTGCTGCAGGGCTACATCCAAGGAAGGGGCCCAGCTTTTCTCAGGGACCTTACCCCTTTTCCTCCTCCTATCCCCCATAGCTTCCTCATCCTTAGCAGGGGGGGGGGATGACAACACTAATCTCTAATTACCATGGCCCATTTCCATTCCTAACCCCAGAGGAGGAGAGATGCTATTATGAGGCCATCACCCTCCCACTGGGTGCGCTGAAAAACTTTTGATGCCACGACTACTGCAAAACCTCTCTAAATAACCTTACACAATTTATATTCCCAGACCTGCCATAGGAATATATGTACAGATCCTAACATGTATAATGTTATAATGTATAATGAAATCATTTATTATTCATGTGTATGTCAAAGTGTATGTCAAAGAAAACATTCTTCAAATAAGATCTCATTTCATTCTTGACTCAGTACCCTAAACAGGGTAATATTATTATTGCTCCCATTGCAGAGATCAAGAAATTGATTTTTTTTTTTTTTTTGCTGCTGTTGTTTGAGGGAGGGCCTTGCTATGTAGTTCAAGCTGGCTTCAAATTCATTATGTCACCCAGGCTGCCCTCTAATTCAAAGTGATCCTCCTGCCTCAGCCTCCTGAGCATGGAGAATACAGGCACACACCACCACAAACAGAAAGATGAAGGAATCGAAACCAGAAGGACCAAGTAACTTGACTGAAGTCCCATAGATTTAGGTAGTATAGCTGCGATGAAACTTGTAGTAATCCCACTCTGTACCCCACTCTGTAGTCTGTCTGGTCATATGATATGTTTGTCTATGTAGGGTAATAAAGTGTCCATGCTGGAAGGTGACACCATTTGGTACTGCTCTGGGTGGTTTCCAGGCTGTTAGCTACCCTTACTTCCTTGGGGCTAAAGCCTATTGCCTTCAAGAGGAAGAGTTCTGTCAGCTTTGTGTAATGGTAGCTCAGGGGAACCTCAGGCTAGAGGCGCCTGAGTCCCTGGGAATCTCAAAGATTGTAAGGGTTTTTTTCCCCCGGATTTGCTGTCACTTGTCCGTAGATATCTGTGTCCAGAATTAACCCCCAAAAAAGGCCTGGGACTTGTCTCCTCTGGCTGAGTTTGCTCAGCTCTCTGCCAAGACCTCCTTAGAGGAGTTTGGGCTTGGAGAATGGTGCCTTCCTTGTAGCCCCAGACTGGCTCTTAATCTTGACATAAGAAGATTTGGGGAGAGTTCCCCAAAATGGCTCAGGTCCCTATTAGCCATTCTTTCTAGAAGTAGTAGGTAGGTTTTTCTTCTACGCTCTTCTTTGAAAGTCAACTTTCTTCACAATAAACATGCATTATTGTTCCACAGTGCTAATTTTTTTAAAAAACTCAAATTCAAATTCAGAAAATTTGTACTGAAGTTTGGGTAAACCTCAATCTGCAACTTTAAAAATTATCAGTAAGGGCTTAGAGTATACTTCAGGGTATAGTGCTTGCCTGGGGTGCAAGAGGTCCTGAGTTTGATCCCCAGGATAAAAAAAAAAAAGTCATCATAACCTTAAATCACTGCTTAGATACCGTTGTTGTTCCCTGATTGACAAGTTTTGAAATTTTGTTTGCTTTTTCTCTCTCTTTGAAATAAAATGGATTTTAAAAAATCACTGCTAAAGTTTCTCATTCATAGCCACTTATGAGTAACTGTCATCCCCAGTAAGTCACTTAAATTCCATTGGTTGGAGTCTTAATTACACATCCCATTAACTATTAGCAGATGCTTAAAGACAGCAGCCACTGTCTGTGTACCAGGTATTGCACCATTTTATTTGTTTTTAACTCAAAACTTCTCAAGCCCAGGTCTATTAGGCAAGTGCTGTCATCTCTATTTGGTAGTTGAGGCCATGGTGTGGCTATGAGGGATTTGAACTGGGCACTCTGACACTAGAACCTACTTTTCAGCTACTTGTCTAAGTTACCTCTCATAAGAGCTGTTGTGAAGATGATAAAATGCTTACAAAGTATTTGGCAAAAATTGGGAGCTGAATTTTTCCCCCTGAACTACATTTCCAGCCCTTTTTATTATATTTTGAGGCAGGGTCTCCCTTGACTCCCTGGAAGGCCTCAAACAGGTAATCTTCCCGCCTCAGCCTCCCAGGGAGTTGAGATTGCTTGTGCATACCACCATGCCCTCTAAAACCTGGCACTTGGTAACACTCAATAAAGTTTCCTATGGTCACATTAATGTTTGGTGTTCTGGCGTCTTTATATATTTGAAAACATCCATATAACGTGATTTCAGGGAAGGAGACCGGTTAAGCGGCCAGGATCAGGGTGGGCGGTGCTGCGTGGTGGGCGGGGCCAGAGAGACCACGCCCACTCTGACCACGCCCCGCCGCACCTGCGACAGGTGGAGCGCGCGGCGCCTGGCGCTTGGCAATGGCCGCGGCGGGCGCGGGGCCGCAGCCCGAACCGGGGCCGGCGCCAGGGTCCGAGCCTGGCGCGTTGTGCCCTGAGCACGGCCAGACTCTCGGCTGGTTCTGCAGCTCGGAGCGGCGGCCAGTGTGCGCCGCCTGCGCGGGCCCGGGCGGCCGCTGCAGGGAACACCGCGTCCGCCGGGCCGACGAGCACGCGGAGAAGCTGCGGGTGAGCGGGTGGGGGCCGCGGGCGGCGGGGCTCTGGTGGCAGGGACGGGGATACTGGGCTCCCCAATGGCTTCGTTTGTAGAACCTGGTGTTGAAAGGTATGGCCGACGGAACCGAGTCGACCCAAGTTCGAATCCCACCCTTCCCCGCCTCTCCTGTGAGTCACAGTAACTTCCTGAGCCTCGGTAAAACCCCTGATAAAACCGGGTCCCAGCTGGGTGTGGTGCCACGGGTTCCTAATCTCGGCTTGCTGGGACGCTCAGGCAGAAAGGATCAGGAGTTCCAGGTCAACCTGGGCTACAGGTGGCCTGGAACAGAGACCTTGCCTCAAGAGAGCGAGGAGCAAGAGGAAGGAGGCACACACAAACTTGTCCCTCTTCACGTTTCCCCCCAGAGCTGCCACCCTTGAGGTGATCTGTTTCCCTTCCAGGATTGGCCTTGACTGTGCTTCAAGCTGGTTTCACCTGGATAAACAGAGGGAGTGGGAAGGATATGGGAGAAACATTTCCCCTAAGGTTCTCCTCACTTCCATTCTCAGCTGGGCTCCAGGTCCCTTTCCTGTCACCCCCATTCCCAGTTTGGAGAGTCAAATCACCTAGGAATTTCCACACTCTACCATAGTGGAGGTCCTGGGTGGGGATTTCCTTGAGGTGGGATGAACTGGCTTCTTTCTCCCAAACACCCTGGAGTTCAGCCCTGCTGTGCACCTGTGCCCTTACTAGGGACTTCACTGACTCGGACTGAATTGAAACATAACAGAGTGTTGGGGCCACACGGGGTTCAGTTAGTCAGTGCATCCCAAGCTTCTAGTTAGTTCTACTAGTCAACAAAATGATGATAAAAAGAAACTTAGATAGTGTGATATAATCAGCTTGCAGGATGGGTAGGAACTTAGCAAATTCCAAAATACTTAACTATATATCATCTCATTCATCCAGACCAAGCCTGGAAACTGAGGCAGTAACTCCTACAGGGTTCCTAAAAGTTCAGAGGCTGAAAGGAGAGGGGTGGTGATTCATTGACTAAGCAAGAGGAAGCCACCTCTTTATGCTTTGGTGGTTAGGGGGAGGAAGTGACGCTAGTGGAAAACTTGAAAAAGTACCCACCAGGGCCTGAGTGACAGAGGGGATGAAGGGTGGGGCAGGACAAGCCTGGTGCTTACTTTGGGTTGTACTCTGTCTCGGGTGTCTTCCCTGGACAGTCCCCCCTCTCCCCACACACATTTTAAGTATATTTATCTCCTTTGCTTGAAGGGAGGTGAGTCCTGTATTCACTTTTTCCAATTTGGATAATATCCTCCTCAACCTTCCCCACCTCTGGGATCAAATCAGGAGCCTCAGGCTGCCTCTAAACTGCATCCCCAGCCCTAGATTAGATGATATCTGTAGCATAGTCCTTTCCCTAACCCTCCAGCCTCAAAAAAAAAAAAAATTGTGCACTACAGCAAGATTGTTATGGAATGGCACAAAACCCAGCACCAGTTGAATTGTTCTCTTACCTTCTGGATCACTGACCAGTAACTTTTCAGACACTAGGTTCAGTTCTCTCAGTGGCTGGGTGCATAGAGATAGTAGCTTCTGTGTAGTCAATTCAACTCTGTAACTTTGCATTTGGGCCTTTGAAGTAAGATTAATTCCAGCGTGTGGGAGAAAGGTTTTACAAAGAGTTCCTGGAAGAGATAGATGGATTGCCTTGAGGCAGATGGAACAGAAGGAAAGTCTTAGGGTAAATAGTGGAGGGTCCTTGGTTGGAAGGGCTCCAGTTGTTTCCTGGAGAAACGGAGTGGAGAAGCAGACTGCCTCACTGTATCTCCTGTGGGCCTTGGTTTTCTCATTTCTAGAACTCTCCTGTCCTCATGGATGATGCTGGTAGCTGTAGAAACTGTGAATTGCTGCCCCTCTGTGGTCAAGGCAGTGGATGTCCATTCAACAAATATTTATTTAAGGGCCTTTATTTGCAGGAACTCAGAGAACAGGTCAAAGATATGGTACTTATATTTCTGGCATAGGGGAGCAGATACACAGAAGAGTAAATACATAACATGTCTGAGAGTTGTAAGTACAGGGAGAAAAATAAAGCACAATAAAAGATAAGTGGGAGCTGGGCATGGTGGCACATAATTCCAGCACTTTGGGAGGCTGAGGCAAAAAGATTGCAAACTTGAGCCCAAGCCCAGTAATTTAGTGAGACTATCTCAAAATAAAAAGGTGCTGTGGGGGACTGGGGATTTAGCTCAGCGGTATAAGTACCTGCCTTGCAAGCAGGCGGTCGTGAGTTTGATCTCTGGTACCGGAAAAAAGGTGGGGGGGACCATAAAAAGGTGCTGTGACTGTAGTGATGCGAAGGCCCTGAGTTCAATCCCTAGTACCACCAAAAATCTAAAACTAAAAAATAAAATATGAGGAGGGAAGTTAGGGAAGACCTTTCTGAAGTGACATCTGGACAGAATAAAGGAGCAATACACACATGTGAGACTACTGCTAGAGAAAGAGTGGGTGCAAAGGCACAGAGGTCTGGCCAAGTGATGTTTTTAAGGAATGGAAGGAAGGTCAGTGTGGAGAGTGGTGGGAGGTGACACTGGAGACATAAGCAATCACATCAGGCAGGGCCTTGTGGGCTAGAAGCACGGTCTGCAGTGAGTATGTTGGAAAACCATTGGAGGACCTTGGGCAGGGTGCCTCTTCATCTGATTTCTTTATAAAGGGTGGCTGTGGCTAATGGGGAACAGGGGGATGATCGCCTGGGTAGAATAACAGGAAGGAAATTAACTGGAAGTGACCAACCTAGAAATGTTGGATTCTCTGATGGGTTAGATGCAGGGGTGAAGATAAAGCCCTGAATTTTGGTCTGAGTAACAGATTAATGACTGGGCTGGAGGTTTAGTTCAGCGGCATAAGCGCCTGCCTTGCAAGCAGGCAGTCGTGAATTCGATCCCCGGTACCGACAAAAAGGAAAAAAAAAAAAAGATTAATGCCTGATAATGCCATCTCGTGAATGGTGACAACCCAGGGAAGAGCAGATTGAGAAGCCACATTCTGCTCAGAAGCAGGGATGGAGAGTCAGGGGGCCCAGGTATGAAGGAAAGTCAACAATGTGTGCAAGAAAGTGGTTGTAATGACAGGTTAGAGGGCTTGAGGGTAAAGAAGGAAGGGAGGCCACAGTAGGGAATGATGGGCAGCAGAGAGTGGTAAGACTACTGTGTTGGTGGCCACAACTGAGCTATTGAAATGGGAGCTCTGGAGTTAGGAAATTAGATGGATAGGATATGGAGGGCCAAGTGCAGGCCTTCACATGAAGATTTTGGAGGCAGTATCATTTTTTGTAATGGTGAAGTCTGAGGTAAAAGGGAGAAATTTGTTGGAATGAACAAATGGCTTATATGCTTGGATATCTAAGATGCCATGAGCCGTGTCTGTGTTGCAGAACAAGATTGTGGACCAGTGTGAAAGGCTGCAGTTGCAGAGTGCTGGCATCACCAAGTATGTGGCTGAGGTTCTACTGGGGAAGAACCAACAAGCAGTGGTAATTCTTCCTCCTTCCTCTCTGTGCTGTGTCCCTTCCTGGATAAGACCCTCACCTGAGGGACTTGGTTAAGTCTAGCATCCCTTTCCAACCTCACAGCCTCATTGTGCTACTAGCAAAACTGAATGTCCAGGAGGGGTGATTTGGCATCTCTGAGCCTTAAAATTACCATCTGGATAGAGTGGGTTTGTTCCTAGTACCTCATTGGATGCAAAGACTCTGCCAGATGGTGACTTTTGTAGGTGTCATGGGGTAGAGTGTAGCATCCTTTTATCAGTTATTTTGGCATCAAAAAGTGTAGCATCCTTTTATCAGTTATTTTGGCATCAAAAAGTGTAGCATCCTTTTATCAGTTATTTTGGACTCAGTCTCAGAATTATGAAACTACTTAGGGACTCAAGACTATTCTTTATGACAATCTTATGTAGTAGGTGGCAACTAATTCCTATTTGAAAATGGAGAAATGGGTCCTGTGATGGTTCATTGACTTGTTCAAGGTGACACAACCTCCTGGCGGTGTCAGTTCTGTGCCCTGGATCATCTAAGACTGGAGTCAGTACTCCTTTTTCTATATCCCATTGCTGGACCTTTATTCAGTGGACTTGTTATCACTGCTATGTTCCACCCTTAAGCATGCCCTTCAGGACACAGGCTATGCATGTTTCTTTCCTTGTGCCCCATAGTACATTGAGCAGGCTTTGGCTCTGCCTTAGTCAAGGCTCTTTTAACTGCAGAGAACAGAACTCCAGTTGAACCTGCATAAACAAAACAGGGACTTTCCTGGCAGGATGCAGCAATATCTCAGAACCTACATGGAAATAGAATCGGGAACTAGAAAAGTGCTAGGTATTCAGACACCTATTCCATGTTCATGTCTACTTTAGTTTATTATTTTATTTTCTTACCTTACTGCACTGGCACTTATCACATCTCAGAACAAGGTTGGTTAGAAGCCTACAATAGCAGACCCTGACTTTAATGGGGAAACTCCCAATATTTCACTATCTATCTATTTATTTATCAAATCCTTATCGGGCACCTACCATGTGTCAGGCACTGTTGTGCTGGGCATTTCACAGTGGACAAGCCTTTTCATAAAGCCTACATTTTTGTCACATAAAATATATGCTGTGTTAGAAGGAGATATGAGCTATGGGGAAATATAAAACAGGAAGTAAGATAGCATGGGTTGAGGCCAGGGGTTGCAATCCTATCTGCTCTGATCAAAAATGACCTCATTGGGGGCTGGGGATTTAGCTCAGCGGCATAAGTGCCTGCCTTGCAAGCAGGCAGTCGTGAGCTCAATCCCTGGTACCGATAAAAAGGAAAAAGACAAAAAAAAAAAAAAAAGAAGAAGAAGAAGAAATGACCTCATATGGAAGGTTGATACTTGCACTAAAACCTAGGAAGTGGCAGAGTGACCTACACATGTGAGGGAAGAGTCTTCTAGAAGGAGGGAATGGTGAGTGCAAAAGCCCCAGGTGGGAGTGTACCTGGCATGTGGGAAGAGCCGCAAGGAGGCCAGTGAGACCAAGCAGATATGGGTGAGATGGCAGAGGATGGGTGGAAGAGGCAGCGGGCACAGTGGAGTCGGATCTTATCCTCAAAGGCCATGTAAAGACTTTGCCTTTCTCTTTGGATCTGATGAAAGACCATTGGAAATTTGTGAGCAGAGTAAGATGATGTGATTTAAGATTAAAAAGGAACCCACTGGCTGCAGTATCGAGAAGTGACTGTAGATAGCAGGGTAAAAGGCAGAGAGACCAATTAAGAAGCTGTTAATATAAGCCAGGTGAGAGACAGCAGTTGTTTGGACCCACTTGGGTTCACTTGTCACTCCTTTAGCCTCTCTTTAAGCCTTACCATGCTGCAAACTTCTGTCAAACAGGGCTGATTGCTCCCTTCACTGTGCAAAGCAGGTCTTTGGGGACAAGACTCGGGGAAAGTGATTGGTTCTCTCTGAAGAGGCAGCTTTGCTGTTACTTGCTGAGCAAGAGTACAAGGGCAGGTGTTTGTGCAACAGATATCTTTGGGGAGGACTGGTCACCAGGTGGTATCTGCTATAAGAGAATAGTGTTGGGCTGAGAGCCAAGAGAACTGGATTCTGCTTCCACCCTGGCCACTGGCTTGCTATGTCAGTGCTCCCAAGAGATTCTTTAGTAAACCAGAAAAAAATTTCCCAGTCATCCAATTACTATCTGGACTATCTGCATGCCATGCACTGTGCTAGGAGTTAGAAAAAGATGCTCCTTAACTTCACTGGCTGAGAATTGTTTCAGGCCCTCTCTGTGGCAGATAAAATTCTAATATAGAACTTGTTGGAGCAGACAGCCTTAGGAAGTAATGTGTTTTTGTCCTTAGATATGGAGAAATATCAACCAGAACAATGTTGTTACAGAGATGTTTGATAGGAATGACTTTTTAAGCCCTCCTGTTCTGCAGTTTCTAAAGTTCTCTGATCCTGATCCCTTGGCCCAAGTATTTCTAAATGTGAAGAAATCAGGTGATGGCAGTTGATCTCTAAGCCAGCTCCTCCAGCTGCTCAGCTCCTCCATTTTGTGATTCTGGCCTCCTGAGATCTAGCCTGGCTGTCTGGATCTCAGATTTCTTTACTCTAAAGCATAGTGGGGAGTTTCAGTGCTGGTCCATCAAAGTAAATGGTGTAAATACTACTGTTCTCCTTGCTATTCCCATCACAGACATTACCATTCAACCTTGGCATGCCTTCCTGCTGAGCCCAAACTCACCTAATCCTGACTGTGGCTTTGCCAGAACCCAACTCCTCATTTCATCCCTTGTCAGAGCACAGCCAGTGCGGCCAGGGAACTGGTTATCCAGCGGTTGAGTGTGGTGAGGAGTGTTTGCGAGAGCGAGGAGCAGCGGTTGCTGGAACAGGTGCACGGCGAAGAGGAGCGGGCCCACCAGAGCATCCTGACACAGCGGGCACACTGGGCCGAGGCCCTGCAGAAGCTCAACACCATTCGCACCAGCCTGGTGGACATGCTTACCCATCTGGATGACCACGAGCTGATTGTAAGTTGGGCCAAGCTGAGGGCATGGCCAATGGCCAGACTCCCAGATTGGAAGACATTGAGAATATGTTTTGTTAGAAAGAAAGTGAGAATTTGGAGCAGGGATAAGTGACAAAGCTCCTTTGCTTGGTCTGCCCTCTGACCCTTCTCCTGGACCCTTCTGTTTACTTCCTAGTCTGGACCTTCCCTTGCCAGGCAGGTGCTTATGCCTCTGAGCTATATCTCTGGCCCCCTGTTTACTTCCTAATAAAAACCAAAAGAACTCTGCTAAGTCTGTTTAGCAGACCGACCCGTGTTTTCCATATCTGATTACTCTCATATCTGATTGGGTTCCTCATCTGCTGCCATCCTCCAGCTGGTATCTGGAGGATCACCCCAGCCTGTGTGCAGCAAAAAATCCTGTTAGGTTAGTTTAGCCAAAACCCGCTCTCACCCTTGATCTTCCTTTTAGTAGTTGTCCATCTACTTACTCCATGGCTGTAAATTCCTGCTTGCACTTGCCCTCTTCAGAGTTGAGCCCAGTCCCTTCCCTGCTGCAGAGGTCCCTACACCTATCTCAAGGGCCCTGAATTAATTCCTCTTTACTGTGCTTTAGTATGTATCATTGAATACTTTCTTCTTTCTCATGAGGCAAGGGGAATCAAATCATGAGGTTTTTTCCCTCGGCAACTGATAGCAATATCCTTTTAATAGCAAGCTCCTTATCAAGCAGAGTTACAGAATAAAGCTGCTAGCTACTCGCAGCCTTACGAAGCAGATGAATACATCAACTGATTTAGGGTAAAAAAGGATTATGTGCTTTGGTAGAGGTAATCACTCAGAAATAGAGACCACACAATCCAGACTGGGGAAGGGGTCAAGGAAGGCTTCCTGCCTGAAGTGAGTTAGAGGCGAGAAAGTACCCATATCCAAGGAAGTCAGCAGTGCACAAGGAGAACAGTGTGCTCCAGGGAGCTGATAAGAAGGGCTCCAGTATGAAAACACAGAGTTCATTCTTTTTTTTTTTTTTTCTTTTTATTGGTACCAGGGATCGAACTCACGACTGTCTGTTTGCAAGGCAGGCGCTTATGCCGCTGAGCTAAATCCCCAGCCCCTACAGAGTTCATTCTTAATGCTACCAGAGGTTACCATGATTAAAATTTGGTGCACACCCTTCCTGTGTAGATTTGCAAATGCCTCTGGTTTTGAGGGAACAGTGTGACATCTGAATAAAAAATACCAGGCAGAGACAAAAGAATGTAGAACAACTGAGCTGTCCCACTGCATTTTCAAGTAGGGCAGTTCCTGTGACTGCCCTCGATTGTGCGTTCATTTGGTCCCCCAGCTCCCATGCACAGTGCATGTTCTGTTTCAGACACTGGGACAGTCATAATGGAAGATTCAGAAAGTTGCAGCCAGCCAGGAGCTGCCGTTTCTTGGGAGAGGTGTTCAGTAAATGGCTGATGGTCCCGAGGGGGAGTGAGGGGACCCCAGGGCATAGTGGGGCAGGGACCACAGAGTGGCTCATTCTGAGCATGTGTCACAAGGATGTGTATGAGAACAGCCTGTAAAACTTGATGCTGGGACCTAAGGAAAGAAGAGGAGCTTTTATTCTAGGCCCTTCAGTTAAATATGTTCAAGTCTTGACTGCCTGTAGGTGTCTGGTTCCACATCTGACTTCGTTTTGTTTTCTTGCAGCAGAAAGAGCAGGAGATTTTTGAAAGGTAAGTGTGGCTGTGGGATCTGCTTGGGCAGTCACAGGGACTCTTGGCCTCTCCCCATCCCACTGCCACAGGGCTCTTCCTGCCCCTGTGCTTTAGCACCACCACTTTAAACCTACACAAAGGGCAGTGCAGATCCTGTTAATCAGAGCGTTGCTCTCACGGGCTTCCTCGCACATTGCCCTATATCTATCAAAATGAGACCCTGTCCAGGAGTTTTTCCACCCTCATCTACAGACAAAGAGTACCAAGGCTCAGAAAGGGAAAGGAAACTTGCTTAAGCCCCAGAACTGGGGCTTGGATTCATCTGTTCTAGTGCTATCTCCTCTACCCCCTTCTCTCATGAAAGAATTTTTGAAATGCAAGTCTGAAGTATCACTCACATTTTTCATTTTAATTATTCAGTACTAAAAGAATTTCACCGGGGCCTGGGGATTTAGCTCGGCAGCATAAGCGCCTGCCTTGCAAGCAGGCAGTCGTGAGTTCGATACCTGGTACCGATAAAAACAAAAAAGACAAAAAAAAGAATTTCACCAAATCCTACCTTGTGTTCTGAAGAGCTGAGAGGCAAGGTCTAAGGAAGAGGTGTAGATGTAATTCACCATGAAAAATTATTAATTCATCAGCCTCGGAGTATAGCTCATCAGTAGAGTACTTGCCTAGTATGTACAAGAAGCTAGATTTGATTCTGAGAGAGAAAGACAGAGACAGAGACAGAGAGAAAGAGAGAGAGAGAATAGAAGTGAGATTCTATTAGTGCTTCCCAATTCTACTTGCTAGAGTTGATTAGTTTTAGTAGATGAGGGTTTTTTTGTTTTGGTTTTTTTTTTTTTTTTTTTTTTTTTTTTTTTTTTTTTTTGTCTTTTTCATTTTTATCGGTACCAGGGATCGAACTCACGACCACCTGCTTGCTAGGCAGGTGCTTATGCCGCTGAGCTTAACCCCCAGCCCCTAGATGAGGGGTTTTAGACCTTCTTGTTTAATAATAATTTGTGGGGTGTTTCATTTTGTTATTGAGTCTGTTATGTGAAACAGTATCTCACTATGTAGTTCAGGCTGGCCTTGAACTCACTGTGTAACTCAAGTTAAACTCACAATGATCATCCTGCCTCAGCCTCCTGAGCACTAGGATTACATGTTTATACCACCATGGCTGGCCTGTTTGCTGATCTTTTTGCCTTTTTAAACAATATTTTTTTTCTTCTTTTTTATCGGTACTGAGGATCAAACTCACGACCGCCTGCTTGCAAGGCAGGTGCTTATGCGCTGAGCTAAATCCCCAGCCCCTTTAACAATATTTTTTAAACACCATTTTTATACCTGTTTTTCTACCACTTAATAGGCTAACTTGGAAATCTTTACATGTCAGTGCATATCAATTTATCTTACTGTTTTGAAAGCCTATAAAGTATTCCACAGTATGGATATAGCCACATGCATTTTACTCTCTCTCCTTCTCTCCTTCTCTCTCTCTCTCTCTCTCTCTCTCTCTCTCTCTCTCTCTCTTCTCTCTTTCTCTCTCTCTCTCTCTCTCTCTCTCTCTCTCTCTCTCTCTCTGGAGGGTGAGCTGGAGATGGAATGAAGGCCTCACATGTTCTAGGCTGGTATTTTACCACTGAACTACACCTCAGTCTCGAGCGTCTCCTTTTAATGTTGGTGTGGCTCACCCCCACTTCTTCCCTCTTAGTCTTTTGACACTTTTGCCAGGCTTCTTACTCTGCTTCATCTTCATCATCTTCCTTTAACCCAGCCTGTCCTCAGTATGGAGCAGATCTGAGTTTTGAAAAGAATTTTGATCTTTAATTTTTATTTTGAAAGATTTCAAACTTACAGAAAAGTTGCAAGAGTAGTATAGTAAGTTTCACCTAGAATTGTCAGTTATATTTTGCCACATTAGATCATGTTCAATATCTCTTTCCTATCTAGGTAAAGCTTATTATATTGCTTCCTATCACATTACATCATGATTAGAGTCGGTACAATGTTAGGGAAGAATAGTTCTTAAGTTATGAGTCCTCAGTCCATCTTATCAGGCAGAATATGATGTCCCATTATCAGGCATGTTAACTTTAAGCACTTGGATAAGGTGGTATCTAATGGTGGTGTTTATTGTGTTTCCTCATTATATAGTTACATTTTCCCTTATATAATTAAGACAAGTGTGAGGGGATAGTCTCTGTGTGTATTTTGTATCCCTTCTATTTTACCCAATGCTTTGCATCCATTGATAATTCCTGCCTATTTATTCATTCACTTATTTAGTGTCAATAGCTTCATGAATTTATATTTTATTCAATACATTATACTATGCCCATTTTTAAATTTAATGTACAAAGTATTACAATTAATGTACAAATGTACAATTAATGTATTAATGTACAATTAATGTACAAATCAATGTACAAATTATGCCTGATTGCTCAGTCAGAGCCCTTTGAGATGGATTCTGTGTCTTTTTTCTTTTCTTTTTTTGTCTTTCTCCTTTTTTTTATCGGTACCGGGGATCGAACTCACGACTGCCTGCTTGCAAGGCAGGCGCTTGGCCGCTGAGCTAAACTCCAGCCCCTGATTCTGTGTCTTTTTGACAAGTCCCCATTATCCTTTGCAAATTTTCTTGTTCTATGGTACAGGAATATATCCCAGGCTCAACTTACTCTTCTCCTGTTCCAGCTCTGGATTCAGCTCCAGAGGTCTTGGTTTCTTTGAGTAGGGAAAGATATTTAGAAGCCAAGACCTGGGCAGTAAGTATACGCATTGCTATTGATATGTCATTGCTACTGGGTCTTTTCAGGGAGCAGCAATCAGAGTGGGATGTGTGTAACTATTTCATGCACAAGTTTGTTTCACAACTTTGAATTCTAACCTAGCACCACAGAATTTTTCCTTTCCCTGCTGCTATTCTGTATTTGTATTTCTTTTACGGTGAGAATGCTGATTCCCAAAGTCAAAGTATTCATTCATTTGTTCAGTTCTACAATACACACAGAGTTGTTTGAGAACTACTAAGCCCATTCTACTACTGACAAACCTATTAGTAGAGTTTAAGATCTCTGCAGTCCTTTGTGACCCTTGGCTGAAGGTATATACTCTCCAAGAGCCATGTTCAAAAGTTGTCAGTCCCCTCCTTTGTTTACTGAGAAATGCCTTTGGTGGCTTTAGTTTGCACATCCATCACTGGGCTCACTCTCACCTAACAGTGACCATGGTCCCACTACATGAACTGAGCATTCAGATATAAGTCAGGACCCTCCTGTGGAGCCCTATTTCACTTCCATCCCACTAAGGCTAGGTTTTTGCTTATGTACTATGTGGTTCTCTGTGGACTCTACTATCTGGTCTTAGGTCTGTCCTAGGATGACAGCTTAGCTTTGCCAATGCTGGCTCTTTCTGCCCCACCTATTTCCTGGGGCTTCTCCAAGTAGAGCTGTTGTGCTCTGAGAACATGGCAACAGACCCTCTGTTGTCCTGACCACAAAGAACACTTTGTTACCAGAGCTCCCTGTCAGTATTTCAAGGTCTTGTCCACCTTGCTCCTCCCAGGCAAGGCAGTGAGTCTTTTTTTTTTTTTGTCTTTTTCCTTTTTATCGGTACCAGGGATCAAACTCACAACTGCCTGCTTGCAAGGCAGGCGCTTATGCCGCTGAGCTAAATCCCCAGCCCCCAGTCAGTGAGTCTTGCAAAGCTTGAATCTATCAGGGAGAGAGGGCTGCTGATTGGCCTCAGAATCAGCTTCACAGTTAGAGGTGATGGGAAAGATAAGAACCTAGGTCAGAAGGCACAAAGCTTTGTGATACCCCTTTGTTCTGTGCTAGGGGTGGCGAACCTATGATACTTGTGCTGCAATGGGCTATTTGTATGATTGAAAGCTCTAAAAGGTTCCAGCACAACTGGTTGCCAAGGCGACCATCCCAAAAGCACTGGTGAATCTTTTGAGATTTCATTTCAGGTCAAGGAAAACGTGTGGAATGGTACCTGTTCTGTTTTTGCATGAAGGCAGGACTTGAATCCAGCTTGGCTGAGTGCCTTTTCTGAATCTCTGGTCTTTCCTGTCAGACGAAATAACCACTATATCCCAGAGTATAGCAAAACTGAAATAAGGTCCTGGATAGAATGTAGTAACTTCAAAGCCTAGCAGCTACGTAAATGGCAATTGTTTCTTCATAGGCATCTTATTTTTCCCAATTACCTTCCCATGACTGAGGTTCCTTCATGTGTGACTGCTCACAGGTGTTTGAATTTTGAGAGCAGAGGAGTAGCTGTACCTTCTGACCAAACCAAGAGAAACATTACTGCTGCAATAGATTTTGGTTTTGTTGTTTTTTGAGACAGGCTTTCACTATGGAGTTCCTGTTTGAAATCACTATGTAGCCCAGGCTGGCCTGGAACTTGAGGCAATCTTCCAGCCTCACCTCTCAAGTGCTAGGATTGTAGGCATGTACCACCATGCCAAGTTTTGCAGTACATTTGTGAAACAATATATTTTCTGGCTAGGATGTTGGAATAGAAACACTACCACAAAGGGAAGCCAGTGGCTCAAGACCTAGTCCGAGGTCGACTGCCCATTTATTGAGGGACACTCATGAGTACTTTCTCCCACAGGGCACACTGCCTCTGGTTTCTAATACTGGCACCAAGCACACACCTCCCTGTAAATTGTCTACATGCTTTGGATTCAAGACCTTCTTGTTTCCCTACATAGGACTGAAGAAGCAGAGGGCATTCTGGATCCCCAGGAATCTGAAAAGTTAAACTTTAACGAAAAGTGCACCTGGAGCCCACTACTGACCCAACTCTGGGCAACAGCAGTTCTTGGGTCCCTCTCAGGTCAGTAGCTGCCAGCGCCTAGCACCATCAGGAGCAACTGGGCTTCTGTCTGTCTCCCTGTATGGGGTTTGCTGCTAGGTCACACACTGGGCACCAGTGCTTTTGGGATGGTCGCCTTGGCAACCAGTTGTGCTGGAAGCAATCTGTTCCAGGGGGCTTAAGCTCTGGATGGGGATGAGCTGGAATAGGTCCTTCCCATTTCCAGACCAATCTGCTCTGTAGTTGGGGAGAACTAATCTTGTTCGTATAAATCATGTTCTCTTTATCATCTCTTTACCATCCATTATGATTATTCGAAACATCAGGTTTCTCTTTAAGACAATACAGTTAACAGGCAACTAGAGGGAATCTGGACTAGGAAGAAGCTGCCTGGATCTGCTTCATTTATTCACTTAGGAAGCACCGACTCCAGGCTATTGTGGGCCAGGTTGTGTGCTATGCGTTGGGGCTGCAGAGTGAAGACCTTTAAGAATTCCCACTTTGCAGAGGATTTTTCAGAGCAGGCTTCTCCTAGGCTGGATGGAAGCTCCCATACTCCCAGAGGTGGTCTTTGCACAGTTCATAGAATGGTTAAGTTAGTAAATTGAATCTTGTCTCAATTTTAACCACCTTCCCATAGTATTCTTAAATTTTGGTACAAGCCATAGCTTGTTTACCCTAAATTCTGGCATCAGATGTACCTGATTTACCAGCCCCTGTTCATTCAGCTGTTGGAATCTGCATTGTCTCATGCTTCCTAGCTGCAAAGCTCGATCCCTAAAATAAATCAGATCTGAATGCCACAGATACAGCCAGCCAGAAGGCAGTACAACCAGTGCTGCATGTGGGAACAAAATTTGACCTTGCCACCAACTTGGTATGAAGCCTTGGGCAACTCATTTCTCCTCTCTGGACCTTACTTCTATCAAAGTTTATAGAGGAAGCTCTTAGACTAACTATAACTAGTGTTGGCATGGCTACAGTTTATTGAAGGCTTTTTTTTTATCCTAGGCACTTTCCATGAATTGTTTCATTTAGTTCTTGTTGACCATGTTGTGGTAAGTTCTATTTGATACTCACTTTACAGATGAGGAAACTGAGGCTAGGAGAGTAACTGGCTGCTCTGCAGTCTCCCTGCCAGTGAACAGCCAGAAAACCCTTTGCTACCTGGTGGGACCAGATTAGGGCTGTGGAAGAGAGGCCGTGACCAACTCTGGTAATTCTTTCCAGTAGGCACAGAGGATGTACGCATTGATGAGAGGACCGTCAGCCCCTTCCTGCAACTGTCAGATGATAGAAGGACCTTGACTTTCAATGCCAAGAAGACCAAGGCCTGTGCAGATGGCCCAGAACGCTTTGACCACTGGCCCAATGCCCTGGCTGCCACCTCTTTCCAGACTGGGCTGCATGCCTGGTTGGTGAATGTCCACAACAGTTGTGCCTATAAAGTGGGTGTCGCCTCAGGCCAACTGCCCCGCAAGGGTCCTGGCAATGACTGCCGCTTGGGCTACAACGCCTTCTCCTGGGTCTTCTCCCGTTACGATCAGGAGTTTCGCTTCTCACATAATGGGCAGCACCAGCCCCTGGGGCTGCTGCGCAACCCGGCCCAATTGGGTGTGCTTTTGGACTTGGAGGCCAAAGAGCTGCTCTTCTATGATCCAGCTTCTGGTACCGTGCTCTATACCTACCACACTGTCTTCCCCACGCCTCTCTTCCCAGTCTTTGCTGTGGCTGACCAGACCATCTCCATTGTCCACTGACCTCTGGCCACAGAAAGGCCAACTACATGTCCCTACTGCCCTTTCAAGTCAAGCCACATTTCCACCCAGTGTCCTTTTCCCAAATGATGTGTGTGATGTTTCTACAGAAAAGATGGCCCATGCTTGATGAGCAGATTTAGGTGCTATGGGAAATCTGTTTGACTGGGCACAATCTTTAAATGCCAGCCATCTGTGCAGAACTTGCTGCTCCCTGCCCCTTTGTCTCCGAAATCCACCACGATTCTGCCCCTCCGGCATCCAGCACAGGGCCTGGGGCATAGTGGCTGTGCAATAATTATTAGGTAAGTGAAAAGAAGGATGGGTGGACAGACAGGTAACTGGGCAGATGTGGTAGTTTCTAGAGAAGCACTTTAGCCCCGACCCTGAGCTTTGTGTGTGTGGAAATGGTCCTCTGCAGAGAAGCCTGTGGCTGGTTTCTTTATCCTCTCAGTTCAGTGCTTATCAGTCTTGTTCATGACACCCGCATAGGGAAAATATTTTTCTAGCCACACAAACACAACCTAGAAGGGACACAATGATTAGACTGCACCTGCCAGAAGATTCTGGCCTGGCAGTGCCATATCCCACTCTGGTTCCTGCCCTAGCACTCAGAAGACAGAAGGACCCTATCTCCAGGTACCTGACTGCACCCCAGCCATGGGCATCTGTCCTTCAGGCTGAGGGCCAGCTGTCCCCACCTGAAATAAGGGGAACTGCCTTCCTACTGTGGCTATGCTCCCCACTGTAGCCTCTCAGACCTAAAGTGAAGGCCTGAGTGAGGGCTTCCAACCAGAAAGTACTGACAAGTACGAGGGAACAAGGAACATGAACATTATTAAAGGGCTTAAGAAACTGACAGATTTCTTGCATGTTCTTTGTTGGTAATTGGCTGCATGCTATATAGTGGCCTGAGTCTTCCTCAACCTCATGCACATGATCAGAACTAAATGGGTGTAGCAGGAAGAGCTTGGAGACATTGCCAGGATCAAGGACAAGTCTCTTCATGTTTTCCTCTTTAAGGAGAACATGTAAGAATTGTGGTCCTCAAACTCTGTCCAGGAACATGATTCAGAAGCAGTCAGTCCATGGCTGGAAGTGTTGCTGAGTGGCACAGTGTTTGCCTGCTCTGCATTGGATTCACAGCACTGCACAAAAGAAAAAAACCCACAAAAAACCAAACCACCTTAACTACAATCTTCAAGTTCTCAGAGCCAAACAGAATGAAAGACACAGCCTAGTCTAGTTTCCTTGGTAGCCACAAAGTGGCTTGAAAACCACTACTTAGGCCTGTCACAGGCCTAAGGAAGGCTGGCTGGGGTCAGTAGGCAATGAGTAAAACAGTCCAAGATTCAAGGACAAGCATGACTTTGCCTCAGTTACTGTGGCCATGCACGAATACAGTCCCAGAGTGGCCAGAAATAAGATGCTTACAGGCTGAAAAATCTCAGGCTTTATGTGACATTTTCATTTGTTTGTTTTGTAGTGCTGGGGTCAAATCCAGCATTTGCTAGTGGTCTCTACCACTGAGCTACAGCTCCAGGCCTTTCTATGAAATCTCTTGTGATGGTTAGGTTTGTTTGGAGTTTGCTTGACACACTGGTAGATCAAATCCATCGGCCTCTGATAGGCAATATTTTTGGCTCAGATGATACTCTGAGAGGGGCTGGGGGTTTAGCTCAGCGGCTTAAGCACCTGCCTTGAAAGCAGGCAGTCGTGAGTTCGATCCCCGGTACCGATAAAAAGGAAAAAGACAAAAAAAAAAAAAAAAAAAGATGATACTCTGAGGAGCTTGAAGCTCTGAGGCCGCCGTTCATAACCTCTTCACTGCCTGACACTCAGGAATTACTGAGAAGCCATCTATCTGGCTTTGGTGTCAGGTCCAAACAAGACATAGATTTTGTCAGTCCTTGCCTTTGCCTGGACTTGGCCTCTGCCCAGAAATCTAAGTCAAAGCCAACTTCTGCTTGGCATCTCAAGGGCCCCAAGCTAGTGCCCTGCGGCAGACTGGACTCCACAGTTCACGAGCCTCCTGTTGGGATATTCCCTGATTCCTCGACCTCCTCAAAGTCACCCCACCCTATTCTCAGCTCAGTGTCCTCTCTAGACCCTAATCTGGCTCTTATCACATTTCTATGGGGCTGTGTTTTTTTTTTTTTTTTTTTAATTTGGTTCTGAGGACTGGAACTCACAGCCCTTTTTTATTTTGAGACAGGGTTTTACCACATCACTAAATTACCCAGACTGGACTGGAATTTGCAATTCTCCCAATTCAGCCTCCCAGAATGCTGTAAGTACAGGTGTGGGCCACCACACCTAGCTCTATGCTTTTAATCTTGGTATTCCCTGTGCCTGACACTGGGCAAGGCACTGAGATACTCAGTGATCACCAAGAGGATAGGTGAGATAAGGGAACAAGTGGTATTTTTAAAGCCCAATTTATTTTTTCAGCTTTCAACTGTTTCCCCTAGAGTCCTGAGCTCCCGTCCATTTTTCTAGCATTTCCTATCCCTAAGCATTCCTATGAATTGGATGCCCTCCAGAGCACAGTTACTATTCTCCTAGGATCTTCAATGCTCTGTCACATGACATGGGTCCCTCACTACTTGCAACCTAATGGTCAAGTCAATAGGCTTTTGAGTCAGCCATGCCCAAACTGGAACCCTGGTTCCCTCTGGCCCTGCAAACCCTAGCAGGGTACCTATTTGTAAATTAGAGTATTACCATCTCTGGCCAGAAGGGGGCTCTGAGGGTTATATATGCAGAAAAAGAAGTATGAGTATGGAACACAGGGCAGGCTGTCAGCAGAGTTCCTGCCCTTTCATACTGTAGCTTGGTAGTGGACGTGTCCCTACAGCACAGCTGAGCACCTTGACTGCCAAACTAAACTCTGACTTCAGAGGGTGTCTCAGGCTGAATGAGAGTCCTTACGACTTTTGCTTCAACTCTGTTTATTTTGACAGTGGAGTTCAGACTCCCAATGACAATACTACTAAAAGATCAAAAATGCCGTTCTGGTTTCCACTGCTAGTGTTCACACTCAGGGTCTCACACACACTAAGCAAGCATGCTGCCACTGTGCTACCCCTAGCCCTCAAAAGTGAACATGGGTGGAGGTGAGGGAGGTTCATGGTAGCAAAGGGCCACAGGTGTGAATGAGAATGATCAAGCTCACAGAGTGTAGCTGGTTGGTGGGCAAGAGCCAACACTCAGCCCTCCTTTACTCAGAACAAGTTAGACGGCTGTACAGGAAGGAACCCGGCCCACATCTGGGAGAAAGAAGGGGCACCCTGACTCCAGAGTTGATTTAGGCCCAGGGATCTTCCTCACCAGACTCACAGCCCAGGGGCTGAACCCTGCTCAAGGGCAGGCAGGAGATGAGACAGTGAGGGGAGAATATATTCTTCAGGTACAGAGTCCCTGATAATGGGGTCCAGAGGCTCTGGACCAACCACCAGAAAACTCTGCATGCCTACAGCCCGAGCTCCCTGGTAATCACAGCGGTAACTGTCCCCAATGTGGGCTGCTGCTGCTGCTTCTGTATGAGCAAGCTGCAAGGCCTTGTGGAAAATACGGGGGTCTGGCTTGGGCCAGCCAGCAGCCTCAGAGGTCAATACAAAGTCAAAATGTTCCCGCAGTCCCAGACCCACCAGGATATCCTCTAAACGTTGATCAAAGTTTGAGATCACTGCCAGCTGGAGACCCCGCTTTCGGCACCTCCTCAGGGTGGTCTCAGCCCCCTCTAATACCTGCCAGGTATGGGGGCTGCTGAAGTCCTTATAGAGCTGGTCAGCAATAGTGGCTACTGCCTGGGCATCCCGCACACCTGCCAGGTGGAAGGTCTGCAGGACCACATCCTGCCACCACTGGCGGGATGTAAGGCCACGACTCAGGCCATAGGTGGGGAATTTGTGGTTTTGAGCCTTGTACACTTGCCCAAAGGCTTGTCCCAGGGCTGTGGCCTCCACCTCCAGCCCATGGGCCCGGGCCTTGGCAGCATATTCCTCTCCTACAGGGCGGCGGAGCCTCAGCAGTGTGTCCTTCACATCCCATGTCAGTAGACGAAGTGGCAGCCGGTGTGCCATGGAGAAGGCCAAGTCTCCCCAGGTCCGCAGTGAGCAGGACAAGACCAACCTTCCAGACCTCACAGTCTTCTTTTTCCAGGCTCAGTGGGTCAGAATTGCTGGTTAATGGGCAGCATCTTCACTTTGGAAACATCTTCACAGCACAAGATCCTGGAATGAGAAATAGCAGGTGATATGGAAATTGAGGTCCTGATACAAGAGAGACTGGATCCAAATTCCAGTGCTACCAACTGTACGACCCTAGGAGAGTCACTCTGGGAGCCTGTCTCATGTGTAAGAGGAGCACAAAAACATCAGCCTCATAAGATCTTGGGTTAAATTCACTCTTTCACTCCAAAAGAAAACTTCCTAGCTAGATGCTGTGAACAGGACAGGTTTTAATTCTTACTGCATTTATAGGCATTAAAGAATATAGAATACACATATTAGAGCAAGACCTATACAAAAAAACTAAACATAAAGCAGTTAGCATGTATCATGAGGATACAAATTGTGAGAATTTCTTAAACAAGTGAGGTTTAGTGAAGATGTAAAGAATGAATATGCAGCAAGTGGAGGTGAGGAAGTGTTTCTGGTAGTGAAAATACCATGTGCAAAGGTCTTAGTGCTCTGGGTAGGCAAGAGTTCCACTCAGGCAGGGCCTTGTAGGTCAAAATAAGGAAACAGTTATGATGACTGCTATTATTATTTGTAGCAATGTCCAAAGGCCATGTAGACCACGTCTGGCAGGGAAAACCAAGCCAAAGAGGCATAGTCTCTTACCTCAGGTCACACTGAGCCAGCACACACAGTCAGGCCTATAACTCAAACTTTCAGACTCTGGTGAATGCTGCCTTCCACTGCCCCCTGCCTGCACATTGCTATGACTTGTGTGTGTGTGTGTTTCCTGAAAGCATCATACAGTCACACGTGGGGCTTTTTCAAAGGTGTCTAGATCTAGAGTGTCTGATGCTGAGATTAAGGGTATGATAAAGAAAATCAGTCCACTGAGTAGATTGGCACCATCCTAATCCCATTAACCTAGATGCCATATAAAAGGGGCAGAAAGACCCTGTTAAGATCCCTTGCTTGCTTGGTCACCTTCCGCTCACCATGAAGTGTTTCTCCTCTGTGATGCCTGTCTGCCATGCCACCCTGCCTTTGAGCCAGCCAATTATGGACTGAAACTTCTACAAACTGTGAGCCAAATAAGCCTTTTCCTCGCTTAACCTTGTGGGTGTTGTATATTTTTTTTCCAGCAAGGAGAAAAGGAACTAAGACATAAATAGGGTTTTGGTTTTGTTGTTAAATCTGATTCTGATGACCATGCACACAGTCCAGGACAAAGCAGCCTGTTCCTATCTGTCTCTATCCCTCTCTGAGTCTCAGTTTTTTCATCTTTCCTAGAAGAAAAACTAGGTGGTGAAGCAGCAAAAGACTACTAATTCAATACAAGGAAGCCAATTCTCAGGCCTTGATATAGCGTTTTCCCCCAGAAACAGCTGAGTTCAGCCAAAGCTGTGCCTAACAGGCAATAACTGAGAGTGCAGCCAGGCTGGCGACTGGGCATAAGCCAGGGAAATGCGATAAGTAAATGAATTTGATTTAGCCTGGAATTTAGGAAGACCCATTCACAGAGCCACTCGGTTTACGGGTGGGTAGATGGAGGTTCAAGGGTCGCTGTTCTGACGCCACAGCATTTTCTATTCCTGGACGCCTTGTTTGTGGGCTCCGACAACCGGAACAGCTCACCCTTCCCCACTTCCTTTGGAGCTCAGTGTAGCAACGTCCAGATAAACCCTCCTTTAACGCCAAATCTCCCCCGCTGCTCTGTGCAGCGCGCCCCAAGGCGCCACAGTCCGGGGAGCCCTGCAGGGCCCGTGTTTCTGTGTCACCCTCTGGGCTGCAGCGCCCTTCTGTGCCCCAGTGGCGGTTTCACGCCCAGCACCCACCTGGCTCTCGGAGAAGCACGCAGAGAAGAAAACCGCAGCAGCGCGCGGCTCGGCTGGGGCGCGCACGCACTCACTAGGGAACTCGGGACCCAGATCTCCCTCCCTCCTCCCCGCCCCGCCCTCTGCTCCTCCTCTTCCCCCGCCCCCCTCACTGTCGCGGCGCCACAGGCTTTTCTGTGCCCAAAGCCCCACCCGGTCGTGCCCGGGTCACTGTGCACCCCAGGCCTCACTGTGCGCCCTCGCCCCGCCCATCTTCACTGCACCCTGCCTGTTCTTCATCCCACACCGCGCTCCCCTCTGCTCCCTTGGATCGGGAAGCCCCGGAGGTACTGAGGCTAATTTGAGAGTAAGGTGTTTGGGACCCAGCCTGACTTGCTGAGTTCTGTGAGGGTTTCAGCAGGGCGCTGCCTTTCTCTGCTCGGAAGGTCTCCGATCTCTACAAAGAGGACGTTACTTTCACCTGGACATTTGTGGCACCCAAGACAATTTGCTGAGGACAGAGTCCTCTGCAGTAACTCAGCTGTTTTTTTTTTAAAGACTTTTTTTTTTTGCAAAAATAATGCGTGCTCACTTCAAAAAACTTAAAACAAAAAACTACCAATGTGTTAAAAGTAAAAGGCCAAGGGGTTGGGGATTTAGCTCAGTGGCATAAGCACCTGCCTTGCAAGCAGGCAGTCATGAGTTCGATCCCTGGTACCGGTAAAAATGAAAAAGACCAAAAAAAAAAAGTAAAAGGCCAGTGTCTCCCCCAACCTCATTGATTTACTAACTGCTTAATAAGCAGGTCTGCCCCGTGCCTGAGCTCAGTCCTTCACTGAGGGGACTGCAAGAAATAAGAGCTTCCTGGAGCTTCCTGCTATGCCAGGCCAGTGTGGCTCCCTGCTGTAGTCAAAACAGAAGTTAAAAGTGCAGCAACAGTATGAATTTACAGGGAAAAACTGTACTTGGAGAGGGAGAGAAAATAAAGGAAACAGCTTTGATGAAGATCAAAGCAACTCCCTAATAAAAGCAAGATAAGGCTAGGAAAAAGGCTCCAGTTTAAGAAATGGGGGAAGTGAGTCATACTGCTCCGTTCATAAAAGAGACCAGTTTTATAGTGTACTGTGGTTAGGGTTAGGGTTAGGGTTAGGGTTAGGGTTAGTTCCATCCCAGCTCTGGAGGAACCCTCTTGACTTGAGAGGCAGCTTGGTTTCCATGGGATGACTGTCATTATTTGAGGCAGTCTCAGTCATATGTGATCCTGCTGGAATCCAAAATGATGCTAATTTAGGTCAGTGGCAATATCTGAGCACAGTTGAATGTTCATGTAAATCTCTTATCCTGTTGTCTCCTGTCTTGAAGGGTGCTGAGGTAGGTTAGGTTAGTTTAATGCTAAGAAACCTTGGTTTGGCACGTTTTAGATAGGCATTCTCTTACCTGCTCTTATGAAGAGATAAGAAGGATTTGACCCATAGTTTTACAAAATGAAGGTCAAGCTTTGTGCTGTGTTTAGTTAAACACTGGGTATCTGTTGACTCAGCTGAAGAGATACAGTTTTTTTGTTTTGTTTTGTTTTGCTTGTCTTTTTCCTTTTTATCGGTACTGGGGATTGAACTCACAACTGCCTGTTTTACAAGGCAGGCGCTTATGCGGCTGAGCTAAATCCCCAGCCCCGAGATACAGTTTTAAACAAAAAGTATTGTTCAGTCTGATTCCTTTAGAAGAAAACACTAATCACTGTTAGTGAAAGGTTAAGGGCCCCAGAGTTTGTACCTGATCCTTTGGTGAGCTCTGTGACCCTGGCTGTGCAGAACATGGAAGAACACAAAATCTAGTCCATAAATTTGGTGTTCCAAGGCAGTAAGAGTGTGGAAGCACAAGGGCAGGGACGGGCAGGGAGGAAAGAAGACTTCCCCACACCTCCAGTAGATTTTTCTTCCCACCCCTCTGCCCAGCTAAAACAAGCCCTTTCTGATTCCAAGACTGGCCTGTTCATTTCATTCAGAAACAACTTCCTCTGGCTGGGCTGGGGCCTGGGAGGGGACAAAGTACAAAGGCCTGCTGTCCTGTGAGGCACAGCATGTGAGAGCGAGAGCCAGGGGTCATAAAAGCATTTACCAATAGTCAATGAATATAGAAAATTAGGAGTTTATTGATCTACTCAAGATAGCATTGACTGAGTCCAACAGAGGTGAGAGGCTGAAATTTTTATAGTTTGAGGACATGTAAAGGGTTTGGGGTGATGTGTGCAACTCACAGAGCACCTGTAGTATGTTAATAGTTACACATTAGAGGAGTCAGTATGACATGGTATAGTGCTTTAGTTCTTACAGAAGGTCCTTAGTGCTCACAGTAAGGACACTTGGGCACATCAACTCCAAGAAAAGGGTCACACGTCACTGGGAGGGAATATGTGTGCCATTCTATATTTCAAAAGCATGCTTATTATTTTTGTGTAGAAGGTTCTGGTCACTTAGTAGGTGTCAGTTGAGAGAGGCCCCAAAGGGGCAAGAGTCTAGGTTTATTGTAACTGTGCTGTCATCCCAGATTAACTGAGTTTCTGCCTGTTCAGACTCCACACCGGGAGCACCTGAGGGATAAACTGACCCTTGGGGACTCACTTGCAAAACTTGTTTTGGGTAACAAGCATAACTCCCAGCATGGAGGTGGGAAGGGTCAGCTGAAAGGTCAGAGGGTCACAGAATCCAAGAATGCCTGCAGTTGTCTACTTTTCAGAGCCACCTAAAACCTA
This sequence comes from Cavia porcellus, assembly GCF_034190915.1. Lineage (NCBI taxonomy): Eukaryota > Metazoa > Chordata > Mammalia > Rodentia > Caviidae > Cavia > Cavia porcellus. The sequence continues at coordinate 174,457,114 of NW_026947484.1, read as the reverse complement.
AACCCTTAGCTTCTGGCCGCAACTATGCCAGGCTGACCTTCTGTTCAACTCTAGCTCTGCACTTCGGTCTCCCAATATGCAAAGTGGGCAGAATGGGAAAAACAACTTCCAGCTAAAGTCCACTCTAGCTTTTAAGTTGATTTCCAAGATCATTCACTGTGCCCATGGAGCCTCACTTTCTCCATGTTAAATGGGGCATAATATAAGAAATACAAGGGCTGGGGATTTAATTCAGCAGCATAAGTGCCTGCCTTGCAATCCTACAGTCGTGAGTTTGATCCCCTCAGCAGCACAGCACCTGCCTAGTAAGGTTGAGGTCTTGCGTTTGATTACGTGGTCCCTCTACCCCAAGTAATAATAAATAATTGTAATTATTTTTCATATATATATATATATATATATATATATATATATATATGAAAAAAACTAAGGATATTTAGGGCTAGGGATATAGCTCAGCTGCATAAGCAGCTGCCTGGCAAATATAATATTTTGAGTTTGATTCCCAGTAACAACAAAACAAAACATCAGGATCAAATGAAATCCCATGGAAAAGCTCCATGAGAAATAAAAAGAAATTTTTTTTTTTTGTCTTTTTCCTTTTTATCGGTTCCAGGGATCGAACCCAGGACTGTCTGCTTGCAACACAGGCGCTTATGTCACTGAGCTAAATCCCCAGCCCCTAAGAAAAATTTTTTTTTGGATGAGACAATTAAGACCCCTAAAAGGATAGGTTTTGTTCCAGGTCAGGTAACTCAACTATGGCACCACACACGTTCAGCAAGAGGGCATTTCCATTTCCTACAAACGAATGCACCCCTGAGGCCCTTGATGTACCTGTCCTCTAGGATCTACTTTTCTTTTTCTCTGGGTAACTTTTTTGGCATACAGGAAAGCCAATGACAGGTCCCTAACACTGGAAAAAGCTTCTTTTGAACTTGTAAGTTCAAAAGAGTGTAAGCAATGGCTGTAGTTTCTTGTTAAACAGATAACAGAAATCTTCTGATGAAAAGCTAGGCATGTTGGTGCACTCCTGTAATCCCAGCATTTGGGAGACTGAGGCAGGAGAATCATTAGCAAATTTAAGACCAACCAGGGCTACAAAGTGAGCCCAAGGCCAGCCTGAATTGCATAGGAAGACCCTGTCTAAAAAGACCAAAAAAAAAAAAAAAAAAAAAAAACCCCAAAAAACAAATCTATCTCTATCTATAGTACTGAAATCTTATCCCTTGATGTTGCCTGGGCTTTGATCTGGTGACCGCTTCTGTCACGTACTGCATTGGATGTGGGCTTATTTTTCTTTGGGAAATAAAATTTCCTTTTTTAAAAATTTTGTTTTTCTTTTTGAGACAGGGTCTCACTATGTAGCACAGGCTGGGCTTAAACTCACTATGTAGCCCCAGCTAGCCTTGAATTTGCAGCATTCTTGTCTCAGCCTTGTGAGGGCTGAGATTACAGGCATGCCCCACCACACCCAGAAAAAATTCCTTTTGTGAAGAGTCTCCTATTGAAAGCACTAAGTAAACCCAAGCTGGCTTAGACCTATGTGTCATTTTACTGTTAACATTTCATTTACTTGGGGGCTGGGGATTTAGCTCAGCGGCATAAGCGCCTGCCTTGCAAGCAGGCAGTTGTGAGTTTGATCCCAATAAAAAAACGAAAAAAAATTTTTTCATTTACTTATTTTTAAGTTTTAATTAAAATACACAGATAAAAATGGGGGAAAATATACATGTCCTTCAAGTTTCACAAAATAAAATATCCTTGCAACTACATTCTAGAACTTAAGAGTGTCTGCTTTCACATTCTTATCTCCACAAAGGTATCTACCTGTACCTCCCTCTCTGTCATTTGCTTTTTTCTTTTCATTTTTCTTCTTTTGTGCTATAAAATGAACCCTGAGCCTTGTGGATACTAGGAAAGTGCTCTATCACAGAGCTAAGCCCCCTAGCTCTGTCCCAACTTCACTGTACAATTTTACTTGTTTAGGGGCTATATACAAAGAGAGTAGGATAACATGCAGTCTTCTGTGTCTTCTTTTTTTTTTTTTTTCTTTTTCATTTTTATTGGTACCAAGGATCAAACTCACGACCGCCTGCTTGCAAGGCAGGCGCTTATGCCGCTGAGCTAACTCCCCAGCCCCTTCTGTGTCTTCTTTAACTCACAATTGTATTGGTAAGATTCATCCACATTGCTGTTTGTGGTTGTAATTCATTCATTCTCACACCTGTAATATTCCACTGTCTGAACGGATCACATCTTACTGTTGATGGGCATTTAGGCTATCTCCAGTTTGGGGTTAGTATATATTACAAAATGTTATGAACATTCTTTTAAGACAGAGTTTTCCTAACTTGTCCTGGCGAGGCTTAAACTTGAGCTCCCCCCTCCCTCAGTCTCTCAAGTGCTAGGATTATAGGGCTAAACCACAACCACAAACAGCTTGAACACTCTTTTTTTAGACTGTCTCCAACCTGTGGGCCCGAGGATTCTCCTTCCTCAGCAGCATTGGGGAATTACACCATGCTTGAACGTTTCTGAATAAGTCTCTTGGCAAACATAGTACACATTTGTGATGAATACCTAGATGTGAAATCAGGAAATGATAAATATGCACGTTCCCTTTTGTAGATAGGGGCACTAACAGCTGAGAGTTCAAACTGCTTGCCATTTTCAGTAATTAGCATTGCCTTTTAAATTTTAGGTATTCTGACAGATGCATGCTGGTATTTCACGTGATTTTGTTTGTGTATGTGCTGCGACTTGAACCCACAGTTTAACGCATGCAAAGCACACACACTAGGTTACACTTCCAGCCCTGTCATTGTGATTTGACGTATTTTGAGACTCTTACTATGTCCACTCAAACTTGAGTTTCCTGCTTCAGCCTTCCAAATAGCTAGGACTTCAGGCACATGCCAGTATGCTTAGCTATGATTTTTTTCTGCTTTTTGGTGTGGGAGATTAAACCCAAGATCTTGTGCAAGTTAGGTTAGTGCTTTATCACTGGGTACATCTCCAACTTTGGAGATGCGATTTTAACTCTTCTACTGACTAATGAAGATAACATCTGTCCCTATGCACTGGCCAAGTTCTTCTTTATGGTATTTAAACACCTACACAAGTATACCCGTACTGCATATATTACATGATGAACGATAAAACATATAAGGCTAAAATTTCTCTAAAAAAATCCCTAACCTTTATCCCCCATTAATTTTCCCAATGTTGAACTCTGACCTTGGAATTGTAATACCTAAATCTCAGCCTTAGCCTGCCATTGGCTTACAGTGTGATTGTGCACCAGCCTCTGCTCTCCCCATGTATAAAACTGTTTAAGAGATCTTTAAGTTCACTTTGCCTTGCCACTCTGACCACAGCTCCTGTGATTCCAAGAAATTTCGTGTGGTAGAGATTGCCTCGACATCAATTCTTTCTACCTTCCTCAGGGACTCACCTCAGAGTTTTAAAAGTTGTGTGCAGTATTTTCCAGTTTCCCTTACTTAGTAGGTGAGGCCAAGGCACTAAATTCAGACAAGAGCATGTGGACAAAAGTAGGATATGTGCAATGTTTGGATCATGCTTGGGTAAAGAAGAATCCTGCCCTCCAACATCCCTTTCCTTCCTCCTGCTGGCTGAGAGGACCTGATGGTTAGTGAAGGCCACCATTACTTGCCTTGAGAAAGAATCTGAGGGGGTTGTATTCTGGTTTTTTTTTTTTCTTGAGACAGTGTCTCCCTCTGTAGTTCAGGCTGTCCTGAAACTCACAGCCATCCTCTTGGGTGGGCCTTCTGAGTGCTAGTATTCCAGGTATGTGCTACTGTGCCTAGCCTGGAGCTGTTTTGAATGATACAAGTCTGGGGAGCTGAGGCCCTCCCCTACCAACTATGTAGCTGACATACCAGACCTGGGCCGCTTAGGCAAAAGTTTCTGTCTTAGGCTATTGTTAATTCCTATTGTGACTTTTGTTATATTCACTGATTCTGAATGCTAACTAACATGAACAGTGACTGAGGAAGTTTAGATTTGCTATTATTTCTTAGAGGAAGTAATATTTAAACTGAGAGTTTACCAACATAGACACAGTTATAGGGGTTTTGGAAAAGTGTTGCAGGTAAAGAGGACCATTGGGGCAAAGGCTATGCGACCTCACCAGCCCTGTATCATCTTAGGACTGGTTAATTGTGGTGTCTCCTCTTGCATGCCGTTGTCTTCTGACTGAGGTGATCATGTACAAGGAACAGGGTCAGGTAGTTCTAGAAATTTGCTTTACAAGTGATGGGACACAGAGAGGATCTTTCTCTGGGATTATAAATCTTGGGGACCATTTAAACCTAGAGCTATTTGCAGATCACCTTGTTGCCAAGAGGGAAAAGCCAAACTGAGGCCAACAGTTGAGAGTCATATAGTGAGAATCCCCCAAGGGAGCCTTGGGCCACAGAGCCGCCTATACCGTGTCGAGGTCCATTTATGAAAACCAGCCAGGTTGTTCTGTTTTGCTATTGACCTGGGTTTTGGTCACTTGGAACCTGAGCATCTGGAACAGTCCAGAGTCTCATCTGATGACAGTCACATCCTCATGTATGACACTGGCACAGTTCATGTACATGAGACAGCAGGTCAGGATTCCCCCTTTCCTGTTTGGGGAAATTAGTATCCTTGCTCTTAGGTAATAAAACAGCTGATTAATATACCTCTTAAAGGGGGCTGGGGATTTGGCTCAGCGGCATAAGCGCCTGCCTTGCAAGCAGGCAGTTGTAAGTTCTATCCCTGGTACCGATAAAAAGACAAAAAATAAAAAAAAAAAACCTCTTAAAAAGAATTAAGATGTCTCATGTACAGATTCCTACTCCCCATGATGTTAAGATCAAACATGGGCTAATAAAAAATAAATTAAAAATACCGAGATAAAAATAAAATACCCGTTGAAAAGAAAAGCTACAGAGCAAGTTGGCACATCTGAGACGAAAACAAGAAAATCAAGTCTCACTGAGAGGCCCATCATGCTCATCACCTAGCAGTGAAGCTCAGAGCTGGAATAATAATGTGCCCTGCCAGATTGTGAAAGCAATCTCTTGTCTAAGGATCAAGTCCCTAACAGCGAGACCAGGTCACATGACAGGAGATTGCATTGTGAAAGAACCACATTCCAGACTACCCAACCCCTTCCAGCTGAGGCTGTATACTTGGCTGTTAACTACCTTTTTATATAAATCACTGTGAGCTGGAACCACTGGGCTGTCAGTTCCTGATCCAGGAGGCACCACTCACACAGACCACAGTGCCTTCAGGCAAAAGGGCCACCTATTTTTCTGACATTGTAGCTAATTATCTCATGAGGGTTCACCCATAGTTTTGCTATTGCTTGTTGAAGGTGGTATGGCACAGTGGTAAAGGGCACAGGCCTAGGTCTTGGGGCGTACAAATCCTATCCCTGGTTTTCTGTGCAGGTGAGGTTCTAATCAGTTCTGCCACAAACTTAGAGTGGCCTTGAGCAAGTGACATAAATGCTATAGATACATCTTCCTCATTGCAAATGACCCCATACTAACCTATTATCCACTATTTCGAACATTCTCCTGCTCCTTGCAGGAGGTTTTATTCTCAGTAAATGGCCCACAGACCATTCACAAAGTCAAGCCCAGTTCATCACTCACATCTATTTATTACCTACCAAACACATTCTAAATCCGTTTCCTTCTTTCTGTCCCCCGTTACCACTTCAGTCCTGGCCACCAAAAGTGCTCATCTGTATCAGGAACCCAGCAAAGAGCCCTGATTGTCAGTCTCAAGAATGTGGAAAAAAAAATAAAAAATAGGGGCTGAGGATTTAGCTCAGAGGCATAAGTGCCTGCCTTGCAAGTAGGCAGTCGTGAGTTCGATCCCTGGTACCGATTAAAAAAAAAAACGAAAAAGAAAAATAAAAAATAGAGACAAGGATAATATTCCACCAATGGCTGGGAAGTCAATGTCTCTCAATCTGACGACCCCCGCCCATCCCAAAGCAGCCACTCTTTATTCCGTGTATAGTGAGTAGGTGGGGCTAGTAAAGATCACAATTCACCAAAGACTCACACTCAAGAGGGTGTAGATAATCTTATGCTTAGAAGTATCTAGACCTTGAGTACAATCTTGAGATGACTCAGGAAGGTGTAGATGGACATATTTGTTTGCATCCTTTGTTTCTGTTTGTCTCCTACTCGGGTGCCTAAAACACAGCCAGCATCTATACTTGCTTGGCAATGATAGACCTAGGCTGGCCTAAAACATTGATGGTGAACATTTTAAGAGATGAGGGCCCCAAAGTACAACCCAAAGCCCACTTATTACAAGTGTCAACACTCAATTAAACCTGAATAGTGAGGTTTTAGTTTACAAAAATAACTCAAACGTTAACATCCTTTATCTTAAGAGAAAAAACATGTATGCTATAGGCTCACCATCACTGGCCTAGAAAAAAATTTTTTTACACTGATCATTTTGATTGAGACAGGGTCTTGTTATGTACTTCAGGCTGGTCTCAGACTCAGCAATCTTCCTGCCTCACTCTCTTGAATGCTTGGATTACAGGTGTGCACCACCATAGCCAGGTTTACATCAATCATTTTAGCAAGAAATAATCTCAGGAGTGAAAAGGGCTAGAAAGTACAGCAGCTGAAATTTATGGTCTGGTTTATCTCTGGCCCAGAAATGACTTATATTCACATACTGGTTTAGCCCGTAGGTGGTAGATCTAGGCTTGAGCTCTCTAGGTTGTGAGGTTTTGTGCCTCTTCAAACCCTATTTTGGCTGGTCATCTCCCAGAAGTCTGAGAACAGGATGCTACCAGGTCTCAAGGTGAGTTGCCCACAGGTCTGATAAAGGCCACTGTTTTATAAGATATAAAGTTTGTATCTAGATGTCACCCAAAACTTCATATGCTTATAGGTGAAGCTTCTTGCAGGTGATTGGATTATTGGAATGTGATACCCATCAGTGGATTAGTTCACTGATGGTTTTATAGCTAAATGTGGTATTGGGAGATAAAGCCTAGCTGGACATAGGTCACTGTGTGTGTGAGCAGGGGTGTGGCCCGAAGGGTGTTATCTCCTTTCTTCCCTTGATTGCTGCTTCCCATCTTGAAGTCATGAGTTGTTTCTCCTCTACCATGTTGTGCTGCCTTGAAGCCAGCTACAGGCTAAAACCTTTACAAACTGTAACCCAAAATAAACATTTCTTTTAAGTTGTGGGTGTTGGACACTGTCCCAGCGAGACAGTAAAACAGTATTAGTACCAGAGAAACAGGGTTGATGCTACCCACCCATGTGGTTCATAGCCTTTGGAACTGACTTGTAGGAAGAATTTAGAAAGTTTTAGAGATGCTTGCCAAAGAAGCAGCCCTAAAATTCTGGAAGCTCAGCTTGATGTGAGATTCTTGTCAGAGTTCAGAAGGTCACACTGTTGATTTAAAAAGGAGATGGTTAAGACCAAGCTCAGATTTCAGTTGCAAACAAGGATTCCACTGGCAGTTGGATTCCTGTTATGCTCTGGTAGAACATATGTCTACATTTTGGTCCTGTCCTAACACTTTAAGGGAGCCTGAGATTAACAGCAGCAGACTAATGAATCTAGCTGAAGAAATCTCCAGGCAGAGAAATATTGAGGCAGTGACACATATACTGCTGGGGGCTTTTTAGCAAGCTTAGAGAAGCAAGAGCAAAGGCACAGCTTAATGATTTAAAGTTTTAAGTCAGTTTCACCAGTTTCAGAATGTAGAATAGGAGCAGATGTAATTGACAGAATCCTCATATTGATTTCTTAATCTATAGTGACAGTTATTGTGGTTGGAAAGGTCAAATGGAAGCCATTACTGTTACCTTTACCTTGGAAAATAGGAAACCAATAGTATCACATCCCTGAAGGGACTGCAGAGATTAGATCAGTGCATTAGTGGGGGGGTTCCCACCACATTCCCATTTAATTCTATTTGGCCCGTGAAGAAAAATGGGTCTTGGAGAATGACAGTGGATTGCCATAAACTCAATCAACTGGTGACTCTGATTGCAACTGCTGTTCTAGATGTTGTTTCCTTGCTTGAGCAGATAAACACATTTTCTGGGACCTGATACTCAGCTACTGATTTTTCAAATGTCTTCTCTATTTCTGTCCATAAAGCCCACCAGAAAGTATTTGCTTTCAGTTGGCAAGTCCAACAACACTCCTTCAGTGTCCTACCTCTAGGAGTTTATGATTTCAAATTCATTCCTTGTTTAAAAGTGGATTGTATGGCATTAGAATCCAAGGTGACCTTGCTTTGGCTATCCAGTGGAGATTTCCTATCCCTTTGTAGATAGGCACGTGGCCTATTACCTCCCTGGGCTCCTCTTTAGCTGAGGCTTAACTTTCACTATGGAAAGACATATGCATCAGTTTTAGAAGGATGACTGAGACCACACTCAGGTCATTTGCTATAACCAGAAATGCATGAATGAACTCTTACTTCCTCCTATTCCCTTATTCTCTACTTGATACATTGTTTGTTTTTGGAGACAAGGTCTCACTGCATACTTCAGACCAGCTTTGAACTCACTATGTAACCCAGGGCTGGCCTGCATGGTGATCCTCTTGCCTCATTCTCCCAGAGTGCTGGGATTACACATGGGCCACCACACCCTGTTACTGGCACTGCATCCCCCCTTCAATACCACTGCATCTTAAAGCATTAGCAAATTCTGCTAATTCTGTCTCTAGAATGTTACCTGAAGGGTTGGGGAGAGGATGTGACTCAATGGAAGAACACCAGCTTATCATTTGTGAGGTGCTGGGTTCAAGTCTGAGCACTGAAAAAACAAAAACAAAAAAACACCCTAAATTTCTCCCCAAACAAAAAAGCCTTTTAGAGTTGCCCATCAGATCAGACATAAAATAAAGTCCGAGCTTCCTACCACAAATGGAATCTGATCTTTCCAAACCCCAATAGTACTGCCTGACTTCTTCATCTGCTCCCACATGGTCTTTGTGTGTGTCTGTGGTTCTTGTGGCCTTGATTTATGAAGATCTTGTCTTGTATAAGTCTTGGTCTCAGGAAGTTTTCCAGCCCTGCTCTCAAAGGGGCCCCCTCCTATTATTCTCAGACCCTCTCCTTCCTTTAGGCACTAACAAAATTTAGAGCTGCTTTTTATTTATTGTTTTGAGACAGGGTCTCACTTTGTAGTTCAGGATGGCCTTGAACTATGTAACACAGGCTGGTGTCGAACTGGTGTCGATCCTCCAATCTTCCTGCCTCAGCATCCTGAGTGCGAGATTATAGACAGGCGCCATCAAGCTTGGCAGTCATTGCTTTATTTATCTGTTTGATCTACCTCTCCCCTTCTCTTTGCATACATTCAATGAAGTGACAAGTTAGGGCCTGTCCTGCTGTATCCTCAGCACCCAGAACTGCACCTGGGCACAGAGCAGAAGTTTATATAAAAATATTGTGAATAAAAAACCTCTTTGGAAAAAAAAAAAAACAAACAAACAAACAAAAAAAAAACCTCTTTGGCCAGTGTGGTGGTCTATGCCTACAATCCTCGCTACATTACTTGGAAAGTTGAGAAGGGAGATTATGAGTTTCAGGCCAGCCTGGGAAACTTAGTAACACTACCTGAAAATAAAATTTTAAAGAGTTGGGATGTGGCTCAGTGATAGGGAGCTTGCCTTCCATGCACAAGTCCCTGGGTTTAACCTCTAGTACCATCAGTTTAAAAAAAAAAGAAAAAAGACAAACTGGGCATGGTGGCACATGCCAGCACTCCAAGAGGCCAAAGCAAAGAGCATCATACGATCGAAATTTGAGCCCAGGCAATATAGTAACTTTGTGAGACCTGTCTCAAAATGAAATTAAAAAATGGCTGGGAGTGGGGTGGGGCACCAGGGATTTAGCTCAGTGGCTCAAACACTTGCCTGGTAAGCCCAAAGTCGTGAGTTTGATCTCTGGTACAAAACAAAACAAAACACCTGGGGATGCAGATCAGTACAAAAGCCCTGGGTTTAGTCTCTAGTGCTGTGGAAAACAAAAGCCTTCATGGTGGTGGTACCTCCATCAGTCAAGAACTCCTTTGCACCTGGCATTTTGATCCTCATTAATTCTTCTCTGGATCTGGGCTCAGAGTGAAACAGATCTCAGACAGCCTGGGAACACTGGCCATTGGGGAAAATGCCCATGGAACCATAGCACAATTCAACTGTGTATCAGGGACATCAAACCAGGCCTCAATCCTGCACCCAGCGCTACTGCTAGAGGTCCCAGGCTCCCCGAAGCTTCTTAGATCCCATATTCAGTAGTTCTCCTGTTGCCCAATGCTCCAAGCCCCTCTCCAGGCGCCACCAAGCCTGTGCAGGGACTCTTGGTTGCTGCCAAGCTGAAAGCATAGCAGAGGAAAGAGCTGGGGTGGAGAGGCGTGCCTCAGGGCTGACCCGAGCCAGAGGCAGGGAAGCCTGAGGAGCCCTCAAGAAGTAGCTGCAAGTGGTAGATGAGCATGGAGGCAGAAACCAGTCAAGGCGCTGGGTCCCCACCAGCACAGGAGCAGGAAGAGGGCATGGGGCACAGTTCTAAAAGCAGGATTTACTTTGGTTTTTGCTTCACCAAGGCCTTGGGAACTTTCTCAGGTTCTGGTTCTTGGGTCCTGCAGCCTCTCTCCATCATTCCTCCTTCAGCCACTGCAGCAGCTGGGGCGTATAGTAGGTGATGATGATATCAGCACCTGTGTGGGGAGAAGCAGGAAGCAGTGCACAGGATGGGCACGAGCTCTTGACTGTACCTTCTGGGAGACGGAGGCCACATGGGGAAGGAGGGCACCATGGAAAGGTGCAGCCTTTCCAGGTAGGGCTGCAGCTCCTGGATCTTGGGTATGTAATTTTCTCTTTCTAGGCCTAAGTTTGCTAATGTAGGAAATGCAGTGAGAGAAACAGGTAACGGCCAATTCCCTTTCCGTACTGGTACGGGGAAGTCAAGGCCCTGTCTTCCAATGAGACTTAATGCAGGCACTCAGCTTCCTTGATGAAGTCCATTCTCTGCCTGCCCCAGCAGCCTGGAGCATCTGGAAATGCTGGTTGAGCCTTAGGCCCCCTACTGTCTCCCCACAGCTGCCAGTGATTTGCTTCCTGTTTCTATGGGCCCTTCCAGTAGGTGGGGTGGACAGGGGTCTGCTATTAAATGCCAGATTTATTAGCCCAAGGCCTGAGTCCACCCTGCTGACCAGGATGGCGTGCTATGTAAACTAAACCTGCCTCCATTCATAGGGTGACAGCATACAAAAGTGCACACATGATTTCAATCCCCAGGACAACCACGGATCACATCTCTTTCCTACTTCACAGATGAGGACCCAAAGGTTGACAGAAGTGGGGCTGGCTTAAATTTCCACCAAAAGTAATGGTCACTGTTCCATGTTCTGTTCTTCCACATCATTTCCTCATTCTGTGTCTGTCTAGGTATAAGAGTCGGGGCTGTCTTGTGGCTGTTTCTTTATCTGGGCAAAGTGCACCTCAGTCCCCATGGCACAGGTCCCAAGCCCCACCCCTGCCTGCTCACCTGCTCTGCGGAAGGCAGTCATGGCCTCCAGTACAGCAGCCTTGAGATCAAACGCCCCGGCCTGGGCCCCGTGCCACAGCATGGCAAATTCTCCAGACACGTGGTACACAGCAAGGGGGAGCTCACGGTGCTATAGAGGGCAGCGAAGGCACAGGGTTGGAGGGAAGGTGAGTGTGTTCTGTGAGTGCGTCTTTCTCCTTGCCCAACCTGTGACTATCGTGAGTCCCTATTCTGAGTCACAGCTGCTGGTAGCCAACCCCGTTCTAGAACTGCTCACCCAGAGTTATCTGAGGCTCTTGTGAGCCCTGGCCCAGAAGGAGGTTTGGGCCAGGAGTGGAAAACTCCTGTGTGGAGGCAGACTGCTTCAAACTCTGAGGTTCTGGAGTCCTACAACCCAAGGGCTAGTGTGCTCAGATAAAGCCTCCTGGCCTCTGAGGTCCCTTGTCTCTCTCGGTGCTCACCTTGTCCTTCACCTCCCGCACGATGTCCAGGTAGGGCATTCCTGGCTTCACCATCAGCATGTCGGCTCCTTCCCGCACATCCCGATCCTAAGGGATATGTGTGAAGTGTGGGCAGCACTGGCTGGGGCAGCAGTGGGGTTGTGAGGCTCAGGCCCTGGTCACTTACCACTGCACGGAGTGCCAGGCCCCGGGCTCCAGGAGGCAGCTGGTAGCAGCGGCGGTCTCCAAAAGCTGGGCTTGACTGAGCTGCATCCCTGTGAAGCAGAGTCTCAGGGTGGGCTCCACCTTTGGGCTAACGGGCCTAGGATTTAATAGCTGACCTTTGCCCATCCCCACTTACCGGAAAGGCCCATAGAAACAGGAAGCAAATTTGGCGCTATAGCTCATCACTGATACCTATGGGGAGACAATGAGGGTCTAGGATCAGTTAGCATCTCCAGATGTCCCAGACTGATGTGGCAAGGAAGAACAGACCTTGGCTAGGAAACAGAGTGCCTTTACTCCTATGTCACTGGAGTGCTAGACCTCGACTTCCTCATCTACACATGCTGAGGCAGGTAAAGGTCTCATCTAGCACTGTCCTCAGTTCTATAGTTCTTGGCACACACAGGGACAGGGCTGGCCCAAGCTTTCTCCTCCCCACCCTTGGCCCACCCTACACTCCCCACCCGTACCCTGTTGCCAAATCCATGTGCCATCAGGGCCTCCTTGATGGCTCCCACGCGTCCATCCATCATGTCCGACGGGGCTACTACCTGACATCCTGAGGGGCAGAGGGGGGCCTTCAGAATGCAGGGACCCTCCTACCCACTCTGCCACCTCTCTGACCCAGAGATGCCCATCTATGCTGGGGACTCACTCACCAGCCTTGGCATAGGCCAGTGCCACCTCTGCCAGCCGCTGGCGGCTCTCCTCGGCCTGGAATGATCCATTCTCACCCAACAGTCCTGCAGGGCAAGATGGATGGATGTTGGGAAGCTTCTTGGGTGCTGGCTAGTGCCCACCCTGGGGAGAACTGGCAGTGGGTAAGGCTGGCAGCAGGGCTGGCAGGAGGGAGAATCTCACCACAGTGACCATGGGAGGTGTAGGGGCACAAGCAGACGTCACAGGCTACCAAAAGGCTGGGGAAAGTTTTCCTTAACACATGGATGGCCTCGATGGCTGGAGACTCCTCAGAGTCAGCTGCAGAGCCCCGCTCATCCTAGGGGAAAAGAAAGGAGGATAAAGTGGTGTGTTTGTTACACAAGCCTTGAGAAGGCATGATGGCTACCACTGCAGAGTGCAGCCCAGCCCCCTCCTTAGCTCACTGTTGTAGCCTCTGGATGAGACCTGGTTGAGACGTAAGAGGATCATCCTCATTGTACACAGGGGATTGGCTTACTCAGTCAGCATGTCCCAGTGCTATGTAGTGTCCTGATACCACATGTGCTGTCTTACAGACAAAGACTATGGCCATTCTGGCATGGCCCCAGGGCCAGCACAAGGACACGATCAGCATGGAACCTTGGCCCACCCTTGTCCATCCTCCCTCTTTAACCTTTCTAAGATTCTTCACCTTGGGAACTCTGCTGGGGACCCCAAAGACGAGGACACAACGCAGCCCATCTTCTACCAGGGGTCTCAGCATCTCTTCCAACCGGTTTACACCGTACCTGGGAGGGGACAAGAGCGGGGCTGAAGGAAGGAAGGCTCCCTGGTCTTTCCACAATGTGCTTCTGCTAATAACTAAGCTGTACATGGCCCCAGGAGGGCACAAGCCTCACAGTGTGGGGCAGGGCAGGGCAGGCACCCACCAAACAGGTGAGAAAGCAGCAGAGCTACACACTGGCGGTGACAGGCTCCTCCTACTGAATCCCAAGCTCCAGCCAAACTCCCATACGCAGTAGAGCTCTGATAATGGGCAGTCATTACTTCATGAGGCTGCCTCCTCTGCAGGGCAACAGCTTTGGCCCCCAGGACACCCTTTTCCCCACTAGCTGAAGTCTGCCTCTCCGGATCTTCCACCTCCACCTGTGGAATCTCTCTCTCCTCCATTCCCTTGCCCTCCCCTCCATACCTCCTACCTGGCTACTCCTGGCAGGCTGGCGATCGGCTGGACGTCATCAGGAACATCCCTGCAAGAGTGGGGGGCAAGTATTGGCGGCTGTGGGAAGGGCTGGTGGTAAAGGGGTGACTGGGAGGGATGGCTGGAAAGCTGGGAAGGAATATGGGAGTGGGGAAGGTAGGAGAGGATGGAATCCAGTGTCTGGCTCTGATGCTTGGCCAAGCCCAGGGCCTGCCTGAAATAGTAACAGGAACACCAAGAACAGCCACACTAAGCGCAACTGCACTAACAGAACAGTAACCACGGGAAGAAGGAAGGGTTGGGCCTTGCCTCCTACTTAAGATACCTCCTGCCTGGGTGACTCTGGCCCAGCTGGATTTTCTCTCTAAGCACCAGACCCTTCACCTGGACCTTGGGTGGGTTCACTCATTCAATAATTACTGGGCACTTAATATGTGCAGGGTTAGTACATCTCAGTACAGATGACACATTATACCTTCCTTCATGGGGCTGACATTCTAGGGGACAATAACTGCTTTTTTCTCATACAAATGCTGTCGGACTGAATGAGATAATGCCGTATAAGTGCTTAGGATACATACTCATGATCATTATTAATGAGCACCTCTTATGTTGTTATAATCACAGTGTACAATCGACAGAGTACCTTCTCTGTCTATCTATCTATTTATTTATTTGAGACAGGGTTTTGCTATACAATTCAGGCTGTCTTGGTCTCTAACTTAAGGCGATCCTCCTGCCTCAGCCTCCTGAGTCCTGAGATTTCAAGGATATGCTACTGGCTTCTGCTTGGGCTTTCTCATAAGTTCAGAATGTCAGGTGGGAGTAATTCTTTTAATTTCACAAATAGGATGACTGAGCTCTTTTCACCATTCCCAAGACTACTATCTTTAACCCAGTAGGCCACGTCTAACACTTTGAGTTTCCAGGTGACAGCCCACCCAGCTGCTTTAGGCACACACCTATCCTGCCCTGGGCAGATCACAGCCCAGGCCCATTCCTGGGGACTCACGTGACAAAGATGGGGTAGATGAGGTTGGAGGCACTGAGGGTGGTAGTGGCTGCCTGCCAGGTCCGAAGCAGAGGGTGGAAGTATCCGCTGTGCAGAACTGACTGGGGCTGCATGGTGGGGCTCAGGACAGTCTGCTGGCCGGAAGACAGGTTGCTGGGGTACCACCGTGTGCTTAGCTCTCCTGGGGTGGGGGCAGGAGGGACATGAGACATGATCCCTGTGGCCAGGAGATGGTCACATTGCAGGCCCTCTAGGTCCCCCCACCCCCATCCCTGTGGTTCACGTTGCTGGCTGTGAGCAGGTAAGAAGAGAAATGCAAGGAAACTTTTAGAAGTTTCTTTGCAATTTGAGTCTAATCATAAAACATCTTATGTATACTGTAGTTTATATCATTGCCATTTTTTGCATTTTTTAATTTTAAAGAGATTAAGACAAAAGAGGACATAACAAAGCAGATCAGATCAGAACAATGCAAGCAACACAGCATTTTACCACAAGACAACCCATAATTAACAGTAACTACCATAATATCTCTTTCTTTGAAATAGTTGAGCATAATTTCATATATGATAGTATCAAACATAATAAAATAGTATAAAACCATTCAAGAGAATGAAAGTATTACAGGGCATTCAAACCAAATAACAGAGAACAAACAATGACTACTATATTATCTCCTTTTCTATAGAAAATTTGTTTATACCATCACACATAATAAAATCCAATAAGATATAATATGATAAAACCAATGGAAACAGAACAAAAGCATAGTAGGACTTCAGAGTAAGGTGATATTAAATCAGCACTGGGTATTATAATGTCCTGTTTTCTTCAAAGTAGCTATTCATACTATCACAGATAATAAAATCAAACAAACCAGGATAAAACCATTCCAACTAATGAATGCAAACATTATAGGGCTTCAAAGCAATGTAATGGGGAATCATGATTACCATAAACTCTTATGTACCCTTAAGATTTCTTACACTAGGGAGACTATATGATATTTATACATGTGAATTTATTTTGCTTATGAGTATGGTCTTCAAGTTGTGCCCATTTATTTATAAATATCTCAATGTAATCATTCTTTATAGCTGAGTAGTACTCCATTGTACAAAAATACCACAACTTTTTATCCATTGCTCAGTTAATGGACACTTAGGTTGTTTCCAAGATCTGGCTATTACAAATTGTGCTGCTATAAACATGGGTGCATATATATTTTTGCAGTACCACGGACTGAACCCAGGATTTCATGTTAAGCTACATCTCTACCCTTTTAAATTTTTTGTCTTAAAAAAAATTTTTTTTTGTCTTGGTTGGGGATGGTGGTACATGCCTATAATCCCAGCACTTGGGAGGTTAAGGCAGGAGGACTGCCATAAATTTGAGACCAGCCTGGACTACACAGTGAGACCGTGGCTTAAAAAAACAAAATCTAGGGGGCTGGGGATTTAGCTCCGTGGCATAAGCGCCTGCCTTGCAAGGAGGCAGTCGTGAGTTCGATCCCCGGTACTGATAAAAAGGAAAAAGATTAAAAAAAAAACAAAAACAACAACAACAAAAAAAAACCCAAAATCTAAAAACAAAGAAATCCCTCAGAGACAGGGTTTCTCTAAGTTAGTTGCCCAAACTTGAACTTGTGATATTCCTGCCTCAGTCTCCCAGAGAGCTGTGATTATAGGTATGTACAACATTCAAATTTTTATGACTGCTACTTTGTTTTTAAATTTTTATTTATTATATATATATATATATATATATAGAGAGAGAGAGAGAGAGAGACAGACAGACAGACAGACAGACAGACAGACACAGGGTCTCACTATGCAGTTCAAGCTAGGCTTAAACTCACTATATAACCCAGGCTAATCTCAATCTCATGGAGATCCTCCTGTCTCAGCCTCCCAAGTGCTGGGATTACAGTCATGTGTCACCATGCCTGACTGTGACTACTGTTTTAAAACATGATGCTGGGAGCTATTTTTGATGGCACATACCTGTAATCTCACCCCTCTGGGAGGCTTAGGCAGGAACACCGCAAATTTCAAGGCCAGTCTGGAAAATTTAGTGGAACTTGTCTCAAAATAAAAAAAGAACAAAGGGGCTTGTAATGCGGTGGTAGAGAACTTCTGTCCAATCCTCAGTAATGGGGAAAGGGGGGATTTTCTAGTAATTTATTTCCATCAAATTTTAAAAAGAATCAATGGACTGGAAAGAAAAGGATGTAAACAAAAGAACTAATCCTTTCTTCCCTATACATATGTGGAGAAGTGCTGAGCTAACATTTAATTATGTTTATTCCATGAGAAAAGTCCAGATGAGCAAAAAGAAAACTCCCCAGCAATTCTCCCTCACGTGACGAACACTGCTTAACACCTTGGTGCATGGGTTTCCCGTCAGGCACTGCATACTCCATAAGGATAAAGTAGCACACGGATGCCAGTCAGAAGGACACGCATGCACCCCTCCCCCAGAGCGGCCACTTTAAAGCAAGGAGGCTACCTGCGGCTCTGCGGTGCTTCCTTGTCCTTCACCTTGCAGGCTGGGCTCTCTGCAGAGCCTCCAATTGCCAAGTCTCAGGTATCTCCTTCCCTCTCCCCCTGAGGCTTTCTTCCTGTACACACATGGCAGGTCTTACACAACAGGTCTCTGTGGACTGTCTTATCTCTCTCTTGCCAGGAGGGGAGTCTCCACAGGGCAGGGTCTAGGGTGAGTTCATCTTTGTCTCCCCATAGAGCTCTGCCCACGTGGACTCTGGCACACAGTAAATAAATATTTAATTACATGAAGTACAAGACAGCAAGACTTACGTGCCAAACAAGCAATTTTTTTTTTTAATAAGCAATGTTTTTGAGACACAGTTTTTCTGTCGTTCAGGCTGGCCTTGAATTCACTACGTGGCCCAGACTGTGATGCTGCTGAGGGTCAGGATTACACCCATGTGCCACCATGCTGGCAATAAGTGGCAATATGAAACATAAGGAAGTAGGGAATTCACATGTTTCTTGGGCGTCTCATGTGTGCCAGGCTACACTAGGCACTTTTGCAGGTGACAGTGCACCTCAGAGCAGAGCAGCTGGCCACATATGAGCGATGGTTGCAGTGTGTCTTGGGGCAGCAGAAGGAGCTTGTTGAAGACAGGCTTTGAATTTGGCCTTACAGGATACACAGGTTCAGCTTGCCAGGGCCAAAGTTAGTGTTCCCTCAGGAAGGGAAGAAAGGGGCAAAGTGGGGACTGGAGACAGCTCTGGGCTGCTCCAGTGACTACAGCAGGCAATGGAGGCACATGGATGATGGGTGGTGAGGGACAAACAGGGCCCACACGGAGGCCAGGCCAGGGAAGTTTCGGAGCAGGGAGTAGGGGAGTGGCCTGGTAGAAGTCTGGCCTTAGGAAGATAAATCTTGTGGCTGAGCAGAGCAGACCGGAAGCAGAGAACACAGAAGCTGTGTGGAGAAGGGCACGGGGGGCGGGGGGGCAGCGTGGAGAAGGAAAGGCCATCTCAAAGCAGCCAAGAGTCTCCACAGCACACATGCGGACTGGGCAGGAAGAGGGTGGCGGCAAACTGCCTTGAAGAAGCAGGAGCATCATTTCAGACACCTCCTTTGGCAGGTGCCTGGTGGCACACTCAGTAGCCAAGCAAGTAGCGGGGGAACAAAGAGTCACAGAAAGTTAAGGGCTGGCAGGCCCAAGTGTAATTGTTCCTTGCACACACATGACCTTAAGGCCCAGGGGGAGCAAAGACTTACTCAAAGTCACACAACATGTTAGAAAGTAAAACAGCAGGACTAGAACCCTAGGGGGTCCTTCAATTTGCTGGTGCTGCCTTCCCATCCCATGTCTCTGACCCCTTTAGCTTCCCTCTGATCAGCCCAGGGACCAATCTTATCCCATCTTCCTCCTTGGCGGGGTTTGGATTATCAGGGACCACACACAGACCCACCCTACCCACGCCCCTGGGTGGGCCAGGCGCATGACCCACACAGGAGCAGGTTGGGCCTCCCACAGACATCTCAACCTCCACTCATTCAGCAGGTATGAGCTCCTGTCAGCCAATTCTGTGCAACATTTTGCTTTCATATCTGCCAGGAGTTAACTCAGCTAAGAGACTTAAGAAACTAGTCCAAGACCACACACTAGTTAACGACCAAGCCAGAATTTCAATTTGTTCTAGACTGCAAATGCATACATAGTTTTACACACTATTCTCTGTATTACTGGTAAGCACCTGATTTGGTAGGTGTCTATACTCTCTGGTTTGAGTGCTGGAAAGAAGGAAGCAATAGCAAAATATATTGAGTATCAGGCACTGCAGTGCAGTAAACTGTCCTAACATGCAGTGATAAGGAAATGGAAGCTCAGAAGGTTATATGACTTCCTCAAGGTCATTTTGGAGAGTCAAGTTAAATTCTGAAGCCAAGCCCACGTGTCTCTGATTCATCTTCCTGAGGACAATCTTGTAACAGGCCCCTGGCTTCTGGAATCTTTAGCTGCATTCCACTGGCCTCAACTCCTGGTCTCCCTGAGGCAGGTGAGGAAGCAAATATTATTTTCTATCACAAGCAACCGGTAGGGTCGATTAGGATCAGGTGATCAAAGTTTTCCCCAGCAGTTTGGGAGAGGCTTGGAGGTTAAGAGTGTGTGGAGGGCTCATAAGAACAGTTCTACTTTGATATGCTTTGTTATTTTGCGGGTAAGAGAAAGCCTTAATTGCAAAAATTGAGATTTATTTCAGTGCTAGAATTAAAAAGTTGAAATCAACCATCCTATGTAATCTCTTGCATCTTAATGTGGACAGTGGGGTGCCTCAGAGCAGCCACAGGATTTAGCAACGTTATAGACATCGAGGTCCAGAGCGAGGTCCAGTGGGCTGTGACCTTTACCACAGAGTCAGAGGGGTACAAGAGGAACTCAATAAACACCTGGGCAGTAGGAAAAGGGCCAGAGTTCCATCTGTTTTGCCTGGTCAAAACCAGGCCACGGTCTTGCTTTTTAAGAACTCCCTCAATATATAGGACATTTCCATATGCTGGGAGAGCATCTCTCTCAAATTAAGGGAGCTTGTAAACTTACCTTAAATTTTATATCACAACCTTATAAGGAAAAGCCACATGAAGTCCAGCCCACATTAGTACAGGTTAGTTTTGCTGGCAAGCAGTCTGGGGTGGTGTAGAAAGCACCATGTTTCAGGGTTGGTCCTGTGTTTGGTCTATGTACTGCTCTGTAACTTTGGGCAAGGCTGGAGGCTGTTTCAGAGCCTTTACTGAATAATATATGAAATGGGCTGATGCTATCCAATTTACGCGGCTGTGGGAATGATTAGAGATAGCGATAGCGTGACTGGAGCCAAGCAGCCATACATTAAACCTGTAGCTACTTCTACGATTATTATGAGTAGGGCTGAGCTACAATGAGATCTTCAGGGATAGCACTGTGTGTCTTACACACAGCCACAACAGAAGCCATTTGTTCAAATCCTGTGGGCCACAGGTGTCTAAGATATTTGAGGCTGGAACACAGATGCCAGAGTAGAAGGGTGGCCCTCCTGCTGTGGGAGGAATCTGCGTCTCTGGAATCCCCAGCCCCAAGGATAGCCTTGGAAGGGAGGATTACTGAAGGACAGCTTTTCAGGCTGATTGTGAAGGTTTCAGGTTCTTAAAAGCCAACACCCCTAAGCTAGAAGTGACTTAACATGGGCTCTGACAGCGGCCACCAGGAGGGGTGGAGGAAGACCTGCGGGCTCAAGCATTCCAGACTGTGCTCCGCGTAGATTCCAGAGGCTGAGCTCTTGGCACAGAGGGTGGGGAGCTGGTGCCAAGTTTGGCAGGCTCTGTACTGACTAAAGAGGAGGCAGGCAGGAGGGCCAGCTAAGGTGGAACAGCCGGCTTGTGAAAACCTGAGCCCCAGGAGAGCATCAGACATCAGGCAGTGGCTCTGAAAATGGACTGACTGGCTGCCTGTTCAATTAAACTGTATTTCCCGAATATTTATTTTGTACCCCTGCCTCCTCCCAGCAGCAGTGCTACATTCAGGATTAAGGAGAAGAAAGAAGTTGTGGTGGTGCATGCCTGTAATCCCGGCACTCTGGGAGACTGAGACAGGAAGATCACAAATTTAAGCCCAGCCTGGGCAATTCAGTGACTTAGATGATCTCAAGATAAAAAATATAAAAAGGTTTGAAGATGTAATTCAGTACATAAGGCTCTGGGCTCATGTGCCAATACTGCAAAAGTAAATAAAAAAAATTTAAAAAAAAAATGAGACCCCAGCCTGGTCCTAGGGTTTTGAAGACCCACTCTCTTCTAACTTAGCCATTTGGAGCTGGAAGAACAGGCTGCCTTTTCTATAGATTCCTAGGACATATTGGCTAAGAGGCATCTTAAAGTTTGCTGATTGTATCAACAAAACCATGAAAGCAGGCATTGTTGCAAACCTGAGAATGAATTCAGGTCTTCAGCAGTTCAGTCTTCAAAGATCACCATGATCCTAGTACTGTAAGGTCATTTCAAAATTTCTTTCCAGCAGATTTGGGCTTAACACCTCCAAATGAAGGAGTGGGAGGAGGGAAGAGATACACTTGTGACTAAACCTGGCTGTCCCTTAATCACCTAGCAGGGTGATTAAGTGTGTGGGACCTGGAGTCTTACAGATGTGGGCACAAATCCTGGTTCCGTCACTTTCCAGCTATGTGACCTCAGTTTCCTCATCTGGTAAACGGAGACTTGAACAGACCTCAATGGGCTGTTGTAAGGACTGAAAGGCCGAGGCACGCAGCGACGAGCACCAGCGGCTCTATTGTTCCCCCTCCCTCTTGGAGTTCGCGAGGCACCTCTCGCTCCGTACTCCTGCTGCTGCCTCGGCAGTCTTGAAAGGTGGGGTGGGCCCCAAGGTGGAGACGCTGGGCCCGGCAACGCCAGCTGTTGCAGGATCATCAAGTCCAAACAGGCGACCACGGGGACCCCGTGCCCCGCAGCAACACCAGCGCTCCAGGCGCACAACACAATCTGGGGACTCGGGGTGCAACAGCCCCGCCTCGCCCTGGAGCCGTCCTCCAAACCCGCCACCTCCGAGTCCAGTCCCGCTCACCTGCTTCTCTAACCGCTCCGTGCCGCTTCTCTAGCCGTCTCTACTCCAGTTTTGTCACCCGCCCGCTCGGGTCTGTCTCCCCGGCCCACGTGGGGGCGGGGCGGCTCACCCGGAAGCAGCTCCCCCTACCCGTGCATGCCACGCCCCCTGCTGGCATTCTTCAAGCTTGCGGTTCGGCTGCAGCCTCGGCCACTGTCCGGCGCTATCTGTCCAATTAGAGGCCTGGCCAATCAAGTGTGCGGAGGGGTCGGAGAACCCGCCTCTCCCCGGCGCGGAAAGGCCCGAGAAACCCCACGTGGGGCACAGGAACCGCGAGGGAGGGGACCTTGCGTGTGACCTGTTTCAGAGCGGGTGCAGTCTGGGGTTCGTTTCACAGCCTCCCCTGGACTGGCCGCGGGAACATTTTTTTTTTTTTCCTGATGAAAGAACAATTAGATGTCACCGTTAGAACAACACGATCATGCTTCACACGAGAGCTAAGCCCATTTTGGCGGACAAACGTGTTAAAGTTGTTGAGTTCAGCACCACACTGCTTTCCATGTTTTCAGAGAAGATTGATCTCAGCTGATTAACTACTCAGGGTCTACTGTGTACCCTGGAAGATGTGATATAATAGTTGTGGGCGTTCAAAAAAAAATCTCTGCAAGTTCGACAGGGATTGGTATAGTGAGAGACCTGACGAAAGGCCTGAGGGGGCCTGGGGCAGTTAAGCGTAAGAGAGGGGTCTGGTGGGGTGGGGTTAAGGGGGCCAGAAATGACAGAAAGCAAGATTGGTGGTTGCAAAAGCCCAGGTGGCCAAGGCAAGGGTAGTAACTGCTTAGTGGGTTAACTATACCGATCTTTTAAAATGGTTCATTTATGTTCTGTGAATTTCATCTCAATTTGCTAGAGGCCAGGCCAGTTACATAATTCAAGGCTAGGCTGGACCACAATAGCAAAGCCCTAAGAAAAACAAAAACACAAAAGCAAAAAACAGACAGAAACGAGCAAGACCAAATGCTATTGGTATACAGTCTCAGGTCTCTTTTAAGTTTAGATCCTTACAAAGCACTTCTCTCTAAAGTGCCTTAGTTTCCCATTGGTAAATATAGGGACTAGACGTCAGAAGTAGTTTTGAATTGGTTATGCCAGAATCCTTCTAACTCCTGAGATCCACATTACAATATCTGGGCATACAGGGGCATGCTTCAGAAAATATGAAAAGAATAAGCCTGGCTGGCAAAAACTCATGGATGATCTCAAATTGCTAAAATTCTGTACTTTTGAACAAGGAATAGTGGCACACGCCTATAGAGAGGTCACACTGACTCCATTTTGTTCTGGACAGCATCTGTTTGACAATGTGTAGGGAAAAACTGCAGGCCTTGAAACATTCCCCCCACCCCAAGGTAAAAACAGGCAAACAAGTTATATAATCTAAGCATGAACAATTTGAGTTTCTTTGTTCTTTATCTCTTTTTTTGTCTTGAGACGGGGTCTCACTAATGCAGTTCAGGCTGGCCTTGAGCTCACTTTGTAGCCCATGCTGGTCTCGAACTCGCAATGATCCTCCCACCTCAGCTGTTCTTTTATCTCAATAAAAGCTGCTTGCTTATACTGGCTGGGTGGCAGCCATTTTCTGACCCTTAGAGTGTGCGACCCTTTATTTTCCCTTTCCCTTCCCTATACTTATAACACCAACACTGAGATAGGAGGGAGGACCACTACAGTTTTGAGACTGGGCTGGGGTACATATAATGAGTTCAAGACCAGTCTGGTCTACTTAACAAGACCCTGTCTCTTACAACAACAAAAATAGTACTTAGTTACCTCCCTTAGGAAACTTTTTTTTTGTTTTGTTTTTATTTTACAGTATTGGGGATTGGACCCAGGGCCTTTGCACTAACCTATGAGGTACAATCCCTGTGTGAAAGTATTACAGCAAAAGACACATTGCCATTAATTCCCCTAGCTTCCAACATACTTATACCATCATTCTTGCCACTTTAGGAAGTTCTTTTGTTGACTGTCTTTTAGTTGCACTGTCAAGGTTGCCTTGATGTAGTTTACCTTTCACGGTCATTTTGACTTTGGGGAAGAACCAGAAGTCACAGCATCATATCCAGTGAACAAGAAGGGGAAGGACACTGTAATATTTTTAGAAGTTTGGTTTTCCATTGGACTCTCAAGAGCAGTGTTCACTATAGTTTTGATCACACTCACCCAAGAGGACTTGCAGAACTGCTTTAGAAAATACCAAGAACAATGGTTGTATTTCAAGCAAAGGAGATAGTGTTTTAATGGGAATTAATGGCAATGTGTCTTTTACTGTAATATTTTAAATATTCACTGTATTTCTGGTCATTCTTTGTTTATCTTCAGCCATTTTCTGTTTCTGAGATACAGTTTTTCTAAATTGCCCAGGGCTGGCTTTCATGTACAGTTCTATCCAGACCTCTGAGACAAGTGCATGCCCCTACACTCATCAAGAAACATGTTTTTCTTAAGAAGCTAAATTTTGGTGATTAATGAAGTAAGAGGGACTAAAGCAGTAATTTTTTTGTTTTGTTTTTTGAGATAGGCTTCTGCTGTGTAGTGCAGGCTGGACTTGAACTAGTGGTGATCCTCTTGCCTCAGCCTCTCAAGTGCTGGGACGGCAGGCACAGGCGTGCCCTACCACACCTGGCTGTTTTTTAAAATATTCTTGACTGGAGCATATATAGCTTTATTTTGGAAAGTTGATTAAAATGGATGATAGGGTAATCCTTCTTTTGAAGGTTTTGAATAACAAGGTTAAGTGTGAATTTGATTTCATAGGCAACCGGGAGGGACTGTAATACAGCTGTGTTCCAGGAAGATGGGCTTGGCAAGCAGAACACAGGCGTTGCTAAGGGAAGCAGAGACAGGCAGGAAACTGAGTTAAAAGGAAGCCTCAGGGGTTCAGAAGGGCGTTGAGACCTTAGCCTTGAGTGGTGCTCATGGGAATTAAGAAAAGATATTTCTGCTGTGGAGAAGGAAAAAGCCATTACATCAAGTGACCAGTGGGGTTGTATCTTTGTGAAATATTTTTTAAAAGTTTGATTTGTAAAAACTATATAGATAGAGGTAATATATAGTTCAGTTAAGTGATAGTAGAAGTAATAGCAGTACTGCTCCACAGGGTTTCCAGATTAATACTTAAAAGCATTGACAACAATACCAGACACAGGTCAGGCTCATTAAATGAAATCTAGTACTACAGTGACCAGGTTTACCAAAAACTCTTGCTGTGCTTGAATAGCAGCATCTGCTGGTCACTGGAGGTGATGCAGGATTCCATGTTTACAAAGGTCTGGCCCAGGCCACACTACAAATACTGTGCAGATCATTGGGTTTGCTCCAAACGCATACTTTATCACTATATATTTGAGTCACCACTTTAAACAAGAAATGTTCTTTATTTGTACAAAGCATTAGAATCTCAACAGTCGTCAGTTACTTATGAACAAACTTCATTTAACAAGTTAACAGTGTCAAACTATACTACCTGTCAAATCCCGAGTGCTCAGTTGAGACAAACTGGTACCTGGAACACTGAATGGAAAGAGCAAAAGACTAAGAAAAGCCAACACACTTTAGAAGCAGTTCAAGGGGATTGGGCTAGAGGGTTAGATTCCTGAACACCATCAGAGTTTCTCAATATTCAGAGAAGTTTACAAAATCTTTTTTTTGAGACAGGACCTCACTAAGTAGTTCAGGCTGGCCTTGAACTCAGATTGAACCTCCTGCCTCAGTCTGAGAGTGCTGTGATTACAGGTGTGTGCCACTAAGCCTGGCTCACAAAATCATTTTTAAGACATGGATTAGAACTAAACATTTTGAGTCATTAAGCAGGTATTCTAAATTGCTACATTTGCCAATGAGTTAGAAAGGGAAAGAAAGTGCGAATGCCAAGCAGAGAAGAGGCAGAAAAGAAACAGAAAGCAAGAAGCAAAAAGGGAAATCATTGTGCTTAAAGCCTCGAACTTGGCAGGAACTTGGGAGATGCACACAGTAAAAGTCTAAGATTTTACACCTTCAAGAGGTGACAATAAATCCTAAACTGTATAGTGGCAGGGGTGAGGTAAATCTAGGATTAAGCCATCTGTTTTGTAAAGCATTCTTACTTGTTTGACGACTTCCAATCTACACTGTTAATTTTTAAGAGGACACTGTGCCCCAGAGTACAGCTACCCCAGCAGGTCAGATGCCTACAGGCAACACAAAAGGGCCACAAGCCAAATAGTTTTAGAGAAAACAGAACTCAATGCTACTGTCAAGTGAAGAAACCATAGAACAGATTATTATTTTATTTTAAGCAGTCTGAGGGAGTGCCAAGCTATATACTCAGCCTCTTTTATCTAATTTTGGGAGGGGGAGACAGTGTCTCATTGCGTTGCCCAGGTTGGTCCCAAAACTCATGATTTTCCTGTCTCAGACTCCCAGGTAGCTGAGATTATAGGCACGTGACACTCTGCCCAGCTCATTCTGAACATTCTTACTAATTTTTAATACTGTAAACCAAATATGGCTGCCCATAATCAAAGTCCTAATTTTTCCTGAGTCTTCACTGCCTCTGTGATCTGGAGCACAGCAAGCAGCATGGAAGTTATTTTTTTGGAGAGGCAGGAAGACTGGTGATTAAAAAACTATATAACCATACACATAAGTAAACAAGTTAACAAACTGCTAATTTAATTAGCTCTTCAGAATCTCTCTTGTCAAAAAAATGTAATACCCTTCAGACAGATCAAACAGAGGATTCTGCTGCTCAGATGCTCTGAGTCGGTCAAAAGCTGGTTTTGGTGATAATTATAGTCAGTTTCTATTTTGATCTCCCCAGGCACTTGTGCCTAAGACCACTCTGCCCAGCAGGGAAAAGCATCACATAAACATACACCATGCTCCAGAGCAGTAGCTTCCACAGTGCCCAGTCTATTAGTTGTCTACTTCCTCCTCTTCATTCTGTTCTTCTTCTTCCAGCTTTTCTTCATCTTCATCATTATCCTCATCCCTGCTCCTGTCTTGCTCTTCTGAATCTGTTTTTTTGTCTTTGTCCCTCTTCTTTTGTTCTGAAGCTTCCTTCTTGCCTTTCTGCTCCCGCCTATACGCTGTAAGGAAGGAGGGGGTTAGGAGGCAGGGCTGGTGCAACAGGGCACCAGACCCCACAGCAGCTAACTCCACTGTGTAACTGGAAAAGCTGAGACACGGAAGAGATCTGATGCGATGCAAACTGAACTGGGCTGAATCACATCCAATATTGGCTTAATGGACTTAAAGCCTCAAGGCCAGATGAAGAAGTCACACGGCATGACCATCTATATGGTTTAGAAAACTGAAGGGTCTGTTACCTTCCAGAGCTTCTTTCAACGGGGTAATAAATCGCTGGAACTCCATCTCTTCCATGGCTGAGAGCACATCACTGGCATTGAGGGTCTTGCGTTTCCCTTTCATTGCGAAGTTATTGGCACTGAAAAAGTAGGAGCAAAAGCCATTGGGGCTGTTAGACACCGCTCCTCATTTGCCGTGAGGTTCTGGTGAGAAAGGATCAACTAAAGGTGGGATGGGAATGCCTACTGCAACTCAGGTGCTCGGCTTTTTGACCTTATCTGTAAAAAAAAAAAGGCCGGGCCAGAATTATTCTGTTGTTTAATCTGCCTCACTGCTTGTTAGAACTGGAAAAAGACTGTGAATGCCTCTCCACTAAGATATGAAATAATTATTGGAGTTTCTGAGTTCCAGCCAGGGGTCCCCCCGGCACCTCCCTCACTCCTCTGTCAGGCTCACCAGGATGTGGCGTACAGCACAAAAACGCTGGCTGCGCGGGAGATGGCGCTCCGGGCCTCCTTGGAGATGTTGACACCATCCGGGAGCTGCGAGGAGAACTAGGATGAGCAAAGCTGCCTCCCAGGACCCGTTTCTCTCCCGGCCCTCTTGTCCGTTCCCGGCCCCCCGCCTGCCCAAGTAGCTCACTGCTTCTTTGATGATCCTGGTGATGACGGCATTGGGCAGGTTTAGGTCCTCGGGCCTCTCCGCCATTGCCAACGCAGGGGCCCGAGGCTCCTCTGCTACGGGCCTTTTCTTCTGGCTGCTACCTTGTCCAGACTTCCCGCGTCGCTACGGTCTGACCCTCCGAGGCACCCGTCCTGCCCCACGTTGCCCACACTGTGTCCCACAGTGCTCCGCGCGTCATAGCCTCTCTCCTGTACGCCGCCCCGCCTCCTCAAATTGCCGATGCCTATGAACTTTCCACGCTGCAATGGTTTTGGCCTACCGGGTTTCCGTCCGGCTCCACTGTGTCTCGTACTTCACTTCTTGGCCACGGTTCTCTACTTTACACCACGACTACGCCTGGAGTTTTGTCACCAGGGAGGTATGACTCACTGAGGCTTCCGTCTGTTTCCCATCGTGCTCTGCGCCGCTGCTTGGTGACCGCGCAACTAGCAGCGCGGCCCGCGGGGAGGCAGAGGCGTGACTAAACTAGTAGGGTGGGGCCGCTTCGAACGACAGGTGGGGTCGGCGGCTGCAAAGGTCTGTGAGGGCCAGAATTACCCCTTAGCTCTGAGCCATAGCTGCTTTTAGTCCACGCTGGGTCTGTGGGATTGCAGCCCTGTGAGGTTGGCGTCTCCCACTTTTGTTTTCTTTTTCCTTGTCCAAAATGAAGCAAGGAAATTTTTTCTGTACTGGTGAAATCAGTGTCCATATCTGTACTACCCTAATAACCTTATAATAATAATAGTATTTAAGAATAAGTATTACCGAGTTTTTTGTTTCGTTTTCCAGTGCAAATCATTTCGCTTACAGCGCTAATGCTGGCATTATAAAGAAGTGCCTGATAAAACCTCATGGCAGGTAACTAAAGGGTGACATATTTACATTAAGAAACCCCTTTTAAAATTGTATTTATCTTTTGGTTCACTAAATCATTGTTCATTATATTTTTTCCTCTGTGGAAATCATTACAGGGGTTGTTTTGGTGACAGGGTCTCTCTGTGTATAGCTCAGACTAGCCTCGAACTAGCAGTGATCTTCATGCCTCAGCCTTCTAGCTGCAGGTTTAAATGTGAGCCACCAAGCCAGGGTTTAAATTACTTCCATATTACATATGTAGAAATTCCTATTCTGAAGGAGAACTAATGCTGCTTTTATTCCTTGAAACATGTCTCAAGACTCTTCCATTTTTCTATTGTTGATGGAAGCATGGGTATAGAGAAATATTTCTCTATAGGAAAAACAACAGAGCAGTCAGGTTTGGTGTTGGCACACCTATAATCCTACCCCTTGAGAGGTCCAGGCAAGAAAATTTAAGCGAATTTGAGGCCAGCAGGGCTACATAGTGAATTCAAGGTCAGCCTGAACTGCCCAGGGAAACCCTGTCTCAAAAAAAATAAACATTACAACCTTCTCACGTCTACCCCAACAAAGAAAATGTGATAAATGAAATTGCTTCAGTCAGAGACCGTTGCTGGGGGAACTTTGCACTTGAATAGAACAGGCCTAGTTTAAAGACCTCAGAAACTGCTCAGCTTCAGCCAATTGCTGTCTAGTTAGATCTGGACCCAGGGTTGTCAGACCCTGAGATCTGTAACAGGAGCTAGAAATTTGGAATTTTAAAATTTTGACTCAAAGTACTGGCTAAAAGTCATAGATGTAATCCTAGGCCAAAGACTTGCTATCTTTGATCTAAGTTAGGAGAACAGGGATTTTAGCTGCGTGGGTGACACAAGCCTGTAATCCCAGAACTCCTTCAGGCTGATGTAAGAAGATCAGAAGTTCAAACCCAGCCTGAACAATTTACAATTTAGCCAGACTCTGTTTCCAAACCAAACCAAACCATAACCAACAAAAAATCCAAAAAACAAAAGGTCTGGGAGCTGGGTGTGGTGGTGCTTGTCTGTAATCCCAGTGTAGAGTTGATAAACGAAAAGCTAAAGACAGCTGCAAGTCTACTGACTTGGAGTTTGAACAAACCATGCATTGTTGGTGGCTGTTTTTTATCTGCCTGCATGAGAATTATAGCATATTGAAAAAATGAAGCCTGTCTTCCAAAAGTTTGAGCCATCTAAAACACTTCTGTGACTTGGTTGGCTGTAATTTGATAAAGCTTTTCAGATATAGTGGCATTACTTCCTAATGACTAATGAATGGGAAAAAGAAAGGGTGCCAATATTTATTTTTAACTATATGCCAGGCTTTCTAATATCCATTAACTCATTTTTACCATCACTGTGAAGCAGTCTTATCCTTGTTGTACAAATGAGGACACTGAGGCTTGATTTGGTTAAACTGTAGGTCACCCAGATATTAAATGACCAAGTAGGAGACCTGAGCCCATTCTGCTTTAGACTTTCTATTTAACCTCATGGTGAGATGTTTTCATACTTGCTTAGGCAGTCAAGTTTTACTTGCTCCTTACTTGTGTCCATCTTTTACCTATATTGGTTCAATAGAAATATTTTAAGATTTGAGTCCAAATTAAGATCTGGGCTGTATGGCTAATATATAATAGTACTCCCTAATTATGTGGCTGTTGAGTCTCAGAAAGTTACAGGATTGACCTTTGTCCCAAACTATTTATAGCCATGGTCTTGCCAGATGACAGTCAGTGGGATGAAACCACCTGTGACTTGGCTGTTTGTCCACATCCACAATGCTGGGCAGCTGTCCGTCGAATTGAAAGGGGCCATCCTCGAATCCGGAGCTCACCCTGCAAAACTCCTGTGGATGCTGAAGGTGAATTCATCAGCTTTTGTTTTCTCAAGAAATACTTAAACTTTCTGTACGGTTCCCTTTCTATAGGCAACACATTACACGTTTCCTTCTATCTTTCTTAGATAAACTCCCAGGGCTCACAGTTGTAAACATCTCAGATTCCTGCTTCCAGGCCAGGAGACTTGCTCATCAGCAGTCACCAGAATTTGCCTTCACTAAAGCTCATTCTTTGTTGTCTCAAGGCTCCAAGCTTGCCTCCAAATTTCAAGGCAGGTAAATTATCATGATATCTTTTCTCTAGTAGATTGTTGTCTCAGAATTCCAAGTTATGATTTCCTTTGTGAATATGTTAGAATTCAAGAACGCTGGATTAAAAAGAAAGTACTAATTCAGTTGAAGAAGTGATGAGTAGGTGGAGGGAAACAAAGCATTCCTGTTATGTTCTAGGATTTGATAACATGGAGCAGTTTTGGTTTGCTAAGGTTGCTGAGCAAAGTATCAGAGACTGGGTAAACAATGAACTTCACTTTCCCACAATTCTGGAGGATAGAGATATGAGATCAAGGTTGTTTTGTTTTGAGGCCTCTCTCCTTGGCTTGTTGGGACCTGTTTTCTCCTTGTTTCTTCACATAGTGTTCCCTTTGTGTCTGCCTGTGTCCTTTCTCCTCATTTCATAAGCACGCCAGTTTTATTGGATTAGAGCCCACTCATATGACTTCATTTTACCTTAGTTATCATTTTAAAGTTCCTCTTTGCAAATACTGTCACATTCTTAGAAATATAAGAGATGAATGTTGGGGGAAGGAGACACAATTTAGCCCCTACTAGTAGGTATCTTATCAGCTTCTGTAGGTCATCGAAAGACACTGTCCACACATGTCATCCTTCCTATCTTTTATTTTCAGGTATGAAACTATTTGTAAGCTCTCGGAGGCAGAAACAGTGGCTTTTGTTTTTGAATTTCCTAGAAAGTCTAGGTACCTGATCTTGCTGATACATGAAACTGAGGGACAACTATCTGTGAAAAACTGAGGCTTTTAAAATTTGAAGACCTTGTTGCAGTTCAAGTTGCTAGTTGTGGTACTTCTAATAGTTTATTTTCTTCTTTTCCATGTAAGTAGTTCCTGTTGATTCATCTTAGCTAAAGACAGCATAGGGAAAGATAGGACTACTTCCAGAGTCTGTAGGACTTGAATCGTGGGAAAATAGCAGCATCTCACAGCCAGTATCTGATGTGCTCACATCCGCACACAGCACACAACACATTTGTGTCCCACCATGTCCCAGATGCACAGTATGCTGAGGGCCATCTCATCCAGTCCATGCCTTCTCCTTGAGTCTTGCTTTCTTACTTCGTGTGTGGTTTTTGCAGTGACTGCCTTCTTTTTTTTTCCTCTCCTCTCCTCTCCTCTCCTCTCCTCTTCTCTCCCTCCCCTCCCCTCCCCTCCCCTCCCCTCCCCTCCCCTCTCCTCTCCTCTCCTCTCTTCTCTTCCTCTCTGCTCCCCCACCTCCTCTCCCTTCCTCTTTTCTTTTCTTTTCACATGATTGAATCCTGGGCCTTTCACAAGCTAGGCAGGTGCTCTACCATTAGGCTATACTCCCAGCCCAGTAGTGATTCCTCTCAGCTCTGCTCTGCGTCGTCAAGTCCCTGGCATGGCCAAATGACTATATGAGATCCTGCCTTCCCAGTGGACCTCATCTTACATTTCTCTTTTCCTTGTTTAATGGATTCTAGCCATACCACTCTATGTATTCCTTGTATAGTTCCACTCCATGAACAAGGATCATGGAAATACTCTTTCCTCTGAATGGGATTTCCCCTAGATTAGAGCTTTCAACTCTGCATTGTTGACATTTTGGGTCATTCATTCTTTGTTGGGACTGTTCAGTGCAGCATTGGATGTTTCCCTGCATCGCTGGAATGCTGGCAGTATCTCACCAGCAGTTGGGACAACCCCTAAATGCCTCTAGATATTGCCAGATATCTCCTAGGGGCAAAATTAAAGTTGCTTTTACATAAAGATCTTCTGTGACCACACTGTATGAAATTTAACCTGCTTCTGTCTTAATTCTTTTCTGAAGTGTTCTTTGGTCTGCTTGCCCACCTTCATTGGAATGTCAGTTCTGAGAGCAGGAGCCGTGGTTGCTTTTGTTCACTACTCTGTCTCCTGCGGCTTCAGTAGTGTGTGGCATAAAATAGAAGCTCAATAAATATTGTTGGATGAATGTGTTCTCATCTTTGTCATTTACTGCTGGCCCTGGGCGCTCACTTTTCTAAACTACCCTGTACTCATTTTCCCTGGTAAGCTTATGGATATTTTTATGCCTGTGTCCCATTTGCTCAACTGGATTGCCTTTGAAAGCCGTTTAAAGGCAAGAGTTATGACATGACATCATTTGTTTATTTGCAATGTGGGACTTAGAACCTGTTTCAAAAAAAAAAGAAGAAGAAGAAGATAAGGGGCTGGGGATTTAGCTCAGCAGCATAAGTGCCTGCTTTGCAAGCAGGCAGTCGTGAGTTCGATTCCTGGTACCAATAAAAAGAAAAAAGAAAGAAAAAAAAAAGAAAAGAAAAAGCACTAGATAAAGATGTAGATCATTGTGAAGGTCCTGGGTTCAATGCCTGGTACCATAAACAAACAATACTCCCACCCCAAAACTCAAAAAATGAAAAGTAAAAACAAAGCTGAGCCTCATACCCCAAATTCACAAACCTATTTTAGTGAGGGTCATCATGCTGGACGGTGGGGATACAACAGTGTCCTTTGAGGGGCTTTTAGCCTAGTTGGGGAGGTAAGGACATTTGGTGTAATGAGTGTCATAAGTGGACTGGTGCCTGGGTGTGTGTAACACCAGAAAAGGTTCCTAATCAGGATGCTGTACACACTAGTGGCCCAGCCCAGAAGTTGAGCAGTCTAGTAAAGTGAGAATTGCAGGTGGGAAGGGGGCTAGAAGATGGCTCTAAATTATAGGGGTAGTATGTTCAAAGCCCTGGAGGGAAGAGGCAATTCTGTAGGTACAGACAGTGTCAGGAAAACAGTTCATTGTGTTTGGAACATAGACCAGGACTGCAAGAGTGATCAGAGGCTAAAGAGTAGAAAATACAGACACTTTTTATTTGGTAGAGATTGATGTCTACCTCACACAGAGCTTCATAAATCAGGCTCAGAGTTCGGTCTTTATCTTATACCTCATGGCATTATTCGGTCACACTTTTGCTTCTTTTTTGTTTTTTGAAACAAGGTCTCACGATGTAGTCCAGGGCATCCTTGAACTTGCCATTATAACCAGGCTGGTGTTGAACCTGGCAATCCTCCTACCTTGGTCTAGAATTACAGGCATGCACCATCACACTGAGTTTTTAAAAATTATAAATATATATAATAAAAGCTGACCATTTTAACTTTTTAAGTGTAGAATTCACAATGTTGTATACCTCCCTATTTCCAGAACTTTTTATTTGTCTCAAACAGAACTGAATTCATTAAATAATAGCTCTACATTACCTTTTTTCATCTGGTAATCTCTGTTTTCTATCTCTGAATTTGCCTATTGTAGGTATCTCTTATAGTAGAATCATACAAAATCTGTCCTTTTCTCTCTGGTTTGTTTCACTTGATAGAATGTTTTCAAGTTTCATCTAAATTGTAGCATGTATCAGAATTTCATTACTTTTTAAAGCTGAGTGATTTCTACTGTATGTATGTGGCACATTCTTTTTCTTTAGCATGTCTGAACATTTCCATCAACATCGATTGAATGATTGTATGAAGGATTGAACCCAGGACCTTCCATTGAGCTCTATTTTGTTCCTTATTTTAAATTTCTGATTTCGAGACAGGGTCTTGTTAAGTTGCTGAATTATCTGGGGTTGGGCTTAAACCTGTGATCTTCCTGCTTCACCCTTCCAGAGTGGGTGGTCACCATGCACCTGGCTGCATCAGCTTTTGTTGATGATGCATTTGAGACAGAGGCATAGGCTGTAGTGCAGTTTGATGTAATAGCTGTAAGATGCTTGCAGCATGTAATGTGTATTTAAGAGTCCCTACATTCATTTAGCTAGTTAAGCACAGGTTTTCCTGTGGATAGGTAAAAGTTTTTTTCCTTGTAGCATTTATTCTCTCATCTTAGTGTCTTTTGTGTCTGTTTAGTGTTTGCAATTCTTGTTTGTTTTTAGGACTCAGAAAGGTTTACCTGAGAAAAATTTGATCAACTATCCTAAGAGATTTCCCAAAGAAAGTCACAAAAAGGTACTCTATCAACATTTTCTCTTTACTAATGGAAACAAAATATTTTATCTTTGATGTTATTCTTCAGGATCACTAAAATCAGAATCAGATCTCTATATTCATTACAGTGATGACAAACCAGATGTAGTGTTGCACACCTATAATTCCAGCACTTGGGAGCTTGAATCAGAAGGATCACAAATTTGAGCCCAGCCTGTGCAGTTTAGCAATTTAGTGAGACCTTATCTGAAAACAAAAAATAAAAATGACTGAAGATGTAGCTCAGTTCAGAAGCCCTGGGTTCAATCTCCAATATAGAAAAAAAAAAAAAGAAAATTGCTAATAATTGTTGTACTGATTATTTTTCCCTTGTTGCTGAGACAAAATACCGACACCCAAAGTTAAGGAAGTAAAAGTTTATTTAATAACTCACCAGTTTGTGGAGGTTTCAGTCTATAATCAGTTGGCTACAAGGCAGAGTGCCACATGGCAGAGGGCAATGGAAAACAGCAAAATCAACAACAGCAAAAAGGGAGAAGCAAGGAGAGAAAATTTTTTCTGACCCTTATGTTTTATGTAGGCCACACCCACTTGGGTGTAGCACTCACACCCATAGTCCAGCATTGGACCATGAGTCATTTACAAACTCTAGAAGTGTATCTCCATGACAGCATGAAGCTTTGAGGGAGGCCATCCAGAATCAAACCATAACAACTCTTCAGTATTGGCTCTTTACTATATGCTAACCTTTACTATTTACTAATGGCTTCCATGCAATATTGTTTTCAGAAGTCCCAGACTTAAGTAAGATTGCATGTGGAAATTTGGTATAGGTGAGAATTTTCTATATACTGAATAAAGCATGTTCAGCTTCAAAGTAAACAGTGTCATTAATAGAGCAGTTGGAATAGGAGAATGTCAGACAAAAATAGGCCTAAATGTCATCTAGTCTGAGGATGTTCAATCTTTTAAAAGTGTCATCTGTGGAAATAAATACATAAATTAATATCATGGAATAATCCTTACTCTAACCATGAGGAAGTACTCTGGTCTTTTTTGTCTTATTCTGTTTTGTTCTGTCTCTCTCTCTCTCTTTTTTTGGTTCAAGGGATCAAACTCACGACTGCACGCTTGCAAGGCAGGTTTTTATGCCACTGAGCTAAATCCCCAGCCTGTTCTGTCTCATTTTTATTTTTTACTGTTTTGGTACAAGAGATTGAACTCACACACTTGCCAGGCAGATACTTATGCCACTGAGCTAAAACCCCGGTCCTTTGTCTCATTTTTAAACAATATGAGCTTGATTCACAAAATTTAATTTTTATGACCTATGCATAATCACAGTGTCAGTTTGAAGAACATTATTGTGGTCTGTTTCGTGCATCTTGCAATTAAGGAAACAGAATCTCAGATGGAAAGCTTCTATTGTGATTTACCTGTGTGTGTGTTCTGTTGTAGTGGTTTACCTGGCTAGTTAGAGGTAAATCAGTGCTAAATTTGAACTTTAGGAAGAAACGCTTTGCTATTTACCTATAATAAAGAGGGATTTACTGTTCCTTGAAGTCCAATGGAATGCCTTTTTTTTTTTTAATCCTTAATTGCTCTGTATCATGTGGTGGAGAAAGCAAGGAACTAAGAGATAGCAGATGGATTTAAATGGATGAATGAATAAAGTAGTTTACCTCCTTGACCTCTTTTGAACAAGAAGGTTAGGTTAAATTATTAATTTTAATTTTGATTTTTATGGGTACTGGGAATTGAACCCTGAGATGCTCTATCACTGAGATATATCTCCAACTCTTTGAAAATATTGTTTGAGACAAAGTCTCAGAGCAGGCTGGCCTTGAACTTGCTTATATAGCCTAGGTTGGCCTCATATTGACAGTGATCCTCCTGCCTCAGTTTCCTGAGATCTGGGATTACAGGCATGTACCACCATGCCCAGCCTTAAAAAATATATATATATTTTTTTTGGTAAAAAAGATTTTGAGACACAGGCTTGCTAAGTTGCCTAGATTCTCCTGCATCAGCCTTCCCCAGTGCTGGGATTTCAGGCATGTGCCACTGTGCCTTGCTTAAATTATTTTTAAATTAATGATTTTAATAGATATATGTCAACATGATTCTAAATTCAAAAGATATTAAGCATTTACAATGAAGAGTCTCCTTTCTTCTCCCTAGTCCTTTTCACAGTGGCAACGTTATTTTTAATAGTTTTTTTCTTTTTTATATCTTACTTGGAATATAGGCCACATGAAGGATCCCTTAAACCCTGCTCTTGTAGGATCCTTAAGAGTTAAATGTGAGAAGAATCAGCACCTTAACTTTTACATAGATGCCTATAATTATAGACAGACTGTAAATAAAAGTGGGAAACTTAATTTTGTATCCTCCAATTCTCTCCTTATTGATTCCCCA
Source organism: Cavia porcellus (assembly GCF_034190915.1). Classification (NCBI taxonomy): domain Eukaryota; kingdom Metazoa; phylum Chordata; class Mammalia; order Rodentia; family Caviidae; genus Cavia; species Cavia porcellus. The sequence continues at coordinate 174,419,576 of NW_026947484.1, read as the reverse complement.
AATCCTGACTGCATTCTCTGTATAGGGGATCTAAGACTTTGAAGTAGAGCCAGAACAATGGTCATGTTCCCCTAGGAAAGTCTCAAGTCACCATTTTATGGGATGGGGCTGGGGGTTGATAAATTTTACTCTCAGGTCATAGGGAACCAGGGAACACTATTTACAGACACTCACTCTTGCAGAGCACCTACCAATACTTGATGAAATAGTTTGTTTTGTTGAGAAATATTATGAGGCTGAATTTGGGGATGGGAAAAGTCATCTTATTATCTGAGCCACCAGTCTTTTTGGCTAGGCTGATAACTGAGCCCTTAGCCTGTTGCTGGTACTGGTACTGGTACTGGTAGAAATCTGGCACCTAAACCACATGTGGGTTTTATATTTTTTTTTTTTAGCTTTCAGTGTTGAATTTGAATGAGACACAGCTTCCTTGCTCTGAAGATGTTAGAAATATGGTTGTCATCTGGATCCCTGAAGAACTAGGAAAGAATGTGTAGTAAGTGTCATATCTAGAACTTGGGGAGTCTTTATCCTTATATTCTGTAAATTCTCACAGGCCTTTTTTTGTGATCTCCTTTTTAGCTACCTCACTGCAAATAACAGAAGGACAAGCAAAGATAGTGGTCCTGGTCACTTGTTTCTCCCTTTTATGACACTGGAATTCTTTATATTTATTTATTTTTTTGTCTTTGTTTTTTTGAGGCAGGGTCTCACTGTGTGACCCTGACTCGCCTTGAATTCAAGCCTCCTGAGTGCTGAGATTACAGGAATGTGTAATCATGCTTTCTTTTTGGTTTTAGGTCTTGTTATGTAGTCTAGGCTGGCCCTAAACTCTCCCTATACCATAGCCCAGCTTCAAACTTAGAGTCCTTTTGCCTCAGCTTCTTGAGTGCTGAGTCTACACGCATGTACTATGATGCCGTTTGGAATTCTATTTTAATACACTTTAATACACTTAATGCTATGGGACTTATTTATATCAAATTTCACATGGCAGTAAATAGCATGTAAGATAGGGCCCAAATTATTTGTGAAGTTTGATTAAGAATTATACTTCCTTAGGGGCTGGGGATTTAGCTCATCGGCATAAGCGCCTGCCTTGCAAGCAGGCAGTCGTGAGTTCGATCCCTGGTACCAATAAAAAGGAAAAAGACAAGAAAAAAAAAAAAAAGAATTACACTTCCTTTATTAGTTTTACTTAGTCCTCAGAAGTGACAGAGCTTCCAGTAAAGCATATGAACCTCTGATCACTACAGCCTGTGACAGTGGCATACAGTAAATAGCATACAGCACTTGTGTACCAAGTGAGGCATGATAGAGATCAAACGCTTGCTAGTGTCGAAAAGCATAGGAGAAGGAGTTTGGTTTCTCTTTTTGTGATCACTGAGCCTTTCAGATTCTTGTTAAGTGATTGAATTTCTTTATAGTTGGCCATCTTGTTGATGTAACCTAATGAATTTCTTTTTCATTTTCTTTCTGTTTTTCAACAAATAATCCTCCAAAATGCATTTTTATGTGCTTACCTATGATTTCAACAACATCAACAGATGACTTTATTTTCTTTCATGTAAAAGAAGCCCCAGATTGGGTGGGCTGGGACTAGTATGTCAGCTCCGTGAGATAATCAGAAATCAGAGCTGCTCCAGCTTTTTGAGCCATGCTCCTTAGCCCAAGGTTTCCATCTTCTAAGGTACTTCATTGATACTTTTAAGGTCTAGGTTGGCTGCCAGAGCTCCAACTTTCATATCCACTCCCCAAGTGAGGAAAAAGTAATTCTTGAGTACCTCCTCTGTGCTAAGTAGTGAGGATCCAGTGGAGAACCAAGTAGATTTGGTCCGTCTTCCAAGGGTTATATGAGAGAGTCAGACATGACAGACATAACCACACTTAAGTATATAATTACTAGTTTATATTCACATTGTGAAAGTAAATTACAAATCTGTCCCAGAGAATTCTGGGAACCAATTTTAGATGGGAAGATGAGGGATCTTTTAATGGCAGGTACTGAGGTGGCGCATACTGCTGGGCTCCCAACCAGCCATTTTTGAATACCAATTAGATAGACAGGAGTCTTAAGACTCATTATTCACAAATATCCTTGGTGTTCTTAAGATGTCTGAGAATAAGTTATGGTTATTCTTATTTCAAGCTTACCTGAGAAGACATCTCCTCTCCCCAGCCAAAATGGGAAACAGAAAAGAAAGGAATCCGCAAGGGTAAGTTCAGTGTTTTGCCCAGACCTTTATTATTACTCTATAGGGTATGTTTTTGTTTTCCTTTTAGGTCTTTCCCACTCTCAACCCCTTACTTTCTCTAAATGAAAGCCCTTCCTTAGGGATATTAAGCCTCTTCTGACTCCCTTTTCCTGTCTGTGCCATGTCGGGGGAGCAGAACGCTGTGAAGACATGACAGGACAAACTGCTGGGTATTTAGGGGGACTTTTTTTTTTTGATACCAGGGATCGAATCAACACCGCATGGTTGCCAGGCAGGCACTTTCACCACTGAGCTAAATCCCTGACCCTCAGAGGGACTTCTTGATTAGTTAAAAATTAGTCCCCTGGCAGGCATCCTGGTGTGTGCTTATAATCCCAGCAATTCAGGAAGCTAAGGAAGGAAGCTTGCAAGTTCAAGACCAGCCTGGGAAGCTTGGTCAGACCCTGCCTCAAAATAAAATAGAATGGATTGAGATGTGGCTCAGCAGTGATGTGTGTGCCTAGCGTGTACACACATACACACATACAAAGAAGAGGAGGAGGAAGGAAGGAAGAGGCAGGAGGAGGAAGAGGAAGAGAAGAAGAAAGAGGAGAAGGAGGTAGAAAAGAAAAAAGAAGAAGAGGAGGAGGAGGAGGACGACGACAGTGACAACAGCAGCGGCAGCAGCAGCAATGAAAACTGCAGCAAACCTGAGCTTCCAGTTTTCATTCAACCGTTTATGGGTAAATGTGATTTGGGTAAATCTCAGAGCTGTCAGAGTACTATATGCATGAGAGTAGTGTCTTGATCCATGTCAGTCATTGTGAAACTCCTGTGCCTGCTATGTTCTGGGCATACAGATAGGTTGAGTGCATAATGAATGACCGCTCTGGGAAAACAATACCAACACAACTACAGTTAATCCTTGTGTGGTCTAAATGCAGTAGGGCTGGGACCTTGTGAGTAGCCCATATGTGGAGGAAAGGTGGGAATGGTGGAGTGGCTCTGGGTTGTGTTGGAGGGCTGGAATGTTAAAGGGAAGACATGGCTCCAAGGAAGTATTTGGGAAAGTGTTGCATTTTTTTCTCTTTCAGAAAACTGAGTCATCAAAAACCCCAGGGAAGGCTGTGCCACCCCCCTCCCCGGTGCGCGCATCTGAGGATTTAAGTTCAGAAATGCCTATCTGGGCCCACAACAGCACACTACCTCAGAATCTGCTGAAGGAGTGAGTATCATGGATGCCCAGGGGAGAGCCAGGGCCCCTGCTTTTTCCTGAAGCTGAGAAGGGGCCAGACAATGTGCTTGTTCTGAGTAGGGCAGGTCAAACTGTCACCCTGCTTGTTTACTGCGTTCTTAGGCTCACCAGCTGGCAGTGATGTTGGTGATTACCACAGCCATTTACCCAGTCCTTAATATCCGGCAGGCCCTCAGCCAAGCACATTGTATATGTACTCTATTTTAGATTCCTGCTGGTGGGTGGGTGCTATTCCTTTTATAGATAAACTATGGATAAGTGGAAGGCAGAAAGGTATGTTGATTTGAGGTATGACAGTCTTTGAATTTTGTATTGAAACAACTGGCTTTGTGAATTTTGGTAATTATTTAGCCTCTTTCACTTTCATGTTCCTCATTTGGAAAGTGAGGATAATATTGCTTGTCCTCAGAGTGTTAGAGGATTCAGTGATATAAAACCTAACAGAATAAACACTTGATAAGTACAGTGATGGTTATCATAACTACATCTGAAAAGTGTCCCCTTTCAGATGAGCACCTTTTGGAAGAGGCTATTCCAGACCCAAAGCAGAAATGTCTTCAGCCCTTCTCATCTCTCTGTCCTCTCAGGAACAGCTGCTACTGACTGGCTGTCTCTGTCCCCTTCAGGCTTTTGCCACATGGAGAGAATAACATGCCTTGTCCAGAGATGAAAATACAATTAGACAGGATGAAAAAGAGTCTTCCCCTGGAAAAGAACCGACCCGACAGTGCCATTTCTTCTAAGATGTTTCTAACTATACACCGCCTCACCCTGCAAGTAAGAGCCAGGGTACTTTGGAGGAAGGGCCCTACATGAAAATCCCACCCCTTCTTTCTTGAGGCTGGAAGAATTGGCTTTCTCTTCTGTCCTGTCATTTTGGCCCCAACCCCACAGGAGCTTGGGCTGTGTGTCGGTGAAGGGCAGTGTGAGGGAAGGGTGTGAGCAGAGCGGTGACTGCGTTTCTCCTGTGCTTTGCTTCCACGCCTTTCCCTTCCTGCACAGTGCTGCAAACTCTGCCTTCCCAGTGTGCTTGCTGACTAGCTGAATAAATGCATCTGGGGAAAGGAAAGATCTACAGAAGAGCTTCTCTTCTCCTTCTCCTTCTCTTTCTCCTTGTTCTCTTCCTCCTTTTTCCTCCTCCCTTTCCTTCTCCTCTTCCTTTTCTTCTTCCCCTTCCTCCTTCTCCTCTTTTTCTTCCCCTCCTCTCCACCTTTCCTCCCACCCTCCCCTACCTTTTTTTAATCTCCAGAGACCAACGTTGCAATATCCTGAACATCGGAAGAAATTACATTCTACCCTGAAGAGAGAAGGTAGCTTTGCTGCTTCTGCTGGGTTTCCTGGCACCATATTTCTCTTACTTTATCTTAGTCCTGATTCTGTTGTTTGTGGTCATAGTCATATAGGGTCACATGTGGAATGTAGGAAACTCTAGCATGGTCCTGACCCTAAAGGGAGAATCACTGGTGGTGGGGCAGGTCTCAGCAGGCAGCCCAGCAGGAGGCAGGGGACTGTCAGTGGGAAGAAGATTAACCTGGCCTTATGGTCACCAGATTATAGGAAGCAGCAGCAGTGGCAGCAGCTGCAGGAGAAGAAGGAGAAAAACCCTCCTAAGGAACAGGTAGAGTTTTGCGAGGGAGCCCTGGACTCACCAGGTGGGAGAAGTGGGTGCAGCCTGGGTGGGAAGGTTCTTTTTGATCTCTCTCTGGCTGTAGATGTTCCTTTTCTACTCCTTTTTGAAAAATGTTCTTCACTTCCAAAAGTCCCAACTCAGTTCCTCCTCTTTTGGATTTCAGAAAGCTAAAAAGAAAGCCAAGAGTGAACAGGGGATCCAGAACACTTCACAAAAACATTCAGCTGCTGTTGCTTGTAACCCTCTCTGTGGTAAGGGCAGTACTGTACGTGCTTGGTTGAGTAATAAAATCCCAGAACATAGATGGCAGCAGGAAAAGCGAAATGTGCTTTTTCCATTTTGAGACTTGTCTTTGTCAGGCATTCGAATTAATTAATTTTTTTATTACATTGAACCAAGGGCTTTTGCACTGAGCCGCATCCCCAGGGGTTCTGACTTTCACATGACAGGCAGAAGAATCAGGGTAGAGACTTGGGAAAGAAGGTGACTTATGTTAGGTTAGCACTCCATCCAGGGCGATCACTACCATTTTCCTGACCTCCATTCTGGTGTTTTTCCCAGTGCCTCCAGCAGGAGCTGTTTTACACGTATCACTGGGGTCACCTTGGATTCATGTCCTTAGAGCAGTAACTTGTCCTCACTGAGTGAGATAGCCTTTATAGAAAAGGTGATTTTTAAAATTGGATCTTATATGTGGGTTTTTTTATGGCATGGAGTAGAATTCCCAGAGGTGGCAAATTCCTCCATAGATGCATCTTGGAGGAGCATGGTTGAGCTTTTCAGTATGGCTATCAGGATTTATTTTTTTTTTTTTAATTTTTTTTGTCTTTCATTTTTATCGGTACCGGGGATCGAACTCACGACCGCCTGCTTGCAAGGCAGACACTTATGCCGCTGAGCTAAATCCCCAGCCCCCTGGCTATCAGGATTTAAAGGAAAGTGGTAGATCAGGCCAAAGAGGTGGATAGGGGAGGCTGTGAAGGCCATTAGGCTTGAGTCTCTAGGTCAGTGGTACTCCATCTTGGCTGCACATGGACAGAAAGTGAAAAGTTTTTAAAATTCCTAACAACCTGCTTGTACCCTAGACCTATTAGGTCAGAATTCTGGTGTTTGGAACCAGGTCATACTGTCTTTTTTTTTTTTTTTTTTTTTTGTCTTTTTCTTTTTTTATCGGTACCAGGGATCAAACTGAAGACCACACACTTGCAAGGCAGGTGCTTATGCCGCTGAGCTAAATCCCTAGTCCCCCCCGCCCTTTTTTTGTCTTTTAAGTCAGCATCTTGCTGTGCTCTGACTATGGCCTCTATTAGCCCAGGCTGGCCTCGTGCTCATGGGGATCCTCCTGAGTGTTGGGATAACAGGAGTTTGCCAGCATGCCTAGTCTCGTGCTGTGTTTTATTTTATTTTTAACTAATTAATTAATTACTTTATTGGTAACAGGAATTGAACTTACAACCTCATGCTTGCCAGGTAGGCACTGTGTTGCTGAACAAATCCCTGCCCTCATGCTGTGTTTTATGCTTCCCAATGCTTGTAAAATGCGGCTGAGGTAAGAACCTTAGCGGGTAGGCAGCCAAGAGTGTTGTTGTCTTTTAGTATAATGTGTCTGGTGGCAACTTGCAAGATGTTTATTTAGAGAAAAGATTCCAAAAGGAAAGGGCAAACACATAGGGAGTTGTTGGAGAAACAGCTGATGCAAAAGAAGCAGAAAATTAGAATTATTTTATTTTCATATTTTTAGACCAATGTGGATATGCTAGGAATGGTACAAGAAGCTGAGTCACATTCTGGTACTAATATTCATAAACTAAATGGTAGAATTGTAGTTTCTTTTACTGTTACTACATACAGTTATGTTTTATGTGGAGGAATCCTGGATCTTATAATACACACTTTATTTTTATATCTAATTTTGTGCTGTATGTAGTTACAGACCTAGGTGAACAGAATCACAAATAGAACTCAGAAGGCCTTACAAAATATACATATGTATTGGAATATTACATAGTGCTTCATAAATAGGTACACTTATTATGTGTCAGTTAAGAAAATAAAGAACCACTACCACTGAGATATAAAGTGCCAATAAGAAGAGGATTGATTTCCCTTTGTGGTCACTAGGTCAGGAAAGTGACATGAAGCAGCAACAGCAGCAGATGAAGACTGAAGGAGCCACCTTGGAACCAGTGAGTGGCAGGGCCTCTCCCAACATCTGGTTCCAATGTCTCTTACTGTGAAACAAACCACCCCAAAACTAAGCCAGATGCATTATTTCTAAAGAATCTATGTATTGGTGGGACGATCATTGGTCTTTCTTAGGTCACTCTGCATCTGAGTAGGGCTGTTGGCCACATTGCCTGGGTAGTCTTCTATAAGACCTCTTCATGGGGCTTTTGACAGGGTAGTAATCACTCAAGTGACTACGCTGTGACCTTTTATTGGTCTGTATAGATGAACCTAGAACTCATTTCACCCCACTCTCAGCAGTCAACCAGGAGGAGAAGTCGTTGTTGGCAGACATCGCTAGAGGTAGTCTTCCCTTGGTTGACTGCTGAGAGTGGGGTGAAATGAGTTCTAGGTTCATCTATACAGTCTGGAGAGCAGAAAATATGTGATAAAAGCTTTGCTGAAGTCCCAGAAGGTACATCTTTGTAATGTCTTAGATGTTAATTTCTCTAATTTTAGAAAAAAAATGCTTTCAATTTTCTAAGGCCTTGATTTATTTTTTCTTATATGTACCCCAATAAATTTTAGGTTTCCATAGAGAGTTCAAGAAATGATCACTCTGACAAGTTTCTGGGTATCTTCCCTGACAGAAGAGGTAAGTTGCTAGAGTGGAGGACCCTTAGTACTGAGCCTGTGTTAACCAGCGTGGCTTCCTTGCGGTGGGCACAGTCCTCATCCTTTAGAGGGGTCCTAAAGATAGCCCAGATTTTCTTTTTCTGTACTCCACATGTCACCATTAGTTGGGAGAAGCCTACAGGGGAAATTAATGACTGGGTTTTCTCATAGGTTCAAAAATGTCTATGATGGAACTCCCTTGCAAGGATGTTAATGCTTCAGTGGAGATGGTCCTGGAAGCCCCAGCTGCCAATCAAGAGAAGATCCCTGAAGACCTCACAGAAAATGTGGCTGAAATAAGCTGGAAGCCTGAGCTCCAACTGCTGAGGATTCTTCAGGATACTGATGTTGAGGAGGAGGTGAACCAACCCAGTGTGGCAGAGAGTGAAGATTCTTGGGACACATAGACTGAAGGTGCCACCCAGGGCACTCTTCACCAGAGCAGGATGCTTGGCATCCCAGAGACAGTGACCTTTGACATAAGGCTGAAAAGAGAGGGTGATTGTGCTCCCCCCAACTCTCTTAAGACCTCAACTTAGAGATTTTGCTTTTTATTCACTTTTTACCAGCTTGTAAAATAAGTGAGGGAAAAAAGTTCCAAACTTTCTCAGTTTAAGTGACTTCTCTGCCATAGGGTCAGAATAATTTTAATGATTAAACACAACCAAGTCTCAAACAAAAGATACTCTGTGTTTTTTGGAGGAGGGTAGAGAGCTGTTTCTTAGTATGTGTTTTTAGGGTCCTTTTTATCTGTTCTGTGAAGCTCTGAAAGGTTTTCAATTGTAGGAAGCTAAATTTGGCCTATGGCAACCTCCATGGCATTTCTGGATTTCCTTGTTGCTTCCTTTCTTTAGGAGGTGGAGTCCACATCATTACTAAATAATATTCACTGTGTATGGTATTGGACTCATTGACCTGGGAGAGCTTAAGGCTCTAGTTTTTAAGGAATTGAGTTTGCTGGGAAGTTTCATTGATGCTAATAAAGACTCAGAATTTGAGAGTCTCAAGAGCCCTCTGATTTGGTTTTTGGAAGACTTTATTCTTTTCATGTTTTATTCTTTTTTTTTTTTTAATTTTTTTTTTTTGGTCTTTTTCATTTTTATCGGTACCAGGGATCGAACTCACGACTGCCTGCTTGCAAGGCAGGCGCTTATGCCGCTGAGCTAAACCCCCAGGCCCTCATGTTTTATTCTTAAAAAGCTTTTAAGACAGCTGAGGTGGTGTATGCCTATAATCTCAGCACTCTCAGAGGTTGAAACAGGAGGGTCCTAAGTTTGATTCCAGCCTGGACAACTTAATGATTTAGTGAGACTCTGTTTCAAAATAGAAAAATAAAAAAGAGATGGGATGTAGCTCAGTGTGAAAGGCCCTGAGGTTAATTCCTAACACTAAAGAGAAAAAGCACTTTAAAAAAATTTTATGGAATAAAAGTAAAACAAAATTTCATAACAAAATAATAAGAGAAGGAAAAGCTACTTTTAATACAGTAAAATTGCAAAGTTGCATAATTGTAGAGACTAACGTAATGAAACTGATGTCCATAGGATGTGATAAAAGCAAGGCCATGGCTTCAACCATACTTTAAAAAGCCCTGCACTGGCCCTGCAATGGAGCATGCTGTTGCTTATCACACTGCAGGGCCCAGGGCACATGTCTCCTTCTCCTGCACTGCATCTCCTCTTCTGGATTTTGTACCTGGTAGCTCTGATCTGGAAGTTTACTGCTTCCATGGCCTGTGTAGGACTCTTTCCTGGTTTCACCCTCCCAAGAATGCATTGCTCTATCAGCGTTTGAAGGGTCTGTGCTATTTAGGGAATGATGAGTCTAGATCTGGGCATGGGGACTGAAGTGTCTGCATGTGTGATCTTTCCTGGGTTCTAGGGATGAGAAGAAAAGGGTGGTTCTTATGCTAGATGTCAGCTGTGGGTCCTTAAGGAGTCTGCAAATTCTGAATGAACCTGGTCTTCTTGAAGGTATATGGGTCAAGGAACAAGGACTGAAAATGCTTTCTTTAACAATTATGTTAGCTTGATTTATAGTTTTAAAATGTTCTGACATCGGTAGTAGACCTGGTTTTGACTCTTATCCTGGATCCTGCGGAAGTTAGGGTGGGCCGTACACACCCAATGACAGGGAGAAATTTTAAAGAAGGAGAATTTAACCCTATTCATGGAAAATCATTAATTTGTACTTCCTTTTAGGTGAGGACCAGACTCCAAGAGAGAATGTGTCTTGACAGTCATCATCTTGAAAAGTGGTAGAGCCAGGTTGCGATCTGGGTCTTCTAGCTTTAGGTCAGAGCTCTTTTCATCTCCACTCTGCTTCTCTGACTCATCCTCCAGAGCTGTGTTGGGTTATTCATCATCATATTAAATTAGAGACTGACTTCCTTTCCTGGTATGCTATCTGTAATTGATGAGTTGGGTTCGAGGGATGCAGGGATTTTTTTGAGATAGTCTTCTCACTGTATAGTTTAGGTTGGCCTTGAACTCATCTGTAGCCTAGACTGACTTTGACTTCACACTGATCCTCCTGCCTCAGCTTCCTATGTGCTGGGATTATAGTAATGTGCACCATGCCCACCAGTAGCTCTTTTTTACCTAAGGAAAGTTGGAAACATGTAAAAGCAGATGAAGTCCTGTCTAACCATTATCTAACATTTATCAATTATAATCTATCTTTTTTTTCTAAACTTGCTTATTCTAAGTATTTTAGTGGATTTCTTAGATTTTTTTGATATGTCATCTGCAAATAGAGATCTTTTTATTTCTTCCTTCCTAGGTGCTTTTAATTTTTTTTCTAACTGCTAGACCTTCTAGCACAATGTTGACTAGAAGAGTAGCGGTAAACATTCTTGTCATTTAAAAATTTTTTTCTACAGTTACTATAACAGTTTATACTCCCCCCAGTAATGAAGAATGGTTCCTTTTTTCCCTGCAGTTTTTTCACCTCTCTAGCATTTGTTGTTGTTTGATTTTCCTTTTCTATTTGAAGACACAATCCTGCTATATAGTTCCGCCTGGCTTTGAACCTACTATGTAGCCTAAATTGGTCTTGAACTCACAGAAATCCTCCTATATCAGCCTCCTGAGTGTTGGGATTACAGGTATGCGCCACCATACCTGGTCTGATTTTAAAAATAGCCATTCTTCTAGAGTGAGATGGAATCTAAGTGTTGTTTTAACCCTATTGTGCCACATTGTAATTTTTTTTGCATTTTTGCCTGGAATTCATATATATTTCCTAGAAAAATTAAAGGAATGAGAATTTGAAAAAAAATGTATTATGTTTCCTTGTTATGAATGTTCCAAAAAGGGAACACCAGGCATTGAGTTAATTTGCATTTCTTTAATGACCAGCAATGTGGAACATTTTTCATATTTTTTTGGCATTTATACTTCTTTATCTGAGCAGCGTCTATTCTTCTCAGATGCCCATTTTTTTGATTAAATCTAAGTTTGGGGAGGTCCATTTGTGTGTGTGTGCGTATGTTTGATACCAGGTGCTTATGCCTCCGAGCTAAATCCCCGGGACCATTTTTTTTTCATTCTTACTATATTCTAGACATTAACCCTTTGTCTGGAGACTCGCTTGCAAAATTTTTTCCTATTCTGTGGGTTGTCTCTTCACTGTGTTTCCTTTGCTGCTCAGAAGCTTTTAACTTGATGTGATCCCATTTGTTGATTTTTGGTATTATTTCTTATGTAACCAGGGCTCTGTTCAGAAAATCTTTGCCTATGTCTGTGTCTTCAAGAATTTTATCTGTTTTTGTCTTCCAGCAGATTGTTTCTGTTCTATTATTTAGACCTTTGATCTATTTTAATTTTAGTTTAGTGCATGGTGGGAGTTAAGGGTGTAGTTTCAACCCTTATCATGTGGGTAGCCACTTTTCCCAGAGCCTTTTGATATAAGGCTCCTTTTCCTCTTTGTCAAAAATAAGGTAGCTGAGTGGCCTGAAGTTGTTTCATTATGTTCCATAAGTCTATTTTTATTTTTTTTTAAATACCATGCTGGGTTTTTTTTTTTTAATCACTGCAGCTTTGTCGTTTAGTTTGAAGTCCAGGATCGTGGTGCTCTTGCTTTGCCCTTGTTGCCCAGAATTGCTTTTGCTATTCTAGGTCTCTTCTGGTTCCATATGAATTTAAGGATTATTTTCTCTAGTTCTGAAAGCTCTTTCTTTTTTTTTTTGAAAGCTCTTTCTTTTTTTTCAGTATATTTTTTTAGGTCCTCTTTGATCTACTTTTCCAAGTTTCTAAAGTCTTCATTGTAGAGATCTTTCACTTCCTTGGTTGGGTTAATTGCTGAGTATTTCATTTTTCTTGATGCTATTGTAAAAGGTATTATTTCTCTAGTTTTTCTTTTGGTGAGTTTATTATTGGCGTACAGCAATGCTATTGACTTTTGAGTGTTGGCTTTGTATCCTGTTATACTACTGAATTTGGTTATTAATTCTAGGAGCACTTTAGTGAGTTTTTAGGGTCTTCTATGTAGAGGACCATGTCGTCTACAAAAAATAATAATTTAACTTCTTCCCATCCATATTCCTTTTATTTCTTTCTCTTTCCTAATTGCTCTAACTAATGTTTTGAGACTATTTGAATGAGTGGTGATAGCAGACATCCTCATCTTGTTCCCAATTTTAGAGGGAAAGATTTTAGCTTCTTTCCATTTAATAGGATGTGTGCTTTCTCATAGATGGCTTTTATCAGTTTGAGATACATGCCTTCTTTAGCTGTTTTCTTCATGCTTTTTATTATGAATGGATGTTGGATTTTGTTGAAGGTTTTTTCTGCATCTGTTGAGATGATCATGTGATTTTTGTTCCTGCTGCTGGTTGTATGGAGCATTACACTACTGATTTGTATATATTGAACCATTCTGGCACCCCTGGAATAAAATCTACTGGGTCATGATGACTTGCTATAAAATCTACTGGGTCTTTTTAATGACTTGCTATGTTCTGTTGGCCAATATAGTATTGAGGATTTTTGCTTCTATTTTCATTGAAGAATTGGACTGTAGATTTCCTTTTTGGTTGGGTCCTTTTCTGGTTTTGGAATCAGGGTAATGCTTGCTTCTGTGAATGACTGCTTCCCTTTGATTTCATTAAAGCGTTTGAAGGTCTTCTATATAGAGGCACTAGATCTCCTTTAAAGTTTTTTTTTTAAACTAATAAAATATATCTTTGTTTACTTTTTTGAGTTGGGGGTCATAAATTATTGCTAAAGTAGATAATCAAGCAAACGGAAGGGTGCTTTAGAAATTTAATTTGAGTTTATTTAAACTAAGAAGAAAATTCCATAATGTTTTCATGCAATACATACTTGGTTCTTTAGTAATTGTGACAAACAACAGAAAGAATTAAGGCTCATTGCACTTGTGATCTACATAAAGCACTAACATATTGAGTTATACATAATTAAAGAAGTACCTCACTTTGGAAATACTGTGATAGCCAATACAGAGGCACGCCTTAGGTGGGCATAGAGATGCAGTTTAGAAAAGAAAACAAAAGTACAACTGAACTACAAAATTCCTTTAAAATCACCGAGCAACCTGCTGAATAAGCAGCCGAGTGCTCGGGCCTCCCGCAGCTGCACAGCCACACGAGGTCTGCCCCGGAAGCCCATGCCTCCCGAACCTACAGCAGCATCCTGAGACATACGAGGCAAACACTCAGCAGACATTTCTGTGTTCTCCGTGAAATGCATCTTGTCTTTTTTATTCCTAGTGTTTAAGTCATTTTTTAAAAACTTGAATCAGATGGTGTCCTTTAGTAAGGATTTTATCAGTTCTCAGTTTCTAAAAATCCAGACTTTTTTTCTACATGTGAGATCGTTTTCATTTTACCTGGCCTGTCGTTTGCCCACAAAAAAAGAATTAAGCAAATAGTGCAATGCAGGAAGAAACAAAAGAAAGGCACTAAGACCAGTAAACTCCTCCTCTCCTAGAACAGTGGTCTGTTCTACAGGAAATGAAACTCTTGCCTTGAAATTCTCACAGTGAGACTGTATTCTTTTCCTAAAACGTTCATTCTTTAATATTTTCACGTTTCTAATACAGTACACATTTCTTTTTTCTTTTTTTTCCCCTTTCTTCTTTTCCAGTACCGGGGATCGAACTCACGACCGCCTGCTTGCAGGGCCGGTGCTTATGCCACTGAACTAAATCCCCAGCCTCCATTTCTTAAAACACATGATATCAGCAGCAACTGGAAATGAATGCCGATTTGGTACACGTGTGTTACCCACCTAGAGGTAATATTGGTGAGACCCTCAGGACCAGCAGTGCTTCACATCTTACTTATTTTAGCAAAGCAGTGTATTTTCTGTATTTAATGATAAAAATTAACTTATTTTTAAAAGTTTATTTGCAGCTACACTCTATGCATTTGGCACTATGGTTTGTCACCTCTGTAGCTGAAATCATCCTGTCAGCTTCACCCAAGTCTGTGTCCACCAGGTATTGAAGTGTTCATTTGAAATAAAAGTATTCACTGTGTATAGGAATTTGTGCTTTGGAGCATTTGATCCATCTACAAAGCAAAATTAGGAATTACTTTATTATAAAATGCTCCTAGAAGTCTTAATTATGTTTATTTTTTATAAAAGTGTAATGTTAGACTTGTGTGCATAGAAGTAATTAAGGTACATCATTATTGTAGTTTACCAGTTGTACATGGTAAAACACTTTCTGTTTTTACTGTATGTTTTTACCAAATGACCTACTCCTCTTCCCAAGGCAAGCATGAATAAAATTAGGTTCGGTGTGAAAAAAAAAAAAAAATCACTGAGTGAGAAAAGCAACACTGCACTTTCATACTGATTTTATACAACTTTTATACAGTTCCTTTGAATTAAATCCAAGAATAAAAGTTAAGACTCTCCTCTTCTATTTTTGGTAAATAATTGTATGGTAAACTTAGATGACTTTGGCTCTAGATTTTACTTGGGAGTGGCCTTTTTAATATTTTATTTAAAAGAAGGCTAGTTTGATACTTTTATACTGATGTTACCAAGATTAATATTTCTTGGGATCTCAAGAAGATTCTTTTTCTTTTTTTTCCTTGCCTTTTTTTGGAGACAGGGTCTCACTATATAGTTCAGGCTAGATTTGAACTCACTGCATAGCCCAAGCTGGCCTCAAACTGGTGATGATCCTCCTGCCTCAGCCTTCCAAGTGCTGGAATTATAGGTGTATACCACCATAACTGGCTGGAGGATTCATATTCTTTATAGTTGATACAGCATGAGCTAGAGCTCCTGCTAAGCCAGCCTCAGATTTCTCTAGTTTATTTTGTGCATCAATTAGTGTAACACTTTCATTAAGGGTCAGGAGGAGTGTTGGTTTCCAATACCCTTCCCCCATCACCATTTCCACAAGAATATTGTAAACTTTGTTTACATGGAAAATTAAATCCAGTTCATAGACATTTTCAAAACATTTGTCTAATGTCTCCACAAAACTTGAATTATATCCTAAATGCCAAGTTCACCTTCTGAAGAAACCACACAGAAGACAAAATATAGTGTTGTGTTATGTCTGCAAATCACTTTGTTGTCAGATCTTCCAATTAATAGTCCTCGTAGTAAATTACAAACATTTTCATCTCTCTTAGATACCAAGTGGGAAGTCTCCCTGATGAGTTCTTGTTTGTCTTCACCTTAGGGCTGGTAGAATTTGAGAGTTGTGGTTTCCTGTGGTTGTTGAAGGTGAGAATTGCTTTGATCATGGCTGGGCCAGGCCAACCTGCGGAGACAGGGCCAGGGTGGGGAAGGCACAAGAACCTTGCCTCAGGATCTGCCAGCAATCCTTCTCACCTGCCCACTCTGAAGTCCTTGTAAAATTCAGCAATGAATCTGTCAGGACCTGGGCTTTTCTTACTTGATAGTTTTATTAAAAATTACTTCTTCAATTTCATTTACTAAGATTGGATTATTTAGGATTTTTACATCTTTTCGGTTCAGCTTTGGTGGTTCCCATGTATCTAAGAATCTACCCATTTCTTCTGAATTTTCCATTTTAATAGAGTATGGGTTCTCCAACTAGTTACCAGTTATCTTGTGAATTTTGGCAGAATTGATTGTTATTTCACCTTTTTCATTTCTAATTGTATGGTTTTGAGTCTTTCATTATTTGGTAAGATTGGCTAAGGGTTTGTCTACTTTATTATTTCAAAGAATCAACTCTTTGATTCACTGATTCTTTGTATTTTTTTTCTTTTTAGTTTCCATTTCATTAATTTTTCCTGTGAGTCTTTTTTTCTTTTTGAGACAAGGTCTTCACTATGCAGTTCAGACCGGCCTCGAGCTCACTTTGTAGCCCAGGCTGGTCTCGAACTTGCAACGATCTTCCTGCCTCAGCCTCAAGTGCTGGGATTACAGGCATGTACCTCCAAGTCTGGCTCTTTATAATTTTCCTTTTCCTTGGCTTTGGATTGCTCTTTTTTTTTTTTTTTTTTTTTTTTTGAGGTGTATCATTAGGGTATTTATTTAGGTTATTTATTTGAACTTACTGTTTCTCTTATGTGGGCATTCACTGCTATAAACTTCCCACTTAGGACTGGTTTCCTTGTGTCTCATAGGTTTTAGAGCATCATACTGACATTATTGTTTGATTGTAGGAACTGTCTTAATTTATTCCTTAATTGCACCTATGACTCATTGATTATTCGAGAAGTTATTGTTTAATTTCCACATACTTGCATAGTTTTTGTGGTTTCCTTTGCCAATGATTTCTAGTTTCATTGCACTAGAATCTGATAATATACACGGGATAATTCTGATTCTTTTTTTTTTTTTTTATCGGTACCATCAAACTCACGATTGCCTGCTTGCAAGGCAGGCACTTATGCCACTGAGCTAAATCCCCAGCCCTTTAATTTTGATTCTTTTGCAGGCATTTAAAGCATGCTTTATGCGCTACTATGTGGTCTATTTTGGAGAAAGCCCCACATGCTGCTGCTAAGAATGTATATTCTATTGTTGTTGGATGGAACACTATATAGCAGTTAAGTCCATTTATTTGAAGATTTGGTTCAACTATGATATTTCTTTGCTGAATTTTTTCCAGTTGATTTGTCTATTTGTGACAGTGAAAGTATCAAAGTCCTCTATTACAGTTGTCTTGGTGTTTATCTGATTTTTTCATGTCTATACCTGTTTTGTGAAGTTGAACATGCCGGTATTGGTGCATATATGTTTATAATTGTTACCTCTTTCCATTGACTTGTTCCCTTAACCAATATGTAGTGACCTTCTTTGTCTCTTCTGATCACTTTTGTTTCTTAAAATATTTTTTTTTGTACCTGGAGTCGAACTCAGGACCTCACTCTTGCCAGGCAGGCTCTGGGTCTTCTTATCACTTTTGACTTGAAAACAATTTTGATACTAGGACAGCTGATCCTGCTTTTTTTGTTCAGGTTTCCATTGCTTAGAGTGTCACTTTCCAAGCTTTGATTTTTCATCTATGAATTTTTAATGTTAATTGCATTCCTTGTATAGTGCGTGTTGTTGGGTTTTGTTTCTGGCAACCTGTGTCTTTTGATTGGGGAATGGAGGCTATTCACATTGAGAGTTATTACTGAAAGGTACTGACTTATTCCTGTCATCCCATTACAGTCCTTCTGCTGATCTCCTTATTTTTTCCTTTTCCTTCTTTACTCATCCCACCAAATGTATTCATTCTTTTTGACTTATGAGTATTGCTGGCTTCATTATTTCTTTCTAGGTTACACTTGAGAATTTTTTAAATGCTGTTATGATGGTCATGAATTTTTTTTAGATGTGTTCCTTGTCATGGAAATACTTTCTTTATTCATTTCTGAAGGAACATTTTGCATAATTCAGATTTGGAAATTGTTATCTTTTAGGGGTTGAAAGATTTCACTCCAACTCCTCCTGACCCTTAAGGTTTATGTTGAAAAATCTGCTGTAGTCTAATGTGTTTACCTTTATATATGATTTGTTGCCTTTTGCTAACAGCTTTTAAGACTTTGTCCCTGTGATGAATTCCTGGTACTTAGAGAACAATATGGCATAGAGAGTTCTTCTTTGGTCACTGTTGTTGGGGTTCAATTAATTTCTTTCTTTCCTTTTTTTTTTTTTTTGACTTGGGAATCAAACTCAGGACCTTGCTCTTACCAGGAAGATACTGTGCTGCTGAGCTACATCCCTGGCCCTTGTTTGGACTTCTGTTTGCCTCACCTATCTGTATGTTTAGTTTCTTTCTGTATTTGGGAAGTTTTCTGCCATTATTTCTGTGAACAGGGTTTTTTTTTTTTTAAAGATGGCATTTGTGTTTCGTCTTCTGATTTTTTACTTATTCCAATAGATTTGTTGTTGTTTTGGAGACAAGGTGTAGTTCAGGCTGGCCTCCAGCTCACTGTCTAAGGTGTCTCAGGCTGGCTTTGAACATGAGGTGGTCCTCCTACCCTTGCCTCCCAACTGCTGGAATTATAGGTGTGTGCCACCACTCCTGGCTTCACTTAGTCCAGTTACTCTTAGATTAGTCTTCCTTGCTTCATCTAACCGCTATTATATCCATTTTCATATTATCTTGTTGTTTTTAAGCTACCTTTGAATAGGTGGTCCTTGAAGGCATCATTGTTTTCTAATTCTGTCCTCACATTGGTCACTTCTGCTGCCCATATTTTCTGTTGCCAATTTTTAATCTTGTAGAAATCTAGTTGGAATCTTTTTGTGGACTTAAGTGTTTGCTACCCTGGTTACTCATGTTTTGTATTATTTTGTTAGGCTCAGCTAGCTTTTTATTAGTGTCTTCTGAAAGCTCTTCGGTAAATTTTGCTTAGTACTGTTATTATCTGTTTCATTACATCATTTGTGATCCTACTGAATACTTTGATCTGTTTTATAACCTGCTTTGTCATCCCTTCAAATACTTTGGGTATATGGCTTATGCTATTCTCCCCTTGGATGCTCCATGAATTGGCCTCTGGGGAGTTGGGAGTTTTGGGAGGCATTTTATTGTTTTGTCTTCTTATTTTTTGTTTGTTTATTTTGTTTTGTGCTGAGGTTTGTGGGTGCTTATAGTGTTGTGATTTTGTTATTAGTGTAGAGATCTCTTAAGTTAGTCACTTTTCAGTGATATACTTTGAGCATGGCTAACTATAGTTTTTTGCCAAAGCTCAAGATATGATCACTTCAGTTAATTTGGCAGGGGAGAATGCAGTATAATTGGCCCAACACCAGGTTCTCTGGGTATATACTCCAGTATTATTAGTGTCGCAAAGGTAATCTGAGTGTTGGCTTATAAGGAAAACCTAAGCAACAATTACATGATCCTGGTAGCATAAGGCAAATCAGTTATAGTAGTATCATCCAAGAAAAGTTGGATATTAACATACCATAAGAAACAATTATGTATTACCCTTAACTCTGGAGAACAAATCCACAATTATGGTATAAATGTTAAGACAACTGGGGTGTTGGCTTACAGTTAATATATACTAAATGTGATAACTATGTCTCTGTTATTGGTAGAAAAAAAATTCAACAGTACTTTTACAGAGTTAACTATCTCAAGGTTAATAAAGCTATGGTTATACTACTAATGATATAAGGGTAGGGAATGGTGAGATTCAGGAAGAAAAATTTGAAACCTTCAACTATATGATGTAAGAAGGAAGAGAGCAAAATGTGCAAAGGATCCTATAGAGAGCTGGGCATGGTGGTGCACACCTTAATCCCAGCACTCAGGAGACTGAGGCGGGAGGATTGCCATGAGTTTGAGGAGATTCTGGTTTAGTGAGTTCAGGCCTGCCTGAACTACATAGTGAGACCCTGTCTCAAAAAACAGAAACAAACAAAAATCCCACTGTTGAGTAGAAGGATATTTATAGAATTAGGTAAAAGTAACAGAAAAAACTGATGAGAAATAGAAGATAAATAAGAAGAGGGAGAAAAAAGATTATATAAAGAGTGAGAATAAGAAAAAATTAGGGTGAGAAAAATTAAAAGAGGAAAAGAGCAAAGAAGAAAGAAAAAGGAAATAAGAAAAAGATAAGAATCAAGGAAAAAGGACAAAAGAAAATTTTCAAACACTGACAAACTAGTGAAGTCGACACATGTACCTGCTCACACTGGTAGTTAAGCATCAGACACTAGCAGTGCATGCTGGATGCAGGCACCAGCAGTAGGAACAGGGTGAGGGCACCAACACTGTGGCTTTCAGACCCAGGCAACTCAGGCTGGGCCAGGCCTCTGGCTGCAGGGGGTGTCTCAAACCCTCGTGTGTGGGAGGACGTCTCTTTTCAGCTTCCCTGACTCTGGCTGTCTCCCATGGCTGTCTCTCACACTGTGGGGATGTGACACTGGGAGCCCTGAAGTGAAGCTGTCCCGTGGCTGCTGTGAGTCCCCGGTTCAAACAACCCTTGGAATCATGTCTGACCAACCACTCTCTCCAGGGATATGGCGGGAGCTTGGACTGGAGCCACTCACCAGCTGTTGTTGCTTGTTGAAGGACTGATGTGGGAGCAGAATCAGCACTATCTCTGCAGATCATGGCACCCACTGGTCTGTTCTACTGCTACATTTCTCCCTGAGGCTCCACAGAGCCTACAACTTTCACTTCATGGGTTTGGTTTTTCTTTACTCCAAGCCATGAGCTTGGAGCCAGGAAGAAAGTGCATATTGTCCCTTCCTTTCTCTGCATTGTATTTTGTCTTTTCAATTTCTCTGTAGGTTTTAAATTTCCTGTCAGATCTTTTCTAGTTCCTGGGGATCAATTTCTCTCTCTTTTTCTTCTCCAAGTTGTTGTGTTCCAGTGTCAGATTGCAGATTTCAGAGAAACTGGGTTGTTACCACTCTGCCATTTGCTTCATTTATTTTGTTTTTTTAATCATGAAAGGGCATTGGATTTTGTAAATGCTTTTTCTATGTTTCTTATAATGATCATATGTTTTATTTCTTTATTTTACACTATATATTATTGCCTTATTAAGCAATATATAATTGCTTTTCTAGATAATATATTGCTTTATTAAGCAATATATAATTTTTTTATGATAACTGACAAATTTTATTGAAAAATCTTAAAATTATTGAATAGAGACGCTCTGTACTGCTTCTATCCATCCAAGTTGAGCATTCAAAGATGGGATACTTGACATGTCCTACATCCAGATAACACTCTGTCCAGCTCCAACCTGATACATCCTTTCTCTGTCACCTAACCACTCATAATCCCCAGGCAATCACCAGGATTGGCATTTTAGGATTTAGTGAAGGCCCTTAGTCCACTGGCAGTGTCTCCTTGAGAAGGAAATGGCCCCTGCAGGGGCTTACATCTGTCTTTGCTGACATTCTCCCTGTGTCCATTTTCCCTGGACAGGTGTCTCTGATCTGGGACAGAAGGTTGACAGAATCAAAAGGTGCTGTTACAGGTCCCTGATGTTTCTTTGGCTCTGAGCCCTCCTGTTTCACATCCAGTATTCTCAAGGCCTTCCTTCATGGTACTGCAGTCCCTTCAATGTGGGAAATCAAAATTGGCATGTAAAGTTGTAAAGGCCTTAAATTCCAACCCAGATTTCCTACAGTCTGCACTGGGGTCCTGAAGATGTGTCATCCATCTATGGAGAAAATAACTCCTCTGGCCAGGATAACTGCTGGTGTTGTCAAATGAAAACAAGGACATCTGTGGGTGAAGGAGTACCTTATTACTGCAGATTGTCGTTACCGGGGCCCAAGAAAGATAACTAAAGGATAAGCAATATATAATTAATAAAGCAATTATATATATTGCTTATATATATGTAAAAACATTTATATATATATATGTAAAAGCATTCATTGCTTAATAAAGCAATGTATGTATATATATGCAATACGTTTTGGATGTCAAGCCAACCTGTATTCCAGGGATCCTGGGGTATATTTTACTTTACACATGTTGTATAGCTATTTTTACATGTTGTTGGATTCAGTTTGGTACAATTTTTTGCATTTCATATTATAAGAGAGATAGATTTGTAATTTTCTTGTGATGTCTTTGGTTTTGGTATCAGGGACTCATATACAATGAGTTGGTTTTTTAGGAAGAGTTTATAAAAGGCGTTTGCTCTTATGACCATTCTTTAGATGTTGGTAGAATTTATCAGTAAAGCAGTATAGGCTGGGCTTTTCTTCATGAATAGTTTTTCAATTGCTAATTATTTTTAATGTTATAAATCTATTCGGACTGCCTATTTTCTTTTTGAATCAGTTTCTGTATAGTTTCTAGGAACTTGTCCATATTATCAAAGTTGTCATTTGTTGGCATATAATTATTTGTAGTATTTCTTATAATCCTTTTTGTTTCTGTTGATGTCTCCTCTTTTATTTCTTATTCTAGTAATGTCCTTTTAAAGAATTGTCTTATCTGACTAGGTAAAAGGTTGCTGATTTTGTTAATCTTTTTAAAGAACCATATTTTGTTTTAATTGATTTTTTTTGTACTGGGAATTGAATTCAGGACCTTGCACTTGCCAGATAGGCACTGTGCTGCTGGCTATATTCCTGGCCCCTGTTTTAATCAATTTTTAAAAATTTTTCTATTTTGGGGCTGGGGATTTAGCTCAGCGACATAAGCACCTGCCTTGCAAGCAGGTGGTCGTGAGTTTGATCCCTGGTACCGATAAAAATGAAAAGGACAACAACAACAAAAACAAACAAACAAAAAAAAACAAACAAAAATTTTCTATTTCATTAATTTTTACTCATGTCATTATTATATCCTTCATTCTGCTTGCTTTAGCTGCTTTTCCCCTCAATATCTTTTTTTTTAGTCTGAGACAAGGTCTTGCTATGCAGTTCAGGCTGGCCTTGAGCTCACTTTGTAACTCAGGCTGGTCTTGAACCCACAACAATCTTCCTACCTCACCCTCCCAAGTGCTGGGATTACAGGCCACCATGTCTGGCTTTGTGGGCTAACTTTTAAAAATTTACAACTTTACACTTCTCCTTAGCCTGTTTCAGATTGTCCACAATCAAAAAGTGAGGGCTTTGTGGGGTGAAGGCTGGGGTGGGGTTTATCCTTCATTTGCTTCTTTTGTCTGAAGACTCAGACAACAGAAGAGAATGTTTGAAGGTTTTGAATGTAGGTTTGAATGTTTTATAGGTAACTTAATTACTTTGTTTACTTGGTGAAGCAACTCCCAGAAATTAGAATATTCTTTTAACCCTTTTGAGGGGTACAAAGTTTATCTTGTACTTGTTTTGAGGGAGAAGGTATTTGCTATTTGAATACTGGCCTTTGGTTCTATTTTCAAAGGGGAAACAATGCAGATTAGAACTTGTTTTGCCTTTGCCATCCCAATTCCTCAAAGTTAGGCAATCACAAACAGCTTTAGGAAACAACCCTTCCTACCATGGTAGTTTTCCTGGTGCTTTACACCCACTATTTTGGTTGGATCTCTGATCAACTTTGTACATATCTTATCTCCATTTTTTAGATTAGACTCAGAATCCAAGGCCAATGATAGATTCTTTGAGTGGATTACAAAAAGGCACCCCTTAAATTCATGGCTACCATCTGTTGGGAAATTCTTTCAAAGAGTCTACACATGTATGGTGTTACAGTATGTATGGTGTTACAGTGCTGCTACAGAAGCAGCACTTCTAGAACTGGTCTACAACATTTACAGTGCACCTGGTAGGCCCACTAGAGAAGTTAAGTAATTTGCCAAAGGTCAAAGGCCAGCAAGAGGAGGGGCTGGGCTTAGAATCTAGGTCCGCCCTGCCTCTTTGTGTATTGATCCCTCTCTGACTCCTTCTCTCAAATGCAAGCTGGGACTGTGGCACTCTTGAGCAAGAAGGAAGGACATGGCCATGTAGGAAGGAACTGACTGGGGGTAGGGGGGCAGAGCCTTCAGGCCCCCTTGATCCTGAGAGAGGAGGAGCCAGGTAACTGTTGCTAACTGCCATTTTCCCTTGGGGCCTGGGAGAGCCAGGGCTGCTGGGAGATCTGCTTTATGTGTTTAAACCAGCAATAGTCCCTGGAGTTGAAGGCTTATTGAAGTACTGTCTTAGGAGGCTATGTTGCAAAGAAATAGTTGTTAGTTTCTTTTGTTCTTTTCTGTTTTCTTTGTGATCCCTGCTAGAGTCGGGCTACTCGATGTGGGTCCCCACATCCTGCTGAGCACTTTTGCCAGTGACACCTGGCCCAGTTTGGTCTGTGTGTAGAAGCAAAATTAATGGGGGCTGGGGATATGGCTCAGTGGCATAAGCGCCTACCTTGCAAGCAGGCAGTCCTGAGTTCAATCCCTGGTACCGGAAAAAAAAAAAAAAAAGAAAGAAAAAAAGAAGCAAAATCAATAAAAGCACCTGCAGATATCCTTGGTCTGCACTCTCCTGACCTTAGAGCCACATCCTGTTTGTTGTTGGTCCTGACCTTGGGGGTGATGGACTCTGTTCTCCATTGCTTTTGAATTATAGAATGCTTCTTGGGTTTTATCCATGATTGTGACCCTTAAAAAATACCACTTTATTCAAACGTGGTAAATGAAGGACAGGACTAATCTTGATCTTTAGCTGGAAATGACTGGAGGTCATTTGGAGTCCAGAAAAATGGAAGAGAGAATGTCTAAATTTTCTTTTTCATAATGAAGAATATGACATTAATAGGATTTTCCATTTTTGAATTTATTTAACAAACATTTTCTATTGTGTGTTAGAGAATCTGCTCATAGAGTAACAACAGAGAAAAGAAAAGTTCTGGAGAAATGGTAAAAGTCATTTCTAGGAATAGAGTAGAAGTCTGCACTGAAAATTTTCAGGCTCAATCTTTTTCACCACTAGGTGATGCTATTACATTATGAAAAAAGACACCCCCCCCCCCCTTTTTTGATGCTTTTTAAAAATAGGAAACGTCTAGGTATTTTGGAGACCAGTGTCTGTCTGCAATCCAAAGAAACATCTCTAGAAGTAAATGAAAGAAAAAAACCCCTGCAAATTTCATCATCTACATGCCTGATTCAATTTAAATGCTCAAGGGGACAGGTAGCTCTCAAAAGATGGAGTTGTGTCTATTGTCATGGTTACAACCCATGTTATAACGTGACAGAAGGCACTGGGTAAATGACTGATGAATGAATCCATCTCTGGAGAATTTAGATGGTCACTGAAATAACCATTTCTGAGATGTGTGTGGCAAATTCTGGAATTCAGAGATCTAAGATTTTGGGGAGGCAGACAAAGCCTCCCGCAGTGTCTGGAAAAGCAGATATACCAAAAGCAGTCTGTGGCATTGACACTATGTACTTTTCTTTCTCTGCATTTATGCTGACAAGGTTTCACCTATTTCAAATACAGAGGATGTAAACCAGTAAACTCTGATTTTTTTTTTACTTGAGTCTATATTATGGCTCTATTTTGGAAGGGATCTCCAAGTCTACTCTTCTTTGCTTCTCATTCATTTATTTGTTACAAATTCATTCATGCCACGGATATTGACTGACCAGCTATTATGTGTAAAGCACTCATGGAAGCTGTATGTTGATCTCTGACTTTTTCTTCTCCCGGTCCCTTTGAGTTCAGTTCATCACCAAATTGTGTTACTTGCAGCATCCAAATCCTACTCTGTTCCTCTTTTGCTACTCCCTAGTCCAAGCCTCCTCTTGTGTCACCTGGTTACTGCATCAACCTCCGGTCTGTGGTGCTACCATCCGTTCTGTGTCTTTTTAACAACTTATTAGGGTTGATCATGCTACACCTTGCCTTCAAACTCTTCCTTGGCCCTCGGGGGTCAAACCCCACCTCTTTTACTTAGTTTACAAGCTGTTACCTGGCTGGTCCTTGTTTGCTTCCCCAGTCCTGTTCCCCCTGCTCCCACCTTCTTGTATGTACTCTTGCCATGATTTCTTTTTCCTTTTGATTTTTCTAACATGCCTTGTTCTTTCTTACTCGCTGACTTTAAACTTTTGGGGGGGCCTTTCCTTCAACTTGGAGCATTGTTTTTTTCCTTTCTCTGCCTAGATACTTTCAATTCATTGTTTAGGTCTCAGCTTAAATAATACTTAAATTGGAAATAAGCTTTCTTTCTTTCTTTTCTTTTCTAATCACTATCAAGCAAGGTTGCATTCTTTCTTTTTGCTGTATAGAAGATTGCACCCAGAGCCTTCGCACTGAGTTATACCCTCAATACTCAAAATTTTATATATTGATACAGTCTCGTAAGTCACTCAGTTGTCCAGGAACTTTCAATCCTTCTGCCTTAGTCTCCCAGAGAGCTGGGGTTACAGGCCTGCACCAGCATACCTGGCTCAAGCTCCCCTCTTTCACTTCTTTCTCATAGCATCTGTTGGGGCTCACGGCTTGTCCATCATTATTAGCCAGACTGAGTTCTGTGAATGCTGGGGCTCTATCTGGGTTACTTGTTTCATGCCCAGTGAGTGCTGGCACACTGTAAATGATCAGTAAACTACGCCATATGGGTGAGTAAATGACCCATGACATGCTTTCATCAGTGCAAGGTAAGTGGTACAAAGAATGATAGCAATGGGGAAAAGAGAATGTTACCATCGAGGCTAGTAAGTGTGGGCAGGTGGAGATGTTTGTGGTGCGCATTTTAGGTGGAGGGAAGTGATACAGGTAGGACGAGTTTCAGGAAAAGGCAAGAAGGCCGGTGTTCTTCTCTGGGAAAGCAGGAGATAAGACAAGAGACAGCTTGTGACTAGCCATAAGTAGCATCTGAGCTGTAGTTGACAGCCAATGGGGAGCCATAGATGGCTTCTGAATGGGAGAGTGGTCGGAACAAATTACTGCTTCAGAAAATGCCCATCCACGGTCCATGAGCTGGAGCCAGACCTGCGAGACCAGTTAGGGGACTATCAGAGAAGTGGAGATGGGACGTGGTGAGGGCCTGGTTTGTAGGTGGCAGTAAGAATGAAGACAAAGGGACGCTGTGAAGGGAAGGAAGAGGGAACAATGAGGCTGGAGACCGGAAAGAAAGGGTGAGGGAGAGGAGAGGTCGGTTTTCAGCCTGATTCAGTGAGGTGCTGTCACTATCAGAAAGGCAAAGTCAAGGGACCGACCTTGGGGAAAGATAAGCGTTCATTCACCAAACCTTTACAGTGCAGTTATTCTGGATATGTGTTTCACTTAGTGAAATCCGATCGACGTGTGAGATTACAAGAAAAAATGCACAAGTAAAAAGAGAGAGTGACAGAGACGTTGTAGTGGTCGTAATGGGGTTCCAGGTCTACTACTGACAGTGGCTCCTAGAGGGAGTGTGAGATGGAGAAGTTAAATTCGTCTCCCCTTTGTATTTCTAAAATCATGTATATTTTGTGAATGACATTAGGATTTATATGACAGTAACGGTGACAACCTATTCACAACCTGGGTTTCTTACACTGATTTTGGAACTGGATTCCCTAGCAAGGTCTAGCTGTTTAAAGCATGTCCCAGGCTCCAGACTGACAGTGGGCAGGCGTGCAGAAGACATAGCTCACGCATTGTGTAGAAGGGTATGGAAG
Organism: Cavia porcellus; assembly: GCF_034190915.1. Taxonomy (NCBI): domain Eukaryota; kingdom Metazoa; phylum Chordata; class Mammalia; order Rodentia; family Caviidae; genus Cavia; species Cavia porcellus. The sequence continues at coordinate 174,392,184 of NW_026947484.1, read as the reverse complement.
CAGACCAGTGGGGCTATCGTCTAGGTCAGCAGTCAGGAAGGTGAGTGAGCGCAGAGAGGAAGGAGATAGGTGGCTGATATGTCAGTGCTGAGGTGGCCCTGGACCCCAGGGTTGGACAGAGAGAGGTCTGGGAATCGTGGTCTCAATGGGTAAGCATGGCAGTAGGAGAACATGAGATCTCAGCGGGAGAGAATCCTGGGCGAGGAAGGAACCCGGACACCATAAGAAACACCCTTTTCCTAGAAGACAGGAAGGGTTGAAAGACAGAGGAGCTATCAGAGAATCTGCAGAGGAAAACTAAGCCAATGTGGAGGAGAATGCAGAGCAGATGTGATTTTACAGTTAGGAAGTCAATGATGACTGCAAAGTAAATGAAAAGCTTCATTTATTTAAAGTGGTAGAGGCAGGACGTTGAAGGGATCCAAGAGTGACGGGAGAAATCTAGAAACACAGGGAATGCCTACTCTTCTCTATCATGACCTTCAGCAAAACCAGCCTGGTTCCCAATGCGCGTTTCTCCCAGAAAATCTGGGATCCCTGGATGCCATGACCTCTTCCTACTAGGATCGGCTGCTGAGGACCAGAAGGGCCTTTGGCCATCACAGTATGCTGGCCCCAAAATAGGCTTTTGCTTTCCATAGGCCTGATATTCCAGCTGGAGTGCAACCCAGCAGGGCCTCAGATGTCAGCTTTGGTGGGTGAATTTCATACTAAACATGTCTACCTTATTTTCTTCCATAAGTAGAATCCACATTCCCACACGCTTGCAAATGCTAACTTGCCGATAGCTTCGCTGGAGTTGGCTTCTTGCAGTTACTTCACCAGACTTCAGACAAGGCAGCACATAACGATTTATTCTGTGATATAGGAAGCTCTGGATGATTTTTAGCCAGTAGTTCCTTGTTCTAGTCATATTGTTCATTGGAAGATTTAAATCATAAAAGTCTCTTTTATAGGAATCCACGTAACTGCCATTTCTGATGTTCTTTTCATTCTTCTGTATAGGCCCATAATCAAATATGACACCATTTGCTGTCACCTGAGAGATTTTTTAATATGTTCTGTACTGCACATTTGTAGATGTTGCATTCACTCACCTGTGAAGTCTGAAAACAATCTTTATTTTGGCTTTGCTTCTGAAAGATATTTTTGCTGGGTAAAGAATTCAGGATTTGGATGTGATGGCACAGACCTGTAATTCGGCTACTTGAGAGGCTGAGGCAGGAGAATTGCAAGCTCAAGGTCAGCAATCTTGTCTAGGCATATATTTCAGTGGAAATGTGCTCCTGGGTTTGATAAAAAAAATAAATTCCAGTTGACAGTTTTTCTTTCAGCACTTTAAAGATATTGCTAATTGTGTTTTGGCACATAGTTCTCCAGAAGAAATCTGATGTCCGTATCTTGGTTCCTGTTTGTAATGTGAGTTTTTGGGGCAATACTTTTAAGATTTTCATTTTTTCAGGGCTGAGGATTTAGCTCAGTAGTGTAAGTGTCTGCCTGGCAAGCACAAGGTCATGAGTTTGATCCCTGGTACAAAAACAAAAGAAAACAGAAAACACTTTTTCACTGGTTTTAGTCCATTTGATCATGATGTACTTTGGCATACAGATATATTTTTATTAGTATATATTATGACATGTAGGTGTCTTAATATTTTTTCTGCTTAAGTTTCTTTTTTTTTGTCTTTTTGAGACAGGGTCTCACTATGCGGTTCAGGCTGGCCTTGAGCTCACTTTGTAGCCCAGGCTGGTCTCGAACTTGCAAGGATCCTCCTGCCTCAGCCTCTCTCGAGTGCTGGGATTACAGGCATGAGCCACCACGCCCGGCTCTGCTTAAGTTTCATTGAGTTTCTTGGATTTGTAGTTTTTCATCAAATTTGGAAAAGGCTCAATCTTTACTTCCTCAAATATATTTTCTCTCCCCTGCCTCCTTCAGGAATTCCAGTTACATAGTTACCAGGCCACTTAAAGTTGCCCCACAGCTTGCTGTGGCCACTTATTTCTTTCTTTTTTTTTTTTCCCAATCGGATTTTATTGGTACATCTTAGATATACGATGATCACACTCATCACAGAGAATTTGTATCTGTCGCTACTCATTTCTTAGGCATGTGTTTCATTTTATTTTCAAGTTCACTAATTTTTATTTCCTTAAGTATCTAATGTACTATTAATCCCAACCTGTATGTTTTTATATCTTCCATCTCTCTATTCTTTTTTAATTTTTATTTTTTTGATACCAGGAATCAAACCTTGCACTTGCCAGGCAGACACTGTGCCACTGAGCTGTATCCTGGGCTCCTTATTTTTGTTCTTTTGAGGCAAAGTCGCACTGTATAGTTCAGGCTGGCCTTAAACTTGCAGCAATCCCCTGCCTCAGCCTGCTGAATGCTGAGGTTACAGGTGTGTGCCACTATACCGAGCTCGTATCTCTACTTAACATACTCTTTTTATTTTTTGAGGTCAAATCCAGGTGTGCTCTAGCACTGAGCTAAACCCCAAGCTAGTACTCCCTTTTTGAAGCAGGGACTTGCCAAGTGACCCAGGTTAGCCTCAAACTTGTGATCTGCCTGCCTCAGCGACTGGGATTACAGGGAAAATCACTCCACCTAGCTTTTAACGTACTATTTTTTTAAGCGGAGGAAGAGAGAGAGAAAAGGGGGAGGAACAGCCTGTATTCAGGCTGGCTTTGCACTCCTAATGTAGCCCAGGCTGGCCTTGAACTCTGGGAGCTGCTCCTTCCTTTTTCAGCCTCAAACTTGCACTCCTCTTGCCCCTGAGTGGCGGGATTACAGGCATGTGCCACCTTGCCTAGCCATTCACGTCCTTTTAAAGCATTCGTTGAACATGTAGAATATAGTTGCACTATTTAAACGTTCTTGTTTATTTATTCTATCATTTCTGGGTTCGTGTCTATCAGTTGAGTTTTCTCCTCATCCTGGGTCATACTTTCTTCTTTCCATACCTGGTAACATTTTACTGAACACCAGACCTTATGAATTTTACCTTGTTGGGTTCTGGATATTTTTGTATCCTTATAAATATTCTTGAGCTTGTTCTGGGATGCAGTTAAGTTGCTTAGAAAGAGTTTGATCCTTTGGGTCATGATCTTAAATTTTGCTTTTTCAGATGGGATAAGAGCAGCATTTAATCCGCTGAGGCAAGGCCCCTCAGAGGGTTCCACCCAGTGCCTCATGAATTAAGGTGCCTTGCACTCTGGCTGATGAGTGTAAGAGCTGTCCTGGTTTTGTGTAAGCTTCCAAGATTGCTCCCTTTAATCTTGGGTGGTTCTTTCTCTAGAGTTAAGGTCTTTCCTTAGACCTGGGAACTCATCTGTGCTTAGAACATTTGAAGGAGGACTCCCAGACAGACCCTTGGAGCTCTCTCTTGTCTCCTCTTTGGCACCCTGGCCGCCTCAGCTCCAGAAGTCCTCAGCTCGGGGACTGGAGTTGGGCGAGGTTCCCTGTCCCTTTTGGAAAGTCTCTCCTGGCAATAAGTGGCCCTACTCATAGGGTCCTTCGTGTTTTCTTTTTCTCAGGAATCACTGCTTTTCTTGCCTGATGTTCAGTATCTTGAAAATCATCGCTTCATATATTTTATTTAGGTCTTTAGTTGTTTCAGGTGAGAGGGAAAGTCCAGTCCGTGTTAATTCTGTCTTGGTTAATTAAAGGCAGAAGTCTATATTGTTCTTTAAGTCTGAAGCACTTTTTGAGGACCAGTGGCATGCAAGACTATGCCAGCCAAGTGGCTGTCATCAGGCCCGGGAAACGTGTCCTTCTGGAAGGCCGAAAGGGCTTCCAACCGAAGTGCAAGGACAGGGCCACTGGATGCGAGCAGGGTGTCCGCCTCTCTTTTCTGGCTATTATCAACTCTTAGCCTCAACAGTTTCATTCTTGTTTGGTGGTAAAGGTTTTGTTCACTTTCACTTCAAAGCAATACCTCTCAGTTTACATCTGAACTCTTCTAGTTTTAACTTGGTTCCCTCCTAGACTCTGTTCATGTGTTTAGGTTACCAAGGGCGTTCTACATGTGAGGTGAAATTTCAGTTTCTCAGTGGCATTTACAGTTCCCAACATCTGCGCTTATGGAGAACCACTACTGTGCTCTACCTTGAAGAAGTTACAGACACACTCTTAAAAGACCAAACAAGATGCCACTTAACAAAGCATCCCAGCTGGTTAAATTTAGGACAGGGGGAGGGGAACCTAACCCAAGAATATTATCTGGCTTTGAGCCCTGGGTATTTTCCTTGCAGGGTGGGTTTGGTACATTTTCATTCATGTGGGGTTGTTGCCTCCCAGCGTTTTATTCTGGGATGGAAGGTCAACAATGACTGCCTTGTTGCTAAATCCAATGGACACTTCTCAGTTATTAACCTACTTGACCTCTCAGTGGTATTTGACATTGTTGACATTTATCTCCTTCTTAATGCGTTGCCTGGCTTCCCATCGTCCCTTCCGTCTGGCCTTTTTTCCTTCTGGCTGCCTTTTCAGCTAGTACTGTCCTTGGTTCCATCCTGAGGCTTCTTTTCACTCTCCCTGGGCTCTCTTATGCGTGGCTTCCCTGGGAATTCCTAAATCTACATTTCCGGCCTAACAGGTTTTTTTTTTTTCTTTTCTGAGTTCCAGTCCAGTATATTCAACTGTTGCCATCTTTACCTGGCTAGAACAGAGGTAACTGAACACAGCCTCATCATTGTTTTTGTCTTTTTTCTCCTCCTCTTTCTTTTTTGAGGCAGGTTTTTGCTATATAGTTCAGACTGGCCTTGAACTCACAGCAATCCTCCTGCCTCAGCCTCCTGGCTGCTAAGCTTACAGGTGTGCTTCACATGCCTGACAGCTTTACATCCTTAGAGTGGAACTCTCCCCTCGCTTCAACCTCACCTTCCCAGTTCTCCATCTCTGCAAAGAGTACCTCTGACGCTTCACTTCTCAAGCCACATTTTTTTGCATTCAGTCTTCTTCTCCGTCATCTGTTCTGTTGATACAGCCTCTTTCTACCACTGTTGCTACTACGCTACTTTAGTCACTATCTCCTTTTGCGTGGGTAACTGGAAAAGACTTCTAACAACATCATCTGCTCCAACCCTATGTCATCTCCCTGCCTGTGCATTTTTTCCCACACAATCTTTCTGAACAATTAAACGGTTATTTCTCAACCAACTGAATCAGCTGGGATCTTGCTTAAAATCTTTCCATGACTGCCCTGTGCTCTTAGAGGAGCTGGAGATTGAACCCAGGGCCTCATGCCTGCTCAGTGCTCTGCTGCTGAGCTGCATCCCCAATCCCGTGTGCTCCTCAGCGCAGAAGGCTGGGTGAGATGCAGCCCCTATTTACCTTCTTACCTAGGGCTCCTTCCCCCATGCTCCAAACACCCTGCTACATTTCCCATACCACTACAGTGCTTGTCTCTCATTTTCTGGCCTTTCTATGTTTTGTTCTTTCTTCCTGTAATCCTTTAATTCCTCTGCTTCTCTGAATCATCCTCAGGTCACTTTTTTCTCTTTTCTTTTTGTCTTTTTGAGATAGGGTCTCACTATGCAGTTCAGACTGGTCTTGAACTTGCTTTGTTTCCCAAGGTGGTCTCAAACTCGCAATAATCCTCTTGCTTCAGCCTCCCAAGTGCTGGGATTACAGGTGTGTGACACCACACCTGGCTGGTCATTTTCTTTAGGAAGTCTTCTCTGACCTCTTTCACCACTCTGGCCTGCCCAGCTGCCTCTGGTGAGTGAGTTGGCAGTCTGCTGCCGGAGGTCACGGTGTTTCATCTGTCACAATGCTCATCTGATTTCCTGCGCTGATCACAGCCTCTGTCTTGCCCACTGCTACATCTCCACTGCCTGCTCTCAGGCTCAGCTTGCTAGGTACATAGTACACGTTTGTTGCATTGAATTTTAATGTGTCAGCAGCCATGCGAGTCTCATCTAGTCTGTAGCCTTACTCCTCTATTTGAGCAAGATAGCATTCTGCAGTCAGTCTCTTGCCAGGAGCTGGGTCCTTGTTTCTCCACTGTTGATTTATGAGGTTAGCAACCTAATTTAATCAGCTCTGTTCCTTCAAATATAAACTCAAATGCAGTAAAACCTTGGTTTTAGAACACAAGTCATCCCAGAAACATGCTTACAATCCAAAGCACTTGTATATCAAAGTGAATTTCTCCATATGAAATAATGAAAATTCAGATGATTCATTCTGCAACCTAAAAATATTAATATAAAATGATTACAATATGGTAGTATAATACAAAACAAGAAAATACAAAATATAAAGAAATGTAAAACCTTTGTGTCTGATTTGAGGGAGATGAGAAACGGATTATTGGGTAGGAAGACTTTCACTATCAGTAACAGAATCACCACTACCTATTGGCTCAAATGGAATTTTTTTTTGTATCAAAATCAAGTCATGACCTTGTGTTTGCCAGACAGGTGCTTCCACCACTGAGCTAAATCCCTGGCCCAATCTTTTTTCTTTGAGTGCAACTTTAACAAGGAACCTATCCAAGGACACTTTGCTTTCGCCTCCTCTTGAAGATTCTGCAGAAATGTGGCATCGTACTATCATTAAACAGATGCTACAGCTTTATTCAGGTGGTTTTCTACAAAATTTTGCACTGTTTCTCATATTTTACACATTTCCCTACTTTTACTTGAAGTGAGGGATTCCTCTGTCTTTTCTCCTCCTCTGCAGATGAGATTCCCTCCATAACCTCTTGCTTCTGGGGAATGATTACTTACAATCCCAGAGTGAGGGGTGCCCGAGGGGGGAAGCGGGAAGGCAGGAGAGAGAGCAAGAGTGAGAGTGAGAGCGAGAGAGAGACAGAAAGAGAGAGAGATCAAGAGAGAGAGAGAGAGAGAGAGAGAGAGTCATTGGCTCTGTTGTGATCATGTGGCAGTGTGACATTTAGCGTCACATATTACTAGTATTGGAAGACATTACTCATATATCAAGTTAAAATTTATTAGAAATATTTGCTCCTCTTGCAGAACACTTCTAGAACAAGTTACTCATAACCCAAGGTTTTATGGTCGTTGAATTTCCCAAAGACAAATAGTGGGACCCAATAATTGTTTTCTTTTTCGTTCTTTGGTAACTAGTATGTTATGCATTAGTCAGTCAGTTATATTTCCTTTCTGGTAAAATTATTACTCATGTTTTTTTGGTATATTTGTCTTTTTCTTATTGATTTATAAGGCTTTTTGTATATATTTGTCATATATTTTTAAATATTGTCTTTTGTTTCATTTTGATGATGAGGATTGGAGCCCAGGACCTCTTGCACACTAAACAAGCAGTTTACCCCCACCTACATCCCCAGCCCTTGACTAATTTTTTTTTTAACAAAACAAATGGGTTTATTGAGATAAGGACATGGAAAGGAGCACACAACCTATGGCGGCTGCCTGTCTCCTTTGACCGGAGCCTTAACTAATTTTTTAATTAAACACTTTTCACTTTTTTAAAATGTCTACTGGGCTGGGGTTATAGCTCATTGGCACAGCTCCTGCCTGGCAAGTCCTGAGTTCAATTCCTGACACAAAAAATAAAATAACCACTGAAAAGTTTTTAATGCTGGAGTTGGGAATGTAGCTCAGTAGCAGAGCTCTTGCTTAGTGTGCACAAGGTCCTGGGTTTGATCCCCAGCAATGTAGGTTTGGGCACTTCCCAAAAAGCCTATAATTAAAAAAATACACATAATTGAACACTACTTGGCTATCAAAAGGATAGCAGTCATTTGTAGGAAAATGGATGCAACTTGTAACACAATGTTAAGTGAAATAAATCAGACACACAAAATTAAAACACTGTGTAGTTTCTTTCCTATGAGAAGCCCAAAGTATAAATATAAAGCAGAGCAGAAAAAAAAGGTAGATACAAGGAAACAGGGTGATAGATCTTTTGCAAAGGGGGAACACATCAAGAAATAGTGGGAAACCAGGAATATAGCACAATGGCATAAGCACATGCCTTGCAAGCTCAAGGTCATGAGATCAATTGCTGGTACCAAAAAAACAAACAGAAATACAAAAAAAAAATACTGAAAGGGCTGGGGATTTAGTTCAGTGGCACAAGTGTCTGCCTGACAAGTGTGAGGTCGTGAGTTCAATCTGTGGTTAGAGAGAGAGAGAGAGACAGACAGACAGACACAGACACAGACAGAGACAGAGACAGAGAGAAGAGAGAGAGCAAAGACACATAAAAACTAAGATGTGAAGATGTGTCAAGTACATAGACTAACTCCCCACAATGAATGTAATCATTGTGTGTTGCAAACATTAGAATTAAAAAAGAAAGAAAGAAAGAAAATGAGAAAAACTCCAAGGTATGTTAAGCACATAGCATTATGTACTACAAACATGGACCAATAAAGGTAATTTAAAAAATTTCCCGCAACCATTTGAAATGTAAAATCCACTTTTAGCCTCTTGATGTAAAAAACAGACAGACAGCAAGATTTGGCCTGTAGATCAAACTCTGAAGATGTATATTTACTAAACTTGAACTCTGTATTACTAGAAATAATACCAGTTAATCATGAGCTGGATTTGGTTTGGTAATATTTTATTTTATTTGCTATATTTCACTTTTGCTGATATTTTATTTTTGCATCTAATCCCGGGTCATACTGGCCTATGCAAGATTTCAGGTTAGTGGTGTTATAAGCACGGATGTATACTATGCAGCTTGTATGATCTTTGAAAGTGTTTTGAATGAGTTGTCATTACTCAAAAACTGGGAAATAAAATTTGAGAATTTTTTTAGCTTTGCTTAAAAAAAGGAAGAAATGTGGGGAAACTGACCATTGGCCCAGTTTATCACCTTTTGATAGATATTTTCTACAGTATGTTTTTTATTTCATTCATTTCTACTCCTATTTTAATTTTTGACCCTTGCTCTATGGTTTTCTACTGCTGAGCTTATTTGAATTTTGCTTTGTGTAGGCTTCCTCTTAGCATGGACAGATCTTTCGGTTTTTTTCTTGATTCTGAAATAGTTTAAGTTACATTGGCATCTGTTTCTTGAAGGCCTTATAGTTGGCTGGTCTGTCTAAAATTTTGTCAGATAGAGTTTTGGTTATTTTTTTTTTTTTTTCTTTTTTCTCTCTAATTAGTGACCTATTAACCATTGCAGATTTATAATATACAGATAAATATGTATTAGATCTATAATTATAAAGCTAAACATCAAGTTCTTATATAAGCTTTGGTAATGCATACTTTCTAGAAAATAAACCCATTTTCTCCCAGATTTTCAAATTCATACAATAAAGTTGCAATATCTTTTTTCTCATGTTAGAAATTATTGTTGTTTCTTAGCTATCTTTCTCTTTCCTAAGCTGGTTTATTTGTAGTTTTCTTTTTTATGTTTTTCCAGAGGCCTTTTTTATTGATCATCTCAAAGGCAAGGCTTTTTGCTTTATTATTTTCCTTTTTCTTTTTGATCTTACACTGCATGGCTCAGGCTCACCTTGAACTCACTATGAAGTCCAAACTGGCCTTAAACTTGTAGTGATTGCCCTGCCTCAGTTTCCCAAGTGTGACATTATAGGGTGTACTACCATGCCCAGATTATTGAAATCTAATTTTATTTTTTTACAGATTTCAACACTTCCTGTATGTGTGTATTCTTGTGTCTGTGTCTGTGTCTGTGTCTGTGTCTGTGTCTGTGTCTGTGTCTGTGTGTGTTACAGCGGATTGAATTCAAGTCTTCACACTGTCTACTTCCCCTGCTCTTTATGTTTTATTTTGACACAAAGTCTCACTAACTTGCTCAGGAAGCACTCAACTTGTGATTCTCTTGCCTCGGCCACATGAAAGTGATAGGATCACAGTACTGCTCCACCATGCCTGGCTTTATTATTTCCTTTTTAAAATTTCTTCCAAATTAGCTTATTCCTTTCTGATTTTTTAATACAGATCTTTCTTGTTTTTGAATATAAGTGATTCCTTGGACTTCCTATTCTATTCCATTGACCTGCCGTCTTTTTTTCCTGGTATTTTAATATCTGGCAGTTCAAATATGTTGTATCATTATTTCTCAAAAATTTTTTTGTTATCAGGTCAGATGATATGTTAAAGTCACTATGAGTCTTTGATAATTAACATGAAAGTGTACCCAAATAAGTCATTTTAGTCTCTTCTTTCTAAACTCAAATATTCTTTATTCTTACAAAATTCACATTTAAAAAAATGTATATGGCCAATCTCTCTGTGTGAGGGCAGTATGTTTGTGATATATTCAAGAATATTTTGTGTATATGCATGTATATACCCTGTGTATATGCTCAGGATATATGTATAGTTTATAGAGTGTATGTGTGGGAGGTATGTATGTGGTGTGTCTGTTTCTGTGTGTGTGGTACGTATATGCATGTGGGGTGTGTCAAGGGATGAGCAGTATACACATATGCAGCAGTGTGTGCAGTGCCTATTTTTGTACTGTGGGTATGCAGTGTATCTCTACACACGTGGAGTATGTAGACATGCCCTAGGGGGTGCTAGAGTGCTCGGGGCATGCCAGACACATCATGCTGGGTCCTCAAACTCCCCCCTCTTCTTGGCAAAAGCAGGGCCAGGACCAAGACTCTGAATGTCAACTGTGAATGGCATGGGGCCAACAGGACAAGTCTTTCTTGCAGTGCCACTGTCCAGGTGTCCACTCACTTCTGTCCTCCAGCTCCTGAGAAAAAGGTGACTATCCCTGTAAGAAGAAGAGTCTTCCAGGGCTCTGCGAAGTAAAGAAACCTTACCAGGGGTGGATCAGGATCAGACTGGCCTTGGGGTCTCGTAGCTGAATCACTTAGCTCCTGAGTCATGTAGAAGGAGTTAGGAGGGACCTGCCAGGTAGTGAGACCTTTGTTCCCTATTGGAGGTGAGGTGCACAGTGTGGGTCTCAGCCCTTTCTCGCCCCGCAGCTCTGCATAGTTCTAGGGCTAGGTCCCGGATGCTCATAGCCTCCTGACTCCACGGCAGTCTCCCCCGGCTTGGAGTCTGTGGTGATCCCTCACAGAATTGTGAAGAGGGTGCACTGTCACCTAGGATACCTCACTATCTCCTTCCCTGGGCTTTCCTTTACCCTAGCTTCTGAATGCCAGGCTTTCTAGTTTTGGCTGTGAGTGATCAGCTCTTCCTTGGGGCACTTGCAGGCCATTCTTAACTCTTGATCTTGAGCCTGCAGGTCTGCAATACCTCAGGGCTCAGTGTCCTGTCTACATTATATGGCTTGAGTCTGAGGTTACCTATTTTCTCTGGCTGGATGGAGTGGCCAAACAAGGATACTTCCCTACACAGAAAGGATGCTTGGACTCAGACTTTCCCAGCCAGAAAGAAGATCAGGCGTGCCCAAGTCCAGGGTGTGGGTAAGTCTATCTGCCAGAGGTTTGGCCCTGCCCCCGCTAAGGGCATTGTTCATAGAGTGGGGATTGGGGAGGAGCAGGGTAGGGGTTCACAAGGTGCTAGGATTCAAACAGCCCACCAGCCATTTTGGGACTCATTTGCATTCGGCCACTTGTTTGTTGACTTCAGGGCTCCTCGGTTTCCGTGCTCCACTGGTGGCCAGCAAAACCTCCGGCATCTAGTTTCTTGCTGCCTCCTCCTGCTATTGGCCATGGAGCAGGTGTGGAGGCCAAGGAAGAAGAGAAGGGTGATGCCCTTTAAGGTAGACAAAGCTAGGTTCAAATTTCAGCTCTTTTTTTTTGCTAGTTCTGTAAACCTTAGGCAAGTTAACCTAGCCTCTGCCTGAAGTTCTGATTGTAAACTGGAGTTAATACTTCTTACTGTTCCTGTGAAGATTAAATGAGATGATGTGTGCAGATTTCTCAGCTCAACTCCTGGCACCTGCTACTCAGTATATATAACTCTTCTCCTTCACGCCCCCCAGACTTGTCTTCAGTAGATCGCTGAACCACAAATACCATTTGGCAATGAAGTCAGAGGACTAGGGATGAATACCGACACTTCCCATTTTTAGAGTTACATGAGACCGGCAGCTTTCCCTTCCACAGTGACACACTCAGAGATTTGCAGAGCAGATGTCTTGGTGTGAAACCACTCCCTGGAGGTGTCTCATGAATGTTTGCCGACAAATCCACACAAGTGCTGACCTTCCTTCTTAGTGCTGCCTCCCAGCACCGCGCTCACCAGGCAGAGATCCACAGTGCCCCCTCCTCTGTGTCCTGTCCTGTGTGTGAAGCCTTGAGCTGCAGATGCGAGGCCACTAGTCTGGCTGGACCAAGCTGCTCTGGTCCAGACCTGTGCCAGGCTGCTCTCTCACCTCATAGAGGAGGTTCCAGAGAGCAGTCCAGGCTGAAAGGGTTAGGGAAGGGGTGGCAGCCTGCTACAGGGCAGGTGCACATATACAGGTTTCCAGACCCATCCACAGTTAGGAAGGTGCTCTTTTGTCCTCGTTCGGCTTTGATGATTACAGGCCTGAGCTTCAAAGCCGGTTACAAACCCAGTTGTAACTCAGCTAATTGCAGCCTGGGGAGCTGGGTGAGCAGGCCAAGCCCGCCCGAGTGGGCACACCGGGCTGCAGGTCTCTCTTGAGGCTGGCACCTGCAGCCTTGAAGCGCGGCGAGGGAACCAGGGGTCTAGGCTTGGCCACTGCCTCTTGCAGGCCTCTGGCGTTAGGAGCCATCTCTGGCGGCGGGTGGCAGTCCCCGCCGCTCCCAGCGTCCACGCCCCCTCCGCGCTGGCCAGAGTCTGCTCGGTCAGGTGGAAAGCTTCCCATTCAAACCAGCGCGGGCCAATCAGGGCCTGGCGCGCCCGGCCGTTCCAACAGCGCGCAGAGCAGCCGGGCTCCTGCTGGCTCCCGCTTGGAGACTCTGGCGCTGGGGCGGCGAGCCTGCTACCTCGGTTACTGGCAGCAACACAGCCGCCTCGGGTTGCAGGCGCTCCCCACCCTGTCCACAGCGGGGACCCATGGAGCGCTCCTTGCACCGCGTCTCCCTCGGGAGCCGGCGCGCCCACCGCGACCTGTCCTTTTACCTCACCACTTTTGGTAAGTGCTTCTGGGACGGGCTGCCGGGGCTGCTTCCCCTGCTCCCGTCGCCCAGGAAGGCAAGCTCTCGTGGTGAGAGGCGAGGCGGGAACAGGCTGCTTCTTCTTCGGGGGCACCTGCTCAGGCCCCTCTCTCCAGAGATCGCCCAGGACGGAGCAGGGCACCGCTCAGGCCGAGTAGCAACACACCACCTGCTGCCTGCCGCAGCTCTCGCTGGCTGCAGTTGGTTCTGCCTTACTTGGCTGGAATAATGCCCCAGTTAGTCTTTCAGAGACCGGGGTTGTCACCACGGAGTTTTCTATTAGCAAGTAGCTCAGGTTAAATCAGGTTAAATCTAGTTATTGAATCTTGAGATCTCATTCACCCACTTTTCTTGGGTTTAGGAACCCCCATATACAGGGTTAGTCTGGGAGGCCTTGAATCCCATGGAGTCATTTTGGAGGCTGTAATCTTGCTTGGTCAAGGAGTATCTGACCTGTAGCTGAGATGGGAGAATTCTCTTCTCCAGGACAAACCTTAGGAGAGTGCAAAGGCTGTCCTCAGGGGTTGGGGTGGACAGAAAGAGGCAATAGGCCCTGTGCCCAAGCTCCTGGGTTGCAGATGAGGGGTCCCTCCACTACCAGCCTGGCCTTCCAAGTAGCAGTTGTAAAGGTAACAGCTCTCCCCTAGAGTACAGCCTGGTGCAGCTCTTCATTTCCTCCTGGTCTTGGGTCTCCCTGTGAGGAGATGGTTTGTTTCTCCTCTGTGAAGACCTGGGCCCAGAGAGAGGAAGATCCCCCGTGAGCCAGTGGCAGACTTGGTGCCCAAGCCTTCTGGAAGTGACCTGAGCAGCATATTTCTGTTTGAACTTGCATACAATCTTCTTATAACAATCAGGGCAGCTATTGCAACAGAATTGGACTTTGCCCTGAGTGTAAAGGCAGAGCACCCAAGAGTTAGGCCCATGGTGGCTTCCTGGCTCCCCTCCTCTCAGGCTGACTCCTGTCCTACCACCCTGGCTCCTCACAACCAGCTTGCCCCTTCAAGAGGCACTGTGACCCGGCATCATGAAATACACTCATCCGGGTGGTGGAGGACAATAGGTACCAGGTTTGTTACCTGCATTGTGTCATGTTGTAGCCCCAACCCCACAGGGAATCCCGGTGGCCCCACTGGAGATGTGGGGCTCTGTGAGACAAGGGACATCCCCAGGATGATGTGGGGTGGTGGAGTTTCAGGTGGTCAGGAAGCTGTTTAATGCTGTTACTTTAGCTGTGCCCTGATTAAAAAATGAAAATAGGGTTCACTGGGTTTTCTTCTTATTGTTTTTTATATTCTTTCAGACTTCTCTAATTTCAATAAAATTGAGATCAACTTATATGTGCAGTTTTGTAAGCCATTCTATTTCCATACTGCGATGATGTGAATATTTCCTTGCATCCGTCTAAACATATTCATCTATTGACTTGACCTCCCTACTGGATCTGAGAAGTTGGGGAAGGTCCTGGCCCAGCAAGGTGTGACTCCTACTCAACCATTGCCTCAGGGTTAGTTCTGATGGGCTGGATCTGTGGTTATAGGGAACTTTGTGTTGAACTGACAGCTGTTACTGAGTGTGGAGGAGGCAGGCAGGACCTGGGGAGGAGTGAGAACCTCCTGATCCTACTCAGTTTCTTCTGAACTCTCTCCAAAGACACTGATTAGAAAGTCTGAAAAGTTCTCCTTTGTTTCCTGCATTAGTTCTTTTTCCAGTGGTGCAATCTGTAATGGTGCTCCTCTTCTAGGCTGCTGATTTTCGTTGTACACATTTGTATGTGAAGGTTCCTGTCGGTGGTGAGTAAACCTCGCCACGTATCAGAAGCATCTTAGGCCTCTGTTAAAACATAGTTTCTGAGAATAATGCCCCTAGAATTTGATTTAATAGGTCTGAAATGGAGTCTGAGAATCTATACTTGTGCAGGTGTGGTGCTGTGTACCTATAATCCTAGCACTCTGGGAGACTGAAGCAGGCGGGTTGCAGGTTTGAGCCCAGCTTGAAAAATTTAGTGACAATGAGATTCTATCTCAGAAATAAAAAAGGAGCCGAGAGGTAACTCAGTGAGAAAGCACTGGGTTCATTCCTAATCCCCAAGTACACACACACACACACACACACACACACACACAGAGCCATAGTATTTTGACCATCAGTCAAACTACCATGAGATTCAGAGTCAAATTGTGATAGCCAGTGTGGATTTCTTTTACTGGGAAGATCTTTGCTAAGCTTTTCTTAATCCCCTTTCCTTTCCCAAGTGTAGTAGGTGGTCCCTGGCCTTTAGCAGTGTGCTTTTTCTCAGAAGAATCTGGTTATCTAGATGGAAGATTCCTGAGTACACACTTTCAAAGGGAACACAAGTATTTTCAGAGGTGGAAAGATGAAGTTGTTCCCTTCGGGGAGAACCCTGTGTGGTGCATACGCTGTAGCTGTGTGTGGATGTGAACACACCCTTTGCCTCATCCTCCCAATGTGACAAGTCCAGGTGACATTCACTCGTCATCCCACTGCCTGAGGAGGAAGTGGCTGACTTTGGGGAGGGAGGATGCAGCCTGAGGGTAGGACCTGGCTTCTTTTCTAGAAGGATTTTCCTTTGCTGTAATATCTGGTGTAATTTGAAGAAACCATTCTAGGTGTACATAATGCTTTTCCCCAGGATTGAATCTTTGATTTTGATTAGAATATATTGCTATTTTTTCGAGGGTAAAAGCTTTGTTGGGAAATACTTAATATATACACAATTCAGTGATTTTTTATTTTTATTTATGTATTTATTTTATTGGTACCAGGGATCGAACTCACGACTGCCTGCTTGCAAGGCAGGCGCTTATGCCGCTGAGCTAAATCCCCAGCCCGATTTTTTATTTTATTTTCATGGTTTTATAGTTATCACCACAGTCAATTTTAGAATATTTTCATCACTTTAGGAAGAAACATTACCCCTTTAGCTTAGCACCTTTAACTCCATGTCCTTCCCTGCCCCAGGCCCAAGTATTCACTGATCTACTTTCTGTCTCTATAGATTTGCCCATTTTGGACATTTTGTATAAGTGAAATCGTATATATTTTTCTGTGACCGACCTCTTTCACTTATAATGTTTTCAAGACTTATTCATGTTGTATCTTCTATCAGTGTTTCATTCATTTTTATGGGGGAATTTTTATAGCTGACACATCTCACTTTATCCTTTCATCTGTTGGTGGATATTTGAGGTTTTTTGGCTATTATAAATAATGGTGCCATGAACATTTGTGTGGATTAACTCTTTCATTTTTCTTAGGTATACAGTTAGGAGAGTAGTTTCTGGGTCATAAGGTGACTGTTTAACTAGTTGAGGAACTGCAAAACTTTTGCAGTATCTGCACCATCTTACATTCCTTTTATTTTTATTTTTTTCTTTTTTTTTTTCTATTGGTACCGGGGATTGAACTCATGACCGCCTGCTTGTAAGGCAGGTTCTTATGTCACTGAGCTAAATCCCCAGCCCCCTATTTTTATTTTTTTCATCCTATATTCTTATCAGAAGTGTGTGTGCAGGCTTTGATTTCTCCAAATCTTCACCAACACTTATTATTATCTAACTTTTCAATTCCAGCCATCCTGGTGACATCTTATAATTGTTTTCACTTGTATGTCCTTGATGGCCAGTGCTTCTATACATTCCCTATATTATTATTGACTCTGTGTACATTCTTTGGAGATTATTGACTATATACCTTCTTTGGAGAGAAGTTTACTCATTTTTTCCCCTCATTTTAAAATTGTGTTATATATGGTTTATTATCGAGTTGTATATCAGATATATGATTTACAAATATTTTATTTCAATTTATGGATTTTTTTCTCACTTTTTATAGTATTTTTTTGAAGCCTGAATGTTTTTAATTTGGGGATTCAATTTATTTTTTATTTTGTTACTTGTATTTTTAATATTATATTTCTGAATGGTAATGGTATCAGCTTTAAGGTCATAGATATCTTTTCTCCTGAAAGTTTTATGGTTCTAATTCTTAAATTTAAGGCTTTGACTTATTTTGAATTAATTTTTTTATATGTAAGAGTTAAGGGTCTAGTTTCATGTTGCTATCCAGTTATCCTAGCACTGTTTTATATTGCTGTTGGTTGATATTGGTACCTTTATTAAAACGTAGTTGACTGCAGAAGCAGAGGCAGGAGGGTTGTGAGTTCAACACTAACCTGGATGACATAGTGAGAAGCTGTTTCACCATGGGACAAAATGAAAAAATGAACAGAATCCTGATTATATAATAAACAATATCAAGAATCAACAAATAGGATCATATCGAATTAAAAACTTCTGCAGAGCATAGGATACACCCAACAGAGTGAAGACAAACTATGGAATGGAAAAAATTTCCTGCCAGCCATTCTTTGGGCAGAGAATAAACATCTAGGATATATTAAAAAACTAAAAAAAAAAAAAATTAGACTCACCAAATAAAAGACTCAGGGCAACTGAAATGAATAGACACTTCTCAGAAGGAGTATAAATAGCCAATAATCCATGAAGAAAGGTTCAACATCTTTGGTCATTCAAGAACTGCTAATTACAGCAACATTGAGATTCAGTCTCACTGCAGAAAGGATGGCTGCCAATAAGAAATCAAACAGTAATAGATGCTGTTTGTGGGGGAAAACTGTGGGGGAAAAAAAGGGAAAACTTCTTCATTGTTGTGGGACAGTAAATTAGTATGATCACTATAGAAATCATTATGAAGATTCCTCAAAAACTCAAATTAGAAATTCCATTTGACCCAGCTTTTTCCTTTCTAGGTATCTTCCCAAAAGAATTAAAAGCATTGTATTACAGCGATACATACATATCGATGTTTATAGCAGCACAATTCAAAATTGGAAGTGACCTATGTGTCCGTCAACATATGAATAGATAAAGAAAAGATGGTATTTATACACAGTGGAGCACTACGTGGCCATAATGAATAAACTTGAGTCAATAGCAGGAGAATGGATAATGTCAAGTGAAATAAATCAGACACACAAGCTTAAATATTGCATGGTTTCTCTTATATATAAAAGAAACCCAAAATAAAAATACAGATTCTGGGGAGCTGTTGCAAGATAAAAAAAGTAAATAAAGAGAAAAGTATAGATGATAGGAAATAAGATCAATCTTTTGCAAATGGGGAGAGAACCAAGAGATGGTGGAGGGGGGCAGAGAAAGGGGAGAGGAAGAGGAAATGAAAGAATTAAGATGTGTTTTGTACATGCACCAGCAGCTCACAAGGGATGTAATCATTATGGACTGCAAATATGTACTAATAAAAATAAGAAGCAAGAAAATAAAAATTCAGGATCCTAAAAATGTTAGATAAATATTTGAAAAATATCTTCTTAAAGGGGTACCAACTTACTGGCTTGCCTAAAGAGCCAAGTTATTAACCTACTTGAGATTTCTGAACCCAGTGATTACGCTGCCTTGGGTCTCTGGTAACCTGGAAGTGGCCAGTGGCCAAGGGAAGAACGGTGGCCAAGGGAAGAACAGGGCATCAGGCCAGGAGATGATGGGCAAACTGGCCATGATCTGGGGCACGCAGGACGCTGTGGGCCCGGTGACACAACCCACCTGTTGCTAGAAATGTCGCCTCTAATGAACTCGCAAGGTGCTAGTTGTAAGGAGCAGCTGTAAATGCAGGTCCCAAAGGCTGATGTGAGCCCAGTGATTCACCAGAGAAAGGCGTGGCTCTGAAGGCAGAATAAAGAACGGGGCGCCTTCGCCAGGCACTGTGTCTCTTTCCCAGGTTTGTTGCTGCACAATGGCAACTGGATTCCCCTTTTCCTGCCTCTCATCGGAAGCCATTTTCTGGAGCGAGCAGGGGGCTTGGGAACAGCTGCCCACCTGCTGCCCACCTGCTGCCCACCTGCTGCCCGCCATGTCGGGCAGTGTGAGGTCAGCCCCGAGCTGGGGGCTTCCATGTGCCCCTGCCAGCTGTGCCTGCCAGGCCTTTTCCCAGGCCTGCTGTTCGCGCCTGGGGACCTGCTTCTGGCAGAGACACGGCTGCTACACTCAGTGCTGATGGTTATTCTGTGGTTTGGAGTTGGTCTGTTTGGGAGCTGTGGGAGATTCTGCAGAGTTTCTGGCCAGTCGATCCACAGTCCTTTGGCCTTGTTTTAAATTCCGTGTGTATGCCTTTTTAAACCTCTTCTGCTTTGAAGTGCTATTACAGTGTCCCACCATAATGATGTGTAATTCTGTAATTTATCACAAAGCATATACAGTACCTTTGTAACTCTCACCAGAGTCAAAATGTGAATACTACCAATGTCCAGAAGATTTGTGTTTTTTTTTTTTTTACCAATTAGTTCAAAATATTTTGCAATTTTCATTGTCATTTTCCTTCAGTCCTTGGATTTTTAGAAGGGTATTTCTTTTTCTTTTCTATCTCTTTTTTTTCTCTTTCTGTCTCTCTCTTATTTTCTTTAGTGCTTTGGCTTGAACACAGGCCCCTCAAACTGAACTATATCTCTAGCCTTTTACAAATTTTTGAAATTAAATTTCAAAATTTTAAATTTTGAGACAGAGTCTTGCTAAATTGCTAAGTTTCCCAGCTGAGCTCAAACTTGCAATCCTTCTGCCTCAGCCCTCTGGAATGCTGGGTTACAGGCAGATACTACCGTGTCCAGTTTAGAAGTATATTTCTTAATTTCCAAATATTAGTAATTTTCTAGTGATATTTTATTGATTACTTTGCGTTTTGGTCACATCCTCTGTATCCTTTAGTTCTTTGCAATTCACTAAGGTTTGCGTGATGGTCCAGCAGGTTGTATAAATGTTCTGTGTGTACTGGAGAAGGGCTTTGTTTGAAGCAGTTGGATGTGGTGTCTTCATCTATGTCATATTCAGGTCAAGAGTGCTAATTATGTTCTTTCAACCTTGTAACCTTATTGATTTTTTTTCCCCAGTTTTCCTATCAGTTACCAGGAGCAGTGTGTTAACATTCCTATTATGACAAACATCTATTTCTAATTGCAGTTGTCATTTTTCCTTTATATATTTTGAAGCTATATTAAGAACATATAATTTTGGAGTATTATCTTTCTGGTAAATAGGAACTTGTTTGACAAATCTTCTTTTGTTGTTATGATGATTTTATTTCTAGTAGAGATAAACCTACTTTTCCTAATATTAGCATAGCTACCCATGCATAATATTTGCCTGGCCTCTTTCCACCCTTGTCTTTCCTGCCTCGCGTGTCTTGATTTTTAGGTGTTCTATGTCTATTCCAGGGGCAGGAGAGGTGTTATCTTTGCTCTCCATGCAGCCATGGGGTGATGCTGTCCTTCAAAGAAAGCTTTGTTCTTAAGGTATCTCAGGTCACTAGCAATCTGGGATGTATCCCCACCCATCCCACACCCCTGCAGTCCTGTGGATTGCTACAACCTGAACCACTTTAAATTTTATTTTACTGAGAGTCTTGCAAAGTCTCCCAGGCTGGGTTTGAACTTGTGATCCTCCTGCCTTAGCCTCCCAGAGTGATGGACTTACCAGCGAGTACCACCATGCTGGCCTGGGGATAATTTTAATTCCTTGTTAGGGACTGAGATTATTAAAGCTGAGCAGTTCCTTGAGGAACTGCATCTGCTGACTGTTACTCTGTTCTTAAGGAGCAAAATTTTGGGGTCCCTGTGCAAAATTAGGCTAGAAGAGCCCTGCTTCTTGGTGAGCTCCGGTCTCCAGCCCCTGTTATACCGTCCCTGAGAAGGAGGCAGAACCTCTGCATGCCCTCTCAGCCCTCCAGTTGCCCCCCTAGAAACTGAAGGCACCTTAGAAGAAAATTAGCCAAGTAAATCTCGGACTCACATTCCACAAACTTCTGTCTCCGTATGCTGCCCGGGGGCTCCTCTCTGTCTTATTACACCTCTAAGAAGGTGCTTTGAAATTTTTAGTCTGGTTTTTCTAGTTCCCCTTAGAAAACATGCAAATCTCCAACACACATTTCCTAATTTTTCGGAGTAGTTTCTTTTGTTTTGCTCCTTCCATCTCTGTCATCTCAGTGGGTGTCCTGTGTTTGTGCCTGGCCATTTACCTGTATGAGTCTCACAATCCGGACAGAAATGTTATTCTTCCCACCACACAGCGGTAGAGCTCAGGCCCCCCAGTCTTACTGACTTCAAAACCTGTGCTTTACTTGTAGATTTGTGCTTTCTGTCTTGTGTTCTCTGTGTTAAACTTGTTCTGCTGGAAAACATTATTTGATAGTTTAAAAAAAATGAGTATAAAACATAATGAAAATAAATTATGGATTCCCATATGTTGCTCAAAGCTATCAGAGAGCATGAAGCAGATGCTACTCATTGTAAAATAATGCATATTTAGCTGTGGAGAAAGAGTGGTACTATGAGATAAAGAAGGGTTCTGAGTCATTTATGAAATGTAAAATTGACAATTTTGGATTTAAAGTTATATGACTTGATACACGTGAGTTAATAAATCATGACAAAATCCAAAGGAAAAAAAATTTTTTTTTTTTTTTTTTTGGTACTGGGGATCAAACTCATGACCACGCGCTTGCAAGGCAGGCGCTTTTGCCGCTGAGCTAAATCCCCAACCCCTTATCCAAAGGACAATTAACAGGAAGAATAATGTGAATTTTTAGCACAAATGTATAAAAAGAAAACCATTGCAGTGAAACATTGCTAAGTTACTAAGTTTTTCAGGCTGGGTTCAAACTTGTAACCCTTCTGCCTCAGCCTCTTAGAGTTCTTGAATTAATACATACCTGCTTCAGAGCCCTTCTCCAATAATACGGAACAATTCTACATTTTTCTGTTTAGTGGCAATGGGTATGGTTTGAATCTGATAGCATTCTTTAGTAAGAAAATCAAGCCTCTCAAAAATAGGTGGTCTTCATTCCTTAGTCATAATATACTCATGCACCTCTCTCTCTCTTCTTTTTACTTTGTACTATTTTCTGCCTTGGGGATTGAACCCAGGACCTTTGCTACATTCCCAGCCCTTTTTCTTTTTCCTTTTTTATCTTTTTTTCGGTACCGGGATCGAACTCACGGGATCGAACTCACGGGATCGAACTCACGGGATCGAACTCACGGGATCGAACTCACGACTGCCTGCTTGCAAGACAGGCGCTTATGCCTCTGAGCTAAATCCCCAGCCCCTCCTTTTTTTTTTTTTTGCTAAATGCCCCTGGCTGGGCTAAACTTGTGATCTTCCTGCATGGCCTCCCAAGTAGGTGGGATCACAGGCACTTGTATTGTACCCAGCTAGTCAGATGTATCTTTAAACTGTATTTTGTCTTCACAAATTTTAAAATTGAAAAATTGCCTCAGAATGGAGGTCAGATTTATGTGACCTAATTGTGGAGGCAATTTATCTCAATATTTACTGGCTTAAGAGACCAAACATTCATTATCCCGCTTTTTCTGTGAGTCAGGAGTCTGGGAGTAGTTTAGAGGGATGGTTTTTGCTTGGGTTCTTCAAGGACATTGCAGCCAAGATGTTTCTCATGGCAGCAGTGATCAGAATGGGCACTACTGGAGCTGAAGGTCCCTTTCAGATGACCCATTCCCTTGGCTCTTAACAGGAGGCTTCAGTTCCTTGTTAATATTGTTGACTTCTGTTTCACCTGGGTATGGTGGCCGAGGCAGGACAATTGCAAGTTCAAGGCCAGCTTGGGCAATTCAGCAAGAGCCTCAAAATAAAAAGGGTTGAAAATGTAGCTCAGAGGTGGACTGCTCCTGGTTTTAAACTCCAGTGTACCCTCTTTCCTACAGAAAGCTTCTGTTTCCATCACATGGGTCTCTTCCCAGAGCTGCTGTATTTCCTTATGACGTGGCAGTTGGCTTCTATATGAGCAAGAGATGTAAATATGAAGGCAAGAAAGAACCCTACCACAAATACCAATTAAGTAAACATCTACTAGGGGCTGGGGATTTAGCTCAGCGGCATAAGCGCCTGCCTTGCAAGCAGGCAGTCATGAGTTCGATCCCTGGTACCGATAAAAATGAAAAAGACAAAAAAGAAAAAAAAAAGTAAACATCTACTAACTGTTCCTTTCTTCTCCCTGTGCTTATGCCCCGCCCAGCAGTTCACTGTGGCCCTAAGCTCTCGGGTGGGAGAAGCAGGAGTCCTGTGTGATGTTTGGGATCGAGCCTCCACAGGACTGCTAGCTTTGGTGACAGTGTGGTCCAGCCAAGGCCAGATGCTGACTGTGGTAGATTCAGAAATTTTAATTTCCTGGCTGGCGCAGGAAGAAGACCTGAATGCTAATTTATTAGTTTATGCTGAGTAGACTAGACAACTTCTGCCGGCCAGAGCCATCTTTCTGGAAGGAAATTAGCTTGGGAAGCCACATTAATAGCAGGTTTCATGGGAAGCTGTATGTCCAGCAAAGGGGATTGAGTGGCCCCACTACCATTTTTTCCCAGCATGGTTGCCTCTGTTCCCTTGGGCTGAGTCACCCTCTGCAGACACTGTCACAAACCAGAGCCACCTCCCTGCAAGGATCTCAAGATCCTCTCCACAGATGCTTGAAATTCTCCAGGGCTCTGGCTAAAGAGCTGTGTGGCTCCCAGTTCCCTGACACACTGCAGCCAACTGCTTCCCCCTTACAAGGCAGAGTGGAATTGGCAAACCCACATCTGAGCCAGGACCAGCACTGTGGTGTGGAAAAGGTGGCTGAGACCCAGAGGGGGCGGTGCTTGGCAGCAGCTCCTCCTGCCCTCCTGCTTGCAAGGTCTGGGTGCAGGTGGTCTTCACAAATTCAGGATAAATCTGTGAAAGTCAGCAGCTGGCTGGGCTCCCTGTAGAGCTCACCCACTTTGAACCTTTATACTCACATCATTTCCCTTCCAATGGCTTTTAACACGGAGCACTTCTCAAATGGGCAGCTGCTTTTGGAGTGAATTAGGTTTTAGGGTGATTGCTGCTTTATGTGAGCCAGGCAAATCTCTCTAGATATATTCTGTGCACATCCCAGATTGGCATGGGCTCCCTCAGGGACTTAGAGAGGTGCAGCCCAAATTTTCTTTATTTTCCAAATGTGCCCCTTCTGTCAGGAGGGTCAGATTTTGCTTTCCTGTGGTGCTCCACTGAGGACCATCTGCCAGGCTGAAATTCTTAACCCACCCCCATACCCTTTGCATTGTGACCAGTGAGTCTGTGCTCTTCTCAGGACTGTGCCCAGCAGAGTTTGGGCCTGTTGCCTGTTACAGTTTATATCTAGAAGTCCCCTGATGACTTTGAGAGGTGAAGCCCTGCAGGAGGAGGTAGATCATTGGAGGCGTGCCCCGAATGGTCTGTCTCCTCTTCTCTTGGTCTCTTTGCTTCCTGCTGCCACACCATAAGCTGTTTTTCCTCTGCTATGCTGCTCTGCCTTGGAGCCAGCTGACTATGGACTGAAACCTTTACACTTTATGAACCAAAATAAACCTCTCCTCATTTAAATTGTAGGTGTTGAGTATTCTGTCCCAGTAACAAGGAAAGCAAGCTCACTGTCTTCCAGCATGTTCTCTCCTGGGCTTCTCCAGGCACTCCAGGGATTCTGCCTGACTGCTCCTGGTGCTTGGTTGCCCTAGACTAGGAGACCGTCTGTGGAGGCTACCCTCTTCGGCTGCCTCTTGGCTTCTCTCTGCTCCTGAACATGAGGGTTGCATTGAAGGGTGGAGCTGATCACAGGAGATGCCCTTTAGAGGGCTGTGGATTCTGGGAAGCTGAGGGATAGGAAAGAGTGCTGGGACTGGGGCCAAGTTCTGGCCTCCAATCCTGGTTCTGAGCCTACTGGACACGGTGAGTCCAGAGCAAGTCAGCTTCCATGTCACGCATAACTGTTTTGGCTACCAAATAAGGAGTTGGAAAAGATGACCTCAGGGACCTTAAGTGTCATGCATTTGATGGAGTGGGCTGATATGGAGGACAGAGGGGACATCTCCTGTAGATATGAATTTACCCTCATCCATGAGCCGAGAGCTAAGCTGGAGAGATGGGAAATTGGTCTGCAGGGTTTGGTCTTTGCTGTGAGAGCAGAAGAGCTCCAGGTGCTGTTGGCAGGGCTGCAAGGGAAGCTCTGGGGAGCCGTGGGAGCTTGCAGACTCCTCAGATGCAAGTCATGCTTCATACCAGGCTAGACCTCTCCTCTTCAGCTCTAGCCTCAGCCTTGTACATCCATGTCTGAGCCACTGGGCTGGGATTTACTGTGAATAGGCATCTGTACATTCAGATCCCTAGTCCCTCAATCAGAGCCTCGTGCAGGTGCCTGGTGAGTGTCTGCTAATGGAAATTCCTAACCATTTGTGCTGGGAAGCTTGTCATTTTTGTAAAGGGCCATTGTAAGGTGATAGCTGTTGTGCAGTGCAGTGGTTCCCAGGGCTTTAGAAATCCAACCATGTTTGGGCCAAGGCTGGCTTTGCTCTTGTAGTAATTTCAGAGAAGAAAAAAATAAAGTGCTTCGTGCTAAACATAGCACGGTTGGACTGGTCAGATATGATCCGTGACTGCTGGCCTTGTCTGTTTCCAAATCTCTCTCTTCTACCCTACTCTGGAGCAGGTAGTTTATACAGGAGGTGTCTCAGTTGTATCGAGCCCCAAAGTGGTAATTGCAAGGACCTTGAGATAATAATGCTGTGGATTCTCAAAGAGCCTTTCATTGGTGAACCTCCTAACCCTCCAGTATTATCTCCCAGCTTGGGGAGTACAGTAACCCCTATCATTAGCTCAACCTCCTGGCTTCGGGTGTTGTGGGCTTGAGAGAGGAAGTGGAACAGGCCTCCTGGGCCCTGAGACCTTCGTTGTGGCCTGGAGAGCAGCAGGGATTCTAGTGCATTAGGGCCCGGCCAGGGTTTGCTGGACTCTGAATTGCTTCTGACCATAGTTTATACTCGCAGTGTGAGGATCAAGGGATTGCCAGGTTGCAGTGTTTGGGGAACCCATGCAGAGTTATGAGACATGCAGCTTTCCCTCTTTTCATTCTCCCATTCTCGCCTGCCTGCTCCCAATCCTGCTCCAGCCAGTAGCAAATCACAAACCTCAGCCAGCAGCCCAGTGAACAACTAGGATGACAAATGTTAGAAGGACTTTGGATTTCAAATCTAGAGAACAGAGCCCAGAGCCGGCGGAACCCCATCTGGTCAGTGAAAGTCACCAAGAGGCCCCTTTGGTTCCAAGTAAGATGGAGCACTGAAGGGCTGGGGATTTAGTTCAGTGGTAAAAGCACCTGTCTTGCAAGCAGGCGGTCGTGAGTTCGATTCCTGGTACCTATAAAAAAAAAAAAAAAAAAGATGGAGCACTGAACACCAGCAATTGCAAAAGGAAATGGGCTTCCACTGCAGGCTCCCCTCACTGAAGGTGACAGGGCTGACGAGGACGACTGTGAGGCAGGGTTGTCACAGGTGTGCAGGTGCAAGTGTCTGGCCCTGCTTCCCTGGCCTTCCCTGCATGCATCTCCTGGGTAGATGGAGTTCAGTAGCTTCTTGAGGTTTCAGGAAGAGGAATCTGACAGAGAGGGAATTTTTTCCCAGGGCTTTGTGTGTGCTAGAACTTTCACTGAGCTACACCAACAGCCCGGAGAGAACCTTGACGTGCCACAGAGGAAGAAGAGTGTGGCCTCCCTCTTCTCCGTCCCCGCTGGAGGCCTGGGGTATCTGTGGGTATGATCTGAGGCCTTATTTTTTTCTTTTCTTTAAATAAAAGTGGGGGAAAGTCTTGCCCAGCCCTCCATTCTAACCTACTTTCCAGCTTTGCTGCTTCTCCTGTCTTTTTTTTTTTGTCTTTTTCCTTTTTATTGGTACCAGGGATTGAACTCACGACCGCCTGCTTGCAAGGCAGGCGCTTATGCCGCTGAGCTAAATCCCCAGCCCCTGCTCCTCCTGTCTTAACATTTTTCCTTCCTCTCTTCATGCTTTCTTGTTCCCCTCTTCCCTTTCTTACTTCTTTTTCTTCTTCTCTTCTTTTCTCTCTCCTCTTTCTTTGTTTTATTTTTCTTTATTTTAATTGTAGACATGCATAGTTCACAAATGCATGCATCTTGTTAAAACAGCAAGAGCTAGACATAGTGGTACAGGCCTGTACTGTCTGCTACTCAGCTATGCAGGAGGCTGAGGCAGGAGATTGCAAGTTTGAGGCAAGTCT
The DNA here is from genome assembly GCF_034190915.1 of Cavia porcellus. Taxonomy (NCBI): domain Eukaryota; kingdom Metazoa; phylum Chordata; class Mammalia; order Rodentia; family Caviidae; genus Cavia; species Cavia porcellus. The sequence goes on along the minus strand of NW_026947484.1, from coordinate 174,365,049 downwards.
GGGCAACTAAATGAGACTTTGTTTAAAACAAAAAAGGTGAGGCTGGAGAGATACACCTTTCTGTTCTCTGCGGTCAACTCCCATTACCACAGAAACAAAACCAGTAGCTCCCCGCACCAGCAATGTAACAAGAACAGCAACAGATTGGAATTTCTCTTGAGTGCCTCCTTCAAATTTCCAGTTTCTTTCATGGGGACAATCTGTCATTAATTTGATGTTTTTTCCAGAACACACACACACACTCACACACACACACACACACACACATACACACATACACACGCACATTTATTGTGCTGCAGTTTGCTTGTCCCTTTTAAAAACTCCCTAGTCCTATTCCCATGCTGGGTCAAATGGAGCCACCTCACGGCCATGCAGCAGAACAGCTCTGGACAGTTTATTTCACCATGTTTATATTAGCGGATATTTCAGGCCCCTTATTTTATGTTTCCTATTTTTTGCACTGCTTTGGCGCCAGCCTCTGCATACCCTCTGTGGGGTTTTAACCCTCTGAATGACCTGGCATGAAGATTGTTAGGTTGGTAGATACCCAAGTTTGAATTCTAGTAGATATTGCCCGAAGTCTCCCTGCACTGACCGTTCCTCCATCAGGACATGTGAGTGCTGTTGTCCTGCACCTTGCCCAACACTGACAACAGCCTCACATGGCAAGAACTCAAGGCCCCTGTGTGCCTGCACCACCTTGTGCTAGAGGGAACTCCCCGTCACCAGACTGACACCAACTAGATTGGAGAACTGCACCGAAGGCACTGCAAGAAGGGACTTCTTATGTGGAGAAGAGGCTGAGTAGGGGGCTTCTAAAGTCCCTTCCAACAAAGGCTGGCTGGGCTTGGTGCATGCCTATAATCTCAGCACTTGGGAGGCCGAGGCAGGAAGATCATCATGAGTTCAAGGCCAACCTTGGCTACACAGCAAGACCCTGTCTTTGTTCTTCTAGTGTTCTCCTGAAAGGAGTTGGGGTGAAGCTGTTTCTCTTCTTGTTTCCCTAGGTCAGCTGAAGCTGTCGATTGATGCCCAGGACCGGATTCTTCTGCTCCACAGTGAGTATGGCCATGTGGAGACCCTCAAGGAAGAGGCAGGCCACTTACCTCTTTCCTGGAGTGGGGGACGGAGTGGTGTCACATGGCTATGGCCTCTTTTTTCATCTTTGTACAGTGTCCTGCTGTGTGTCCACTGACAACAGTGGCTATTCACATGGGACCCAGCCCCAGATCCTGGCCTCTTGTGTCTGGACTCCATGTGGTGGGTCTTTGTCCTTGGCAGCCTAGTGCTGCCCCTGGACACTCTGTTATCTCCCCTGACCCCAGGAGAGCAGGTCCACAGAAGAGCCTTCCTATCTTCCCTTCCTGCTTTCTTCCATAACTTCCCCTCTCCCTTTTTCCCATTACTGGTGGGCAATGCATGGTGATGGTTTTTGGAGCTGGACCACTAGGGTCTGCATCCTGACCCTGACACTTTAGTTGCTGAGTGAACTTGAACAAGCTCAGTTTCCTCAAATGTCAGATGGTGGTGCTATTAGTAGCCATCTTTGGGTTGTTACCAGGATTAAAAGAGTTAATATTGGCAAAGTGCTTAGGACAGAGCCCAGCATGTAGTAAACTCCATATAAATGCCTGCTAAATAAAATAGAAAACCATAAACTCTAAAAATAGTGATTGAGCACCAACCATGTGCTAGGGTCTGGGGACGCTGAGGAAAAGCACCTGGCTTTGTCCAGGTTGTGCTGGTGGGATTCAGAAGAAGTCTTGGAAAGATAGCAATGTCTACAGTCTACCTCAAAGGAGGAATAGATGTGTGCCAAGTGGAGGGAGCAGGAGTGCTGTTCTGGGAGCTTCATGCAGAGGGAACAGCAGGTGCAAAGACCGGGGGGCCAGAGAGGGCACGGTGCCCTTGAAGAGCTGTCCAGGATGACTGGGGCACAGCATAGGAGGGTTTTGCACTTGATCAATCCATTTCTCCTTCCTTGCATCCAGTAGTTACCAAGTTTCTGTTGTGGCCCCCGCTGCCTGTGTCCTTCTGTGTGGTCCAGAAGGCCCTGCCTGGTTCTTCAGCCTACCTGGCTGTTGCTGCTCAAGGCATCCTTTACCCCCTCTCCCATCCAGCTACTTGCACTCCTGTGAACGTAACCTGCTGGCCCACGCGTCTGAACCTTTGCTCTCACTGGTGTCTGGAACAACTTTCCTTCGTTAAACTCCTTTTGGAAAATACCTCTGTGTCCCTCTGCTTTTGCCAGAAGTGTGCCTGTCTTAATCATCCTTAATTAAAACTCAGGAAGGAAGGCTCGTTTTGCTTATTATTTTCCCCGCCAAGAGTCACCCTTCCCCGACCTACCTCCCTGGGCTGGGTTTGTTGCTTCCTCCCCATCACAGCTTGGATACACTGTGCTACCCCAGGTCTGGTCTGTGCACCCCAGGGAGGGGGAACAGAAGGATCAGGTCTGCCTCACTGTCATTGGTACCCAGGGAGACCCAAGAGTCATTAGGCTTGGATCCTGCTTTTGAGAACCACGCTCTCCAGGGGACAGATCTACACAGGAACAGTAGCTAGGATACAGGGGAGAGTGAGCCAACAGGCGCCTGGGGTCCCTTGGTTCTGGCCTAGAGGGGCCCAAGGTGAAATTCCCAGAGAAGCGCTCTTTGCCTGACAGTGTCGGACTCCAGCTGTGCAAACAGTTTTTGCAAAATGCATCTTGGCCTCCACCACTCCATTTGTCCTGCACAGTTTGCTTTGGCTTCACCCCAGTCTCAGGCCCTTCATCCCTTCCAGCCCGTCCCTGCTCCTTCCTTTGGCTTCCCAGGCCTCACGCCCCAGGCTGCTGGAGGCTGTGTCCAAGTCAAACCCTAGGGCTCAATCAAAACCAAACACAAAAGGAAACAGAAAGAGCCTCTGACTTCTGTGACTCGGACAAATAGGCCATGCTTGCCTGTAGGGCCAGGCCTCACTCACCCCACACTTTCCCTGGCTTCTATTTACCTTTAGCAAGCATTTGTGGAGCATTAACTTGTTTTTCAGACGTTCTTCCAAGTACTTTAGATACATTTAATGGGTACAGCAACCATAGGAAGCAGTCATCACTAACACTTGGGAAAATGGCAAAGTGATTTGCTCTGGCACGTGCACTTAGTCAGTGGTCCTGCGGGGACTCATGCCCAGGTCTGCTGCCTCTAGAACCCAAGCTGTTACTATGGTGCTATCCTGTCATTGCACCCTGGATCACCATGCTGCACATGTTCTACAGTTTGACTCCCACCCTCCACCCCGTGCTCCCAGAATGGCACTGGACTGGGAGTCAAGAGACAGGAGTTCTAAATTCAGCTTTCATTCTCATTGCTCTGAGTGTTAGGACCAATTTCTTACTTTTTTGGGTCAATAGGGTGGTGGTGGCAGGCTCAGTACATCTTCCAGTTGTAAGATTTAGGGAATGGAACGCACTCTATACCATGGTGAGGGGTTACAGAGCACGGGCAATGGTGGTGATGCACTAGACTACAGAAGGATTAATATTATCCCATAGTTATTATATGGACTAGGGTCTGGGGGTAAGGGCTGTCACCCATCTACTCACAGGTATGCCTTATATTTCTTTTCAGATCTTCAGAGTGGTATGGGTCTGTGCATGTTTCCATTCAATATTTTAATTTTCTTTTAGTCATTGAAGGCAAAGGACTGATGAGCCAAGAACCTGGAGTCTGTGATCCCTATGTGAAGGTACATGATGGGGCTGGAGGTAGGGTGGGTATATTGAGGTGAGTCCCAAAGTCCCAGTGTACTTTTGGGATGGGGCCACTTGAGGTCATAGCTGCTACCTCATTCTTTGGGTCAGTGGGCATTTACTAGGCCCTCTGCTAGGTCCCTAGGGCTGGCATCTGAAGGGTCAGCCTCATTGTTTGTGAAGCTTGTGCTATTTAAGGTCCTGGAAAAGGACTTGATTAGGAACAGGGCTGAGTGCCTGAGGCATGAGAAGACTGCATTTCAGGGAGGGGATGCGCTTGGGCCATCGCTGTCCAGGGAAAGGAGTATTGAGAGTTGCTGGAAACTTAGATGAGAAGAGAGCTCTGGCTTTTGGGAAGCCTCCCTAGTTGGAGAAAGAGCAGAGAAGAATCAGCCTCATCTCTGGTTGAGTCCATGACTGCCTGCTTGGTAGCAGCCATCATAAGACCTGTCCTGCTATCTGATTCCAATGCCTCTGTCCCTGGGGCTGTGTTCTTTTCCAGCATCTAACAGGACCCTCTACGCTGTCCTTTGCAGAGGCTGGATTGAAGGACACTGGGAAACCTTCAGCCCAGAGATGTGCAGAGGTTGCTGCTGGATTTAGGTGGTTATGTGGTTCATGAGATCAGCTAACGCTTCCTTTTTCTTCAATTCAAGATTTCTTTGATCCCGGAAAGTAATCAGATACGCTCTCAGAAGACGCAGACCATTCCAGACTGCAGAGACCCAGCTTTTCATGAGCACTTCTTCTTGTAAGAGTCTGGAGCCATGGACCCTTGAGAGGAGAGGGAGGGAGTGTTTATCTGGAAACAGCTCTGTTTGCCAGATCTAGAACTAGATCTAGGCAGAGAAGCAGTGACTTCTAAAGGGTGTCTTTGTTTTTTCATTCCCTTGTGTCCTTGCATCCCTGGCCCTGGGCCCAGTGGCGAGGCCGCAGTGATAAGGTATCACTGAGCTGCTTCTCATGCTATGGTGCCCAGCTTGAGAGCAGGCAGTTTCCCACTGTGCCTGGGGCCAAGCTCTTGCCTTTAGCAGAAATTTCCCAAGCCGAGGGGTATTTTGAGTCCTGCTCCCCCTTTTTCTTTAAACTTGTTAGTGTCCCTCAGCCTCCTTGTTTATAAAATGGGGCTAATAATAGTACTCACCTTGGAGAGCTGTGGGTACTATGGGAAAGTCATGGACTTGTGGTCTTCTCTTGAAAATTAATAATATAGCAGCAAATAATATAGCAGCAAAAAGTAAGGAACACCCACGGGTCTGCTACTCAGGCAGATACACCTTGCTGCAGTGGTTGATAGACCCTGTCCTTGTGTGGGTGCGTATGACTCTGTGTGTGTGTAGAATGTGTTGATTTGTGATGGCAGTTGTGACCTCCTTCTTGTGCTTACTGTGATTTGAACTCGGTAACACATCTCCCACACTATTGTGCTTCAGTTTATTTATCTACCTGTTTAGGTTATTTCCACAGTTTTGCAGTCACAGCTGACTCCAGGGATCTGGCCTGGAGCTCAGCCCTCTGAGCACTCTAGTTGTTTGCTTTGGTTCACAGCCCTGTGCCAGAGGAGGATGATCAGAAGCGTCTTCTGCTTACCGTGTGGAACAGAGCCAGCCAGACCAGGTGAGGGGAACTGCTGAGCTGGGCCAAGATGCTGCTCGAGGTAATGGGGTGGCAGCCAAGTGGCTGGTGTGGGGCAGGGCCTCAATTAGTGCCTGCTGGATAAATGAAGGGTAGTGACAACGGTAAATAAATAGCACAGGTTGCCATCCCCTGGGTCACCGTCACTCCAGGTGAGGCCAAGAATCCTGTTGTCAGTGAGCACTTGCTGAATGCTGAGTACAAACGAGATACCGTGTTTGGCTACCAGGGGTGCCAAGCAAACTACATGTGGGTTTTCTGTTACCAGGGCACCCAGTGTGCAGGTAGGAATACCAGGTACTGAATGGAGATAAATTATAGGAATAATGTGCACACACTCAATCCCATTGGACTAGAAATATCACGAAAAATAGGCTTATTTTGCTCTTAGTCACCATGATATCCAGTGCCTAGCCCAGAGCTGTTTCAGAAATACTGGTTGTGTGACTAAAGAAATGAAATGAGCCATTAGGACAGTAAGTGAGGAGAGGGAGCGTTCACTGTGGGTCAGATGACGAAGGAGAACTTCAGGGGACAGATGGGATTTTTATGGGGGCAGAGAAGAAGAAGACAAGTCTGGCAAGGGTATTCAGTAGGGTTCAGCCTGAGCAAAGGCAGGGCGGCAGGAACACAGAAGAGCACTGAGAGTCAAGGATCGGAGGTCAGAACCCTGCCTCTGACGGGTCAGAAGATGCCCTGACGGGGCGGTGGAGGAGTGAAGGCCCCCTACATAGAGGCAACAGTGTGCAGAATGGAGCTTGAGGGCAGAGCTGCAGCAGAAGGAGCCAGTAACTTGGGTCACGTTTTTTGGAAGAGAAAATGAGGCCGGGGAAAGTGAGTCAGCCCCAGGGAGGCAGCGTGACCAGGGCAGCATCTCCACTTGTTGCCTATTTTGGGAAAGTGAGATTCCTTATTAAATAAAACACAGCCAAACTCGTGGTCACAGTCCCAGCCCCAAGCTCGAGGGGGACAGGGCAGGCTCAGACAGGCCTGGCTGCAAGGCAGATGGCCCTGCCAGGCTGTCAGCACCACGATGGCAAGCTCGGCCTCTGCCTTCTCCGTGGATTTTCTCCTCTATCGATCCATTTCTGAATGAGAAGCCTTCTGAGCTAAGGAGACAAATAGAGATGGCAGGAAACTTGGGCTCTGTTGAATACTGCCAAATCAAATTTTGCTTCTCTAAAGAACAGACATCCAACTTCTCAACACAAAAGACAAGCGCAGAAGGAAGGAAACAAGCATTTATCAGACTCTTCTTTGTGCCAAGCACTTTCCATGTATTATCTCATTTAACTTTATTAACATCCCTGAAGACAGTTATTATTGTCCCACTGCAGAGAAGAGAAAACTGAGGTCTGTGGAGGCTAAGGCCCTGGTTTGAGTATCTGTAACAGCTCATGCTTATCAGGCTCTTGCTATGCGTGGACATTAGGCCTAAGTGCATACCACACATCATCTGATTGAATCTTCACAATGCCCTACAAGTTGAGCAATATTATTATTGCTTTTTTTTTTTTTTTTTTTGATGGGAAACAGACACAGAAAGGCCAGGCAATTTTCTCAAGGTAAAACAACCGGGATGCAGTGAAAACAAGCCTCAGATCTAGGCAGGCCAGTACCATCTGTATACTTACAACTACATCACAGTGCAGCTCCCCTGCTGCCTCATGTGGCACACTCCAAAGCCACACCTTCTGTGTCAGTAGCTTGCATCTCTAGGTCTTGGGATGCTTGTCAGTAGTAGCATCCCTAGGCCTTGGGATGCTTCCCAGAATTTGCAGTACAGTTTTACATCAGTTGTCCAGTCAAAAGAGTGGTGATCGCATGCTGAAACCAGTAAGAGACACGAGGGAAGTGTCTGGTCTGTGACTCCTCACCATCCTCCCAGTGATGGCAGTAAATGCATATTAGAGAGACAGGGTGATCTATGAAGATGTGCTGGTGAGGGACCAGATGACCTCAGCGTGTCCTGCCGATAGCAGCGTTGCTGGGGAGATCAGGGCCTTGGAGCTGTAGACTGGGACTTGGCTCTGCCTGGCCATGTGACCATGTGACCATGTGACCATGGACCAGGTCCTTCTCTGCTCTGGGCCTCAGTTTCCTTGCCTGTAAAATGCAGGGGTCTCTAAGGTTTGTTTCAGCTTCAAGGTCCTATGAGTTTTTAAGTCACAGATATTTTCAAATGTGCGCAAAGATAGAAGGTGCCATACTCTCAGCCTGCACCTCTTACCAATATCCAACTGATCTGGTTTTGTCTGTGCCTCACCCACTTTCCTGTCCTCCAGTAGATTATTTTAAAGACCTCCTCTCATCAGTGTGTATCTCTAAAGGATGGCTTTAAAAAAGATGCAGCCGGGGCTGGGGATTTAGCTCAGCAGCATAAGTACCTGCCTTGCAAGCAGGCGGTCGTGAGTTTGATCCCTAGTACTGACCAAAAAAAAAAAAAAAAAGATGCAGCCACAGCAACACTGTCACACTTACTCATTACACAATAAGGAACTGAACGATTTGAATGTTCTGTTTAATGATATGGTAAAAACCAAGTAGAAGTTGCTACTATGAGTGATAGCATTTTCAGAACTTGTGGCCAGAGAACACTCTTGAAGAGAATTGTTATGGTATATACCAAGTTAAAAAAATATATAGAATATAATCTTTTAAAGAGAACATAATCTTTTAAAATACATTGAGATTAAATTGTGTAACTCTATAATGAAAAATAGTTTAGGATTCCAGAGAGAGAGAAAAAAGAGAGACAGACAGAGACAGAGAGACAGAGAGAGAGCGAGAGAGACAGAGACAGAGACAGAGAGAATTAAAATAGTTTCCCTAAAAAAATCCCACATTTTTGTGTTGCTTTTTAAAGACAGGATCTTACTGTGAATCCCAGGTGATTGAACACAAGCCTCCTGGCCTCGGTAGTCTAAGTGTGAAATAGTGCATTTTCATTTTACAGAGGATCACTTACCCTATACTAGACAGTAAACTGAATACTGCCCTCCCTGTGTGCTCCATGAGTTACCTCTACTCCTTGATCCTCACTATTCCCTTAGCCTGAAATGCCCTTCCTTTCATTCCCTCTGGCTCAACTCATTGGGCCTTCTGCCAGCATCTCGGCCCTGAGCTACCTCTTGCCTCCCGTGCCTTCAGAATGCGTTGCCTGCGCCGTTCATCTGTCAATCTCACCCTGTCCTGTGACATGCCCTGTATTGCGCTCTTAGCTGCTATGTAAATTCCTGCCTGTTTGTCTTGTTTCCTTAACACTGCGGCTTCTTGCCCAGCGCCTGCCAACCATGGGTTTGATGGATTCCCCATTTGTCAAGCCTTCACTGAACTCAGGCGCTGGCAGTCAGGAGGAACTAAGACTTGGTCCCAGCTACTCCGCACCTAGGGAAATTTCAGGCCTCTCCGGGGTGAGCTCTAGGTCCCAAGTTTGGAGGCTGACTGGATTGTCGCCATATGCTCAGGCTGCTTATAAAAGAAGTCTTTCTTCCTGCAAAGGGTTTTCAAAAGCAGCCTTCAGAAGTAGCTAATTGAAGAACACTCAGAGAGAGGTTCCAGCTTGTGGACATTAATTGTGACGATTTACTCTGCCTGAATGATCATGAAATCGTCGGAGGCCCCTTAGCAGAAAGTAAAGCTCAAGGGAGGCTATTAACCATTTAGCATTCTCTAAGCACCAGGGAATGAAAATTCCACTTACCGAAGAGCCAAGAGAGGCAGCATTTATTACAGCTAATGCACTAGCCTGGAGATTTAGAAAGTTTCAGCCACAGCCCGCATGAGAGGAAAGTGTACCACAAGGCAGTGTGGGCACCTAGACGCCAGCTGGGGTTCTCTTGAATGTATTGAAAAGCCAAAAATCACTAGGAGGGCATTGGCAAAGTGCTGATAAGACTTTTCTAAAGGGGCAGCTTGGACGAGTGTCCACTGCACGTGTTGATTGCTGTGACTCCTGCTAGCGTTGCCTTAGTTACTTACCAAGAGGGAGGAGTGTTTGTTTTTGCCAGTGGGCTGAAGAGATGGGCAAGGAATGCCTGCTGTATTGAGGTGACTGCATTGTCCCCCTTGAGTAGATTACTACTTGACTTAGTGTGATGAGAAAGCACAAGGAAGCGGGGAGGGTAGACAGAGCCGCAGCTGGAAGGAGAGGGAAGAGCGAGCGGCTGGTGGGGGGCAGCTGGGCACAGAGGTCTTGCCCCTTGGCTGTGGCTCAGGGCATTATGGACAGGTAGGGGACCAGCTTGGAGTTCAGTCCATCACATCCTGTATTCTTACTCCTTGCTTCGCTTGAATGCCTACAAGAAGCTGATTTTGTTTTACTGAAGATGGACAGGTAGAAAAGATGTTGCCACCGTTTCTGAAGAATCCAAACAATGTGTATGATAGGGACCTTCCAGACTTCCAGTCTATGACTGAGACACATATGGGTGGCTGCCCTGCAGGATCCTTGGAGAGCTTTCTCCCAGGTCCCATGTCTGGGCTCACTGCACACCAGCAGCATTTGGGTCCCCAGGTATAAACTATGGAGCCTGGATCTCAGACAGACTCTTCAGGTGGTTCTGTGGTGCCCTGCTGGTTAGAACTACTGCCCTGGCTGCAGTCGCCATGGTCCAGGTTCCAGGAGGCCTGACTGCGAGGGCTTTGCTTCCTGTGCAGGCAGCATCGGTCCCCTTTGGCTGTCACACTGTGCCTCATGGAACAGGCCAAATCCCTGGTCGGGGGGCTCTTTGGGTACTGAATTCACCTGCCAGGGTTAAGTTCCAGTCTAAAAATCCATGGTGTTTTTTGATTAATAATTATTAGACCAATCTAGAAAGGAGTCTGAGTTGGGAGATGCAATGAGACAGAGGAGAACGGGTCGGGGGAACCAAACATGAGAGGAAGTCTCCCACAGACTCTGCTGTTAGGAGGGAGCAGGGTGCGCTAAAATCGAAGTACTTAAAAATAAATTAATACTGCTTTTTTTCTTTTTTTATTACTTTATGTTTGCAATGCATAATAGTTACATTTGTTATGGGGTTGCTAATTTTCTGATTACAAAACTAATGCTTGTTGTCTATGAACATTCAAAAACTGAAAATGAAAGAAGAAAACAAAAATCCATAAAATTCTACAACTACATACAATCATTGTTATTATTTTTATGAGTCTCTTTCTCATTAAACTATAGCTTTGTAAACTCCCTGTTCTCCAACAAATATAAGGGTTTTTTAAAATTTCATTAATATTATTTTATGGCACCATTATTAAAAAGCTGTCAAATATTAATCAGTTCTTGACGGTTGAATGTTGGGTCTCCACGGTAGACATCCTTCAGGAACCTTGAATTCATCTGGACCAAGAAGTTCAGCTTGAACTCAGCCCCTTACCTGAGGCCTGGCTCTGCCTCATGCCTGCTTGTACTGCAGGCTGCAAGGTCAAATGGGTCTTGGTGACTTTTGGTGTCAGGTACCTTTGGCTGTTGGTCTGTGGCTAGACAGACTCCATGGGGACCTGAGGCAAAGCTTCTGGAGCATCCAGCCAGGGCTTTGTCAGGGGCTGAGAGTCCTTGGGAAGACCAGCTCTCCCCACCCTCCCAGCCCCAGGGCACTTCAGACTTGTGAGGTTGTCTGAGCCTCTGGGATTGGTAGCGTGAGAGACACACCAAGACCTAGGCTCTTGACTTTCTCTGGGACCTGACTTCTCTCCAGTCCTTGTGAAGGGAACCGTTTTGAGTCTTGAGTTTTCCTCTGTAAACTGGAGAGGACTCCTATCGTGCTTACCAGGAAGGCTCAGAGAAACTGACGCAGATGGAAGTGCTTGGAGTCACAGCGCAGGGGCGGCTGGGATGCTTGCTGCCTCTGGCACAGCCCTGTGGGGGACACTGACTCCCTGCTTTTCTCCCAGGCAGCGTGCACTCATCGGCTGCATGAGCTTTGGGGTGAGGTCCCTCCTGACTCTGAACAAGGTAGGTCCCAGGGAAGTTTCTAGAGTGTTGTCCCACCTAGGCCTACACTGGTACAGGCAGGTTTGGTCCAGAAATCCTTGGGCAAGCATCTGTCTGTATGGTGCCCCACTGAGGCAGTGGCCTGAGTAACAGTTCTATGGCTGTCACCCGTGTGGCCTGCTGCAGAGGTCCTCTTGGTGTGACTGCCCCTATCCTGCAGAATAAGATGCTGCCACAGAGACTGCTTGGGTCACAGGCAGCCTACTCTTTGACCTCTCCATCCCATTTTTATACCTTCTGTCCCATCAACAAACATTTAGTGGGCTCCTCTGTACTCCTACTGTATGCCAGGCTCGGTGGTACTGGGTGTGGGCTCCACTCTGCTCCAGTCCTTCAGCCTGGGAGAACCTGTGTACAGTCTAGTGGGGCTGAGGAAAGAAGGGGAAGTCGACAGGCATTTCCCAAGGATGAGAGGTTGTAGAAGTCAGCAGAGAGAAGGGCAGTCTTGTCCTCCGGGAGGTGTGGGTGTGGTAGCGCTGGGTGAGGGGTAGGTGTGTGTGTGTGTGTGTGGTGCCCAGCTGCTGCTTTTTTGAAGGAAGTTGTGGCTGCTTAGCCAGAGCCTTCTGCCACCCTTTTCTGAATGTGTTATTCCTTCTCTCGTGACAGGACATCAGTGGCTGGTACTACCTTCTGGGAGAGGACATGGGCTGGACCAAGCACCTGAAGGTGGCGAGGAGGCGGCTGCGGCCCCTAAGAGGTACCTATGCCATTTTTCCTGCTTCCTCCCAAACTCCCCTCTCCCATGCCCTCCCTGCATGGTAGTGTCAGTCCCTGTGTTTTGTGGCATCTGCCACACTGTGGGCGCCCACCTCTGCAGGCAGTGTGTCTGGGCCCTGCCGTGAGCCCTGAGGCTCAGGACTTGGATTTCGTGTTCCCCTCAGTTCTGTGCTTCCCACATGCAGCCCTGACTGCTGACCCATGCCTGGCCCAGGCCATGGGCATCCATTTTCTTGGAGGCCAGGAGTGGACTAGGCAGCCACACAGACCTACTGCCCAACCTTGTCCTCTGGGTGGTCATGGGATGGGCCTTCCTATGCCACCAGAAGCTTTCTGACTTTGCTGTGTTACCTTCCAGACCCGCTCCTGAGAATGCCAGGAAGTGGAGACACTGAAAATGGGGAGCGACTCCAGGTAGGTGGGGGCAGCCTGGGTGGAACTGGTGGTACTGGGTGTTGGCTCCACTCTGCTCCTTGTCAGTCCTTCCGCCTGGGAGACCCCTAGAGAAGGCAGCATTTGGTGTCTGAAATTCAGCAATGGTCCGTTCCGCTAGGGCTTTTGACTTCTAGAAGCAGAATCCTCTCCTTCTCATAGGCTGCCAGGCCCTCTGCTTCTCCTAACCCTGTGGCTGAATCACCCTCTCAGGTGAACCTGCCTGAGGTCGGGGAAGCTGTGATTCTGAACCTGAGACCTACGGATTCTAGAGAATTTGGAGAGAATTCTCCAAAATTCATCAGGCCACTTAGCAGAGCACAGCAGGTGATCTGTGGTTTTCTCTAGCAACTTAGAGAAGAAAAAGCAAACTTCCAGGCATTAGGAGCCCTGCAGCTGTTGCTGCCCCCATTTTACAGATGAGGGGACTCAGGCTCAGAGAGGTTAGGTTATTGTCTGTGGCCACACAGCCAGAAAGAGGTGGAGGCCGGCTCTGAGGAAGGTGCAGCAGTGCCAAGGGTACTGGGCCCTGCTCCTGCCTGTGCGTGGTCTAGCTGGGAAGATATGATGCCTGTGTGTTCGGTAACATCTCACCTGTGGGTGTAATGTAAGATTTTCACCTCCCTGACTCAGTTCTTTCACTCCCTCATTTATTCATGATGTGAGGGCCAAACCGGGTGCTGGGTACTGGGATAGAGCTGTGACTGTGTCTAAGGTCCAGCTGTTGAGGAGCACAGTCTAGAGCTGTGATGAAGAAATGAATATCAACTTTTGTCTGTAAAAATGTGATTGTTAAATATTTGTGGTGCATAGCAATTACATTTGTTTTGGGAAATTGGCATATGTATGTATGTGTATGTGTGTAATATTGTACTGTGACCATTTTTGATACCCTCTCCTGTCTCATTTTAAGTAATGTCCGTTTTACCCTGCCTGTGTGTCTAGTTGCTGCTGTGCTGGACAGTGTGGTGGGAGAGTAACTGCCCAGGTCTGTTTTCTGTGGTTTCCCTTACAGTTCAAAGCTACCTCTGGGGTGGAGAGTGTAGCTCAGTGGCATCGCACTTGCTTATCATGGCCAAGTCCCTGCCTTCCATTCCTGGCACTGCAAAAACAAAAACAAAAACAAAAAATAAAACAAAACAAAAAACCTCCTCTGGCTTTATAGGGAGCTGCTAATGACCCTCCTCCTTCTCTGTGCCCTTGTGGGTCACAGACAGCATGGAGACCAGGCAGCTGCGTGGTGACTCGTGGGCATTAATTACATGGGCAGGAACAATTCAGGTTTCTTGATGGCTCTGGAAAGTCTTGCTTTGTGCTGGATTCTGCACGCACCTGGAAGCCCCTGGAGATATTTTTTTGAGGTGCAGTGGATTTTCTTGGGCTTGCACATTTGAGACATCCACACAGCTCAACAAAGAGGATGTGAGTGCCAGAGACTTGTAGAGAGCCACTAGTGGTCACATGTTCAACTCCTGAATGGTGCAGGTGGGGAAACAGAGTCCCAGAAATCTGGGTCCCTTGCCCACAGTTCACATGTGAACCAGTCAGGGCACATCCTCTGTCATAAAGATGGATGGGTGGGCTTCTCCAGGGGATCCCAGATGGACAGAGAATAGGGGTCTACTCTGCTATGACTCCAAGGCAAGAAACAGGTCCTGGGTTCTGTCCTGCAGTGTGACCTTAACCTCTGTAGCCCAGTTTCTTTACTGGTATGATGAGGAGGCTGGGTTAGCTGATGATTTGGAAGCTTCTTCCACACCTGATTCTTGGTGTGTATCATCAGACCCTTCATGGGGCCAGCCCCTTACATGGACGAGGAAACGGACTTTGAAATAACTCCAAGGTTGCAGGCTGTTCTCAGCCTCCACAAGTTTTGTGCTCTGTGTTTTGAGATGGGATGTCCCGCAGCCTGCCAAGCCTGCCAAGCCATCCTCAGAGTCATTAGGCTGGGCCAGTCCCTTGGATGTACTCCTGGGGACCCTGGGACTTGCAGGGGAGGCATGTTTTCTGCCTGGGTTCTCCTCAGCAGGGTAGCGAGGGGTGTTTGTGAGAACATTGGAATCACAAAGTGGCCCATGGCGGAGAATGCAGCCAGAACAAAGGCGCCCTCTCCCCGCCAAGCCCGAGGAATACTAACTAGTTGACAGGAATTTTAATATAAAACTCTCCCTCTTCCTTGTCATTCTGGGGTTTCAGGAAACCTTCGGGCTTATCTGCAGAGGCACACAGCGCAGACAGGGCTTGGGGAGGTGAGAGGTGATTTCCTGCCATTCTTCTGCAGGGCGGGCTTCCCAGGGCGGTCATGCCAGGCTGACGGGCGCAGTGCGGCCCCGAGGCTGGGGGGAGAGCTGGGTTTTCATGGGGCGGCAGCTGAGGCAGGACCCGCAGCCATGAACCGCTTCAATGGGCTTTGCAAGGTGTGCTCGGAGCGCCGCTACCGGCAGGTGGGTGCTTGGCCCTTCAGAGGAGGGGACCTGAGGGGTGTGGGGATCAGGGTGGGGGCTCACTCAAGCAGAATCTCTCTTCCCACGAGGGCTTCCTCACCTCCTCCTGCTCCCCATAAGCACATTTTGATTTGGGGGAGGGGTTGGGGGTAAGAACCTAACCCAAGGCCCAGCCTGTTACCTGCCACCCCACATTAGGGGCTGGTGAGGCCTGGCTCTGTGTCTCCCTGACCACTGGCCCGGTGGTGTCCTCAGAGAGTCTATGTAGCAGATTTTCTTTTCTTTTTGTCTGGGGAGGAGTTGTGGATTTAAAAAAGGACAACTCAAGCCTAAGATTGCAAATAGCTAGGTGAATGAGCTGCTGGGTGTTTCTGGAGGGTGCTTCTGTGTTTTGCTAACTTTTCCTACTTCTCGTGGGACAGCAGTGCCAGTCTGGCCCTTTGTGTGCATTGGTGTGTGCTTGCATGTGACATGGGCTATTTCTGTGTACATGTATGTGCACGACTTTCCTCCCTCAGGAATCTTGTGGTTCAGGGAGTGATGGTCCCTGAGCCTCTAGGCCTCTCCTGAAATTGCGCTGAGGCATTTTCTTTTCTTATCAAAAGGGGTACAGGGCTGGGGAAGGTGTGTAGGCAACAGATGTCCAGATTTGAGAAATGTCCAAGCTGGAAAGGAGCAGAGAAATTGTTTTGATTTTTAAAATATAGAGAAGTCCCTCTTCTTGTTTTAATGACCAGGCCGGGATCTGGATCCGGCCTCCTCTGACAGTATGTAGGTCCCTGGGAGATTTGAGGGGTCCCCTGCACTGCACCTGCTGCTAGGGGATCTAGGGTCCTCTTTCCAGGCCCTAGCCCTCTGGATGCTGCCCTGCAAGCCCTGTTCTGTGCTCCCCTGGGTGGCAGATCCGTGGGGCAGGGAAAGCACTGAATGGTGTGTCATGAAGACCCTGGTCTCCTTGAGATGATAGGCAAGAAAACCAGGACATGCCAGCGGTCAGAGGGCAGCCAGGCGTGGGTGTGGACTGGGTCTGGGGCGCTAGGACCCAGAGTTAAAAATGGCTTCTGCATTAGAAACCAGCAACAAACTTTCTGTCAGATCTGGTCTCAAATCCAGTTCTACCTCCTGTTCCTGTGGCTCTTGAGCAACTCACTTTGCCTCTCTGAGCCTCAGTCTTCTTGTTCCTAAAATAGGAATGGGGGCATCCAGGGTCAGTGCTGTGAGAGTAAGTGGCCTGATGCATTGGAAGGGCTGGATTCAGGGTCTGCCTTGTCCTTCTGGTGACAGTTGGGGATTGAAGGTCAAGTGCCACAGAGCGTCCCAGATCAGGCCAGGGAGCAGAAGTGAGCTGCCAGCTTGGCTGAAACCTGGAAGTCAGGAAAGTGCAAAAACCACCCCCAGAAAGGGCAGCGTGTCCGGAGCCAGGAGGCCCGGAGTCAGAGCTCCCTTGCCCCCCACTTAAGGCCCTAAGTCAAAGAAGAGGGCCAGGGGAGGGACACTTACTCTGAGCCTCAGGTGGCATCCTCTTCTGTTAAATGGGCGTGGTGATACTGCCTTCCCTTAGCACTGTAGAGAGGGACAGGCCTGTTGATCAGCAGCCTCTCACCACTGCCAGGGGCATCATTCTGCTTCCTTCATGCAACCCCATCTGCCCCCTGAGCTGGGAGACAAGCTTGCTTCCTGATACCTCTTCTCCTGCTCCTTCTGCTCTCCTCCGGCTTGCTCTGATCTGGTCTGGTTGTTCTTAGGGCCTTACTCAGGAAAGCTTCCACCCCCCCCCCCCACACCCCCGCCTGCACCAGGGAAACTGAGTGTGGGGAGGCGCTCTGGGGTGACTCCCCATATCTGGTTAGCCCAGGATCCAGGGGGCTGGGGCCCATTAGCCAGGCAGAAGGGGCTACATATGATGGAATAAGACTGTGGAGATGCTTGAAGGGCTTTTCGATCTTGATCTCGCTTCCGCATGGCAGGGATGGGTTGTGAGTCCCCTGGAAAGCCACGCTGGTCCCCTGCAGGGGATGGGGCTCCTGATGTCTTTTCTCCGCCTCAGGCAGACTGGGCAGTCAGTGGCTGCTCCTTTCCTCTAGCTTTCCACACTCACTCCTGGATTTGTTTTTCCTTCTTTCTCTCCATTTTTTTCCCTTCCTGTCTTAGCTGCGTGTTTTCCCAGAATTCTTATGGGAACAGAGTATTTTCCTGCCCCCTCCCCCTTCCCCTTGTCTGTCAGTTTCCTGTTTTACAAACTTGCTTTGAATCCAGGCCCAGGGCTGGTGGGAAGCAGAGCCTCAGGGCCCCAGGCAGTTTCCAAGGGCCTTGGTGGCCCTGGAGCCCCGCCTGCTCCCTCTCCTCACAGCCTGGCTACGGGAAGGGACAGCAGGCAGATGACAACAGGTGCCCAGCCCTAAGACACAGCCCTCAAAAAAAGGAGAAGCAGTGGCCCTGCAAGGCCTTGGGTTTTCTCCCCAGGCTTGATGACCCAGTGGTTTCCCGTAGCCTGGGACACCTTCCCTGTGGCTCTGCGTGAACCAAGCCCCACCACTAGAGGGTCTCTTGGGACCCCATTGAATCCCTTTTCTGACTTTGCATTTGAGTGAGCAGGTGGCCACACTGCACCCTGCACCCTTCTGCCAGGAACACTGCCATTGCCAGACCACCCTCACTGACTCAGCCCTTCCCCGGGGCCCTGACGTCAGAGCACAGAGGACTGTGTGTGGTGTAGTCCTCCTGTTTGTCCTGTTGCTTATCAGACTCCGCTTTGCCTTGAAGAGATTCTTGTGCCCTTGTGCCCCACAGGAGACCAAGGCCTTGTGCTTCTGCATCTCTGCAGAGCCTGTTGTGCAGTGGAGCTCAGCACTTGTGGGCTGGTTTGAAAACATCCGTAGGGTAGGACCCTGTCACAGGTCCTCTGAAAGTTGGTACTGTAGCCCTGCCATGCCCACAGCCCTTTGTGGTCAGTGGCTAGTTCAGGTCCACCTGGGAGGCCTATGTGGATCCTTGCCTGTCCCCTCACCTGGGACAATGGCTGTGACCACCCTGGGGGCTCCCCTTCAGTCTTCCCCTGACCTTTGGCCTATGACTAAGAGAGCATGCCTGGTTTTCCTTCTGTGTGGAAGGAGGGTCCCAGTTTGTCCTTGTCTTTGGGGTCTCAGCACAAGGCTAGCCCTGGGCCAAAGGCCCAAGAACCTTGTGATAAAAGGAGAAAGGACTGAGGCAGAAGTGGATCACAATGAGGTGGAGGTAGCGATGCTATGGGCCCTGGGTAGAGCGCTGGGGCTACTGGACTCAGCAGAACAAGTTTTGCCCTCCCAGAGCCCCATCCATCCCTGACTCTCCCTGAATCATTTGGGGTTTACCTCCTGAGCTCTTAGACTCTCTACTTGGTCCACACCAGGTATCAGGGTGCTTGGGCCAAGGCAGGGACAGCGAGGCACTGACCAGCTGCTTCTTGGCTCTGGTTCCCTTGGAGAGGAGGGTGGCTTTGGGTGGGGCCTGTGGGCTTCCTGGCCTTGCAGTTTCTGGGAGTGACTGGGCAGGACTGTGTTCTAGATCACCATCCCGAGGGGTGAGGATGGCTTTGGCTTCACTATCTGCTGCGACTCTCCGGTCCGAGTTCAGGCTGTGGATTCCGGTAAGTTCACTTGGGGGTGCCAAGCCCTGCCTGCCTGCCAACCAGCTGGGCTTTGCAGACGGGATGGAACTGGATGGAGAGCCCCATGCTGGAGAGCTCCTGGGTTTTCAAATGAAAAGAATAATATTTTTAAATGACTACTGATGGAATTGAGGTTTATGAAAATATACCGACAATTTTTTTGGGTTTTTATCAAAGTGAAAATAGGTTTTCATATTTTGATTGCCAATCATTTTGAACAAGGACAAATGAAACCTGATTTTCTGTAATGACTGCAGGGGAAAATGAGTCACTGATGAACTCTTTTGGAATTAGTATTTCATCCTATTACAAGCCAGATTAACATTTAAAGTAGTCATCTCTTCCGTACTTTCCACAAGTGGACTTTTTCTTGCCACAGAGTGTGTATCTTAGGGACAGAAGCCAGGGCTCAAGTGATTCAGGCCACCTCTTGTGCCTGCACAGGGATGGCATGGAGTTGGTACCCAATCAATAGGGCAAGGGAGGGCGAATGAAGAAGGGGAGCCTGGCACATGCAAGGGTTCTCAGTGGGCCAGCAGGCTCTGGGGAGTCACTGGGGTTTGGGGTCTCGAGCTGGGATGGGAAGGGCTGGGAGAGGTGAGGGCTAAGGGTGTCTGACTTCCTGGCTCTTGAAAGCCACTAAGTTTGGTCCCTCACTTCACAGGTGAAGAAACAGGAAAAGCATGACCCTATCTTGAGGTCACTATGGAAGAAAATGACTCTATCAAGGGCATCTTGGGCTTCAGGAGCCCCTGAATGGCTTCTCTTTGTTCCTGCAGGAGGCCCAGCAGAGCGAGCAGGGCTGCAGCAGCTCGACACAGTGCTGCAACTGAATGAGAGACCGGTGGAGCACTGGAAATGCGTGGAGCTGGCCCACGAGATCCGGTGACAGGGGACGGGGTGTGGCAGGGCCTTGGGCTGATGACATATCTCCCCCACCCTGGCCCTGGGCACACTGGCTTGTCCTGCCCTGCTTTTGCCAGCCCCTCCTTTGCCCAGCTGTGAGCAATCTACTCTGTTCCTCAGGGAACTGGGTTCTTGGCCTGAAGAGCAAGGTTCAGTCTTCAAGCAGTTTTGGATCTCAAAGCAAACAGCAGCAAAGCAGCTCTCAGCAGACCCTGTGGTTCCTGATACGGCACCAGTGGGTCACTTTCCACTTTAGCTAATTATTGCTGCTTCCTAAGAGCTAAACTCTTTCTTTAAGGGTGTACAGATATTGCATGTGTTTCAGTTGCACAATTTAAAATTATTTTAAATGTTTGGATCTGTTGAACAACTCCCTGATGGAAGGTCTGAATGGGCCCATTTGGGTTTGCTTCTAAAATGGTTAGATGAGGGTTGCATTGAGGTGGTTTGTTTGTGTCTTTCCTATGACAGGCATCGTGAGCTGAGTCTAGTGCTCTTTCCTGTTGAACCTAGCCTTGGCCTTGGGGTCTTTCTCAGCCACTACTAAGTGAGCTTAGGTTAGAGTGGACCCATGAGACTGCTTTGCTGTTCCTGTTTTAACTGGTCTCTTAGGTCCCTTCTTGCCCTGATATTAGGAGCATCTACCCTTTGTATGCTTCCCCCTCTCCTCTTGCTCTCTGCAGAGCCCCCACCGTGGCTGACTTAGCTTCTCTGTGTGATCCCCCAACCTTCCAGGAGTTGCCCTGGCGAGATCATCCTGCTCGTGTGGCGCATGGTCCCCCAGGTCAAGCCAGGGCCAGATGGCGGTGTCCTGCGGCGGGCCTCCTGCAAATCGACACATGACCTCCTTTCACCTCCCAACAAGAGGGAGAAGAATTGTACTCATGGGGCCCAGGCACGGCCTGAGCAGCGACACAGTTGCCACCTGGTGTGTGACAGCTCAGATGGGCTGCTGCTCGGTGGCTGGGAACGCTACACTGAGGTGGGCAAGCATGGAGGACAGCACACCTTGCCCACACTGTCCCGTGCCACTGCCCCCACCGACCCCAACTACATCATCCTGGCCCCGCTGAACCCTGGGAGCCAGGTATGGGAGCTGGTATGGGAAGGGAAGGGGTGTTGGGTCCTGTGGGAGCCAGGAAGTCTCAAAAACTCAAAATTGTCCTGGAAGGAATCTGCAAGGAATCTGGGAGTGTTAAGCAAGGAGATGGCATTTGTGCTAGCTGTGTCATTGCAGAGAGTGCAGATGGCCTGTGTAGCCTCAGGGCACAGCTCCAGGGCCAGGGCTTGTGCCGGCTGGGAGGTGTCAGCTCACATGCAGGGAGAGCTTTCTATCAGCTTTACTTGTCTACAGTGGAGTGGGCTACCTTGCTAGGTGGTAAATTCTCTTTGTAAGAGGTGTGAAATTAGATAGTGCATGATTATATGAGGAAATGCTGAAGTACATTCCCCAAAACATTAGTCCCATGAGGTACTCTGGGAAAAAAGTGTTCTGAGGTTACACAAGTTTGGGAAATAGCCTGTACTCTCTTCCATTTGGGGAAATTCCCAGTGAACATTAGGCGGTTGAAGGTTCTGAGGGCATCCTGCAGTAAAGAAGGTGGTTTAACCTTGTTTAACCTAACCTTCCCCACCCAAACTTCCTCAGTGGCAGCATCCTTTATGGCATGATAGTTGGGGTCCACCATCCCAGCCATCCCTGGAGCATGTTTTGAAACAGCCTCCTGGTGTTTTGCTGAGGGGTTACATTTCACGGCACGTAAAGTTTCTCTCAACTCTCATATTCTGAGCTTTTGTGTTCCCTCCAGCCTCCCTCCCTCAGCTGGTCAGCGTCACTGCTGTTCTTCCCTTGTGCCTTAAGATGCTTTACATCCCATTCCCTAGGCCTGGGGCCCATCTGCCTGCCGGGTCATCCTGCCCCATCCCTGGGCTTGAGCTGGTTCTCTTGTTTTTCCTTTACAGCTGCTGCGGCCTGTGTACCAGGAGGATACCATTCCTGAAGGTGAGCTGTTCCCTACTGCTGTGGCTACACAGCCCTGAGATGGCGGAGGTCAGCCGAGGCCTGGCCCAGCCTCTCCTTGGAGTTGAGAGGCCTTTCTGGTGGAGTCACAGTCACCCAGCATGCTGACACAGCCCTTCTTTTCTTCTGGTATCTCTCCTGCCTCATTCAATCAGTGTCTTTGAACCACAACTGAGAAGGAAGAGTGGAATCTGCTGAGCCCTCTGACAGGCAGGATGCTCAGGACTCAGGCAATTGGGTCTCATCCAGTTTTACTGAGGAACCATCTAAGTCAGGTGCTGGAGGCAGCAGGGTTAGGCTGGCATAGGAGAGAGTTCTACATGTGGAGCTAGAGGTTTTGGCTTGGAGATCTAGCTGTATGATTTTAAGCAACTCATGGGCCCTTCCTGAGCTTCAGTTTCTTCATCTCTAGTATGGGTCAGTAATTCTTACTGAGAGGGTTGTTAGGAGGATCACATAAGAATGTAGTTGTGAGCAGTAGACTACTCACTGAGCTATGTGACACAGGATGGTTTTTGGTCATCTTCGAAGGGCACAGAAGTCTTTGCTCTTCTCTGTTGGCTTTTAAATTCTGGCCAAGAGTGGAAACTGGACTCCAAACCAATCCCTTTCCCCAAAAAGCCTGAGATACAGGTCTCCTTTGGTCATTCCTTTAGGAATGCTCTGGAAAGCTCTGTCCCAAAGGTCCAGCTTGTACCTGCCGGGTAGCCTCCAAGCTCTAGGGTTATGCTTGAGCCCAGTCCATCCTGTGCTACCTGCAGAATGCCCCCGATCCCCTTCCTTGAGACTGGTCTTTCTTTCCTCAGCCTGGCACCGACCTGCTTCCTTGCCATTCTCCTCCATCAGTTGCAGGAATGTGATTCTTATGGTGGGCACTTGAGAGACCACTTGCATCTTTTGTGGAAATGGGCTCAATTCAGGCTCTGGACAGATAATACAGACTCCTCCTTTCTCGTCCCTCTGGAGGCCTTGGGCAGTTGTGTCTGGTCTGCTGGAAATCCAGCTGTCTTTCTTCTAGGGAGGAGTCTTACCATGATTCAACAATAAGTGTCTGAAAGCTTTTAGTTGTGGCACATTAGGTTAGAGTGAATGTGTCACTGCTAAATGATGACTTCATTAAGGGCAGGGCTGGACCTGGAATATTTCTATGGGCCAGACGCAGGTCTGGAAGATAGCAGGTATTCAGTAGAGTTTCAGCTATGAAGTTAGGGAGCCAGAGAGATATGTGGCCTGCTATGGACACTGGCTGGGTGACGGGGAGCTGATTTCCTCTCAGCCTGAGAGATGCCTCTGTGGCTGCTACCCGCCTTATTTATGTTTCATTCCCCTCTGAGAATATAATACATGAAAGGTGCACTTATCTAAGCTTGGGGAGGGACAAGTAAGGAAACAACTGTGCTCACAATGGTAGCTTGAAAGCATTCAGAGCTTGACTTGACTTCATTTACTTTTCATAGTAATAATCCTTTTGGGATTCTAGGACACATTTGCTCTTTACCAAGGACCAAGACTTTATTGCTTCCAGGTTTGGGGTTCAGAGGAAGGGGTGAAATTCAGGACACAAAATTTCCCTTGAACACAGTCAAGCGTGTCCAGAGTTTAAGGCTGTCACCAGGGGGCTGATTGTGAGTCTGCTGGCAGGGCTGCCAGGTGGTAGCCATTCATGAGGAGGTTGAGTATCCCAAGTTGAATAGGGTCTGGTGCCCTTCCAGGGCCTGGGGTGCCTGCTGGGCCATGGTTGGTGTGTTCTGTGGGGCTGCTGGTGCCTTGGGCATTGTTTTCTGCTCCAGCCTAGCCTCAGATTCAACACCACCAGGGCAGGATGGCTGCCAGGGCTTGCCTGGGAAGCTGAGAGCAAAGCTGTATAATCAGTGTTTGGCTAGCGAAGCAGGTGTTAGAGGAGAAAGGGATGAGCCATTGTCACAAGAGGTAACAGGTGGGAAGTAAATGAGTTTGCCTTCTTGGAGCTCAGCAACTGGGTTGCAATCTGGACTGTTCTACAAACAGATCCTTGGAAAGTCGGTTCAGGAGAGCCATGCTCCTTTGCTCCATGTCACTCTGGGCCTTAATTTCCTTGTCCATAAACTGTGTTTAAGTAGACCTTCCCTGAAGGCAGATTGGTGAGTCAAAGAGTTAATTTGCGATTCTTAGGCCCTCAACAGCTTTGGGCAGCTGGGCCAGGAAAGGGATGACATGGATTTTTTAAAAAGTCAACAATTTGGGGCCCTGGGCACAGATTTTGCTATAGTCAAGGGCAGTCTTTCTTGATAGTGGCCTAGCTGGCTCCAGTCCCCTGCTTGTGAGTCCTGCATGGCTTTGCCTTCTTTAGTCTGTCTGTGTGAAATCAGTCTGTCTGGTGCCAGGCTCACCCTTTGGTCCCGGGCGTGGTATGGCTTGTGACCCAGCAGCCTTCTCTGTGCTTCTGCCAGCCATGATAGACGGGCCTATCGAGTGGCTTAGGGTTCAAGATGATCCATAGCATGTGTACCCTCCTGCACAACCCATGGAGGCCTATCCGGTCAGGCCCTTTGTGTGAGTGCCCAGCAAGGCAGCGATTCATTTACCTCCACTTTGCAATGAAGAAAACTGACAGAGAGAGAAGCAGCCTGTTCAGAATTGCACAGCCAGTCTCTGACTCGGGGAGTCAGTGCCGAAGCTCAGGGGTCTTACCCAGCTCCATTGCTGTGCAGACCTTGAGACTCAGGATGGGTCCTTCCAGGAAAGGGACCAGTGTCTGGCTGCACAGATGTCCTGGGGCCAGACTGGATGAAGAACCATGTGACTTCTTCCCTGCATCTTCCCCTCCTACCCCTATTCTTGGCTCCTGCTTTCTTCCTATCATGGTTTGATCACTGTGATCATGGTCACTTATGGGGGCGGGGGAGGTTGACTTGTTTTTCTCGCCTTTTGCTGTGAAGGGGTGAGGGGTGGGAGGTGGAAGTAAGTGTGAAACCTTTTGGGCTGAGTGCTTCCTCTGAGGCCAAGACCTTGCGTTGGTGGGGAGCTTCCCTGAGTGTAGCTGGGTCAGGCCACCTGTTACCCCGCCTGCTTCCAGGGCTGGGGGCGGAAGGAAGCCTGGGTGCTTGGACCCACTTGGGCACTCCGGTCGGGGAGGGCCTTGCTGGCTGCCTCTTAGCAGCAGCAGCCCTTGGAAGAGGGCCGAGGTATGTGTGGAGTCTGATTGCTCTGGGCTTTGTCTCCCTGCTGCTCGTGTCCAGGAATCTCTGTCTTAGCTACTCTGGGTTTTGTTCTTCTGTCTATTTGATGGGACATGATAAAGAGCTGCATACCACTCCTGTTCCAGGGCAGTGTGTCTCTCAGTATCCCCTGAGCCTTTTGCTCTTTGCTCTTTTTCCTGCTAGTGACCTCCTCTGTAATAAATTGTAAGCTAATGGCCAAGTGGGAAACCTTGTGGAGTTGATGATACCTACATTCTCAGAGTCTCCCAGTTTCCAAAAGATGCCAACAACCAGTCAAGAGCTGGTTTTCCCTGGGCCTTTCCTGGTCTCAGGCACTGTCCTAGGGCTTGGCTCGAAGCAGCTTGCTTAGCTCTCGCAGCAGCTGGGGTGCCTGGCATTTTCACTCGGGTTGAAGAAACTAAGGCTCTGGGGGTGAAGTGAGCCACCCACCCACACTGAGCTAGTGCCTGTGGGAGCATGTTTTGAGCACAGCCACCTGGCTGCAGAGCTGTGCTCCTTACCGAGAATGTCAGTGGCAAGTACAAGTACAACTTCTTTCATAAAAATTGTAGTGCGGGGGTTGAGGCCAGGATCTTGTACACACTAAACAAGTGTTCTACCGCTGAGCTACACGCTCAGCCCTTTTCATTTTTTGTATTTTGAGACAGGTGCTCACAAAGTTGCCCATGGGATCCTAGAAGTTGGTCATCTTGTTTCCCCTCCAGCTGCCTTCCTTGTATAGGCAGGGGCCACTGTGTCTCGCATAAGTGCTACTCCTTACTGTGTATTGACTGACTGTGATCAGCCAGGTGACTCTGGCTTCCTTGACTAGTGGAGGGCGGGCCACAAGCATCCTGGAAAAGCCCACTATCTCTGCCACCCCTGTAGAGAATGGATCTTCATCCAGGGCTGGGAGGAGCTGAGTGGGCTGGGAAGACAGCAGAGGGGTGAGCAGGTGCTCTGCCCCACAGGGCAGAGATCTTAGCCCCAATTCATTGCTCGCTGTGGCACTGCAGGTCCAGTGAAAAATATGAGTAGTTTCTTGATTGTTTTAAAAATGTGAGACCAATAAAAAGACCTGACTTGGGGCCAGGATGCTGATTAGGGACTGCTGCATTTCACAGTTGTTGGTTTTCAGCTCTGTCTTCACCCTGGAGTTGCTTATTTATGTGACAGTGTCTCTCACTAGAGTGAGGATTGGTCAAGGCCTGAGACTCAGCTGAGGCCTCCTCACACAGGCCCTGCACAAGGTAGATTATCAGTCAATGGCAGGTGACCTTGAACTCATGGAATGCTCCTACCTCAGCCTCCCAAGTGCTGGGATTACAGGTGTGTGCCAGCAGGTCCAGCTCAAAGGGGATCCTTCAGAGCAGTGCTGGAAATGCCTCACCATGTCCTGTTTCTGTTCCACAGAATCGGGGAGTCCCACTAAAGGGAAGTCTTACACAGGCCTGGGGAAGAAATCACGACTGATGAAGACTGTGCAGACGGTGAAGGGCCGAGGGAACTACCAGGACTGCTCGCTCCTGAGGCCACACGTCCCGCACTCAAGCTATGGCACCTATGTCACCCTGGCCCCCAAAGTCTTGGTGTTCCCCGTCTTTGTCCAGGTGAGCCCCTGGCTGGGCCCAGGGTTGTCACCGGGAGGAGAGGAGATGAGAACACCGCACCCTGGGACTCAGGGCGTCGCCTAGGCCTCAGGACCCCAGCTTGGGAAAGGCTATAACCTGAGAAGCTGAGGATTCTGGAGGTCATGTTGATGAGCAGAGGTTTCCAGAGTATGCACAGGAAACATGGAGTCACAGAGGGTCCTTGCCTTCCCCTCACAGCCTCCTCTTTCTCTGGGGCAGGGCAGGCATATAACAGCTGCTTGCTGTGATGTCAAGGACTGGACCTGCGGAGGCTTTAGCTCTCCAACTCACCCGAAAGTTTGCTGCTTGGATCTGACCAAGGGAGAGCCAGGACCCCTTCGGTCACCCAAACATGTCTGGCCAGGATTCCCTGGTGGTCTGAGATTGATTTGAATCTTCCTTCTCCTACTCCTTCCTCTTCTTTTCTTCTTTTACATTTTTTCTCTTCTCTTTAAAAAATAATCTTCCTTTATTCCATCACCACATATAACCAGTTTAAACACTTACGTGTCATATAAATATATAGATATATAGATTTTAAAAACAAAACAGATCTTATTGTATATTTTATATCCAGTTGCATTTTTTGGTTTTGGTCTTCTGAGACAAGGCCTTGCTATGTAGTTCAGGCTAGCTTTGAACTCATGGCAATCCACTTGCTTCAGCCTCCCAAATACTGGGACTACAGGTATGTGCCACCATACCTGGCCCAGTTGCCTTTTTAAAACAAAAATTGTAGCACGAGCATTTCTTTGAGCCTGGATCATACAGTGGTGCCCACTCTTCTGTCCTGCAGATATACAATGTTTACTGAGCCAGTTCTCAATTCAGATCTGTAGGTCTATTCTTCTGCTATCGTCAACAGCCGTGTGATAAAAACTTTGTGCATGAATTTCCTCTCTGGTTATTTTCCTTGGGAAAGACTCCTAGAAATGAGAAGACTGGATCACAGGTTGTGAATATGTCGACGGCTCTTTGCACATATCCACAGACTTCATTCCAGGACAATAATGTTAGTTTATCTGCTCATCAAGAGCACAGAGGTGACACAGCTCCAGGGGCATTGTTGCTGCTCATGTCCTACTCCTCTGGTCTCCTTAGCATCCCACCCTGGACCTGTGCCAGTCCAGGGGTCTTTGGATTCCACTTGGACGTGACCTGTCCAGAGCAGTGCGCACTCGTCTCCCTCTGTGGCTCTGCCAGCAGGGCCTGGCCTTTGCCTTTCTGTTGATCTCTTTCTTTGGTTGTGACACAAAAGTTTTGTCATCCAAGGGGATTAGTTTTTGTTTCTCATTTTGATAGAAAATTACAATTGATTTTTCCAAAGTTGCAAAAAAAATCTTTTGAAAATTTTTATATTGGGAAACATATAAGCTAAAAATGGCATGATGCTTACATGTTCAATTTAACAAGTAATTATAAAGCAAATAACAACTAAAATAAAGAAATACACTTGCTGCCAAAGGATATGCTGGAATCCTGGGAGCCTGTATATCTCTTCCTGATCATAATGCCCTCCCTTCCCACCACAGGTACCCTCCAGCCTAGCTTTGTGGGGAGCACTTACTTGCTTTTCTTTATTTTTGCCATCTTTATATATTTCCCTAAGTATCATATTTTGTGTTGCCTCTTTCAAAATATTTAAGGAAGCTATACTGCATGTATTTATTCAGGTCTTGCTTCTTTGGCTCCTTATTTATAAGGTCCATGAAGGTTGTCATGTGCAGTTGATATGTGTGGTTCGTTGTCTTCCTTCAGGTGCTGTTTGAGGCTAGGAGGGTAGAAACTTATAAGTACACGCTCATGAGGATGGGTCCTGCTAGGTAAACTCAGAGCTCAGGGAGCTTTCTCTGGCTGCACAAGACAGGACAATGGAGTGAGAGGTTTGGGTGAGATGTGGTTCCTTCAGAACTGATGATGGGAAGGAGTCAGCTCAAGCGTGTTATGAGCATCAAGCAGGGAAAGGCCTCACCTTGTAGGGTCTCAAGTGGCCAAATCTCTTGGCATGTGGCTCTAAGGATGCAGGGCTCTTCTGGGGAGCCAACATTAGGACAGTGGGGGATGTGGGGTGGGGAGCCCTGTGTAAGGGGGTGGTCAGGGGGTGGGGGAGGGGGAATGCAGAGGGCCCAAGCATGTGGTTGGACTTCCTGTCGGAGAGTGCAGCTCAGTGTGAGGGCTGGTGGGAAAGGTGGCAGCCACAGTTCTGCACAGGACAGGAGCGCTTCTCTGTTTCCGTCCGTGTGTGAGGGGGTGTGTGGGTTTTGGGGGAGGGGAGGGCCTTTTGTGGATGGCTTTGGCAAGCTGTTTCCTCTGCACCCCTCAGTCTTTACACTGTCCGCTCACTGGCATACACTTTGTTTTCAGCCCCTAGATCTCTGTAACCCTGCCCGGACCCTCTTGTTGTCAGAGGAACTGCTGTTGTACGAGGGGAGGAACAAGGCTTCCCAGGTAAGGCTGGGCTGACTTTCCTCCTTGGCCATTCTCTGGGCCCCTCCTTTCCTCTCTTTCTGATAACCATGGTGCAATCCCAGGACAGGGGAAACCTGAAAACACTTCTGCCTCCATCCCTTTCCCCCAGTACATGGGTACCTATTTCTTGTCTACTTCCAGTGATAGGGAACTCACCTCCTCACAAAGCCATTTTGCTTTTTTTGACATTTGTATTATCCCTCCAGCCCACAAAGACATTCCATTGTTTATCCCAACTTTCTCTAAGGAGGAGAAAAGATGGCATTTCACTTCAGCTGTGAGACAAAGCTGCTAGCCAAGGAGCATTTTTAGAGGTGTGTCAATTCCCTGAATTTTTTGAGCCTGTATTAACCCAAATTTTAGATCTGCTCCTGAGAGATCTGTGATTTCTCCTGGCCTCTAAGTATGCCAACAGGCATTGTATGGGGGCCATGCCACTCTTTCTGGAGTTGGAAGCACTTTACTCATAGACTCAGCTCCCAGAGCCGGCTAGATCCCAGCTTAGTCCCTCAGGCCTGGACAGTAGACCTTAGCTGTGTAACCATGGACAGTTAATTTAACCCCTCTGAGCTGTAAGATCCTCCTCATCTGTATAAAGCAGTGATGTCATTGGCGGGGAGATTCATCCACATGGCAGAAAGTATGTGCTTCATAAGTAGAGGCTTCTGCTGGGCGGCAGTATTGAGACAGAGCTGTCTTGGTTCAAGCAGGACATGTAAGTGGAGCTCTGCAAGCTGGCCTGGCTCCACCTGGGGGCCTGGGGCGAGAGAACAGGGCTTGGTGCACCATAGGCCCTGATGAGGACTGGCTCTGTAGACTTGAATAGGAGCCTGGGCTGGCAAAATCAGGACACTTGGAGGCCTGAAGCTCACGTCCAGTCCAAGCTTGCTGCTTACTCATTTATGACTTCTTCCTTTTCCTTCTGTCTTCCCTGTGTGTCTTTAAGGCTGCAAGAGGTGGCTCTGAGGGGCCTTCGACCTTACCATCCTAGGGTACCAAGTGTGATGGTGTCTGAAGCAGGAGGTTGGCTTTGTTTTGTTTTTAAACAAGCAGACCAGAATTCCTGTGTGCCAAATGAGCACTGTCTTTTTCAAGGGCTCTCTCTGGTGAGATTGAGTGCTGATTTCTACCTCACTGGTATCGCTGAGGTCATTTCTGGACTTTCCCTTTGGGAATATTCTTGAGAATCGCAGCATGGCTTTGGAATTGCCTTTGTGGGAGGAAAACTTCACCTGAGGGGGATTCAGGTTTTAGGAGTGAAAGGTGAGGAGGAACTGTGTTTGGTGAATAAGCATGTGGGGGTGCTAAGTCACGTGTGCAGGGTCAGCAGGTGCCACGTGGCTGTACATTCATCAGACCTGGAAGGTGGCACTTTAAAGTGACAGCCACACTGAAATACACACACACACACACACACACACACACACACACACACACACACATCTTAATTCACTCTTAAAATTCGCACACTATTAAACTCACAAATGCTGACCACTTACTGTGCATCCTTGCTGTGCATGCATTTTGCACCGATCCCAATTAGCTCTGTGGCACCCCTGCAAGACTCGGGATACTGATGTTCCAATGAAATTAACTGGGACATCAAGGCCAGTAAGGAATGGAGCCAGGATTACCTCTCCGCTCTCTGGCTCTAATCCTGGCTCAGCAATGCTTTCCGTGACCCCATGCTGCTTCTGGTATGTTTGTTTAAAAACAAACCAAGAAACACAAGGCGAGCCATAGCCATAGTTATAATTTACCCAAAATATATTTGCCTCATGGATCTTGGGAACCGTAGAATTAAGAGACATTCCCCACCACCACCAAAAATTGAAGAAAGTGATTTGAGGACAAGTCAAATAAATGTCTCCCCCCCACCCCCGCCTTTTCTTCAGTACAATAGCAACCAAATATGAGGATTTTGATACTATTTCATTTCACTAAAACTAAAAATAGAACCAATTCCAGAGGGATTTGGGTAACTTGAAACAGCCTCAGTGGTAGTTGGGCCCTCAGGAGCCATCGATTCTAATTGCTTCTCTTCCACCTTTTAGCTGCTGGTTTCCTTTACAGTTCCTGAAGGGCAGCCCCTCCCAGTTGGAAGGAACCCCCCTCCCCCCATACACACACCTTTGTCTGTCGCTTGTCTGGGCTTGCTCAGGTTGGCTGATGTCTGGGAGCCAATCCTGTTCCATTCTGTGAACTACCCTGGTCACACATCCCCACCTAGAAGTCAAAATGCGGCTTGCATTTTGGAGCAGCCTCATTTATCCATTCAAACAGTAGTTACTGATCTTTTAACCTGGCCCAGTGCTAGGTTCCTGGAATACGGTGAAGGGAGAGGCAGACACACCCTCCCTTTACACACTGACTCACTGAGTTTACCATTAACTAAGGAACAGAGGTCTTCTCTGAATATCCTGACCTGAGGCCCACTTCCCAGGACAAGGCTTGGCTAAGGCCACTTAAGGGAGAGGATTGTAAGGATTCCCTCACTAGGCAATCCCTCCACCGTTAACCCTCTGGGAAAGCATATGTGCCCTCTGTGCAGGTGTGGGGAAGATACTCGGAGGCCCCTGTAGCTGGTGGTGGAAGCAGCAAGTAACTGGACTGCGGAGATAGGGCACCAGGATACTGGTGAGATGGAAGGGGTCCACGTGTCCTTCCCTGGCACGCCTGCCCTCTGTCCTGCTTCCAGCTGTGTGCCAGCTCTGTCCTTTCCCTGATCTGACCTTTGGGGAAATTCTTCACTCAGGCCTTAATCACTTCCTGTCTAGACCTATTCTCAGCTCTGGGAATCCAGGCTGAGGCAATGGCCTGGGCCTTTTCTCACCTTGCAGGTGGCTCCTTTCCCTCCACCCAGCCCTCTGTGCTTGGGCCACTTTTTGACTTTCTAGGCCTCCAACAGGCTGTCTCCTCTGACAGCCAGCCTCCCTCTGAATCCGGAGCTGACAACTATATTTTTCTTAATTTGGAGACCTGTTTTATGGGAGCAGGGGCCTTTGCTTAGTGTCTGAAGCTGTCACGGAGCCCCCTTTCCTTTGCTTAGATTTCTCAGTCCTCTCCCCAGGGAGCCTTGAGTTCTTGCTTGAGTCCTGCTGAACCCTTGGTCATTTTCTTCACCTCCTGTAACTTTATTATTATCACCTGTCTCCTTTGTTCCTGTTTTATTTTTGTTCCCCGTTGAATCCTTTCATATTCAGGGACAGAGCAGTGGGAGGCATATTGCCATTACAGTGCTGTGTATAGTGAGAGCTCAAGGATCTCTCAGACCTGTGTAACAGTCCTTGGCTGTATGGCTGTGGACAGGGAACTTATAACCTCTCTGAGCTGTAAGGTTCTCCTCTATAAAGGCCAGTGATGTTATTTATGTAAAGATTCATGGAGCTGAAAGTATTTAGTAAGTGGACGTTTCTCTTCAGCAGTTGTATGAGGCAGGGCTATGCTGGGAAGAGGGGTTGGGTAGGTCATGATTAAGAGCCCTCCCTGTCCAAGGTGCGAGGGAGTCTGTGTTTGAGACCTATGGGAGGGAACAGAGCCCTGAGCCTCCTTGCTCAGGAAAGTCTCCCTGAGTTGCCTCTGCCTCCGTATTTGGACACACAAGATGTCCAATAGGACTTTGAATATGTCTTACATATTTTTAAATTACAAAAGTAACATAGTCTCATTGAAAAATGATGCAAATGTATAAAGTAAAATCCCACCTCCCAGTGAGGTGAGTGGTACCTACCTTAGATATCTTTAAAAAAATTATAAATACAGGGAGAGCTATAGATTTGTTTTACACAATTACATTCTACCCCAGATATTTTTTGCCCATCACACTATTACGACTTCTGATAGACACATTTCAGTGTGTCTGCCCATATAGCTCTACTTTGTTCTTTTAATGGTTCCACAAAATTCTGCTCCTTGAAGGTAGTGTAATTTATTTTATC
This sequence comes from Cavia porcellus, assembly GCF_034190915.1. Lineage (NCBI taxonomy): Eukaryota > Metazoa > Chordata > Mammalia > Rodentia > Caviidae > Cavia > Cavia porcellus. The sequence goes on along the minus strand of NW_026947484.1, from coordinate 174,332,310 downwards.
CATCCTCTCTTGATGGCTTTTTATGTTATTTTCCTTTGTTGAGTTTTAAGAATGCTGCTAACTTCCTTATATATTTACCTTTATACAACATTGCAAATATTTCTTTAGGGAAGAGCATTAGTAGTAGTGTTGGAGGGTCATTTTTACCTGTTTGAGAGCTAAATGACAACACACAGGCTTTTGGAAGGTCAGTCACAATCTGACACGCTCACGATGTCCAGATGTGTTACCAGCCCCTTCTGCTGAATTCCTCTAACTTCAGACGAAATGATGTATCAGGTTTTGGCATCTTGAAGGAAAGTTCCCATAAGAATAATCTTTTGTGAGTTTTTTTTTTTTTGTGAGGAGAATCTAAAACTGGATATTATTGCTTTTAACTAAAGGTCACTGTAGAATTTGTAAAACAAAGAACAGTATAAACTTCAGTGGGAGTAGAGGATCAAGTAGCTTTTTTTTTAAGCATAAAAATACTTTGTACATGCCTATTGGTTTACCTATGTCTAGAAATAGCTTTTTCTTTGTTTTTGGAGCAACTGGTACATGAAGGAGATAAAAGCTCTGTATAAGTCTGTATTGAAATATAAGCAACTGGCTTTTTCTTGGACTCATTTCTCATTAATGCAGTTAAAGTTATCTGCAAGGAGTCTGGCAGCATTGCATCAGACAACATGCTGCTAAGAACTATGCAGGAAGCTTGAGAGAGCTGGGTAAGGGGTTGGAGACCCCCCTTCCTGGCACTGCAGGGCCAGTCCAGCACAGGTGGCCCTGGGGACACCAGGCTGTGGAGTGGTCCCCACAGATGCCATTTGCCATGAAGGCTGAGGGCTGTCTTTCCTTCTCGTATATTTTTTTCCTACTTCGAGGAGGGCAGACAGGTGTTCTCCACTGGCTGGGCCACCCTTAGAGTTGCTCTTGGTTCTGCCTGAAATGACAAGGATACATTACCCAGACCTCCAGGGGAGGTTGTAACTCTGTGTCCAGGGGACTGCAGAGTAGCCAGGCTATTTGCTCTCTTCCGGTGCAGGTGACACTATTTGCCTACTCAGATCTGCTGCTCTTCACCAAGGAGGATGAGCCTGGGCGCTGCAACGTCCTGAGGAACCCCCTCTATCTCCAGAGCGTCAAGCTGCAGGAAGGTGAGGAGTGCCAGGCTGCCGGCCCCCAGTGGGGCATTTGATATGTGCTGTTGGGCTCTGTCCTTGGACTGGCAAGTGATCTACTCTCAGCTTGCAAGCCTACTGGCATACCTTGAGCTTTTCAGGGAGGGCTCTCTTCTAGACACTTTCTAGGAATACCATGCACTGGGTGGGAAGGACTTTGGACTCAGACCTGTGCTCAGGCTTTGGCACTGCTTTCACTCCTGGTGTGACCTTGGACAAGTTGCTCTACTTTCTGAGCCTGTTTCCTCATGTACTGGGCTAATAATAGTATTTCTGAAGGTTGTTGGGTTAAATGTCATTTATGCACAGAGGTTGGCTTATAACCAGTGCCTAAGAAATGCCTGCTGCCACCCTGCTCCCTACCGATGTGTAGGCAGAGATCACTGTCCCTTCTCAGCTGGCCACATGGTCTTGTTTCGTGCCCAAGAAAGCCAGAGCCTGTGTGACTGCGTGGTTGAGCAGAGTATGTGGGAGCCTGCAGAATTTCTAACCCAAAACTTTCCATGGCGCCCTGGCCCACCAGGAACAGGAAGCCAGCTGGGAGTATCTGTCCAGTGGTTTGGTTTGGCGCCTGAGGTCTCCGCTGAAAGGTCCTCAATTTCCTCCCCCAGATTATGAAAACAACAACAGACCTGTTTGAGCATGGGCGACAGGGCTGGGAAGGAAAATATTACCGGGTGAAAGAATTCTGTTTTGGTGGGTTTCGTTCTAGGCAAACTTCCTGAATGCTCGCAAAGCCATCCTGCCAGCCGCTGCCCTGGCTGTTCTCCTCCTTGCAAGCGAGGTCCTGTTGGAACCTTCACTGTGGCTTCCCCACAGGAAGTCACTCGCCCCTGTCGTTTTCTAGCTCTTACTTTTTTCTGCATACTGACCAAGGGTGGCTACAGCCCTTCCCTGCAGGTGGGCAGCTCAGCCTGACTGGGATGGAGGGGACGTCCAGACTTTGGCACCAGCCTCAGCGTGCCAGGAAGCTCCCTAGTGCCCGCTGCCCTCCAGCCAGTGGACTCTCCCCAGCCTCCTTGCTCTTCCACCCTCCTCCCTTCCTCACTCCAAGCCAGTTCCCCTAGGCTTTGAGTACTCACACCTGTACACTTTCAATTAGTCCTTTCTTTTCTGTTCCATCATCCCGCCCCAACTCAAATAGTGTAAGACCCACCCAGGTCACATCTAGGGAGCATTGGACAGGACAGTACTCCGTAACGCACACTGACCAAGGCTAAGAACTGATTCAGGGTCTGCTCTGCACATTGTAGGCCTGGGGCCACAAGCCCAGGACTCTTACTTGTTCAGCCTCCTGCTTTAGGAAGGAGGGAAAAGAAGGAGGCTCCAACTAGCGGCATTTGTTTGTTTATTTATGTATCTCTTGTCTTTTGGAGACAGGGTTTCACTATGCACTTCAGGCTGGCCTTCAACTCATTTTGTAGCCCAGGCTGACCCCAAATTTGCAATGATCCTCGTATCTCAGCTTCCCGACTGCTGTGTTTAAAGGCATGTTCCACTACTCTTGGCTCAACTAGCTGCATTTGGGTAGAGGCTGGAGTGGGGGGAAGAAATGCAGGCAGTAGCTGGAGATTTGCTGCTAGTGTTGTGAGCAACCTCAGCTGGTCCCTTTTTTGGGTTCATTTCTCTGTGAAACAAGGGTTGGGGAAGCCCTTTGTGTTCCCTTCCAGCTCTGCCAGCCCCAGGCAGAACACTCACAGTGGCAGGAAGGAGCTGGACAGTGCTGGGCTGCTCTGCTTCAGGCTGTGAGGGGCTTGGACTGGGTTTCCCTTCCTAACCCACAACTTGCAGTTAAAGGCAGAGGTCTTCATGCTCCAATGGGTGGCAGTGATCCAGGTGAGCCTGGAGTCTTGCCCTTGCCCAGGCATGATGTCCTTGGACTGAGACCACTACTGCCTGCAGATGGATGGTGGGCCACCTAGGCAAGGTCTATGGGTGGCCCAGGCAGCATCTCTCAGGAGAGATGACCAGGGATGTTAGAGCCTGTTAGCTTGACATCGGACAGGGAGCACTAGTTTTGTTGGGCAGATGGTTTGGAGCAGACCTGAAGTCCAAGATGTTTGGGGGAGTCTCTGGGGAGCCTCAGAGCTGCTTAGAACAAAGGAGACTGTTCAAAGACACTCGGAGTCTTCTAGGTGCACATTTAGCTAGATGTGGTAGTGCATGCCTGGTGGTGCATGCCTGCAGTCTCAGGCAAGTTGAGGCAGGAGAATCACCGCATGTTTAAGGCCAGTGAGATCTACATCGTGAGTTCGAAACCAGCCTAAATTACATAGCAAAACCTTATCTTGAAAAGCAAAAACCAGAACAGCAGCTGCAGCACACATATATGTATTATAAAAGATTATAGAAAAAGTGTATATTCCAATGCTTAGTTTCTTTTGGGACATCTTATGCAGCCCTTGTGCCTGTACCCCTCACTGTCCCCGCATTCTGAGCCAGGTCCGGAGAGTCACTGAAGCCCAGTGTCCCTTCTGCCATAGGCAGAGGTGGAGCTTCAGGACCCAATGTTCTGAGTCCTGGTGCCCAATTTCCTGCCCTCCTCTCTGGTGCCCCAGGAGACTCACTGCCACCACAAGGGCCTGAGTGAAGCTTTTAAGAGATGCATTTGGGGCCTTGGCTGGGTCCTCTGGTGTCAGAATGGTCTCTGATTAACATTGCCTAGGACATGAAATTCCTAAGTTTCTTGTTTGTTTCTTTCAAATCAACATGTAAGCAGAGTTCAAATTGGAATAAAGAAGACAGTAAACAAGAAGCAGTTGCACCTTTCCAGCATGCTGGGGAGAATCCACCCCATCCTAGGGACCACGGACTCCCTGGGCACTGATCTGAGTAGCCCTTCTTAGCTCTGCAGGTCAGCTGCACTCCCAGGGCCTAGTATGGGCATGGAACACAGTGATAGCCAAATGCATGTTTGTTGGGTGAATCAATGAATGACTAAAAGGAGACCAGAAGTACTGTCTCAGCTTGGGTGCTGGTGGTACCTTCTCCTTCAGGGGCCCCAGCTGGTGGCCACTGCAGTCCTGCCTGTCTTCTGTCCAGCTTCTCCAAGCTCCAGCAGGACTGAATGGTGGTACAATGGGAACAGGCGGAGAGCTGGCGCTAACCATCAGGGCATCTCTGGTCAGTCAGGGTCCCCTGGCTTTGCTACTCTGTGTTTTTGCCTCACAGCCAGCCAGCATCATGCCCATAGTGTGTCTTCCTGGCCTGCCCTTGTCTCTCAGATGTGGCCTGGAAATGTTCAGGTGACTCATGAATTCTCCATCTGTCTCAGGGACCTGCGTTTCCGTGTCAGAAACTCCAGCTGCTGAAGTAGTTGGATTAAATCCTTGGTGACATTTTCTGAACCTGTGAATGGCTGAGTCAGGATCTTAGGCCAGGCCTGAAAGGACTCTGGGAAAAATGGCAGAAGGGTCAGACCTGGGCCAGGAAACCCAGGGGCTCCACCAAGCCCATGGCTGGGGATTCCCCGCTGCATGGTCCTTGAATTCCCTGCTGGGAAGCAGGGCCTGCTCTGGAACCAGTACTTCTCTGTTGAGTTTCAAAATGCCGTAGGCAGAGTGTCTCGAATGTGCAGCCTCAGTGTTCCTTCTCCTCTGTACCAGCCCTAGTCCTACCGTTTCAGGAAGACTGAGGCTCTCTCCTGAGTCAATCCCTTGGCTGCTTACTTTACTGCAGCTGCAGCAGCTCCTCCCTGGCACCCTGGCCCCTTGCTTGTTTTTCTTTTATGAGACTCTGAATCATGCGGAGCACTGCCCCAATCCATCCTTCTGTCACAGGGCTGCCAGCACAGGGCTGTGATGTGGAGCAGATTCCAGTGAAAGTTTGGAGTAATGCAGAGATGTCAGGGCAGTCAGGGGATGGTGTCTCTGCACAGAGCAGTTGTCAAGGCAATCCATCCACCATCCCTGGCTACAGGGATTGTCTAAAGGCGTGTTCCCCTAAATTCTCAGCTTTCGTCTCCCTGAAGTGCTCATTTCCTAGACTTGCCTTCACTTCTAGAACCTTCTCTTTTTTCACTACTAGCTTCTAAAACCTAAATTCCAATTACTTTCTAACAGATGTCTCCTTAGCTCTCCTTAATCTCTAGGGTCTACTTCAAGGAAATAATCCAATGTGTTTTCTTAAACAAAAGATACCACCTTCTTTTGCCTCTACTCTCAGCAACACAAGGAACTAGAAGAGGCTTTGAGGTTACATTATTTCTTCTTTCTTTCTCCGCATCTGTGTGTCTGTGTCTGCCTCTTTGTGTCTGTCTGTCTGTCTCTTCCCCTCCTCATGTTTGAGCTAGAATATCTGCATTGAGCCCCATCCCCTGCCTCTTACCCCCTTTTTGAGATAGGATCTTGCTAAATTTGTTAAATTGCCCATGCTGTGTTCAAACCTGCCGTTCTCCTCTCTCAGCCTTTCAGAGCACCGGGCTTATAGGTGTGTACCACCGCACCGGGTTTACAGTGTTCTGACACATTATGAGTTTCTTAGGCAGGTCACCCTCTCTCCCCAACCAGTTGCCTGGTGGGGAGAGGTAAACTATTTATTCTGAGAATAAAGTAGACCTACATTTTTCTTCAGGGCTATATTATCTGGCTCTGCCTGGAAGCCCCTGGCTTTGAGACATTTTTGCCCATATGGGAACTGTCTATATACCTGGCCTTTACCTAGTTCACTTAGGGCTCCACTTCCTGCTTTGCTTAGGACTGGTTGGGCCCCAGTCTCTAGTGACCTTGCTGCCTTCTCTTGGTGATGGGTTTTTGGCTTGACAATTTCCTTGCTTCAAGTATGTGTTTAAGAGTCTCCTTTGAAGCCCGCAGTTGAGAGGTGGCATTGGAGAGGTAGGCTCTGGAAGTGGGCTCTTCCTACGCAGAGTGAGTTGCTGCATCTGTCTATGCCTCTGTTGTTTGCAACTGGGCCATGGATGCCACCAACTCTGCCCCATGGGACTGTTGAGAGGTCAGCGCTGTGTTAGGGAGCCAAATTCCCCAGCCCTTGAGCTTACACATGGGAAGCATTTGAGTGGCGGCAGGCAAACAGCATAAAGTCCTGTGGCCCTGATGCTGCTACATGTGTTAGATGGTTGCTTCTCTTAAAAATAATAGCCTGCCTGGTGAGGCCAACTGCTTGCAGCACAGGGAGTTTCTAACCATCCCAGGCTTATGTCCAGATGAGCGCCCCAGTGGGAGTAGCTGCAGTGGTCAGGGCAGATGTCTTAGCAGAAGCATAGCTGGTGTTTCTTTATCTCTGCTCATGCTATTTCCACCTCCTGGGGTGCCTTTTCTTCTCTCCGGAGTTTTAGTGCTAAAATGTCTTTCTCCAGAAATTCCTCCCCAACAGCTGCTCTTGGCTCCCAGCTGAGCCCCTCTGCTGGAGGAGGAGGGAACAGCCCTCAGTCCCTCCTAGTTCAGATGCAAAGTGCTTGGTCAGTGGTTGAGTTTAGGGACCTAAACTAGGCTTGAGGAAGCACTAGGAAAACACACAGAGGGCTCGGCCTGGGTCGGGAAACCTTCGCTTAGCTCCACTCAGCCCCCGAGTGGGGATTGCCCCTCTGTGACTCATACTTTCTGAGGTGGCTCATGATTCCATCAAGGAATCAAATGACACTCTGCGGAGTTTCAAAATGGCAAAGGCAGTTGGATTAGTGGAGAAAACCCGGTGTGTGCTGCCCCTAGCCCCTTCTAGCGGGAGGAATCACGGAAAGGACACTTCCGGGATGGGTGGCAGCTTCCTACTCCTGGCTGGTAGATACTCCTGACTGGCCTCTTCTGGAGATGCAGTGCCTGCCTTCTTTGGCTGCCCATCACCTGGTTAGCAAGTGGCTTTGCTCCAGAGACTGCCCTGTTCTCTGCGTCTGCCTCTTTCTCTTTTTCCAGGAAGCACCACACACAGCCTCGTGGGTAAGACAGCTGACTGTGTCCCAGCAAACGGCTGAGACTCTTCAGCCAGTTCTAATACAAGTCTCACTTTTTGTTCCCTCAAAGGTTCTTCAGGAGACTTGAAATTCTGCTTGCTGTATCTAGCGGAGGTGAGTCTGCCTTTTTGAATGAGTTCTGTGACCTGGGGTTTGAAGATAGGCCTGGGGCTTGGAGGCTGGTGGGGAGATTGGATGCTGAGCGCCACACAGCTCTGCAGTGGTCCAGGGCAAGTCCCCACTTGTTTCTGCCCCACCTGAATATGAAAGAGCAGTGGTGAGATGATCTTGGGATGGACCCCGAGATCTCTTCAGGCCCTCCTGAGGCTTGGTACCTGAGGGTCTCATAACAAGGGCATGGCTTACTAGCCCTATATCCCGTTTGTTTATTTATTAGCCTTCCTCTGGAGGCTGCCTTGACTCCTACACATGCTTCTTTGGTCTTTTTATTTTTCCCCCAGAAGTACCACCCACAGTTTCTCCTCCAGGGTCTTGTCAGTGTTTCCAAAAGCCCAACAGCAATTAAACCTTAACATGGGCCAGATAGTACAGGCTAAAGCAGATGCTAGGGTCTGTGTTTGGGCTTGGATGCTTCTCACTCTTGTAATTGATGTGCTTGATTATCTCTGTCTGTTCTGGAGCTTCGATGGGCAGTGCGCTGGCTTTGAGAAGCAAAAGTGGGCAAACAACTCACGGCTTGATGTCGTTTGGTGGATATCATGAACCCAGAGGTTTAACAAAAGAGGCTGGGAATATGTTACACTGGTGAGGGAGTACTGGCTATAATCTGGGACTGGGTCTTGGCCAAGAGTTTTTATTTAATTTATTTTTTTGAGACAGGGTCTTTCTTGTAGTCTAGACTGGTTCTGAACTCGCTAGGTAGGACAGGCTGGCTTTGAACTCATGTCAATCCTCCTTACTCGGCTTCCCAAGTGCTGGGGTTACAAGTGTGCTCCATGAATTTTTTTTTTTTTTAGACAGGGTCTTGCTATAATTCACTGTATGCTGAATTCACTATGTAGCTCAGACTGGCTTCCCACTCATGGTTATTCCCCTGCCTCTGTCAGGAAAAAAATTAAAAACACTAAAGGGTTGTGGCTGTAGCTCAGTGTAAAGGCCCAGGGTTTAATTCCTTCGGGGAGTGAGGTGGGGAGAAAAGCATTCCTTCAGCTTTCAGTTCTTGGCAAAGATGAGAGCCTCAAGGCCTTGGGTGACTGAACAGACTCTTGCTGAGAAGTTCCCTTCGGGAAGCAGAGAGTTCCAAAGAGGCAGTGGACATTGTCAGGGAAGAGTTGGGGGCTCAGCTACCTGGAATGCAGAGGGCACTGGATATCCTTCTCTGTGCCAGCCGGATTCCCACTAGGGAACAGGGAGTGGCCAGCGGAGTCACTTCAGTGTTGGAAGCATCTGGTTCCACAAGCAGGGTGCAGTCAGGAGAAGCTGTGAGCTGGGCTGGGCTCCCCCACCCCTTCCAGAGTCATCACTTGGGATTCCAGTTCTCTCCTTAGCTCCTGAAATCATGAAGCTCCAACTTCTTTAATGCCAACAGAGCTTCTTGCCAAGCTGGTTTTGTTTTTCCCAGAGAAAAGCACTTCTGCTCCATTGGATCTGTGACCTCCAGGCCGTCCAAAGATTGATGAAGGGATTTGGAGCCTTTTATTTCAGTAAAGTGCCAGGTGATCTGACCCTGAAGGCATGGGAGGCTGAAACTCCCAGGCAACCGGAAGCCTCTCTCTTCCCCTAATGGGCTGCTGTTTATGACAGGCAGGGAAGACAAGCTGCCTGCTTGCTCTGTAGCCTGGAATACTTCAATATAGGTGGGCTTGGGCCCCAGGGAAAGGCCCAAATGCACATTTTAGTTAGAACGTCCATTCTTTTCATTGCCTGATGTGCACTGATGTTCCAAGGAGAAACCAAGGGGAAGAGTTGGGGTTTCGGGAAGTTTTTCCACTTTGCATTGAGAAAGTTCCAGTTGCCTAGGTGATAGCAGCTCTATTCCTAGCTGCTAGGTCCTGGGCAGGGTTTCCATAAGTAGTCCTTGGCTCTGGGTCCCTAGTCCTCTGGACAGATGTCCCTCAGCCTTTGCAAATCATGGGACAGATGCAGCCCATGACTGACTTTGCACTCAGGGCATTGGGTTGATAGATACATTGGTCAGGGACCATTCTATCACCTAGAATCTGATGCTGGCTCCATTTATTTAAGAGTCTGGATTTGGGGTTAGGAAGACCTAGATGTGAATCTTGGCTCTGCCATTTCCTAAATGATATGAGGGCAAGGTACACTGTCTTCTCTGACACAAGGTGATGAGGCTGATGACCATGCAGGGTTATTGTAATGATTAAATGAGATTCAATAAGATGCTGCCTCTAAGCACTTAGCACAGAGCCTGGCACTCAGTGCTCAGTGAGGGGCAGCTATTATTATCACCAGCTTCATGGCAGGAAGAAGGGCTTTTCATATTCACTTACCCTCCATTAGAAGCATTCACAAATGATTTATTGATCTTTTTTAAAAAGTGAACGAACAGTAACATCACACATTCTTTGTATTGCACATACACATCTATACAGATATGGCAAGATCACAGGCTGTGGAAGAGGCAGCAGGCAGCTGAGAATCTCCGTGTGACTTAATTCCTCTGAGCCTTAGTTTGATGATTTGCAGAAAGGTGAACGACTAGACCTTTCCTTCCCACCCGTATGATGGCATCTTCAGGAGAGCTGAATTGAATGAGAACACGCTTGTCATAGCAAACGAACACACTACAGTCCTCGCTGAAAGGGCTTTATAAAGATAGAACTAATTCAGGATAAGGAAGTGAGGCAACATGGAGGCTGTAGAGAGGCCAAGAGGAGTTGGTGTCGTTGGATTTGAGTGCTGTTAGATGGGGCTTGTGGAACTGAGGGGTATGTACAGGATGACCACCCTGAGTTAGAAGGTAGGGCATTTGAGGGCATTTGTGACAGTGCCTTCAGGGGAAGCCTTGACTAGGATGCCTGATAATAAGCTTGTGTTATAACACAGTATAAGCTTGTGTTAAAGACAGCAAGATTGAAAAAGTGGTTCTCACATGAGGGAAGCCAGGTAGCCATGAGCACACCACTCCACATTTTGATAGATTTGGGGGAATGGGAATTCAGCCTCCCTGCAGGGAGTTGGCTCAGTACCCTTCCTTTCTTGGCCAAGCCAATCTCTAAAGCTCTGGCTCCTAAAAATGTTTATCCATCTATGATAGCCAGCTGCCTGCCCTGACCAGGCCTGGATTGAAGTTATTTGGCCTAGTAGCCTTCTATGTCCTCTAGCATTGTAGAGGTTTTCAGCTCTAAGCCTTCAGAGCCAGAGACCAATTCTGCAGTCTGCGTGGAGATAGGCAATGTGGTTTCCAGCACTGATGGGAAAATGTGGCTTCCAAGGGAAGTGTGGCCTCACTTGTTTTTAGAGTCTCGTTTATTATTACAAATGATCTGGTTGCCACTCCAGGAAGAGCAACATGGCTGACCAAAGGTTTTGTTCTTACGGATGTCAGCATAACAGACGATGATAGCCACCACCTTAAAATGTTGTTGAAAGAAACACCAAGGTACCACTGGTAATGTGCTTAGTACTGTGAGGGCCATGGTATGCAGGGTGAGAGGGCTGTCACAGGATTAGGAGTATGCAGTTGGGTCACTATGAAAGCATCCTTGGGGAGACTTTCCCATACTTTTGTCACTTGGAACATGGAGCATTTGCACAAAAAGCTGCCTCTCCGCTGCAGCTGACCTCTGAGCTGCCTAGAGACCAAAGGGCCTAAGGTTTCTTCTGATGGCTTGGTTCTCTGGTTGCCTGCAGGCCCCATCTGCAAGTGACAGCAGTCCTATCAGCCAAATGTGTGGCTACCACAGGACGTCCCCCCACCAGGTTTTGGAGATCAAATCTCAGCAAGTGGTTCTCTAAGGCTTGAAGTCCTCCCTCATTGGTCCTGAGACTCAGGGAGGCATTTTGCCACTCTTGAGCCTTCATTTTCCTCTTGTATAAAATAGAAATAACAATCCATGCTCTCCCTGCCTCTTTAAGGAGTTGTCAACATTCAATGAGTTCATGGGTGGAAAAGTACTTTGAAAAATTGATAATTAGATAAAAAGAATTATTACTGAGGCAGAATTTCTGCCTCAGAGCAAAAGAGAGACACTGAGGTTAAGCGACACTGAAGCATTCACTGCAGCCTGCAGGGCTGATTGAAAGCATTGCTGGGAGGCTGAGGGTTGGGCCGGCCATGTGGAGTGAGAGCCTTTCCAAAGGAGGGAGCAGAGTCCTCACCCACACTTCACTTCATGGCCCCACCATGAAATAGGAAACAGAGGTTTTTCTGAAAGCCCTGCCCCATTGGGCTTTCCTTGGGGAATCTTAGAGTCATTTGCTGGGTGGGTCCTGCACCTTCCCCTGAAGTGAGTGGGTGGAAAGGTTCTGGAATCAGGAAGCCCTCAGTGGTTGAGGCAAGATTGCCTCCTGTCCCTGCTCAGGGCCTTGAGGCCTACAGCAGGCTGGGTTTTCTTCCCCTTTCCTCCCATGCTTTTAGGAAGATGAGCTGCTCAGTACTTTTCTCATAGGAGAGGGTGGCACCGAGGAGACACAGCATGAGGGGTGTCCCCAGAGAGCAGGATTGGATGCAGGGTAGCAAAAGTTCCCAAATGTGCTATTAGATGATGTCAACAACTTCTTAACGCAGGTGTTTATGTTTGTTCTTCTTTCTGCTGGGAACAACTCCCAAGCATGCTCTCTCTCTCTTTCTTTTCTTTCTTTCTTTCTTTCTTTCATAGTTTTCTTTTGGTATTCAGACACTCGGCATTGAATCCAAGGAAATGCTGAGCTATACTCCTGGCCCTTTGTGTTTTATTTTATTTTGAGACAGGGTCTCTCTAAGTCACCTAGGCTGGCCTAGAATTTTCCCTCTTCCCACTTTAGCCTTCTGAGTAGCTGGAAGCAGAGGCATGCATCTCCACACCTGTCCCAAGTACTTTCCCTGCGTCTCCCTCTATCATTCAGGCCTTAGCTCGTATCAGTCCTTCTCAGAGTTCTTCTCTGACCATCTCAGTCTCCCCCTTTATGATCTTGGTGACATTTTCACAATTTGTAATTATATTGTTTAGTGCTCCCCAGCCTAAGGGCTTAGTCTATCATTTTTACCTCTTTATCCCCCGCCTTGCATAGTCTCTTACACATAGTGTGTGCTCAGTAATCATTTACCAAATGAACGAATTTCTAAATAATAACAATAGCTCCTGTGTGCAGAGCTCCTGGAATTGTCCTCATTGCTTGTCCTAATGGTTCCAGGATGTAGGTGATGCCATTTTCAAGCCCATTTTATAAAAAACTCCCAAAGATGACAGCCAGGAAGTAGCAAAGTCTGTCTAACTGCAAAAGGAGGCAGGACCACATAGGAACCAGGTCTTTTTCTCTATTCTAAGCCCTCCGGCTTGTGCTGTTCGCTCCCTGGCTGAGCTCATGAAATGCAGCCCTGTGAGGTTATAATCAAATTCCATAGAGTCAGAAAGAGCTCGTCATCCCTGATCTGAGTGCCTGGTGGGGGTTGGTAACCCTGGGCTGCCGGCTGTGCCCCGCCTGCCCCCTCAAGGGCCCTCTCCCTGGTGCTGTGCTAGTGCTGGCCTCGATTTGACCTCACATCCCGGAAGTTTCTCCAGCAGCCAGAGCTTACTGATGCCAGTGTTTGCACGCATGGTGCTGGGCCCAGATGAAAAGGGCCTCCTTGAAGGAGTTTATAGTCCTAGATGGTGGCATTTAAATGACAGCTGTGCCAGAGATATGCCTACATCTAATGGGGCTGAGTAGTCCTTGAGGAAGCCCTGCTCACATGCTAGGCAGTGGTAGGTTGCAGAGGGACACATGACTGCCTGCCAAACACATTTCAAAGGGACTTGAGTTGTTGCTTGGGTTCTGTTGGTGTGTGATCTTGTGACCCCAGGAGTGTGTGACAGGGAGAGGGATTCTGTGAGCTGAGGGAGGGTCCTGGCTCCCTAGAACATCACCTGAAAGCCTTGGTACTCTGGGTTCTCCCAAGCTCCCCAGGCATGGTCCTGTGCTGCTGGCCCATGGTGACCTCACTGTCTCCCGAACTCTCCACAGGCTTCTATTGTGTAGGGAGCCACTGCCTCCCTCCCCTCCCCCAACCTGTGGGCCCATAGCACCCTAGCTGGCCTCCAGCTGCTCCCTGCTGCCCTGGGTGCTTCCATGTCCCCTGGGGTTCATTTGTGGCTGTGAGTGGACACACCCTCCATTTCTGGTGCCTGGAAATGGGCTTGGATCCTGTAGCCCCTCAATCTGAGCCAGGCAGAGAACAGCCCTGACCATCCCTTTCTCTGTTTTCCCTGACGTCAGAAGGCAGAGTGCTTATTCACTTTGGAGGCACACTCGCAGGAGCAGAAGAAGAGAGTGTGCTGGTGCCTGTCGGAGAACATCACAAAGCAGCAACAGCTAGCAGCCTCACTGCCCGAGAGGAAGGTAAGGGCCTTGCCAGTGGCTGTCGGCTGTCGCCCTTGCGGTCTTGCTTAAGCCTTGTAACCTGGCCCTAGAGCCTTCCAACTGAGCTAGAAGTCAGTTCAAGCTAAGTCCATGGAGCTGGTCAGCAAGCTCTTGGCCAGGGGCCTGTGCCCCAAGGTTTTTCCTGCTGGGCTTTTCCTTGGGTCTGTTGTGCGGGTTTGACATTGCATACTAGAACAACAGAGCCAGACTGACCATGGCCCATCAGTTCTCGACTCTACTCTTTGATTTCCCTGTGGCAAGGCTTAATGCGGGCTGGCCTCCCTGCTGCTGCCTGACAGACGACCCCCTTCTGCCACTGGAGGGGCCATGCCTAGGGCCAGCACTCTTGTGTTTAACACTGGTCCAAGACAGACATAATTGAGGGGATGTTTGTAGCAGAACCTGTCATAGTTCAATGTAGGTCAGAGCCAAGTGGAGCCAAATTTGGACTCCTGGGTGCTGGGGCTGGCCAGCTGGAGTGTCAGGAGAGATTAGACACTGCTGGGGGAGAGGCTGATGTGGGCTGGGCTGCTCAGTGCCTGGGGAGGGTGATGGGATGTGAAGTGGCTCTTTGACACCCCCATGCCTGCCACAAAGCAGTTGTATGCTCTCATTTGTGAGGGTTCAGGTCCCCTTTCTTATTAAAATGCCAACTGTTGGGGGTTTGGGGTGGTTGTTGCAGAAGTTGCCGAGGTGGTCGCTCTGCCAGATCTGTGGAAAGGAAGGGAATGAGAAGGAGTTGCAGCTTGTGCTCATCTGCCTGTGTTCAGTCTCAGGGGGACCATGCACCTGCTTTCTGTGAACCTGCTGTCCTTGCTGCTTCTCAGTATGTCAGGCTCACTGTGTCACCTGCCCCAGGCTTTGGAGGGGGCATTGGGTGGGAGGTGGGAACAGGTGGCTTCCAGACTCTCCTGCAATTCCCCAGCAAACTGAGAAAGGAGCAAGACTCCGAGGATCACAGCACCCCAGACTTTGAAAGTTATTTTGTTTCACCCTGGTCAGAGGCAAGCTTAACAGAAGACAGCAGGACCCTTGAGTCAGACTTTGCTGGTGACTGGCAGTATGACTGGGCAAGTCACTCTGCTGCTCTGTTTTTTCTAATTTAGGGACACTAGTTCCTCCCCACAAAAGTTGTAAGAAGTAAAGGAGAAGATGCATATAGAGCTCATAGCACAGTGCCTGGTATGTGGTAGATGCCCACTCAACCATGCTATGGGGTGTACACTGCCCCTACCTACCATCCAGGGGTATCCACTGGACCCACTGTCAGGTTTCTCTTTCACACAGAGACCTGTCACCATGGCCACAGGCTGCCTTGCCCCGTTGGTCTGGAGTTAGTCACTGCCAGAGTCTGGGCTGCTCTCCCTTCTCTGGAGCAGTTCCTGGACATCAAATATCTGGACAAGTGCCAGCCCTCACCTCCTCACCAGCTTTCATTTCTTTGGGGTTAGTTCTTCTGTTCTGGGGGGAGTTCTTTGTGCCTGGCTTCAGAGTTCACTGACTCTGGAGGTGTTGGCCACAGCCTTGCAGTGCCTAGGAGACTGCTGTCCAAGGGGTATGAGGGCCTGGGGGCTGGAAGGTCTGAGACAGGTTCTGGGCACTGCAGGGCTTCAGACGCGCCTGGCTGACCCTCAAAAGGCTCCAGGGTTGGGCACCTGGCTTCAAGGCCATAGCAAATTGCATAAGCCTCCTGGCAACAGTTTGGATACCTTGTCACCCAAACTCTTCACACTTGAGGTTAGTGGAGAGGTTGTGCGTGAAAGCAAAGTGGGCCTAACTGCTGGGCAGCCTGCCAACCACCTTCGGGGCCTGCGACCCAGCTGCCCCAGACTTGCCATTGCTCTTGGCCTGCTCTTTTTACATGGCAGTTACGGAATGGGGGATCATACTGCTCAGACTTTCCCGTCCCCACCTACTCCATATTCACTTAGAGTGTTAGCAGTTTATTCCTTCCAGTTACTTACAGAATGCTTCTTGAGAGCAGTTCCAGTAAATATAACTCCCAGCTCCATATGAGCCCGGAGTAGGTAGTGACTTTGGTGAGTAGGCCCAGGTGGCTGCCCAGCCTGCCTACCCCTTCCTCTGCCTTTGTTCAGCTTCAGGTGACCATGAACCTCCTTCATCTGCCTTGCTCAGTCTCAGGGGGACCATGCGCCTGCTTTCTGCTCCTCCGAGGCATAAGAGGAAGGCCACTCCGAGCTTGGAGAGCTTTTGCTCTCTAGGTATAAAGGTCCTGCTTGACGGATACCGTGAGTGCTGGCTGAGCCTGTGCCTGTCACTCCTCCCTGTGTTCCTTGGGGAGTGCTCCAGCTCCTTTAGGACAGGACAGAGACTGTACCATCTCAAGGATGGGAAAAATTTCCCAAACTCAAAAACTGTATAAAGACTATTTGCCCTGCGTGACATAGATGATTGTTGGGGAGGATGGAGGGAATAGAGAAGGATGGGCTGGAAGAACAACAGAGGGGGTCCCTGGTGTCACCATCTGTTCTGTGATCTTTGACAACCACTTTCTGCCATAGCTTCAGTTGGTCCCATTAGCACACTGGTCAAGTAGCTGTTTCTGACTTTTCAAGCTTTGGGATTACGGAAGCTGAGAGCCTAGGGCCATCTGGTTTCTATTAGGGAGCCGTACCCTGAAGAGTTCTGCATAACTTGACTTTAGTGACATGTGCTGCCTTTGGGATGGTGGTAGGGGTTGGGGCAGGCATAGGTTGGGCTGTGTGGATTCCTAGCTGGGCAGAATAGACATGTGAGGCAGGTGTGTTTGAACAGGGATCTGTTGTCTTTCTCCTATTCATTCTTCATGAGCGCTATAGGTAGGGGTGGGTTTTTCATAGAAATAAATGACCAGCTGTCTCTTCTATCCGATCTGGCCTTCTCCTGCTCTGAACCCACTCTTCCCCCTCAGAGCTGTGCCCCTCTCTTGCTACCTGTTCCTGGAGGGCATCCACGTTTCATCTTCAGCCTGGATGGCTTGTACCATGCTCCCTGCACTAATTTCCCAGCACTTTTGAGAAGCTTCTCATTTAGATCAACTCAGAGTTGGTCCCGCTGTGGCCAGTGAGGTTCCAAACTGGTAGAGAGAGGCAGATGTGCATTATTTTGGTTATCCAATTAAATGTATACAATGTATAAATGTCTCTGTGTCCCAAATGGGTTTGGGACCTTTGGGGTCATACTGATGAACGAAACTTGGTTCCTGCCATTACAGAATTGTGCTAATAGGGTGAGAGGATGAAGGAGTTAGGGTGGTGATCCAAGTATTAGAGGCCATGCCTGCCAATCTAAGTGTGGAGGGTCCTGGGTGTCATTCATGTTCTACACAGTGAGCCTCTTGCTATGCAGTCCCATGTACACAAGCTGGGCTGGGCTCCCGAAAGCCTTCTGAGCCCCCAGCCCTCAGGGGCAGGGAGGGAGGGAGTGCAACATAGATAGACTGACCCCATCCTCAGGGTGGGCTCAGGGTGCTTTGGGATCAGTGAAGAGGAATCTGTCACACCGTGTACTCAGGAGATCTCGGTGGAGTGGTGGGGATGAATATAGCAATGGCCAGTTCAAAACAACACAGTGGTGATGTGACCTCAAGGCGAGCCACCTGGCCTGTCTGAGACTCAGGCGTTTCATCAGTAAAGTGGATGGATCAAGAGGGCTGTTGTGAGGATTATATTGTACCTCGCTGGGCAGAGAGGTACACAAGAAGACCTCTGGGAGCTAGCTGCTGCTCCCATTCTGTCACTGCTTTGTAAGTGATGTCTGTAGAGGAAGAGTCATCTGGTGTCCTTAATTATGGAAGTTGATGCTAGTGCTCTGAGCACACGCGACGACTGCTCCATGGCACTTCCTGGTAGCTACTTACTGTATTTCAGGGTCCAAGCAGGGAAACTGAGGCCTCTTAGGTCTGCCCTGACTGTGAGACTTCTTCTAGACGTGATGCTGAGGTGTGTAGCACTTTGTAATCTCCTCTCTGACGGCTAGAGATGGGCCTCAGAGATACAAGGTACTGAGTGCCTTAAAAAGGAACAGAGGCAGGTCTTGGAGTCAGCTAGTCCTTGCCTGAGTAGACAGCAAGCTAATTCCAGTTCTGTCTGGTTCCACAGAAACTCCACCCTTACGGCTCTCTCCAGCAGGAGATGGGGCCGGCCAACTCCACCAATGCTACCCAGGATAGAAGCTTTACCTCATCAGGACAGACTCTGATTGGCTGAGTAAACCCAAGGGCGGGACTCTGCTTCTGGCAACTTAACCCTTTCTGGGGCATCCCCTACCACACAGTAACCTCACCTCAACTGGACCCAAAACGGAGGACCAAGATGGTGGGACTAGGGTCATCTTCAGGGAATGGTCCTAAGGGTGTGTGTGGACTGGCAACAGGTGAATCAGTGGTGCAAGAGGCCCTGTGGGCACGTGCAGACTGGCAACAGGAAGTTCTGAAGACTCAGAAGCTTGTTCCTTCCAAGAAGAAGGCTAAATGGCATCTGGGCACCCACCTTGGGGGCAGCAGGTGATGGGAGAGGTCACCTCAATGAAGAACAATGCCATGACCTGTGTTGCCTGAAGACATCTCCACCATTCACTCACTCTTCATTGGGACACATTCATTTGTTCATTCAGTGGATATCTGGGGGCATCTCTGGTGGCAGGCTCTGGGCTAGGAGCTTGGGGATACTTTGGAGAACCAGATGGGCATGGCTTCTGCTCTCATCAAGATTCCAGTCCTAGTAGGGAGTGAGCATTAAATAAATCAGCATCAGCACACATGTGATCACACCCTGGGAGAAGTTGTGCAGGAGCAGGGCAAATGCCTTTAGAGGAATTATATCTAGATTGCTCCATGTAGGGGTTCAGCTAGGGAAAGACATGGCTGAGACCTACGGGCTGGAAAAGAGCAAGCCATCCAAGGACTTGGGAGAGGACATTCCAGGTAGATGGAACAGCATGCAAGAGTTCCTGAGATGGGAAGGAGCTTGGCATGCTGGAGAAGCCAGGAGAGGCCAGTGTGGCTACAGCCTAGGGAGGAAGAAGGAAGGCAGGCAAGATTGTGTAGCACTCAGGCAGTGAATGTTTTATTAATTTCATTGTAGATGAAGTAGGGAACCATGGAAGGCCTTTGAGAGAGTGGCACACTCTCAGGAACATTTCTACAAGAGCTGATGGCAGATAGGAGAGAATCAAGTAGGCATGGGTTTCCCCAGTTAGGGAAACCTTCAGTCCAGCACCTACAGGATGGCTGGAGTGTTGGGTGTCTGAATGCCAGACTCTGGGATGAGAAGAAATAACTCCCTCCCCTGCTCTACCACCTGCCCTCATCTTCCACCTGGTCTTGCTCCCTTGGTGGTTGTGAATGAGCTTTGAGGCCTTCCTCACAGAGCTGCTTCTGGCCAAGTCTAAGCTATGGACCAATGCTGAGTTTCTGGAGAGTCCCTGGAGTTGGGGGTGCTGAGTACTCAGCCTGGTCCTCGGGCCTCTGCAAGAGTTGCCTGTGCTGCCTCTCCATACTGTGCTGGGCTGTCAGATGGGGGCTGGAACTCAGTGCTCAGACAACTGACTTGGTTTTCTTTCTGTTGGGTTCCTAAGGGTCAGGGACCAGGGTGGGAGTGGCTCAGCAACTCTTGTGGAAAGCATCCTGCCTCAACGTGACGGGAAGACCTATCAAGAGCCAGGGCTGAGATTGCAGCCCACTTGCTGCCTGCTGTAGCCCCAGCCAAAACTCAGGGTCAGACAGTTCTTATGCCTTTTCTAACTCCTAAGACCTAGGAGGAGGGAAGCCCACAGTTACAGGTCAGAGAGACATGGTTCATATGCAAAAGGGGTCTACATGATGGGGTTATTTGAAGAAAGAGGTCAGAGAGGCTGGAAAGGTGGTTCAGGCCAGAGAAACCCCTGGCCATGGACACACTCTGTGTTGTGCAATACCTCAGTGTCTTTAGAGAAGGTTTTTGTGCCCTTGTGAGTTTTCTCAGCTGCTTTGGCCAGCTGAACACCAAAAACAGTGCCCTAGAAAGAATATGCTTCTTGCCTTCCATGTAGGAAGGATCAGGCATACTGGTATAACTGTGTAGAAGGGGACAGGATGGCTCTGCTGGTGACCAGGCTAATGCCCCTGCCCAGCAGGTAGACAGATGCTGCCTGAATAAAGACAAACGATTCACAGCTTCTCTACCCACCAGGGCTTGGCCCCCAAGGTGAATCTGAGCAGCTGAGCAGCTGGGTTTGCAGAGACAGCAAGCTGCACTTTGATTTCATTTGGTTTTCTTACAAAATGACATTAAGGGGAATGTGAGGCACAGGAGAATGGCGTGTCTGGAAGGCAGCAAGCTTGTCTGTCCTGGGCCTGCTGACAGACAGGTTTAGAGCACAGGCGCTGTGGCCTCAGAGAAAGGAGAATCTGAATGCAGTAACTGGCCCTGGGGACAGAACTTTCCTCCCAGTGTGTCCAACAGTCTGCTGAGTGGACCACACCCTCTCATCAAGGTCCCAGGTCGACAGCTGGTGGAGAGGTGGACATGCACTCCTGCTGGGCCCTGGGCTGCTCCACCCAGCAACTGGGGCTCACCACAGCACCACTGCAGCTCCGCCTTGTGAATCGATGCAACTTTTAATTTGGCTCCACTGGCTTGTGAAGATGAAATATGACCTGATGGCCACTGCTCTGCAGCATCCTGGGCCATCCCAGCTGTTCAAGATGACGAACAAGCTATCAAAACTGCATCTGAGAGTCATAATCACGGGAAACATGGCCGGGCTCCTCCCCACCACATAAATCACCCTAAGAAGCACACAATGGGCTTTTTCCTGATGGGCCGATTGTCTTGGTTTGGTGTCTCAGGACTTTGGAGCTGGGAGGCTGAGAGAACAACTATGTGTTGTCAAAAAGGCCATCTGTGCAATTTGAATACAAAGTGGCCCTTTTAGTTCCCCACACACCCTCTGTTTTCATGTGTTCTTATGTCTCAGGCTCTGGGCTTCTGGAAACACTTGTCTTTGGCATTTGGAGCAACATGAACATTTTGAAAATAATGACACTGATTGGTGTATGTCTTTTTTAAAAATTCTTTTGATTTTTAATGTTTTTTTTTCTTAAATGCTGCCACCAAACCCCTATTTTGCCACTCTTGCTACGAGGGCATCAAGAAGGTTCTACAAGGGGGAGGGACAGGCAGCTTTGCAGTGTGGTAGGGTTCCCCCACAGTGAGATCCCCAGGGCATGTACTTTGGAGATGGCAGCCAGGGTCCCCCAACGTCATTTCTCCTAAGCCTCTTGGCAGTCCCATTTTATGGACAAGGGTGACCAGGCTCTGAGAAGTTAGGTGACATATCATAGGTCTCACAGCTGGTAACTGGTTGAATTACTCCTTAAGCTCAGATCTTCCAGCTAAATCCACTGCTCTTTCTAGATGAAAAGCTTTGCTTTTAGGAATAGAAGTAAGAGCATTCATTCATTCATTTCATATCGAAAGAGGCAGGAGGCAGGGGCTAACAGGTACCAGTGGGTACCAGAAGTGGTGGCCCACTCTCTAGCCATAGAGAATACTTTCTGGACTTTCTCTGCTTGGTGGAGAAGAATTCTAGTTCTTCTAGTATCCACTTCTCTGTGGAGTGGCACAGGCTGGAAAGATCAGTTGCTCCTCCTAAGAGGTGGAAAGGAGTGTGACAACTCTGAGCTCCTACGATGGCTCCCAGGCGGTGCTGGGACTGCTGGGTTGTGCTCGTCCCCTCTAGAATCTGGTGGTCAAGAGGACCAGCTGATGCAGAAATGTCAGAGGCAGAAAGGGGCAGCTTCAGGCTCAGGCCTGGCTTCTGAGCATCAGCGCCTGAGGAGGCTTTGACCTGAGCCCAGCTGAGAATCTGCCGCTGCTGGCTCACTCTGCAGGGTTTTGTGCCCAGATTTTGCTAATTAGCTGACTTAAGATCTCAGCTCTCAGTAATTGAGAATCAAATGGGTTGGATTTCAGTGCTCCCTCCAACCTCTTTTCTCCAACAGCACAACTGTTTTCCAGCTTTCCTGCCCCACTCCCTCAGTGTCTGTCTGTCTGTGGACAGACCGCCTTCCTTGCTGTCATGTTCTTCTTTTTCCTCGTAAGGAACAGAGAACAACTCTACCCACTCCTGTCTTGTCCTTCTCTTTCCCCAAGCCTGTCTCTGAAGAGAGTTGCTTGCCATCCTCAGAACTACTCCCAGATCTTTGGTTTAGGGCAGAGTGATGACAGTAGGTAATTTAATGAGCACTCATACTGTGAGGCCTGGGACATTATCTCTTTTTATCCTCACGATAGCCTTATGAGGTTCATTGTCCTGTTACACAGTTACTCCCATTGTACCCCCTTTACAGATGAAGCCGTTGAGTCTTAGAGAAATTAAGAAACTTGCCCAAGGTCACACAGCAGATGGCTGGCTAGGATTGCAATCCAGGGCAGCCTACCTCTGACTCTTCTTCTGTTCGACTGCTGGGAGGGACTGGGGAGGCTGAGAAGTCGTGCTACTACCTAAAGGCCATCGAAGGGGGTGTGACTTCCACATAAAGCCCAGCTCTCCACTTGGCTCTTGGCTGCACTGCCCTCCTGTTTTGCTCTCGAAGCCTGGCCACACAGGACAATTCACCCTCTCCAAAGTCCCTGTGCCTACTCATATGGGGGCTGCTCCTTCTGCCTGGTGCTACCCAAACGTCTTTGCTGTCCCTACCCGCGGCGGTCTTCAGACCTGGAGGGTAAGCACCATGCCTAGGCCTGCATCAGAAGCCATTGCTTCCCTTGGTGCTCTCCAGAGGATTTTGAATTATTTGTGCTCAGCTGAAACTTTCTTCTAGAAGGAGATAGCAAGGTAGAAAGTCCAATGTTGGGTGGGGAGGAGGAGGTCCCAAAAGAGGACAGGAGAGGGAAAGTATGGGAACAGCAGGCCTCTCATAAGTTACCAGGGTTCTATATCAATAAATCCCTTCCCTAAACTCCATGTGTATGCTTGATGTCAAAAGTCCTTATGTGTTCATCATATGAGATGTGATCAAAATATCAATGAATGTTCAAGTTAACATTTAGTAAATAAAAGACACACTGCCATTAATCTCCTTCAAAATGTTCTTCCAGCTGGGGGTACAGCTCAGTGGCACAGCGCCTGCCTGGCAAGTATGGGGTTGTAAGTTCAATTCCTGGTACCCCCCCCCCCACGGCAAAGGTGTTTTTCCTTGCTTCCAACACACTTAGCCCTGCCTTCTTGTCACTTTCTGAAGCTGTTCTGGAGTTTTGCTTTGTGTCTTTACAAGGTCTGATCAAAAATACAGTGAAGGCCGCTGCCCAGTCCATCCAGTAGAGGGGCAGGTTTATAAAAACATTGTGGGTGGCCTCACCCATGTCATTCACAGATCTGCTACTACATGACTCCTGTTTCCTCCCCCAAAAGCCAACATGACTGTGAAAGGTAAATATTTTGAATCACTTCTGAGCATAGAGGCAGTCATAACAGTGCAACTAGAGATACTTGTGAAAGAGGACTTGCAGAACCGCTTCAGAATATGGCAAGAATGGTGGGACAAGTGGGTTCAGGGTGAGGGAGTTAATGGCACGGTGTCTCTTACTGTAATAATTTTTTAAAATGTGAACATTCACTTGATTTTTTGAACACATCTCATACATTGCCTGCAAGACTGCAAACTGCCAGGGAACAAGAGGAGCACACGTTTGACTTGTTTCTCGCTTTGTTGTTGCCTAGTTCATAGTAGGTGCTCAGTAGATGTTGGAGAATTGGGTTGGACTAGTAAAGTTCAATCCTCCTATGTTTAGAACATGGATGAGGAAACAGGGTCTAAAAGGGGAATTGACCTGGCCAAGTCGGTATCATAGCTAAGAGTAGAACGCAGGTCAGCTGACTCTCTTGGCTGAGGGGGTTTTTTGTTTGCAGCTGCCACGGCAGGCCTGGATTCCCACTTGGCTTGTGGAGCACTCTGGCCAAGTTCATATCAGGGTCATGGATAACATCGTGTTCTCCAGCTGATGTGGGACATCCCCGGAGGAAAAGATGCCTCATAAAACTGTTGCTATGGTTCTTTTCTCCTGGTTTTGGGCCTCCCCACTCTGAACATTTTGCCTAGAAAATCAGAGTAGGATCCTGAAGCAAGAGCAGTCAGGAGACTGCTATAGTACTTACTGTGTGACCTCAGACAAATAATTTAGCCTGTCTGTTCATCTCTTCCTTACCAAGAAAAATGAAGGAGCTGAATTCCAGGTGACCTCTAGAAATCACCAGATCCCAAACTATTAGAAAAAACAATAAGGATCAGAATAGAGAAAGGTAGAGACCCTGCTCTAGTGCAGGAATTTGTTTTGTTTCTTCATCATAGTGACACAGGCACGAGCCCACTCCCTTGAAACAATTTGTGGGATTGCAGAGGGGAGAATGGACAGGCTGTAAAGCTTCAGGGTAAAGCTTTAACAGGCCAAAGGAAGGAAGGAAACAGACATTTTGGTCTTCACAGTGAAACAACAGTGTATACGGGTGGATATCTGTAAATGTTGTAGCTGGGTTATGTTTGTCACACACTTACAATGCATAGGTAAGCTTAGAGACCTTATTCCAGGAGGGATCCTCGTCTCAGACAGTCTAAACTAAAAATCCACTCCTTCTTCCTCTGCATCCGAGGTGCCTCTTTGAGCTCCTCCAGGGAGGCCAGCACAAAGCTGTCCAACTTAGTACCTCCCCTCCCCTCCCTGCTTTCTGCTCAGGTGGTCGGGCACATAGGTGATTCTTGTTTGAACTTCGTGGTATGCTCTGTACCCTTTCCAACTGCTAGTTAATGGCATCAAGCTAATTTTTAAGTAGAATATGTACTAATTTTTCATTTCTGGTGTGGTCAGAAGTCTCCTTCAAACCCTCTACCAGGAGTTACCATTGAATTTTTCATTGCTTTTAACACCTATCTCACACTATATAGACGACATTACTGTAGATAAATTTTCTAAAAAGATACCTTTTAAGTGTTAGTGATTTTCCACTGTTGGCTTATTCTTTTATTGGAATATAGTTTTTCTAGCCTTTCTCCTTGGTGGAAGAACATTGAGGGTCAAGCGGGCTTTCCTAGGAAACTGGCCACTGGTTTATAACACAGTTGCAATGGGAATGTGCATTCTGAGCCCTGTACTCAACTCTCGGAAGACTTTGGGAACAAAACCCATCATGTACCTAAGAGCAGAGACAATACAGTGCTTACGCTGAGTAGCTACAAATTTGGTAGAACCGTACATAGAATTTTTGAATGGGACTGAAAAGCTTCCCCCAAGAGATGCTAAGACCAAAGAGTGGCAAAAACTTAGCCAAGGACCCGGAGCTGGGGGCTGAAGATTCTGCCAGGTTTGGGAGTGGAAGGGCCACAGATTGCCTTAGAGGGTTCTCCTTCTCTTGCTCAGCAACCATCTGTGCTATGTCATAAGCCACCACTTTGAGCTGTAATGGAAAGAGAAACTAGTCCACCTAATAGTGAGAGGAGAAGTTGTCTAGCCGGCTGTCTTGTCTAGAAATTCCTGGCACACTCTTGCTGGAGTGGAATGAATGGACGGCTGTGTTTTACCTGGAGCTTGGAGTGCAGTGGGGCTGGTGAAGTTGCTCCCTGAGGTCTGTTCTAAGAATAGCAGTGGGACAGAGCTGGAGGAAGAGGAGGGGTCTCCTGGGGGAACTGGGTGGGGACGCCTCCCCCTTCCCCTTCCTGCCAGGCCCTGTGTGAAGAAGTCCCACAGACTCACAGAATCCAGATCTGGGAGCTTCTTGGAGTACTCACCCGCCGCCTCACACAAACCTGGAGACACAGAGGAGGAAAGGCCTGGCCAGCAGTCACGGGCTGGAGCCGGTCCCAGAGGTGGTTTTTTTCCTCCTGCTGTTTCAGAGGGCGGCCTCGGCCCTTGCATAGACTTTTGTCATTGTCTCTGGGTGCAGAGTGCCTGGGAACTCCTGGGACCGGATGTGGTTTGGCTTCCTGAGAGTCGCCCAGCAGGCGAGGAGTCCCCTGGCTGGTTCACCCTGTGCCCTGACCTTGGCCAGCTGGCCTTCAGCGCCATGTCTTCCGCTTGCTGATGCTGGCCCCTCCTTTGCTGGTTTGTCCTCCTGTCCCCTCCTCAACCATCTGCAGGAAGTCAGGATGGGGACTAACACAGAACTGGCCCGCAAGAGAGAGGGCCTTAAGGCGCAGGTCCATTCTTTGCCTTTCCCAGGAATGAGGCCAGTGGAGGCAGCTAAGGGTTGGGGATTCCAGTACCAGCTCTGTCACTCACCAACTGAGGGGTTACTATAAAGCAAGGCAGGAACACCCACCACACACACGCTGTCTTGTGGTGATCAGAGGGGAAGGCTGTGCAAAGCGTCTCTTACACTGCCTGTGGTGAGTTAAGTCTTCAGAAACAGGAGAGACCCTCGTGGCATCAGGAGTGAATACCTGTCTAACTCTGTATCCCCCTTCCTTGGGGCCTCCTTCCGTCAGAGCCTGGCATGGTTAGCTCTGCTATTTTTAAAATGCAATTGACTTTTTTGTTGCATTGTAAAATTAATTCATGTAATAATGTTTATTATGAAGAAAACATTTAATACAGATGAGCCAGGAGAAGGAAATTAGGTTTATCCCTAATTTCAGAACCCAGGGATAACATTTTGGGGGGATTGTATCAGGTTGTTCATATTCACATGTATCTTATTGGTGAAATGGGGTTACTGGTGCAGTTTTCTAATCTGCTTTTTTCCTTTCAAAATGCAATGTATTCATGCTTCCCTACCAATAAATATTCTTCCATGGCATCATACTTAGTGTCTTCAGTGTATTTCATGGTGTAGATGAAACACATGTAAATCATCTCCAGTACTTTGCCGTTCAGGTTTTTCCAGTTTTTTCTCTTTACAAAAATCAGAGGGAAAAAAAATCCTTGCAGATGTATCTTGGTATCCCCAGCATCCAGTTCAACACCTGGTACATGTTTTGTGTTCAATAAATATTTGTTGAATGAATGAACAGTTTGTAGAAATAAATTCCTGGTAGTGAAATTTCTGGGTCAAATGGTGTGTGTTTGTAAGATGGGTCAGGATCCACAGCTGAATCATCCTTCAGAATGACTGAACTCTTTCTACCCCGAGCTTACCCCGAGCAGCTCATTCTGTGTTGCCTGAGTTGGGCTTTCCCTTTTTATCACTGAAAATCCTGTTTCTTGGGAAATGGAGAGGTCTTAGTCAGAGCGTCCAGATGGACTCTCAGACCATTTCCCTGCCCCTTACGCAGCACTGTGCACTGTTACTTTTTAAACAGGTTTCCTTCTTTGATGACCAGAGATGTTCAGTGTTTGTTTTTACGCTTTCCAGTCCCTCATGTTGCCCATCTGAGGGGAGCCTGATCAAAGTCTTTTGCCCATTTTCTTATGAGGCTGTTTAGAAGTTGAATTATTCACTCACGAAAACTCTTTATATGGTAAGGTTGTTTTGAGGCCTTTTATTTTTATTACTTCTTTAAATGATGGGTGATTCTGGTTTATTCAGTATCTATAAATTGTTTTGGTAACGGTTTTATTGAGCCATAATTCAAATGTCATACAAGTCCTCCACTTAAGGTATATAATTCAGTGGTTTTTAACAAATTCAGATTTGAACAATGAATACCACAATTAATATTATAACACTTTATTATCTTGAATAAATTATAACCTTCAGCTATGACTCCCTAGTTCCCCTGTCTCTTCCAGTCATAAGCAAAAACTTCTCTGCCTTATTTCTCTGTATATGTATAGTGGACATTTCATATAAATGAAATCATACATTTGGTCTTCTGTGATGGCTTTTGTATTTAGTATGTAATATTTTCAGATTCATCCATGCTCTAGATGTATTAATTCTTTTGCATGGCTGAATAATATTTCATTTTGTGGATATACCACATGTTGTTTAACTGTTCATCAGTTGATGAACACTTGGATCGTTCCCACCTTTTGGCTATTATGAATTATAATGCCATAAATATTTGTGTGTAAGTCTTTGTGTGAACATATGCTTTTATTTCTCTCAGGTGTACACTTAGGAGTAGAATTTCCAGGTCAGATGGTATCTGTGTTGAGCTTCTGAGGGACTGCCACACTATTTTCCAAAGTGACTATGCAATTTTACTTTCTTACCATCAGGGAATTGGAATTCCAAACTCTGTGCATTCTTGCTAATGATTATTATTTTTCCATTTAAAAAAAAATCATAGGCATCTTAGTGGGTGTGATTTTTGAACCCTCTTTTCTGGATGATTAACATCATATCTATAAATTTAACCAAATATTTTTGCATTTGGCATTGGGGTATTCATCCCAGGATTTTATAATGCTTTATCCTTCTAAAATTTATGGTTTTATTATTCAACTTTTAACATTTTAAACTATGTGGAATTTACTTTGGATTATAGTGTGAGACAGAATATTTTTCCTTTTTTCCAGTTATTTGCCCCAGTGCTTGTACGTTATCTTAGGGCAAGCACTCTGTCATTACTCTTCTTTTAAAATTGTTTTCCTTTCTGTTATTACATATTAATTCTTTTAAATGAAATTCTCTGTATGTGATTTTGTTTTTCAGCGCTGGGGTTTGAATCTGTGGTCTTGTCCCTGATAGATAAATGCTCTTACCATTTAGCTACAACCGCAGCCCTGGCTTTATTATAATTTTATAGTTTAGGCACCACCCAAACCTACCCTCCCTTCTTATACCCCTCCCAAAAATTCTCTTTGAGATTTTTATGGGAATTATATTTAAAAAATACACCTAAAGAGCCAGGCATAGTGGTGCATGCCTGTATCCCAGCACTCAGGAGGCTGAGGCATGAGGTTTCCTGTGAGTTTGAGGTCAGCCTGTGTTACAAAGTGAATTCAAGGCCCACTTGAACTCCATAGCAAAACCTTGTTTCAAAAAAAAAAAAAAAAACCCACATAAAATAAGAATATTAAAATCAATGCAATACAATCTTTTCCCTTGGGAATAGGATTCTCTCTCTTCAATTATACAAATCTTTTAAAAAAAGATTATTCCAGGTAAGGAGGCAAGTTTCATATAAGATTTACATATTTTTTTGAGGAAATATGTATTTTTATTCTTTCTTTGTTTTGTTACTGGGGCTTCAACTCATGACCGAGTGCTTGCAAGGAAGGCGCTTATGCCACGGAGCTAAATCCCCGGCTATATTTGTATTCTAATGAGTAGGAATATTTATTTATTTAGCATTGCATATGTCCTTTAGCTGATTATATATTCATACCAAACTTATCAAAAATTCTAAGCAGGGGCTGGGATGTAGCTCAGTGATACAGTGCTTGCCTAGCATGAAGGAAACTGGTTTGATCCCTAGCGCTGCAAAACAACAGGAGCCAGAACACACACACACACACACACACACACACACACACACACACACAGAGCCAAAAACCACACAGTGCTAAAAAACTAAATTTAGAGAACTGAATCAATTCAAGAAAACATCCCTAATTCCTCCAACCTTTTCCCATCATCAGTCGCTAATAGTTTGGTGTAATTCCATCAAATCCATTTCCATGCAATTTTAGTTTACTAAATAGTATCATATTACACGTAAGTTTCTGTAACTCCTATATAAAATGTTATTATAGAAATCTTTCACATTAACATCTAAGTTCTCTGTATTTTTAGCAGCCAATGAATGATAATTTCCCCGTGAAGGGCTTAGGCTGTTGATCATGCTTTGATATTGCGAGCCATGTTGCAGCGAACATAATGAGAATGTACTGTGCATTATGTCTTGCTGCGCTGTTCTATGGGGTAACGTGGGACAGACACTACGAGAGTGCTCAACAATGATTTGCTGCTGTTGACACATGTTATTTACCCAACACTATTGTTATTATCCCCATGTTATAGAGGGAAAAACAAAAGAGCAGCTACGGGAAGTGATGTACGATTCGCATCCCCACTGGCAGTGAACGGGGCTGCCCATCTCCCTGCTCCGTGCTAGCTAGCGGGGGATGGTATTGTTCTTGTCAATCTTTACTAAGATGAGAAGTGAAAAATTGGTGAGGTCGGGCTTTTTATATTTATTAGTTTCTCCTTATAGCTTCATATACTTCTATATATTTTTGGCTCGTCAGATGATAACATATATATAGTTTTCTTATTTGTAATAGGTTTTTTTTTTTTTTTTTTTTTTTAGGGGAGGAGGAGGGATTTCAGGTAAGATCTTACTAAATAGTCCAGGTTGGCTTTAAATTTGTGATCTTCCTGCTTCAGCCCTTGGAACAAGGGCTCGGATTCTAGGTGTTTGCCACCCCACCTGACTTGTAAGAGCTCTTTATATGGTTTGAAAATTAACCATGTGCTCATTATGTAAGTTATAAATATTTTTCCAGTTTATTATTTATCTTTTAACTTATTTATATTGTTGCTTGCTATTTAAATACTAACTTTTTTGAGACAGGATCTAGCTGTGTTGTGTAGACTGACTTCACTCATCCTCCTGCCTCAGCCTTCTGAGTAGAAATATTAACTATTTTTGATAATCAAGTTTTTGGATTACTATCTTTTTTTTTCCTGAGGGAATAGACTATACTTTCTAAGGGCTTTCCTATCCTGAAATTATAAGGAATATGACTTTTCATAAGTTATAAGGAATATGACTATCCTTTTAATTTTGCATTTGTATTTTTAATTCATCTCCAGTTAATTTAGTGCCTAGAGCTTTCGTTACTCTTTCTGTCCAAATAGTGGACCAGCTTTTCCAACCCCATCTTGCCAACCATTCTTTCTTTTTTCATTTATCATAGATCAAATTTCCATATATAGGTGGGTTAGGTTCTAACTCTCTCTTCTCCTTCATTAACCTATTTTTACACCAGGTCAAGACTTAGTTGCTATGACTTCATGTTATGTAGTGAAAGGTAACAAGGTCAACCCTCATGTTTCTTCTGTGAAATTCCCTTGAAGTTATGTACCCTAACTCTAGCTAGCTGTTGGTTTTACCTGCCCTTCCCACATGTATATTTCAATGACAGGCACTGACCCAAATCTATAATAATTTGTCCTCACCTCTTAAAACTCACAATGAGCCTCCCTACCTCCTAGGCTCAGTGAGGATCATCTGGAACTTCAGTTTCTGATTGTTATGGTTTTTAGACACTAGTTGCATTGTGTTATAAGAATCACTTATTTAAAATTGCCTCTAACCCTTAATTATACTGTTATTACAAATGTTTCTGCTTTCATTGCTTGCTACTCTCTTTACCACAGTTTTTATCTTTGACTTGTGAGATTTGTTTTTGTTTGGACTGCTTTCTTGAATAATTTTTTTTTTTTCAGAAAGATCTGGAGGTTGTATGGTTCTTTGTTTTTTCTATACTGGGGAACTAAACCCAGAACCTTAGCACTAAGCAAAATCCCCAGTCCTTAAAGAAAATTTTATTTTTAATTTTGAGATAGGGTCTCACTAAGTTGCAAAGTTGCTCAGGCTGGGCTTGAATTTGCAATCGTCCTGCTTCAGTCCCCCAGAATGCTGGCATTACAGGCATGCACCACAATGCCCAGCTATGGTATATCTTTTAAATGCTTGTGAGTTGGACAGTGTTTGCTCTCATACCTGAGTCATAGTTTGCTTGAATAAAGAATTCTGGGCTGATGGTCCTTCTTCCCAAGAAACCTAAGAGTCATGCTTAGTGATTTCCTAAACTTTTATGTCATTCAAAACCCACAATTTACTTGAGTCTCTCAAATTTCTTATGGAAATAAGCAGCATTTCTTTTTTCCAGTCTTTGGAATTTGGAAATTTCATGAGATTATTTCTGATTGTTTTGTTTTCTTTGGATAATTTTCCCTGGTACTAACTTCTAGCCTGAAGACCCAAGTCTTTCCTTAGTTCAAGAAATTCTCTATGAATTTTAAGAATTATATGAACAATCCATGTGTTCAGTTTCCTTTTTCTGGAATTACTACTGCTACTACTACTACTACTAATGGCATCTAACCGGGATGGAGTGTGCTTTCCTTCTGCTATACTATGTAATCTGCATACTGTCATTATTATCCCTGTTTAATAGATGAAGGTCACTGCTGTGTGCTCCCTGCCTGTCAAAGTCGAACCTCAGAGCCACCCCTGACTCCAGTACTGTTCAGTGTTGACGCTGACTGTTGATGACTAAGAACCAAAACCAGTGGAGAAAAACCTGGAGGTTCTAGAATGATGAGTTGAGTTGGGTTAGGATACCGAGGTCCAGAGCTGGGTAGAGGCTGCCAGGGTTCTCCAGGTAATTTTGAGTTGAGACTCCTGCTCTTTCTTCCATGCCTTCCATCTGCTCGCCCTCTTCAGGCCTCATCCTGTCCCTGAGACTTGTGCATGATCTCCTGGTAAATCTCCTGTGCCTACTTCCATCCCCTTAGTCACCTCTCTTAGCTGCAGCCGAGATAACGCTTTCTATTGAGCAAACCATGCCATGTTCTCGCTGCTGAATAACTTCATGAATGAACAAATACTTTCAGTGTGCCTAATGTGCTACCTAATGTGCCTAGTGGTGATACACTAGTCAGGAATTTACAGGTTGCAAGTGATAAAAACACAACTCAAACTAACCTTACACAGGAAGTGGAATTCACTGGATTGTGAAAGAGTAGCCTTCATGACCTGTTAGATTCACAGCCTGACTGACATCACTGAGAACCCTCTCCGTTTCTTGGTTCTTCTTACTTATGTATGGCTCACTCCCTTCATCATGCCACTAGAGCTTCCAGAAGTAGCAGGCTGATGGCCATACCACGGTGTGACTCCCTCAATCATGGCAACCAGTAGTTTCTGGGCCTGAGTACCACTGGCCCATGTTGGCTCATGTACCCATGCCAGTCACTGAAGTCACCAGGATGGGAAAAACTGGTTGCCTGAGGCCTGGGTCATACGACTATCTCTGGAGTGGGTGATAGGTCAGTTCATTGTGAATCACCAGCTTTGAGAATGAAGGAGAGCAGTAGAGTTCCTTAAATGGCAAAGAAAGGTGAATAGAGGGGTTCCAGGCTAAATCTCAAATGTCCTCAACTTTAGGATTCATTGACAGACTTGCATGGGAGGATCATGGTAGGAGAGAGAGACTCCAACCATGAACAACATGGAATGAACTGACAACAGGACAGAGGGCCCAGTGAGAGCGCTGATGGGGAGGACTTGGCCAGGGATACTAGGAAAGTCTCTGAGAATAAGGCAGGGGCTCAGGATGTAAGAAGGATTGTTCTAGGTGAGGACTTTAAAGCAGGCTGGTGATGGTGCAGTGGGAGCCTGCGGGGTTGGATCTGTGCTATAGAAAGCACTTAGTGCCCTCCCAAGGAGGTAGAAGGAGAGGCAACTGCAGAAGTGACCAATTTGGGCCCTTGCCCTTGGCCAGGGAGAGGTGATGGTGGCTTAGACTATAGGGTTGAGAGAGATAAAAGATATACATGATGTGTAGGAGGTGAGCTCCACAAGATTAGGTGATTAAAGAATGGAGGCGTGTGGAAGAGGGATGGAGTGCAAGAGTCTGGCTTAGGCAAATAAGTAAATGCTGGTGGGCAGTGGAGGAGGACAGTTCCGGTGAGCAGGGCATGAGTCCCACTGTAGGTACAAGTGATACGATGGGATCCACGTCAGTGAGTGCTTGTAGAAAAGACTATTTAAGTCAGGGCCTCTAAACCACCTGTGGGGAAGGACTGTTTGCTTTTTTAGAACTCAGACTGAGATTCCTCAGGCTGATTTGACAACACCAGTACCCGCCTATACTCTTCTCAGTGGGACCTGTGTGCTGTTCTCATGCTCAAACATGATAACATCAGGCCCCTGTGAAAATTTCTAAATGCTTATCACACTATAGATCAGTGACAAGCAGCCTGTGGACCCATATACGCTGACTCATGTGCACATTTTAGAGACAAGAAGACTGAGGGAGAAGGCCTTGGCCTTGCTCCAGAATTCACAGCAGGCAGCAGCAAAGTGAACATTTCAGTCAAGTTCATTCTCCACTGACCTGTTTTGATGGCCTGGGCTCAGGCCCAAGGCAGTAGGTGGACCCAGGGGAGTGCATGGATGCACTGTATCTAGCCGCCAAGGCCATGGAGCTGGCTTTCCATAGCTGAGTCAGTGGCTGATACTTCCAAGGAACCAGGGTTGTCAGGGCACAGCCTGGTCCCTGAGCTGGCACAAGCACAGTGGGTCGAGGATTGCTCCCAAAAGCCCGAAATCTCAGGCCAGCATGTGGCCCGTTGGGCTGGAGCCAGGATGGGAGCCGGCCATGGCTCTGAGCCATCCTGTGTTGCTACAGCTGCCCAAGGTCAGGCTGCTACTGCTGAGGTGACAAGGAAGCATGCTCCAGGCTGGAGGCAGCAGCCAGCCAGTGGCAGAGCCATCAGGGCCAGTTCTACAAGGTGACACTGAGCCTCCTGGCCACCACCTGTGGGCTTCTGTTTGCTGTGGTGAGGAGCTAAATTTGCGCAAGTTGGATCATCTTTTGCTGTCTGAAGACGGTATGGGAGAAGAAGATGTCAAGGGGAGGGGAGACATAGATTAGGGGCAGAATACAGATTTCATTGTCTTTTGTGCCACTGCTTTGCCATATAACCTTTCTGCAACTGAGTTTTCTGATCTTTAAGATGGGCCTGATCAATAAATGGTGTTAATAAATGATGGTGATTATCAGCTGTTACCACCTGCTAGGAAAACGTTAGGCCCTCCTGTGTTACCATGCTACGGATAAAATCACATCGAAGTTTTCTGCCTACATCAGCCCTATCAAGATGAACTCTGTTCATTTATTGGTGATAGCAATGATAATAACCCAATAACAGTAACGGCAGCTCTTGTTTACTGAGCACATACTGTGTGCCAGGAATTCCCCATGCCTTACAGGGCATGCTGGTAATAGCCCCATTTCACAGATGAAGAAACAGGCTCCAATACATTGAAGTCCAAGATTAAGTTACACTCAGGTTTTGGACTCTTAAGGCTGTGCTCTTTCCAAATAGCAGTGACTGAGCTAATTCTTTCAGTGAGAGAACTGAGGAGTAAGGCACTGACTGTAAAGGGGTGAGTGGGGCTAGGGTACCCGACCCTGACCTCATTTTAGAGGTGGACAGTGGGGGCCAGGAAAGGGAAGGGGTTTACCCTGGATTCTTCAGGCTACCTGCAGTATCTCGATCAGTCCCTCTCACCTCTACGTTCTGTCTCAGGAGCAGGCTGCTTCCTGCTACCTCTACAACCTTAGTTCCTAGCACAGCACATAGTGGGGGCTCAGTGATTATTAAAACAACGAAGTAAAACTTCTTGGCTGGCTGCATGGTGGGGAAGGTCTTTCTGCATGGAGTCTACAGAATTATGTGATGATTGAAAGAAGGTGAAGCTGAAGCTCCTCTTAGGTCAAAGCATCCTATATTCAGGCTCTCCACCCTACAGTCTCATCCCAAGCACCAGAAATTCCATCCTAGGAACCAGCCAGCCCCACTGGGAGTTGCTCAGCCCCAGTAGAATTGGCCATTTCCCAAGACTCCCTTGCTTAGTTTCCCAGGCCAAGGGTGGGTCCTGTGTCTCAGGAGGTTGCAGCAGGACAGCCTTCCAAACTGGAAGGCTCCTAGTCTCTGCAAGGGCTGCCTTGGCCCTGCCCCAGGGACAAGAACGCTGGTTGGAATTTATAAGTGGCGGACTCAGATGAGGGCTGCTATGCATCGCTGTGCCTGGTAAAGGATGTTTTCTTATAGCTGTATGCACATGTGTGAGTGTGGAAGAGACAGGAATGGAGACGTGGGACTAGAAGGGCCAAAGGGGAAGGCAGAGACACCAAGGCTACTGCAGGGAGAATAAGAGGCTGAGGGACAGTGCTTAGGTCCGGGGTGGCTGAAGTGGGATGCAGTGGAGACAGCAGAATGGGGGCTCCTTCTGCCCAGTGTCTGTGCTGGCACTGGGTGTCTCCCACTCCAGGGGGAGCTAGCCATGTGCTGGGCGCTTCCACCCTGGCCTGGGCATAGGCCAGGGAGTGTTTGTCAGTGTTAGACAACATGCTGCAGCAGCCACAGCGTCAGAGAGCAGCTTTGTGCTGCCAAAGCAGCTTCTTGCAATGATGAAGTGGCGCTATGGTGGAGGTGGGCACCCCAGAGTTGGACGAAGGGTGTTCAGTCCTGGACACACAGCCACCTAACAGTGTGATCGAGGGCAGCTCTCTCTGCCATTGGTACCTGGGAGTCTTTACTTCCCAAGGTGCGGGTGAGGATTAAGTGAAGGAATGCAGGCAAAGCTCTTGGCTCAGGGTTTGGCTGAAGGAAAGGTAGTTGACAGCCAGCTCTCTGAGCCCTCTGTTAATTCCACAGGTGGGCGGAGCCTGGAGGATCAGCCCCTTCTGACAGCGAGGAAACCAAGGCACAGAGAGGGGCAGGAGCTTGCTCAGTGAGCCCCAGCCAACCAGTGCTGGAGCTGGAACTAGAATCAGGGTGTTTGTGTCTAGGTCTGTCCCCACTGCCCCCACCCCTCTCCCTGTTTTGATGTCTCCTCCTTTTATGATGGTAACTGCAGGGTGGCTTGCTGGGAGAGAAGCCTCGGCTCCCAGTTCCCGAGTTTGGCACATGAAAGTGCCCGATAAGACCGAGTGTCGCCAGGTATACTGGGTGTGGACTGGAGCCACCACTCCTTGGCTGTGCAGGTGGTCACTTTCTCAGAGTCAGCTACGCTGGCTGTAGGACCCGGGGCTCAATTGCAGCCACCCACTGGGACGGAGCAGCATGGGGGAGGGGGCGTGACAGAGAAGCCTCGGTGATTGGTTCAGTTCTGCCAGGGAGCGGCAGCTGCTGGCTCTGCTGCCCCAGCTGGGGAGCCCTCAGGATGTGTGTGGGGGGTGGAGGTGGCTCGGAACCCCAGGGGCAGGGGCTGCCACTGAGAGGGTGGATGCCTCCTCCTCCGGAGCAGCACTTCAGGGGCCAGCTTGGCGTCAGGGGACAGGCAGCAGGGGACCCAGGGCCAGTGTTGGTGAGCCTGTAAGTGAGGAGCTGGCTTAGTCCCTCGCAGGCTGAAGGACCAGCTGGCTGAGGACTCTTCCTTGACGAGTCCAGGCTGCTTCTCAGGTGAAAGTGGTTTTTGAAATCTCAGAGTTTTCTATTTGATGGAGGAAAGGAATCCAGCCTCTCCAGAGTGGACAGGGAAGGGCGCTCGCTGGAAGAGGAGGAGGAAGAGGAGGAGGATAAGTAGGAGGAGGGAGCGGAGGAGGGATGGTGATGCAAGGGCTTTGAAAACGCTACCTAGAAGTGGGAGGTGGAACCTGGTCATTTGGTTCTGCTTTTCCCAGCAGGTACCGCTCCCCCGGGGAACTTGGGTAAGTCCATAAATAGCCCTGCCAACACACAAAGGCGCTCTGTCTGGGGAAGGCGGCCGCTTGACACGGCAGCCCGCCCGCGGAGCTGCCACAGCCACGGCGGCCCGGCGGCGGCCGCCTGCCCGCCCGCGGGAGGAGCCGGGTGGAGACCCAGCGGGCGGGCTGGCGGGAGCGGCAGCCAGGAGTCGCCGGGGTCCCTGCAGAGCGTGCTGGGTAGGTGCCGTGGTGACAGAGATGAGTGCGGTGGGTGAGGGGGCTCTTGTCCAAGTCACCTTGTGCCCTGTTTCTATTGTTTCTTCCCCAGGGCAGCCATTGGTAGGCATGTTGTGACCAAACTGATTGTGTTCTGTCTGTTCTGAGATGGGTGTGTGTGTGTGTGTTTCTTAGGGGGCAAGGGCCCTGCAGAGCCAGGGGTCATGTTTCTCCTGCACCCTGCTTCTGGGCTACTCAGCTTTTTTTTCTGGGAGAGAAGACAAGGAATGTTTGGTGGCAGAGAAGTCCGGGACGCTGTGTGGGGCGGGAGAGCGCTCAGCCAGCAGCACTGGCTATTGTGCAGGGATGCTGGCCACACACCAGGCACTGGGATGGCAGTACTTACCCCACTGCACTGGCAGGAAAAGAGGTGGTCTCTGGGAGATCTTGAGGGGGTCACTTCTGAACCCCAAGACTTGCAGAAATGTCTGCTGGAAACACGAGAAGGCTTTTTCTGCCTGCTGAGCTCACGGCCCCTTGGAGAAGGGCCTGCACCTGCTCCTTGGCTCCAGCTGGAACTCTTAAGGCAGAGGGTCGTGGTTAGTGACCCACTAGCTCCACAGAGCTGGTCACTGCAAGCAGCATAGGCCAGCTGTTTTCTCAGGTTGGAGGGTCCACATCTACACTTTTGTCCTGAGGTGTCCACAAGAATGTTGAACCCAAGTGCCCAGCCCTGGAGGGAGGAGAACCTGGGCTGAGTAAGGAGGGGCCTTGTCCAAGTTCAAACAGCATGTCTGTGGCTGAGCCAAGACCAGGGAGACAGACCTCTGCCTCAGAGCAGCAAGGACGGGGTGCGAGAAGCCATTACCCTGACCTGAGCTAAGTAATTCAGCATTGCATCTTGTTTTTCTGGCTTGAGATGTATGGCTTGGTATATTGCCAACAGATCTCTCAGCAACAATTGAACACTTTTCCTACTCTGAAGCCCTCCAACCTCAGGAGGCTGAAGCAGGAGCATCTTTAAAAGGCAGGAGCTGCAGAGGCTTACTTCCCTGATGCCTATGGGATCCCAGCCAGGGCATTGCAGCTGGAGTCAAAGTTTCCACTTGGGCCCCTTGAGTCCTCTGTGCCCAGCCAAGGGCACCTCCCTCTTCTGTAGCCCTAGCACGTGGTACGGCGGAGCCCAGGACGGGCCCTCCAGAGAGACAAGTTCCACTGTAGGTTGTGCTTGGGTTCAGCCTGGCAGTTGAGACACAGGTGGTGGTGAGGATGGAAGCTATGACCCCTTCTGGGAAATCTCCAGGACTTTGAATCAGAAGTCGTTGATGGGACTTCTGATTATAACTACTTGATATCAACGCAACCAACACACTTTAGCTTTCTTGCATTTGTTTCCAGCTTCCATGAATACTGTTCCATCTGCCTCACTTCTCTTCCTTCTTTCCTTATCTTACTTGATTTCCATGACTGGAGCCAGTAAGTCCATCCATTGGTGCTGCTACTCCAGGTGGCCGATTTGTGCCCTATTTATGTAGTATATGATCCTTATTTATCCCTGAGTCACCCAAGAGCCTGGCCTGCTCCTGGGGTATAGTTGGTGAGGGGTGTTGAATTGTTCTGGTTTGCTAGAGTTGGTTTTTCTGGAAGCCAGTCTCTGGTTTCCAAGTCTGCTCTATTTTCCCATCCTAGATCTGTGCCTGGCAAGGGAGTGGGCACTGCCAGCTAGACAGTCTTGCAAGGAGCCCTCAGAGAAGGGGCTTGGGTCTTTGTATATCAGAGATATTGCCCATCAAGCC
This sequence comes from Cavia porcellus, assembly GCF_034190915.1. NCBI lineage: Eukaryota > Metazoa > Chordata > Mammalia > Rodentia > Caviidae > Cavia > Cavia porcellus. The sequence goes on along the minus strand of NW_026947484.1, from coordinate 174,293,420 downwards.
AAGGGTCTGGGGGCAGGTTTTCGTGGGAGAATGTTGATATCAGCCTGGCTGAGGCCATAGAGCCTATACCTGGGCTGGGCGGTGCCCTCACCCAGCCTAAGCCATAGAGAGTGGAGAGGGCAGCACTGGATGTTTTGAATGCTGTTTGTGGTCCTTTGCATGGGTTACACTGCCTTGAAACTCAGCTCCCTGGATCCCCTTGGTGCCAGTCAAGTTGGACCTGGGAGACTGGTTCTCAGCCAGTGGTATACCTGGCTCTCCCAGCAGAGACACAGCTGGGGAGGGCATGCCTATGCTCAGCAGCATCCTTGGGGATTCTGAGAGCTACTTCCCATTTGGTCTCCAAGGCCCTGGAGATGGCAGAGTCTGTTTTGCTTTTTGGACTGATAGGAAAGGAACTTGCCCGAGACTACATGCACCTCAGCTGCAAACCAGGGAACAAAACCAGGATGCTAGTTGCTTAGCCCAAGTCTCTCCACTGCACTAGCTGGATGTCTCAGGGTACCTGGGTTTCATGTTGGTACTCTATCTTTGAACTCCCCTGTGCTGCTCCTTTTTGGACCTTGGGTTTACTGAATAGAACTCTGCTATTTTCTGGAAAAGCAATGCATGTGGTGGAGAAAGCCCAGATCAAGGCACCTTGTAGTCTTTGATTACTGATGATCACAGGCAAATATGCCTTTTTATGGCATAGTTTCCCCGTTGGAGCAATGAGGAATATTGCCAGGCCCCTTCAAGTTATCCTAATTTTCTGTAGACCCCCTTCTTTTCCTGTGTTCCAAGAGTCAGGGTCAAGGCAAGGATCTAGCTCAGCCTCTGACCTTTTATCAGGCACCTCTGGGCAGAAATCTTCTTATGAAAGCTGCAGCCCAGGCCCTGGTTGGGAGATTTGTTGTTGTTTGTGGAGCCAGTCTGTTTCCAAGATGTCATTGCTCAGGGAAAACCATCATTCCTCCCAGGGATAAACAAGGCTGCTTACGGCTCAGCCCCTACGCCCCGGAGAGGCTGCAGCCACTCACAGCAGGCCAGCTGGGCCAGGCCCCAAGGAACCATCGCCTTCCACCACACCACCAGCTGCACCCAGGCATCCATCCAGGCAGAAGCTGGGTAGGGGTGGGGCAAGAGTGCCAGGCCATGAGCCACTTGGAAAATCAGAGCTTCCAGGCACCAAAGAGAAAGGCAAGAATTCCAGGATGCCCCCTTCCTTCCAGCAGTGGCCTAGGTCATTATGTGGAGAGCTGTTAGGTGTGCCTTCCACCCCAGATGGCCCCGAGCTTTTCCCCTGTCCTGGCTCACTATGGGCCAGCCTGCCTACACCAGGCAATGTGGCTGAGGCTGCTGCCAAAGAACTACACACAGTCTCTGATTGGAGAGGTGGGTGGGAAGTCCCTGGCTTGGAGAGAGGCGGGTACGTGGTACTGTCCTGGTACTCTTGGTGTTAGCCTGGGGGCACTCAGCACAGCTAGAGAGGGAACATGGAGAAGAGCAACAAGAGGGCTTGCCAGAACCTCTGGGGGCCAAATGGCTGGTGGGAACCTTGAGGGAAGGCTGGAGACAGCTAGAGGAAGGTTGTGGAATGGAACATGGCACACCTGTGTCACCCTTTAAGTTAAGGGTTGTAACTCATGTCCAGTCAGGACATGAACCCTCCCTGCTCAGACCTTGATTGTTGGAGCTCCCAGTAGATCCAAATAGTGGCTCATTCAGTGTTCTCTGCCTCCTTCTCTCCTTTCTTGCCTTTCGCATATGTTACGTGTTGTGCCCTTGCCAGGTATTGGAGGTGCAGACATAGAAGTCCTATTCTCTAATCTGGTTCCAGGGTGCATCAATAAGGGATAGAAACAGTGCAGCTTTAGTAGAGAGGCGTGGTGTGTGTTGGGGGGGCGTGCTGTGGGAACCCCAGGGAAACATCCAGTGAAGCTTGCTGCAGGAGATGAGGCTGAATCTCCTTGTATCAATACTGGCCATTGAAAGAGTGGTTCTCCATACCAGTTTATCAAGCTCTGCAGTACAGGGCTGTGGGCTCTGGTCTGGGAGCAGTGCTCACCTTTTACATTGCGCACCCTTGGGCAAAACCTGGAGCCTCTCCTGCCTCCCAGTACATCAGGCAGTTTCCCAGCCTCATTGGACAAATGAGATGTTCATGTAAAGTTCTTAGACATGCTTCATGCCTTTGGGTTCCAGGCCATCTAGCAGCAGGAGTGCTATCATACCATATCTCACATGTGGCTGCGAATGTGGCAGTGTAGGTGAGGTGTTCAGCGTGGGGTCTGAATCAGTCAGCTTTTTGTTGCTGGAACAAAATCCCTGAGGTATGTATCTTACAGAGAAAAGTTTATTCTGGTTCACAGTCTCAGAGATTTCAGTTTATGTTTGGCTGGTTCCAAGGTGGAAACATCATGATGGAAAACTGCTCAATCCATGGTGGCCAGGAAGCACAGAGAGGGAAAGAGGGGGCTTGGGCACAGGATATACCCAAATACCCATTTGGGTCTCACTCCTAGTGACCCACCTTCTCCAATGATGTCCACCTTCTGATAGCACATTTGGGGGAACATACCAGTGGATTAATTCCTTGATAATGTCAGTGTGTCTGCAATCTAATCGCCTTCTCAAAGCCCCACTCCTGAACACATCAGACTTTGGGGGTACATTTTAGATCTAAGCCACAATAGGGTCTGACCGGGAGGAGGCATTTAGCAGACAGGAGGCGGGTGACAACTTTTTGCAGGGAAAAATGTTGGAATGTGTTAGTAGAGATGTGTACCAAGAACACAGAGCTCATGATGGGATAAGTCACTGTCTCCACTAGAGAGCAGAGGAGGTGACACTGGGATGTTAGCTTCATCTTTCAAATAAACTTTTACAGGGAAGTATGTAATAGTTCCAGAAAGATTAGAAATGTATGGCTGACACATTTTCACAAAATGAACACACCCACGTAGCCCCCATCGAGAACATCCCAGTACCCTGAGAACCCGTCTGCCCTTCTTTCAGTTATTATCAACCCAAAGGCAGCCCCTGTCCTGATTTCTGTCATCGATGACATACACTCCTTGAAAAAATACTCTTTTATGCTGACTTCCCACCAGATGTGAGGTTCATCAAAGTTCTTGCAGTGAGTTTTATTTTGTTCGTTCCCATTACTCTATGGTGTTTTGCTGTCTCCATTGCCAGTTTATCCATCCATTTTTGATGAACATTTTGGTTTTTTCCGTTCAGTGCTCTAATGAATAGTGTTGCTGGAGTATCTTCAGATGTGTCTTTTGAGACATTGTTTTTCTTTCTGTTGGATAAATACCTGAGACTTGCAATTGCTGAGTCACACAGTTACACGTAATGAGCTTTTGCAGATGCCAACACATAATTTTGCTAAGTGCGACACCAGTACATCCTCCTTAAAGATGTGTATGTAAGTGCCCATTGCTCCACTTACTTATCAACTTTATTGGTGTTAGATACTGTGATATCTACTTGTGGTTTTAATTTACATTTTCTTGATGACTAATGAGGTCGAATATCTTCACATAGGTTGATTAACTATTTAGGTAACTCTTTTTGCAAAATGCTTGTTCAAATCTTTCTCACATTTTTTTCTATTGGATTGTCTGTCTTCTGATCGATTTGTATGAGGCTGAAAAATTCTAGATATTCATTCAGTATTTGGCAAATACATTGTGGTCATGATCTTCCACTCTGGGCCTTGTTTATTCACTTTTTGAAGGGAATATTTGAAGAAAAGAAATTCTTTTAATGCAGTATAGTTTGCTAACCCTTTTTCTTCTATGAAGAGTGTCAAATTCTTTTCCTTTGCTTTTAATCAGATTATGGATATGCTGTTGTATTTTGGTATCCATGAGAGACTGGCTCCAGGGTACCCTGTGGATACTACAGTCTGCCATCACTTAAGCCCTTTATATAAAATGCCATAGTCTCTGCATATCCCCTGTACACATCCTTCCATATACTTCTTTAAATTTTTGAGATAGGGTCTCACTGTGTAGTTCAAGCTGGCTCAAACTGTGTCATCCTCCTTTATCCTGCCTCCCAACTGCTAGGATTACAGGTGTGTGCACCATGCCTGGCTCTCCCATGTACTTTAAATGATCTCTATAATACCTGATCCAATGCAACTACTCCTCGAATGTTATACACTGTTGTTCAGGGAATAATGACAAGACGAAAAGTATGTACATTTTCACAGATAAACTTTTAAAAATATTTTTGATCTGGGGTTGGTTAAAACCCACAGATATAAAGGACCAGCTCACTCTCTTATCATCTAGAAGCTCAATTATTTTATGTTTTATATTTAGGTCTAAAATCTAGTTGTCATAGGTTTTTTGGCACAGTGTAGTGCAGAAACCAGGGATCCCTTTCCCTAGGTGGGTATCCACTTATTAAAAAGACCACCCTTGCCCACAGTGGAGCGCTGTCATCTTTGTGCCTAATGCAGGAGGGGCCCCGTGTGGGCAGGAGCCTTAAAGGATGAGTAGAGGCTCATCAGGTGAGCAGGGAGGGAAGGTGTTCTAGGCAGGAGACACAGCATAGCGCAGGTTTAGAGATGTGAACTGGACTGGCTGGAGAGAAAAGAGGAAACCGTGTGGTGGAGACACAGGGTGAGTGGTTAGGACTTCATCTCAGGTAGGTCGGAGAAGCAGGCGTATATAGTCAGGTTTGTGCAAGGTCCAGAGGCATGGAGGTTTTAGGACAGGGGATGGCAGGAGGATGAATTTAGAGTAGAGCCAGCATGGTTGCCCCTCAGCAGAGACCAGAGTACATCTGCTTAGGGGGCAGTAGAGAGACAGGAGCGTGCCTGGAGCCCTGGAGGGTGACCTTCAGCTTTAAGCTTGCAGTTGTCTAAGGCAATGTCCTTGGGTGGAAGAATCTCCCTCTGCCACCTCCTGCCCCTGACCAGAGCGCCCCGATGGAACAGGTATTTTAGAAATGGGGCAGACGGAGGAGGTAGGGGTTCCCTGGGGAAATAGCCTTTTCTGCTCCTGCTGTCCCTGATGCACCCTAAGGAGACCTGACCACAGGATGGGTCCTGAGACCTGACACTTCTGGGCTGGCTGAGATTCAGAGTTGGACAGATCCTCCTGGGGAGAGTGACTTGGCCTTGAGTGAGCCAGAATGGCTGAGCCCAGGGGAAGGCTGAGCACGGACTCATCCACTTCCACAGCTTCCAAGGCCTTTGGTGTGGGTCTCACTCCCCCCACATTCTCCAAAAATGCAGCAAATAAGGCTCCTATTCTAGGTGGTTTTAAGGTCAGAACGCAGCAAGTGCCCTGTCTCTTGGGTGCAGGCGCGAGGGCTGACAGGGCTGATGATAGGACAGGAATAACCATGATGGTTACAGAAATTGCAAATTTGTGCTGAGTATCTACTTGAGATGTGATCGAAAAATACGGTGAAAATACAATGCCTGTTTAAATTTAAAACAATTTATTACAGAAAAAGACACATCACTACTCAGCTCCCTCAAAATACTCTCTCTCATGGCAGCCACACTTATTCCAGCATCCTTGGCATATTCTGAAACAGTCCTGGAAGTCAGCTTGCATGATTGTCTTCAGCTATGCTGTGGAGCCTGCCTCAATGTCCTGAATTGATTCAAAACCCTTACCTTTCATGGTCATATTGACTTTGGGGAGGAGCCAGAAAGTGCACGGTGCCAGATCTGGTGAACAGGGTACACGAGGACACACTGAAATGTTTTTATGAGCCTGTCTTCCCACTGGATGGCACTTGGCAGCAGCATTGACTATATATATATATATATGTATATATATATATATATTTTTTTTTTATCACACCTTGTAAAGACACTCAAGAAAGACAGCTTCCAGAACTGCTTCTGAAAGTGGCTAGCACAATGGGATGAGAGCATTCAAAGAGAGGTTGATATTTTGAGAGAGGGTGATGTGTGTTTTGTTGTAATAAATGTTTTAAATTTTAAACATTCACTATCTAATGACTCTTCCTTGGATGTGCCAGGCTCTGTGCTCTTTGCATATCGTCTACCAGCTGGGCTGGGCTGCAGCTACTCAGTTTGTATCATCATTTTTTGGTCAAGCCTTGAAAGGATTAAGCAACCTACACGCAGGATTCGAATCCGGATTTGATCTCTAGGCGCCAGTTCTTCAGCACAGCGGGCTCTCTCCTCACTGACACTGGCTCCCAACTTGCTGCCTGTTGGCTGTGCTGTTCCCTGGAGGGAAACCATGCTGAGGCTTGGTCCCTGGTGCCCCCAGGAGCAAAGGGCACTGCTGTGTGCGGAACACTGCAGCACAGCAGCCCCTGCCTGCCGAAGCCTTGTGAGGGAGGCGTCACTCTGACGTTGGCATAGGGTTAGGAGGTGGGAGTCGTCCTCAGGCCTGCCTGATTCTGAGCGCTGCCTTCGTGACCGCTGCACTATTTATGCCCTTCCCTGGGGTCTTCCTGGCCTGGCAGAGCTTGTTTTGTTTCATCAGCCTAGTGTAGAACACTGCAGAAAAGCCTCGCTTGGAAGTGGTCCCTGGGAAGCAGAAAGTTCGGCAGGGCCCCTCGGGGTGTGGAGTTCTCCACCCCTCCCCACACCAGCTGATTGGACTCTTGAGCTGTAGTCACTAACCACTTGGAGTAAGAGCAAGGGCCTGAACCTGGTACTGCTGGCCACTCCTAGGACCATATTAGGTGAGCACAGTGACTTGGCCCAAGTGGCCCTCAGGAAACAGTCTTTAAAGGAAGGGGCGAGGGGGAAAAGGAAGTGAAGAGGGCAGGAAAGGAGCTCTGGGGCAATAGGCAGGCCTGACTCCTCTGCTCTGTGGTGTATGTGTGTGTGTGTGTGTGCGCGCGCGTGCACACATGCGTGGGTTCTCGTGCCCTAACAGCTCTACCTGCCCAAGTTCACTTCCTGTTCACCCCATCTCATGAGCTCCTTAACATGCCACACCTGCAGGGCTTGCAGCTTCCCTGCCAGTGCCTGGCCTGCTGCACTCCCAGGGCCTGGGGCTTTGGCTCAGTAGCACTGTGGCCCTGGTTTGCTTCTCTCATTTCCCCGCCCTGGAGTTACTCAGCAAATGTACCCACACAGCCCAGCCCCTAAGTAGCACAGCAGTGTCTTAGTGCTGTAGGGATGGGAAAAGTACACGTAGAAATAGAAGAAACAGGTAATGGTGAAAAAGATGAAGGGGGTCATTAATTGAGCACCTGCTGTTTATTAGGCACCGCAGCAATTCCTTTGCATATGCTCTTTCACTTCCAACCCAGTGAGGTCAGTATCATTGGCCCCTTTTTGCAAATAAGGAAACTGAGACTTGCAGAGGCTAAGTAACTTGTACCAGATCAAAGTGCAAATAAGCAGAGGGACTCTGGGAGGGCAAGGGAATGAGTAAGCTGATATACAGGCGGTGAGCCAGATATCAATTTCAGGGTGAGGTCCAGCACATGTGCAGCCCCCAGAATTCCATGCTGTCCCTGGCTGCGACCTCCTGTGCCATCCCTCCTCCTGTGGCCTCCTCAGCTGAGAGCTCTTTGTTGCTCTTTTACTGCTGCTTCTGTGCTTCTACGACCCCCTGGGCAGGGGCTGGCCAGGAGAGGAGGCGGGGAGATGGACCTGGCCCCTGAACCTGGCCCCATGGACCTGCCACCCGAAGGGCAGGCGCAGGTCTTGCTGCTGTGTGGCACATGGCTGGGCTCTGTAGGTATGTGAGGGTAGGAGAGGAGCAGGGGGCCAAGAGGCCTCCAGCTGGGGGTGTTAGGGGCACCCACCTGGGTTCGTAGACCAGGCAGACCTGAGCAGGTAGAGGTGTTGGCGAGATGAGGCAGTGTCACAGAGACAGCGGAGGAGGGAAGCGACGGTGACCTGGCCTGAGCTAGTGCCCGAGCAGGGCACCCAGGGTTGGGCCAGGACTGGGAGCTCTCTGTGCTGTCTGCCACCATAGCGCAAGAAGACACCAGGGAACACTGGCTTTCAACTCCTTCCCTTTCAGAGAGGAGAGCTGGAGGCAGAAATGAAGTCTGTGGGTGAGACTACCCTCGAAACAGTGGTGTCTGAGTCCCCGAGAGGAGAACAGGCCTGGCTGGGCTGTGACAGGAGAGCACAGGCCAGGCGTGTAGCATGGGAGCTGCTTCCCGGACTGCTTGGGAACAGATAGGCATCTGGAAGGGCTGGGGATCTCCAGCAGGCTGCTGGGCACATGTCCTTCTGGCTTGGTTAGGTGGCAGTGCCAGGAGTAGGAAGTATTTCCTGCCTTCTCACTCCTCAGGAAGTTCCCTTTCCTGAGTGTTCACTTTGTGCTGAGTTTCTGACCTGAGAAGAGCTTCTTCTGTGGGCCTCAGTATTGCTTTCAGCAGAATGGGTTGGCTTCCTGCTGCAGGGTGTTATCCTCCTGAGCTCCCAGCAGATGACGTATAGAAAGGTTGCAATCTGTGGTCAAATTCTTTTCCTTTCCCTGGGCCTGGAGCCCAGGAATGGGTGAATACCTCTAGCGAACTTGCCAGCTCCCCACCCTGGACCTGGGTCTCCCCTCTTCTACATAGCTTCCTACCATGCAGTCAGTGTCATGTGTAGGAACCAGACCTGAGGTGGGTACAGTCCTGATTCTGTTGTGTGGCCTGGGGCATGTTGACCTTCCCTGAGCCTCATCACTGTATTCACTGGAGCCTTTCCTTAGAATCATGTGGGAATTAGAAAAAAGTGAAAACACTTGGGCCCTATGCTTAGGGCCACTGGGTCTAGACCTGGAACCCCATATAGGTTTTTCAAAGTATTCCACAGGTGATGCTGGAGTGAATGTCTCCACTGAGCACCAGTGATCTAGATCTGTGTTTTTCAAACTTCAGTAGGCATATGAGTCACTTGGGATCTTGTTAAAATGCAGTTTCTGATTCAGTAGGTTTAAGAGTCTGCCTTCATACAAGTGCCCCGCAGCAGTGGCCACACTTTGAGGAGAGTCTAGATGGTCCTGTGCAATTCACTAAATTCCTCATTCAGTCATTCATCAAATATTTAAGGTGGTGGAGTGGTGAGGCTTGAGGAAGAGGCAAAACCTGGTTCTTCCTGGACGACAGCATTCAGACCTTATCTCCAAGGCACTGGGGAGCCATGTCGAGGTTTTAGGCAGAGGAGTGACAAGTTCCAATTTGTCCCAGAAGGCTCCCTGTCATAGCACACAGCATGGTCTGGACCACCGCTGAGAGGCTGGCACCATCCGGGTGGGGGTGATGGTGTGGAACTGGATATGGATAGAGTGAAAAGACGCTTCTTCTTCTTTTTTAAATCAATACTGTTTTTTTTAGAGCAGTTTTGGGAATTGAGCAGAAAGTACAGAGTATTCTTAATGCCTTCTTTCCCTACCATCCATAGCTCCCTGGTGGAAGAATTTCTGAGATTTGACAAGAAATGATTCTGAGATTTGATAAATGGCCATGAGGGCGGTAGTGAAGGAAAGGGAGGAGGGAGAGACAATGGTATCCAGTCCCTGGGCCATGCGACTAGGGTGGTATCGTGCGGGGACCCAAGAGGAAGAAGAACCTGGGAAATCACATTCAATCTGGGCTGCACTGATCTCGAGGTACTGATGAGGTACACAGGAGTTCTCTACTCTGTCCCTCCAGTATGTGCACTGAGCCTCTCATGGCTGGACCTTTGCGCATGTGCTTCCTCCCCAAGAGAGCCTTCCCTGCAGGCTGCGCAGATTTCTTACTTATTCAAGGTCCTCTCTCAGGTCCTCCCTCCCTCTGAGCCACCTGGCTCAGTGTCCCCTTTCTTCCCCCTCACAGCACCTCATTGCTGCACTGCACCCTGCAGGGCAGGTTTAGTGTGTGTCCTGCCTCCCTGCAGATGGTCGCCCTTCCTCTCCAGCCTGTGAGCTCTGTGAGGACAGGGATCCACCTTTGCTCTTTCCCTGCTGTGTTTGGCTAGAAGTGTGTTTGCTGCAGAGCTCCTCTGTGGGGGCTGGGCCACGCTTGCCTCTGGGATGTAGTATCTGGAGAAAGGTCTGGGCTGGCTGTGGGTCCAGGAAGTGTCAGTGGCCACGGGTGATTATGGGCCGAGGAGGAGCCTGCTGGGTGCCTAATGGAGGAACATGCTGGCCTGGGCTGATAGAGGCCCCCAGGGTAAGTACTAGTAGGAAGGCAGTGTGGGGTAAAGGGGTCAGAAGATGGGTCAGAGGAAGTGCGGGAGGGAGCAGTTAGAGCTAAGCTTACTGGAATGGTGTGGCTACCATTTATTGAGTGCTTGCCCGGCTGCCCAGTGCCATGTTCTGGATGTATATTAGCTTGCTTATTCACCTAACAGCAGGGTGAGGAAGTGTTCTTAATCCTGTGTTATGGCTAAGGAAACTGAGGCATGGGGAGTTTAAGCCCCAGGTCCTCCAGCAGGCTCATGTGCACAGCTGCGATTCTGTCAGCTGTGGCCTCTGTCCTTCTGGACTTTGCCCAACCTGTCTAGTGAGGAGCAGGGAAAACAATGGCCTGGAGTACCCCTGAACTGTCTGCAGAGGAGAGGCTCTGGCCTCTGGGTGTCAAGAAGCCAGACCTGACAAGCACAAGGTCCTGAGTTTGATTCCTGCTTCCTCACCCACACTCCCACCCAAAGCCAAGCCTGGAGGTTTGGGGCAAGGCAGGGATTCCAAGGGCTTCACCAGATTTCTCAAGTGACTTGTGGTTCATAGAGCACTTCCTTGGGCTTTCTTGGCTCTTTAGAAAAGGAGGAGGCAGTGCCTTTACCCTAGTTTATGGTTTAGAAAGCTAGGTAGCCTGGATCTCACAGGCAGCAATGGTGAAGAATCCAGCCCAGCTCTTCAGGCTTCATGTCCAGTGCTTTCTGTAAAATCCTAACCATGCAAGGGACACCCTGAGGCCTAGGCAAACCCCAACGTACCCTGTCCTGGAGCAGGAAGTGGTTTTTGAGGGCAGCTGCTGAGCCCGGTATCTGGGTGGATGTGATGAATCATACTCCAGCCACCTGCAGGTTGCCTCTGGGGTCAACAGCAGTGGCTCTGAAGTGAGTAGCTGTGTGACACTGGGCAAGTCCGCTGTCAACTCCTGACTCCAGTGGGTAGTGTCAGTGGGGTTCTGGGCGCCGGAAGCCACAGCTGGGTGTCATAGCAGCCACCCTTGCCCAGCCTGTTCTGAGCTCTGGACTGGATTTGATTAGATCCTAAACAGTGGTGCTGTTAGAGGGCCTGGTTCATTTCCTGTGTGCTGCTGGCAAGCAAGATGGGCAGAATTAACCCTGGTCCAGCCAAGCCAAAGAAGTGATGGATGGAGAGACAGGGACCCCTTGGGAGGGCGGGGCCACACTGGCTGGTGCTGCGCACTGGAGGCCCTGGGTGAGCAGGCTGGGCTCTGGCAGGATTCTTGTCACGCCAACCTGTTGCAACAGCTAAGTGGGTGTCCCTGGCTGCTTGCACTTCCTCTAAGAGCGCTCTTAGCACACTCCCCACACCCCATTTCTAGCCTCTTTTTTCTGCTTCACTGAGGGCAGAGACTGTGTCTACTCGTTCCCTGCTATCCCCTCAGTATCTACCCTGCACCCAGAGAATGAATGAATGTGTGTGCTCCGAGCAGGTCTGCCGCAGACAGCTCTGTTGCTGTCATTCTGCTGGTGACAGACAAGCCGCTCTTGCCATTCATTCTAGACCTTGCCCTCATCTTTATCTCCTCTCCTGCCTTAATTCTCGCCTGTGACTGCCACTGCTCACCCCTGGGTACTCAGATCTCCTGTCGCTGTCTCCCACCCCAGGCCTCCTGAGAACACTGGCCTGGCTAAACCTGCCCACTGTGGCTGGGGTTTACACAGGCCCTGCCTGGCAACACAGCAAGGGTCAATGGGCCTAGGGTTTGTCTGCAAAGCATCTGTTTTATTTCCAATTTGTGGCTGGCTGGTTGTTTCCCTCCATCTGGATCCTGAGGGCCCCAAATCCTTGTATGTCAGAGGCCTTGGGCAGGAGACCAGTCTTAATCCTGTGTGTGAGTCTTTGAGTTCTTAGACATTCCCTTACCCTCTAGGCGGTCAGCTTCCCATCTCAAAGATAAGATGAGGTTACTAGTCATGTCCAGTGCTCTTCCTGGGCCAGGTACTATGGGAGACCAGCCATAACCTGTGCGGCCCATGCAGTAGCCCTGAGTTCTGTTCCCAGTGAGAGACGGAGGCTTCAGGGCCGGAGAGGCTTGACCAGCATTGCAAAGGGAGAATTCGGTCCTATGAGGACAGGACTCTGACTGGGGCACCTAAGCATATAACTGCTGGCCTCTGTAGGTGGTTTCTTGGCAGTCCTGGTCCCTTGGCGGGGTCCCCTGGAGATAGGCACCTCTGCCCAGTGGCACTTCCTCTCTTGGCTTTGTTTGGTTTGGCCCAGTCTATGGCGTGTTGTTAGAGGCAGGCTGACTTGCATTTCTAGTTTGAGCCTTGCACTGTACTTTCACAGGTTAGTGCCCTCCAACCCCAACCCCAGGGAGGAGAAATCGGCCTTCTCCTTTCCTAGTGTCACTCTGTGTCAGGCCCCAAGGGCACCTGGGGTTGCTGCTACTTCCCTCTTTCTCCAAGGACTTTTAGAAAGGCAGGTGTGTGTAGATGTGGGGAGCTGTTCGGGGACTCTTTTAGTTTTCCAGATGGAGATGCTCCCTGGTGAGTGGGTGATGGGCTGGGGCCTAGGATGTAGTTCAGAATTGGCTTTGGTGGGACAGAGCCAGCGGCTTGGGCTATGGGTCTCTGCTAGACCTAAATTATAGAGGTTAGCTTTGGACTCACTGAGTCCCTGTCCAATCAGGCTGGGCCTTTAGTCTTCTTGCCTGTCCAGTGGACAGCCCTGACCACCTGGTAACAGCTGATGTGCTAAGCACAACCCTTAGTTTCCAGCAGTTCTGGATTAAGGGCTCTGGTATCACAGTGGCCGATGCTGATTCTGAGCATTGAGCAGAGTTTATTTTCAGGAGTTCCCAGGGAAGATGGACCTTTGTGTGAGATCCTTAGGTTCAGAATTTCCCTCTAGATCTACTTTTATATGTCAGTACAGCTATCATCACTATCTCTATTTCCATTTGGAGCTTTATGCTTTTTATAGTCTATTCTCCTGGTTTGTTACTTGGGCACATTGGTTATCGAATTTGCAGGTGGAGACTGGGAGGCCCAGGTTAGTCATTGGTTCTGTCTGATCCTGCTATGTGATTCTAGGTTGGCCCCTGTCCCTGTCTGGACCTCAACCTCCCTGCCTATGCGATGGAGATTTGTGATCACTGATGTTACATAGTCTAAGGCCATGAGGTTTCAGGGGTCCCTGGGTGCTCAACCCCTAGCTTCAGGCAGTGTTACGGGGGTAAGAAGGCTGAGGCACCAGAGCCTAAGATGTGTGGTCTCTGACCCAGCCAGGTCATCCTGTACTCCTCTAAGGCTTTCCCTTCCTCTGCAGTGGATGAGGTCCCTTTTACTTTCATGTTTCCAAACAGTGGCTTTTCCCCACACTGTGCTTTCACATCTGCTCTGGTTCTCCCGGAGTGTGACCTTTGGCATGTGTGTGCAGCTTCCCAACTCCTTAGCTTCTCTGCACAGGGCATGGCCTTTGGGTCACAGAACAACTGTGCAGCAGTGAATAAGTCACTGTACTCCGGGCTCAGTTTTCTAGTTTTGTGGTCCATCAAATGGTAACTTGTAGTCTCTAGAATGAATGCATAACCAAGTTCTGGGGGTGCCTACCATGGAAACTCTGGGCCAGACCTCGCCTGTGCAGATGTTCCTGGGCCTTGCTTATGTTTCCAGAGTAGGTGTTGGGTCTTCCTCTTTCATTTGCTGTAGGTGGCTGTGGCTCATGTGGGCTCTAATTAGTTCTAGCTCTAGCATTCCTGGTCCCTGAGTGTGGCAAGGAGCCTAGATCAGGGCTGAGAGCTGCTTCTCCACATGGCTGTGGCCCCCTGGACACTGACATTTGTTTGGGCCACAACTTCCTTATAATACAGATGCTTTTTGGACTCTCATCAAGGGAACTGCTTCTTCGTTTACAAATGAAATCTACCAGCAAAACCCTGAGGGTCCTTTGTGTTGTGTGTGAGGCAGGAAGCTGCGCGCGCGCGCGCGCGCGCGCGCGTGTGTGTGTGTGTGTGTGTGTGTGTGTGTGTGTGTGTGTGTAATCTCTAAGGTCCTCCAAACAGTTTAAAAGTCATTCGGCAGGTGATCCCTTGATGCCTTGGTGATGGCCTGCATGTCTGTGACATCTGGTCACTCCAGGTGTGGGCAGTATTTGACAGTTCTGGTTTCATTCTAGTTTACTGATTTCGAAAAGGTTCTTAACATTTAGAGTGAATTCTTGTTTGAATGTTTCAGATTCTTTGAAACTTTGGTTCTGTTAGACAGTCTGGCTATGCTTAGGATTCTTTCACTTGGTGACTTCTCTGTTGCAGGAGCTTATTTTGATTCTGATCATAAAGGCAGAGACTGCCTAGCTTTTCCTTTACCCGCAGTACCATATTGCCCCTATTTTCTCTTTTGTAAAATGAGGATAATAATGCAGTGAAGTAGATCATGCAAGAGAGGAAATTGAAGCTGCCGTGGTGTCTGACATGCAGTAGACACATGCTGGTGACTTCTCACTTTCCCCTTCTAGTGACATGCCATGCTTTGGATGGAGCACAAGTTCTAAGGAAGGAAATGTTTGGGGCTTAATGTGCTGAGCCAAGAGAGCTCCATCTGGCCCTTGGACTTTTTATTGTGGGTTGCATGGTTTGGGCTGTTCCCTGCCATGGTGCCAGCCTCTGTGACATGGGTTCGTACACCCTGTTTGACCAACTGTAACTTCTTCTTTTGAACTTTCCTTGTACTTCTTCTGCTTTCCAGATGTTTGAGACAGAAGCAGATGAGAAGAGAGAGATGCCCTTGGAGGAAGGGAAGGGGCCAGGTGCTGAGGACCCCCCACCCAGCAAGGACTGCTCTCCTGAGCAGCAGCCGCCTTCGCCTTTGGGAGGAGACCTTCCACCCAACCAGGATTCCCCTTTGGGGCAGGAGCCTGCTTCTGGCCAAGAATCTCTATCCAACAATGACTCACCATGTGGCCAAGAACCCCCTGCGGACTCAGAAGCCCCACCAAGACAGGACTCCCCAGCAGGCCAGGGGTCCCCTCCAACTTCAAAACTCCCAGCTTGCCAGGACCTTTCTGCTGGTCAAGAACCCACTCCTCCGCAGGACGCTCCAGTTGGCCAAGACCTCCCTGAAGTTGCAGAGCCCCCTGGCCAGGCCCCTCTCCCCTGTCAAGACCTGCCTCCCAGCCCGAACTCCCTGCCAGCTAAGGCCCCTGTGGAGGAGACTTCTTGCTCGGGGGATGTAGCAGCAGCTACTGAGACCCTGGCTGCTGCCTCTAGACCTGCCTTCATAATCCCCGAGGTCCGCCTGGATAGCACCTACAGCCAGCAGGCAGGGGCCCAGGGGGGCAGCTCTGGAGATGAGGAGGAGGCAGAGGGGGCAGAGGGGGGAGAGGAGGCGGAAGAGGAAGAGGAAGACGAGGATGCGGACACGAGTGATGACAACTACGGAGAGCGCAGTGAGGCTAAGCGCAGTAGCATGATCGAGACGGGCCAGGGCAGCGAGGGTGGCCTCTCACTGCGGGTGCAGAACTCGTTGCGGCGCCGGACGCACAGTGAGGGCAGCCTGCTGCAGGAGGCCCGGGGGCCCTGCTTCTCCTCTGACACCACCCTGCACTGCTCCGATGGCGAGAGCCCCTCATCCAGCTGGGCCATACCTTCGCCCCGCACCCTCAAGAAAGAGCTGAGCCGCAATGGTGGCTCCATGCACCACCTTTCCCTCTTCTTCACAGGTCACAGAAAGGTAAGAGGGTAAAGGCAGTGGAGGGTAGGCTCCCCCACCCCACCTCTGCCCTTCTGTAAGCCTCCTGCTGAACCTCCTGCCTGCGTGACAGAAGACAATACCAAGGCCAGAGGGAGCCAGGAGGCAGAGTCTAAACAAACTGTGACTCTAAGACTTCAGAAGCTGGGTTCCTACAGCTTCACTGTCCTCTCATCCCCAAAGAAGGCAGAGCAAGTCCGGCCTAGCCCAGGACATTGAGTGTTTGGATTTAAAATATCTGAGCTAATAGCTGAAGAAATAAAAGAGTTACAATTTAGATCTGCTCCAGCCTTAGCTGAACTAGAAGTCCACAGCCAACAGCCACAAAGAGCATATATTTATCTTGTGCTGGCATTGTTCTAGGCGGTGTGCATTAACTTGTTAATTCTCCAAAAAAACCCTGTGAAGTAGGTGATGTTTTTGTGCCTATTTTACAAGTGAGGAAACTGAGGCACAGAGATGTTATCTAACTTTTCCAGGTACACAGTTTATGGTGTCTAAGCCAGAATTAGATTCTGGTTCCAGGGCTGGAGCTTGTATGTACTATGCTGTCTGCACTGTTTTGTCTATGCAAATAGTTCTGCATAGATAAGGAAGTATTTATAGATCTCCTGGTGTGCCAGGTGCTGTGCTCAGTGTCACAGCAGGGGCCACGAGATTAAAGAATGTGTTATCTGTGTGGCCTGGGAACACAGCCTAAGAGGGAACAGACTGTGGTGTGGGCTTGAAACCCACCATCCAGTTTGACCCTGGGCTCAGTCCTTTACCTCCTGTGTGACTTTGGGTGAGTTATCCAGCTCCTCTGACCTCACTTTCTTTTCCTGAAAAATAGGGGTGAATAGCAATTGAGTCCTAGGGTAGGAAGGGTGAATCAGAAGATGCCAAGGCCCAAGGACATGCCTGATATTGGCAAGGCCTCACAGAGTCCTGGTGTCTGTCCTGCTCTTGAAGTGCAACCACAGGTTGAGGTGTTCTTGTGACAAGTGGGTACAGCTCAGTGGGGTAGGAGTGGGGGCAGGGTCCAAAGGAGCTGACTGTCAGAGGTCTGGAAGTTCAGAAGAGACCCTCGGGCCTGGGGTGAAGCATTTGGAGAAAGACGCTCCAACTTGGCTTCAGAGGTTTAAAATAATCAGAGGAAGGGGTAGGTATTCTTTGGCTAGAGCAGGGGATCCCTAAAGGGCAACACAGGGCATGCATGCTGCCACTTCTGTCTCTAAACCCACAGCAGACATCACTAATGGATTTCAGCACACTTTCCACTGAGCTGGGACAGGGCCTCTGAAGCCCTCTTAGCGTCTTAGTCACTAACAGTAAGGCAGACTTGGCATTTGTGAGTCTGTCTTCTGCTGCAAGGTGGTCAGGCTGGAAGGGCAGGGTGGGGACCTCCAGAAGGGGCATTGAGGTGGAACAAAATCCCTGAGAACTGGGACTGGCTCTTAATTTTCTCATCTGTAAGCATGTGTAGTTCTCAAAACTTAGCGTGTTCCAAAATCACCAGGAGGAAGTTATTCATGTGTGATTTCTAGTCCCCAGCCACAGGCTCTGGAATCAGAATTTCCAGGAGTGGTACCCAACTCTGCATTTTAAGCAGGCCCTGCAGGGATTGTGATACCCTCCTGGGCCATCGTGTTTACCATCACAGGCTGCTTCTCAAGGCAGCTGCTACAGGAGAGGTGGGGTCTCAGGCTGAACCGCCTCAGCCTGGGCATCTCTCTTTAGAGGGCAACTGAGATCAAAGACCACCTGCCTTGGGCCTCCCAATCCTGATATCCCGCCAGACCCTTCCCTTCCCATTCTATTCCTGTCACCCCTGCTCCAACACAAATGTTTATATTCTGATAAATCTGCGCACATTTTTGCGTACACTTCTTTCTAGTTTTCTGGCTCTCTTGACCTAGCTCCTATTTTGGAGCACACATTTCTGCCTGGGAGTCTAGCAGCCTGGGTCATCTCTCTCCTGCCTCAGCTTCTTCCTTTAAGCCCCCAGGTTCCCATTGGCATCCTCTTCTCTACTGTTCTCTTTTGGCCTATAATTGCTTTTCTTGAGCCCAAGTGACTGTGCTGGTAGGGGCCTCAGAGAGTGATCCAAGCCCTGGCCTGACACCATACCCTCTTTGTGACAAACCTTGGGCTGATCCCTGCCCCATCTGAGCCTCAGTTTCCTCACTGAAGAAATGGGTACCAATCAATACCTTCTTATTAGGGCTGCTGGCAAGATGAAATTGCATGATCCAGATATTTAGGGCAGTGCTTGCACTCGGCACCGAGGGACTGTTTCATAAATGGCCTTGGTGTTACTGTGGAAGAGGCAGAGAGGAGGTAGAGGTTATCAGGAACAAGAGTGGTGACAGTTGTGGTCCCTCAAAAAGCACCATCCATCCTTCTGACTGTTGCAACAGTGCTTTGTGGTGGGACTAGTGCCCTGCTCTCGGCAGGGCTGAGGCTGTTTTGTCAAGGCTGCACAGCCAGTCACGTTGCAGCCAGACGGTGACCTCACCCTGCCCAGTCCTCTGTGGCTCTGCCCCAGGCCCATGCATTTCTTGCTGACAAAGGGCTAGAGTGGGAGCCTGGGGTGGAGATGGGGTGGTATAGTCTCCCACACTTCCATTTTCCTGCCTTGGGCCTGGCTGACCTGGGAGGGTCAGCGATGGGCCATAATTCCCAGGCAGTGTCAGACAAGTGAAGTCTTCAGAGTGGGTCACGAGACCCAGGTTCAAATCTCAGCTCTGCCTCTTCCTTCCTGGCTCTGAGGCCTTGGCCAAGTAGTTTCTTTCTCTGAGCTTGTTTTCTCTCATTAAAAAAATGTGGGAATGATAGGTCTTTGTGGGTTTGTTCTAGGGATTCAGGTAGCAGTAAAAATCTCTGTGCTGGGGCTGTCACAGCTCTGTGCCCAAAGCAGTGGTCTGGTAATGAGGTGAGACCCAGGAAGGCCAGAGGAGCCGGGAGGGGCATTTGTGCTGCTCCTTGAATGAGCTGTGGCTGCCAGCAGTGTGTGTTGCCTGCCACAGGGTGGGGGGGGGGCACTCAGTCCTGCTGTCCCTTCCTCCCGTGACCGTCACCATGCCCTTTATGCCCCAAGTGATTTCCACTGTGAGTAGGACTGTTGGGATCAGATGGATCTGAGGGATGGTCTGTGTGGCCACAGTTGTCCCACAGAGGAGCCGACTGAAGTCCAGAGGGGGGGACCGCAAAGTAATCCAGTGGGTTACTGTTTCTGTGTGGTTGAGTTGGCTCTTGGCGCCCCCTGCTGCCGGACCCCCAGATGCCCAGCAGAGTAGATCAGAGTCCTATATCTGCCCTTTGCCTGGGGTGCCAGAGGAGCTCTGCTGGATAAATTTTGTGTCTGTGGCCTAAGACACTGTCATTAAATCACACCCCAGCCTGGTCTGGCTCAACTCGGGGGTCACGAGCCATTCTTTGCCAGTGAAGAGGCGGCAGGCAGTGGCCCTACCCCAGCTTCCTTCCTCTCTCCCAGCAGGGGCCCGGCTCAGGCAGAGGCTGTCAAGGGAGGATGCCAGCCTTGCTGGAGGAGGTCAGACAAGAAGACCCCCAAAGTGCCTTCCAGCTCCTACTCGCAAATGGCCTAAAGAATTATTTCCCATGTCTAAACAAGTAAATATAGAGTTTAGACTCACTGTCTCCACCTGATCACGTGGGTCCCAGCCGGGGCCCCAGTCAGGGAGCCCTACCATTCAAACCAGGACCAAAGAAGAGAACTAGCAGGGCCTCTGCTCACAGAGGAGCCCCCACCCAGCGCTTGGCTCTAGAGCCAGACCCTGCATTCTGTGCTATTTGCCAACTTGGGGAACCCAGGCGAGTTGGCACACTGCTCTGGGCCTCAGTTTCCTCAGCTGTAAACCGGAGGAAATAACAGCAAATACCTTGGCGAACTGGTAAAGAATTAAATGAGAAATCGTTAGAAGTCGGTGCCTGGCACATAGTGCCAGCCTGATAGATGCCAGCCAGACTTGCCCCGGGTAATGGTTACAGAGCTCTTCCCATGTGCTCTCCTCACAATAGCCCCTGTAAGTGAGTCCAGTTTTCACCCTCATTTACCAATGAAGAAACTGAGGCACAGAGAGGCTAGAATTGAACTAAGGTCAATTAGTTAATATGTGGCTGAGCTAGGATTCAGATCCCGGCAATTTTGAATCTACACTCTTAATCACTACTGTAATTATAGTTCTAATGATGGGAAGCATTGTAATTATTATTCCAAGAGGCTGCGAGCTGCCAGGCCCTGGAGGTAGCTAGGTGAGGCCAGGCACAGGCCCCACGGGGCCTGCCCAGGTGCACGGAGGGAAGCTGCATGGTTCTGGGTTTGTTTCCCTTTGCCCTTCAGCAGGGCAGCAGGAGATAGTGAAGAAGCAGGCCCCACTACATTTGGAGGAAGATTTGGGGGGCCACCTTGGCCCCTTCCAAGGCACAAGACCACAGCCTCCCTGTGTTTGGGGGGAATCTCTAGAAGAAGACTGTCTTCCCATCTCAGTGTCTGCTCTTCCTGCAGACCCTGCTTGGTGCTTGGATTCTCTGGTTGCCTGGGCTGGCTCCCGAGGCCAGAATGGCTTAGCCCTCCATTAGGCTGCTTTTCTTGGGCTCGTCCCTGCTGAAGACGATCCCCTCCCAGCGGTGGAAGGAAGAGCCCATTTCCCAGCAGTGCAGAGGCTGGGGGTGGCGGCTGGGGTAGGAGTGGTCCCCAAGCCCATTGTGTGGGGCTGATAAAGTGCGGAAGTCGAGGTTAGAATGGGCGGAAGCCCAGAGCTGTGCGCTCTTTCCCACGGGTGGGGGCTTCTGCTGAGCAGGCCAGTGTGATGGTAGCCTGTATGTGTACTGGGATAATAGCGGTGACACTCACAGGGCCACTGAGCTGCTGAGAACACAACAGGTTCTGGGACTGGGTCATGAGGACCCAGACTTCAACCTGGTAAACTGTTAACCAGCTGCATGGGGTAGCTGTCACCAGACTTCTGCTATCACTAAAAAACTGAAGCTGAGAGGCTACAAAGCAGGATTTATGCCCAAGCCTGGCTCCAAAACCCAGCCCTAAAATCACACACCACATGGGTGTGTGCTTCTGTGAGCACGTACACACACGTGTTTATGGCTAGTGGAGAGGCAGTCTCAGGAAGGAGCCGGTGTTTCCCTGATGTCTCTCACTAGAGGCATTAGAAGTGTGTCCTGTCCTAGTGCTGGAGTAGCAGTGTCCTCTGGTGGAGAAAAGTAGCCTTAAATTCAGACAGATTTTGGTTTCAGCTCTGTCACTAAAATGCTAGGAATCCTTGGGCAAGTGACTCAGAGTCTCTGTTTAACTTTTTGGACTCACTGTGAAGATGAATGGGATAGTATGTAACTTCCATCTATTCTAGAGTTTGGCTTCCAGTGCAAGCTCCATAAATGAAGGTATAATCCATCCATCCATCCATCCTCCCTCAAGTGGGTACTGCATAGGGGCCAGAAGGGCTACTGTTTTAGTCACTTCTCTCATTGGTGAGATATAACACGTGACACCTGCAATTGAAAGGAGGAGAGGTTGATTATGGCTCATAGTTTGTGGAGGGTGCAGTCCATAGTCAGGGGCAGGCAGTGTGGCACAGAGACATGGCAGAGGGGAGCTGCTCACAGCAGGGTAGACAGGAAGCAGGGAGTCAAGGGAGGAGCCAGGGAAGGGGATAGATCCTTCCAGGTCACCACCCCCAGCCAGTGACCCTCCTCATCCTACCAGACCTGGTCTCCAAACAGCAAGCCATCTGTGAGCCCTCATAACCCAATCACCTCTCAAAAGACCCCTCCCAAGTGGATTTGGGGAACATTTTACTTCTAAACTATAATAGCTACTTTGAAAAAGAGAACACAGGAAGTATTTTAAGGCTTAGCCCATCCTTATGAGGAAACTAAAGTCCATGTTGGGTCTCATGAAAAATCTGGCTGAGATTCATACCTGGAGGCCTTCTGCCCTGTCTTGGCAAAGTGGTTCATGCCAATCCTACGCTGATTCTAGGTCTCCTGCTGTCTCAGGAAATAGCTTGAGCTCTGTTCCAGGGGGAACTGTCAGGGTCCTTTCACTGGGTCCCCTGGGGAGGAAGATCTTCAAGCATAGGCAGGGAAAGGGAGCCGGAGGACACTAGCCAGTCTAGTGGACCCTGGGTTTCTACAGGTCTGGCGGGAAGAGGAGTGTCAGATGACACAGGAGGTTGAGGGCCTCACAGACAGGGTCACAGCTGGGCAAAAGCAAGGCCATGAGAGGAGTGGAATCTGTGGGCTGAACAGAAAAGTGGGATAAATCGAAGCCTCTGAGTTAAGCAGTGAGGGCTTCATCATTCTTAGTCTTCCCCCTCTCTCTGATTTATCCATGTGTTTGACAAATGGACTTACCAAGCAAGATTAAGGCTTTCCTCTGGTAATGCATAGCCGGCCAGTAGAGGCAGATTTGGGACGAGCCATTTCAGATGTGGCGAGATCTTAATGGAGGTGAAGGGGGCACAGAATTGTTCTAAAGGTCAGGGAGAGCTTCCCAGGGCAGGAGGTGTTTGAGCTGCTTGGCTGAGGTCTAGCTCTAAGTTTTCCTGAAACTGAGTCTTAGGAGGAAAGGGAAGCAGGACAGCTACAGAAGGGTGAAGGAGACAGGAGAGGTGAGGAGAGGACGGGAGAGTGAGGACACTTGGTTGGGCTGATGGAGGGTGTTGCTGGAGCAGGGAGCAGGCTGGAGAACAAACAGAGGAGTTGTAACTGATGCTAAGGTGGAGCTGTCTGCCCAGGTCCCATGTTGGGAGCCCCGTCACATTACAAAGTCTGGGCCATTATCCTGCAGGCACCAGGGAGCCTTGGAAAGCTTTAAGACGAGAGAGATGCTGTCGGGCCTGTGTAGTGAGTGATTCACTCTGCACATGGCTGGCTGATCCCAGGTCTCCTTTGAACCCCATCGTGGTCCTTGTGATCATGATCATTATGATCCCAATCTGCGAAATTAAGGAATAGACACCAAGAAAAGGACAGTCAAGTTGCAGAGCAGAAGCCTGGCTGAAGCCCTGTTCTCCTGGCTGCAGTGACACTTTTGTCAGGAGTGTGGTCTCCCTGGAGAAGCCACAGCAAGCCTGGCTCTTTCGTGCACCAGGGGAGATCTCTGGCTGGGGGCTGCGCCAAGTCAATCACACAGCGTGTGCACTGGTCCTAGTTTTGGGGTTTCTTCCCTCCCTCCGCCTGTTTGGTCAGGGGTAATTGTTGGATCCTGGAGACCCAGGATGCATTGTGTCTGTCTTCTCTCTGCAGATGAGTGGAGCTGACGTGGTTGGGGATGATGATGAAGGCTCCCAGAAGCGAAAGAGCAAAAACCTGTACGTTGGGAAGACCCATCCATGGTCTTCATTCTCGTGGTGGGGGAGGCTCCCTGCACCCCTCTTCCTCTTCTTCCCAAGAGCTTGCCTCATTTCTGGAGAATACAGATGGGAGAAGGCTGCACCTAGCTCCAGCTCAGGCAGAAGCCAAGGAGCTACGTGACGCTGGCACTCTGCAGTGGCCCTGAACATACTCAGATCCAAGCAAGGTGTTGGCTCAGTCTCTGGAAGCCACAGCGAACCAGAGGAAGCCAGCTGGGTTGCTCTGGCTAAGGCCAGCATCTGAGTCAGGCCGTAATGAGTCTTTTGTTCTCTGAGCCCTTGAGAGACCTGAGAAAACACTGCTGTCCCGACAGTTCATTGATTTGCAGTTTTTCTCGGCTAGGGCTCTTGGATCCTATCTTAGGGCTCTTAGATGCTGTGTCAGGAATTACCAGAAGGGGGCGCTGCTGGCTTGGCTACTGCATTCCAGGCTCCACAAGGCTTTCCAGTTGTGCCAATAAATGTGTGTGTGTGTGTGTGTGTGTGTGTGTGTGTGTGTGTGTTTGTAGGGGGTAAGGTGGCGGGGGGGGGGGGCTGGAAGATTTCTTAGGTTTCCTTGTATGTCTGGGCCTGAGATCCTGGAGACCTCCGGGAGGCAATGGGAAGAAGGCTGTGGACAGGCTTCCCAGAGGAACCCCACTTCTCTCCAGGATCAGCAGCTCCCACTAGTGTGCATGAATGCAGCTGGGGAAGGAGGCAGGTGTCTCCCACATATGTCCTGTGACCCTCACCTCTAGTCTTGACCTTGGCTGGGTCTGCTACCCTGCAACCCCTCCCCTCCCCACTTGAGGCTCCCCTGCCCTCACCCTGCCCCCAGGAACAGCTGTAAAATACACAAGCTAAATGCTGGACTCCACCCATCTGCCTCAACCACTTTTTGGATGGCCAGAGTTGCTGTGGATGGTGCTTCTGCTGGAGGCAGTGGGTGGAGAAGAGGGTGGCAGAGGGTGCTGAAGCTGCCCTGGCCCACGCTGCCACTGTAGCCTCCTTTCAGAGTGGTGGCCACCTGTTGAGAGTTTGCAACTGACACTCTTAAACTGTTAACATCTGAGATAACAATGAAAATAATAACCAGCACTGCACCAGCCTCTGTTCCACATGCCTTACACACAGGATCCAATTGAATTGTTACTGCTATTTATATCTTTAATTTCCTTTTAAATTTATCTTATCCTTCATTTCTGGACTCTCAAAGACGTTAGTTCCTTGTCCACTGCAATTAAGTGGTAGAGCTGGGACCTGAGACCGCTGTCTCTGAAGCCTCAGATACACATTCCCGTGCATCCGGGAGGAAAGTCACGGTCTCCTGCGGTCACAGAGGCACACAGTGGGCTCTGGGCAGGAAAGGAGTCCAGGAACATTGAGGCTTGCAGGCTGGAGCTCAGATAAGGTTTCCCTGGGTTTCTGTGTCGCACCTGGCCACATGTGGGCTGAACAAAGGACTTGCAAGCAAAACACTATGCCCAAGAAACAGTGTGCCCTTGTTCCCTGCCCTCCAGGGTTCTCTGCAAGCTCCCAGCTGATCTGTGGACTCCTTGGCTGTAGGTGCTTGGCTTGGGACCTGCTAGCTCGGGGGTTCCTGGCTCTGTCTCAACACAACCCCTCCCCCCAAGTGTGGCCCTCACTGTCCTGTTCCAGAGGACTTTTCTATCAGGTGCTACGTTAAGGCTTCTTTATGTGCCTTCTCTCCTAAAATCTTACAATAGCCCCAAGGGTGGTAGGTACTGTTTTCATCTCTGTTGGACAGACTGGAAACCTAACATCACTGGGGTGGGAATTGGAAAAGGGACATACAGTTGCTGTATGGATCTGGTGGGCTGTAGAGCCTGGGCTCCTAACCTTCACCCATTCCCATGTCCATTCCCCTAATTACACAGGGCATCCCACAGGTCCTGGTGCCATTTTAAGCTTGAATAACTTCAGAAGTGTAAATGCTACAAACTTGCTCAAAAGTTTAATTAATTAAATTTTTTACACTCATTTAGCTCTGTGCTTTTGATAATGTTTGTCATTTTAATTTTTGGTTTCAGTCAGCATTTTGTCTCTTTGGAAGGATGGAGACCAAGAATGAAAATGAAAAATCTATTATTCAAAAACCATAGAACTAAAAGTGCATAAAAATTAAATAATTAAACTTTCAAATGATGTTTTTGCAAGTTTATAGGATTTGTACATCTGAAGTTATTCAAGCTGAAAACTACCAAGGTCTTTTGAACTTCCAGCATGCTCATGGATGCCTGGATCCAATGCCAGTGACAGGAAGTGCCCAGTGCTGGGGATTAGGGTCAAAGGAGCCAACCAGAGCAGGAGGCACTTAACTCTTTTCTTGCTGGTGGCTTCACCCAGCAAGAAAATCTGAGGCCTTTTGGAGGAGTGGCCTAGCTAAAAATGGTGCTTCGCTAAAAATAGCAAGCCCTGCCACCCTGGTGGGCAGAGCCTCCTCTCCCTCCCTCTTCCTTCCCTCCCAGTAATTTGCTGACTTGTCCCCACCCCCACCGGGGGTGCCATGGTAACGGGAAGGCCGGTCACAAATAACTGGGTCTGGCTTCCTGCTGGGGGCGGACCCAGTGGCTGTCCCTTACAGACACATGCCCCTTTCACGGGCTCCCTCACAGGGTTGGCCAGCAGGGATATTTCCTCCCTGCTCCCTCTCCTGGTCCCTCCCATTTCCTGGCTCCTCCCATCAGAGTCCCAGCCTGGGCTTGTGCTTGGGAATCCAGTCATCCAGCCGGGATTCCAGCGTGAACCTACTCCGCACTTGCTTAGCTCCAGGCTGCACCATTGCAGCCACTGCAGCCTGGGATACAGGGTCCGGGCAGGAGCTCCCTGCAGACTGCCCTGGGGCCTCAAGGTGGGGGGCCCTACAGAGATGCTCCGGGGCATGTACCTCACGCGCAACGGGAACTTACAGAGGCGGCACACGATGAAAGAGTAGGTGCCCTGCCCCAGCCCACCTGCTCTGATGCCCTGAATTTGCATAGGTCCTGTGTGCCAGGCTGATCGACACTCTCTGCTTCTGCCCCCAGAGCCAAGGACGTCAAGAATAAGCTGGCCATCTTTAGGAGACGGAATGAATCGCCGGGAGCCCAACCAGCGGGCAAGACAGACAAGATGATAAAGTCATTCAAGTAGGTCCTGTGGTGCTCTGGGGATCCTATAGCCACTCGTTCCCTGGCTCCTGGGTAACAGGGCTGAGTGGGTGTTCAGGGAAGGTGTTTTGTTTGCTCTTGGGTGATGGAGTCTCTCAAAGAGGGAGTCTGGTACCCAGCAAGCGGCAGCCCTTGTAAGGAACCTAGGGCTTGGGGAGGAAGGCCAGGTAGGAGCGAAGCAGGATCTCCCCAGCCTACCTAGCTGCAGCCTGGGCCCAGGTTAGCTGCCTCCTCCACATCTCCCAGCCTCATGGCCCTCCTGTGTTCGTTCCTTGCCCCTCAGGCCCACCTCAGAGGAAGCCCTCAAGTGGAGCGAGTCCTTGGAGAAGCTGCTGCTTCATAAATGTGAGTGCGCCCAGCTGCTGTGTTTCCCCTCCTGCCTTTTCTCTCTTGGCTTTCTTGGGCATGCAGCCCAGGGCATGCTGGAAAGGTGTCTTCCCTTTCCTGGGCCCCCTCAGTTGTCCTTGTTGTGGGAAGAGGCTGGGAGACTGGACTCGAGTGAGGTCCTGGGTTTGACCTTAGAGTGGGCTCCTGCCAGCCCCTCCTAACCTGTGGGAGTTGGCCTTGCCTGCTAGAAGCCACAGTGACCTGTTTGTTCAGACCCGTGTTCCCAGAATAACAATAAACATTCCCATGTACTGAGGGCTCACTCATACTGGGCCAAAGGTGCCTGCGTCTCATGGGCAGGATCCCATCTGATACCACAGGGCTCTGGGCACAGCATTGACGGTCGCTGCTTTACAAATGGGAATGCTGAGGCCGAGTTAGGGGAGAGACATGGCCAAGGATCACAGTGTGGCAATGGTAGGGCTAGGACCACATCCTGGGGCTCCTGAGACTTCTTACTAAGCTTGAAGCACTTCTATCCTCAAGGCCTCAGTCTCAGGTGGGGTGATGGCAGGAGAGTAAGCTGGGGTTTCCACCCAGCCCTGCTTCTTACCTGGGCTCTGGGCTTCTCCTCACAGATGGTTTAGCAGTGTTCCAGGCTTTCCTTCGCACTGAGTTCAGTGAGGAGAACCTGGAGTTCTGGTTGGCGTGTGAGGACTTCAAGAAGGTCAAGTCACAGTCCAAGATGGCGGCCAAGGCCAAGAAGATCTTTGCTGAATTTATTGCAATCCAGTCTTGCAAAGAGGTAGGGGTCTAAGCTGGGCTTTCAGCCCTTATACTCATGGCCCAGTGGCCCTTCAACTGTAAGGGGACAGCCAGCAGCTCAGGAAGGAGAAAGGCTGGAGGTGCTCCTAAGGGTGGTGGGACCAGGGAAGAGGCGTTTCTGACTCATGTAAAAATAGCCCCGTCTAGGCACTGCTGTGTTCTAGGCACTCACTAAGTTCTTTATGGATGTGCTCTCATGTTTATTCTTCCCAGCAACCTGTGGAATAGCTTTGAATATTATCTTTATTTTTAAAATGGGAGAAGGTCTTAGAGAGCCTGATCATAATCGCTACCACCTCATGAGAGCTTACTGTGTGCCAAGCACAGTGCGCACTGGGTTTTATGTGGGCATTTTGTTTAATTCTCACAAGTCTTTGAGGAATGTACTATCATGCCTAGCCCATAAATGGGCAACTGAGGTACAGTTGCACTTGGGTGATTTACTGAAGGCCATCCAGATGTGGCACTGTTGGGATTGAACCCAGCCAGCCTGACCTTAGAGCTGTATTTCCAGGCTCTATAAACTCTGTCTCTTGGGTTCTCTGGCTCGAGGGCCTGAAAGCAGGAAACCCATATGACGTGGTATAGAGGGGACTAGAAGGGGTAGCTAGAGTGGCCCCCTAACTTCCCAGCTCCTGACCTCCAGGCTCAGCCTCACAGGCACCCTTGACCACGCCCCTCTGCTCCCACAGGTAAACCTGGACTCGTACACACGGGAACACACCAGGGACAACCTGCAGAGTGTCACACGGGGCTGCTTTGACCTGGCACAGAAGCGCATCTTCGGACTCATGGAAAAGGACTCGTACCCTCGCTTTCTCCGCTCTGATATCTACCTTGACCTCATTAACCAGAAGAAGATGAGTCCCCCGCTCTAGGGACCACTGGAGTAGAGCTCAGCATTCACACCAAGTGGGATGGGCCCCTGCCCACCTGCCTCCCTCCCCCAGTGACGGAGGGGGCAAATATGCCCCCAGAGGCTGCGTCTCCGGACAGACAGATGGATATTTGGATTCAAGGCCAGGACTAAGAGAGGTCCAGGCCACTGGAGATGTAGAAGGACTGGCCCCATCGGGTCCCCACTGCTCTGGTACGAGGGGACCAAGGGTCCTGGCAGGTCAGGGGCCCTGGCTGAGCCAGCTCTGGAGCTACCGCTCCCTGCTTGGGAGATTGGGAAATTTTGTGTTGACCAAGTTCCTTAAAGAACTGGCTGATGGGGCAGGAGGCCCAGGCCTGGGCACTGGCGTCCTCCTGGGGGCTGCTGGGGCTTGTAGCTCACACGCCCTACTTTGAGTTTTATTTATTTAAACAGTAGTTGGATGCTTGGCACGTCGTCCTATGATAGGAAACCCTTGCCTCATCAGTTTTCGTAATTTACAAGTGCAATATCTTAACCAATGCCTTGTGAAAAGCCTCCTGCAGAGAAGGTGGACACCATCTTCCAGTTTCAGGGCATTTGCTGGTCCCGGGCACCAAGAGTGGGCAGCTGGACCTTCTAGACTCATGAGGCCTGGAGGAGCACTGCAATCGGACCTCCACAGAAATCCAGCACCCATGGGTGGGGTGTCCCTCCAGAGCCCCGGGAAAGCATGACACTCTCAAACCACACAGTAGCCAAGTTCGGGAGCAAATAAAAGGCCTGTGTTATTTCTTGTTCTTAGCCCTTTCTGTGTGTTTCTGTCTGGAGCCTTTGCAGGGGGCTGGGGCTAGAAGGGCTGGTTGGCAGGCCGTGGACCCCGTAGTTTCTCTCTTGCCATTACCTGCCACTCACTTTGGGCCACAGACACTGGGCCACTAGGGAAAGCTGCTCTTGAACTGCCCCTGTGGCAGGCACGAGCCACATTCCTTCTAGTGATCATCACATTGCTCCCTGCCCGCATGCCCATGTCACAGTCCAGTCGGGAAGTGTGAGGCACAGGTGGTCAGGTGACCAAGGCTACGTATGCAGCAGGTGGCAGAGACTGGATTTAGCTTAAGCCCAACAGGTTGCAAAGCCTGTGCTCTGGCTGACTGCAGGACTAAGTTCCAGCTTGGTCATCAGCCAGCCATGTGACCTTCAGCAAATAATGCTTCTCTGCCCTGCTACATCCTGATGTTCTAAGGGAACTTTCAAATGTACAGCAATGGTTGGTAGAGGTGGGTGGGGCCAGAGTCTCAGGCGGGGTGACTGCAAGGCTATCGGAGGGCTCTGGACAGAAGGAAATGCTGGGGAGGTGACAGGAGAGAGGACTTGCAGTGTCCCTCTATAGCCCCAGCCTGGGCTCTCCCCTCTGTATCTTTGTGTCTTCCCTCAGCAGGAGATGCAAACTGAGGAAAGGCCTGGTCCAGAGTTATACCCCAGGGTAAGACCTAGACCACTTCCCTACATGTAGACTGAAAAGGGCCCAGAACCTAGGCCCAGCTGATGCCAAAGCTGACTCCTGGTGTTCACACAAGCAACCTCCCAGGACCAGGGTGGAGCAAGAGCGTGACCTGAGCTTGGGACTGGCTCCACCATGCTGATTGGACTGGATAGAGTAGCTGTAGGAGGGGCTAGGCCCCCTCTCCTTGGATATTGTTTCCTGCCTGAGGTCCTGGAGCTCAGGGCAGTCTCACTAGGGACCTAAAGATACAGAGAACTTGGGGCTACACTGTCCTCCCTGCCTCCGTTTGTCTGAGAAGATCAGAATTAGTGATCTCTGGAGACTGATTCCTTTTTGGGGCTGCGGGGGCCTTGGGCCTGGGTGCTGAGGAGATCTGTGATTCTGCTCTTTCTGCAGACCCAGGGGCTTCACTTGGGAGAGAAAGGTGAGCTCCTGTCCCTCTGCAAATTGCACACCCCAAACGCTGTTTTGGAAGGGTCTCCAGTGTGCCAGCAGTAGGCGGGGCAGGACACTGTCCTTGCTCTGTGTTTCCAGAGCCATGTACCCTTTTTGGTCAGCCCTAGCAAACAGCACCCGTCAGGCAGGGCTTCTCTGCATGCAAAGGCTCCTCAGGCTTCGGAAGAATGAGGCAGTCCTGAGTTTGAGTCCTGCCTCTCCCACTCAGTCAGTCCATAATCTCCATCAGACACTGTGCCCCCAGCCTGTGAAACAGGGAAGAGGCTAACACCTTAGCACTAGGTTGAAGATTCAGTGATGCAGTCCTAACCTGGGGCCAGGCACGCAGGGCCCAGGTCCACACCTGGGAGTGTTTTTGCCCTTCCAGGGAGGGACTAACACTTTTTCCTCCAACTTCCAAGGTCTCACGCTAGACCTAGCCAGCAAGCCCCATTCAGCTCTGCCACAAACTGAGGCCACCAAACCCTCAATGCGGCTGGCAGGGGAAGAAACAGAGCTGGATATCTACCTCTGAGAAGGTTTCTTCCAGGCCTGAGTTGGAATCCTGACAGTTGAGGCCTGGGGAGGACTGTAATACTCTCCTTATCTTCTTCAAATGCTTAGTGGCTGAGCCAGGTTGGAGCCCAGGACTCCCAAGTCTGGTCTGGCTCTGGCATCTTCTGTTTGGGTGGAGCCACTGTATCCACGGAGACTCCCCTTCCCCTTTCTTTAGGTTCCCAGGGATCCAGCTTGGGGTTAGGCACTCCACCTTCCTATCCTCAAGTTGTCATGGCAACCAAAGTCCAGGAGAATAAAGTCAGGCAGATGGAGTTCCCATTTTGGAAGGCCCCACTGACTGGTTTCCATTACTCACACCCTGGCTTCCTTGGCCTCAGAGCTGCTCTGGCTTGGGCCATGCAGCTGTGGACCAGACCGGAAAGGTGCCTGGGTCCTCCAACCCTGGCCTCACCTGGGCTCCCAGGGGGACCTGGGGTACATGCCTCGTTCCTGTAGGCCCCTGAGCCTCTCACTTGTACAGTGTTTTGGGGACTCGTTCCTGTTTTTCTTGATAGCCTCCTCTCTCTGGGTGGCATCTCAGGTGCTCTGAGCCAGCCCCTCCTGCCCCATGCAAGTCCTGCCCCATTGCACAGATGGGACAAGTGAGGCAGAAGGAAGAGAGGCAGATGGGTGAGGGGGTTTGAAAGCCTGGGCCTTGGAGTCAGGCTCTCAGGTTCAGTCCCTCACTTTGTGCTTATTACTACTAGCTGGGAACATTTTCACAGAACATGCAGCCCCTTTGCCTGTTTCCTCGTCTCTGTGTTTGAATATTGGCACCCAGGCTGAGTCGAGGTCAACCATGTGGCAAGTGTAGTTAAGTCCCTGACATGGGGCCTGCCCTCCTTAAATAAGAGCTGCTCTTAGGATAGCTCTATTTGGGGTCACCAGCAAGTGGCAAAGTTCATTCTGGTGTTACCCACATCTTGGGTTCTAACCCGATCCAAGTGGATTAGAGCGGCAGCCTCTGAGCTCAGATCCTGTGCTTCCCGGGACAGTTTTGCTGGAGGGCAAGGCTGCCTGTTCCAGGGAGAAAGTCAGAGACAGCATGTCCTCACTCCACTGCCCAAGCGGGGCCTGGCTGGGAGCAGCTGGGGTGAGCTGGGAGAGTAGAGAGGGAAGAGGGCACCACAGCGCCACTCAGAGGATGGTAGTGGGAGGGGCCTCAGCTGCCAGACTCCTGGAGAGTCTAGAGCCTCCTGCCCTTGGCCTCTGTTGTGGGAGCTCTCCTGGCCTGGCGTCCAGCAGCCATGGCCTCCTGGACTCTAGCCTGGAAGACACCTTCTGGTCCATTCTGCCACATAAGCCTTGTGTCCCCTCCTTGGTCTCTGCTTGCATTGCTTCCATGATGGGGAGCTCATTACTCCCAGGCAACTCAAAAGGGCCTACGTATCCTGAGAATGTTCTCAAGTTCCCTCCATCCGAAGTTGGATTCTGGGGCAGGTTAGTAGCAGCCCCTGCAGGCGTCCCACCCTGACCACCACCCAAAGACTGGACGATTTTCTGGCCTTCTCCTTCTCTCCCTTGTTAACCTTCACTAAATCCTCTGAGCTCCGACTCAAGCTCCCCACCTTTACACACTGCTTGCTGTCCCTTTTCCGGATCCTTCCTTTTGGCATCCTGCCTCGAAAGCCTTTCTGAGCCACCTCTCCACTCATCAAACCTCAGACCTTGCTGACCTGCCTGGCCCCTCCTCTCCGGAAGAGCTCTCGGGCCCTCCAGTCCTGGGTGTGGCGCAGAGAAGCCGCTGCGTGCAGTTGTTTTGCTTGCAGTTGGCAACATCTGTGGAACATCTGGCTTTGCCTGTCCGCTTCCTGGCTGGGTCTGGCAGGAGAGACAGGAGCCCCAGGGGCCCTGCCATTGAGATGCCCCATTTTGGGTGGAAGGAGGCAGTGGGGACGAAGCAGTAGCTGTGGGGTTGAGGATCCTCTCCATACTGATGGGCCAGGCTGCAGATACAGGGGACTAGCTCCCACCACACAGGCACAGGACACATGTCCCATGCCTGATCATGATCAGTCCTCACGGCAGGTCTAGGAGGAAGTACTGAGGGTTATTTTCATTCTGCAAAAGAGAAAATGAAGGCTCAGAGATGGTGGACGAGCTTGGCAGGCCTGACTTCTAGGCAGCCATGGGCATCCGCCCTTCCAGCTGTTGTAGATTCTCAGAGGCCAGGCTGTACCAGGAGCACACTTTCCATGGCAGCCCAGGGACCAGGAGCCATGGGACGCTATCAGTGTGAAAAGCCTTGTCCTGAGATTAATCTCAGTTCCCAGTCAGCTACAAAATGGGAACCATAGTCCCACGTCATGGGGCGCTTGTGGACCCAGTGCACTGACAAATGGGTGTGAAGGTGGCTGGTGGCCCTGTGGTTGCCACTGAGCCACCAGAAGGGGAGGGGAGGCCACACCCCAGCCAGGCCCAGAGGTGGGGGGTACAGCAGCCAGAGGTTCCACATGGCTCAGCAGGGCTCTATTTGTGCCGCCAGGTAGCTGATCTGGCAGCAGGAGTTCCAGGCTCTGCCTTCACATCTATCCCAAACTCTCCATGTGACCCTGGACCTTGGACGAGGCCTCCCGACTCTGGTCCTCCATCCCTCCTGGAAAATAAAGACTCGAGCTTCGCCTCCTGTCTGAGGATCTCCTAAGAAGTGTGTGGAATGAGGGGCTGGGATCCAGGCAGGTTTCATATACAGGGTGTGAGGATGGTGCAGCCCCTTCCCAGGAGGACTGAGGGGTCCCAGTGGACGGAGCAGTCTGTTTACCACTTGCGCAGAGTCCAGGAGTTCATGCCACTTGGAACACTGGCCTCCTACCCTCTGCCAGGCTGGAGCCTCTGTCTGCTGGTTATTTACCAGCTTCTGCCCTGGGGCAAAGTCCGCTCCTCCGTCTCACTCAGATCTCACAGATACACATCCCACACCCAGGACAGAGCACCCCTTTAAGGAGGCAGCTCACTTTGTAGCATCCAGTCCAGGAGAAGCTATAACAGGATAAAGGGATGAACAAGGGCAGATTCTTCAGTCTAGTTCTGCCACCAATTTGCGATGAGTTCCTTTTCTTACTTTCCCCATCTGAAAAATGGGCACTTTCCTGGAGCTGACTGACTCTGATCCCTCGTCAGGTATTTGCTTCTTCTGTAGTGATTTTGCAGCAGGAACCAGCTCCATCCCTGACTGTAGTCCATGCTAGGCCCAAGGAAAGCAGTGACTAGGAGTGTAGGCTTTCGGGGCTGCCAGACCTGGGGTTAGGGTTAGGGTTATGCCTCCTTGATGTGTAACCTCTCTGAGCCTCATTTATAGAAAGGGATTGTAAGAGCTCTTCCGGTCCTGCTTTCCTGTGTCCCACTCACTCCATTCAGGGCCTTTGCACATACTGTGCCTGCTGCCCGCTCTGCCCACCCCCTTAGTTCACAATGATAGTGCTGATGACAATGAGTGTTTAATATTTGCCAGACACTGGGCTAAACTTCAGTGACATTTTCTTCTTTCAAGTTTACTAAGAGCAACTGCTGAAGGAAGGCTTGGTGGCTTGGGAGCCTAAGTTGTCCTAGTGGGCAAATAACTGCCCTTTTAAGGCCTCAGTTTACCTATCTGTAATATGGGAGAATTAGTATCTGTATTATTATCGGGTAGCTATAATGAGTAAAAAAATTACACCTATAAATTAAATTACTTAGAATAGTGCCTGGCACATTATAAATGCTAGGTAAATATTTATTCACTAAATCTCTGTATCTCAGATAGGAAAACGGTGGCACTCGTCCTTGGTTATACAGGCAGGAGGAGATGGGGGTGCTGGTTCTAGGCCTGGATTGAAGAGGCTGTCTCTCCTCCCCTTGGACTCTGCTGAGTTTGGCTTAGATGTCCCTTCCCCAGGAAACCCTCTCTGATAACCCTGACTACATGAGGGCCCCGAGATCGTCTCAGAAAGTGCCTTCCCTCCCTGCCGCTTGTCCAGGTTGCCCTGCATGTCCCTATGGGCTCGTTTCTTTGCTGTCTGTCTTTCCTTTCAGTCCTAAAGCTCTTGGGAGCGGGGACCACATTGTCTTATTCTTCCCACTGTCCCCAGCCTTATCTTAGGCCTGACACGTGGTACCTGCTTCGTAAGGATGAAGGATTTAAGGATGGATGCTGTCTGTGGCTCAGCATGTAGGCTGCACAGGAGGAGCTCATGGAAAGAAGCCCAGAGAGGAATCTGCGGTGTAAGACTGAGTTCTGCTTAGAGTGCGGAAAACACAAGGTAGAAGTTTGTGCCACACGCATGAAGGCGATGCTTAGGCCTCAGCAGCCTGGGCCGGGCATGGCATCCCCATGGTGATCAGAAGCCCTCTATTCTTTGCCTAAAATTCTATTACTCCGCACCTAAAACTGCCTCATGACACTTTCCTTGACAACTCATTAGCCAGAACTGGGTTACGTGGCTACATGAGTCACAGGGAAGGCTGGAAAATAAAGCCATGTGGCCAGACAAAATCAGAGGTTTTAGTTGGGCGTGGTGCACCCCTGTGATCCCAGCACTCAAGAGGTCGAGGCAGGAGGATTGCTGTGAGTTCAAGGCCAGCCTAGGCTACACAGTGAGTTCAAAGCTGGCCTGAACTACATAGTGAGACCCCATCTCAAAACAAATGAACAAACAAACCGTCAGGGTCTGTTACTAAGGGGTAATCGTAAGGGTGCAAAATGTGGGGGGTCAACTAGCAGTATCTGCCAGCCGCTAATGACGGCATCTTCTTCAGGCTGTGGAAGGGAAGCAGGCCTATATTAGTGAGCCATTGATTTAACAATGTTGCAAAAACAGATCAGCCGCTGTTCTGTGGCTTAAAACAGCAATCATGTCTGCCCATCAGCTAGAGTTAGCTGGTACAGGAGCAGATGGGTGGACTCAGCCTTTCCCTGAGGGCTGGGCTCAGATCCACTATGTGGGACCCTTTCTCCAGGCACAAGGATTAGCATGTTCCTGGGAAAGTTCTCATTGCAGTGCATGTGTGTTTAAATTTGAAATAATTATATATTTACAGGAAATGACCAAGATAGCACAGAGAGTTCCATGTACCCTTCACCCAGTGCCCCTCGATGAGTACTTCTTTTATAATTATAGTACAACAGCAAAGCTGGAAACTGACTTTGGTACTATGTGTGTAGTTGGATGTCATTTGATTACATGTGCAGATTCGTAAAACCACTACCACAACCAAGACTCAGAATGGTTCCATCACCCTCCAAGGTCTCCCTCAATGTCCTTTTTATAGCCGGGCCCAACCCCCACTACCACCTCTAACTCCTGGCAGCCACTAATTTGTACTCTACCTATATAATTTTGTCATTTCAAGACTGTCACATAAATGGACTTCTGCAGCATGTGCCCTTGGGAGATTGTCTTTTTTGCATAATGTCCTTGAGAGTCATCTAAGCGTCTGGGTACCAATAGTTAGCTCCTTCTTATTGCTCAGCAGTGTTTCATGGTATCGATGTACCAGTTTGCTTAACTAGTCACCTGCTGAGGGACATTTTGCTTGTTTCTAATTTGGGGCTTTCACATATGCAAGGATTTTAAGCAGTTGTGTGGAGGTGTATGTGGATGTATCGTCTCATCTTTCCGGAACGCACGTCTAAGAATGCAATTTCTGGGGCATATGGTTACGTGCAGGTTTAGATTTGAAGAAATTAGAAAACTATTTCTCAGGGTGGTGTCACCATGAGGAATGTGTTTCTCTGCGTCCTTGACAACATTGACTAGACTGCCTATACTTTATTTTAGCTTTTGAAATGGAAGTGTGGTGATATACCTCAGTCTTATTCCACATTTCCCCAGTGGATAATTAACATCTCCAGTGGATATTAATATCTTTTAATATCTTTTCATGTACTTATTTGCTATCTCTTTATCCTCATTGGTGAAATGTCACTCTGTGTCTTTTTTCCATTTTCTAATTAGATTGTTTGCCTTTCCACTATTGAGTCTTGAGAGTACTTTAATATGAAAGCTCCGTATGAACCCTTTGT
Organism: Cavia porcellus; assembly: GCF_034190915.1. Taxonomy (NCBI): domain Eukaryota; kingdom Metazoa; phylum Chordata; class Mammalia; order Rodentia; family Caviidae; genus Cavia; species Cavia porcellus. The sequence continues at coordinate 174,256,572 of NW_026947484.1, read as the reverse complement.
CAGGTACATTATTTGCTAATAATTTCACAAATAAAGTAGTGTGTCATTTCATTCCTCTAATGTCTTTTGCAAAGCACAGTTCTGACTTTTGGTAAAGTTCATTTTCTACGCTTTTTTCTTCTCCTATGTATCATGTTTTTGGAGTACATTTAGAAATCTTCCACTAAGTCTTAGGAGATGAAAATTTGCTTCTGTGTTTTCTTATAAAAGTTTATCTGTGATCCGTTTTGAGCTGATCCCTGCATCATCTATGAAGTTCAGGTTGTGCCTTATTTTTTTCCATGAGTCTATTCAATTGCTGTAACACCACCCATTCAATATCCTTTCACTGAATTGCCTAAGAGAGCACCAGCCTTATTGAGACATATGTGCTATTTACCTAAAATATACCATTCAACATTTTTAGTACATTTACAGAGTCATTCAACTACCATTTTGGAACATTTTCAGCCTCTCTTAAAGGAACTTTATTTGCAGTCATTCTCTTCATATGCCATCCTTACCACCCTGGCCAACCACTACTTAATTTGTGTCTCTAGATTTGCCTATTCTGGACATTTCATGTAAATGAAATCATGCAATATGTGATCTTTTTCCGTTAGCTTGTCTTACTTAGCAAAATATTTCTTCAGGTTTATCATGTTGTAGCATGTGCCAGTAGTTTCTTTTTATTGCCTAGTAAAATTTCATTGCCTATGATTACATTTTATATGCCACATAATATTACACATCTTATTTATGCATTCAGGGATGAATATTTGGTTTGTTTCCAATTTTTGACAATTATGAATAATGTTACCATAAGTAATTATGTACAATTTTCTTGTGTTGACATGTTTTCAGTTCTCTTGGGCATATACTGCACTATATAATTGGTGAGTCACAAGCAATCTCTATTTTTAACTTTTTGAGATACTGCCAAACCAACTAATTGACATTTCCACCAGGATTGTGTGAGGTTTCCAATTTCTCCACATGTTCACCAGCACTTGTTATAATGTCTTTTTTATTATAGTCATCCTATGGGTATGTGGTGGTATCACTGAATTGCCTTTGCAATTCTGTCAAAAATCCATTGGTCTATTTCGTTTCTCTATTTTGTTCCATGATCTATGTCTCTATCCTCTGCCAATGCCACAGTCATGAATACTGTATTACATAATAAGCCTTGAAATCCAATAGAGTGATTTTTCCCACTATTCTTTCTTTTCAAAATTATTTTAACAATTCTGGTTCTTTTGCTTCCCACATACATTTTAGGATAATCTTGTCTAATCTACAAGATGTCTTCCTGAGATCTTGACAGTAATGGTCTCAACTCTAAAAGTCTGTACCTGGGCTCTCTCTATCCCTCAGAAAGCACAGCTTCAACTTATAACAAACTTCACACTATGTTGGGTATTCCAATCCATGAGCATGGTATGCCTGTCCATTTATTTAGATCCTCTTTGATTTCTTTCAATTCCTATACATGTTTCATTAGATTTATATTCATTTAATATTTAAAAGATGATTGTATGTATTGTATTTTTAGTTTTAGCATCCATGGGTTCAATGCTACTGCATATAAATATAATGAACATGTAGATTGATTCAGTCTTTCACCAATAAGCATGATATTATCTTCAAGATATTTTAAAGATGTTATTTACCCAGGAAGTTGTTTTATTTATGCAAGAAGTGGCTTTAATTTTCTGTAAGTTCTTATCATGAAGGGTGTTAAGTTTTGTTAAATGATTTTTACATCAATTGATAGGATTATGATTTTTCTGCCTTAGCCTGTTAAAATGAAAGATTGCATTGCTTTTCACATATCGAACCAGCCTTGCAGCCCTGGAATAACTTCGTTAGTAGTAATGTACAATTTAAGAAATCTGTTGCTGACTGTGGCATCTATAACTCACAATGAATCCTACATCTTGGAGGGCTGAACCTTTCCCAAGGCCTGGAGAGACTGCAAATGGAACTTTTTGTCTTCCCCAGCCTTCAGCTTCTCCCTATGGTCCTGAAATACCAGTAGTTACAGAAGGATGCTGGGGGAAGGGTTGGGAAGTGAAGGTGTCCATGGGGCCTACTTGCAGGCCAGGGGAGCCTGGAAGGTCAGAGAGACCGTCATGGCATTCTTCCCAGTCAAGAGTCCAGGAGGACGGACTGTACCCTCCACAGCTCTGAAAGTCTGTGCCTAGGCTCTCTCTATCCCTCAAGAACCACAGCTTGCCTTGAATTTTTTACTAACTATTTTGTGGCTGTGAGTGGGCTCTCTGGTCAAGATGACCTGGGAGTTGACCAAGCTGGACTTTACCCAGAGTGGTGGCCAGGAAGAGCACTGATACCCCTTGACCCTTACAGGGAGATAAGCAGCTGGACCCAACACTCTGCTGGGCCTATTTTTAGTTGCTGATTCCTGGCAGGCCTGTCTCGGTCTGGGCCTGAAGGGAGAACAATGAATGAGCCTTTGAGCCGTCCCCAGTCGGTGGCCTGTGAGGCCCTGGAGGAAGGTGAAGTACTCTGAGGTGGTGGACAGAAGTTGCCCATTCCCGCCCCCCGCCCCCCTGCTGACCCACAGGAAGTGCTTCTATCCTGAACTCTTTGTCAGACTTCCTGCAGGGCCAGGTGCAGGGCCCCCGAGTGACTCTGGGAGACTACAGGAGCAGCAGCAGCAGCATTACTGCTGTTCCCCCAGGGCCAGACACTGGGCCGTATTTATCGGCCTTGTGGTACAGATGAGGAAACTGAGGCTCCTCGCAGGAACTAACTTGCTCATTCCAGCAAACAAGTGTAATGGGAATCACATCTAGGCCCTTTAACTCCTTCCAAAGAGTAGCACTGCAGAGCCCCTTACACCATCTCACTGCTCTTTTTCCACCGTGAGATCAGTGGGTTTCAGTCTCTCCTCCTTAAACGGTGACCTCCATTTGCCTCGTTTACTCATCTGGGATACAGGGAGAGTCTTTCTGTCGGGGCTGGATGCAGCTAAAGGTGGGAACCACAGACCCAGTGTGTGGTGCACCCCCGAGAGGGTTATGTGCCATCAGGCCTTCCCTTTGAAGCACTGGATAACTCAGGAAGCCCACCAAAGCATACCTCTGTTCATCTTAGAAAGGTTTGCCCAGGGAATACTCTCTGATCCTGTTGGAGAGGAACTAGGATCTGAACGCCAAAGAATGAACAGATCAGATTCGCACAGAGGGAACTCAGCATGCAAGGGGAGACTGCCCAAAGACAGGAGATGACAAGAGACACACAAAAAAGTCTGTTACTATCAGGTTGGGCTGCCCTCACCAGGCCCCTTGTCCAGGCGGCTTAGTCCCCAGGGGCTGGCTTTCAGTTCTGGACATCCAAGGTGGTGGCAGAGTTGGCTGGTGCTCCTGAAGCCACTTTGGCACTCACGTGGCACTCACTTTGGCACTCCTCCCTGTGTCTTCATGGGGTCTTCCCTCCAAGTGTCCTTTTCTCACAGGGATGCCAGTTATACTGGACTAAATGGACAGTCGTTCCCAGACTAATGACCTCATTTAATTTTAATCACCTCCTTAAAAACCACATTTCCAAATACGGCCACATCCTAGGGACTTGAGGCTAAGATTTCAACATCCAAATTTTAGAGGACAATTTTCAGCCCATAACCATGCACATTTAAAATAGCAGAGAGCAGCAAGTTTTGCACATTGGTAGAGATTAAAGCCTGAGTCCACCAAGGAGTTAGCCAGCCAAAATTTGGAGAGAAGGAAGAGTTCCCAGAACCCCAGCTATGGAGACATTGTGGAGGAATGGTTGACAAATTCCTGGGAATTGCCATGTCTGGTCCTGAATGTCAAGCTGTTCTGTGCCAGGCATTGGAATTAGTCCCCACGAACTCAGCAAACTCTGCATTCAAGTTAACTCTGCTCTCCAAGGCCTTTGAGATAAAGTGGGACTTGGGCATCTCCAAAGTAGGTCCCCGCTGGTCACTGGCAAGGTGCTGTAAGCAAGGAGGTTTCCAGGGATTCACTCAAATGCACAAGACCCAGGAGTGGCGGGGGAACAGGCCAGCAGATGGGTGAGGACCACAGCTGTCTCAACCAGACAGGACAGCAATGACATGAGGATTTGGGGACACCAAGATGCTCCATCTGGGAAGAAGAAACCTTCACTGGATTGGAGGAGCGGGCACTGAGGAAGGCTTCCTGGAGAAGGTGAAGATCAGAGAGAATCTTGAAGTACACGTCACTGGTTACTGGAGGAGGGTAGTGGCACCCTCCTTCCAGGTTTAAGCAGACTGTAGGTGACATCTTCCTGAGCAGTCCTCTGAGTGCCAGGCAGTGAAGTAAGCTCTTGTGATGGGTAAAGAAAGCAGGTTGCTGCTGAAAATAGGTGACCTGGCTGTGGCTGCCACTCAGGGTACAGAGTGAAGGATATAGAGGGGTGAGGGGGCATTGGCCACACTGGAAGGGCCTGGAATTGCCAGCTACAGAATAAGAACTTTATGCCACTGATGTGGAACCTGGAGGTTTTGAGAAGGGCAGAGCCAAGTGAGGTGGCTCTGGGGACAGAGAGTCTAGTGTGACTGACGAGTGCCCAGTGTTGAGTGCCAGGATAAACCTGGAGTAAACCTGGTGCTGTGAGACAGCAGAGAGGGCAGGGAGCCACTCCGGGCCCAGGTTGGTGCTGGTTCTATGTGGCACCTGAACCCGTGATCCTCCTGCTCCTGGAAGGGATCCATGATGACTTTCCAAGAACTGCTGTTTGTTTCTTCCTTGCAACTCCTGCTGGGGCCCAGAGGGGACTTTTGGGCTGGTCATGCCCAGTTTATAATTACAGCACAGGCCAGCTGGGGACAAGAACAGCACACACATTGATCTAGTGCCTCCCTTGTGCCATGGTGGTGCCAAAATTCTTAACACACTAAAACATGGTTCTCCAGGCATCCAGAGGGGGAGCAGCTGGTATTCCCATTTCCAAAGGGGAACATTGAGTGCCAGGGGAAGGAGGAGGAGCCCAAGATCCCAGAGCCAAGAAGCCTTTGCATCTGAGTCTCTCTTTTTTTTAACCCAGTTTACCTTCTAAGAAGATCTCCTGGGCTCCAGCTGGACTGTCTCAGTTTCCAAGAAGTAGGGGGTGAGCCTCTAACTCTATCCTCTGTTCTTTTGCCTGGCCTTACTAGGGAGTACCCTAGTAAGAGGGAGCCTGGCCTAGCCACACACTTGAGGAGGTTGGGCAGGGGAGAGGCACACATGTCTGGTATACACAGCCCTACCCACTATCCACCTCCTCCTTGCTCTGGTCCTGGGCAAGGCGTGTGTCTGCAGACAGAGAATTGGAGGTAGTATCCCTTGGTGAACCTAGACCCCTACACAACCACAAGCTGCTGCCTACGCTGCCTGATCTCCAAAGTCAAGAAACCATCTTCCTGGCTCTGGACTCTCCTCTTGGCTCTTCATGGTTGCCAGGAGTTTGTCTTTCCTCCTGCATCTGTTTCATCCTCCAATAAAGTTGGACAACGTGCTGTCCAACTCAGCTTTCTGAGACCCAGTATTCGGCACTGCCAGCTTAAAGGAAAACAGGTATAAATGGGCTCACCGTCTCAGGTGTTCCGTCCATGGTAGGTCATGGACTTAGTTCTCAGCAGCCAGGAAACAGAGCAGGGGAACAGCATCAGAGAGGAAGGTGTGAGGAGCCAATTTTGGAACCCGAAGTCACATCTCCATGGGCCACACAGACACACCCAGGAGTGTGCTTTACAAATCTGCTAGGTTAATGCAGCAACGTTTGCATATCAGGATTAACAGTCACAGATGCCATGCTCCAGGGTGTGTGCAGGAGGAAAACGGATCACATTTGTAGGGAGTCAGGGAACCCTGGGTGCCAGCTGTGGGCACCTTTGTGGGCTGCCATGGTTGCTGTGCTGGGGTTGTATCATCTTTGTTGTTGTCACAGAGTTCTCCTTTCTCTCTCACTCACTCTCTTTCTTTCTTTTTTTGTACCAGGGATCAAACTCCGCACTTACCAGGCCGGCACTTGGACCCCTGAGCTAAATCCCCAGCTCGAGTTCTCCTTTTCTCATGGGCTGAATCTTGGGCACTGGAGGACCTTGCAGGCTGGTCCCATGATGAGGAGGCGGGGCCTGTTCTGTGCAGGGAATGAGCTTCTCTCCACTTCAACTTGTTGCCCCAGCTAGTTGGGTAGAGGGATTTCAGGACTGCATCTCACCAGAGCAAGGAGTGTTCTGTAGTTGGTGGGGGAGGCAAGTTCATAAAAATGTCACATTCCCTCCGGCTGCGTTCACTTTACTCCATAATATATGTGTGTGTGTGTGTGTGTGTGTATGTGTGTGTGTGTGTGTGTGTGTGTGCGTGCGTGTGTGTGTGTGTGTGTGTGCTGGAAAAGATGTCACTGTGTGGAGTGCTCAGGGAAGCAGGGGCCCTTCCCCTAGTTCACATGTGCCTGGGCTGGTACCAAGAACTGTCCCAGTTACAGCATCCGCACTCTGCACGTGTTGTATCCACACAGCAGGCCGCACACACAGCCTGTGTTATATACACAGCACACATTCACATTCCACTGCAGCGTGGGGACAGCGCAGTGCTCCACACACACATCTGCAGCATGAACCACACATACCCTGGCCGCATACCGGTGCATTTAGCATTTTCTGTTTGAGAAGACACATTTCCAAATAAGCTCTGTGAGTTAAAGGATGCTTAAAAAATGACTTGGTATTTCATTCATGCCAGCAGTATCTTCAGACAATTGAAAACTAGTCATTCAACGGTGCAGTTAGAGCCAGGAGTGGCCGTACATGCCTGTAACCCCAGGACTCTGGGAGGCGGATGCAGGAGAATTGCAAGTTTTAGCTTAGTCTGGGGAATGTAGCAATTTAGAGAAAACTTGTCTTGAAATTTCAAAAAGAGCTGGGGATGTAGCTCAGTTGGAGGGCCCTGGGTCCAATTCCTATTACTAGAAAAAGCGCACCCAATATATGTCTTTTATTCCAGTCCCAGCCAGGCCTGGGCTGATAGATTCAGGCACCCCGTGTGAATGCTGCACAGGGATCTGGGCTGTGAGGGTGGAGGTCCCCGGTTTGGGCCACCGTTCGGTTGCCCTTTTCTGGTGGCACTTTGGGCTTGTGCTGTACATGGTTCTGAGTCCCCCTTGCCCTGCATGGTGTTCAGCCCAGTGCATGGCTCCCCTCTCTTCACATCACATGTGTGTGCATCTGTGTTTGGGGGAGGGCTGGGCATGGCATCCAGGCATCCCGCCTGCCAGGTCTGTGAGCTCATACACTGTTGTCCCGTAGGATCCTCCTGTAGTGAAACCTCCCAGCGGCTCTGCCCAGAAGGGAGAGCAGATGGAAAATTGGAGCAAGCCCTCATCTTGGGTCAGGGAAGAAAATATGCTTATTTCCCCCCTCCACTCTAAAAATATGCTCAAGGCTTTTTTGAGCCTTGTTGCAATAAAAACCAGCTGCGGCTCCGAACGCCTCCGCAGCCTTCGCCTAGGGAGAAGCAAAACACAAACAGCCGCTGGCGGCAGACCACGCCGTGTCCAGGCGCTGGCCCGGGTGTAAGCGCCTCTGGCCTGGAATTGCTCCCAGGGGGCACCAAATAACCCTGTGTACTAGTTCTGGTGTGAGCACTGGGCACAGAGGTCACTCAGTCCTTCCTCTCTGTGATTCCTAGGACCCCGGGCGACGGGTGACAAGAGAGACTTGAACTCTGCTCCTGGCCACCTCTTCATCTCACAGAAGGGCTGGGTGGGTGCATGAGGTGCCCAAAGACAGCCCGAGAGAGTTGCCTAGTGGTGGAGAAGAGGAAGAAGCCTTGTCCGATGGGGGGAGCAGGAAGGCTTCCTGGAGCAGGTGACATTTAGATGGCTGTCAAAGAAAGAGATGGGGTGAGTGTTCTGGGAAGAAGAACCAGAACCCACAAAGGTCTGGAGATGGAGACAGTGACAGAATGGAAGAAGAAGACTGAGAGACACTGGGAGAGAAGCTGGGGTGGTGGACAGGGGCCCTGGATCCTGAGTGACAGGGAGTCATCGAAAGTACTTGAACCGGGAGTGACTGGTCTAAAGCTAGACTGCTTGGGAGGTATTGGGGGAGGGAGGTTGGTTGTCCCTTAAAGAGGGATCCACACCTTTAATGGGGCTTTGGTGGCCTGGATCACCCCATAGCACAACCTGTGGAGCAGAGTGTGGACAGCAATTGGGGGCTTGGAGTCAGATCTAGCTGGAGTCCTGTCCTGGATGAGACTCATGAGTCCTTCTTAGGCCTCTACTCCCCAGTTACACAGAGTGACCCTAGGGCCTTGATTTCCCTGGAGTATCTGTGCCAGAGGACTTCTTAGGCTCTAGCCTGCCACCCTGCTGGACAGATGGCACAGCTGCACTCCAGGGACAGGAAAGAATGGCCCATGGTCACCCACATGCCCGTGACCACCGGGGTAGAGGTTCCAGGTCGTGGAGGAAGAGTCCTTAGTATGAATCTGTGACTCTCAGAGCTGTTGGGGTTGATCTTTTTCCCAGGGTACAGTCACCAGCATTGCTGTGCTGCAGGGAGAGGCCTGAGCTGGGGCCCAGGAGAGGGGAAGGAGCTGTGAGCAGAGCCTCCTGGGGAGGGGACCCTCTTCCCTCTCCTCTCTTCTTCCTCCTCCTCCAGCAGCAGCGGCAGGAGCTCTGTAGAATGTATCTTCTTGGTTTTGCAGAACAGACTGGAGGAGATGGACTTCCCCAAGACCTGTAGCTGGTGTAAGCAGGTCAAGGACAGGGGTGCTGTCTGTTCAGGTGGCTCTGCCTCAGGCCCTCCTTCCTGAACACTTACTCCTCAAAGCAGCTTTGAACCCTGCTGGGGAACTGTGGGGTCTCGGGAGCCTCCCTGGCAGTGTGCATCGCATGCCCAGGAAGACTCTAAGGACTGAATGGATGGCCTGGGGAGGACTTGCAGGCTGGGCTAGTGCCTCCTTCCTCATCCTCGTAGACTCTGTTGCGAGTCAAGTTGCTTCCTGGACAGACCCTTCCACTTTGCCCTAGGTCCGCCTGATGTTTTCTGAAGCCTCTTAGCAATTGAGCTGCTCTTGGAGGCAGAAGTCACCTGCTGTTGTGGCATCTTCCTTCCTCCCTTGCCTGCCCCTCAGACCCCCAGCCAGCCCCATCATTGCCTGCCTCCTTTCTGCCAGGCCTCTTTCCTGCCCACGTGCCCTGGGTCCCCTCTTCCCTACCCCTGCAGCCTCTCTTTACCCCGAACAATTAGGGCTCCAATGCCTGTGATGGCCCCAGGACATTTTCATGTGCACTACCTGAGTACACCCTGTGCACTGTAAGACCGGTGCTAAGTGCTCTGTGCCCACTGCTCTGCTCACCGCTCACCATGGGCCTGGGAAACACTGGTTCTACAGCCCCCCAACATGAAACACATGGCCCAGCTGGAGGACTTCATTCCACTGGAGTCACCTGAAGGGTCAGAAACTCCCTGTGCCTGTGTCCCACCCCAAGGGGTTGAGGTTTGGTTGCTCTGGGTGTGGCTTGGGCTCGGAAATTTTTAAAAGATTCCCAGAAAATTCTACTATGAGCACATGTTTGGGAACCACCGGTTTTCTAGAGAAATTTTAATAGAGGACCTTAAAAACAACCCCGAGCAGACAGCTTTACTGAGATATAATTGACAGACAGGAAATTGCACATACTCAAAATGTATAATTTGATAAGTTCTTAAAAGCCATCTGAGCCATGTTAAGTATACAGTTCTGTAGAGTTACACAGTTGAACAACCAGTCTCCAGAAAGTTCTCATCTTGCCTGAGACTAAATCCATGAACAGCTCCCCCACCCTCCTCTCTCAACTCCTGACAATCACCGTTCTGCTTCTTTGATCATTCTAAGTACTTCATGAAGTGGCCTCACCATACAGATCTTTGTGACTGACTTACTTCACTTGGCGTGATGTCCTCCATGCTCATCCTTGTAGGAGGTGACATATTCTTCTTCCTTTTGGGGGATGAATAATAAATTATTCACTAATTTGTCCATGAGCATCTAAAACCTTGCTGCTATGGATATGGCGGTATGTGCCTCACTTCCAGGCCAACTCCCCAGTCTTTTGGGGAGAAGTGGGACTGGTGGATCACTGGTGCTTCTATTTTTGATTTTTCTGAGGAACCATCCTACTGGTTTCCATGATGGCTACACCTTATACAATCCTACTCTGGCACATGAGATTCCAAATTCTCTGCACCCTCCCCAACCCTTGCTACTTTTTGGGCTTTGTGAGAGTTACCCCGTTATGGCTTCGATTTGCATGTCTCTGATGATTAGTGATGATCAGCATCTTGTCATATGCTTGTTGGCCACCTGCAATGCACCGCTGGAGAGGTAATGAGGGGACATTTAAGCTCTTGTAGGGCATGGTGCGTCACTAGAGATGAGCAAGAGCAGGAAGCCACTACCCTCTTGGGCCTGAAGAAACAAGAGAGGGGCCTACAGTTCCAGAAGCTATGGGATAGGGGCTGCCTGGCAGACCCCAGGACCTAACCATTAGGCTACACTGCTTCATCCAGCCAGGGATGATCTGGCACCTCCCCTTCCATTTAGAACAGAGCAGGGATGCATGATGACTGTCCCCAGTGGGGATGAGGGCAGGAAAGGGGATTATCCTCCCACTAAGACAGCTCTGCTGAGCTCTGCTCCTGTGGAAGGAGCCATTTGTTTTTATCTGCTCCTGGAGCTACAAATCCTAGATCTGAAAGAGATCTCACAGGCTCTGGACCAAGTCTCTGATTATCCAGAGGAGAAAGGGAGGCCACGCCTTTTAGTGACCTTCCCAAGATTCCTTCCAGGGTGCCCTGGGCCCCTCTGCTCCCCAGAGCTGATCTTTGTGGTCCATCTTCACTCCAGAGCCTGTAGGTGGTAAGATGGGTAATGGAGGCCATTCTCCTCTATTCACTGAAGCAGGCATCCTTTATGACTACCGGCCAGCACCCTAGAGGTCCAAGACACTCTCCAAACTGGGCTGTGGGCAGGTCACATGGCCAGGCCTGGAGGAGGAGCAGCGTGGCACTGGACTCTCCCTGTGCGCTTTCCATCTGGCCCTGCCTTGGGCCTTCCCAGTGCACCTGCAGTGTGGATGTCCCCAGAGGTTCCACTTGAAGACTCACAGGATGCTGGACTGTCCTAGTGGGAAGGGCTCCCAGTCACACAGCCCAGGTGCAGCCTCTCAGAGAGTTGGGAGGACCAAAGTCCAGAGCAGTTTTGTCACAGGATCAACCTAAGACTTGTGGAGGTGCTAGATCCTTTGCAGCTGGTGGCTGGCACGCTCCCGGCCCTTTCTTCCCTCCCCTTCCCTGGAGTTCTGCTTGGCAACCACTGCCTGCATTTTTGCAAAGTGATGTCATTTGCGGATAATGGTTTTTCCGTTCCTGTGGAGCAGGAGCTCCAGATATTACGTTTTGGGGGAGGGGTTCAAGAAAGCAGATTGTCTGTCTACATCTTGGGCTGCGGCAGGGAGCTGGGTAGTCCCCTCTCCTGGAACAGTCATTTCAGAGACATAAGGCAAGGCCATTATCTTCCTGGACTCTAGAGACTCAAAACTGTGCAGGCCCTAAGAACAAGCCTGTCCTGTTTCCTCGTACTTACAGGAGACCAAGGCCCAGAGAGGCTGCAGCCTGCCAAGCTCACACAGCATTTGGAGGTAAAATCTGGGTTCACACCCAGATTCCTAACATCCATGACACACTAGGGCTGTAGGTCAGGGTTTCTAGGTCAACCTTACTGCCATTGGCCATTGAAGACTTCTGTGCAGTACCCTTCAATGCCAGTTGAACCCAGAAGCAATCACATATTATGCCACCACCCGTTTTTAAAATCAGAGGTGAGGGAGCAATAGGAGAAACTGGAGGGGAAATTCCTTTTTTCCCCAGAAAGACATCACCCTCCACCTCTTGAGTCTTTGCTCACTGCTGTAGAAGGCTAATTCTTGAGTCTGAAGCCCACAGAGCACTCTGTCTGAGGCTCTGCCTTCATCAGACCCCTCTGGGGTATTCAGGCAACACTGGAGGGGGTCGGGGTTGGAAAGAGCCCCAGGCCTCCTGCTGGTTAGGAACACTGCTTCCTCTGACCACTTTTTACTTGGAGCAAAACTGCTGATTTATTTTCTTGGGGGAATACAAATAAGTACTGAGTTTTGTAATCCCATCCACAGTCCCATCTGGAAAACCGGGCTCATGGAGCTTGGCTGCCTGCGCGCTGAGGGCTGCGTCTGGCAGTGTCTGGAGTGACAGTGAGCCCTCCAACATCAGCAGAGGCACGGCTGACATTTCCTTTCCTGTTACACGGTCCTTGGAATGTTTGCCCCAGGAGGCTATCCAGGGGCAGGCGGAATGTGGTGGAAAGAAGCTTGCTGCTTTCTGGGCTCCTGACTGTCTGTGTGACTCAGCCATTGTTCTGTTCCTCTCTGAGCCTTGATTTCCCCATCTGTGAAATGGGGGAGCAGCGATTCTCAGTTGGGGGACCACGGACCCCAGAACCACTTACAACATGCATTTAAAATATACTCCCACCAGGATGTAGTGGCTCAGCCCTGTCATACTGGCATTCAGGAGGCTGAGGCAGGAGACTTGCCTAGAATTTGAGCCAACCTGGGCTCCCTAGTGAGTTTAAGACAAGCCTGAACTACTTTATGACATCCTGTCTAAAAATAAATAAATAAAATAATAAAGAAAGAAAACATTAAAATACATTCTTGTTTGTTTCCTCTTCTAGGTCTCTGGAAGTTTTTTTGAGCTTCAAATGATTTTGATGTGTAAGACTGGTGGGGCACACAGTTCTGAGGACCCTGAATCTCCTCTACCCCAGGAGTAACATTTGAACACTCCACAGTGCCACGGAATCTCCTCCCCTCCCATAAGTGAGTGCGAGGGTCTTGCCTGAGGTGAGATGGTGGAATTGTCCGTTCTTGGCAGGATCCCCCAAGGTCCTCAGTCCAGCTGAAGTCACTGTTAAAGCACTTCATTCTTCCAATGAGGAAATTCTAGCTGCTAGTTACAGAGTTTGGTTTCAAAATTGTGCCATTTATTATTTTTGTTGGAGTGGCTTATAAACCCTTGTATCATCATACATCATTTATAGTGCATGAGTCTACAGGAATGTATTTTCCAGATGAGGCCCAGTCCTCCTGTTCAGAACTTAAAATCTTCCTTTAAAAAGGAAGACGGAAGTCTCTCCCAATGTGTTACCACTGATACCATCTCGAGTGACGTTCAGGGAGTGTGATTTCACTCCTGCCTCGTGTCCTGGGGTTGCTATGCCTGCCAACCGTTGTACACATTGAACAGTTCGGGGACTCCTCAGCTGTCACGGGCTGGAGTGCTGAAAGCTGTCCAAGCTGTTAAATTCTTAGGTCTGCTTTTAGAAGTTTCGTTTCGCCCTTATTTTGGCGTTTGTCAAGATGTCCTACTCCCAGGTATCCCCAGTTAGTTGCCACCATGTCATCGTGACTCCTTCCGGTGGAAAAGCTGGAACACACATGTGTCAGAATTGTGCATCCTGTAAGAGTTAATAAACTGTGAGGGAGCGGATTCTCTGATGAGCCAAGGGTGTAGACTTTGATGTTTATTTTCCAGTTGGGTGTGAGGGGGAGGTTTTCTTTTTTTTCTTTTTAATAGTCAGCCCGTTGCCAGTTACTTCTGAAATCTTTCTGAATACATGAAGAGCAAATGTAGATACAGGTTTCCAAGCAACTAATTTACATTCTACGTGAACTTCTTTTGTTTCTGAAGTCAAAATGCTTTCATTTCTTTTTCATCCACACCCTCTTTTTGGAGACGTTGTTCACTCCCAGTTGATAACACATGACATGTAATCCAGCCCGAGGGGGCCATGAAGGCTGATCATACTTTCTATATATATATATTTTTTTATCTTTTTCCTTTTTATCGGTACCGGGGATCGAACTCACGACTGCCTGCTTGCAAGGTAGGCGCTTATGCCGCTGAGCTAAATTCCCAGCCCCTTTTTTTAGATTTTTTTATATATATATATATTTTTTTATCTAAATCATAGCTGATATTTTTTTTTTTGTCTTTTTCCTTTTTATCGGTACTGGGGATTGAACTCACGACTGCCTGCTTGCAAGGCAGGCGCTTATGCCGCTGAGCTAAATCCCCAGCCCCTTTTTTTAGATTTTTTTTTTATATATATATATTTTTTTAATCTAAATCATAGCTGATATTTTTTTTTTTTTGTCTTTTTCCTTTTTATCGGTACCGGGGATTGAACTCACGACTGCCTGCTTGCAAGGCAGGCGCTTATGCCGCTGAGCTAAATCCCCAGCCCCCCTGATCATACTTTCTAGCCAGGACATTTGCAACTGGGATTTGGAACTGAAACTGAGGGAAGTTACCCATAGACCAAGTAAGTCAGGAGACTGAGGGTACGAGCTGCCCAGGGTGACCCCAGGAGCTACTGGGTCCTTATGGGGAAGGGGTTCTGGGGAGGGGAGCAGGACATGAGGAACCGGAGCGCCTGAAGGAGTCTTCCCCTAACCAAGTCACACAATCAGGGCAGGAAGAGCACAGAAGAGCCCTGTCTCTCTACATGTGGGATGGAGTCAGGACAGAGACTCTTCCAAGGCCACCCAGAGCGGCATGCCACACCAGCTCTGGACTCTTGCTTTGCCTGCTCTGCTTTCCTGTCTCCTGGCTCAGAGAATGGGCAGGTCTCCTCGTCTTCTTGTCTTTTCTCTCTCTGCCAAATTCTCTTCTAAGAATTCCAGCCCTGTGCAAATGCAGGCGGGCATCGTTTGCTCTAGATCTCTCGCAAACAGCTGGCCACAGGTGCTACAGTTCTTCCATCAGAGCTCCTGTTTCAGGAGCGAGCCTGGGCAGGGGATAGCATGCATATTGCTCACGGCTGGGGGAGGCTTAATAAATGGCTCAAGGAGCAGGATAAAATCCACATGTACCGACACTCCAGGCAATTTAAACTCACAACACAGCTTTGTGAAGATGCTGTGTCCCTTTTTACAGAGGAGGAAACAGACTCAGAGAAGAGAGATAACTTGCTCCAAATCACACAGCAAGTCAGGAGCACGCCTCCAGTTTGCTTTCGGAGTCCAGGATCTTTGCTCTAAAGCCAGCTGAAGAGGGAGCCAGGGACAGGTCAAGTTCTGAAGCCAGGGGCAGGCAGAGGTGGGCAGGTAGTGAGATGCACCTGTTATACAGAACCATCCACTGGGAAGAGTTCTGGGTGGGTTATTAGGATCAAATGGCTATACAGCTGAGCTCACTTTGGCCTTTTCTCACTTCCACAAAGGGTTGGACTAATGTCCTTTGCAATCTCAGAGACCTCTGTGGGCTGAGGTGGGCCCAGGTCTGGGGCCTGAGGGAATGGATCACTGTCCACTCATGGCCCAATTTGAGATGACCGGGAAATCATATCACGGACACTGCAGCTTGAGTGTCTGGTATCCAGTCTTCCTGCTCCACTCAGGTAGGTTAACTGCTCCTCATCTGTAAAGTAGTTGCAATAATAGTATCTACTTGATGGTGAGGACTAAGTAAGTCAAAAGCTGTAAAATTATCGGGTGATGCCCAGGCCTAGGAAATGATCCCCGCATAATGATTAGTACTAGCGTCTCTTCCAGGGTTGGGAGTTTCTTTGGGATGAGTAGGTTTAAGCTTCCTGTTCTACTGAACTTCTTCCTCTTCCAGGATCCAGCAGCTGGCCCCTGTGGGCTTGTTTCCTGGGCAGAGTGAGTCCACGATCACTCAGACATGACACATGGTCTGTCCACCCCAACTCAGACCCAGGCGGCCAGTCCTGGGCTAAAAATACTGTGCTCATGAGTGAAGCCAGGGAGGCCATTCAGGGGGCCCAGCGCTGTGCTCATGGTAAAATCCAGCCTCCAGCTCTCTGCCACCTGCCTCAGCACCCCTCCTGTGCTGATGTGGGGGGACACACACTCAGGGCAGGAGATGCGTGAGAAGGGGCTGCAGAGGGGAGGAGAAGTGGGTGGGCACCATCTGGATCCTTTAATAGGAAAGGGTCCAGTGGCCATCTTCCAATCCCCCTTCACCTGAGTGAGGTAGAAGTTAAAACCCCCATTTTGGTGAAGGGAGTACTTCCAGGGTTCACAGTCAGGAGAGGTGGGTTAAGTTTGGGCTCTGGGTCTGTGTTGGCCTCAAAGTCTCCTCCTGCTCCACCTGCTGTCCTGGTGCTCCTTGGTAGAACCCTGATTTGGTAGGACCTGGCAGACCAGTGTATTTTCTCTCCTCCTGAGGTGCACGGTGTGGCCGCCTCGGGATCAGAATTGCGACATGAAGAGCAGCTCATGCGGGTGACAGAATCAGAGCTGCAAAGCGGAGGAGCCTGCCTGGGGTGGTCAGATAGACCAGCTCGTCCAGAATGGCAGAAGCCAATGAGAACAAGGTTGGAGAACCTGACTTGCTGTGGGCTGCAGCCTGTCAGTTCCTCCTGAGAGGGAAGCTGATGGCTGGTGACCCTGGAGACCTGAGGGGACCCAATCTGTCCATGCCACTGCCCTTCTAAACCCCTTCCTGGGGTGCCTACTGCTTGCCGTGTGTCCCCACTAGGCTTAGAGGGCAGAGTGCTCCAGAAGGGATGACAAGGTGAGTCTTGGGGTCCAGTGCCTCAGACAACAGCTGTCCCTTCTGAGAGAAACATTACCACCCTGCCCAGGTCTGGAGAACAATGTGACCCTCAGCCACTAAGAAGTGTTAGGGCCAGCACACTTTCTCAGGGCCTTCACAGGCTCCTTGTCATGGGGGCCCTCCCAGCCATGGGGAGCACGGTGCCCAAGGGAGCCGAGACAGAGCAGTGGTGAGGACGGTCCTATCCTTGAAACTTCTCCAGGAGTACCCCCATTGGGCTTACGCTGGGCATTTGGAGATTTTAAGATTTGGGACTCAAAGCCTCTGGAAGTGCAAGAGTCTGGGAAATTTTAGAGCTTTCAGGATAGTTAGAGGTCTTGACATCTTGGAAATTTTAGACCCTTTGGACTCCTAACATCTGGAGAATTTTAGAAACGGGCTCCTTTGACATTCTGGGATGCTTTTGTAAGTTTGGGGCTCCATGGGCCTTACAGTGGCAGGTATCATTTCTGTGTGGAGGGGAACATTTGCTAGCCCCTCTGACCTTCAGTTTCAAATCTCTTGATTGTATGAAGCTTTTTTAAAAAAAATTCATATTTAAAAAAATTATATTGGTTTTCTTAAGTGTTTGATGTTATATTGTTTTTCAAACAAATGACAACATTTATTGACCTACTGAAGTTTCCAGCTTTTCTCTAAAAGATGATTTTTGTGTCTCACATCACAGGTTCCCCAATAGTCACACTAAGGTGGATGTGGGTATTGCCCACCTCTGCAGTTGGGAAGCAGCCCCAGGGAGAGCACAGTGTTTGCTCAGGGGTATATAGTGATTCAGGGTCAGATCTGGGCTTCTTGGCTCCTGGGCCTGAGCTGTGGAACTCGCCATCCCTGTCCTCTTTCCTACGTTCATTCACAGAGCTTCCTCCCATTCCCAGGTTCTCTTTGCAAAATGAGGTTGGGGATACTTGAGCCAGGCTGGGCCCACAGGCCCAGAATATGAGCCTCGTGTAATGAGCAGAGACTGCTTCCAGCTTGTGAGGTACAAGAGGAAAACAGAAAACAGAATCTCCACGCAGCTGAGCCAGGGCTCTGCAGAGCTCCACGAAGGAGAGGAGAGGGAACCACTCCTAGAGCTCAGCCGGTGGCACTTCCTGCCTTGCCCACCCTGTCCATCTTTACCTGCGGCTGGGCCCCGGCTGCGCCCTCCCCACTGTCTGGCTCATGCTTTCTGCTTCCTGTGGCCTCTGGCTCGGTGTCCGGTCATGGCTTCCATGGCCCCAGGGTTTCCCTTTGTGTCCTTGTATGCACCTTTCAGTTTTGGCTCTCATTCCCAACTTCTCAATGCAGCTGTTTCCCCCAAAGGAAGAACTTGCCACCCCAGCACAGGCCACAGTCAAAGAGCTCTTGCGCCAGGTCTTGGACTCGTTGGGGTTGCACAGTCCAACCCCAGTCTGGACCACCTCTCCGGGGGTAACAGGCTGAAGGCTTGCTGCCCCTTCTTCAGGGCCCTGCTGACCTCTACATCGGCTGGGCTATGAGTTTGGGGGTTCCCGCAACTCTCCACCCCTATGCATGCCCTGTGTATTTCCTTACTTGATGGCTTCCATTGCATGAGGCGTTCCCACATCAGGCCTAGCCTGTGATTATTCAGTAAGTCACCAGTTTGCATGCTCTAGGAGGGAAGAGTTTGATCTGCTTTATCTAGTTCAGCATCGTGCAGCACCTAAGGTGGGCCCAGGCAGGGAGAGAGCTGTTGGATGGATAATTGCAAGAATGAATAAATGAATGATTGTTGTTGAATTAGAGTTGACAGCAATATATACAATCCCTTGAGCCTAAGAATTCTAGGCCAGTCTGGCCAGCATAGCTAGTTTCTCTCCTCTCTCTTCAGTACTGGGAATTAAATAAACCCAGGGCTTCCACACTGAGCTATGTTATCCCCAGCTTTTTTCTTTCTTTCTTCCTTCCTTCCTTTCTTTCTTTCTTTGAGACAGGATCTGCCTGAATTACTAAGTTGTCCAGGCTGGACTTGAACACTTGAGATCCTCCTGATTCAGCCTCCCAGAGTGCTAGGATCACAGGTATGTACCACCATGTAGAGCTGAGACCATATCTCTTTTAAAAAATGAAGAAGAGAAAAAAGTGAATTGGCAAAACAGAAGTAAATTGCATATTCAACAATAACCTATTAAAATACATTATAGTAATGTACAATGGGATTTGCATGTTCTTTAAAACCAATTTAAGGCCACATTCCTGCTCAAAAGCGTTACTCATTAGGGAAACGCAAATCAGAACCTCAGTAAGATACCACTTCATATTCACAAAATGACTACAGGTTTTTTTTGTTTTTGTTTTTTTTTTTATAAAAAGAAGAGGAAGGGAAAATAACCAGTGTTGGTAAGGATGTGGCGAAATTGGAATCTTCACACATTGCTGGTGGGGATGCAAAATTGTTGAACTGGTATGGAAAATCGTCTGGCAGAACCTCAAAGAGCTAAACATAGAATTAGCATCAACCCAGCTATTCCGCCCTAGGTATGGACCCAGGAGAAGTTAAAACACGTCCACACAAACACTTGGACACGACTGCTCACAGCAGTGTTATACAGAACTGGTAACAAGCACTCAAATGTCGATCTATCTGTGAATGAACAGGCAAGATGAGCTGCATCTACATGGTAGAATATTCGGCTATAAAACCGGATGAAGCATCAACTCATACTACAACACGGACAGGCCCTACATGCAGAGTCGGGACTGACAAGAGTCACAGGGGCTCTTTTGAGAACGATGGGAAGGTTCTGGGATTAGCCATAATATTTACACAATATTCTGGTGAGTGTTCTAAGAACCCCTGAATTGTGTATACTTTAGAGTGGTGATTTTATATTATATGTGTTTGCATCTCCATTCTACTATAGAGAAAAGAGCAGCAGAAGCGATCTGATGGGTGGGAAACAAAAGCACAAATTATCTTTATAAGTTATTTTTTCATAGCTGTGGACAGAAAACAAGACCAAATATTTATAGTAGTTGCACTGTGGGTAGAATTATAGGCCACTTTCATTATTTTCCTTTATGCATTTAAAATGTTTTTATAATGATTATATAACACTTCTTGATTTGAAACAGGATTAGGGTAGCCAGGAGTAGTGTGCATACCTGTAATCCCACCTCTCAGGAGGCTGAGGCAGGAGAATCACCATGAATCTGAGGTTAAACTGAACTACATAATGAGATTCTGTCTCCAAAACAACAACAAAACAGGATTTAGGGGCTAGAGTTCAGTAGTAGAGTTCATACTTACTATGCTTAAGGCCTTGGTTCAGTTCTCCACACAGAAAAAAAGAAAGAAAGGGAAGAAGGGAGGGAGGGTAGAGAGAAGAAAGGAAGAAAGAGAATTGATTTTTAAAATCCTATCACTTGCTACCTAAAAATTGCTTTCCTTGTGATAAAACCAACCCCCAGGAGCACCCCTTTCTCTGCCCTGCTGGCTGGTGGCTGAGGGGACACTTGCACATCAGTTTGCACAATGGGTACCAGACAATGGCTCTGGGTCCGGAGTGGTTACTGCGCACAGAATACGCAGAGAATGACCCGGGGCCTTGAATCGGAAACCTGGGGAAAACGCAGAACGGGAAGACTCATCAGCTTTAGGGGTGGGGGCACGGCAGCCACCTCCTTCCCCTGGAGCTTAATGAGACCCCCAGAGAGAGCAGCACTCGTGTTTCCTGAAGCTAGAGGACCTGGGTGCTGGAGCAAGTGGCCTGTGACAGGGACAAGAGAGGAGGGCTGAGTTTAGGGGGATGGGGCAGCTCATGGTTCCTGAGGCTGGAAGTGAGCCTGAGCCGAGAGAGCCGGCCTCAGCCTCCAGCACCTGCTGTTCGGAGTTCTGGATGGGAGGGTCCCAAGAGGCTGGAGTGGGGTGCAGGCTCCTGTGAGAGGGAGCCTGAGACACCCATATGACCTGCCCCAACACGACAGTGACAGTCTTAGAGCAAGGCTGCTCCTCATGAGGGGGTTGGAGGGAGTGGGGGCTCCCTTTCCTCCCTTCAGCTCCTCCCTTCCCAGCTGCTCGGGCTGTAAGCACCGGATCTGGGGTTGGCGACAGAAGTCACCTGCACCGGAAAAGCTGAAAGGCTCTGGGCTTTCCCATGCTGCCTCAGAGGCAGCTCAGGGACTGTCACTACCAAGACAGATAAAAAAAGTCGCCTCTGGCCAAGTTATCCATTGACTCCACTTTAAACAGCTGGTGAGACTCAGAAATAAAGTTGTGCTGTTTGATTGTATCGCTGATCCTGTGTTTCACTTGCTGTTCTCACAGCTTTATGTCTTTTCTCAGTACCAGAGGTTGAACCTAGGGCCTTTGCACTGACCTACATCAGTAGCTCTCCTGTTTATTAGGTTTATTTGCTTGTCTGTTTGATGAGTCTAAGTTGTTAATTTAGCTTAGCAACTGAGATTGGAATTGAACTTTTGATCCTCCTGCCTCAGCCTCCCAGAGTGCTGGGTTTACAGATGTGGGCCATCATGCCTGCCTTCTACTGCTTTCTTTCTACACTGACTGAGAGCCGGGCACTGGGCTACCACGACCAGAGTTTGCCGGGTTTAGGCTCAGAAAATACCCTTGAGGCCAGCTCCACCCTCCTGATGTCCCAGCTGGAGAACTGAAGACAAACCTAGAGCTAGGTTTGACCTAGAGCTAGGGAGTGGCAGGGTGCCTGCAAGCTCCCCTCACAGCTCGCACACAGGGCTGGTGGAGAGCTGTGCATTCGACTTTGGGGTTCTGCAAATCCCTCCTCTCCTGTCCCTGGACCCCACCTCTGGCTGGCTGATACCTGGAATTCCACAGGCTCTCACCAGGGCCAGGCCAAGGGTCCCCAACTCTGGGGGGATTGGATTCCAACAGTGCCAGAGCAAGGTCGGGCCAGCACAGATTTCCCTGTGTTAACCTCACTTGATGTCAACACTTCTGGTTTACTGAGAACGAGGCAAAATCCGCCGAGTCCTCAAAATGTGAGAGGCTGAGGTTTTCCCTGCTAGAATCTGCCTGGCTCCTGCTGGGCCTTGCCAGGAGGGCCAGAGGATTGAGTGTGCAGGGAGCTGGAGTCCGGTGCATGGCATCGGCCTTGTCTCCAGCTCCTGCTACGCAGTGGGAGAGGAGTGCTGCCCTGCTCTCATCGGTGTTCCAGCCTCACTTGCTGGGTGACCTTAGGGGGAGCTCTTTGGCTCTCTGGGCCTCGTGTTCTCTCTCTCTCTCTCTCTCCCTATGTCTGTGTTTCCACGGTCTGTGCATGAATATGTATATATGAGCGATGGGGGGGGGGTGCTTTGGAAATGGGAGGCGTTTTTAGCAGTGACAATGATGAAATTAGAGTGCTGCTGGCCCTGAGCCCAGATGGTGCCACATACCCAGGGCCAGTGCTGTGTACCTCACCCTGAAATGCTGCACAAGATCACTTCCAAGATCTGCAACTTGGGGAGTGTTATTGGAAAGAGACTTGTGGTTTAAAGTGAGGAAGAATTTTCTTTTGCAAGTCCATGGAACAGGCCAAGGACTCTCCACGTAGGCTGCAAAGACTGGCTGTGTGAGGAGGGGACCTGTTCTTCAGAAGCCCTGGTGGGGGTCTGAGAGAAGGCTTAGGTTGGAGGCGGGCTTTAGGCCCAACAGAGGATGGCGGGGCACTGGCAGGGAAGAGATTGGAGGCTGGGGCGGGGGCTAGGTACCTGGAAGGTGGGAACCGTGGAGTCACCTTGAGCAGGGAAAAGTTCTGGGAAGTGTGGCATTGGGCAGATAAGAAGGCTTGGAAACAGGGATGGCCGGATGGAGTTGCTCAGGGGTAGAGCACGTGCCTACCACATAAAAGGTCCTGGGTTTTATACCCTGGTACTGTGAGAGAAAGAGAGAGGAAAGGAGGGAAAGAAGGAAGGAAGGATGAGAAAGAAGAAAGAAAGAATATAGAAGAAAGCAAAATGGGCATCCTGGTGGCATCTACCTGTAATTCCAGGATTCTGGGAGGCTGAGGCAGGAGGAACAAAAGTTTGAGCCTAGTTTGGGCTATTTAACAACTTAGCAAGACCCTGTCTCAAATCACTGGAGTTGTAGCTCAGTGCAAAGGCCCTGGGTTCAATCCCCAGTACCACAAAAATGACTAATAAAATGAAATGGAACCAGTGGCTGGCGTTTCTGAGCACTGCTGTATCTGTGGTGACTAAACCAGCAGCCTCCCAGTCCAGGACACCTGGGTCCTATCTGCTTATGTGGCTTTGGTGAGTCAAACAAACATTGCTAAATGTCAGGTCCCTCATCCAGGGAAGTGGGGTGGTGCATACCTGTAATTCCATCACTCCGGAGGCTGAGGCAGGGAATCATTGTGATGCAGGGCCAGTACCTGTCTTAAAAAACAAGACCAACAGCAACAACAACAAAAATGAGTGAAACGTCAGTGTTTCCCTTCAAGGGCCCAGATTAGATTAACTCATCCTGTGGGCCCTGAGTCCAGCCCCAGGCATGCATGCATTCCTCAGCTGAGATCAGAGACAGTGACAGTGACGATCACTATGTCAGACTGGGACACAGACTGCGACCAGGAAGGAGGGGTGGGGGACAGCTGGCGTCTTGGTGACCAGAGGGCCCTGACACTCTTCAGACTGGAAGCCAGAGAGGACTCTGAGTCAGGAGAGAGTGCAGGAGCCCCCAGGTGGGCACAAGGCCGGGAACTGCAGACAATGAACCAGGAACGTGCCCCCCTCCCCTGACCTCTTCCTCCACAGAGGGGCCTTGGCTTGGCTCCTTCCTCTGCGGGACAGTGTGGGGAGGGTCTTGGAGTCTCACTCTGGCTCCTGGGAATTCCCCGGGCAGGGAAGGCTCTGAGCATTCCCCTAAAAGGCCCGGTAGGGGCAAAGTGTAATTGCATCAAAGAGAAAGGAAAGCAGTTGGGGGTGACGTTTTTTTGGTTTCCGGGAGGAAAGGTGGCCTGGAGGCTCCTGGGCTGGGGGTGAGCACTCACTTCCTGCTGGGGCATGCGAGCCAGGGAAGAAAAGGAGCAACCATTCCATCTGCCCAGTGTAGAAACACAGCTGGAATTACACTTGGTTCAAAGCTAAAGCAATCACTGGATCCCCAGCTCTGAGAGGGAGAGGGACCTGGCCTGAAGCCGTGAACAACTTTACCAAGGCTCAGCTCCAAGGAAAGTCCCGGGCTCAGAGTGACAGCAGAGACCTCAGGTTTCAGACCAGCACTGCAGTGAAGCTTGGCCATGTTCCTGGTGCTGCACGGGGTGTCTTGGCAGTGGGTACAGGGTTTCTGTTCCCCAGAAACTGGTAGCACATTGCTGGAAGAAAAATCTGAGAACTAAAGTCGAAAGCCAAAAGCAAAACAAGAAAAAGTCAAAGTTCACATCCAGGACAAAATATTTATGAAGCAAATGTTGGGGGCAAGCCCTTCCCATGCATGGCATCATGGGATGAAGAAAGGAAACGGGAGTCAATACTTTATTTTGTGGAGGGAGGCTCAGAGAGATTGTGTCACTTGCCCAGACTCACACAGCTGTCACTGATGAGCCTGACTTTCCCCCTGAGGTCCATGCCAGTGGGAGGTGCCCAAGCTGGAGGTCTTGCTCACTCCCTCTTTGTGTTGGGAGCTGGAGCAGGTCATGGGACCAAAGGCTACAGACCCTGTCCTCACTGTTTCTGGCCTGCTTAGGGACGACAGATCTGAGGCTGGGACTCAGGGTGCACAGACCTAGGAAGGGCTCAGGGCTGGTGGAAGGGGACTTAGCAGTTCCACGGACAGGGATCTCTGCGGGAGGGCGGTCAGGCCAGGTGAGTACAGCTGTCCCCTGGCTGGCTGTAGAAGGGAGGTTCAGAGTGGATGGAGATCTTGGAGTCACTCATCGATCTCTGTTCTGGAGGCAGGGTTGCAAAGTGATTAGAGACACTGACTTTAGAACCAGGCACATCTGGACTCCAGCCCAGATCGAGCTCCATGTGACTCAGAGCAAATGACTTGCCCTCTCTGAGCCGCACTTTTCCTAGCTGTTAAATAAGAACAGTATTACTTTCCCTGCAGGGACCTTTGAGGTAAGGGTCTTAGCCAAGCGCTTGGAGCCTAAGGAGCGCCCCCTAGCGGGGAGCTACCCTTACTCAAGCCCTTCTTTTCTTGCTCCCTGGCCTCGGTTTCCCCTGACGGCAGCGTAGCCTGTGAGTTGCTCTGAGAGGCCAGAGCTCCCGCCAGGGGCTGTCCAGGGCCCGGTCCCCACGGAGATCAAGTTTCCAGCCCCTCAATGGAGCCAAATAAACACAGGGGAGACAGCGCGGCTCCCTCAGCCGCCCACTAACAACCAGATTCCGAAGCCACCGCAGCCGCGGCTGCCCACTCTGATTGCTGCTGGCTCCAGCGTCCCGGGCCCTGGTGCTGTCACCCTCACGGGACCCTGGGGCTTGGGCTGGGGGTGGGGCCGAGGCGGTGGAAACCAGGTTTGCGGTGGTGGAAGGTGGGGCCGCGTTGGCAGCTGCCCCGGCAGGCCCTCTCCGCGGCCTCCTCCCCTTGTCGGTGGCCCAGGAAGCTGCTGGCAGATGAGTTGGAGCTGAGACAGGAAACAAAGTGTCCCAAGGCTTGGACCTGCTGCACACCTGGAGTCTCTGAGGTCAAGACAGGGGTCTCCATTTTACCACTCTACAAATTCAGTCTCTGACTATTCACCTTCTGGGAGAAATCTGCGTGCATTTTCTGGGCACGACTGAGTACTAGGCATAGGGCAGCCAGAAATAGAATTCTACATTCTCCAAGGTTTTATAATTTCTGCCTGATAAACTCCTATCCACTCTCCAAAACCCAGCTCCTATATTGTTTCCCACCTGTTGGAGCTTCTTCCCTCACACTTATCTGCAAGACCTTGCAACCCTGTAGCAGCTGGGCCTGGGGAGGGGGCCACTTAAGCTCTTCTCCTTCTCACCAATTTTAAAAAGGCCCTAAATAGATCCTTTACAAGGGTGGGTGCAAAGCATTCTGGGAGGCTGAGGCACGCTGGGCTGGAGATGCCACAGTGCAGATAGGCCGGGAGGGGCGGCGTGGGAGGTCTGCCGTTCCTGTGGACTGTGTCTGGGGGCCTTACTGCGTGCTTATTTGACGCCTGCCACTTTGCCATCCTGGACTGCAAACGCCCCGGGGCAGGGGATGTGGGGCCCATCTGGGCTCCTGGATTCCCCAAGCACAGAAATTTCCCCCTCCTGACTGTAGGTTTCTCAGCACATTCTTTCTTGTTTTATTTTGTCTGTGATATTTTTAATTTGGAATGTTTTATAAACAGAGCAAAGGGCTTAAACTGTGTGTATTGTTTAACAGACCATTTTAAAGATAACACCCACTTAACACTCCCTCCCCCCACCCCCGCCCCCAGGATGTAAAGTATTAGCAGGCTGGAACACCCAGCAGCCAGCCTGCTGTGTCTCCTGGAGGTGGGGGTAGGGGGTGGGGCGTGGGGCTGAGCGGGGCACGACCTTGATCTTCGACCATTTTCTTGCTTTCTTATATAGATTTACTATTCACACAAGCATTCCTAAGCCACAGGGTTTAGTTTTGCCCCCTTTTTGAACTCGCAGCACGCAGACCCACACTGAAGACTGCTGTGTGTTGGGGACGCAGTCCTGCGCGTGAGTGTCCCTCTGCCGCGCCTCTCCGCGGTGGCGCACGGTTCTGTCACGTTACAGCGTGCGCTCCCCCGCGCTGTGGCCCGCAGACGCCCCGCTGCGCCCCGTGAACTTTCTTTTTTTGTTTTCCTTCTGTCTCCTGGGACACATGTGCATTCCCGTGTTAGGGTGTGAACCTAAGAGTGGGAATGTAGGGCAGCGCCTCTGTGTTCATCAATTTTCATAAATAACCCCGAGTGATTTTTCTAGAGCGTCTGTACCAATTTACATTCTTTCCCGGTGAGGGAGAGCCCTCATGCTCCAAACCCCTGCCAACTCGAGCTGTCGCCAGATGATAGCTGGCTGCAGGGGCGGACACCTGCGATTCCAGCCTTGTGGAGCTGAGGCAGGAGGACTGTGATTTCCAGTCTTTGTCTTTTTTATTTCTTATTGTTAGAATTCAATCTGCACATGGTTCTTTGTCAGCAAATATCTCCTCCTACCCAGCCGTTTTTCTTTTCATTTTCTTAATTACATTTTTAGATGAGCAAACATTTAAAAATTGAAGATAATAAATGTACTTATTGTTTCCCTGTATCCTCAGAGCATTGTAAAGAAATCTTTTTCTACCTCAGGCTCATAGTACGATAGATAGATGGATTGAACCCAGGGCCTTCACATTGAGCTATATCTCCAGCCTTTTGTTGTTTTATTTTGAGATAGGATCTCGCTAAATGGCTAAGTGTTCTAGGCTGGGCCTGAACTTGTGATCCTCCCACCTCAGCCTCCTGGGATGCTGGAATTATAGATGTGTGCCACAATGTGTGCTAACATCTTTTAGAAATCTTAAAATTGCTTTATATTTAGGTTTGTAATTTTTTTTTTTTTTTTTTGAGATAGAATCTGTGTAGTTCAAGCTGGCCTTGAGCCCATTACGTAGCCCAGGCTGGCCTCAAATTCACAGCCATCTTCCTGCCTCCGCCTCTTGAGAGCTGGGGTTACAGGCATTGCACCATCATGCCCAGCTTATGTTTGCAATCGACATAGAATTTTCTCTTCTGTTTTGTTTTATGCTGTGTTGTGAGGGTCATGACTCATAAGGATGGGCCGTAGATTCGGCACCATTCACTGGAAACACTGTCCTTTCCCTGGCCACATTGCACTTACGGTAAATCCAGTGTCCACAACGCTTGGATCTGCTTCTGGATTCTGTTCCTGGACTCTGTGTCCATTCTTACACTGCTATCACACCTTATTGTAACTGTACTTTTCTATACTGCAGTGCCAGGCCGAGTGTTGGCAGCTGGCAGAGTGGGACTCCCACCTTGCTCTTCTTCAAAACTGTCTCAGCCCTTTCAATTTCCATATCTGTTTCAGAACCAACCTTTCAAGCTTTACTCACATACACATGCAAAGATACAGTTGCACACACACACATACACACACACACACACACACACACACACACACGCACACATACCTCTCTGACCATCACTGATCTTTCTGCGTGAGCTCTGCTTAGCGCTTAACCCTGGATTGCGGATGCTTCTACGTCTGCCTCGCCATCCTGACTCTGAGCACACCTGGAGCAGGGGTGATGGCTTCTCTTCATTTCTGCATTGTGAAGTCTGCCTTCCTTGCTGAGTGGAGGGGAGGATCAATTCCACATTATTATTCACAGTCATCTAGAAGGTCTTGAGAGCAAGAGCAAGAGAATGAAATAAGAGAGTGTTTGAACTTGCTCAGGGCCATAAATGATTCTGCCCTGAATTTTTCCTAACCAATGAGACCAGATCCCCGAGTCTGTGCTTCTCCCTGGAGATCAGGCTCTGTGTACCATTTTTCCAGGCTGATCATGAATCTAGTGTTCAAACACATGTATTCTGATATTGCCAGTCAGTCGAGGGTTCTTTTGTTCCATTTTGATGGAAATCAAAAATTGGCAAAGCGCTACTTTGCAAGCCATCCTGATGTCACCAAATGATAATTCTATGTGCTAACAGTTGACACAACAGGTTGCTGGTTACTGCTGCTGCTGCCTTGTACCAGACACTAAGTTTACTAGCTGAGTGCTGGTCTGTGCTGTTGATCTTCGTTGACTACTGGTCTCTGGAGTGTTTCAGGGCTAACAGACCCTAGTGTTTACCACTCTTTCTTTTGAGACCCCTCCTCTATCCACACTACTAACAATCCTCTAGGTAGACTTACAGGACCTTAAGAGCCAATGCCATCCAAGAAACAAGTCACGAGTAGGTTTACAAGACTACCAAAGTAAGTCTTTTTATTTTATTTTATTTTTTGGTACCGGGGATCAAACTCATGACCTCGCATTTGCCAGGCAGGTGCTTAAGCAACTGAGCTAAATCTCCAGCCCGTCTTTATTTTAACAAAGGCTATGCTACTGCATGGGGAGGGGGTAAGTACACTGGACAGAAGCCTCCCAGACTAACTGCAGAGTGTGTGATGAGTGATGCTTATATACTAGGTGCAGGCTTATGACTGGTCTAAATGCAGGCCTGAGACTTGCCCTCTTGATTGGTCTAAGTGTGGGCCTGTGATTGGTCCAGGTGAGTGCAAGGATTCTAGGATGACTGCAGCTGTCATGGCAGAGATTCACTGAGGAAGCCCAGGCAGCACCAGCTGTTTGATGGACAGTTGTTGTATCTATGAAAAAAAAAAAAAAATGATGGGGTTGAAGCCAGGGACTCTTTGGGAAGAGCTAATTGGGGTTTGGGGAAGTTGGGGTCAAGATTCCTCCCTCCCTGGTCTTAACTTTGTTGCAGTACCCCCTCCTCTTCTTCAAAGAGGTAGAATATTTTTATTCATCATCTTTCTGCTTCCTGAATGGTTGTCACTCTGCCATGCCACCCTGCCTTGGAGCCAGCTGGTTATGAACTGAAACCTCTTACAAACTGTGAGCTAAATAAACCTTTACCCCTTTAACTTTGGGTTATAGGTCATGATCAGCCTGAAGTGTGGAAAGGGAAGGAGGGGGGACCCTATGGATGACAGTCAAACTGTACTCATATCAAAGCTGCCTGGCAGAGAGTGGCTACTAAATAACCAAGAAGGGCACTGAGAAAAGTTGTCCTGGCCCATTGGGTCAGGGGAGGCAGAAGTTAAGGAAAGCAAGCGAGAGCAGAGTGACAGCTGCTAGCTAAGCCACATTTCCATCCACTGACTTGGGAAAAACAAGAGAGCAAGATGCTTCTCCTCCGTCTCACTTGTGTGTGCACACGCGTGGCTCATTGCCTCACTGAGCCAA
Source organism: Cavia porcellus (assembly GCF_034190915.1). Lineage (NCBI taxonomy): Eukaryota > Metazoa > Chordata > Mammalia > Rodentia > Caviidae > Cavia > Cavia porcellus. Next base: position 174,227,098 of record NW_026947484.1, on the reverse strand, counting down.
CGCTCTTGCATTTAACCAAGGAGACTGCAGTCAGATCCCGTAGGGGGAAGCGGGTTGTGGGAGATCTGGTAGGAGATGTTGTAGACTCTTGGCCTCCAATGTGGTGGCTCCATAAAGGACTTTCGAGGATGATTCCTAAGGCTCCATTTAGCCTTCTATAGTACCAGCCTACCCAGTAATCCCTCAAGAGGTCCACACATTAAAGCTTGGTCCACACTGTGGTGCTAGAACATTTAAGAAGTGAGGCTTTAAAGTCACAGGAGGCCTCCTATTCTCAATGGGGACCCAGGAGCCCCACTGCCTCTCTCTTTCTCACTTCCAAGCCATAGGGCAGGTGGTTTTACTCTACCAGATGTTCTTACCGTGATGCGCAGCTTCACAGCAGGAGCAAAGCAACAGGGCCATTTTGCCATGGTCTAGAACCTCCAAACCCGTCAGCCAAAAGAAACTTGTAGTGACTTTTCTCTCAGTACCAAGACAAAATAGCCAACACCCAAAGTTAAAGGGGTAAAGGTTTATTTAGCTCAGAGTTTGTAGAGGTCTCAGTTCATAATCAGCTGGCTCCAAGGTAGGGTGGCATGACAGAGGGGCAACCATTCCGGATGCAGAAAGATACAAAAGCAACAAGACCCAAAGGGAGGATCAAGTCTCTTTTCCTCCTTATATTGTATCCAGGATACCTGCCCTAGGGCGGGTATAGCATTCACACTCCCAATCCCAGCACCAGACTCTAGATTGCCTCTGAAAAGTCTGCCCCCCATGACTGCATAAGCCTTTGGGGAGACACCCAGACATCGACCATAACAGAAATCTTTACCTTTTATAAAGCTGACTACCTGGGGTATTTGGTTCAGTGATATAAAGCTGGCCTATCTACCCTGTCAGTGTCTCCATTCCAGCCCCAGCAATCTGCTTTCTGTCACAAAGGACTGGGTTCACTTTTTCATGACTTTCACACAAATGACATCATGCAGGGAGTAATATTTTGTATAAGGCTTCTTTTACTCAGTCTAATGTGTCTGAGAGTCGCTCATGCATCTTATCGGTGGTTTGCTTCTTGTGAGTGTGGACCAGTAACCCAGGGTATGGATACACTGCAGTTTGTCTTCATAGTCATTGGTTGATTGACACTGGATTATTTCCAGTTTGGGGAGATGATGAATAAAAGTATTATGAGCATTTATGCAAGTCTTTGTGTGGATATATGTTTTCACTGCTGTAGAGTAAGTAAACTTGGGAATGGCTGCAGTGTAAATGTACGCTTAACTTTATGAACAACAGCCACCTTATTTTCAAAGCCTCTTTTTACATCCTTACCAGCTGCTGTGAAAATTCCATTTAGTCCATGTCCTGATCCACGCTTGAGGGTTAGCTATTTTGGATGTGTGCACTAGCATCTCACTGTCACTTTTATCTGTATTTCTCTATTGACAAGTGATGTCAACCATCGTACGTACTTAGGCTATTTGCCTATCTTTGTTTTGTTTCTGCGGTACTGGGGATTGAACCCAGGGCCTTCATGTTGACCTACATTCCCAGTAATTTTTAATTTTGGTTTTGTTTTGTTTTTCTGGAGACAGGATCTTGCAAAATTTCTAAGTTGCCAGGCTGGGCGTGAATTTGTGATCCCCCTGCTTCAGCCTCCCAGAGTGCTGGGACTGCAGATGTGCCACCTTTCCCAGAAATTTGCAGATCTTTTGTAAAGTGCTTATTTAGCTATTTTTTAAAAATGAGATTGTTGTCCTCCTATTGAATTGAAAGAGTTCCTTAAATAGTCTTCTGTCAGAATGTTGTGTTGTGAATATTTGGCTTGGTCTTTTATTAACAATGTTTTTAAAGGAGTAGAAATTTGGATTTTGATGAAGTACAATTTACAATTTCTTTCTTTCTTTCTTTCTTTCTTTCTTTCTTTCTTTCTTTCTTTCTTTCTTACCAGGAATCAAACTCATGACCTCACGCTTGCAAGGCAGGCACTTATGCCACTGAGCTAAATCCCCAGCTACAATTTCTTTCTTTCATAGTGAGTGAATTTTTCTTTAGGTTTCCTATGTAAGGAAATTTTGTCTAATACAAAGAGAGATTTTCTCCTGTTTTCTTCTAGAAGTTTTATAATTTTAGTTTTTGATCTATGTCTCATTAATTTTTGTGTATGGCAAAATGTAAGAGCTGAGTTCATTTTTTTTTTCATATTGATATCTATTTGTTATATCACCATTTGCTGAAACGCCTGAGTCTCATTGAATTACTTTGGTACTTTTAGACTCAAACACATATGGCACAAAATCAATGGACAGTATATACTTGGGTCTATTTCAGGACTCTCTTCTGTCCCTTTGATCTTTACGTCAATCCTTTTGCTAGTAATACACTGTCTTTTTTATTATAGCTGTATAGTAGGCTTGAAATCAGGAAGTTGAAGTCCTTTAAATTTGTCAATAAATCTAGGTCTTTTTTGATTTCCCATAGACCCATAGACCTCATTTCCCATACACATCTTTTTTTTTTTTTTGTCTTTTTCCTTTTTTTTTTTTTTTTTATTGGTACCAGGGATTGAACTCACAATTGCCTGCTTGCAAGGTAGGCGCTTATGCCACTGAGCTAAAACCCCAGGCTCTCCCATACACATCTTATAGTCACCTGCTCACTCCTGCAAAATTCTTGCTAGACCTTTGACTGGTATTGTATTAAATCTGTAGTTCAATTTAGGGAGGCACTGTAAATGAATTTTAATAATACTGAGATTTTTAATCAAAGAATATCATTTGTTTCTCTATTCCTTTGAGACTGCTTAATATTTTTCAGCAATTTAACATAATTTTTTCCTATAAATATTACATATATTTGTTAAATATGTCCATACATATTTAATATTTTCTGATCCTATTGCAAATGGTATTTCCATCAGTGCAATTTTTAATTGTTTATTGCCAATATACAGAAGCACACTTATTTTTGAATATTGATCTTGTGTCCTGCAACCTTGTTAAGTTCACTTATTAACCCTAACAGCATTTTACTGGGTTCCTTAGAATTTTCTATGTATATGATTATTAGTTGTGGAGTTCTTTTCTTCACATAAAGATCACTTTGCTTTTTATCTTCCAACATATATGTATTTGTTTTCTTTCCTCACCTTACATGGCTGGTTTAGTTTCTGAAAAATGCTGAATCAAAGTGGTCTAAGTGAAGACTTCATCTGTCCCCAGTGTTAGTGAGAAAGAGTTTAGTGAGCAAGTCTAACTTAGCTGTAGTTTTTTCATAGACTTTCTTTATCAATTTGAAGAATTTTCATCTATTTTTTGTTTATGGGGAGTTTTTAACCATTCGCAAGTGCTTAATTTTATCAACCCCTTACCCCGAATCTGTTGAAATACTAATAATGCTTTTTATTCCTTATTCTGTCAATAATGTGAGTCTCACCAACCGAACTTCAAAAGTTAAGCCGATTTTGCATTCCTGGGACAAATCTATGTGGTCATTTTGTATGTTGCTAGTTCACTTTGCTAAAATATAAAGGATTTTTGCCTCTGCATGAGGAATATTGTTCTGAGGTTCCTTCCTTCCTTCCTCCTCCCTCCCTCTCTCATTTCCTTCTTTTCTTCTTTTCTCAGGCATTGTGAACTGTTTTGTGTAATTTTCGAATATTTAGAGATTTCTCCAATTACTGTTCTGTGACTTATTTCAAATTTAATTTTGTCTCGGTTAGAGATCATTCCCCGCATGATTTCAATCTTTTCAAATTTGTTGAGGCTTTTTAGTGGCCCAGCATATGGTCTGGCTTAGCAAATGCTCAGTGTGTGTTTGCAAAATGTGCCTTATTCTGGAGCCGCTGGCTGCAGCTTTCTCTAAATGTCAATTAAGTCCAGTTGGCTGATAGCATTGCTCGTCTTACAGACCCTTACAGATTATTTAAATCAGTTTTATTTGTTTTGATTACAGAAGAAAAAGAGTCAGCTGTAACAGAGCATGTGAGAAAGGCCGAGATTAATTAGTTTTTGGTTTTTTTAATGAAGAGAAGTGACAGATGCTGTGTTTAAAAGCAGGGTCAGGAAACCACGGTGGAGCCGTTCCCTTAGTTAACCGAGGACATCACAAACAGCCTACTGAGTCAGGCTATGAACAAGCAGGCAGGGCAAGGGGGCTTCAGCCCGGGTTGGCAGCCAGGACAGCGGTTCGCTTAGACCTCTTGCAGACAGAGGAGTAGCTGCCAGCAGGGTCACTACTCCCTTCAAAAGCCTGTGGAGGATTCAGAGTCCTGCGCCTGATGGAGGCCACTTAAAGGGCTCCTCGGGCACTTTAGCATGCGCTTTCCTTGCAGGGTGGGTAAGGGGGCTCCTCCTGAGTTCCCAGGGTAGAAAAAGGCCCTGAGATGCATGGAAGAAAACGGGGCCGGGGGCTGGGGATTTAGCTCAGCAGTAGAAGCGCCTGCCTTGCAAGCAGGCAGTCGTGAGTTCGATCCCTGGTACCGATAAAAATGAAAAAGACAAAAAAAAAAAAAAAAAAAAAAGAAAGAAAACGGGGCCCAGGTGAGTATGCTGGTAGGGCTGGGGGGCTGGGCCAGCTCTGAGCCCCACCCATGAGGTGACTGAACAGGTCACATCCTAACTGGGTATGGGTCACAAGTGGGCTGCGGTGTTTGTGCACAGATCAAATACAAGCCAAGTGACTCGCGAGCCAGGGAAATCTGAGCTTCCTGTTCTCTGTGGGACCAAAGTTCCCGAGTCCCACTCTCCTGATGGTATTCACATTGACATCAGAAGACATCCGAGGTGCTTCACTGGGTGTCTTCTCGTGGAAGAAAACAGAAAAGATGATGACTCCAGGCGGGAAATATGACATGAGTGTTGGGGATGGGAAGGGCCCCCAGTGTTGACAGAAACCCACCCTCTCAGGGAGCAGCACCTGGCAGCTGTGAGCCCTCGTTTCAAGCCAGGTACTGGAAAGGCAGGTGAGTCATTCCTACCACCACCAGGGGAGAGGGGTTCCCTCTGACCTCACTCGTTTTAGCACCAAGGAAGTGTCGGCTCAGCGAGGTCACAGAAATTGCCCCCCATCACAAATAGAGTGGAATCGGAACTTGAATTGCAGGTAGTCCAGCTACCAAGTTCATTGTCGTCCAGCTAAGGGTGGCCTGGGCCCAGTCACGGAGCCCCTTGCATGCCGCACTAGGCAGTACAGAGTTTGGACTTTATCCTGAAGGCATCAGGGAGCCATGGAAGATGCCTGGGCAGAGAAAGGAGGTGGAGAGGGAGACAGGAAGTGGGAGCTTAGCGAGGAGGCTGTTCCAGAAGAAAGCATCACGGCTGAACCAAGGTTGGCCTGAGCACTGGTGCCAAAGTCTGGGGAAACTGGGGATGGAGAGTCCACTACCTGCTGGAGCAGGCAGAGAGGAGAGCGAATGGAGAGGTGGCAGGCAGGGCGAGTGGCATGGCATGTGGGTCCTGCAAGGTGGGCCTCTGTCCCCTTGTTCCTTGGTAAAGGCCATGGGGAATAGAAGAGACTATTCCAGACTAGGAGTCAGAAGCCAAGGATCCAAGTCCCTGCATTATGTGGGACTCACTGAGTGACAATGGGCACTTTGCTCCCTTTCTTCCAGCCTCAGTTTCCCTACAGGTCTACTTGGCAGGGATGGTGTGAGCAGAGCCTGACACCTGCTTTGCAAAGAGGGAAGCCTCATACATCTCCGCACTGGCACTCGCTGTGCTTTACATCCTCCCACGACCCAGGCCAGCCCGAGGGAGCTGTAAACTGCCCTGCTCCAGGCTCCTGTGCTGCTCACACCCTGCTCCAGTGTCTGTGAAACCTTCCGCTGCACTAAGGGAAACACCCATGCACCACCCAGCAGCCTTCAAGGCCCTAGGTGAACTGGTTTGCGTCTACTTCCTGGTTGTCATTTTCTCTCTCAGTCCCGGTCCTCTGGTCATTCTCACCGCACTGACCTTCTGTTTCTCTCAACTCACTGAGCTCTTTCTTAGCCTCTGAGCCTTTGTAAATGCTGTCGCCATTCCCTGGAATACTCTCTGTCTGTATCAGTTATCTGTCCCTGGATAACAACCCACCCCCAAGCCTAGTAACTTCACAGAGCAACTACGCATGGTTTCCTGGGAGGCCAGGCATTTCGGGGATGCAGGAGACCTTGGCTGAGCTTGCTGGGCCCACCCATGTACGGGTTCGGTCAGTGATGGGTGGTGGCTCCCTCCCTGCCAGTGATTGATGGGCTGTAGGGTCTAGGCTGGCCTTGGCTGGCATGACTGAGACAAGTTGGTCTTTCCCTCCCCTCCTGCAGGCTGGCTGGGGTGAGGGTGAAGTCTACAGAGGAAGGGAAAACCCTGAAGCATGTTTCCAGCTTCTGTCTGCTAATACTCCAGCGCCAAAGCACTTCACACGGCCAAGGCAGATTTGAGGTTGGGGAGTAGACTGGACCTGCTTAGTGAGAGGGACTGCACGGTCATAGGACAGAAGGTCTGGATACAGGGAAGGGAGAGGAATCGGAGTAATTTTATCTCTTCCACTTCCCTTCTGGTCCCCTTGTGCAGTCACCTCTTTGGCCGTCCTGGGACACCAGTCAGTTTCTGGTTTTTGTCTGTCACAGCTCCCTTAGACCACATGTTCATGCCCTTGGTGTCCTCAGCCCCAGATCATGGCCTGGCACACAGAAAGAGCTTAGCAAACACTCATGCATCACTTCCTGGACTTCAGGCCATGCTCTTGGAGAAAGGCTGCACCTCTGTGTGATCAACACCCTCGCCCGCATGCCGGAAGTGGGGCCTTTATAGAAAGCAACTCCTACACTCAGTCTGTCCCTTGCCCCTTGAGGTACCTGGTGCCATCTTTGCCCAGGAATGAAATCCATAAGACTGGCTGAAAGCTTGCTGATTTGGTGACAACAGCGTTGTTGGGAAGTCCCTCTGCCTTTTATAGAGAGTTGGGCCATTCTGCTGGGGAATGTCCAGGCCTCCATCCATTTCCTTTGCTGCTAAATTAGAGTTTAAAACTCCCTTGAGTAAGGGCCTCTGGACCCTCAAACTCAGGTCAGAGCCTGCAGGATCCAAACCCTCTGGGGTCAAGGTAGGTGGCCACTGCTCAGTGGGGTGGGCAACACAGGTCTTGAGCCCTGACCTCTGTGCCTAGGTCTGACCCCACCCACCCAGTCTCCATACAGGAGCACTGTATAAGACATCAACCCCAAACCTTCTTCATTCTCCCCGACCTTGATGTCAATAACAGTAATAATAAGAACACTTCTGTTTACTTGGCATGTACTCTGCTTGGCATTCACACATGAAAGACCTTTTGCATACCTGGATTCCTTTAACTCTCATGGTAACATAAGACTTACCACGCCATTATCTGGCAGAAGATGAACCAGGAAGGGCAGTGGGTGTGTCACTAGGAGGTGGTAGAGTAAGGATTTGAACTCAGGTCTGCCTGACACAATGCCCTCTTCCCTCACCAGGCCCAGCTGCTTCCAGGATCCCCTGCCCCCCAGCACCCACCACCCCCAGCCCAGTAGCCCAGGGCCCAGGCCTCACCTCCTCACCCCCTGGACCCCCCTGGGTCACTGAGCAATGGCCTGGCTACCCTTTGGGTTTCCTGGCTGCTGGAAACAGCCAGGAAAGGAGACAGACAGAGAATGTGTAGGACGGCAAGTCCACCCCGGCAGGGACCTTTGTCCTGCTGGCAATGGGGACCCTTCGGTCTCTTCAGCCTATCCTCAAGGCTGTGAGCTAAGTCCTGGGCAGAGCAGCTGGCGAGGGTGCTGATTAGAAGCAGATGTGCCAGGCCCCAGAGGACATTTTGATGGTTAGAGCCAGGGTGCGGGGCTGGACTGCAGAATGTTTTAATCTGTTTGGTTTAAAAACAAAATCAAGTGTTTGTTTTTTTTTTCCTGTGTATACAAGAGCTGGTTCTATTCTTAGCCTATACTAATTAAAATCAACACTCAATCTCTCCTGCATTTTAAAGAAGGGAAAACCGAGGTCTCAAGAGGAACAGAGACTTCCCCAGGGTCATCTAGCACTTTGTGAACTAGGATATATTATATCAATTAGGGTGACTGTAGGGATCTAGCTTGACATGAGGGCAGCCATCTTGGTTATGACCGCCATTTTGCCACTAAATGACCCTGGCACACATTCCACACCTTGAGGCCCCAGTTACTCAAGATCCTGGCTCATCTCCAGGGGAAAAAGAGCCACCTTCTCCAGGGATCCTGCTCCAGGGGTCTTTCAAGAGAGACACATCTCAGTTTGGCTGGGAGCCCTAAGTTCTGGTCCTGAGTCTGCCTGACAGGCTTTGTGACCTTGGGCAAACTGCTTTCCCTTGCTGAGTCCTAGGTTTTCCATCTGAAAACTGGAGATAATAGTTTCCTAATGGCTCCTAGGAAAGCAGAGTGTACCTTGAAAATCTGGGTCCTTGCCCATTTCTTGAGGGCATCCAAGCCAACCATCATAGGTAGAAAAAGCAATATTCTCTCTGTCTGAAGGGGAACGGGCTACTCAGAGAGGTAAAGTGACTTGCTCAAAGAGGAAGCATCATCGTGAAGCCATGCTGCAGGGTCAGGGTCTGAGGGAGGTTTCCTGCCCCCAGCTCTGTGGCTGGCTCCTCCCTATCAGACCCACTGCCCTCTGCCAGATCCACAGTGTGCATGGCCTTTAACACCTGGGTCCTCTTCCACTCCTCGCAGAGGAGCTGAAACTGAGGCTGGGGCCAAAGCCCTGAAACTTTCTTTACCTGCTGCTGCAAGGGGTTTCTGAGAACATCCTCAGCACCCCTGTTGGAAAGGGAGGTCAGCAGCCTCGGCTTGGGTAGCTCCTGCCCGGAAGCACGCTGCCCCTTCCTGAGCCCGGTTCACCCCAACTCAGCCAGGAAGCATGGCCGGTCTTCAGCCTCCTCTCTTCTTACCTGGAGGCTTCTTACCCTCTCTGCTCCTGGCAGGTCTCGAAGGACCTACGGCCCGTGAGCTCATGGCAGTCTCTGCATGCCCCGGGAAGGAGGTCCCTCCCACAGGGAAGGGAAGAGACTTCTCCCTGCCTCTCTCTTTTCCAGTATAGTGGATTAAACCCAGGGCTTTCACCCTGAGCTATGTCCCCAGTCCTTTTAAAATGTAGGGTCTTGCTAAGTTTGTAAGTTGCCTGGGCTGGGCCTAAACTCACAATTCTTCTGCCCCAGCCTCCCAGAGTGCTGGAATGACATTTGTGCCCCACCATTCCTGGATCCCACCCCACCTCACTCCCATTTTGAGACAGTCTCCCTAAATTGCTAAGTTTCTTAGGTTGGGCTTGAACTTGTATTCCTTCTGCCTCAGCCTCCCAGAGTTCTGGGATTACAGGTGTGCACCATCATATCTCTCTGGGACAGATCTGAGTCTGATCAAACCACCATCAGGAACTGGGTGTCTAGTTCAGATTTGCTTCTCTGAGCCTGTTTCTCATCTGGAGATGGGGACAGTCACAATCCCCAGCCAGTGACACCCACCTGCAGAAAACCCAGCAGGCAGGCTGGCTGATGTGAAAGCTCAAGGCCAGGAGGGTGTGCGGCTGGCTAGTGTGTCCACCTAGATGTGATTCAGGACTACTTGAGTCTCCCCAGGAGGTCCTGCAGCTATGAACTCCTCACTATGCTTCAAAGCCTCCTTAGCAAGCCAGGATTGGAGGTGCACACCTGTAATCCCAACACTCTGGGAGGCTGAGGCAAGAAGACTGCAGTTTCGAGCACTGTCTGGCTCACTTAGTGATTTATCAAGACTCTGTCTCAAAATTAAAACACTAAAAAAAGACCTGGGGATGTAGTCAGTGCAAAGGCCCTGGTTTCAATCCCCAGTACAGCACTGTGAAAAACAAAGCAAAACAAAAAGTATCTCACGTCAGTGAACAATTGTGGAGCCCTTCTCAGCCCCACAATTCCTTGACATTAAGGTGCCTGCTTCACAAACTCCACAAACCACTGCATCCCAGGCTTACTTCAAGGGTAGACAAGCCCTGGATTAATGTGGAAGGAAATTGCCTTCCTTCTAATGGTAATTTAAAACATTACAGAAAACACCGACACAAACAGGGACATGGCATGAGATAGAGGATAACTCGGCATGAGTTTTGCAGATAAAGGAGGATTTGAGGGCTAGCCGAGTTCACCGACTCATCGGTTTGGGAAACTGAGGGAAGAAGCTGTGTGGCCCCGGTGAGGTGGGCACACAATGGGACCAGCAAACCTCTGGCCAGCCCCTGCTGCTCCTGTTGGCTCCACCCTCTTACCTGTGACAGATACCCAAGCACCTCTGGCTGAGAGTCCCCGCTGGGCTGGTGATGGAGCCTCTGGTATGGGGGAGGGGGCGGGTCTGAAGCAGCGTGGGAGTCTACCTTGTGACTGCGTGACACCTGGCCTGGACTCTTCAAAGGATCAGAGACAGTCAGAAAGGCACGATGGCCCCACACCAGGCAGGGAGCTCAGGCTGGCCCTGATGGGGACAGTTAACAGCCATGGGGCAGGTTTGGGCCCACAGGGAAAGACAGCGGCACTGTCTGTGGGGTGTGGGGTGTAGGATCGGGCAGGAGGGCCAGGATGCCTGCCCCTTAATTTTGGAGAAAGTTTGTGCAGAGAGATAGAAAGAAGTCAGACAGACAGACTGACATACGGGTGGGTGGGGGGTACAATAAGATGTTAATGGAGGATCTGGGGGGGTTCCTTCAGTTGTTCTGAGGGTTAAAAAACCTCCATATTTTAAAAAATATGCAACTAATTGTGAAAGAAAAAGTCTGACAAGCCAAGAAACAGGGATCTTTACTGAATGTCAGGAAATAGAGGCAGGACTCCTCCTACATGGCAGCTCAGGCCTCAGAAACCCGTCCCTCCCCTCTCAGTGGCCTCCCGTAGGGAGCTGCAGGATCTGCAGTCCTCTCCTCTGCCGCTTGCCCCTGCCCGACTGCCCCTTTGCTCCCTGGGTCTCTCTTTGTCCAGTAGCCCGATCTTCTTCAAGCCATTTTTGGCAGCCAGGGCAGAAGCCTGCAGGTTGGACCCCTGGGCGTGACACAGGCGTTCACACACTGTGTATCCCGAAGGGGAGAATACTAATGCCTACTGACGGTGTGCTGAGGGTAGAGTGTCAGTGCCCGTGGAGCCGGGCAGGCAGGAAGTGCTCCACAGACGTCAGCACCACAGCCTCCGTCCCAGCCCAGGCCCTGACTACATGGAAACTTGGCTACGCAAGGCTGGCACCGTGCTGCCTTCCAGGGGTCTGTGACTGGCTGGGTCACAGGGGTAGATGGATGTCAAGGGTGCTGCCTACTCCTGGGGCTCCTGCTCCCTCTGCGTATGGGATGATGGCACCAAGCCAGAGCCTGGAGCTGGGCATGGCCACTTCCTCCCGAGGCTGCCATTTCTGGTGTCCCCACTTGCACCTTCTTGCCCTCCTCCCTGCTGGTCTGCAGGCAGCACGGAGAACCAGCCAGGAGGGTGGTGCAGCTGCCCCATGGACGCTGCAGGATGAGGGACACATCTCTGCACTCTGCGCTCTTGGATTTCAGAGCTGTTTTGATTCTGGCATAACCTTATCTATTTCAAATGATAAAGCAGGGTTGCCCTGTCCTGAACGCTCATCTAGACATGGGTCAGTCCCGACTGGAACTTTCCAAGCGTCCCTGACTCCTGGCTGGTGGCCTCTGCCTCCCTATTCTGAGCTCCAGCCCCCCGCAGCCCTCAGCATCCCCCCTCCACGTGCTGGCCAAGGACCACGGCTGCGTGGTTACCTTACTTCCCCAAATAGAGACTCTTATCACTCTCATCTCATCTCAGTGACACTTGGTCATTGTCTTAGTCTAGACATCAAAATTAAAATCTCTTATCAGCTCATATACTGGGGAAGTCAGGCCAGGCAGGATCAGTGCCAAAATTCCTCTGCCTCCGGCCCAGCTGCTGCTATATCCGAGTGGCGGCTTGTTGGACAGGAGGCCAGGGATGAAGGACAGGGCCTGGATGGAGTGCCAGAAAGCCCGGGCCCCCACTCCAGCTCTGCCTCTCACCGTGTATCTCTGGGCCACAGCGGAAACAGCTCTGCATTTTTCTGCTTCAGGACCTTTGCACAGGCTGCTCCCTCACCTGAGTGGCTCTCCCTGCCCCATGGCACCTGGTTAACTCTTTCATGGCTGCCACATCTCAGCCCTCAGTACAGTCACTGTGTTCTATGCATCTGCAGACTCCTTCAGAGCAAATGCTTTGCTTTGTTCACAGATGGTCTCTACTAAGCACAAAGTCAGGATCTGTCTCCTGTGACCCAAAGGTCTGGCAAAGGATGTGTGCCGAGTAGATGTGCCCTGCGGAGTGATGCGTGAAGCGCGTGGATCTACCCTAAGGACACCCACGGCTCCCCGGCCCCTGGCAGGAAGAGTGGTTAAATCGTGCAGCTCAGCGCTCCCAGGAGCTGCAGAAGGGCCCCCTTCCTGCACCGCTTCCTGCACCCGGGCTGGAAATGCGGGAGGAGGGATCAGCAGTGGGGACAAAGCCCTATGCTGCCTCCTGGTGTTCACTTCCAGGATAACAGCCAGGATGCTTCTCCGGATGGGCAGCGGAAATCAGTCATTCTCTGAGCGATGGTGACTTGTTCATTCTGAACACCAGGCCTGGGATGCTGCAGTGGTCACTCCCTGTTTGAGAACGAAGAGTGCACATTTTTGCATTTATTTGGCAATCATTTCTGAGTATCTATCACTGCCAGCACTCTGAGGGGACTGCTGCTTTCTGGCAGACTGCACGGATTTTCTGCCCTCGTGGTGCTTGTGCTTTGCCTGAAGATGAGTGAATGAACAGGCAGACAGCATGTGTGTGTGTGTGTGTGTGTGTGTGTGTGTGTGTGTATGTGTGTGTGCAAGATACCAGGGTGACATCCCTGGCACTGCAGCAGCCCAGATGTTAGCTGACTTACCTGAGATCCCAGAAATGCAGCCAGCCTTGGTCCCAGGGATAGAGATCATAGCTGGCCACTGTAGCACCCTAACTGTGGGCCATGCGCTGGTTTTCTAACCCACACAACCTTACTGTTACCCCCACCCTGCAGCAAACCTCACAGGGGCCGGTAACTTATCCAAGGCCACTCAGCTGCTCAGTGTGGAGCCAATTTGCTGACAGAGCCCCTTTCTTAACACTGTAAGACAAAATCTAGAAGTTTGGGCATCCAAGGCTTCAGAGATGGTGGCCCCAGGACCCCCCCTCATAAAAGTCCCTCCTGGTGCCTCCATCTCAGAACCACCCGAGATGGCTGAGAGCATCTCCCCGCACACAGCTTACTGCACTGCGGGCCTCTGCACTCTGAACTTTCCAGCATGGTCATTACCAGCCTCCGCACCTGCCTGACCAAACCCCATGAGCCTTCAAGGGCAATCCCAGTGTCCTTAGCTCCCAGAGCATAGCCTTAGGGGGTAGATGGGGAGGCCACATTACATACATTCACAGACACACATACCCACACACAAACATACATGTGCTACCCGTGTGCACACTATACATTGGCACACATTGATAGGTGTGCACACAGACACCTATGTGAGCAAATGTACATTTACATATACCCAGGCCCATGCACATGCGTATACACATACACACAGGTCTACACATGACGCACATGCAACAGGAGCATGCATAGTGCATCATATCCACACTTATACGCACCCTGGCTCTGAGCCCCTTCCATTATTGGGGTGATAACCACACTGCCCCAGGGCTCGGTACCCGAATTGGTTATAGCGGCAGCCTGTCCTTCAAGCCCCAGCACCACTGCTTCCCGGCTGAGCCTGGACCGCCACTGGTCCTCTGCTGCCACCTTGTGGCCACATTCTAAATGGCGCCGGCTGTGGCATAGACCTTTCCCGGTTTCTAGTCTCAGCTAAGTGAAGTCACATCCACAGGTGACTTCGTGGAAAACTTGGAGCCACCAAGCCTTGACTGGCAGTGTCGTGAGTGGTTAGCATGGTCTGAAACATGACAGGAGACTTCTCCCCACTGCCCTCTGGGTCCTTTTCTTCTTGCTGGATTGTCCACGCAGCCCGCCAGGCCTCTGTTCCCTGAGCTCTGGACAGAGATCTGACTGTGCACCTCTGGGTGTCTGGGGCTTCCTGGGGCCTCTGGCACTGACAGGTGCTCAGCAGAAGGGAGGCACGGAGAGAAGGGTGCAGCGGGGAGAAGGGAGGGAAGGAGTGAAGAGTAGAGGAAGGATGAGGAAGGAGAAGAGAGAAGGGAGGGGGGTGGGAGGGAGGAGGGAAGCAGAGAGGAGGGTGGATTCAGAGAGAAGTGTGGGGTGGCCCATGGTTTGCTTCAATCAGCAGACTCCAGTGTCCTCGGTGCCTCAGTCCCAGTGTCCTGGAGGAAGAGCGAAGCATCTGAGGACCATGCTCCAGGCCCGGGAAAGAGGGTACCGGCTGGGCTGACACTGGAGCCTCAGCCCTGGTGAGGGCTGCTTCCAAACTCCAGGTGCAGAGCGGTCACAGGTGGGGCGTGTTTAAAGCACAGACTTCCGGGGAGACCTAGCAGAGGTCCTGATTCAGCACCTCCTGGAATGGGCTCCGGCGTCCAGGTGATTGCCCCAGTGTACAGTGGAAAGGAGTCAGTGACACTCATTAAGGCAGGGCCAAGGAGACAGGCACAGGGACCCCTGCAACAGGACCTAGCAGTGGGAGACAGACTGGGCCCGAATCCAAACACATGATGAACAAGTGGGATCTTGTAGTCAGAGATCCAGATTGAGGCCAGTGGATGGAAAACTACTGGGGTGTGTGACCTCAGTGTTCAGCTAAGTTCTGGCTAAAATGACCCAGCAGGATTCTGGAGCCCCATAGGCGGGACGATGGGAGTGGTGGAGGCTGAGGATGCTGATGCTAAGGATGATCTGGTATCAGGGGTGAGAGATTCTGGCTACACAGACTTAGCACAGCTCTTTGCTAAAGCTGGAGTTTGCAAGGACCTGCAAGAGGGCTCCGGGAGAAAAAGGTCCAGGAGCCAGACTTGAGTTTGGCCAAGTAAAGAATTTTGACTCAGGTGATGCCAGGAACATACACGGGAACAGCTTCCACAGGGAGAGGCCGCAAAGGATGGCACTGCAGTGATCTGAGCCAGAGCCGCCTAGAAGGAGCAGGCGGCCAGGGCGGCAGCTCTGATGCAAGGCGGTACCTTGTCGGGAGGAACAGGAGTGTGCACGGCAGCCACACCCAGATCAGAGGCGCCAAATGGATGAGCGTTGAGATCTAATCGCCAGCTGCAGGGAGCAGAAGGATGGCAGTGCCCACCTGTCTCTGTTTGTTTATTTGCTTTGACCAATTTAGGCTGGCATTACAGGAGGCCCTGGGAAATCCTATCACCAGGGAGAGGCATGAGGAGGAGCTGCAGCCTGTTTTGATATCAAAACTGCATTTTCTGGGACCTTGGAGGCAGCTGCCACAGGGTCTTCAAGACAGAAGCCCGAGGTTCCTACAAAACTTCCCGGGCTGCCCAGCCTCTGTCCTGCACGCACGGCCCCCTGCCCACTTTTCCTGGTGGGGTTCTTTGTCCATTTTCTGTTTCTGTGAAAGCCAGAGGGGCCATGTTTACTTCCATGTTAGATCTCTGATGTTTCAGAAAGCATATTTTTGAGTTTTATTTGACCCTGACATTTATCGCATCGTCCTGAAGCTGTTCTGTAGTTTGAGACTTCCTTCATTTGGGAAAAGGAGTTAGTCTCTCTCTCTCTCTGTCTCTCTCTGTCTCTGCCTCTCTGTCTGTCTCTATTTCCCCACTACCTGAGGGTTCTGGACCCTAATTATAACTGTCAGACTCTTGCTCTTTTGTTGTATAATTGCCCCCACAATGACACACATTGCCTGGGGGCCTTCTGTGTTGTGACCAGGTGGGCACAGAGGTGTCTATTTTCTTACTCCTTACATATCTGAGGATAACTTCTTTCGCTTTCTTGTCTCAGTGACGAGTTGGCTAGGTCCAGAAGTCTTGCTTTATCACATATTCAGGTTTTTTAGATGCATTGCCGATGGTCTCTGGTAATGGCCATGGAAAAGTCACATGATTTGGAAGAGCAGATTTGAGTCCCAGGGTGCCTTTGGCCAAATACCAGCTCCGTCCCAGCTGTGTGATGTTGGGTAACTTTCTTAAATTTCTGAACCTCAGCTTGATTTATTAACAGGGTGACAACAGTGGCACCTGCCTCACGGGGTGGCAGGGAGGTAAGGACTCGCCTCACGCTGGGCCACAGTGAGAACTGTGGGGCTGTGGCTCTCGTAGTCAGGGTGTGTAGCCTGCATAGACTTCCTGTCCCTGATCCCTCCTCACTGTCCTCGGTATATAGTGGCCTTTTCTGCCTGGATGATTTTCAGGAAATTTCTTTCTAACTTAGAAACTTTGTCCTATAGGGAATCTTTTTATTCCACAGACGTAGTTTTCTTCTGCAGAGTCTAGGTCTGTGGATTCTACGTTTCTCTGTGTGCCTCTTTCTTTGCAGTTTTTGGAGTTTGCGCCTTCATTCTGGGCTCTCCTGCATGAACACCATTCTTCATTCACTGATTGGTTCTTCTTTTGTCCCCATTTCTCTAAAACGATCATATTACCAGTGATCATTCTTCTCTGCATTCTTCCTCTAGATCACCAGTTCAGAGGTCTGTGACAGGAATTCTGCTCTTTACTGCTACGTGTGTGGATGCAGGTCCACGCTGGGCTTTGTGTGTGAGTCTTTGCTTGCTGTTACTATAGGCTGGATGTCTTTTTGTGCTCTAGCAAGGATGTCTGCGATGGCTCAACTTCTGGACACCTTTCCATTTCCCTCCTACTACAATTGTTTCTTTTCATTCATAGCATTGATGTTGTTGTTTTCTTCTTCCTTATACATCCTCTGGTGACCCGGATGAGGGGCTGGCTTCTTCTGTCCTGGGTGGGTGAACTAATGCTGCAGCCCTTCAGTGGGAGGGTCAGTGGGAGGGTCGGTGGGAGGGCCGGTGGGAGGGCCAGTGGGAAGGTCAGTGGGTGGCCGCAGATGCTGACCAGCTCTCCAGTTTTCATGCTTCCTTCTCCTGCCCTCTTAGGACCCTCTCAGAAGTGTCTCACTGCCAGTGTTCTGTTTCTTTCAAATTCTGTGCAGCTTCTAGAGGCTGGAGAAGGATGGCCCCTGCTGACCAGGCCTTTGGGCAGGGAACTGAGGATGGGAAAGTTGTATCTTCCCATTTTTCTCACCCAAATGGTGCTTTGCTCTGGGAGCCTAGGAAGTCAAAACTGAACTGCATGCTTCTGTGCTTAAAACCATTTACAGACCCCCCTGTGCTCTCACGTTCAAGTCCAAATCTTCTCATGTGCTCCCTGAAGTTCTCCAACCCCATCATGCCTTCTCTCCAACCAGAGTTCCCTGTGCTGCCCTTGACCTGGTGTGGTTTCCCGAACACCTCATGTTCACCAGAGACCTCAGTGCTTTTGCATGAGCTGCTCCCTCAGGTTGCAGTGGACCTTCCCTACCCAGCCCACCCCTACCTGGAGGAGGCTAATGACAGGGGTCAGAGGCGTGTCCTCTCTGAATCCTTCTCTGACGTGCCTTGGCAGCCTGAAGAGTCCCCTGATCCCATGCTATGGTCTCTCACCCCTTCATTGGTAGCACATTTCCTGAACCCTGTTTTGTCCAAGGCCCCAGTAGCCCTTCTGACACTACTCTGTGAAGGACAGTCCTTCCTTGGGGTGTCCCCAGGGCTCTGTAATAGACGCTCAATGCCTGCTTACACAAGTGAAGTGAGGGTCCATGTTCCTCTCAATGGCCTGCCCCATGCTGCCTGGAGCAAGGACCACCCGAGACCCAGTCACCCTGCTGGTACTGCTGGGGATCTGGGACACAGCCAGAAGGCCCACAGCCTGGCCAGGGCAGCTCCAGGTGTAGACTGGCCAACTGAGGCCTCGTAGCTCTGCCCTTCCCATCTCTGACTCAGGACTGCGTGTCCACGTGGTCCAGCTTTGCGAAGGGCATTTGAGAATCCAGAAAGCATTTGAAGATAAAGTACAGGCAGAGGGCTTCTTTGGAGACAAAGCAGAGGTGTATGAGGTGATGTGAAACCTTGCACTTGACCTTGGAAGGCTGTTCTGGAAAATGCGAGAGCAGTGATATAGCTGGACGTGTACTGAACTGTTCTTTTTGGTTTAGCCTTACACACACACACACACACACACACACACACACACACACACACACTGTCTTATGCAGAATCTATCTTCTCAAAGATGGAGACCCAGCCCCCACTGCTCATGGGAACTGAATATAAAAATAATCACCAGTTTTAGGCCTGAAGGCCACCTTGCCAGGGAGGAGGCAGGGTGCAGAGGTGGGGGCAGTGCCAGCCTTGCAGGATGAGGTAGGCAGAAATCAGTGGCCCCAACTGCCCGCTGCGGGATCATCACTTCACCACGTTAAAAAAAGCTATTCCCAAACAGGCTCCTCCTGACGGCCTCGGAGCTGATGTAAAAGCCACCGAATGTGTGTATTTATGGAGTTGTAAGTAGGTCAGATATTTCTGTCACTAATTATTACTTGTGAAAAAAATATGTCGTGAGCTTGCCGCAGGGAGAGAATATTGGGAGTAGCATTGATCTTTGGAATTTCCAGCCTGATTTAATCCATTCTGGGCCAGGATGCTGAGAACTGTCAAAACAGGGGAAAATGTCCCCAGTTCAGGGCCAGAGCGGACACTTATAAAAACTGCAGAAGGAAGCAGAGAAACCAGGACCGCAGGCCTGCCATTCACTTCTCTCCCCTGGGCTTTAGTCTTCCTGCTGGGTTACGCCTCGCACTCAGCGCCCAGCTTCTGATTCCACGAGCTCCTTGGTAGAAGGTGGTTTTCTGGGGATCTGCAATTTCCCTTCTGTTTTAGGCATGGAGTTATTTCCAATTCCAAGAGGCAAAGGCAAAGAAGCTGTCCAGAAATGAAATCAAAATTTTCTAGCAGTAAATATCAGGTGGGAAATTTTGCTGCACCTGAATGCCTAGATATTTGCTGGACACTGAATATGTGGTGGGCATTGTGATAGGCATGTTGGACATGAAAATGCAGGGACTCTGCTCATTCTTTTAGGATTGGCTACCCTTTGTTATTACGTTTCAGAAGGTGAAATGATTTGTCAGAGGTTGAACAGATAGTAAGCAACCTCAACCCAGTTCTACCCTCGCTCTGTCTCTTGAGAAATCTCCAGGGCCCTAGTATCTTATGTGAGCCCCCACAGCTGCACCCCAGTAAGCAGTCAACAGTCCCCTCCCACCCTCTAGATGCAAAGTCTGGATGCCAGGGTTGCTCTAATTAGTTTTATTTTACAGGCTCTGAGACTTGTCAATGTTTTATGCAAAATTATGCAGAATATGCAAATCAGCAGTGCCTCTGTTGTTGCCGGAGCCAGTGGGGCACCTGGGGGTCTCTGATCTGGAAAGTTCTACCTGCAGAGCTTCCTGGTGGCACAGGCGGTGGGAAGGATGCTGGCTACTGTCCACAGTGTCACATAAGAGCTGTGTCCTGGAACCACAATGCAAATGTCCCTTGCCATCCAGAGACCATCTCCTTAAACACCTGGGCCAGGATGAGTTGATTCCATCTGAAAAGTTTTTAGTTTTGATTTTAAAGAAAGTGGACCACGGGGTCCTTGCCTTCAAAAAGGGTGAGTTGATCTCCATGGGCTTGAAGGCTCTGTGGTCACCTGAGAGTTTGGGAAGTCCCCTGCTCTTTTTCTTCACTGCTATCTTCCAATGTCCCTGTCCTCTTCCCCCCACAGCATCCATGTCTGCTACTTGTGCCTGTGCTCCCCCACGAGGTCCTTGTCCCTCTGGAACCTGCCACGTCCTCCTTGCTGTGCACGTGCGGTTCCTGCTGCCAGCTACGTGCACCCTCCCCTCTCAGCCCACTGGCTCCTCGATCTTTGAGGATGTTCCTGGTGCCGCCCTCTCCTGCCCCGCCCCCGGCTCCCTGCCTGCCCCGCCCCCGGCTCCCTGCCTGCCCCGCCCCCTTACGGCACTGACCAGCTGGGTGCCCGAGCCCTCCCTGGGAGGCGCCAAGCTGCTGGGGACAGAGACCTGCTGCTCTTCTCCACGTACCTCCAAGTGTGTGGCCCACGACTGTCACTCATCAACCGTTGGGGATCAATATCTGAATGATTAACAAATAAAAGAGAAAGCACATCTGCCCATTCTGGTTCAGAGCTGTCCCAAAGTAGCTGGGCGACAGCTCCCCATCTAACTTGCAACTTTAAACTAAAAATAGGTGGAAGAACACCAGGCTCCTCTCACTTCCTAATATAAATTTTAATTTTTAATAGCTTGAGAAATCCGGGAACTATACCTGTGGGAAAATGATGAGGAATCGGCCATATAAATTAATGGAAGTATGTGTTCACATTATCTAACTGTATTATGTGTGAATAATAATTAATTATGGATTCTACATGTGGTCTTGTCTTAGCGAATCCTTTAGCCCAGTGCGAAGGAATTTGAGAAGTCATTCATCACCCACTGTGCTCCACCTGGGGCCATAATATAAAAAGTGAAAACCAAAAAAATTTTCCATAATTTATGGAAATCATCATCTTAGAGGGAAAAACAACTCTTATTAGGAGCATAATAACTTGGAAAGAGGAGTTGCACCCAAGTGTGTTGTTAATGCCATTTGAGTCACCTGACCCACCTCCTCCATCTTCCTGGCATTCATTCATCCTTCCATTCATTTACTGCACCGAGAGGCGGCAGAATGCCTGGGTAGGACCGTGGACTCAGTGCCAGGTTGTGGGGGTTCAGATCCAAGCTCATCTCCTTTCGAGCTGTGTGGCAGGAGGCAAGTTGCTTAACCTCTCTGTGCCCCAGTTTCCTCATCTATAACATGGTGACAATCTCAGTAGCTATTGCATGGGGTTCATGGGGAGAGAGTAATCAGTGCTACTCCAGTTGTGGCTCTGGTGTTGCGCTGGGAATTACCTAAGATGGGCCAAGCTCCTGCCCTTGAGCTGTTTGCTGATGGGTGGCTATAACTAAGCATGTAAGTTTAAAGTTGTGCACTGCGCATGTTTCTTGTGGAAGGGACACTTCACCCAAGGGGTGGGTCAGTTCCTCCAAGGAGTGATTTCTGGGCAAGTCTGAGGAATCTGCAGGCATCCGCAGGTGCTGGCAACAGAGGTGCAGGACCCTGCATGGTGCTGCCCTCTCTACTTGGGTTGCCCTTACCTGGTTTCCATTTTTAAGGAGTGACCATCCGCATCCGTGATTCAGGGACACGCTAGAGCATGGTGCTAACATCAGCTAAGAATGGACTGGACATGCATCACAGAATAGAGAGCTGTGGGTTCTGGGACCCGAGCAACACAGGGGTCCCATGGTCCAGGACAGAGAGAGGGACAGGCTGGTCCCGTAGTGTTTGCAAGCCAACCTGCTGCTGGGAAAGCTACAAAGCTAAATCCTGCGCCTGTGTGGTGGTGCACATCTGTAGTCTCAGCACTCTGGGAGGCTGAGGCAGGAGGATCACAACTTTAAACCCAATCTGGAAGACTTAACCCCTTAGAGAGACTCTGACTCAAGATAAACAATGGGGAAAAATGGCTGAGAATGTAACTTGGTGCAAAAGTGCTCGGTTTAGTACTCAGCCCACACAAATGCTATATCCGGTCTTCCAGCACACAAACCAGATGGACAGAACTCTCTGGGTAAAGGAAGAAACTGGAAAGTCCTGGCTTCTGACTTAAGGTATGGGGGAAAAAATTTCCTAATTATGAATGAAAGGCACAACCCTTGAGGCCAAAAATTGTTAGACACAACTACATACAAATGAAAGCTTCTTGCTTAGTAGAGGATGAGCAAGGTGGGAAGATGGATGCCAGGAGGAAGCAGATGTTCAAGTTGAAAGCAGACAGAGATTTTTACCTGTGCCACCTGAGGACTTCCTTCAGATCAACAGGGAAAATCCAGCAACTCAGTATCAACAGTTGGTGATGTGAATGGAGAGTTCACAAGAGAACGATGACCAAGTGGCAGATTTCAAAAGAGGCACCTGTGCAAAGCAAATCTAAAATGTGTGATAATCCCAGCATGCCGGTCATCTCAGCACTCTGGAAGGCTGAGGCAAGAGAATCATATGCTTGAGCCCATCCTGAGCAATCTAGCAATTTAACAAGACCCTATCACAAAATTTAAAAAAAAAAAATGTTTTTTTTAAAGGCTGGGGATGTAGCTCAGTGCAAAGGCCCTGGGTAAGAATTCAAGTTGTGCAAACTGAATGATGCAGCGTTAGCAGTCAGCTTTCAGCCAGTGTTGCAAAATGACCAAGAAAAACAATTCAAGGCAGAAGGTCGGCTTTGGCTCGCAGTTTCATGGTTTCAGTCCCTGGTCAGTTGGGCCCAGAGCCCTGTGCACCGGGGAGACAGAAACATCACGGTGGGGGAGCACAGGGAAGCAGAGCTTCTCACCTCACTACATCTGGGAATCAGGGAGAAGGAAAGAGCCAGAAAGGAAAGGGACCGGGACCAGGTACAGTCCCCAAGAGGTCACACTGCCATGACCTGCTCCCTTCAACGAGGGCCCACGCCATTCTGAGCTGGGTAAGGTTTCTGTGCTGTTAGGGTTTGCATTTGATTCATGTGCTCAGGGCTTTGCTGGCCCAGCTCAGAATGGAAACAACTGGACAGGGGACGATGCCAAGGGGCCTGGGAGGGGGCTTGGGCTCGCCATGCTGCTGGGGTTGGTCTCAGGTTGAGGGGCTGTGTGGGGCACTGATGCCAGCCAGTCTCCCAGCATTAAGCTGTGCCCCAGCCTAAGGCTGAATGTGACTGGAGGAGTACACCCCTCCCAATCCACACAAGCCACCACCTTGCAGCCCATTGTCACCTGGAGGGACACTTTCTTTTCAAGGAGGTGCTATGGGGCTCTAGGACTCTGGCCTTTGGAAAGCCATTTGGGAATTAAATATTCATTCATCACCCAGCAGGGCTCTCCTGGGCAGCCAACTTGGAGACCTCTCATACCAGACAAAAGGGGCCCTCATGGGGCAAGTGCAGCAGTTAGCTGAGGATCAGAGACTTGGAAGCTATCCAGGTGTCCATTGCTAAGGGAGGGGGCATGAAAAACTGGTGGGTTCTCACCATGGAGAAGTGTGCAACTATGACATACCACTGAACACACGTTTGCGCTGAGCACAGGGACAGTGACAACAAACCCAATACAGACCGAGGGCCATAGCAGAGAATTAGTCAGGTTAATTAAAAATATAACAGCACAACATGTAAGGAGTCATGCATATTTAAAGACATCTATCAGGCACATTATCAAGGATGCTTACGGGGGAAGGGAAATGCTGTGGAATCAGGGAAAAAGGAGAAAGTTTGCAGATCTGGGACCACACCTGTGCAAAGGCGCTTCCCCAGTGCAGTGGTGCAAAGTCCTTGTAGCAGAGCTGAGCTGAGCGCCCCACTCTACACTGAGTCTGTGCAAATGGCCAGACAAGGGCTGGGTCTGTGTTCACTCGGTCATGGAGGCCCTGCCTTCCATCCACAGCAGTGGAGAGACACACAGGCACCAGAACGGAAACAAACGCAGAGGCCCTTCCTGTCCTTTAGGCTCAGCAGCAGGTGCTACTTCTTTTCTACTTGATTCCAGGGTCCCTGGTACTTGATCCCCTCTGCCTGGAAGCCAGTGAGCCATGGAGATGCCACAGGCCACCATGGATCTGTCAATTATCTTTCCACTAATGGCAAACAGCAGGCCCCAGTGAAAGCTTGCTGGTTTGAGTCTCTGTTTTCCTGCAGGTAGGAGAAGCGTGATCACACTGGGCAGTGACAGGAGAAAGTATGGACACCTGGGATCCAGATTTTGGGAGTCTGGGTTCTTTCTTCATCAGCAACCTGGTGGGTGACCATCAGTAAGTAGTCTTTCCTCTCCAAGCCTCAGTTTCCCAGTGGCTCCTCCTCAGCATCAGAGAGAAGATAATATCCCCAAACCATTTCCTGTCACCTCCTGGGTGCACAGTCAGCCCACATTTCCTGGCCTGGACAGTTAGGTGTGGCAGAGTCACTGGGCTCAGCCAACATCCTCCACTCCCAGCTGGGCTGTGCCACCACCTTCCTGGAGCCTCCAAGTTCTTATGTCACCTGCTGATGCACACGGAGGAGTCCATGGGGCCTGGGTCCCTGAGCACCTGGAGAAGCGGGCGGCTTTGCAAGCATAGCCACCCCTGCCAAGTTGCTACATTAGCAAAACTTGGGCTCCATGGTAGTTTGCCTTTGAAATGTTGGGGTGTTTCTCACACTGGGTACCCTGCCAACGAATTCATTTCCTTTTGGTCCGAGGATGTCACAAGTGTTCTGTAATTTGCGCAATGTTTCTCTGCTTTCCACAATCAATGTTTTGACACCCGGCTCTTTCATGCCCCAGCAAGGTGGCTGAACAGGCTGCGAGAGCAACCAATATCCAAACAGAGCCTCCGTGCTCAGGACCCCTGTCATTCACTTCCTACGTACATCTGCTTCCCCGGATCCCAGACAAAGACAAGGCTATAGTAGCTCAGCCTCAAAAATGCTTTCGTGGTCCCTGTGATGGTGGAATAAAGCCAAAGAGCTCACCCCGTGAGCCCTGTAGGAACCGGCCCTGGTAGTTCTGCTGGCTCTCTTATCCCACCCTAATCCAGCTCAGCAAGCAAAGCAGTTCCTCGAACGGGTGGGTCAACCCCAGGGCCTTTACACCTGTTGGTTGCTCTCTCATCTCCTTCTCTTCTCAGGAAGCTGGGCTTACAAGTCCTTTTCCACAGGAGGCCTGGACTCCCCTCTGCAGTCTCTGCTCTTGCCCTATGGATACGCTCATCTTGCACAGCATCAGTCACTGTTGTAACTAGTGGTGCAACCTGCATCTGCCTTACTCAACTATTGGTGTCCTGGGGACCCCACCTGGCGCAGGCTCTGGCTAGGCGACAGTGTTCATAATTGAGTATTGAACAGAGTGTCAAGAAATGAGCAATTAATGAATACACAAATGAATTTGTATCTTTTGGGGGAGGCGATTGTATCTTGTGCCACTCTGCGGGCACAAACATTTCCTAGAAACACAATGTCTCCCTAAGAAACGAGAAGGTCATCCTTTGGTCACAAGGGGTGTTGGATCTCTGGGCTCCCAAGGAAAATCTGAAAAGCCAGGATTCAGGGTCTGCAGAGGGATTCTGCATGAGCACCTGAGGGGCCCTGAATTCTGGGTTTGATCTGTATTTGGGACTTAATAAGAAACAAAAATAATGCTCAGAGTACCGAGTGCTCAAGGGAGAGCTGGGGACCTGGTTCAACGAGCGTCATCTCCATGGCAATTGTTTTCTCTGCAGGTCCTCGAAGCAGCCATTTGTGTCTGTTGATCTTCACACATGGATGACCGGCTGGGTCCTGTCAGACAGAGAAAATACGGGATGAAATGCGATGCCCATGGCACAGGCCTCCCCCACCCCACTTTGTTGCATTACAACTGGGTGGGGCAGGGGGCACCCAGGGGGAACTTTGAGGTGGCTTCAAATGACAACTTATTTAAATAACAAGAGCATTGCTTCCTGCTGCTCATCCCTCCTACCAAAGGTGTCTTCTCTTAGCCCAGGTGCTGAGACTGGGGAGCCCCAAACCCAGCACCCTGGCAGGAAGGCCTGGGCTTTAGGGGAGCTCCGCAGCATCTCAGCTGAAGGCCAGACTCACAGTTCACTGGTTCTGTCCCTTTGTACCTCTGCTGATGAAACTTTGCACCTTGCCTGATCTTTACTGTTCTACTGATGATTAGTACGAATATGACCTTCCACTGTTACAGAAGTTTCAACATTTTCCTCCAAACACTTGCTTGATTAGTTTACTCCGTTGTCTTTGCAGACTGTCCCTTTCCAGCTATCAGAGATTTTACCTGGGTGGCTGTCCTGGAGACTGGGACTAAGAAGAATCCAGTTTTCCTTCTGGGGCTGGGTGCTGACCCCACCCCCAAGGGGCATCCAGGGTCCGAGGCTGCAGTGGCTGGGGGTGGATGAGCTATGGGTGGGGAGACTGAGGCCAGAAGAGTGGCTGAGCTGGGGTGAGCCTGCAGGGCTCGTCCTTCTCCAGGGCTCCCCACTGCACCCCACTATTCCCAGGCCAGGCCCCTCCTCAGTGATAGCGATTCTGAGCTCTGCAAAGGGCCTCCCCTCCGGGCTGGGTCTCAGCCTGGAGTGAGGGACAGGACACCTAGGCCAGCCCTGATCCCAACTGTCCCTTGCTCTTCTGGTCTTGCTTTTTTGTCCCCCAGCCTTCCTCTCCCTGCTACTGCAGCCCCTGACTCCTTCCTGAGGCCTCACTCCTTCCTCACACGCTGTGGTTTGGGCAGGCCATTCCTAGCCATTTGGGACTGAACTGGACTTTGGTATGGCTTGGACCCCGAGATTTGGAAGCATGTCTTGGGTGTTTCTTTTTCCTTTTTTCTTTTTTTTTGGGAGATGGGGTGAGGGGTATAAGACAGGGTCTTGCAATATAGTTCAGAATGGCCTTGAACTCACTATGCAGCCCAGGCTGGCCTCAAATTCACAGCGATCCTCCTGCCTCAGCCTTCCTGAATTCTGTGATTACAGGTGTGCATCACCACGCCCGGCTTCTCTTGGTGTTTCTAAAACACAGCCAGGTTTGAAAAACCAGGGCTTCTTCCCCTGCCCTGACATCACTGTAGAGAGGAGATCTCTTTGAGGGATGGACATTCGGCCTGAGGCTCCTCTGTCCCTCAGGCTTCAGAACCACTGAAGCACTTCTGGGGTGTCAGAAACAGCACGTGTGCCGAGGGAGAGGCCAGGACAAGCAGCAAAGGTGACAGACACACTGTGCGCCCTCACGTTCCGGACCCCAGCCTGACACGAGGACTTAGGGGACCCCAGAGGAGCCAGCATAGCTAGTGAGACTCAGACAGACCTCAGAAGCCCTGCAGCAAGTTCTTCAGAGGTGCCACACACTTTGGGATTTCTAGGGTTGCTGCTCCGAGGAGCAGAATAAAGGTTCAGTAGTGCAAGCTTGGGAAACAGAGTTCACTAATTGGTCCACTCAGTAAACACTGAAAATATAATGTGTGTCCGTGTTCTAGGGACACAAACATAGCAGTGAACAGAATGGATCAAAGCACGAAGAAAAAAACAAAAACCAACCCAAACCCAACAAAATAAAGCAAACAAAACCTCATTTGGAGCTTAGAGGCTGGAAAGGAGGTCGAAGCATTTTCTCTTGTGCAGGACTTCTCAGTGCCTATAATATATTAATGGGCATCACCAGAAGGGGATAAAACATGCTGTGTTTCCCAGAACTACTGGACCTGAGAAATTTTGCCATGCAAGACACTTGGAGAACTCAGTGTTCTTTAACAAATGGATGCTAAAGCTCTAACCCACCCAGCTTCCTGGCATACAGATGGTGAGGGGAGAGTGTGATCGTATGTAAGGTCACCAGGACTGCTCACACCAAAGTCAGGTTTCCCCATCTTCATGTCCATCTCCCGCCCCACTCTGTGATGCCTGAGATCTGGGGGTGCTGTGAACCCAGATGCTTTGAGATAAAGAGCCGCAGGCTCCCATAGTCCCAGTGGGCACCCAGACTGTGTCCTGCTGAGATGTCCACCTCTGACCGCCGGTTCATGTCCCACGACCTCTCCCTGAGCTCAGCCTGCTGCTATGAGGTGCTGTACCTGCCTCTTGGGAAAGGAGGCAAACGGGGACACGGGGTGGAACGTTGAGACTGCTGGGGACAGTCACTTTGTGAAAGCGTGGCCACAGCCTGAGGAAGCTGTCTGCTTTCTTTGGTTACCCTCAGGTGCTCTGATGTCTTCTGGACCAAATTTGGTGTCCAGAATGGGCGAAGAGCTTGCAGTGTTCAGAGGTGAATTTTCAAAACACGGAAGGCAGATGGTGGCACACAGGTATAAGGTCAGCTGTGTGGCATCACCAGTCGGTGCGTCTCTAGGTGCTGCCAAACCCTGCAACAGGCGGGAGACATCACATCCTGCTGAGGAGCAGTCCAGGCTCTGGGAGGTGAAAGTGCTTTTTCACGTCAGATCCGGCCCGCACTGGTCTGAGTTGAGAGCTGAGTTCTTCCCACTCACAGTGGTAACACTGTGTGGCCAGCACAGTGTTACCAAACCTCGAGCAGCCAGTGTTCCCGAGAGGCGGCTATGGGCAGTCCCTGAGGAGCACAGGAGGCTGAGCAGCCTGAGCCGGGGCTTCTCACTACTTAGTGGCCCTGGCTTCCTTCCCTTTCTGGGATTTTCCACTTTCCCCCATTTGTGCTTTCTTCCTAAAAACACCAAAACCTTATAATAAAATAAAACGATCAGTGTCATCACGAACCCAGTTACTGCTACCTGCTGGTTTCTTTTCTCACTATTTCCAATTTCTTAATATTGTATCTTTGACTTCATGACTTTTCAACAACCCTCCAAAGGATCTTAACGTTTTTCCTAAACTAAAATAAAAATAAAAAACAAAACACTCTCCTGAGGAGAAAAGGAAAATTGTATGTTTTTTGTTTACATGAGTGTACAGAAAATCACTCTTCTCCATGTGGCCTTGGTGATTTTCCATTGTGATATCAAACGACAAATGGATAAACTGGAGTTTGCAACACATCTCTGGGGACTGCTTTTCTATTTGGGTGACCCCTGAGAGGCTTCTGAACATAAAGCTATTTTTGCAAAAAAAGAGGAAATGCTGAGGGGTGGCCGCCACCAGCGATGTCCACCCAGATTCTAACTTATTCTTCTGGCTGCTTATTTTTATTTTTATGTAATGTGGTGTTTTGATGCATTGTTGGTATTTCGTGTTTGACCTTCAGCTGGTAGAATTCGTCTTGAGCATGCCAGGAGAGGCGATGGGCTGTTAGTGACCAAGCAGCAGCCTATTTTCCTAAACTCTCACCCAGTGGTTTTCAGGGAGCTGATAAAGAGCAAGGTCAGTCAGCAAGGAAGGACAGTGGCACTGCTTTGATCTTAATTCTCTGCCATCGTAACCGACTCCCCGCTGCTTGACATGGGAGCATGCTTCCTGTTGTCCAAGGCTTTCATAACAGAGGCCTTTGCATTTGGGGAAGAACTTCGGGCAGGTCCTAAGCCACAGATTCTGAGGGACAAAATGCTCTGGTTTGGTCTGAAGAATTTGCTTTCCTAAATTCCGAGCCCTGTGAGTTCTAGGTATGGTAGACTGAGCACTGGAAAGGGAGCCGGTTGGTGTAACCCTCTAGCACACTGGGAAGAAGATTGCTATTATTCCCATTTTATAGATGGAGGTACCCGGTTGGACTAATGTGCCCCATGAGACAGTAGTTAAAGTCAAGTGCACAGACTGGCGACTTAATGACTGAGCCTAGAGCCTCTGCAGGTCACTGAGTGCCTTTGGGACACCCCCCTTCCTTATTTGGCCCCGTTCAGATCTACAATGTTCCTCCTAAGTCTCAGATGCTCAAAGATGGAGCTTTCGGAAGGTGACTGGATTATGAGGGCTGTAATTTCACCCAGGGATTAATCTATTGATGAGACCATAATTTGATGGCATCCTTGGGAGGTAATGGAAACTTAGGAGGTGGGGCCCACCTGAAAACTTGCGTATGACCTAGGAGGATACATCTGGCCCCGGCCCCTCCCTCTAGGCCAGGTTCTCTCCCTCTCTCTCTGCTTCCTGGCTGCCATCCAGTGAGTAGTTTTTCTCTCCACATCCTTCTGCCATGATCCTTCTGCCCCCTCACAGGCCTAAAAGCTCTGGAGTCAGCAGACCATGACTAGAACTTCTCAAAGTGTGAGCTAAAAATAAACCTTTCCCTCATTAAGTTGTTTATTACAGATGTGGCAAACTAGACTATCAACTTGA
This sequence comes from Cavia porcellus, assembly GCF_034190915.1. Classification (NCBI taxonomy): domain Eukaryota; kingdom Metazoa; phylum Chordata; class Mammalia; order Rodentia; family Caviidae; genus Cavia; species Cavia porcellus. The sequence goes on along the minus strand of NW_026947484.1, from coordinate 174,197,258 downwards.
TTGGCTCGGAGCTGCCTAGGGGGTTAGTAAAGCACTGTTTTGAAGTGTGACCTTGGCCACTCTATCTGGTCCCCGATCTCTTTGTCTCTGCCACTCTTCCAAAGCTCTGCTTCCTGACCATCATGAACTAAGCAGCTTTTGTCCACCATGACCTTCCATCATGATGCTCCCACCTTGGACCCAACCAACATGGACTGAACCATCTGAAACTGAACCAAATAAACTTTGCATTGGGTGTTAGGCATTTTGTACTAGCAACAGGAAAGCTGACTAATACATCAAGTAATTTGTCAGAGACAAATAAGCTGACTAATATGGGGAGGGATGTCCAAGTTTGGTCTCTAGAGTCTAAAGCAAGAGAATTTAGTGTGGTGGGAGAGAACAGTATTAAGTGACTGTTTATGTGCGACATATCTTACATGTACTCTTCATTCAGTTGTCATGTTATTTGAGGAGGTAATAGGTACTATCATTCCTATTTTACTGATGGTGAAACTGAGGCTCAGAGAAGGGTACAGCTTGTTTAAGGTCATAAAAAGGATGACAGATCCAGGATTAGTCTCCAGGTTCTGGCCCCATCAGAGTGTGTTTGCAATTGACTGTTCATAAATGTGCCTCGGCTATATGATGACTCATGAGGGCAGGGACCATTTCTCAGTATGTTCTGAGTCTGTTGGTATCAGCACAGGGCGTGGCTCCAAATAGATGGTCAATGGGCATTGTGGACTGGACGGATGGATGGATGGACGGCACACTTTGGAGAATATTCCCTCTAGTGTGTATAGGAATCACAGTTGGAAGAGAAAGGCAGAAAAAGTCTTCATTATGGGACCAACAGCTGGATCTGATTCAGTGCTTAGTCCAGATGTGACTCCTTTGCAAACTCTGAATCGAGCTGAATCAGAAAAGTGTTTTGTGGAAGTGCTTGTATTCTTTCTAACTTAGCATCTAGAAGACAGGACTTCAGTCCTCTCTCTTGCTGGCTGTGACAGAATTTGAGGGTTTACTCTCAAGTTTTACTTTCTTCTTTGTACTTTTTGGTGTATTCAAAATTTTGTATTGATTTTGGGGACTGTTGGGGATTGAACCCAAGGTTTTTTGCACTGAGCTACATTTATCAGCCCTCTATTAACTTTATTTATTTTTTTTGGTACTGGGAATTGAACTCATGACCTTGCACTTGCAAGGCAGGCACTTATGCTGCTGAGCTAAATCCCTGGCCTTATGTTTTTGAGACTGGGTCTTGCTCAATGGCTATGTTGTTCAGGCTGGGATCTAACTGGTGATCTTCATGCCTCAGCTTCCCAGAGTGCTGAGATTACAGGCGTGCACTGCTGAACCCAGCTATAATGATTTTTTTAAATTGCAAAACAGTTTAACTTTTAAAAAACAGGACCAATACTCAGATTACATTTTTATTTCAATGCTTTTTGTGTAAACAGAAAAATGGTTATTTAGGGTACTATATGGGTAAGTATTGTGGTATTGAATTAAAAAGTGCCTTAGAAATAAGGAAAAGAAAAGAGGAAAAGTTAAGGTTAATCAGGGAGGGCAAGGTGGAAACCCTGTCGCTACCGCTGATGCCCACAAGAGGGCGCCTCAGGGTCATCAGGAAGGTAAAAGCTAAACCCAAGCGCCTTCCTGCCCAGTTACAGCAAATAACCAATGAGTGGGCTCTGCCTGCCCAGCACTTCATGGTTTACACTTTCCCCTTACTCCTCTCCAGTGTCGTCTGAGCCTCACAAGGAAAGGTCTCCCAGGTTTTCGCTACTCGGCTGAGAGGCAGGGCTGGTCTACACCTAACTGGGCATGGGTGCGGGATGATAGAGGGGGCTGCAGAGCCTGCCACAGCTATACAGCCCCCTCCCAAAGATGCGAGGCTCCCACCCTACCAACAGCACTGCTTTCTCCAACCTCTGGGTCTGGAGCAACTGTATTGAAGACATTTGTCCAAATCAACCTGGTTTTCCTGAGCAGAGAAGGCAAACCAGTGAACTGGCACCATTCTTCCGGGAAGAAAGTCCTACAAGGTGCAAGGTGGCAGAGTCTGGAGCCTTTTTCTCCACATACTGGGAAAGTACAGAGCCAAGTCAGCTGGGCTGATACTCATTTGCTTCACTCTGTAGGTGTAGCCTCTGAGGGCCCCAAAGCACCCTGGCAGGGAGGTATTAAGATGAGGAAACTGAGGCTCAGAGAAGTTTAAGTGCTCAAAGCCACTCAGCCCTTCAGGGACAAACAGAATCAAAATCTCAACATTTGAAGGGTCCAGGCTTCCAGAGCCCAATCACCTCTTTTGTGAGTGAAGCCCGGCCTGGGAGGCACTTTCCAGCGAAGCAGTGACAAGAAGGTAGGCCAGGACTCAGGCTCTGAACTTGAGAGGCCCGACTGCCCAGTCCTGAATTGTAGTAGGCTGCAGGGAGGCCCAGCTCTGGTTCAAGGGTTCTGTGAGCCAGCACAGGAAATCTCTTCCTTCTATTAATGCATGCTTTAGTTACACTTCTTACAGTAATTACTCTGCAGTAATTAACAAGGGAAAATAACACATCTGGGTCTATACTGCAGCTCCAAACAGATGTACAAGAAACAGACATTCCCAGGTCCTTATGCTAATTTCCCAAATGTGAATTGAACACCTATTATGCACCAATAGCAAGCCAATGAGCAAGGCCCCTGCTGGCTATCAGGCAGGACCCTCACCTTCTGGCAGGGGCAGGAAGGTGATGGACAGCAGGTGCACAAACATGCTGAAGAGGTCAGTGAGTGCTGAGTGCTGTGGAGACTGTAGAGCAGGGTGACAAGGGTCATGCTGGGCTGAGGCCTGTGGAGATCTGGGGAGAGCATGCTGGATTAAGGGAAAGACAGTGCCAAGGCCCTGGGGTAGGAATCAGTCCATGACATTTGGAGTAGGCCTGCACAGCTGAGGCAGAGCCTTGTGGCAGTACGGGTGGAAGATAGCTCAAAGGAGAGGTGGGTGAGGTCCTGTAGGGCTCAGGAAGCCACAGGGAAGCAGCTAGATGTTTCTGGAAGGACAGTGAGAGCCCACTGTGGGGACCTGAATCCGGGTCATGGCAGAGCCTGATTTTGCACAGTTCCAAAGCTTTGGGGTTGCTTTCTTTTCTTTTCTTTTTCTCTTCATCTTCCCGGAAACCCAGGAGAGTTGGGGAGGTCATGCCCAGGGCCGATGCCTGTGGACTCTGCAGGGCAGAGGAGGCACTTGGAGGGTGAACTCGGTGCAAATTCCCTTCTTTATTTAGCTTGTCTCTCTTCCCTTTCCTCCCTCCTTGCAGAGGATCCCGCAGTTCCTGCCCTACGGCCTGGGAACTGAGTTGTTTAGGCCAAACGGTGACCTGGTGGTGCCAAGCACCCAGGCCTCCCAGAGCCAGCTTCTCTGCCAACGGACCACGGCCAGGATGGGAAGTGGGCAGCAGCTCTTGTGGGTGGTGGGAAAACTGGGACCTCACGCGCAGAGAGGGGTAATTCCTCTTGAGAACCAGTAAAAAGCTGCGGAGGCAGGGAGGAGCAGAACGGGACAGAGAAGAAGGGAAAGGGGTCTACTGCATCGGAGGGGCGAGGGCCAGACTTCTCCCTCCTCCTTGGAGCAGGGCCGCCTGTTTCCGGTCTTCTGTTCGGTTCCTGCCTCTTTCTCTTGCTGCTTCCCAGTTTGGGGGGTTTCTCGTTCTGTGTGTTGGGGGTGGTTAGGCAGAGCAGAAACCTAGCACGAGTGGGGGTTTCGGGAGTAACCGCTCTGCTGTGGAGCCACCCACGAGGGGCGGATCGCTGCCACCTTCTTGGCTTTTAGTAGTTTTGTGCCTCATCTTCGGGGTTCCCTCCCTCTTCTCCACCCACTCCTCGCTTTTCAGGGCCCCCAGGGACCTGGCACAACAATCTCTCCTGCCCCCGGCTCCTTTATTAGCGCGCCCTGAGGGCTCTGGCCTCGCTGCCCCAGGGCGGCTGTCACTAGGGACGCTTTCAGAGTGCGCAGCGCAGAGCGCTGGGCGCTGACTGCAAATGCTGCGTCAGCGCTAACACTGCTCACTCACAGACGGGCGGGGTGTGGGCGGAGCTGGATGTGGGCGGAGCTGGATGTGGCGGAGCCATTGGGTTGGGTTGGGCGGGGCCGGTGGGGGGCGGGGCATGCCAGCAACTGATCCTCAAAGTCCTGGACTCTCTGGAGGCCCTAGAATTTTCAACTACACCTACTAGTCTGGCCCCTCTCCAGTCTTTCCTTTTGAGATAACTAGAGGCCCATAAGAATAGTTACACAGGCTGGGGATTTAGCTCAGTGGTGTGAACGCCTACCTGGCAAGCACAAGGTCATGAGTTTGGTGGTGAAGCACTAGATTGCTGAAAGTGTCATGCTTTAACCTGCATTGTTATGTTGTTATGCCCCCTTTTATCTCATCCTCTCCCTTATTCATTAAAAAAATCATTTAATTTTTTAAAAAAAATATATCAACCAAAAAAAATGCTCCTGGTTCTGTAGGGAAAAAGAAACCCTTTACAACTGTTGGTTAGAGAAAGTAGATTAGTATAAACACTGTGGAAATCAGTGTGGAGATTCCTCAAAAAATTAGGATTAGAGGTCCCATTCAACCCAGGTATTCCCCTTCTGTGTATCTTCCCAGAATGATTGAAAAACATCACACCACAGTGACATATGTGAAACTATAAGGTTCAAAATATACAATAGTCACTGTGAAATGGAAGGAAACTGTTCAATAAAAAGAAGAAACTAAGATAGGAGAAAAGAGAAAGGATAGAAGGGAAAAGAAAAAAAGTGCAAGTTAGTTATACCATTAGTGTCACTTAGTTCACTGAATAGTAAAGGTTGTGCTAATATTGATTGAAGTAATTTTTATGCCCATATTTTGTACTTGAGTGACTAAAGATAATGTTGTGTAATTTATTAACAATTGTTACTTTTTCATTATTTTGTTGTGAAAATCTGTTTTACCTTTTCTTCTTAATATTAATAAATAAAGTAATAAAAAAAGTCACATAGAGAGTCAATGTTATAGATTGTCAAATCCGCATTATAAACCAGCATTCTCTGTTTCTATGGGGGAGAGGGCTCACTTCGCAGTTTTAAGGGACAGGTTCTGCAATCAAGTCACCTGGGTTCTGTGACCTTGGGGAACTCGAGTTGTTCATATTCCTTTGCCTCAGTTTTACTCAGCTTTTTGTGAAGTGGGGGTTCGTGTTGGTAGCATCTGTCACAGTTAGTTTAAAATTCAGTGTTTTCGTAAGTGGGAAGTTAGGAGAGTGACTGTTGCAAGAATCTCCTGAGTGTGGGCAGTGTGCCGGTTCCATTTCCGAGTCCAGCTCTCCAAACGCGTTGTGCAGTGCCCTCACAGAGGGCCCACTGGGAGCTCCCCACGGAGGTCCTCTCCGGTCCTCCCACCCGCTCTCCTGGCTGTTACTCCGGGGATGAGGAGTATCCCGCAGACAAGCAGAGGTGCCCATTGGCTCTGAGCTGTAGGTGGAGGTTAAAGTGACCTGGCAGGTTGAGACCCTGAATTGGGGGCGGTGGGGGAGTCTACCTTGACTGCAGGGCTGTGAGCAGAATCTTGCTGCAAAGATCCCAGGATACAGAGTCAGACAGACTTGGGTTTGAATTCTACCTCTGTTGCTTATGCTTGGTGCCTTGGGCACATACCCCCACCTCAACAGCCTAGTTTTCTTAACTATCAAAAGGAATATAACATTTACCTTCAGGAAATAGCAAGGCTTAGAGTTGAGCAAACCCTTAGGTGTAACCGGCATCCGTGTTATCCTACCTCAGTGAGCTTGGGCAAGTCTCCTATCATCTTCTCTGACCTTGATTTTCCCATCCTGGTAATGAGGCAACTGATCTCACTCTAGCTGATCCTAGAGTGTTGCAGCTTCTGGAAACTTCTGCAGTTCTTAGGCCTGGTCCCTCAACACTCCCTGCTCTGTATAGATTCCCAGGTCACACCCCTATTGCTCTATCCTGAGGCTTTCTCTGGCTGTGTGTGTGTGTGTGTGTGTATGTAGGCCTCCAGGGAGTTAATGTTCCAAGAATAGCCTTCAGGCACCAGATAGGGGGAACTGGTAGATAAGTACCTCATGTCACTGGGGTGGGACAGCCCTGGGCCCTTTTTTCACTTTGCCTCTCAGTGGGGCCCAGTAAGAGGAGCCCCACCTCCCACAACGGTGACCTGCTGGTGGATTCCCCTGAAATGGCCTTCCTTTCCCTCAGCAGTGCTTCCAGGGGTCACCAACCACTGATACCAAGCACCCACTCAGCTCTGGAGCATGGTGTCTCCTCTCAGTGGTCCTCACATGTGGGGCCACAAGCTTATGTGGGAAACTGGATCTTCTTCCTTCCCTGAAGAGCCAGTCCTGGGGCCAAGTGTTCTGGAGGTTCTGAGGAGCAGGGGCCAGGATTGTGTTAGTCTCAGCTTCTGGGCTTTCAAAGACCCTTTGCTGTATGCATGCTGATTACATGAACAGGGCTGGGGACGCAGCATGTTGGAATGAATGTGCAGTTACCCGTGGAGCTCCTTATCAAGGCCAGCAGCACTCTAGGGAAGGAAAGGTTCAAGCTGCAAGAACAGGGAGGTCATGGCTCCTGGCCAGAGCATTTAACCCTTGTCCATCTGCCCAATTCAAAGCCTTCACAGCCATGATTTTAAGTGCTATTCTTAATGACCTGACCAGGAAAGTTTTGTTGTAATTACTATTATTTTTACTTGCTCATACATCATCATTACTATTTGTTTCATTTCATTCCGGGGCCCCAAGCAGAAAGAAGCAATCCATCAGGGGTTCTTGGTGCCCTCTGAATTCTCCATTTAGGGCTCCAGGTAGTCAATACCAGTTGACTAAACTGTCATGATAGCTAAGCCCGATTTGGTTTTCCTGGATGGCAACTATCCTGGTTTGTGTATGTGGCCCCCAAGCCTCATGAGTTTGCATTGTGCATTTGTGATTGGTTCATTGTCTACTGCTTGGATTGATGGTGTCAGTGCTCCACCCACAAAGGGGCGGAGCTAGGATGTGATGTAATGGCAGGATGAAGGTGTGTCTTGCTCTTTGCTGGTTCCTGCTTGCTGTTTGCAGCCGCCATGAACTGGGGCCCAGCCATGCCCACCTGCCTTGGAGCCAACTGAGTGTGGACTGAAACCTCCAGAAAACTGTAAGAAATAAACCTTTTCTTTCCCAACTTTGGGCATCAGGTATTTTGTCTCAGCAATGAGTAAAAAGTAACTAAGACAGCAACTTTGCTAATAACAATTCTTATTAAGTGAACATGAAAGACTCAAGAGGCCGAGGGAAGCTAGGTTAAGGGCCCAGCATTCCTGACGCTCATCCTGTGCAGACATGTTAGAAAGCTGCGTCACATTCCTCTGATTTAGAGACTTCCCCAACACTGTGAAACATGCATATGCGTGTGTGTGTGTGCGCGCACACACACACACACACAGCAGCGCCCTTATCCACACTTCCTGAAATACTCAGTTGAGTGCCTGAAACCTCAGACAGCACCAAATCCTATATACACCGTGTCATTTCCTATGTATATATACCTATAATCACACTTATTTTATCAATTACACAGTAAGAGATTAACAATAACTAATAGAACAGAACAATTATAACCATCTACTCTGAATGTGGTTTTTCTCTTTTTCTCCCTCAAACTGTTCTATTGAAGTGGACTCAGCCTGCTTCAGAAGAATTTCGAACAAGGGAAAGAAAGCTGCAGATAAAGGGGACCACTTGCCACATATAAATCTTTCCTCTAAGGCAGATTTTGCTTATAACCTAGTTAAAAAAAAAAAAAACACTGAGTAGTGTGGGCCTTGAAATCAGGCAAGATTGAATTTGTAGGCTGGCTGGTGGCTACAGCCAGGGCCGTCTTTCCTGGACCTTGGGATGGGACCAGAGACTTCCATGGAGGCTCAGCCCTGTGCTGTGTTCACCACTGGGAGCAAAGCTGCTCTTTCCTCTAACAGGGGAACGTTTCGGATTAGTGAAGTAGATATTTTCATCTTAATCACTGAAAATATCCTGGATTTTCTCCTGATTTGTCACCTCCTAGATAGAAGTGTTCCTTCATGACCCGAGAATCACCTACAAGAAGCTTTAGGGAGAGGCTTTGCTGAGCTGTGACAGCAGAGACAGCCTGGCCCGATCCCCGTGACTTCTCTGTTTCCTCATCCGGAGAGCAAAGCCTCCTTGTCCCTGTATGGTTGTCCTTGTGCACTGTGTGGAGTCAGTTACCGGCTGAACATCTTGGGCAGATTATTTTGCCTCCCTGACTATAGTCGTCCTAATTAGAGAAAAGAAGGTACAGCACTTTCTTTGCCAAGATGTTGAGTGGGTTACACTCAGTATGTATGAAAACAGTCCCAAGGATGCCTGAGCAGGAACTGAATCTCCCAGACTTGTTAGGCTCTTCCTCTCATCTCAGTGAATTGTTGTAAAACAAAAACAGATGGGAAACGCTATCTATACCAGTACTGTCAGCTAGAACTTTCTGTGATGATGAAAATATTTCATATCTGTTTGCTTCAAACCAGATGCCTCCAGCCATGCGTGGCTATCGAGCTCTTGAAATGTGCCTGATGTCCTGAAGTCCTGTCTTTCAAATTTTATTTCATTTAAATCAATATTAAGCTAAATAGCCCCATGTGACCAGTGGTAACTTGGGGGGACTTAGCAGATCCAAACCTACAGCAATCTTTTAGGAAGGAAATCTCTGCGAGTCCCCATCAAAGTGAACATTTTGCCACCAAGCAATCTTTTTTAGCTAAGTATTGCATGAGCAGAGAAGCCAACTGAGATTTCTAGGAATCTTAGAGAAGTCTGAGCCAAACCTGCTGTTTTTATCTATAAAAAACTGAGACTTAGAGAGGGTGACATGATTTGCCTGATGATACATGATCCAGATCTGATTCCTTGTAGGGTGCTTTCTCTTCTAGCAGGAAGGCCCCTTTGTGTCCCTAGACATGGTCAACTAACCAATTTGCCCTCTCTCCAGGCACAGGGCTGGAGGTGAACTGAAGGGCAACCTGTCTGCAGTTTCAGGTGGAGCCTTTCTAATTATGGTTAAATTTCTGTGATGCTGGTTCCTGGCACAAGCACCGATATGGCAGACTAAAGGTTGGCTTTTGGTTCTTTCCTATTGCCAGGAGGGTCTCACAAATTAGCCACCACTGCCGAGAAAGGATGGGATTTTCCTGTGACTGGGAAACCCAAGCTGGCAAATGACAGCCAAATTGGCCCCCAACAGTCAAAGTTCTGAGTCACTCTGAGTTCTGTCTTCTCTGCTTAGAACTGTGGGGAGGTTCTGGGGTGAACTTAGTTGAGTGAAAGTCCCAACAAAAGCTCAGGGTAGGACATAATGAAGATTAGAGGTGAAGGCTCAGCAGAGCCCAACAGGTAAATGGATTGACTGAGATGCTGTTTCACCAAAATCGAAGGCGGAAATAGCCATCTGAGAGGGTAGAGGCACTCATAGCGGCAGTGAGGGGACTGTCCATAAAAATTGTCATGTGAATTATCTAATCTAGAAGGATTTTAGTACTTATTGCATGACACTGCTCATGCTACTTTCTGTTACACTGGCAAGGAACACAAAGCTGACTGAGAAGGACACTTTGTTCCTCTGGCCACCCCGCAATTGCCAGCCTTGAGGTGCTGGGAAAAGTTGGAGATGAGAACCCAGAAGCCTTGTTTGGGTGGCTCTTCCCCCTTGAACCTTTTGAGTTTATTTAACAGTAATTAATTTTTATTAGGAAAGTATTAGGCAGGGTAGTAAAATGGATCTCAGGTCCCATGACAACTGCAACTGACTGACAGTTGCTACCTGGATGCTGGATGGAGAAGGATTCTGAGGACCAGAGAGGCTGAGGGAAAGTGGACACCTTGATTGATTGTTCATGTCTGCCAGGGCCAAGGAGTGGAGGACGGCACCATCCCACAGTAAAGTGAGATAAATAGTAATGATGGTATAAATAATAATAATGGTAATTGCCCCAAATTTATAATAATTACCTCCTAAATTAAATGCCATAATAATTACAATAAGTAAATCATGTAGATTTAGGGGGTCCTCTTAGCTAGCCCCTGTGATCTTGGGTCCTACCCTCCTCCTGTAATGTTTACTCTTCCACCAGTGCATGCAAGTACCCAGTTTCCTGACACAACATACAGCTCATTCCTTGTTATGGATTAAAAACTGGTGGTCAACTTAAAGCCAGCTGAGTTAAATCAGCATGGTGCTGAGCATAGATGTCCACTTGAGGAAAGTTGCCAGCATAAATAGAGACTTGGAGAAGAAGAGTGAGGCATTGTGGGTTCTCCTACGTGTTGCTGTTTGAGCCATTGGTTCTCCTGGAGGAGCTCGTCATGACTAGCTTCCCTAGTGTGAGTTCAACCATTGTCATCTGAGGAGCTCAGGACCTTGTTGGTGAGAGTGACTGTGTTTCACTTTGGGGGGCTCTGGTCCCCACATCGGGCATTGCTTCCTGACTCCGGAGGGAAAGACGTGTGCTGTTTAAACTCTAGAACAAATTCATCATGCTGGCTTTCTGGCATGTACTTGACTGTTCTTATCATCAGAGGAGCTTGGGGCTTTTGTGTCCCTAAGGATGGCTGTGGTGCTTTTCAGGGTAGTCCTGATTCTTATTTTGAGCTTGACTTCTTGGCTCCAGTATAGAAACCTCAACCTATCAGCGCAGCTCCTTCCTTCCACTGGCATAGACTTCTTAGCTTCCACCACTGACTTTTGGGGGTTCCCAACACAGATCCGTAAAACAGACTGGCATGAGTCCTTCTTGTGGGCTCTAGACCTTCAGCTGGATTCGTGGGAGGCACTGTCATGGGCTCTAGGTATTCATCTGGACTCATATGGGACACTGCTGTGAGACTCAGGCCCTTGGCTAAATATTCTGGGTCTTTAGGGTTGTGGGTAGATTTCCTGCACTTTCTTGTGTTAAACTCTGGGTGACCATCGTAAAATAGTATTATAAATTCTGTGTCCTGATTCTAATTGTTCTCACAACTCCTGACTACAATACGCCTTTCCAGCACCAGCTCAGATTATTCTGCCTGTTTCCTCCTCTTTAATGCTAGCTCTTCAAGGGTTGAGAAGTCATCTATTTTCTGCATTGAAATATCAGGATGTAGTACTTATTCTATGGTACTGCCAAGTACATAGTAGCTGCTCAACAAATATTTGTCACATGCTCAACATGGATCATGCCAGAATGTGCAAGTACTACATGCAAGTACTAAAATAGAGATTTTAGAAGAAAACATAAAGTTTTGACACTTTAAGTTAGATAATGATTACAAACTTATGATACCAAAAGCACAAATGACAAAAGAAAAACATAAGTTGAGCTTCACTAAAATTAAAACTTTTGTGCTTTAGAGAAGATCACCAAGAAAGGAAAAGTATAATCCATAGAATGAGAGAAAATATTTTAAAATCATATATCTGATAAAGTTGAGTGTCCAGAAATACGTAAAATTGCTTACAATTCAACAACAAAAAGATAATTATAAAAATGGTCAAAGGCTTTGTATTAATCACTTTTCTGCTGCTGGAACAAAATACCCAACACCTGGAACTTGGAGGTTAATTTAATTTGGCTTAAGGTTTGGGGATTTCAGCCCATGACTGGCTAGTTAGTAGGCAAATATAGCACTGTGGGAAAGCATGGTAGAAAAGCTGTTCACTCCTAGTCAAGAATCAAAGAGAGACAAGAAAGGGATAAGAATGCACCTTCCAGATCACACGCTGTGACTGCCCTCATGGGGCCCAACTCCCCACATTCAGTCATGAACTCATCAATGGATTAACACACTGATGAGCACAGCACCCCATAAGCCAATCACCTTCCAAATGCCCTGTCTCTGAATACATGAGACGGGGTCGGGGGGGGGCATTTTAGGTCTAAGTCATAACAGGATTTCAAATAGACAGTTTTCTAAAGAAGATATACAAATGACCAATAACACATGAAAAGATCATTAATATCATTAGTCAACAGAGAGGCAAATCAGCACCGCAGGGAGATAGCTCCTTGTACTCAGTGGGAGGCTGCAATAAAAAAGACTGTGACCAGTGTTGGAAGTGGAACAGCTAGAACCTTCAGACGTTGCTTATGGGAATGTTAACTGGCGCGGTCACTTTGGAAGACAGTTGGATAGTTCCTCGAAGAGTTAATCATAAGGTTATTGTACAACCCAGAATGCCTTGTATATATCCAAGAGAAAGGAAAACTTACATCCATACAAAAACTTGTAAACAAATGTATGTAATTGCATTGTGCATAATAGCCAAAAAGTAGATGGAAACAACCCAATTTCCAATCAGCTGGATAAATAAAGTGGGTAAATAAAATGTGATCTATCCATGTGCTGAAATGTAATTTGGCAGTGAAATGGCATAGTGTTGATAACATGCTACAAGATGGATGAACTTTGAAAACATTTCTAAATGAAAAAGCCAATCACCAAAGGCTACCTAATGTATCCATTTATTTGAAGTGTCCAGAATAAGCAGATGTAAAGAGACAGAAAGGAGGTTAGTGGTTGGCTGAGGTGGGAAGAGTGATTGTTAATGGTTATGAGGTTTCTTTTGGGGAGATGAGAAATCTACTAAAATTAATTGTGGTGATGATAGCACGGCCATGTGGATTTATCAGAATTATTGACGAGTACACTTAGAGAGGTGGATGGCTTAGCATGTAAATTATATTTCAACAAATCTGCTAAAAAGGCAAAAGCAATAGAGGCTTCCAGGAGGCGACATCTACGTGAAGCGGAAGGGGGAAAGGTGAGGTTTGGGTGGGTGTGAGACAGGGGAGGATGTGCTTCATCAAGCAAGGACACCAAGGCCAATGTCCCCAGGATGGAGGAATACTTCCTGGGCTGCAAGAAAGGCAGTGTGGCTGGACTAGGCAGGAGAGCTGAAAATGAGGTGGGAACAGAATCACTGAGGCGGACAAGAGAAGGAAACAGATTCTCAGTCTATAGACAAAAAGTAGAACCCTATATTCAATGGCTGGTTCTAAACTTTTCATTTTTTGTCCAAATTAGACAGTGGATAAGCTGGGCAAGAACCCAAATTGGTAGGCTTGGTTAAATGTCAGCATCTACCATGTGCCACTGCCACTCAGATTTCATGATTATGACATCGATGTGCTGCCCCTGTGCACAGATTTGCCTTAAAGTTTGGGGGCAGAGGTGTGGGGTGTGGGGGCAGCGTTCACACTGGCAAGGGCAGGGAAGTCCAGGGTTATAGGAAACCACCCCTAACATGCATATGCACACACTTGCACACAGATGTGTGCTTGCAAACATGAGCAGACAACACATGCAGACATGCACACAGGCACACACAGGTACACAGAGGTGGACATTCATATGCATGTGTCACGATGCACACAATCAGACAAACACATGCCCACATTCATAACACGCTCACATGTACATCAAGACATTCACACAAGTACACACGCATGCTTATACATAGATGGATGCTCATACACACATGTACATGCACAGGCCTCCAGCATGGAGTGCAGCTTCCCCCTGGCTGCCCTTGTGAGCTCTGTAGGAATTGCCCCTACAGGAACCTGTAGCTTGCAGAGCAACAAGCCCCCCTCTCAGCTCCCTGGCATTTGGCTCTGCCATGCTTCTCTAGTTCAGACTTACATCAGCTATTGGAAGCAGTGCTGGCTTTCTGCATTTTTTCTTGGTGTCCTTGCAGATCACCAGTCATCCATGTGCTAATACCCGGAGTATTGTATTCCTCTCTGCTGTGCTCTATCTCTTGCTTCCTTTCTCTCAATTTGGCATTTCTTGTATAAACTGTGGTGAGGCAAAGACTCAGGAGTTGCTTAACTTCTGGGTCCATTTCTTTCTCCTTCTTTACCTCAAGGCCCATCTGGTGATCATGCCTCCTCCTGTGGGGGTTCCCAGCTCTTGCGGAATTACCTTGGCCTTTGGTAAATCTGAATTCCTTAATCCAGGGTATTAAAAGTCCTCTAATTATAATCCCAGCTCTGCTACTGGGACAAATTTCTAACCTTCTTAGCCTGCATTTTCCAGTTATAACCCCAGCTGTGCCACGGAGACAAGTTTGTATCTTTCTTAGTCTTCGCTTTTCCCTCAGATGAAGGAGACGTTCCCCTTCCTCCTACAGGTGATGGAGAGAACTGACCTGACACAGAGGCCTCACCACTTTAGTGCCTATAGTTCCTCCAAGGAGCTGCGGCTCCCCTGCTCTTTGGTGCCTTCTTAGCCGTGTCAGGACAGGGCTGAGACACCCGCATACCTTGGCGACACTGGTTGCATGACCATCCTTCCAGGCAAGTCTTTAATGGCTGTATGGCTTTGTTCAGAGGCAGTGCAGGGAGCGGACCCTTGAGCAGAAGCCAGTGCCCTGATGTACTGAGGAGTTGAGCTGTGGCTTGGTTTGCACGCCTGACTCTTGGTATCATGAGTGTGTGCTCTTGCTGTCACTTATGAATGCCCTTGAGGGTGTCACTCTGCCCCCACAAATGGTTTCTTTGCACATTCCCTTTAAGCTGCTCTTGGAGGTTGTATTTAGGAAGCCTGCTGCCTGACCTGTCCTTTAATCAGGTTCTCGGCCATGGAATGAGGAAGCAGGAGTAAGGCTAGGCTTGGCAGACTCCAGGGGTATTTAGGCATGGGGTAGACTGGCACCTTAATGACAGGACTGTTTTATATCTGCAGTACAAACCCCATCTTCAAGTACCTGCAGGGGCTGCTATTGCCTCCAGACTGATTCCCAATTTCTTGGCATTTAAGGCTCCTCAGGACTGCGGGTGACATGGCATCTCATCTCTTGCCACATGTCTTCAGATCCTGTGACCCCCCGCCCCCATCATCTCCCCATCAGGCCACTGCAGTGGGCATGCCCAGGGCTCAGAAGCTTGCAGTGCTTGCCTGGGGGCTGTCTGAGTTGGATAGCATGAAGTGTGGGGTGCTTTACCTGTTCTACTCCAGGGACTAAGGAGAGTTGGGGTGCAAATATCATTCCCTTGTCCTTTTGAGGGTACATGCTACACTAGCTCTGGAGTTCTCTGGGGAGGTAAGGCTCTGATCACTGACATGGCCCTGGTAGCACAACAAACTATTGCATGCAGATCCTTGTCTCAGGTGAGCATCTGGGGAAACTCAAACTGAGAAGGCTCCACTTGGAGCCATCCGTCCAGCATCCAGCTCCACAACAGACCCTCAACCCTGGCGTCAGTGGGGACCCCATCTGAGGATGTTGGGAGTAACAGCAGCTATGACTCAGGCCAGATGTTGTACCTGTAGACAAAATGGACCCTATGGGTAAGGATCTATTTTCAGTGTCATCCTATAGGGTAGGGGACTGGAGTATTGAGCACCTTCTGGGCTAAGTACTTTGTCTTGGGTTCTCCAGCTAGAAGGTAACAGAATTAGGACATTAGAGAGTTTGACATCTGAGTTTATGTTAACAAAACCCTGGTGTGTTAATGTGTCCCTGGGTGGTTAATGTGTGCATCTGCCCATGTGCCACAGCCAGTTCCTCAAGTCTCTGCTCTTTGTGGTCTGGGCTCAGAGCGTAGAGGCCTACCCTGGTCTCCAGCATGCTTGGGGGCTCCCAGGGTCTCTTTAGGTAGCCCCCTAAGCCAAACTATTGTGCTCTCACAGTGTGCTACTTCTCACAGGCTGTGTTTATTTGTATTGTGTTTTGCTTTTTCATTTCCTTTGTGGTCTGTCTGCTCCAGATGACAAACCAGCCACAGGAGAGCAGAGCCTTGCAACTGTGATTTTACTACATCCTCAGCACCTACTTTGGCCTCTGGCAAATGCTCATGAGTGAGGGACTGACTGTGTAGAAGGAAAGGAAGCCTTCCAGGCTGTGAGAGGCCTTGTTCACAACCTGGTCCATCCTTGTAGAATTGCTCCAGTGGCACTCCAAGTCACATGGTGATTGGCGGCAGAGGGTCCTTTCCAAGTTTGTTTTCTGAAAGGCGCCCCCAGATTTCAGTTTTGTTAATCTAGGGGCCAGACTCAGATTCCCAGTTGAAAAACAACAGCTGCGCATACTAAATGAGACAAATGCATGGGAAACTCTCCCGTGGGGTGGGGCATAAATTTCAATAATAATGGAGATATATCCGTCAGACCTATCAATCACTGCTCCTATGATGCAAAGACATTTCTCAATGTCAAAGGCACTTCTTCCATACACTCCCTGGAACCTATCCTCGTGGCCAGAGGCCCACGGTCCCCACTATGGGCAACCCTTTGCTCCAGGCTTTAGTCCCCCTTTCTTCCCCAGGGAGAGAAATGTGGAGTAGACAGCATTGGTTTGATCATCCAGATTTCAGTGCTTCAAGTACCAGGACGGAACATAGTACAACATCATTTCTAGCTCTATGCATGCTGTGCCTGTACAACTGTACCTTTCTGCTTTCTTAAAAATGCCTGCAATGGCTGCCTCTCACTTAGATTCAGTGTTGGCAAACGTATGGCACACGTGCACAGCGGGCCGTTAGTATCACCGTCCCTGGCCCAGAGGATGGAACATCTGGTCACTCCACGGCATTTGAGTTCTTGCTTGTTCTGGTGGTGGAATCCCTTCTTGTTCCCTCTGTGGTCTGTTCTTGTTTTTATCATCTGGTCTGCGACTGCCCTTGCTGCCCCTGGACCCCTGCCTCTCCCCACTCTCTTTGTAGCAGGTGCCTGGCAATGTGCCCATGAAACAGCCTGTGCTCAAATGCAGATGCTTTGTCTTTCTGCTTGGGAAGACTGAAGGAGATGTTAGGGACCAGGAAACATCTGAGTTGTTTCTTGGTGGCAAACAGAAAATTTGCACCGAAAGATACTGTGATGACAAGAAAAGAGGAGGTCCATTTCATGTTGTGGCCATAGGTGGCCAGAGTGACCAGCATGGAAGAGGGGGAGGAGTGCAGAAGTGAGGGATGGCGAATCCCAGCTCGGCATGTTAAGAGTCCCGTCCTGACTCCTTGGCACCCAGCACTAAGATTTCATATAAATGTTCACTGCCCATCAATTCCTTGCCAGGCTCTTAGCCAGTGTGATGGTGTGAGTATGTGCTCCAAATTCTTGTATTGAAGCTTAATCCCCAGTATTAGGAGGTAGGGCTCTGCCCCCATGAATGGATATGTGGGTAGTATTTTTTTTTTTTTTTACAGAAATAAATTTGGGCCATCAAATTCTCATCCATGTGGTGCCCTTTGTCTTTAGGCAACACAACCAGATGCCCAAACCAGAAGTGGCCCCTCCATCTCATACTCTCCAGTCTCCAAAACTGTGAGACAAATAAATCTCGGCTTATAACATACTACCCAGGCTCTGGTATTTACAACAGCACAAAATAGAGAGGAATGAACTTGTAACACATCTATAAACATCAATCTACAATACAAATCAGAAGAACTGTGTACTAAGAAACAGGATGGGGAGCAAACATTTGTTGGAATCTTGCTATGTGCAAGGACTTTACTTTCCCTCCTCTCATGGTGGGGTTGTGTTTCCAAAGATGCCTGCAGCGATACCCCGTCCCACTTGCTCTTTTGCAATGTGACCACGTCACTTTTCCTGCTAAGAGATTGTGTGTGTGTGTGTCTTTTCCTCTTGTATCTGGGCTGACCTTGAGACTGGGCCTTAGCAGACTGGCAGCATATCTGTCTTCTGCTGTGAGGACTGGCAACCCCCAGCATGCTGTGAGGATCTCAAGCTGCTGGCATGAGAGAACCCATGGGAAGGGGACCCAAGCTTCAGTCATGTGAGCAGAACTGGTGTGACCTTCCAGTCCAGCTCATCCAGCAGCCCAGAGACTCACTTCAGGTGTACTTTGGGCACCAGAACCACCAAGGCCCGAATCCCAAAGGCACAGAATCCTAAGCAAGCGAAATCATTTTGACAATGGTGGGGTAGTTTGCTAGGTTGTAACAGAGAACAAAAATGCCCTTTCATCCTTCCCATGGCTCCAAGAAGCAGGTGCTGTTATCTTTACAGGTAAGGAAATGACTAGTGGCCGGAAACAGGAAGCCCATGGCAGGCACTGGATTCAAATCCAGGCCTAGGTGACCCCTAGTCTCTGCAGGGACCCTCAGGCACAGTGGTCTCAGAGAGCAGAGGAGGGGACCTCTAATGCTGTGAAGATTCCTCCCTAGGAGGGCAGCCAGGGGAGGATGAGGTGGGAGGAAGACTTTTCCCTCCACTCTTTTGTGCCTTTTAAATGTTAATTATACTACTTACTGCAAGATGAAAAAGTAAAACTAGCATCTTTATTTACAAGAAAATGTACTGTGTGTGTGCATTGGGTGGGAGTAGATGGAACTGCTGGTTGCTTCCCAGAACAGAGCACTGGGCTTGGCTTAGAATTCAGTAGGTCCCACCCCCGGTGGCACTTGAGGGTCACCAGCTGAGCCTTGAGACTCCTAGTGCCAGCCCCCGACCCCTAGGGTCTGTTTGAATGGGTGGGGGGCATGGCTTCAGTTTCAGAGTTTGAAAAAAGCTCTCTGGGTGGTTCTAATGGGAAGTGAAGGTTGAGAGCTACCTGCCTGTGGGGGACCAGGATTCTGCTAGGCAGGGGAAAGGCTGGAAGGGGACGGAGTGGGCCGTGCAGCGGGAGCAGCCAGAGCAAAGGGGGCTGAAGTGGATGATTTGTGTGGAACACAGGAGAAAAAATGGCTCTGGGCGTGTAGATGCTTTAACTAAACAGAACAAAACGAAGTGGAGCGGCCCTCATTCCGTGCCCTGGGGTGCGTGATGGAGGAGTCATTTTGCAGCAGTGCAACGCTCAGCCCTCATGGCCCAACCGATGGGTCTCAGAGGGAATTAATTGGGGGGCTGGTAATAATTAGGTTGGTTATGAGGAGAAACAATGTGCTGCGCAGTCTCTCACTGCTAAGGAACAGCTTTGCCAGGGCCCAGGCTTCATCCTGATCCTCAACTGCAGCTAGTTATGATCCGGCTGTTTTCAGGCTGCTGGTGTGTCTGGGGCTCCCTTAGGAAGGAGGCACAGCACCTGTGACCCCAAACACTTTCCTGCACTCCCATGGAGGGAAAGCCTCACCTATCACCATATCAGGGGTGCTCAAGTTTTCTGGCTGAGCTCAATCTTTAAATCACCTGGGATGCTTGGAAACAAACATTGCCCTGGGTGTGCTGGGGCTGTAGGGCTGCCTGCTGATTGCTGTGTGGAAGCTTGAGAAAACTGGAGCAGTGGCTATGGGACATGGATGTGTCAGAATCACCTGGAAGGCAGCTAGAAACAAGGAAGGCCCAGGCTTATGGAGAGAGAATAGGACCTGGGCTTCTGCCTTGGAATCATTTCCCCCAGGGGACTTGAGACAGGAGGTGGGGAATCACTGCCTTGAAACGCCAGATCACAGAGTGGAGGGGAGAGAGGGGCTGTCCCCTGGATCACAGTGGAGGGGTGAGAGGGGCTGTCCCCTGGATCACAGTGGAGGGGTGAGAGGGGCTGTCCCCTGGATCACTGTGGAGGGGTGAGGGGCGGCTGTCCCCTGGATCACGGTGGTGGGGTGAGAGGGGCTGTCCCCTGGATCACGGTGGAGGGGTGAGAGGGGCTGTCCCCTGGATCACGGTGGAGGGGTGAGGGGCTGCTGTCCCCTGGATCACGGTGGAGGGGTGAGAGGGGCTGTCCCCTGGATCACGGTGGAGGGGTGAGAGGGGCTGTCGCCTGGATCACGGTGGAGGGTTGAGGGGCGGCTGTCCCCTGGATCACGGTGGAGGGGTGAGAGGGGCTGTCCCCTGGATCACGGTGGAGGGGTGAGAGGGGCTGTCCCCTGGATCACGGTGGAGGGGTGAGAGGGGCTGTCCCCTGGATCACGGTGGAGGGGTGAGAGGGGCTGTCCCCTGGATCACGGTGGAGGGGTGAGAGGGGCTGTCCCCTGGATCACGGTGGAGGGGTGAGAGGGGCTGTCCCCTGGATCACGGTGGAGGGGTGAGAGGGGCTGTCCCCTGGATCGCGGTGGAGGGGTGAGAGGGGCTGTCCCCTGGATCGCGGTGGAGGGGTGAGAGGGGCTGTCCCCTGGATCGCGGTGGAGGGGTGAGAGGGGCTGTCCCCCGGATCACGGTGGAGGGGTGAGAGGGGCTGTCCCCCGGATCACGGTGGAGGGGTGAGAGGGGCTGTCCCCTGGATCACGGTGGAGGGGTGAGAGGGGCTGTCCCCTGGATCACGATGGAGGGGTGAGAGGGGCTGTCCCCTGGATCACGGTGGAGGGGTGAGAGGGGCTGTCCCCTGGATCACGGTGGAGGGGTGAGAGGGGCTGTCCCCTGGATTGCGGTGGAGGGCTGAGAGGGGCTGTCCCCTGGATCACGGTGGAGGGGTGAGAGGGGCTGTCCCCTGGATCACAGTAGAGGGGTGAGAGGGGCTGTCCCCTGGATCACGGTGGAGGGGTGAGAGGGGCTGTCCCCTGGATCACGGTGGAGGGGTGAGAGGCGGCTGTCCCCTGGATCACGGTGGAGGGGTGAGAGGGGCTGTCCCCTGGATCACGGTGGAGGGGTGAGGGGCGGCTGTCCCCTGGATCACAGTGGAGGGGTGAGAGGGGCTGTCCCCTGGATCACGGTGGAGGGGTGAGAGGGGCTGTCCCCTGGATCACGGTGGAGGGGTGAGAGGGGCTGTCCCCTGGATCACAGTGGAGGGGTGAGAGGGGCTGTCCCCTGGATCACGGTGGAGGGGTGAGAGGGGCTGTCCCCTGGATCACGGTGGAGGGGTGAGAGGGGCTGTCCCCTGGATCACGGTGGAGGGGTGAGAGGCGGCTGTCCCCTGGATCACGGTGGAGGGGTGAGAGGGGCTGTCCCCTGGATCATGGTGGAGGGGTGAGGGGCGGCTGTCCCCTGGATCACAGTGGAGGGGTGAGAGGGGCTGTCCCCTGGATCACAGGGGAGGGGTGAGAGGGGCTGTCCCCTGGATCACGGTGGAGGGGTGAGAGGGGCTGTCCCCTGGATCACAGTGGAGGGGTGAGAGGGGCTGTCCCCTGGATCACGGTGGAGGGGTGAGAGGGGCTGTCCCCTGGATCACGGTGGAGGGGTGAGAGGCGGCTGTCCCCTGGATCACAGTGGAGGGGTGAGAGGGGCTGTCCCCTGGATCACGGTGGAGGGGTGAGGGGCGGCTGTCCCCTGGATCACAGTGGAGGGGTGAGAGGGGCTGTGCCCTGGATCACGGTGGAGGGGTGAGGGGCGGCTGTCCCCTGGATCACGGTGGAGGGGTGAGAGGGGCTGTCCCCTGGATCACGGTGGAGGGGTGAGAGGGGCTGTCCCCTGGATCACAGTGGAGGGGTGAGAGGGGCTGTCCCCTGGATCACAGTGGAGGGGTGAGAGGGGCTGTCCCCTGGATCACGGTGGAGGGGTGAGAGGGGCTGTCCCCTGGATCACGGTGGAGGGGTGAGGGGCGGCTGTCCCCTGGATCACAGTGGAGGGGTGAGAGGGGCTGTCCCCTGGATCACGGTGGAGGGGTGAGAGGGGCTGTCCCCTGGATCACGGTGGAGGGGTGAGGGGCGGCTGTCCCCTGGATCACGGTGGAGGGGTGAGAGGCGGCTGTCCCCTGGATCACGGTGGAGGGGTGAGAGGGGCTGTCCCCTGGATCACGGTGGATGGGTGAGAGGGGCTGTCCCCTGGATCACGGTGGAGGGGTGAGAGGGGCTGTCCCCTGGATCACGGTGGAGGGGTGAGAGGGGCTGTCCCCTGGATCACGGTGGAGGGGTGAGAGTGGCTGTCCCCTGGATCACGGTGGAGGGGTGAGAGGGGCTGTCCCCTGGATCACGGTGGAGGGGTGAGAGGGGCTGTCCCCTGGATCACGGTGGAGGGGTGAGAGGGGCTGTCCCCTGGATCACGGTGGAGGGGTGAGAGGGGCTGTCCCCTGGATCACGGTGGAGGGGTGAGAGGGGCTGTCCCCTGGATCACGGTGGAGGGGTGAGAGGCGGCTGTCCCCTGGATCACGGTGGAGGGGTGAGAGGCGGCTGTCCCCTGGATCACGGTGGAGGGGTGAGAGGGGCTGTCCCCTGGATCTCGGTGGAGGGGTGAGAGGGGCTGTCCCCTGGATCACGGTGGAGGGGTGAGAGTGGCTGTCCCCTGGATCACGGTGGAGGGGTGAGAGGCGGCTGTCCCCTGGATCACGGTGGAGGGGTGAGAGGGGCTGTCCCCTGGATCACGGTGGAGGGGTGAGAGGGGCTGTCCCCTGGATCACGGTGGAGGGGTGAGAGGGGCTGTCCCCTGGATCACAGTGGAGGGGTGAGAGGGGCTGTCCACTGGATCACGGTGGAGGGGTGAGAGGGGCTGTCCCCTGGATCACGGTGGAGGGGTGAGAGGGGCTGTCCCCTGGATCACGGTGGAGGGGTGAGAGGGGCTGTCCCCTGGATCACAGTGGAGGGGTGAGAGGGGCTGTCCACTGGATCACGGTGGAGGGGTGAGAGGGGCTGTCCCCTGGATCACAGTGGAGGGGTGACAGGGGCTGTCCCCTGGATCACAGTAGAGGGGTGAGAGGGGCTGTCCCCTGGATCACAGTGGAGGGGTGAGAGGGGCTGTCCCCTGGATCACTGTGGAGGGGTGAGAGGGGCTGTCCCCTGGATCACGGTGGAGGGGTGAGAGGCGGCTGTCCCCTGGATCACGGTGGAGGGGTGAGAGGGGCTGTCCCCTGGATCACGGTGGAGGGGTGAGAGGGGCTGTCCCCTGGATCACTGTGGAGGGGTGAGAGGGGCTGTCCCCTGGATCACAGTGGAGGGGTGACAGGGGCTGTCCCCTGGATCACAGTAGAGGGGTGAGAGGGGCTGTCCCCTGGATCACAGTGGAGGGGTGAGAGGGGCTGTCCCCTGGATCACAGTGGAGGGGTGACAGGGGCTGTCCCCTGGATCACAGTAGAGGGGTGAGAGGGGCTGTCCCCTGGATCACAGTGGAGGGGTGAGAGGGGCTGTCCCCTGGATCACGGTGGAGGGGTGAGAGGCGGTTGTTCCCTGGATCACGGTGGAGGGGTGAGAGGGGCTGTCCCCTGGATCACGGTGGAGGGGTGAGAGGGGCTGTCCCCTGGATCACGGTGGAGGGGTGAGAGGGGCTGTCCCCTGGATCACGGTGGAGGGGTGAGAGGCGGCTGTACCCTGGATCACGGTGGAGGGGTGAGAGGGGCTGTCCCCTGGATCACAGTGGAGGGGTGAGAGGGGCTGTCCCCTGGATCACGGTGGAGGGGTGAGACGGGCTGTCCCCTGGATCACGGTGGAGGGGTGAGAGGGGCTGTCCCCTGGATCACGGTGGAGGGGTGAGAGGGGCTGTCCCCTGGATCACGGTGGAGGGGTGAGAGGGGCTGTCCCTTGGATCACGGTGGAGGGGTGAGAGGGGCTGTCCCCTGGATCACGGTGGAGGGGTGAGAGGGGCTGTCCCTTGGATCACGGTGGAGGGGTGAGAGGGGCTGTCCCCTGGATCACGGTGGAGGGGTGAGAGGGGCTGTCCCCTGGATCACAGTGGAGGGGTGAGAGGGGCTGTCCACTGGATCACGGTGGAGGGGTGAGAGGGGCTGTCCCCTGGATCACAGTGGAGGGGTGACAGGGGCTGTCCCCTGGATCACAGTAGAGGGGTGAGAGGGGCTGTCCCCTGGATCACAGTGGAGGGGTGAGAGGGGCTGTCCCCTGGATCACTGTGGAGGGGTGAGAGGGGCTGTCCCCTGGATCACGGTGGAGGGGTGAGAGGCGGCTGTCCCCTGGATCACGGTGGAGGGGTGAGAGGGGCTGTCCCCTGGATCACGGTGGAGGGGTGAGAGGGGCTGTCCCCTGGATCACTGTGGAGGGGTGAGAGGGGCTGTCCCCTGGATCACAGTGGAGGGGTGACAGGGGCTGTCCCCTGGATCACAGTAGAGGGGTGAGAGGGGCTGTCCCCTGGATCACAGTGGAGGGGTGAGAGGGGCTGTCCCCTGGATCACAGTGGAGGGGTGACAGGGGCTGTCCCCTGGATCACAGTAGAGGGGTGAGAGGGGCTGTCCCCTGGATCACAGTGGAGGGGTGAGAGGGGCTGTCCCCTGGATCACGGTGGAGGGGTGAGAGGCGGTTGTTCCCTGGATCACGGTGGAGGGGTGAGAGGGGCTGTCCCCTGGATCACGGTGGAGGGGTGAGAGGGGCTGTCCCCTGGATCACGGTGGAGGGGTGAGAGGGGCTGTCCCCTGGATCACGGTGGAGGGGTGAGAGGCGGCTGTACCCTGGATCACGGTGGAGGGGTGAGAGGGGCTGTCCCCTGGATCACAGTGGAGGGGTGAGAGGGGCTGTCCCCTGGATCACGGTGGAGGGGTGAGACGGGCTGTCCCCTGGATCACGGTGGAGGGGTGAGAGGGGCTGTCCCCTGGATCACGGTGGAGGGGTGAGAGGGGCTGTCCCCTGGATCACGGTGGAGGGGTGAGAGGGGCTGTCCCTTGGATCACGGTGGAGGGGTGAGAGGGGCTGTCCCCTGGATCACGGTGGAGGGGTGAGAGGGGCTGTCCCTTGGATCACGGTGGAGGGGTGAGAGGGGCTGTCCCCTGGATCACGGTGGAGGGGTGAGAGGGGCTGTCCCCTGGATCACGGTGGAGGGGTGAGAGGGGCTGTCCCCTGGATCACGGTGGAGGGGTGAGAGGGGCTGTCCCTTGGATCACGGTGGAGGGGTGAGAGGGGCTGTCCCCTGGATCACGGTGGAGGGGTGAGAGGGGCTGTCCCCTGGATCACGGTGGAGGGGTGAGAGGGGCTGTCCCCTGGATCACGGTAAGGGGTGAGAGGGGCTGTCCCCTGGATCACGGTGGAGGGGTGAGAGGGGCTGTCCCCTGGATCACGGTGGAGGGGTGAGAGGCGGCTGTCCCCTGGATCACGGTGGAGGGGTGAGAGGGGCTGTCCCCTGGATCACGGTGGAGGGGTGAGGGGCGGCTGTCCCCTGGATCACAGTGGAGGGGTGAGAGGGGCTGTCCCCTGGATCACAGTGGAGGGGTGAGAGGGGCTGTCCCCTGGATCACGGTGGAGGGGTGAGAGGGGCTGTCCCCTGGATCACAGTGGAGGGGTGAGAGGGGCTGTCCCCTGGATCACGGTGGAGGGGTGAGAGGGGCTGTCCCCTGGATCACGGTGGAGGGGTGAGAGGCGGCTGTCCCCTGGATCACAGTGGAGGGGTGAGAGGGGCTGTCCCCTGGATCACGGTGGAGGGGTGAGGGGTGGCTGTCCCCTGGATCACAGTGGAGGGGTGAGAGGGGCTGTCCCCTGGATCACGGTGGAGGGGTGAGGGGTGGCTGTCCCCTGGATCACAGTGGAGGGGTGAGAGGGGCTGTCCCCTGGATCACGGTGGAGGGGTGAGGGGCGGCTGTCCCCTGGATCACGGTGGAGGGGTGAGAGGGGCTGTCCCCTGGATCACAGTGGAGGGGTGAGAGGGGCTGTCCCCTGGATCACGATGGAGGGGTGAGAGGGGCTGTCCCCTGGATCACGGTGGAGGGGTGAGAGGGGCTGTCCCCTGGATCACAGTAGAGGGGTGAGAGGGGCTGTCCCCTGGATCACGGTGGAGGGGTGAGAGGGGCTGTCCCCTGGATCATGGTGGAGGGTGAGAGGGGCTGTCCCCTGGATCACGGTGGAGGGGTGAGGGGCGGCTGTCCCCTGGATTGCACTGGAGGGGTGAGAGGGGCTGTCCCCTGGATCACGGTGGAGGGGTGAGAGGGGCTGTCCCCTGGATCACGGTGGAGGGGTGAGAGGGGCTGTCCCCTGGATCATGATGGAGGGGTGAGAGGGGCTGTCCCCTGGATCACAGTGGAGGGGTGAGAGGGGCTGTCCCCTGGATCACGGTGGAGGGGTGAGAGGGGCTGTCCCCTGGATCACGGTGGAGGGGTGAGAGGCGGCTGTCCCCTGGATCACGGTGGAGGGGAGAGAGGGGCTGTCCCCTGGATCACGGTGGAGGGGTGAGGGGCGGCTGTCCCCTGGATCACAGTGGAGGGGTGAGAGGGGCTGTCCCCTGGATCACGGTGGAGGGGTGAGAGGGGCTGTCCCCTGGATCACTGTGGAGGGGTGAGAGGGGCTGTCCCCTGGATCACGGTGGAGGGGTGAGAGGGGCTGTCCCCTGGATCACAGTGGAGGGGTGAGAGGGGCTGTCCCCTGGATCACGGTGGAGGGGTGAGAGTGGCTGTCCCCTGGATCACAGTGGAGGGGTGAGAGGGGCTGTCCCCTGGATCACGGTGGAGGGGTGAGAGGGGCTGTCCCCTGGATCACGGTGGAGGGGTGAGAGGGGCTGTCCCCTGGATCACGGTGGAGGGGTGAGAGGCGGCTGTCCCCTGGATCACGGTGGAGGGGTGAGAGGCGGCTGTCCCCTGGATCACGGTGGAGGGGTGAGAGGCGGCTGCCCCCTCGATCACGGTGGAGGGGTGAGAGGGGCTGTCCCCTGGATCACGGTGGAGGGGTGAGAGGGGCTGTCCCCTGGATCACAGTAGAGGGGTGAGAGGGGCTGTCCCCTGGATCACGGTGGAGGGGTGAGAGGGGCTGTCCCCTGGATCATGGTGGAGGGGTGAGAGGGGCTGTCCCCTGGATCACGGTGGAGGGGTGAGGGGCGGCTGTCCCCTGGATTGCACTGGAGGGGTGAGAGGGGCTGTCCCCTGGATCACGGTGGAGGGGTGAGAGGGGCTGTCCCCTGGATCACGGTGGAGGGGTGAGAGGGGCTGTCCCCTGGATCATGATGGAGGGGTGAGAGGGGCTGTCCCCTGGATCACAGTGGAGGGGTGAAAGGGGCTGTCCCCTGGATCACGGTGGAGGGGTGAGAGGGGCTGTCCCCTGGATCACGGTGGAGGGGTGAGAGGCGGCTGTCCCCTGGATCACGGTGGAGGGGAGAGAGGGGCTGTCCCCTGGATCACGGTGGAGGGGTGAGGGGCGGCTGTCCCCTGGATCACAGTGGAGGGGTGAGAGGGGCTGTCCCCTGGATCACGGTGGAGGGGTGAGAGGGGCTGTCCCCTGGATCACTGTGGAGGGGTGAGAGGGGCTGTCCCCTGGATCACGGTGGAGGGGTGAGAGGGGCTGTCCCCTGGATCACAGTGGAGGGGTGAGAGGGGCTGTCCCCTGGATCACGGTGGAGGGGTGAGAGTGGCTGTCCCCTGGATCACAGTGGAGGGGTGAGAGGGGCTGTCCCCTGGATCACGGTGGAGGGGTGAGAGGGGCTGTCCCCTGGATCACGGTGGAGGGGTGAGAGGGGCTGTCCCCTGGATCACGGTGGAGGGGTGAGAGGCGGCTGTCCCCTGGATCACGGTGGAGGGGTGAGAGGCGGCTGCCCCCTGGATCACGGTGGAGGGGTGAGAGGGGCTGTCCCCTGGATCTCGGTGGAGGGGTGAGAGGGGCTGTCCCCTGGATCACGGTGGAGGGGTGAGAGTGGCTGTCCCCTGGATCACGGTGGAGGGGTGAGAGGCGGCTGTCCCCTGGATCACGGTGGAGGGGTGAGAGGGGCTGTCCCCTGGATCACGGTGGAGGGGTGAGAGGGGCTGTCCCCTGGATCACGGTGGAGGGGTGAGAGGGGCTGTCCCCTGGATCACAGTGGAGGGGTGAGAGGGGCTGTCCACTGGATCACGGTGGAGGGGTGAGAGGGGCTGTCCCCTGGATCACGGTGGAGGGGTGAGAGGGGCTGTCCCCTGGATCACGGTGGAGGGGTGAGAGGGGCTGTCCCCTGGATCACAGTGGAGGGGTGAGAGGGGCTGTCCACTGGATCACGGTGGAGGGGTGAGAGGGGCTGTCCCCTGGATCACAGTGGAGGGGTGACAGGGGCTGTCCCCTGGATCACAGTAGAGGGGTGAGAGGGGCTGTCCCCTGGATCACAGTGGAGGGGTGAGAGGGGCTGTCCCCTGGATCACTGTGGAGGGGTGAGAGGGGCTGTCCCCTGGATCACGGTGGAGGGGTGAGAGGCGGCTGTCCCCTGGATCACGGTGGAGGGGTGAGAGGGGCTGTCCCCTGGATCACGGTGGAGGGGTGAGAGGGGCTGTCCCCTGGATCACTGTGGAGGGGTGAGAGGGGCTGTCCCCTGGATCACAGTGGAGGGGTGACAGGGGCTGTCCCCTGGATCACAGTAGAGGGGTGAGAGGGGCTGTCCCCTGGATCACAGTGGAGGGGTGAGAGGGGCTGTCCCCTGGATCACAGTGGAGGGGTGACAGGGGCTGTCCCCTGGATCACAGTAGAGGGGTGAGAGGGGCTGTCCCCTGGATCACAGTGGAGGGGTGAGAGGGGCTGTCCCCTGGATCACGGTGGAGGGGTGAGAGGCGGTTGTTCCCTGGATCACGGTGGAGGGGTGAGAGGGGCTGTCCCCTGGATCACGGTGGAGGGGTGAGAGGGGCTGTCCCCTGGATCACGGTGGAGGGGTGAGAGGGGCTGTCCCCTGGATCACGGTGGAGGGGTGAGAGGCGGC
Organism: Cavia porcellus; assembly: GCF_034190915.1. NCBI lineage: Eukaryota > Metazoa > Chordata > Mammalia > Rodentia > Caviidae > Cavia > Cavia porcellus. Next base: position 174,168,866 of record NW_026947484.1, on the reverse strand, counting down.
TGTACCCTGGATCACGGTGGAGGGGTGAGAGGGGCTGTCCCCTGGATCACAGTGGAGGGGTGAGAGGGGCTGTCCCCTGGATCACGGTGGAGGGGTGAGACGGGCTGTCCCCTGGATCACGGTGGAGGGGTGAGAGGGGCTGTCCCCTGGATCACGGTGGAGGGGTGAGAGGGGCTGTCCCCTGGATCACGGTGGAGGGGTGAGAGGGGCTGTCCCTTGGATCACGGTGGAGGGGTGAGAGGGGCTGTCCCCTGGATCACGGTGGAGGGGTGAGAGGGGCTGTCCCTTGGATCACGGTGGAGGGGTGAGAGGGGCTGTCCCCTGGATCACGGTGGAGGGGTGAGAGGGGCTGTCCCCTGGATCACGGTGGAGGGGTGAGAGGGGCTGTCCCCTGGATCACGGTGGAGGGGTGAGAGGGGCTGTCCCTTGGATCACGGTGGAGGGGTGAGAGGGGCTGTCCCCTGGATCACGGTGGAGGGGTGAGAGGGGCTGTCCCCTGGATCACGGTGGAGGGGTGAGAGGGGCTGTCCCCTGGATCACGGTAAGGGGTGAGAGGGGCTGTCCCCTGGATCACGGTGGAGGGGTGAGAGGGGCTGTCCCCTGGATCACGGTGGAGGGGTGAGAGGCGGCTGTCCCCTGGATCACGGTGGAGGGGTGAGAGGGGCTGTCCCCTGGATCACGGTGGAGGGGTGAGGGGCGGCTGTCCCCTGGATCACAGTGGAGGGGTGAGAGGGGCTGTCCCCTGGATCACAGTGGAGGGGTGAGAGGGGCTGTCCCCTGGATCACGGTGGAGGGGTGAGAGGGGCTGTCCCCTGGATCACAGTGGAGGGGTGAGAGGGGCTGTCCCCTGGATCACGGTGGAGGGGTGAGAGGGGCTGTCCCCTGGATCACGGTGGAGGGGTGAGAGGCGGCTGTCCCCTGGATCACAGTGGAGGGGTGAGAGGGGCTGTCCCCTGGATCACGGTGGAGGGGTGAGGGGTGGCTGTCCCCTGGATCACAGTGGAGGGGTGAGAGGGGCTGTCCCCTGGATCACGGTGGAGGGGTGAGGGGTGGCTGTCCCCTGGATCACAGTGGAGGGGTGAGAGGGGCTGTCCCCTGGATCACGGTGGAGGGGTGAGGGGCGGCTGTCCCCTGGATCACGGTGGAGGGGTGAGAGGGGCTGTCCCCTGGATCACAGTGGAGGGGTGAGAGGGGCTGTCCCCTGGATCACGATGGAGGGGTGAGAGGGGCTGTCCCCTGGATCACGGTGGAGGGGTGAGAGGGGCTGTCCCCTGGATCACAGTAGAGGGGTGAGAGGGGCTGTCCCCTGGATCACGGTGGAGGGGTGAGAGGGGCTGTCCCCTGGATCATGGTGGAGGGTGAGAGGGGCTGTCCCCTGGATCACGGTGGAGGGGTGAGGGGCGGCTGTCCCCTGGATTGCACTGGAGGGGTGAGAGGGGCTGTCCCCTGGATCACGGTGGAGGGGTGAGAGGGGCTGTCCCCTGGATCACGGTGGAGGGGTGAGAGGGGCTGTCCCCTGGATCATGATGGAGGGGTGAGAGGGGCTGTCCCCTGGATCACAGTGGAGGGGTGAGAGGGGCTGTCCCCTGGATCACGGTGGAGGGGTGAGAGGGGCTGTCCCCTGGATCACGGTGGAGGGGTGAGAGGCGGCTGTCCCCTGGATCACGGTGGAGGGGAGAGAGGGGCTGTCCCCTGGATCACGGTGGAGGGGTGAGGGGCGGCTGTCCCCTGGATCACAGTGGAGGGGTGAGAGGGGCTGTCCCCTGGATCACGGTGGAGGGGTGAGAGGGGCTGTCCCCTGGATCACTGTGGAGGGGTGAGAGGGGCTGTCCCCTGGATCACGGTGGAGGGGTGAGAGGGGCTGTCCCCTGGATCACAGTGGAGGGGTGAGAGGGGCTGTCCCCTGGATCACGGTGGAGGGGTGAGAGTGGCTGTCCCCTGGATCACAGTGGAGGGGTGAGAGGGGCTGTCCCCTGGATCACGGTGGAGGGGTGAGAGGGGCTGTCCCCTGGATCACGGTGGAGGGGTGAGAGGGGCTGTCCCCTGGATCACGGTGGAGGGGTGAGAGGCGGCTGTCCCCTGGATCACGGTGGAGGGGTGAGAGGCGGCTGCCCCCTCGATCACGGTGGAGGGGTGAGAGGGGCTGTCCCCTGGATCACGGTGGAGGGGTGAGAGGGGCTGTCCCCTGGATCACAGTAGAGGGGTGAGAGGGGCTGTCCCCTGGATCACGGTGGAGGGGTGAGAGGGGCTGTCCCCTGGATCATGGTGGAGGGGTGAGAGGGGCTGTCCCCTGGATCACGGTGGAGGGGTGAGGGGCGGCTGTCCCCTGGATTGCACTGGAGGGGTGAGAGGGGCTGTCCCCTGGATCACGGTGGAGGGGTGAGAGGGGCTGTCCCCTGGATCACGGTGGAGGGGTGAGAGGGGCTGTCCCCTGGATCATGATGGAGGGGTGAGAGGGGCTGTCCCCTGGATCACAGTGGAGGGGTGAAAGGGGCTGTCCCCTGGATCACGGTGGAGGGGTGAGAGGGGCTGTCCCCTGGATCACGGTGGAGGGGTGAGAGGCGGCTGTCCCCTGGATCACGGTGGAGGGGAGAGAGGGGCTGTCCCCTGGATCACGGTGGAGGGGTGAGGGGCGGCTGTCCCCTGGATCACAGTGGAGGGGTGAGAGGGGCTGTCCCCTGGATCACGGTGGAGGGGTGAGAGGGGCTGTCCCCTGGATCACTGTGGAGGGGTGAGAGGGGCTGTCCCCTGGATCACGGTGGAGGGGTGAGAGGGGCTGTCCCCTGGATCACAGTGGAGGGGTGAGAGGGGCTGTCCCCTGGATCACGGTGGAGGGGTGAGAGTGGCTGTCCCCTGGATCACAGTGGAGGGGTGAGAGGGGCTGTCCCCTGGATCACGGTGGAGGGGTGAGAGGGGCTGTCCCCTGGATCACGGTGGAGGGGTGAGAGGGGCTGTCCCCTGGATCACGGTGGAGGGGTGAGAGGCGGCTGTCCCCTGGATCACGGTGGAGGGGTGAGAGGCGGCTGCCCCCTCGATCACGGTGGAGGGGTGAGAGGGGCTGTCCCCTGGATCTCGGTGGAGGGGTGAGAGGGGCTGTCCCCTGGATCACGGTGGAGGGGTGAGAGTGGCTGTCCCCTGGATCACGGTGGAGGGGTGAGAGGCGGCTGTCCCCTGGATCACGGTGGAGGGGTGAGAGGGGCTGTCCCCTGGATCACGGTGGAGGGGTGAGAGGGGCTGTCCCCTGGATCACAGTGGAGGGGTGAGAGGGGCTGTCCACTGGATCACGGTGGAGGGGTGAGAGGGGCTGTCCCCTGGATCACGGTGGAGGGGTGAGAGGGGCTGTCCCCTGGATCACGGTGGAGGGGTGAGAGGGGCTGTCCCCTGGATCACAGTGGAGGGGTGAGAGGCGGCTGTCCCCTGGATCACGGTGCAGGGGTGAGAGGGGCTGTCCCCTGGATCACGGTGGAGGGGTGAGAGGGGCTGTCCCCTGGATCACGGTGGAGGGGTGAGAGGGGCTGTCCCCTGGATCACGGTGGAGGGGTGAGAGGGGCTGTCCCCTGGATCACGGTGGAGGGGTGAGAGGGGCTGTCCCCTGGATCACGGTGGAGGGGTGAGAGGGGCTGTCCCCTGGATCACGGTGGAGGGGTGAGAGGGGCTGTCCCCTGGATCACGGTGGAGGGGTGAGAGGGGCTGTCCCTTGGATCACGGTGGAGGGGTGAGAGGGGCTGTCCCCTGGATCACGGTGGAGGGGTGAGAGGGGCTGTCCCCTGGATCACGGTGGAGGGGTGAGAGGGGCTGTCCCCTGGATCACGGTGGAGTGTTGAGAGGGGCTGTCCCCTGGATCACGGTGGAGGGGTGAGAGGGGCTGTCCCCTGGATCACGGTGGAGGGGTGAGAGGGGCTGTCCCCTGGATCACGGTGGAGGGGTGAGAGGGGCTGTCCCCTGGATCACGGTGGAGGGGTGAGAGGGGCTGTCCCCTGGATCACGGTGGAGGGGTGAGGGGCGGCTGTCCCCTGGATCGCAGTGGAGGGGTGAGAGGGGCTGTCCCCTGGATCACGGTGGAGGGGTGAGAGGGGCTGTCCCCTGGATCATGATGGAGGGGTGAGAGGGGCTGTCCCCTGGATCACAGTGGAGGGGTGAGAGGGGCTGTCCCCTGGATCACGGTGGAGAGGTGAGAGGGGCTGTCCCCTGGATCACGGTGGAGGGGTGAGGGGCGGCTGTCCCCTGGATCACAGTGGAGGGGTGAGAGGGGCTGTCCCCTGGATCACGGTGGAGGGGTGAGAGGGGCTGTCCCCTGGATCACTGTGGAGGGGTGAGAGGGGCTGTCCCCTGGATCACGGTGGAGGGGTGAGAGGGGCTGTCCCCTGGATCACGGTGGAGGGGTGAGAGGGGCTGTCCCCTGGATCACAGTGGAGGGGTGACAGGGGCTGTCCCCTGCATCACAGTAGAGGGGTGAGAGGGGCTGTCCCCTGGATCACAGTGGAGGGGTGAGAGGGGCTGTCCCCTGGATCACGGTGGAGGGGTGAGAGGGGCTGTCCCCTGGATCACGGTGGAGGGTTGAGAGGGGCTGTCCCCTGGATCACGGTGGAGGGGTGAGAGGGGCTGTCCCCTGGATCACGGTGGAGGGGTGAGGGGCGGCTGTCCCCTGGATCACGGTGGAGGGGTGAGAGGGGCTGTCCCCTGGGTCACGGTGGAGGGGTGAGAGGGGCTGTCCCCTGGATCACGGTGGAGGGGTGAGAGGGGCTGTCCCCTGGATCACGGTGGAGGGGTGAGAGGGGCTGTCCCCTGGATCACGGTGGAGGGGTGAGAGGGGCTGTCCCCTGGATCACGGTGGAGGGGTGAGAGGGGCTGTCCCCTGGATCACGGTGGAGGGGTGAGAGGGGCTGTCCCCTGGATCACGGTGGAGTGGTGAGAGTGGCTGTCCCCTGGATCACGGTGGAGGGGTGAGAGGCAGCTGTCCCCTGGATCGCACTCCCACACACTGATTGAATTAGACTGGGCTGCAGCCCTGCCACGGGGAACTGAAATCACCCAGATGATTGTAATGCACAGCCACGCTGGAGCATTGCTGGATCAGGGAATCTAGGAGCGGGCTCAGTCACACAGGGGAATTTAGTGAGGGCAAAAGTGAGATTTTCAGTTTGGTGGGGAAGGGGCAAAGCTCCAGTGAGGAGACTGGGTCAATGGGCTGTGTGTTTGGAAATAAATATATTTAGATATTTCCTCAGATCCCAGTGATAATGAACTCCAGATGGATTAAAGACATAAATGTAAAGGCTAAAATAACAAAGTTTCTCGATAGAAAAATATTTTCATAATTATGGGGTGAGGAAGGCCTTTTAAAACACGACACGAATCCCAGAAATCACAAAGGAAAAGATGGACAGATTGCCTGCCTCTGAAATTAAAACTCTGGTAAAATAAACATCAAAGATAAAAGACACGTGATGTGCAAGGAGAAAATATTTACAACTTATACACTAAGCCAAAAATTGGTAAAAATAAGATATTAACTGTGCTTACAAATTAATAAGAGAACAACAGCTCAACCAAAAGGGGCTAATGCTAGAAAGAGATAATTCTTAGAAGAAATATAGAAAATAAAGATTTAAATGCTGATAAATACTCAAAAAGATGCTCAACTTGATTAATAATTGAATAAACATAAATTGAATAATAGATCATTTAAGCTACCTGTTAAAAAAGTGAAAGACACTTGATACTGTGTGCTAAGGTGGAAAGGGAAAATGAGAGCTCCCAAATGTTGGGAAAAGTATGAGTAGGCCTTTTGTAGAAGTCTATCCGACATGAAATGTCAACATTTAAAATATTCCTGTTCTTGGCCTCCTGCTCTGTCTTCCAGACGCTACCCTACGAAAGTACTAACCTGCGCACACAAGGATTGTACCAGGCTGCATCGTGCTGCACTGTGGTGCTGTGTTGGGAGCCACCACATTGCCGAGCCGCCGCATATAGCGATCATGCGGCCTGTGGTAAAGAGTAAAGCCTGAGTTAGATTACCCCTCCCATCGAGCACGTTAGTTTCCTGTTTACCGCGTAAACAACCCGCTCAATAATATGTTAGCCAATCAGCTTGCCTTGCTTACTTTAACATGATTGGACACTGTATCCGTATATATACTGGTGCCACCCCTGGGGGGAAGTAGAAGCCCGGAAGGAGCCGCGGAGAGCGGACCGGTAGAGGCTTCGGAGTGAAGCCCGGAAGGAGCCGCGGAGAGCGGACCGGTAGAGGCTTCGGAGCGAAGCACAGAAGGAGCCGCGGGGAGCGGACCAGAGGAGGCTTCGGCTGGGAGCGATCCCAGGGCAGGCTGTACGGAGAAAAAATAAAAGAAAAGGTTGTCCACTGCCAGACTTTGTCGTGTGTCCTTCCTGCCGGCCGGGAGCGACATCGACATTTGGTGGCCCGTACGGGGAACAACTGATCACCCCCGAGACGTGGTAGTGGACAACGCTCCTTGATACAGCACTGCGAGACAGGTGAGTAGGGGATAAACCTGGGCCCTGGGTGGCGCGCACCTACAGGGTTTTTAGACTCCCCTCAGGCTCATGCGTAAGTGGCGGATTTTTGGGCCTCATGCGGTGAGTAACATATTAAATATGGGTAACGTACCGAGTAACGACACCCAGCCCTTGGTACAGGTCCTCCGGAAGCTCTTAAAGTCCAGAGACCTCAAGGTGGGACGCAAAACGCTGGAGAGCTTTTTTGAGGAGATTGATAGTTTCGCTCCCTGGTTCTTGCCCACAGGGCACTTAAACCTGCCCTCGTGGGAGAAGTTGGGCAGGGATCTTTCTCTAGCGGAAAGGGAGGGCGGGGCTTCGGTCTTCGCTCGGCCACTGTGGGAAATGATATATGCATGCTTGAAGAGCGAGGGTGGTTGCAGGGAAGGTTCTCAAGAGCTCATTAAAGTGCGTAGGGCATTCGAACAGGCCCAGTCAGGGAGCTCCCGGGAGGGGTCCGTCAAAGGAGACAAAGATATAAAGGAGGAAGACGGGGCTCAGGCCTCGGAGTCGTCTGACTCCGAGAACGAGGAAGGCTTAGACAACGATGAGACCAAGGAGCCTAGATGCCAAGAGGATAGGCCGCTCGATAAGGAGTCGCAGGGTTCTTTCCCAGCGTTGCGCCGCGAATTGCGCTCCGCTCAACTTGGTCTGCGGAGAAGTAGAGAGCTCCTGAGCGCCCCCTGGCGCGAGAGGGAGGCGAAGCCTTCCGCCCCACCTTGGGGGCTGTTCCCGGAAGCGATCCCTCGCCACGAGGCGGCCGTGTGGGAGCTCCCTCCCCTTTCGCCAGAACAGGAAGCGATGCACGGGCCCCCATTTTCCGCCCAATCACGGCCGCCGTCTTATGCTCCGCCGCCGGCGGCTCGGTATTTTTACAGGCGGCTTTGGCAGGGGGGACGTTTGTCTCATGAGGTACATCCACCACCTGGGATAGATAGTGGCCCCTACGGGATATTTCCTGTACAAGTAGCTATGGGCCAGGGACGTAATGCATGGGAGCCTTTTGAGATAAAGCAGATTAGAGAACTTAAAAATGCAGTTACAACCTTTGGGCCGACTGCGCCTTACACCATTGCCATGCTGGAGAACCTGTCTTCTGGGCCCCTCACCCCCGCGGACTGGATTCAGCTGGCAAAGGCGTGTCTGCCCTCGGGTAGTTACCTGGATTGGCGAGCCTGGTACGCAGAGTTCTCTGCAGAGCAGGCTGAGAGAAACGCCAGTCGGGGAAACCGGGGGTGGAACAAGGAAATGCTTATGGGAGAAGGTCGGCACGCTGATGATCAGACTCAGTTCCCCGGTGCTGTCTATGAACAAATCAATGCCATAGGGCTCCGCGCCTGGAAGCAGGTAAGTGGTGCCGGAACAGCCTCCTTGTGTCTTTCAAAAATAATTCAGGGTACCACAGAGCCATTTGTTGACTTTGTGGCCCGAATGCAAGATGCTGCCGATAAAATATTTTCTGATCCGGGAGTGGCTCGACCGCTGGTAAGGCAGCTGATTTTCGAGCAATGTACAAAGGAGTGCAAGGCAGCGATAGCCCCTCATAAGAACAAGGACCTCAACACCTGGATTAGGATATGCAGAGAGATAGGGGGGCCGCTCTCCAACTCAGGAGTGGCTGCTCTCCTGGCCGCGGCTGTACAGCAGAGGGGACCTCGCGGGTCAGGAGGGGAATGTAAGGCCAGAGGGTGTTTTGCCTGCGGGGAGCCAGGACACATTAAACGTCACTGCCCAAACAATGCAGATGCTAGGCCCCGTCCTAGGAATGAAGAACCATATGTTTGTGGGCGATGCAAGAAGGGACCACACAAAGCTGAGGAGTGTAGGTCGGTCTTTGATGCTCAGGGCAACCGTATTTGTGGACGAGATGCTAGAGAGCCAAAAAACGGCCAGAGGGGGCCCCCCTCACAGGCGGGCCCCCGCCCCAGAGACAGGACAGCTCAGGATGGCAGCCTTCAACAAGGGCCACCCCTGGGTCAGCAGGTGTGGACCTCAGTGTCGCCTCCAGACTTATATTAGTGCCTGACATGGGTGTTCAAGTGGTTGAAACCACCTTTAAGGGACCGTTACCCGAAAATTCCGTGGGTCTGGTGATCGGGAGATCCTCCACGGCCCTTCGGGGTCTCACAGTAGTCCCGGGGGTCATAGACTCAGACTACACAGGACATATTAAAATTATGGTTCAATCTCTTGTGGGTACTATGGTAATCAATAAAGAAGACAAGATAGCACAGCTCTTGCTGCTCCCCAGTCTCCACAAGAGATTTCCCTCAAAGCAGAAAATTAGAGAAAGTCAAGGTTTCGGTTCCTCAGGGGAAGTCTTCGAGGGACTCCATATGACACTTGATAAAAGGCCCATGCTCTCACTTAAGGTCAATGGCAAGAATATAACAGGGCTCCTAGATACAGGAGCTGACCGTTCCATTATCTCCAAAAAGGATTGGCCTTCCAACTGGCCCACCAACACTGCAGATAACACGCTGCAGGGCCTGGGGATGGTGTCAGCTCCTCAGGTTAATGCTTCAACCCTGCTCTGGTGCGATGAGGAGGGTCATCAGGGCCATTTCCAACCATTTGTGTTGCAGTTGCCAGTGTCTCTATGGGGAAGGGACATCCTCACTCAGATGGATGTCACGCTTACGTCAAACTGCTCCCCCCAGGCTAAGGATATACTCAGGAACCAGGGATATACCCCCGGCAAAGGCTTGGGCAATGCCCTACAGGGTCGGACATCCCCAATACCAGTAGAGAACAAAAAAGGTAGGCAAGGGCTGGGTTTTTCTTAGGGGCCGCTGAAGAAGCTCTCCTACCCACTTCGATCAAAATCACCTGGAAATCAAATGATCCGGTTTGGGTACCTCAGTGGCCCCTGCCTAAGGAGAAGCTATTAGCCTTGTCAGAAATAGTCAGTGCACAACTTAGATTAGGACACATTAAGCCGTTGACCTCCCCATGGAACACCCCCATTTTTATAATTAAGAAAAAGTCTGGCAAGTGGAGGCTGCTCCATGATCTAAGGGCGGTCAACGCGCAGATGCAGTCCCTGGGGGCGGTCCAGAGGGGGCTGCCAGCTCTCTCAGCCATCCCTCAGTCTTGGCCGATTTATGTTATAGATCTTAGAGACTGTTTCTTCTCAATCCCCCTGCATCCAGAGGACACCCATAGGTTCGCCTTTACTTTACCCACCATTAACCAAGAAAGCCCTGATCTCAGATACGAGTGGATAACGCTGCCCCAAGGTATGGCCAACAGTCCCACTATGTGTCAGATTTACCTTGATTCCCTACTGGCCCCCCTACGGAAATCCTTTCCCAAGATAAGATGTGTGCATTACATGGACGACCTTTTGCTCAGCGGCAGGGACCCAGACATGCTAAATAATATGCTCGGCCAGTTGGTCGAGGCCCTGAGACAAGCCAATCTGCATGTTGCCCCCGACAAGATTCAGGGAGGAGAAATGGTGACCTACTTAGGCGCGAGAATCTCCCCTATGCTAGTCTCTCCGCAGAAGGTCACCATTAGGACGGATGGCGTTAGGACCCTAAATGACATGCAAAAGCTATTGGGAGACATTAATTGGATTAGGCCATATTTACATATACCAAATTCAGATCTCAAACCCCTGTTCGACCTTCTGAAGGGAGACCCAGATATAGCCTCCCACAGGAGGCTCACTCCTGAGGCAAGAGCTGCCTTACAGAGAGTGGAGGAAGCCTTAGGTGGGGCTACCTTACACAGAATTGAACCAGGGCGACCCTTTGATGTCTGTTTGCTACAGACTAGTCTACAGCCCACAGCGGTGATTTGGCAGAAAGGACCACTACTGTGGATACACCCTAAGGTCTCACCTGCAAAAGTCATAGAGCATTACCCGGAGGCAGTCGCTTCATTGGCCCTTGAAGCGCATGATAGAGCTGTCCAACATTTTGGCTCAGGACCACAAGCCATCCGAGTACCCTATACCGCCAGCCAGATCAAGACCCTGGCTGCCTGCATAGATACTTGGGCCATTTTGAGATGTGTTTTCCATGGGGATATAAACAATCAATACCCTAAAGACCCTATCTTGTCATTTGTTACTCAGCACCCTGTAATTTTTCCAAAGGTTACTGCCTCTGAGCCATTAGTCCCAGCAACTACAATATATACAGATGGCTCCAAGACGGGGATAGGCGCCTATGTGATCCTAGGCAAGCCCCCGGTTACCATACAATTTGAACCTGATCAGCCTCAGGTGGTGGAACTGCAGATCGTTAAAATGATTCTTGAACGGTTCTCAGGAGCCATTAACATTGTCTCCGATTCTAGGTATGTGGTCAATGCTATGCAAGTGCTTGAGACTGCCGGTTTAATTAGATCCACTTCCACAGTGGCTGGGCTGTTCCTGTCTATCCAGACATTGCTCCAGAACAGACACCATAAGGTCTTCACCACCCACATAAGAGCACATACATCCCTGCCAGGGCCTATGGCACAGGGGAATGCGGCTGCTGACACTGCCACTCGCCCGTTATGGATTTTCACCTTACTAACACCAATCGAGCGAGCCCGTGCCTTCCATGATAAGTTTCATGTCAATGCCAGGACACTAGCAAACCATTTCCATGTTTCCAGAGCAGATGCACGAGATATCGTGCGACTATGTGGCTCCTGTGCCACATACAAACCTGCCATACCGATGGGAGTAAACCCTCGAGGTTTGATCCCTGGTGATGTTTGGCAGATGGACATCACACATATACAGGAGTTTGGGACTCTTAAATATGTTCATGTTTCCACAGACACCTGTTCTCACGTCATATTTGCAACAGCAGAAACAGGTGAAAAAGTGTCTAATGTGATCAATCATTGCCTGGCGGCTTGGGCCACATGGGGCAAACCAAAAATATTAAAGACTGATAATGGACCAGCCTATATAGGCAAAGCCTTCAATGAGTTCTGCAAAATGATGGAGGTTCAATTAAAACATGGTATCCCATACAATCCCCAAGGTCAAGGAATCATCGAAAGAGCCCATAGAAGTCTCAAAGCAATTCTAGCTAAACAAAAAGGGGGAGTAGGCCAAGGCCTGGCCCCAAAGGCACGATTATCCATGGCACTATTCACACACAATTTTTTAAATTTAAATAATGATAATTGCTCCCCAGCTGTGGAGCACTGCAACCCTTCCCCCAACCATAAAGGGTGGGTGAAGTGGAAAGATGTCCTGACAGGACAATGGATGGGCCCGGATCCAGTGGTCAGCTGGAACCGAGGTGCGGTTTGTGTCTTCCCACAGGAACCGGGACGAGAACCACTGTGGGTACCGGAGAAACTGACACGGGCGACAAAGCCCTCGACTGAAGATCAGACCTGCCCTACCGGAGATCCATCACAGACCAACCAACAAGATGAATAGAAATAGCGGTAGCCCGAAATGGACAAGAAGATCCTCAGGCATATGCATGGCTCGCTCGCCTAGCCTACGACCGAGTCTAGGGACGGTGAGCTTCCCACACTCCTCCTCTAAAAAATTATGATATAGCAGGGTAGATGAGTCAATGACGGGTAAGAGCATGCCTCCCCAGCATGACTCAACCTAAGACAGGCCCTACCCCATACCGCACGAAAGCCGCTGAATTACTAGGTTCCGCCCGAACCAAATGTCGCCCCGGGGGGATCATGCGGAGCGATATGAGTGTATGCCTGTGTGCATCCAGGTTCCGTCTGGTTCCTTCCTGGCCCTGGAAAAAGGACGAGGGCCTCGGGGCCTCGGCAGACTCGGGGACGGCCGACCCGGGCCGACGCCGAGAGCCCTTGGTGGGCCTCCTATCAGGGTATAGGCCTCTACACTCAATTCAGGACGGGCTGCGATGCGTAGACTTATTTAAAATAAAAAAGGGGGAGATGTTGGGAGCCACCACATTGCCAAGCCGCCGCATATAGCGATCATGCGGCCTGTGGTAAAGAGTAAAGCCTGAGTTAGATTACCCCTCCCATCGAGCACGTTAGTTTCCTGCTTACCGCGTAAACAACCCGCTCAATAATATGTTAGCCAATCAGCTTGCCTTGCTTACTTTAACATGATTGGACACTGTATCCGTATATATACTGGTGCCACCCCTGGGGGGAAGTAGAAGCCCGGAAGGAGCCGCGGAGAGCGGACCGGTAGAGGCTTCGGAGCGAAGCCCGGAAGGAGCCGCGGAGAGCGGACCGGTAGAGGCTTCGGAGCGAAGCACAGAAGGAGCCGCGGGGAGCGGACCAGAGGAGGCTTCGGCTGGGAGCGATCCCAGGGCAGGCTGTACGGAGAAAAAATAAAAGAAAAGGTTGTCCACTGCCAGACTTTGTCGTGTGTCCTTCCTGCCGGCCGGGAGCGACATCGACAGTGCTGTGTAGAGCTGAGGCCGGAGCCCAGGGCCTCACACACTAGGCAAGAGCTCCACCACCAAGCCACACCCCCAGCCTGCCTCGTTTTTTTAGGAATGAAGAACTGAAAAGAGCCCAAATACTCAACAGTGCATGGGAACAGTTAGGAAAGGGTATGCAGCTGTCAGTGAATTGCCAAGGGACCATGATGGCGATGACTCGATATGGGAAGTTGCTCATTTCTGTGAATGAATTTAACAACGTAAACTACAAGGCACCAGACAATATAAAGCTGGTACTAACACACAGCATCTTTGGGCAGCAGTGGTGGAGGGTTGGTGGACGATGCTGATAGTATTTGTCAGGTCTCATTTTGGTTACACATCAGTTTGCATTTCTGGAATAACTGAGGTAACTTTTACGGGATTCCAGGAGATCACAATCAAGAAAGCTGGCCTTGTCTTTTGGTCTTTAGGATCTAGGATCTGTCTTCAGGTCTTCAAGATAAAAACCATCATGAGAGCCAGCATGAGTACAGTGCTCTCCTTTACATATGTTAATCTGGCCTGAGTTGGATTCAGATCCTACCTGTGCCACTTTTTATCTCTGTGTCCTACGAGAGATCTGAGTCTCAGTTGGTAAATGAGTTGGTGCTGCTTTGAGTGAAGGGACCCTGGTTAGGTGCCCACTTTAGGCACACAATTCACTGCCGACACGAAGGTGACTCCCTTTTTAACCCTTATAATATGGATCCAAAGTTTCAACTCAGCCTGTTTTGTAGTTTGCTTTCTTTAATGCTCTATCAACTTTTCTAAGATTTATTTATGGTTTGGTTTCAAATTTTCTATTCTTGAACTTTTAGGGCAGATCTCTGGGTCTTGAAGTCACACGACGTCAATTTTATTACTTCCCAGCATGAGTTGTCCAGCCCTTCATGACCTACTGAGGCCTCTGGCTGCATGTGACATTTTAAGTACTAACTTTGGGGTTCTTGTCTTAAAGGAAGGAAGAATTAAGTTCAAATGGTGGCTTTTTAGAAATACATAAAACATGAGCTTGGCTTTTAATGGAAAAGTCACCTTCAAATAAGCTCTGCCAGGCATGGAGGGGACAGGCAGATTTAATCCCCTCTCCTTTTCAAAATCAAGAGCAAACATTGGTTTAGCCTTAACAAGATGACTGTGGGGCCCATTTTTGATGCAGTGAAATGCAGTAGGTGCTCAAATGCAAAATGTAGCAACAGCTGAGCCAGTAATCCGAAGCATCTGAAGGTAGCAGGTCAGGCAAACAAACTCTCCCAATTTAAATTGGTCCTTTTTTGTGTGTGTGGGAAAGAGCCCTTTGTCCAGAACAAGGCACCTGAGAAAGTGTGGTATTTCAGAAATCTTGAAAAGTCTGGGAAAGCAAGAATCTTTCTCTCATGTCGTATTAAGTTGGGTTTTTGTTGCTGTGACAGAGTCCCTGACACAAACAACTTAAAGGAGGAAGATTGATTTTGCCTCACAGTTTCAGAAGGCTCAGTCCATGGTAAATCAGCTCCACTGCTCTGGGCCTGTGGCGAGGCAGAAACATCATGGTGGAAAGGTGTGGAGGAGGAAGGTGCTCATGGCAGCCAGGAAGCAGAGTGAAGGAAGAGTCAGAGAGGAAGCAGCTGGGGATAAGATATATTTGCCTTAGGCCCATCCCCAATAACCACCTCTTCCGACTGGACCCCACCTCCTAATATTCCATTAGCCATGAGCTTATCAATTGATGAATCTGTTGAAAAGTCAGTACCCTTAAGATCTACTTGGTCCTCTAAGCCTCACCTCTGAACACTGTTCTGGGGATCAAGCCCTCAGTGCATGATTCTTTGGTGGATATTCATATTTAAACCATAACATACAATTTTGTGTATAGCTCTGGGTTGACCACGTGAGGAAATGGATGGCTGAATGAATTTGGATTGTCACTTGATTAATTCAGTCTATTTCAGCAAATTCCCACAAAGTGGGTTCTCTGAAGGGCACAGGGGATCTGGCTGACTGTTCAGATACCAACATTGAAATTATAATTGAATAAAACTGACACTCCAGCCTGATCAGAGATCACAGATCCCAAGAGGAGGTTGCTTGACCTGTAACATGGCTTCTGTCAATGATTAGCTATGTGAATTTGGGCAGGTTTTGTTTTTGTTTTATTTTGGTTTTTCTTTTTCTTCCTTGTTGTTTAAGCTGAAAAAGGGAGTAGAAATAATGATACCTTATAGTTGATCAAGATTAAATGAGTTGGACTGGGGATTTAGCTCAGCGGCATAAGCGCTTGCCTTGTAAGCAGGCAGTCGTGAGTTCGATTCCTGTTATTGATAAAAAAATAAAAGAAAAAAAAGATTAAATGAGTTAGCTTAATAAACCAGATTAGAAAGCTATCTGGTAGTATTTTCAAAAATAAAGTTGAGGAAAGCAAAACCTCAGACAAAGGACCCTTTCTGGAGATAACTCTTGGTGACCTTTTAACAGACTGCATCACAGTAAGGCAAATCTCTCTACCTAGAAATTTTTTTTTTTTATTAGTACCGGGGATCGAACTCACGACCGCCTGCTTGCAAAGCAGGTGCTTATGCCGCTGAGCTAAATTCCCAGCCCCTACCTAGAATACTTAATTCAGTGGTAAATTCTTAGGGTTATTCCAGCAACATGGAGAACCTGATGGCCTTGATCATCGCCATGCAATTGTGGGTAGGGGCAGAGGGAAAGGCCTCTGGCTCCAAAAGTTCCCCTTCTCTTGTTTCTGGTGTTTAAAATATTTCTTAATGCCTCTGCCTCTCCTTCCACCACTAGAGCTGAATTAAAGCATTTTCACACCAGCTAAGGATTGCTTGCTGCTTGCTGGGAGTCCTCCCAGAATCAATCCCCCCATCTCTCTCAAACCCAGGACCTTACTCAGCCAAGCACTTTGCCACTGAGCTATGACCCCAGCCCTTCTGCTCTCATAAAGCTTATTCCATTCATATCTACTCCTTCAGTTTTTACCTTCCCTGTTACGCTGTGAGATGGTAAATTTTATGTGTCAACTTGACAGGGCCATGCTATGCACAGATGAATGATCCAACATTATTCTGAGCGTGTCTGTGAGCAGTGTTTTTAGATGAGAGTAACATTTCAGTGGCAGGACTGAGTCAAGACAATTGTGCTCATGGTGTGGATGGGCCTTATGCGATCAGTTGAAGGTCTAAAAAATAAAGCTGAGCTTCCTATGGTAAGAGTGGACTCCTCCAGTCCTCCTGGGCTGGACAAATTAACCAGGGATGTTGGTCTTTTCCTGCCTTTGGATTCAAACCAAACAAGGCTCTTTTTGAGCTTGAGCCTGCTGGCTCAGACAGCAATTTACAGCCATCAGCTCTCCTGGTGCCTGGCCTTCCAGCTTGGATTGGAATACACCAGAACCTCTCCGGAGTGTCAGCTTCTAACTACAGATCCTAGGACTTCTCAGCCTCTAGTCATGTAAGGCAATTCTTTATGTCAATTATCTATCTATCTATCTATCTATCTATCTATCTATCTATCTATGAAAGACAGTGATGCTTTTGGACTCTATCAAAAATCAGATCTTTGATCCTTGGGCCTGCTGACCAATGCAGACTGTCAATTCAGAACTTTCTGTCCCTCTGCCCTCCCTTTTTAGAGCCTAGTGAAGGGCTGGCTTTCAGTCAATATATGTAGAAGGAAAGGATGCCTGAATGACATTCTCCATGACGAGGCTACAATGCTGAACCTTCTGCCTTTCCAAACCCTTAAGGCAGCATTCATTCTCTCTGTGTCTCTCTCTCTCTCTGCCTCTGTCTGACTGTCTGTCTGTCTGTCTGTCTCTGTTTCTCCTATTCTTTGGTGGGATACGCTCTGTGCACCAATCCACAGCCATGGGAAATGGAGGGAGAAGTGTGCAGCACAGGACAGAAAGCTAGGATGTACACCCAGCATTCTTTCTGCCCTGGACACAGGCAGGAATTCGATAAATATTATTTCTGCTACTGAGTAGCATAGGAACCCCAAGAGAAAGATATCAGCTCATTTTGCAGAAGTGGCTGTAGAAGCTCAGAGGAGAGAGGGTTCACCTACGGGGCATACGAACCACACATGGCAGAGCTGATATTCAAACCACCTCTATGGGCCTCCAAACCCATGCCCTCCTCAGAGACCACTTATGATTGACAGGTCACTAATCGCATGTCTTTACTTCCTTTCTTAATAGAGCTGTAGTTCACGCCTCTGGTGACTTCATGGTAAACAGACGATACTTCTTCATCCCTTGGCTTTAGATTTGTCCATGTGATTTGGACATATGATATGTGTGTTAGCATGGTTTGAGCAGGCCTCCAGGACCCTCTTAGCTACCATGGAAATATGTTCAGAATATACCCAAGGAGCCGAGTGGACCCAACCCAAAGTCTGCTGCCAAGCCCAGCCAACCTACAACACAAGTACATGAGTGATTTGTTATGCAACATTAATGCAACAATTGCTGACTAATGCACTTCCCAAGTGAGTTATCAGTCTTTTAAAATGGCTCAGGAGGAGAAAGATGTAGAGAAGACGAAGATGGGGTCCCCAGAAAGAATGTGTGGTAGTAGATATTGTTGGTGTACTGGTCCCTTCTTTCCCTTGGCATATGGGAAGTGTTCCTGCCCTCTTGAAGTGAGTCAGGGCCAGGTAACTACTTCTGGCTTATGAACTATGAGTGGCTACTGAGAGACAGCACTCAGGTGTCAGCAGGGTCACTCCAGTGCAGTGCCACCATTTCTTACCTCCCTTTTGCAGTGGTCACAGGGGGGCTCAGACTGAGGGAAGCCCAGGATCATACCTGTCTGTATCAGAAAGCCCCTGCACTGGGACCATAGTGGATTTCCATGAGCAAGAAATTAAATTTTATGAGACTCAGATATGTTTGCTCCCACATAAGCAGGCCATCCTGACCAGATCACAGAGTGAATGAAGGATGCTGGTGGGGGGGGGGTCGAAGTTAGGGAGAAAGAGTCTGCCGTGAGCTTCTCCAGTACCCAGGAGGACCCATCACCCTTGTTCTTCAGCTCCCTCCATGGTCCTGTGGGGGTCCCCTGTCTCTGAGAGTATGTGCCAGTGTGAATATATTCAGTGGAATCTCACCCAGGGAGGGACCCTGTGCCTGTAGGCAGGGGCTCTGGGTGCAGAAGGTATGACTTCACTGGCTTTCATGAGATCTCTTAATGCAGCAGGAGCTGGGGATCTGCAGGCTCCTTGCAGCACTTGACAAATCTATAAATATGTATTTGAGTCATTTTCTGCCCCGTCTTTGTCTAAAATCTGCATCCCAAATCCAGATGCAGAAAACATAACTCTTCAATCAGGCAAGAGGGAATCACTTTTTTCATTTTGGAAGTGCAGTGGTCATCTCTGCTGCACTTCCTGCGCGTCACTGTTAAGGTGGGGGTGGGGGAGGGGCTTCCGAGTGTTTCTTAGACTGTGAAATCCTAGGCTCTGGTTACCTAGGGATTAACAGGGCAGAGATCCCTGATGCTTATGATATTTAAATGTAAGCAATATAAATGTGTAATATTTTGGTCTTCACCATGCATAATCTTTTGAAGCATTGTGCAAAGACAAAAACTATGCAGGGAAAAAGATTGATATATTTAACTAAATAAAATTTTGGAAATTCCATTAGGCAAGAATATCTAATCAAATTACTGCTGGCTGATGAAATATGAGTAGAAGTGCCGAGTGGCACTGCAGTACAGTAATAAAAGGGTTAAAATATTTGTAATACATGTGCAAAGGGCAAAGAGTTCCTCAAAATAGGGATAAAAATGAAAGTGTAAGGAGGATCGGAAAAGGGAGTAAAAAATAAGTGACTGATAAATGTATATCAGTTATACCTTTGCTAATAATGAAATAACTTAATCTTTGCTAATAAGAAAATTAATTCAGGCTAAAGGAATCATTTTTTTCTCTTACCAATTTTCCAAGATTGAAAATGCTCAGCATTAATGACATACATGGAAGCAGAAGTTTTCTAAGCTTTGTTGTGAGCAAACATAACGTGTCTGGCAGAATTCTTCAGGCCACACCTAGGAATTCGTCAAGCCAGGAATTCTACTAAAACTACGTCTCCTGAGGAAATGATCGTGAGTATACACAAATATTCAGCAGCAGGGGTATACATGGCACTTTTTAGTGTACGTGCTGCCAAAGCTAGCATAGCACTACGGTCTTTAAAACGATAGCAAAATAAGGGAAAGCAACATACAAGCCTACTAAGAGATCACTGTTAAATACCCAATATTCACAGAACAGAGTAAAGCCCCATGCCACTAAAATTGACAGTGTAGACCCAGTCTTAATAAGAAAAAATTATAATTTTATTATTTAGGTAAATAAAGCATAGTACAAAATTATTTAAAATGTGACTCATTTTGTTAAAAATATTCATATAAGGGTTGGGGATTTAGCTCAGTGGTACAAGCACCTGCCTGGCTAGTATGAGGTCAGGAGTTCGATCCCCAGTACCCCCCCCCCAAATTCATGTATATAAATTTCAAGGAAAACTAGACAATATATCCTAAAATATGGATATAATCTGCAAAGTGAGATTTCTGTGATCTAGTTCTCTTTTTTAAAAATTATTTTTCTTTTTCTCCCGAATATTTCATTGGTCTACAAAAATCATACATGGACTAGCCATAATAATAATAAAAAAAGAGTGATTTTGCAGGATGCAGACATAGCTGTACTTACAGGGAAATTCACAACTTTAAACGATGTTATTATCAAAAAGAGGAAAGCAGCCAACTTTATGTACTAGAAAAGGAACAAAAACAACCCAGAGGAAAATGGTAAAAATACTATTAATAATAAAGATTAAAGCTGACGTAAATAAAATAGAGAACAAAAAAAAAAAAGGCCCTCAGTGGAATTGATAAATAAAACCAAGAGCCAGCTCTGTAAAAAGACTAATAAAATATACAGACCTCAGGCAAATCCAATCAAGGGGAAAAAGAACACATAAACAAAATGAGAAAGTGTACCCACCACCAGTATAAGAGATTAACACAGATAAGGTTACTACAAGCCAGATTCATAATAATACATCAGAATCCTCTTAATGAAAATGGATAATTTTCAACAAATTCATCAACTACTACAGGCCTCCAAATGCCCACCTCATTCATATGACAAAAACCAGCCAAAGGAATCCAGGTAGTACAAACTCCGCCCTGCCAAACTGTTTTGAGAGCCCTTGTCCCTTCCTCCCAGCAAAATAAAATTAACTAAATAAACAGGAAGGAAAACTTCTGTGTCAAGATTGACCTTAAAATATTATCGAGATCCTGCAGGGCTGCTGGGTGAGATGACGTCATTTGAGAGAGGCTACAATTTTCTCCCAGCCATAGACCAGCTCAGTTGTCCCTGGCAGGTTTCCTAGCTCACACATGGCCTTTTTTGCTTGGTGAGGCCCAAGACCTCAGAGAGTGTCTCTTGGCGATATTGGCCTACCCAGGAGCACCCGAGTTCTGAAGCAGTTCCAGCCTTAAAACAAACATTTTTCTCCTGATCCTGCTCTGAGGTCCCTGATATGATGGGCTCCTGGAGGAACGCACTGGTCCCTGGGCTTCACGCTAACATGGCCACCATCTCGTGCCCCGAATACTCTGTCACTTTGAGGAATGAGAGGGCAAACTGAAGAATGTGGGCATCTCCTTGCATGTTCTTTGCTCTGACATTTTCTAACTTAATCTGAGTTTCTCTGTAAACATTAACAGATGTTCATAATCATGACTGTAGAGTAAGTCTCCAAAGATGTCTTTTAAAACACCTATTTGCAGGAAACCACTGTAGACACCAAAACCCAGGGATGGTGATCAGATGTCAGCCAAGTATGTAGACTACTGCCTACCATGCTGTCCTGGATGGGAGAGAAATAATAATTTGTCATACATCATTTTTATGTAATAAAGACTAATTTCAAAGCACAGTGCCAGAAAGGAAATCGAAGGGGACACATGAGTTAGGGACTCTAGGATTCACATCCTTCCCCAAACTGTGGCCAGTTCCAACACGTGTTAAGAATCTTAGGTCTCAGGCTTGGGATATAGCTCAGCAGCACAGCCCCTGCCTGGCAAGTGTGAGGTGGTGAGTTCAGTTCCTGGTACCAAAAAAAAAAGAACCTTGGGTCTTGTTCTGACCTCACAATTCAGCTTTCCAGCATGGAGTTGAGAAAATACAATGTCCCACAACCCTTCAAAGAATTAATTCAAACCACCATGTGGGCAGTGCTTTCTATAGGCACTCTGTCAGCCTTAGGTTGGTGTATTAGTTCATATCCTGTTGCTAAAACAAAACACTAGAGGCTAAGTGCTTTAAAAAGAAAAGAGGTTTATTTGGTTCACAATTTTGGAGGCTGCATATCCAAGATCAGGTGGTCCCATGTGTTCTGATTCTGGTAGGAACCTGGATCCGTGGTGCATGGATCCATATCACCAGGAGAGTGTGTGGAAGACTCCACATAGACAGGAACCAAGGATTTTGTGGATAGGCTTGCTTTATATAACAACTTGCTGCCTTGGGAAGTAAGCAAGGACCCAGGATGACTCAAGATAATTCCTTCTGAGGGCAGTGCCCTTAGCCACCTGACCATCTTCCACTAGGTGCAACTTCTTAAAGGTTCTATTACCTCTCAACATTACCTCACTGAGGACCAAGCTTCCAGTTCCTGAAATATTGGGGGACACACCTCCAAGCCAAGTTGGATTCTTGGCTAGATATGAGAGAGATGGGAGAGACTGGAATGAGAGAGTGGGGTTTAAAGAATCAGTTCCATGATTAATGGGGTTGGGGAATCTGAAAGCTGCAGGGGATAATGGCAGGCTGGTCCCCCAAGGATGAATTGATATTGCAGCTTGAACCTGAAGACAGTGTGGAAATAGAACTCATTTTCTTCTGGGACCTCAGTTTGGTGTTTTAGTTAAGGCCTTAACTGATTGGATGAGGCCCACCACCTTCTTTAACTCAGAGTTCAACTCGGACTTTGTACCGTAAGGGTTAAACTCATGTGCCACAGCAACATGCAGGCTAATGTCTGGGTGCATGGCCGAGCTGATACACAGAGCTCAGCAGCACATGAGTGACTCGGAGACTCAGAGGCAGGGCTGTGGTGTCCGCGGCCCGTAGGTGAGTGTTATTGGGAATAATACCTTGGGGGACTGAGAAAAGCAGGGGAGAGAGAGAAAAGCGGGAGGTACTGCAGGTGTAACAGAGGCCTGAGCCCATCTCCCCGGGAGCTCACAAGTTGGATTAGTGCTCTCCTCTGTCTCTGTCTCTCTCTCTCTTTTATACTGGTGATTCAGCTCAGGGCCTTTGTGCTGAGCTACGTCTCTAGCCTTTGTTTTATTTTGTTTTGTTTTATTTATTTTATTTTGAGACAGGATCACACTCAGTTGCTAAGTTGCCCAGGCTGGCCCTGAACTTGCCCAGCCTCCGGAAGGCTGGGATTACAGGTGTGAACCTCCACACCTGACTGGGGGTTGTCTCTTCTTCTAAGTAAATGGAGGCAAGGCGGTTGGGTCTTATCTTCCTGCATCCACAGTCAGTAGATGTGGGCTGCCCTGGGGAAGGACGTATTCCCAGGGAGAACCTGTATTGAGAGCTACATTTGTCAGAGTTCTCCAGAGAAACAAAAGTTACAGGAAGAAATCTCTGTGGGATTCGGGTGCCCAAGAAGTTCCGCCAGCTGTTAGCTGCAAACGCAGACTCGGGAAAGCTGATGTGGGACTTCCTCTCAGTCTGAAGGCCTGAGAAACGGCAGGGGAAGACGAATGCCCCAGCTCAGGGAGAGAGAAAATGCTATTTCTTTCCTCTGCCCTTAGTTTTATGTTGACCCCCAACAGCCTGGGTCATGCCCAATCACACGGTGAAGGGGAAACTTTTTTATTAGGGCTACTGATTCAAATGAAAATGTTTTTTTCTGGAAACATTCTCACAGACACTTGGAAATAATGGTTTGCCAGTTTTCCTGGCACCCTTTGGCTTGGTAAAATTGACACATAAAATTGCCGATCATGAGAGCCATCAGTCAATTCTTGCGGCCTGCCTCCAGCTGCAAGGAGACTGTTGGGTGATGTACCGCAGTGTCCACTACCAGGTATCGTCTCTCTTTAGCCCTCACGGAGCCCTGCAGAGTAAGCTCAGTGGTAACCATTTACAGATGAAAACGCTGGAGTCCTGATGGCGGAGTACTTTCCTATGGCTCACAGGGCTGCTGGGTGGCAGAGCCTAGAGGCAAATGCAACTTCGAGGGGCTCAAAATCAGCTAAGCTTTCCAGCTGCTCAGCACCAGGCTTCGGCCTTGACTCCTAGAGTTACTTATTACAGAGATTTCCGTGTGAAGGACTTATGCTGTTCTCAAGGCTGCTTTGGGAACTTCACACTTGGCAGCTAGGTTAAAAGACACAGGCAGCTGCTAACAAAGAGGAACCCTAGAGAGGGTCCCCCTTAAATACTTCTGCTTTACTTGGCTGTCTCTCTTGTAGAAAATCGGGTTCTTTTCTCCTGCAAAATATTTGGCTGGGCCCAGGGTGAATGAAGTAGCAGTTTTCTCTTGGGATTCCTATGTCAAAGACCAACAGGTCCACTCCTGGATTTGCTGAGGGCCTTCAGGCACCCTTTTACAACCTTTAGGCTCGACTTCTAAAGAACATCACAAGTAACTCGTTTTTAAGACTTTCACAGTTTCTGTCAGGGTCAGAACAGCAGGTAGATCAAAGATGGCCCCCGGAAGCCACTGCTTTGCTTCCTGAGATCCTGTCTGTCCCCTGGTCAGTGCCTAGGCCCCTCCAGCTGTGAGGCCGGAGTTGCCATTGCTGGGGCTGTTACTGGATAACAGGCTCCAGGGAAATTCTTCCCAAGTCCTTGGTGTCCTGAATGAGGAACTGGACAAGACACATAGAAAGGTGGCGGGGATATACATTTATCGAAGATGGGGAAGAAGTACACTGTACAGAGTGAGAGCAGCTGGTGAATGGCCATCCTGAAGATAAGAGCAGGGGGTCTTTTGTATCTGGAATTCCTGGACTGGCTTCTCTCTTGGACAAATAAAGCATTGGCATGGTTGCCTTATCAAAAACTCTCCTGGTGTGGTGCCAGAGTTAAACTGTCTTACTGAAAACCTGCTTGGTTTCATAGAACACATAAGTGAAAAATTGAAGGCAGTACTTTTTCTGATTGGTTCTGCATACAGTGCTGAGGAGCTGCAGAATCCTCCTGGATTCTCTGTTCTTTGCAGGGGACAGACTTGGACAGATTTGGACCCAGCCCTAACCGCCTACCTCAGGGTAGTTTTATGCATGAGGCTCAGAAGCCCCTTTTGCCTGGCCCCGGGAGCCTGAGGTTAGGCTGCTGCTTTGAGCTCACTTAGTTGCCCCTTGCTTGTCTCTCCAGGGGTAGTGGTCATACATTCCAAGGGCAGCTTCGAGTGGTACAGAAAACCCTGAGCACTGAGAATGGTTAGGGCCGAGCTTGGTCTAGCAGAAGTAGAAAAATGTCAGCTTTCTGGCTGTCCCTGCAGGCTGGGATGCAGGCACGGGCAGGACACTGTCCTTGCCCTTCAGGAGCTTTGTGTTGATGAGTTTCATTAAGTGAAGTGAGGTGACAGGAACACTTTAGGGAGGACCTGCCGATAAACAGGCTTCATGTGACCATGGTCATCAAGGCTTGGGTGTCTAGGGTGCCTGATGGAGTGGGCAGAGACTCTTCCTCTGTCCTGCTGGGGACCAGTGCCTCTCAGATGCCCAGCACTCTCCTGTTTACTGTCAGTGTCACAAGGGGCAACACAAAGGATTAGCTGTAGAACTGCCCTG
Source organism: Cavia porcellus (assembly GCF_034190915.1). Taxonomy (NCBI): domain Eukaryota; kingdom Metazoa; phylum Chordata; class Mammalia; order Rodentia; family Caviidae; genus Cavia; species Cavia porcellus. The sequence goes on along the minus strand of NW_026947484.1, from coordinate 174,144,136 downwards.
GAGGTATAAGTGACATTGCCTTTGCTAAAGGACCTGGCACTTCCTGGAGAAAAGCTCCACTTAACTACACACACACATGTGTCTGCACACACATGTACCCTGGAGAAAAGTCCAGGGGCTGTGGCTCCGAGTACTAATCAGTGCTTAACACTTCTGCTCGCCAGGCCCTGTGCTAACACCTCACAGATACTGTTCCACTGAATTCCTCCCAGGGATCTGTGGGGGAGAAATTAGAGATTTTGCCCTAATGAACAGATGGGGAAATTGAGGCACAAAGAGACCGAGTAATTTTCTTAGACTCTCACTGCCGTTAGTGGTGGAACTGGCGCTTGAACAAACTGGCTGGATTCACAGTCTGGACTTTCAACCTCTTAACTCTACAGGTGGCTTTGCACGCAGAATTAAAGTGCAGAGTGGGGGGAAGTTGGCTGGAGGCCAGGGGAGGCTTCCCGGAGTAAGGGGAGCTTAAAGAAAGTGGCAGCCAAGGGGGACTGAGCATGGTCTTGATTCAGGCTCTGTGTGTTGGGGTGGATGTGGCTGGGCCGAGAACGGAGAGGGCATGATGGAGGACAGCACTGTTGAAGCAGGGGCCTCGAGCAAGAGTCTTGGCTGCTAAGGCACAGAGGCACATGTTGGACGACAGCCTGGATAGGCGCCTGGTCCCCACTTGCTCCTCAGCCATGGCAGCAGGGAGAAGCATTTGCTCCTGCGTGGCTGCTTCCCACCATTGGCTCTGGCCACACTGACCCACCTCACAAGCAACTGCATGCTCTGCTCAGCCCCCTTGGTGGACCTCCTGCCCCGGGCAGGGCAGGGAGGCAGGAAACCATCCATCCTAGGCTCTGTGTCCTCCTTTGACAGAGCTCCCAGAGCCTGCTCTGGGGCCCAGCCCTAGGTCCAATCAAGGGAGAGGATCTGACTGTTCTGGGCCCTGCGCAGCTTCCGGATGCGGGAACCACGTATGTGTCAGCCCTCGCCCCACTCCAAGATGCCTGTGGTCCCTGCCCGGGGGCTCCTGAAGAAGGTGGCTCTTGACGGGATGGGTGAGAGTGAAATGGGTAAAAGGAAGAAACAAATGAAGGGAATAGAGAGCAAAGTGAGTGAGGTAATTAGGGCTCTGCAGAGACAGACCAACAAGACAGAAGGTAGATGGCAGAGAGACAGGTAGAGACAGACTTATTAGGGAGCTCGTCCACACGAAGCCTGAGAAGTCCCATCTGTACCTGGAGACCTTGGGCTGCCAGAAGTGGGGCTCAGGCCCATCCAGGAGTCCTAGAACTGGGGAAGCTGATGGTAGAACTCAGCGCAAACGCATAGGTCTGAGAACTTAGGGGCTGCTGGTGTGTCCCAGCATTCCAGTGCCTGGTAGCCCAGAGTTCTGATGGCTATGGACAGAAGAGCATCTCAGCTCTAGAAGAGAGGAAATCCTTTTGCTCTGCCTTTGGTTCTATCTGGCCTCCCCATGCACTGGCTGGTGCCAGCCCACTCTGAAGCCAGATCTTCCCCACCTGGCCCCACTGACTCACACATCAGACTCCTCTGGAAACACCCTCACAGACATACCTGGTTCTCTAAGTGTCCCTTAGTCCAGGCAAACATCAATCATAACAGCAAGGTGTCCATGTGGGGCCATAGTCAGTCACTGTTTCATTCAACAAACACTTCCTGAGTATCTACTGATGTCAGGTGACATAGAAGAAAGAAAGCACACTGGTTTGGCCATCGAGTAAAAAATCAGGCTATCACTATTTTGTCCCAGATATTCCCACGTGCCTTCCTCTCTAGAACCGGCTTATCATGTTCATCTTCTCCTCTCAGACGCCCTGGCCACATGAGTGACACCACCAGAAATCTAGCTGATCTGGCTAGAAAGTCCAGTTGGCTTCTCTCATGGCCACATCTAGTCTGTCTGTTGCTCCTTTTGTGAAGCTGCCTCACTGCACGTCTCTCAAGAAAGATGGAAGGCACCCGGTGGGTTGTGGGCACTTCCAGGCTTAAAATTCAGTGCCAGTTCCTTCGCTGCCCTCCAGCCAGTGTAACCGAGTCTTGTGCTGTGGACGGGATTATTCCCTCCACAAAACGCCTACCCTGAGTCTGTCACCTTCCAAGTGGCCGTATTTGCAGCCAGAGCCTTTAGAAGGCAATGAAGATTAAATGCAACCTAACAGAGAGCAGCTTTGTTCAAAGTGATGTCCTGTAAAAGCAGAGGGGACTCAGAGAGCTCCCGACTGCCCTGGGACCAGCAGGAAGATGGCCACGGCAAGCCTGGAAGACAGCCTCACCGAAAGGCCACGTTTGGAAACCTGATCCTAACTTCCAGCCTCTGGATCTGCGAGAAAGTACATTGCTCACTGACTCAGTCTGAGTTATTTGGATCGACAGCACTGCCTGAGCGGAGTGACCACCCAGCACGGCCCTCCAGCTCTCTGCGCTCTGCGCTCTCCGTTTCCAGGTGGCGTCACTCTCCTTCTGCAGGGAAGCTCCAGGTCCTTTGTGGGAGACACTGCTAGTACTGGGGTCCCCTCCCCTCTCGGCGCCCTCACTGCAGCCATCTCTGTAAGGAGCTGTCCCCATGCTCACGGCCGGGTCCTCCCACCAGGCTTTCCCCCATTCTGCTGACCCTTTGGCCCTTGGCTTCCTTCCTTTGGAAAGACAATTCTGAGACCAAATTCTTCCATCTCTTCCAGGGAGCTCTGGTCGCTCCCTACTATGTCCAGTTTAATTCCACGTCTTTACTGATTTTCCCTCTTTCCCTGTCTTCATGTTCCCTCCTCCTGAGTCCAGTCACTGGCTGTCCATAGAAGCTCCCTGCTCCTGATCTGCCTCAGGCTCTGCTTCTGGGTATCCAAACCAAGACACTTCCCTTTTTGTCCAGACAGGAGTAAATACCTTTCTATTTTTCTTCTTTATGGAAATTTCCATAAAGTTCCATATTGAACAACCCAATTTCAAAGTGGGCAAAGGACCTGAAAAATATTTTCGATGTGATTAGTTATCAAAAAGATGTGAACCAAAACAATGGCATAACAATTTGTACCCACTAGGATGGCTGTAATAATGCAACAAAAAGAAGAATAAATGGAAAATCACGAATATTGGTATGTGGAGAAGCTGGAAGCCTTGCAGGCTACTGGTTGAAATGGAAACTGTACATCCATTGTGAAAACATCTTGGCTATTTTTTTTTATTTAAAAGGAAAAAGAGAAAAAAACAAAACAAAACAAGGCGGTGTAAGGGTACAAGTAACACAGCACTACAAAAAAAAGTAAGATTAGACATTATCATCTTAGAGATAGTTGCTCAAGTCACAGTATCAAAGCATACAAAGTGGACATTCAAACAGTGAGACTGCAAAAAGTTGTGTTCAGTGACCCAACCAAAAACATTAATATGGTCAGCTATTTAACACCCCTAAACACACTTGCTGTTGTATCCTTTAGAGCACTTTTTTTTTACAACAAAATTTACACATTTTGGGTTTTATTACTCCTTAGTTCTTATTACTTTTTTTTTTGGAAGAGAATAAAGTCAAATATGGCAAAACAAAGCTGTCAGTCAAAACCAAGGATAGACATAGCACATGATGTAAAAACAGAGTACAAGGTTATCAACAATGGTTACCATAATGCCTCTTGCTTCCTTAAAAAGAATTGTCTCTCTCATTAGATATTATAAAGTTGAACAAAACAGTAGAGAACAAGACCAATAAAACTTAAGCATTGTAAACATTACAGGACTTCCAAAGGAGACAATAGTCAAACCAGAATGGGCATCTTAGTGAATCTTATTGCCTTCAAGGAGTTGCCTATACCCTCAAACTTGATACTATCATACAACTTTGGCTATTCCTTAAAAGGTTAAATGCAGCCAGGTGCAGTGGTGCAGGCCTGTTATCCTACTACTCAGAAAGCTGAGAAAGGAGGGTCACAAATTAATGTCAACCTGGCAATTTAGCAAGACCCTGTCTCAAAATACAAATAAAAATAAAAAATGCTAGGGATGTAGCACAGTGGTAAGAAATCCCTTGATTCAATCCCAAGTACCACATAGGAAAGTTAGATTCTGCATGTGATTTGGTAATTCCTCTTGAGGTATAAACCCAATAGAGCAGAAGAAAGTAAGCAAACAAACATTTGCATACATGCCCATAGCAGTATTATCCACAGCAGCCAAAAGGCGATTATTTGTATGGTGAATGGATAGTCATTCTATGGGTTTTTTGTGCAATGGAATATTATTCAGTCGTATAAAAAAGGAAATTCTAAGAGTGTTACACTACCACTGAGCATCAAGAATGTTGCAATGTTAAGTGAAAGAAGCCAGACACAGAATGTCATATATCGTGTAATTCCATCTGTACAAATTGTTCAGGATAGTAAATCCATAAGAACAGACAGCAGACTGGGCAGTTCCCAGGGACTGGTAGATGTGGAGATGGGAAGTGATTGCTGAGTGGGTGCAGGTGTCCCCTTTGGGGTGACAACAGTGTTAGAATTAGACTAGGTAGGGCTGGGGATTTAGCTCAGTGGCTCATGCGCTTGCTTGGAATTAGACAAAGGTGATGGCTGCACAACACTGTGAATACATTAAATGCCGCTGAAGTGTTGCTGTGCTTCGGACATAGTTTGAGTGTGACTCCCAAGGGTTCATATATTGGAAGCTTGGGCCTGCGGTGTGATGCTGGGAGAGGCAGCGGGACATTAAGAGGTGGAGCCTGGAGCAATGGAACTGGATCCAGCTAGTTCTTGGGGTAGCAGGCGCTTACCATAAATAAATAAATTTATTTTGAAAAAAGAGGGAGAAAGAGACTAATCTCTCCTGCTCTTTGGCTTCCTGTTTTACCATGGGAACCCTCTTTCCCAACCGTTCCTGCAGTTTTGATGTCATCTATGATGTGTTCTTTATCAGAGTCAAACAGAAGCCCATACCATGCTCTTGGACTTCCAGAACTGTAAGTTAAATAAATCTTTTTATTTTGTAAAGTATTCAACTTCAGGTACTTTATTATAGCAACAAAAAATGGATTGATACAACTGTACACTTCTAAATAGTGAATTTAATCTTATGTGAATTTTACCTCAGTAGAAACAAACAAACAAAGGGAAAAGAGATCTGGTAGGTCAGCTACTGGTGTCCGGCTACCCCCGTTTTCCCATCCTGCCCTGCACCCAGGCTTGTCCCCTACATGGACGCGCTCATGGCTGTGCTTTTCCTGTTTCCCACAGAGCAGCCACTGGGCTTTCAACAGTGAGTCTCCAGCAGCTCGGCCCCTCTCCGTCCTTTTCTGAAGAAGAGGGAGGGTGCCTCGTATTTTCAGTCTTCCATTTCACTGGGAAAGCTCATCAGAGTTTGGCTAGAGCCATGCTCTAGGTCAGAGTTATTCTGCTGGAGGTGTGTGACTGTTTATGACTCTTCATATGTTTTATGTTTACTGTGTCAGCAGCACTGTTTGCATTCGTGCTGATAATAAAAACTCAATTTATAATAAAAACAAGCTTTTTGTTGTGGAATTGGGTTTTAAGGATCCTATAAAGGCTTTGCAGAGATTTATTTTAGCCTAGTAAATGCTTTGCCCTAGGGCGAGACTTCAGAACTTTCTAACAGTTCATTTTGAAGGATTTGGTTATTAAGAAACTTTTATGGGTGTCTTTAATTTAATGGGGGAAGAATAGCAAACTGAATGGCCTCCAACAACAATGGATTCCCTGCATCTGTAGTGCTTTGCTGTTCTAAATGGGCCACATGATATAAAACCATGGAGGTAGCTGGGACTGGGAAACCCAGGTCAAAGGATTGATGATGTCAGTCAAGTCTTTTCTGCCCTAGGCCTCAGTTTTCTCTTTTGATCAACTCATATAGTGAGAACTTTTGATCCCACTTTTCTGTATTTCTGAATATTTCTTGAAGGGAAAAATTTCACAAAAGTGAAAGTTATGCATTTAAAATTGTTCAATGTAGTGTTCTCTACAATAGCAGAAAAAATCAACTGAGATTTGACAAAAATATTCCACAAATCAGAACGAGGTAATAGAATTGTGACACAATTTATGCCAGAATAATAAGTATACATTAAAAAGACAATAGTAAAAAACACATATATATCCTGTCTGTTTCTCTTTCCCTTCTCTCTCTCTCTCTCTCAACACCACCCAAATTGGGATGATTATTATTAAAATAAAACAATGATTACTTCTAGATGATGGGATTATGATTGACTTTTGTTTCTTCTTTATGCTTTCATGTAGTTTTCAAATTTTCTGTGATGAACATATATTACTTTTACAATAAGAAAAAACAAATGCTACTGAAATAGCAAGTGATTTTATAACGAGTCCATGGTGAAGGTGACAAAGCTTAACAGTGATAATGTGAAATGGAAAGGAAATAGAACATGAAATGAATACTCAGATTGGAACTATATTTCCAAGTACATGGAAAGCACTTTGGCTCATTATTAATTCTAATAACTAATTCTCTAAAAAGTCTACCTCCTGCCTTCACATGCTTTTGTGTCTATTCAATAATTGTATTCTTTTTCAATTTGCTATCTTTTGACATAGGAAGCATTTTTGTTCATTTGTCTAAGGATACTTCTTAATTTTCGATTCATAAGAGTTATTTCAATATCTGCGCATCCCTCAATCATGGGGTTGCTTTTATTTTCTTTTAACCTATTTTGATTATTTTAAGGATTTAATAAACTGCTAAAAAATCCTTTCTTTCAGATTTAGTGTTTTGAACACACTTTTCAGTGGTGCTCAACACATTAAGGACAATTGATTATAAAGTCTTTGTCTTGATCCTTCATTCAGATCCATAATGAAAATCATAGATCAGTAAGGCACATATGGAGCTGTAAAAGATAAAAATACACCTCACAAAATGCTGACAGTTTGATCAGAATATGATGTCAAAAAGTTGACAAGAAAGAGTAAGATACTCAAATGCGTTTAACATAAGGTCAATTTTTAGGTGAATTCTAATTCTACAGTCAGGTGAACTGACTGTAGGCAAATTGGTCTATAACCTACAGAAAGGGAAGGGAAATTGCAAATCCCCTACCCCAGAAAACTGCCCTTAGGGTGGTGGAATTTTGTTACTTTTATGCAACATTCTCTTTTATTTATTTATAATCTCTCTCTCTCTCTCTCTCTCTCTCTCTCTCTCTCTCTCTCTCTCAATCTTTCTCTCTCTCTCTTTCCTCCCTTCTCCCCAATCTGTCCAGAATAAGATATCTGAGTATCTGATTTCAATTTTTTTAAGCAATGTGATTCAGCTGAAAACACTGAAAATGAGAACTTTTGTCAAAAAGCTATGTTCAATCAAGCCATTTCTTTGGTTTTGAGTCATGGTCCTTGCTTGTTTTTAAGGAAGGGTGTCCTGGTCCTGTGCCAGTGGGACGATGGGTACAGGTGATGAAAATTTTGGAATGGCTACCACATGCTAAGCTGCCCTGAATAAGAATGGCACCAAAGTGGAGACTACAGGAGCCTGCGAGCCAAAGTCAGATGCTGAGAGACAAGAGGGAAAGCAAATGTCCCGGAAGTGGTGGCCCTCCCCAGCTGATTGCTACCAAAGAGGGCCTCGGGAATTTGTTAGGTTGTTTGCTATGGCACACAGGAAGCACCATCTCTATTTTTCTTACCCAACTATCAACAAATCTACTGTGATAACATGTTCTTTGACAAAGGTAAAATCCCTAGCAATCATTCTGAAAAATGTTCAGGTCTTTCCCAGACTGGGCTGGTACAATGCTTTAGTTATATGCTCAGACTATTCAGCAGGAAAAGAAACAGAATAGGACTTTGAGATAAACCTTTCTTCTTAAAAGTAATACTAGTTGCAGAAAATTCATCTGAATTTAAGTAGAAAAAAAGTGTGAAACTCTTTAAGTGGGCAAAATACTTGTTACTTTCTTTTACTTCAATCCGATGATCTCTATGGTCAATGCCAGTTTAATTTGTTTGCATTGTTTTGATTCTGAATTTTTGGACTTACTTACAAATTACCATCTTTTTATTTCTTCTCTTCCTTCCTGCCTTCTGTTAATATGATTTAAGCAGAAACACTATATGTAGAAGTTTTCTCTCTCTTTTTGCCCTTGTTAATTAGGAAGCTTCAATTTTATTCATACTTCTTTAGTCATTACCTTTAAGTTTTTAACACATATGGTTAATGACTAATTTCTGTACTACAATCAAAAATTATTCAATATTTTTGTTCACCTTTAGCACAACTTAAGGATATTGACGTACTTCTTTTATATTTCCTACCCAATGGTCCTTGTTATTTTGGGGTATTTCAGTTCACATCTATTTAAATGACAAGAAATGATATAATTATTATATTCTAACAATAATTAAATAAATGTGCCAACACACGTTATTGATTTCTATGTTCATCATTATTAAAGTTCATTTGTGCTACTATAACAAAATACCATAGGCTGGGTGGCTTAAAAACAGAAGAAAGTCTTTTCTCATCATTCTGGAGGCTGAATCCAAGATGAAGGCACCACCAAATTCAGAGTCCAATGAGGCACATTCACTGTCACATAGCTGGTGACTTCTACCATGTCCTCACATGGTAGAAGGGTTAGTCGACTCTCTGGGGGCACTTTCATATAAGAACCATGATGATTAACCTTGGTTGTCAACAGATTGGCCTGAGATTAGTAGAATACCCTTCTGGGTGTGTCCCAATAGGCCACGGAGGCACCCTCTTGGGCTCTTCCTCTGATTTCTGGGTCCCATTTGAGCGGCTTTTCTCCATTATGTCCCCCACCAAATCTCTCCATTAGAATTAGCTGACTATAGATTGACTCTGAATCCACAAACCAAAAGGAGTCTTCCCTCCTCTAAGTTGTTTTTCTCAGGCATTAGATCACAGCAACAAAAAAAGCTTGCCAACCCAGGCCCTAATTCCAGTTGTGAAGGCTCCGGCCTCACAACTCAGTTACCTCTCAGAAGCTCTGCTTTTTAATACCATCACTTAAGAATTAGAATTTTTAGATCGGGCATGGTGGCACATTCCTGTAATCCCAGAATTTGAGAGGCTGAGGCAGGAGGATCATTGAAAGTTCGAGACCAGTCTGGGCTACAAAGTGAGCTGGGCTTGCTAGAAGGCCAGCCTGAACTGTATAATGACATCCTTTTTTTGGTCAAAAAGACCAAAAAAAGAAGAAGAAGAAGAAGAAGAAGAAGAAGAAGAAGAAGAAGAAGAAGAAGAAGAAGAAGAAGAAGAAGAAGGAGAAGAAGAATCAGACTTTTTACATGTGCAGTTTGAGAGGACACAAACACCTAGACCATCTCATCTTCTCTGCATTCTACTCTCTGATTTTAAACTCCTTCTTGACTCAGAGTCAACAGGAGGTAAATGGTATACCTAAGGGAAAATCTACCTCATTTTTTCTCTGAAATGATGGTTCAGCTGTGTCTAGGCTGATAGCAATTTTCCTCAGCATCTTTACTTCTCCAAATTTCTTTTAGTCTTTAATTTGGTTGATGAAAGCTATTTCAGCATCCTCTAATCTCTCTCTCCCTTCCTCTCTCTCTGTCTCTCTCTCTCTCTCCCCACTTCTCTCTCCTGTACTGGCCTCAAACTCAAAATCTTCCTGCCTTAGCCCCTGAGTGCTGGAATTACAGATGTGGGCCATGTCTCCAGCTCTGCTTTCTGGTAGTTTTTAATGTTGATACTCAATATTCTTGATTTATTGAAACTTTTAAATAATATATTTAGATGTGAATTTATTTCAATTTTAGGATTTATGTCTTTAGTAGTAGAAAATTCTGTCATTGTCTCATTGAATTATATTTTTCCAGTCTTCCCTCTTGCTCTGGAAATCCTCTTGGATGTATATTGCCCTGTTCACCTCTAAACTATTCATTCTTCTATGACAGAGAGAGAGAGAGAGAGAGAGAGAGAGAGAGAGAGAGAGAGTCTGCTTCACTGGGACATGTTCTAGAACATTCCTTAGTACTGTCTTCCAGTTTACTAATGCTTCCCCATATTCTCCACTGTAGTATTTATTCTTTCCATTGTTTGTATAATGTTTAAAATTTCAATGTTAAGATATAAATGGCTAAGATTGTTAATTGGTTCTTTTTCACGTCCAATTGTTCTTATTTCATTTTCATCATTATTTAATTCATAAATTTTTGTTCTTTTTTGACAGATAATAGTCTTAGTTTTCTCAGGATCCAAAAGTACTTAAATTTTTTTCCAGATTGTGCCAGCTTTTAATGAAATTAAAAGTGATTATTGATTCCATTGACTCTGTTAGGATTAGTTTTCTTCATGTGTTTTTGGTTTGTTTATTGATATAAACAATAAAATTCACCACTTCAAAGTGTACAATTCAGTGGCTTTTAATAAAAACACAAGGTTATGCAGCCATCATCCCTCACTATTTAATTATAAAACATTTTCATTACCCACAAAATACCTCACATCCACTAACGTCACTTTCCATTCTCCCCTTCACCCTACCGCTGGCAAAAGCTCACATACTTTGTCTATATGAATTTGCATATTCTGAATATTTCATATAAATAGAATCATATAATATGTGATTCTGGGTTTCTCACTTGGTGCCATGTTTCATCCTAAAGTATGAATCAGTTACTTCATTCCTTCTCCTGACCAAATGATATCCATTGTACGAATGGCCTGCATGTTGTTGATTAACTCTTTACTTAGGCATTTGGCTGTTTCTACTTTGTGGATAGTGTGAGTGATGCTGTGAATGTTTGGATCAAGTTTTTGTGTGGATATGTGTTCTCTTTTTCCTGCCTGCTAAATCATACTGTGAAGTCTCTCTGGTATATTTTTCATTTTAGTCATTATGCTTTTATACTTTAGAATGTCTATTCTGATCGTTTTTATAATTTCTAGAATTTTATTCCTATTGATATAAGTTGAAACTGGGTATCATGGCACAGGCCTGTAATTCCAGAATTTCAGAGGCTGAGGCAGGAGGATTTCCGTGAGTGCAAGGCCAGCCTGGGCTACAAATGCAAGTTCAAGGCCAGACTGAACTATATAATGAGACTGTATATCAACAAACAAAGAAACAAGCAAATATAAGTTGACATAGTTTATATAAATGTAAATTGATATAATTTTTCTGTTTCATGAGACATTGTTTTCCTACTTTCCTTTAGTTCTTTGGTATGTTTTCTTTTAGCTCATTGAATATATTCCAAATGGATGCTTGATTTAGTCTTTGTTCAATAAGATCAGTATCTGGTTTATAGGCACAGTTTCTACTTACTGCTTTTTTCCTGTGTATAGACCATTTTAAAAATTCCTTTGCATGTGTCATCATATTTTGTTGAAGACTGAAAATTTTAAATGATATATTTTGGCAACCCTCTAAACCACATTCTTCTATCTTGCCAGGGATGGTTGCTGTTACTGTGTACTGCTTTTGTTTCTTTCTTTGGTGACTTTTCTGAGCTAATTCTGTCAAGACTGCATGTTTTTTGTTGCTTTTTATCACTGAAGTCTCTGCTAAGTTACTCTAAAATGGTGAGCAGATGAGTGGGTACAGATCTCCTTAAACACCTGGAATAGGTGTATCCCCTACTCCTTGCTAAGGGACTGTTATGGAGGTGGGCATGTTTCTAAACTCAGGAAGGGAATCACCAACTCTGCCTTAGCTTTCACTTCTCATGCATGCAGAGTCTCAAAGTTGGGCCCCATGTGGAAGCTTTGGACCTTTTCAAGTCTTCCCTGAGCGTGTGCATGGCCCTAGGGATGTGTACAGTCCTACATGGCTACACCATTTTCTACATTCTCCAGGAATGTGCCTGAACTTTATAAAGGCCTTCTGGACATCATCTCATGCCTCAGATTTTTTATGTGAAGTTTTTCGTTTAATCTACCATTTTGTCCCAATTATCTATCACCTTAGAAAGCTTAATCATTTGCCGCTAATTGTTTTCAACAAGCACACACAAAGGAAAAGGCTTTTTGAATTGTGAGAGCTTTGAGTCAGGTCAAATAAAGTTAGCCTTTAAATTGAGTTTTCCAGGAAAGCAGTAGACAAGTTAAATAATGACAGTTTTCCAGGAATGAGGCTTTGGAGGAGCTTCAACTCTGCTATGTTCTTCTGGTAGCTGTCAGGCTGCTGACTTTTGCTGTGATCGCAGATGACTAGCTTTCCAGGCTACTGTGGAGCTGGAGAGCACGAAATGGGAACGGGGCAAATTAAAATGCCAAAATCTTTGCTGTCTTTACTACAATTTTGTTGAGTTCCTTAAATATATGTTTCACAGATTGCTGCAATATTTTTATTAACTTCCAGAGTTCTAAAAACACTGATTGTAACCAATCAGTGAATTTTCCTATGAATTTTTGGAAGCTCAGGCATTTTTCTGGTACACCCTGTCATGTGTTTTTGAATTTTGGTTTATGAAATCATTTTGAATGGGAAAAACTCTGTCTCTCTCTTTCTCTTTGCATTCTTCTGTATCATTTATGTGGCTGTCTCCACTCAATCCTTAGGGACCTTTATCTTAACCTCAGGTCTTACATTATTAGCACTCCAGCGCTGTGACCAGTGATGACATTGGTGATATTGCAGATATTTTCACCAAGCCAAAAGCCTGACCGATTGTCTGGTTGCGAGGCTGGGTCCTCTCCTTTTCCTCCTAAGCTAATAGTATCCAAGCAGTCCATGAACTTTTCCAGTCTCCTCTGATTTGGAACCGTGAACCTGGCTTTCGTGGCCCATTGCGTGTTGGAGAATGTTACTCCCTGTTACATACTGAGCCCCAAATCCCCACTCTCTGTCTCCTTCACAGCTTTGAGCCCAAAGGCTCACCATTAGAGTCTCTCTCCCTATTTTTCATTTCCAGTCTATGGATATCTCCTCTCCTGTACTTTGAAACAGGCCTCTGTCTTTTAAATTTTTCCTCTTCGTGTTTTATTTATTGTTGGTGTGTGTTTGGAACAAGAGGAGTGATGCGGAGCGGGAGGGAAGCATGATTGAACACCTACTGGGCACTGGGCACAATCTGCCACCATTTACAGTTTCCAACTGGTTTGATACTGAGACAGTATCTGCTGACTCTGCCCTGACAGATGAGGAACGTGGCCTAAAATGATTAAAAATCACAGTACATCTCTATGGCATGCTAACACACTGGGGGCACTAATCCTGAGTACGTTTCTCTGACAAACAAAACTACTTCTGTTGCTTTCAAATCTTATAAATACATTAAGCATTTATCTTGATTTGGCTTTCTAGGTAAACACAGAAATAAAGCACCAATCACCATAACAAGAAATTTTCCCCTTTCTTCTGTCAGGCATATTTTATCATGGTGAAGAAGCGGCTCTGTGGAGGATAGAAATAATTCCCAGAAATACCATGATTCCATCCAATTATAATACATGTACGCATACTTATGAACCTGGATGAAAAACTGTGCTGCCTACTTGAATAAAACTTCACTAACTAGAAGTTTAAGGAATAGATTAGCCTGATCCAATTTGATCAAGTTTTATTGAACTTTTATAAGGTACGACTTGTACTGAGCACTGAGTGGATTACAGAAGTGAAGGAATGCGTTTCTGTTCCTTGCACAAGGGGGAGGGGAACTAAAATTATTTGAGACTGTACACTGTGGTCTATGCAGGCTGGATGTGAATCTGTCCTGAGGACAGGTCTAGAAAGTAGGGGTATCCTTTGGGGGGGGGGTCAAGGGACACCTGGATGTTTAAGCATACACTTCCCCTACTGTTGAAGATCCAGTGATAGAAAAGAATCAGTGGCTTTCAAAAATTTTCCGCTGGTTTTGTATAGGTCAACTCAGTGTTCCAGAAATGGAAATAATGTTAATCAATTAGCCAGGGATATAACTCTGAAGGGTGCAGAAAGTCAATTATTTTAATACTGAGATCCTCAGTTCAGGGGAGATCCTGGAGAACAGTCTATGGCATGCCTCCGGGGACAGATGGGTGATATCAGGGTAGGGATCAGGAGACAGTCACCCACAGGTGGCCTCTCTCCTGGTTCTTCCAACACCCTGTGTAATGAGACCAGCACTGACATTATGGAGCACAATCTAAACCAGCCATTCTCTTGCCTGAAATACTTTCATGCCTTTCTATTGCCTTCCAGATAAAAATCCATACTCGGCAAGCTCCCTGGAAGGCGCTGTATGGTTGTCAACCTCTCTTGCTCCTCTCTCACTGTGCTCCCTCCACTTGTCCCAGATATACCCAACTGCTTTCAAGTCCATGAATTCATGCAGCTTCTGGGCCTGCATCTGCACTGTGCCCTCTGCCTGGAGAAGAATTCCTGCCCTGCACTCCTCTAAGATGTCTTTCCACATATAACAGTGTTAAGAACAAATATTGGTTAAATTCATTCTGGCAGCATAGGAATAGTAACAAAATAATAGAGCCTCCTGCAAAATAGTAGTTAATTCCTTTCTCGCCTAGTTAATAACCTAGTTGGTTTTGTGGCTCTGCTTTATAAAGTTATCTTTAAAATTGCAGATTCTTTCCGTTGCTCTGCATTTAGAGAGCATATCCTTTATCCCCATCATCTCTCTCTGTCGCTGTTATGAAGAAGACTTCCAGAAAGAATGACAGGGAAGAGTCCTTCAATATAGATGGTACAGGTGAGCACGAAGGGATGGTGTCTACCCTCAAGGGCATGAACTGGAAATCGCACGTTACTTGTCCCATTAGCCAAGACTGATTCACATCGTCACAGGCAGAAGGAAGGAAGGAGGAAGGAAGGAAGGAAGGAAGGAAGGAAGGAAGGAAGGAAGGAAGAAGGATGAAAGGAAGACAAGAAAGAATGAAGGAGGGAAAGAAGGAAGGAATGAACAGAGGAAGAAAGAGCAGCTTTTTCCTGAGAAGCCTCTAGATTACGAGAGAAGGGGAGAAATGACACTCCTGAATGGCTGCATGTTGGTGACAGCTGTAACAACAGAAAGACAAGCCAGTGTAAATGAACTTAAAACAAACCATTCCAGCAAAGGAGGTGACATCCAAGATGGACAAGTGGTAAAGATTGTTGTGGAAATGAAGAGTAGGAACCAACTTACGGCAAACTAGAAGTCGTCCCCCTATCCACACCTGTACTCAGGCACTTCTGTTCAAAATGCCCCAACCTCGCTCTCACCCCTCTCCCGTCCAGCTCACATCTGATTTTCTCATGGAGTCCTCTAGTGACAAATTCAGTCTTTGTGAGGTATAAACAGGTTCTGTGGGCCACCAACTGGGCCAAAGTTCTATAATGTTTCATTAAGGCCTAATAGGAAAGATACTTGATATACATACAGATGACGCTTCCTGTCTGTGTATTATGCATCTGAAGACCCAACCAATCAAAGATTGAAAATCCTTTAAAAGTGGGTTTATACTGAACACATATAGAGATGTTTTTCCTTGCCATTCTCTAGGCAGTACAAGTGACAACTATTTACATAGCATTTACATTGTATTAAGGATAATAAGTAATCTAGAGATGATTTAAAATGTATGAGAGGATATGTGTAGGTTATATGCAAATGCTACGCCATTTTGTTTATAAGGACCTTGACACCCACTGATTCTGGTGACCCTGTGTATCCTGAGGGATGAGTGCATCTTTTTTTCTTCTCATCATGCCCCTGGCAGGTTTTTAGGGGCTTAGTAAAAATTATTTCTTTCTCCCCAGCAAAAATGAGGACCAATCAAAAAATAAAATCCAGGAAAGTGATGACTGGAGATCAATGTTAGCTTTTTAAAAACTGACTAGAGAGTACAGTTTCTTTTTTGTGTTCAGGAGTCTAGATCATAATTCTTTATGCATTCTTTCCCAAGTACACACCATGGATAGCCCTCCAGGAGGAAGTGTGAGTGCCAGAGTAACCTACTTACCTGAGATTCCTGCCTAGAACTGGGGTTGAGAAGAGAGAAGAAAGGAGAGAGCAGTCTCAGCTTCATCTACCTCTAATAAATTAGCTTTGCCCACTGACAACCACCATATCCTGCCAGGTAATTCATAGCCCTGCTGCAGGGGAAAGGGAAGAGATGGAACAAAGGATAGGAGTGCGTCGTTCTGGGTGTTCTGGCCCCAGGGAAACACAAGGCACAAAGAACAAGGGTTCCACCTAGCCATCCCCAGTGGAAGGAATTGTTTTCTCTGGTTGTAGATTAGGAAGCCAGGCCTGTGAGAGATAGCTTGACTTGCTAGGATTGTTGAGCTGTTAGCCAAATTTTAAGTGGCAGAGAATTTCTAAACTAAACCTAACTCTAAACCCTTACCTTTAGTCACTAGCTCTAGAAGCTTGTAAACTCAGAGAGAAGACGCATCACAGTAAAGTACCTACATTGTTCAGCAGCGGTTAGCAAAGTGTCTGTTACCAAAAGACTCTTGGAAAATAGTTTTGTAAAGGCCCCAGGTGCTGGTCCAGTACACTGCTTCTTTGTCCTTCTGTCACATTCGGTCTGTGTCTTTAGGAGAATATGTTCCTGGGGACAGAACCAGTGATACTGCCTGAGGATCTTTTTTCAACTCTGCTACCTCTAGACATTTCTGTGTTGGGTTTATCATCTGTAGTATTTCACTGTATTTTTCTGAAATCCACCCAAGAGGAGGGAAGGATGAGAACTACTTAACTAATGGCAGAGCAGGACCAAGGACCAAGGGTGGTCCCAGCTACTGATTTAGTTGCCAACCCTTCAAGCCACTGTCCTTAAGTATTTGTCCAACATGTGCTTCCAGGGTAGAGAGAGACTAGCTTGATGTTAATAGAAATTGTGCCAAAAAACGAATTCGCTTGTTAATCTCTTTGGGCAGAAGCAGTGCCAATGCTACAAAAAATACTTGTCAAACATTTTCCACTTGTACTCTCTTCAGTTTTCTCTTGAATTTTGCTAAACTATAAAACATTCTGGTAGGTGCATTAAAGGATTTTATATTGAGATAAGGAAATAATTTCCTTGTTCACAATAAGCAACAGCCTGGTTCTCGGAACATACCTGCAGAGTCACAGGCTTCCAAAACCTGCCCAGTGAAAATAGGCTGTACTTGGGAGGAATATTTTATTTTTAGTTTCCACTGGAGGGCGCTGCCTACCTTGGTGGAAGTGGAACCATATTCCATTTCATCAGTTTATTCTAGTAATGATTCAGCTTGCCTCATGAATTTGTGTCCCGGGCAGCTGACCAGCTGTCCACTCCTTCATCTGGCTTTTCCCACAGTCCCACGGGGCAGTGGTGTCAGGGCTCAGATGAGAACCCAGTCTGACTGCTACTGGTCTAAGCCCACATATTCATAAGGTTCTTTCCCCTGCCACAAAAACACGTTTTTGTGTCCAGTACCAGGACCTACCTCAGCCTCATGTGTATCTACCACACGTCCTTGTACTGCCTGTGACTTAATTTCCTTTGCCTATGAGAAAATGTAAGTGGAAGCATCTCTCACATAGAATTTGATGTCTCGGTTTTGACTTTTACCTTTGGATCTGCTGCTGCGTGATGTCCCAAGTTTGTGGCCTCAGCACAGTGTCCGACATGCATAGGAGCCACCTGGGTGTCTATTGAAAATTCAGATTCCGACTCATTAGGCCTTTGCAGTGGGGTCAGAGGTTCCGCATTTATAACAAGCCCCTGCTGGCTGGTGGATCATACTTCAAACTGCAAGTCTGACCCATTTGTCCAATTGAAGTGCTTCCCGTTTTCAGATTTACAGTGGGAGCCTGGTGCCCCCACCCTTCCCCGCACCCCAGGATGCGCTCCGTCCGTGTGGAGCCTTGCTCTGACTTTGTTTGTCTAAATTGCTCCCACAGGGCCCTTCTCCTGGCTTCGCTCCATCTCATCTATCCCTTTTTCCCTAGTTGGACAACCCTGTGTTTGTGTTTGTCTCTGCCACATCTGTCCCCTGAGCTGCCTTTCGCTATCATACAATATTGTTTCTTTTCATATTCTCTGATCCCTCTTTCTCATTGGAAACGTTACCCAGAGTACAATGAATTACATGATAATGGTGACAACAGGTGTAAAGTGCTTTAGTACCCCCAGATGGTACAGGGAGAGGCTAGGGGCCAGGGCTCCACAGTCCTGGTCCTGTTTCTACTACTTACCAACTGGTGGCATTAGATTAGTACTTAACTGCTCTGAGTCTTGGTTTGTTTATTTGCAAAAGGTGGCTGATGCCGCCTCTAAGGTGCCTCCGAGTGTTGGATGAAATAGAACGTGTAAGGGACTTAGAATGGACTTGGCACGTTGGAGGCACTTGGTCATAATCAGCCACGTTTCATTTCTGGGTCCTAAAGGGATGTGAATGATTGTCCCCATGTTAAAGAGGAGGAATCTGAGGCCCAATGAGGAAATGATTTGCACACCAGAGCCCAAGCTAGAATGGTGGCCCCAAGGGGAAACAGCTGTGACTCTAACCACAGTGCTCGCTGAGCCCCCACCCGGTTTCCAGACTGGAGTTTTATGACCATCAGTTCATAGCCCTGAGTGTGACTGTTTTCCCAGCATCCTGCTGATCTTTTGTTCTCTCTTTCCTTCTAATGGAGCACTTCCTGCTAGAGTGATTCATGGATCTGGGACTGCATGGCTGCCATTAATTTTGAGGAAAGTCATAAGGCAAAACCCACATCAATCAAGCCTCCAAATTACTCATCCATCTTTGCAGGTGACATGTGGATTAACATGAACACAGAGAGAAGAATAACTATAGAACAGCTATTTAGACTTATGAATGTCACATAAGAGCTTATCCACATCCCCAAATGGAAGCTTGCCTTGTTTTCTCAGCAAAGTTGGACTTTAGTGTTGGGAAACAATGGTTGCAATAGAAAGGTCTCGAAGCTTGAAGTTCCTTACTTGCTAGATGTGTGTTCTTAAGCCCTTTAAAATCTTAGAATCTGTTTTCTCATCTGATTCTTCGTCCTTCCAGCAAACTAAAGAGTTAGTCATCAGCCCCATTTAACAGATGTGGGAACTGAGGCACAGCCAGAGTAAATGATATGACCACCAAGGAATGAAGCAGGGTTTCAGACCCCTAGATCTGAAGCTTCTGCCAGTTTATCTGAAATCTAAAATCACTCAGCACTGAGTAGGAGCTTCATGAGATCTCCCTGAAAGTGCATCTTGGGGGTGCTTTATTAATCCCTGATTCTTCACAGTACCGTGGCAGCTAGTAGGCTCTCAACTAGTTGACTTGCATTATTCCCTCCTGAAAATGGTTCTGTTTTTGTTTAATGATTTGCTTAGATGCATTTAATATGCAGACTGCAATGCTCCTTGTACACTATCTTCTGGACTGTGAGGCCCAGGCGTTCATTATTGTATGAGACGCATATGTCATGCATAGCACAAGTCCTTTTCTTAAACCAACACAACATGCAAATAGAAATTTCATGTAAAATCACATTCAGACAGTCTCAAAGTAGAAACAGATGTCTGAAAAATATGAACGCCAGGCTTATTAAATATTTTATCATCAAATATTTCATACATTTCAAAAATGTCATCTGTGAAAACACAGAAATACCGCCTCAGGAGAACCAAAATATTTAATCACTTTCAAGAAATTCTTAAAAATAAGTCTTCACCTCAGAACTATTCCAGGCAGAGAACAAATTTCCAGGTGCTGCAAGCTATATTTATTATATTTTCATCAAAATCAGTAACCTAGTTGAAGGAGATACAGTAATCAGTAAGGTCATTATTAGGTAAGATAATGACTTCTGAATGAATTCTCTCATTAATCTCATTACAAAATGGTAATGGTACCTGACTAATCATGCCGGAGGGGAGAGCTGTGTTGAATCAGAGCAAAATTAAGGCTGTAATCACAGAGCAGCTCTCGCCATTTCCTTATGAAGCCTGACTCGGGGGCTGGGGCCTGGCTCACGGTCCTCTGACCCGATGAACTATGGACCTTAAAGTTGGGGCACTTGATGTGATGAGGGACAGAGTGAAGGGCCACGCGCAGTGACAGTCAGGACAACAGGACTCTCTCCACTCTGTGTCTGACCTCCTCTGTGCCCTTGGGCAAGTCATGCTTGTCTCTGGGCTCCTTGTACCTACCTGGCTTTGTCCCTTGCTTCTGTCCTTGCCTCTGTTATAGACTCCAGCCTCTACCCAGCGACCAGCGTGCCCCTGAGCACAAGCCTATCCCATCTCCCTCGGCAGTGGCTGCTCAATTCAACCAGAGCAGACCCAGGCCGCAGATCCGCAGCACACCCTCTGGGGTCTGCCTCCATCGCCCATCACTCACTTTGCATTAGGGGACACTAACCTCCTTGCAGTTCTTGGAACACATCGGGCGTGTGCTTGCTGTTCCCTTGCTTGAATCGCCCCCACCCCCATATCACATATCTAGGTGCCCCAACTCTCGCCCCTTCCAAGTCTGCTCAGTTGTCACCTTTCCTAAATAATACACTTCTTGACCAGGTATTGGACACTGCGGTCACTCCATCAGCACTCCAGTCAACATTGTCCTTCTCCACATCCTTATTATTCATTATATGATTTATCAAATTTCTAGTCTGTCTCCCCCATACACTCCACCACCACTCACCCCTCTGGGATGTGAGACCTGCACAGCCTAGGATCCTGCAGACTCCTATACGCCTGGCACACAGCAGATGCTCTGATGGATGTGGAATTTATCACATGCTTGTGGATTCCCAACCTTGCTGGACATGAAGGGAGGAGTCCCAGTGTGTGAGACAGAGGCCCAGGGATGACTAAATATCCGCTCATGGTGGTGAAGCCTCTCTGCTGCTGGGGCTTGCCTCTTTCCACCTTGTTAGAAATTAGAGCTACACGAAGCCCCTTTTCTCCCATGCAAATAGGTCTGAGGATGCACGTGCTGGGTGGAAGTGTCTGGAGTCCACGAAATCTCCATAGCCAGGAGAGCTGGGCAGTATGAGATTAGCAGAGATGAAAAGGATGGGCTGTCTGGAGTCCCAGCTCCAGGGTCATGGGACTGCACTATAGCATGCATGGAGAGACTTCAGAATTGTAGCGGATGGCAATTCAGGGGACTTGAATAGACTTGCCATGACCAAAACAAAACAATCTGATGCTTATCTTCATTGGTCAAACCATACAGAAACGGGTCAGGGCTGCAGCCCTGCTCTTGGTTTATGCTGGTGTCAAAGAGAGACTGGAACATGATGGGCACTCATCAAATGCCCACTGAATTAAACTCTGAATTAATGCTTGCTTATGTTAGTTTCTGTGTGCCCCTTTTTATAGGGGTTATCAATAAACTGTGTCTTGCTAACAAGGAGTCTGGAAACCATATCACTTAAGGGACAAAAAACAAGGGAATTTTACCCCAAATAGCAGAAGGCAGGATGGAAAGAAGCCAGGCTCGAGTCACTACAGGGCCGGCATGTGAAAGCTGGATTGCTTTTATTCCATGTGGCTCCCCAGCACAGAATGCAAGCAACTGACCAAGTGTTACCACACACCTCCTCTAAGGCAAAGGCAAACTTCATGAGCTGATTGAGAACACTTTCTTACAACCCAAAGCAAGCCTCAGAGTCCTCAACACAAACTTTCCAAGCCAATTTTAAGGATGCTGATACAGGTGATGAAATCATAGTACTTTGTCTATAACACAGGGAGAGAGCAATTAGTAAAACCATTGACAGCAAGAAAAAAGCATTTTGCTGGACACAAAGATGATGTGACTTTCTCTGGGGATGAGGGGACAGTAAGTTTCTTCTCACTGCTCAACTGCTCCACCCTTTCTTTCTTCCTATGATGTTGCTGCGTACAGAGGAAGCACGTGAGTCCTGATGGTATATGGTAGATGCATTCTCTGAAGATGTGAGGCATCCCAACAGTCAGAGACAGTGACTTGTGCTCAGGAACAGGACAGACAAGGCTCTTCAATACTATGGACAGTGCCCTGGGAATGCGTCAGGGCTGCTGCCAGAAGTTCCACCATTTCTCTCAGCTAATTGGGCTCCCACATCAATGGCTCTTAATGGTACAATGTACCCTGGGGTTAGGATCAAGCAATATTTAATCTTCACAGTCAGAGATTCATCCCGTAGCCTTCGTGCTGTTGGGCCCCTTTTTTCTCCCTTGTTGTATCCCGGCATCTACACCTATGCTCTCTGCTAGGGCATATTTTGTGTTCCCTTCTGAGGCATATGAGAACTTCTTGGCTCTCCTCCATGGCACACAGAGAGAACTGGATTGCCCTCTCCCTGTCCCTCTCCCTCTTTCTCTCCTCCTTCTCTGCCTCCTCCTCCTTTCTCTCTCCTTCTCTTTCTCTCTCTCTTTCCCTCCTTCCCTCTGCCCCCCCTCCAATTACAACATGTTAGAGTTCATGTCTGCCCACATGGATATTCCTATAAGGGCATTTTCCATTAGCTTGGAAGGAATATGTGGTGGTGCTGGGGTCAGTGACCTAGAGTCCCTTCCACCAACTCCCTCCCCAGCCCTCATCTCAGGATTTCCTCTCTGAAGGAGGAAACATTTGAGTCTTTCCTTGGTATATTTCTTCCTCTCCTTTTCTTTTCTCTCTGATGGGACTTTACTTTATTGATATTCATATCATCTCTAGAATATGACTTTATGGAAAAATTCAGTAATTGGAGACCACCATCGTAGCTCTGTTCTCAATAATAATTATGATAATACTTATAAAATACAGAACTTTAATTCTTTTCAACAAAACTTGCTCTCAATGCTACTATTTTGCCTCACAATAACTGTAAAAAAGCTGAACTACAGGTGATACCCAGGTCTCTTCCTGAAGAGATAAAGGTCGTGGATTTAATGGGTGGGGAGCTGCAGAATAACCTGCCTCATAGGGAAGGAAAAACACTTGATTTTCTATTTTTAAAAGTTATCTCCCTATGGAACAACCAGGATATACAAAGGTATTTGTGTTAGGTTTCCATCACTGTGACAAAATACCTGAGAAAATCAACCTAGAGGATAAAAGGGTTGTTTTAACTCTTGGTTTCAGAGATTCCAGCTCATGCTTGGCTGGCTCTGCTGTTTTTAGGTCTGTGGAGAGGCCTCCTGACCTGCCCACAAGGCCTACCTCCTAAGTTCCCACCACTTCCTAATGGTGCCATCAGGTTCTGAATCCATCAGTGACTTAATCCACTGCAGGGTCAAGGCCTCACGGTCAGATCATCTTCCAGGACGTCTCCAAACACAGCTGCGCCAGGGACCAGGCCTTTAACGCATAGATCTTTTTCCACAACAGTGTTATTTGTAACTAAACTAAAACTGCAAACAAATTGAATGTCCAACACCCAACCAAATCGGATTAAAGTTGTAACTTTAAATGATATCATAGGGGATGGTAAATTTACACTGTAAAATTTTACAATATATCATCAGGTGAAGAAAACTCAGTTGAAAACCCCCAGCGTACCCAATAGGACTGAATTTTTAAAAAAGTGTATGACTGTTTATCTCCGGCTGATAAAATGAGTGATTTATGCTTTATTCTTTGTTCTTTCTTGCATTCGCTAAATTTACTAGTGAATGTTGTTAGTTCTGTGGTCAGAAATAAATGAATAACAAACCCTCTGCTTGTTTCTTGGAGGGGAATGGTGAGGGTGTTGAGGGCACAGGGGACGCAGTGGCCATTTTAGCTTCTCCAGGTCTGAGAGATTCTGGTTCTGTGATTCCCCAACTCTGGCATCTCGCCCAGTGGTACGATGAAAGGGGGGAAGTGTCCTTGCCAGGCTTGGTGGCTTCCCAGGCCCTTGGACAATGGCCAGTTCTGCAACCAGCATAGAAAGTATTTGCTCCCCACGAAGCCTTCCCACCATAGAAATGCTCCAATTTATTAACAGCCATGGTGCCAAGAGAGCTTTCTGCCTGTGCTCAAACCTTGAGTACCCTGGAGCTTCAATCTTTTATGAAACAGCTTTTCATTTTCCCCCTCTCTACTAAGGGCTTTTACAAGCCACTGAGTGGTTCTTTGTACATCAATTTTTAATCTTGTTAAGGTTTTATTTTCCACTTGACCAATGTGCAGTTCATAAATAACACATCAAAAATTTGCTCCAATTCCTTCTGTAGGTTTTGTTTGTGTTTATTTTTAAATTGTCTCCTATTGGGGAGGAAGACAGTGGTGAGCACATCACCGTCCACCCACGTCCTTTCCTTGTGTGCAAACTTGCCGGGCTGTGCTTAGCAGCGGGACTTGGTGCCTCCTTCGCAGCATGGCACCTGAGGCCCACCAGTCCCTCCTAGGTCAGCTCCCCTCCTTACTCTTCCAGCATACCTCAGAAGCCAGGAACAACTGCCCCTCCAGAGCCACACACCCTTCTCCAGTCACCCTGCCTCAACTTACCCTATGTCTTCTATGGGTTGTACCTGGGAAAGATGTGGAGTGATTTTGATTAGTTTATCATGTTTCTGACCTATGTCTCAGTCTCTGAATTTTTAAATTTGCCTTGTTTCTTTCTAGGTATGGCTGCAGCTTACTTAACTCTGGGGTTGAGGTCAGACAGATCTGTGGATGAAATACATCTTGTGCTACTAATCAGAAACTGGTATTTACCAAACATGATTGTGTACTTTTGTAATCCCAGCTGCTCAGGAGGCTGAGACATGAGGACTGAGGGCAGCCTGAACAATTTAGCAACACCTAGTCCCAAAATAAAATGCTCTGGGATATAGCTCATGGTAGAATGTTTCCCTATCATGCATACACCACTAGGTTCAATCCCCAGTACTAAAAAAAAATGGTATTTTTTGTTCATCAAGTAGAAGGAGAAATGCCTGCCTAACATGCCAGTGAGGAGAATTAAATACAGTTAATTATGTAAAAGTGCTAAGCACTGGGCTTATCATGCAGTAAGACTACAATAATTACGAAATCTGAGTCTTAGGCAATATGTGTGCATCTAGCCACTCAAGTGTTTGAAACTGCTGTATATCCGCCACCTAGACTGAACACTTGCTAAACTGTCTATATGTACTTTATCTATCGACTATCTCTATGCACCTCGCCATCTCCTCTTTCTATCTAGATAGATATAACTCAGTACTCTGTAATTTAGTGTTTTGCTCTGTCTCTTGCTCTCTGACTGAAGCACTTCAAAAACATTAGCAGGTATAATGATCCTTCATCTCTCAGATATCTAGGAATAAGAACACCCTTTTCCATAATCAAATGCCATTTTGTACCTACAAACATTAGCAAATAATTCTATACCATCGTTACTAGAGCTTGTATCTGAAATGTCCCTCCAAAGCTCGTGTGTAAAAACCAGTCCTCAGCATGGTGCTGTCGGAAGGTGGTATACACTTTAAGAGGTGGGCCTGGAGCCCAGCAGGAAGCTTTAGGCCACTGCAGGGCCTGCCCTTGGCGAGGGCTGTGAGACTCTGATCCCCACCTCTCTGTTGTTCACTTTGAGCCATTTGGTGAATGGCCTCGCTCTTGCCATGATGGACACATGTAAGGAGGCCAATAAACCATGGACTGAAACCTTGAAAACTATGAGCCAAAATAAATCTTTTCTCTTTGTAATTTGATTATCTCAAGTATTAATCTATAGTAATGGAAAACTAAGTAGCACAGTTATCTAATATCCAGTCCATATTAAATTCTCCAGTTGTCTTCAAAATGTCTTTCACAGTTTTTCCCTAAGCAAGATTCAATCAGAGTTTGTATAGTAAATGCTGATGCTATGTTTCTTCTGGCTCTTTTAATCTAGAACACCTCTCACATAGGCCTTTATTGATTTTTGAAAATATTGGGCTCTGGTCATGTAGAATTTCGGAGCCTGATTGTTTTCTTGTAATATAACTTACTGTTTTCTTCTGTCTCCTGCATTTTCTATCTACTAGTTGGCATAGCCTGTAAATTCTTCTAAAATGACGTGGTAAGAGCTCAGTTCTTTCTCTTTTGTTGCCAAGTTTCAGACTAAGGAGTTAAAGGTGTCCATATTGACATCTGAGTTTGTCTGTCTTTCTCCTAAGAACTCATTTTTAAAAATCATTTTATCATCTCCTTCACCCATTCATGAAATATATAAAGGTATAATAGAAAGAGCTAGTCTGATTTTTCCCATGTGAGTCTCTAGTTGCCCTATGTCATTTATTTTAAACTCTATATTTTATAAGAATTTGTGATTCTTCCATTAATATCAGTTTTCTATGTGACTCAGGTCTACTTCTGTCTATTTATCCTGTTGTATGCATTTGTCAAATGATGTGTTAATGTTGTATTACTTTATTTTAGAACCAGCTCCCTGGCTATTGTGCCAAGTTTTTGGCTTTTTAATGACTGTACTTGCTTCTTTCCATATGGACTTTAGAATCAAGTTGTCTTGTTCCAGAAAAAAAAGTGCTGTCATGTTTCTTGCATTTGGGCTAAATTTATTACTTATTACTTTTTATTATATATCGATTACTTTTCAGTTTTATTTTTAAAGAACAATTTTGGGGAGAATTATATTACATATTTTTCTTCATAGAATGATAAATATTTAAAATGACATTAATTTTTTAATATTGAACTATCCTTGAATTATTATAATAAAACTTGGTTATATGTGTTATTTTAAATGTGCTATTAGATTTATTGATAAGACCTATTAAGGTGATTACACGATTATGATGTTTGGTGGCTTTTATTTTTTGTGCAATATTTATTGAATTTAGGTATCATTCTTATTTTCACTTTATACAAAATATATCTTAAGTTCATATGTTATTTGCGATAGTGAAAAAGACACTAAATTATCTCATTTTGAAGAAACAGAATTCCCTTTTGAAGCCATCTGGACCCACTATTTTATGGTAGGTTAGATCTTCCCTGGCTTTCTTTTTTTACTGTGAAAATTGATCTCTATAAGTTATCTGTATTTGTGTCAGTTCTAAGAAATGATATTTTCTTAGAAATTATTTATTCTACCTAAGTTAAATATGTATATATGATTGTGCAAAGAAAGCTCATTAAATTTCTTCTGTTTCATGTTTTTTGCTTATTTTTTGTGATTATGTGAACTTTCTGTTTAGTAGGTGTATTTTCCCTGAAAGTTATTAAGATTCCCAGTACAACCTAACATACTGTTCATTTTTTGTTAGTGTTCTGTTTTGTTAGTGCCCGATAGAAAAAGTATATTCTCTATTATCAGTGTATAAATTTTGATGGTGACACTGTACAGTGGCACCTCGGTTTACAAACTGCTTGTTTCAGGATTTTGGGAAAGATGACTGTAGTCGTGTTTGTCACCTGAATTTGTGACAGTTTGTGGAGTCTGTGAGCACAAGCAAATTTTTGCTGAACACTTTCGTTTGGAAATTGAATAGTTTGCCCACGGAAGTGTTGTGAGCCGAGTATTACTGTACAGCACTTTATCACATGGATCATGCTGTTTTGGGTCTTTATCCATCCCATCTTCAGTCCAGTTCACCTTTCTTAGCATGCGGGCTGTGTTTAAAGTCTATCGTCCTTGCTTGGTAGCCTGTAGACGTTTTTCTTTTCATCTTCTGTAGTTTCTGCTTTTTTTTTTTGTCTTTTTCCTTTTTATCGGTACCAGGGATTGAACTCATGAGTGCCTGCTTGCAAGGCAGGCACTTACGCCGCTGAGCTAAATCCCCAGCCACCTCTGCTTTGTTCTACTTTCCTCTTTATTACTCCCTTTCCTCTGCTGAACCCATGATTTCAACAATAAATTTTTGATTATATGTAAGAATATATATATGACTTCTCAGAATATATACTTTACATGCTCTCTTGTCATCTTTGTGGAAACCAAAGTTTTAGTTTTAGATCTAATGTTAAATACTTTTAAAGATCAAAATGAGTCCTTTTGCCAACACGTCTTCACTTATCAGATAAATTTCTCCTTCTGGAAGATTTCTCAGGGATCACTCGTGAATATACTATTCTGCACGGTTTTCATATTTACAACTATTTTTCTTAGCCTTGATATTGAAAGAGAGTTGACTGGATGTAAAATGCCTTCTTTTTTGATTTTTAAACTGTTAGTTTCTTTAAAATGCTACTTTATTGGTGACTAGCTTTAAGGTTGCTGCTATGGTCTGACTGTCTCCCCCAGAGTCCGTGGGTTAGAAATGTAACCTGAAGGAATCAGCGCTGGGAGCTGGACCTACGGGGGAGGCTGTTACATCAGGAGGGTGCTGTCTTCCTGGACTGCGTTACGGCAGTGTAAAGGTTTCAGGACTGGGTTAGTTCTGTCCAGCTCTGCGATACGGGGGCAGAGTGTCCAGTCCCTTCTTGTCCTTCTGCCTTTCTTTGCCATGCAAAGTTACAGCGACAGCTACCTGATTGGAAGCAGAGAGCAACAGTCACCAGGTATATTGGTTCTGTTGCCTTGACTTTGAGCTTAACCTCTGGAGCTGTGAGAACTCAGCTTCTGTTCTTTATAAATACACAGTCTCAGGGGCTCCATTATGGTAGCACAAATGTACTAAGGGAGTTGCGACTGTGTAAAAGTAATACTGAGATTATTTTCCTTCCTTGGTCTTAATGTACGTTTGAAAGCTCGGTATTTTCTTTTTTTTTCTTGATGGTCCAATATTTTCATTAGAAAATAAGATAGAGTTGACCATTCTGGGGAACCTGTTCAATATGTCAACTTAGATCTTTTATTTCAGGAAAGTTTTTGAATTACAGCTTTAATTAAGAGTTCTGGTTGATTGTTTTCTTTTTCTAAATTCCACATCTCCAACTATACATGCCTTCTTTGCCTATCTTTATATTTGCCATTTGTTCTCTAACCCATATAATCTTCCTTTTTTATTTTATTTTATTTTCTGGGCTCTTTTAATTTCTATCCTCTGGGTTGGCCTTATGTGTCTACAGGTTCCACATTGTTTTGATTCCACTAACCATGAATTGACACAGTATGTGGAAAACAGTGGTGTCTCATTGAACATTCACAGACTTTTTCCTTGTTGTTATTCCCTAAATACTGTGACTATTTCATTCACATTGCATTGAGTATTATAAGTAAGCTACAGAGGATTCAAAGAACATGGGAGCGTGTACACAGGTTTCTACGGATACTACATCATTTTGTGCAAAAGACTTGAGCACTTGCAGGGTTGTGCTCTGGGCCCCTGGAACCAACCCCGTGCAGACATCAAGGTAACTATACTGTCTTAAATACCTTATAACTTACCCTTTTACTTCATATGATTTTGTTTTATTTCTATTTCTTTCTCAAGTTCATCCAACTCCCCATTTTATGTCTTCTTATTGTTCATGTTATTTTCTAAGTTTTAAACTTGGAAAGTGTTGATCTCAGTATCTGAAACACCTTGTCTCATTATTTTTGCTCTCCTAAGAGTGAGGCGCTGCCGCCATCGCTGGCTGTGTTTTAGTGTATGTGTTCAGTTGCTGAAATGTTTTGAATGTCACTTTCCATTGTCTTATTACCACACTTTGTGCGGTTGGTGTGCTGTTTTTATTCGTTTCAGTTGGACTTCCCTGCCGGGTAAACAAAGGAGAGGAGAGAGGGGTTTGAGTGGTGGACGTGATTCTGAATTCACAATCTCCTACCCTCGTGGCTATAAGTAGAGAAGGTTCTTTAATAAACAGAGCTCTTTAGCTGGGTATTTCTGAGTCTCACATACCCTCCATTTGAGGGCTGGAGCCTCTGCAGACCTCTCCTTCTTGACTCCTTATGGCCAGTCTTTAATCGAGCAGCCTCAGACCTGTTCTTGGTGGGCTCTTGCTTGGAATGGGGAGAGGCCTGTCTTCCGATGAGAGCTGGCGGGGGTGTGCTGTGTTCTGCCACGCCAGGACCTTGCTGTGCGCTCCTCTATCTGTCAGCCTAGGCCCGGCTTCCTGCTCTGTGGTGAACTCAACTTTAACCCCACTGGTTCCAGATGTTTGTGTTCCCACTTT
This sequence comes from Cavia porcellus, assembly GCF_034190915.1. NCBI lineage: Eukaryota > Metazoa > Chordata > Mammalia > Rodentia > Caviidae > Cavia > Cavia porcellus. The sequence goes on along the minus strand of NW_026947484.1, from coordinate 174,114,297 downwards.
CGTGTATGAAGCTTCTAATATTTTTCCGACTCTTACTTATGCTGCAGGCATAGGCCTAGAGTTTCATTTTGTAATATTTTCAGGAGGATGGATACACAGGGTAGAATTCAAGAAACTGTCATGATCCTTAATTCTAGAAACTAAACCTCAATCTTTGAAATTTACTACTAAATGTACTGATGGTGTTTCATTTGTACTACTAACTTATCTTAGATCATTGAAAAGAAAGTTTTGCATTATTAACTGTTTCTTTTTTGTAAGAATTTTTTTGGTTTATGTCTTGTATTCTGAGCAGCTACTTTGAAGATAATCATATAAATGTGTTAACTATCACTCTTCTCTTATTATTTTGTTACGAATTTTTTATAAAATAAATTAAAAATATATATAATGAATAAGATAAATAAATAAATGTAATGATGAATCTTAATTGGCCAGTGATTCCCAATTCTCTCAAAGGTTCATTAGTTTATTTGTTTAACAAGATATTTACTAAACAACTAATATGTGCTTGGTACCAGGAAAAACCTGACCCACTTCTTACTACTAGTTAAGGCCCGAGGAGGTAGCCAGTACCCACACTATCATTCCTGCCTTGCACATGAGATTTCTGTCATACCAATTATTCTGCAGGCACATTGATCCTCTATTTCTCAATGATTTACGTCTTAGGACCATTGCACATGCCATTAAACACCTGTCAGAAACACTCTATCACTGGCTTTTTGTTTATCTTTCAGGCTTAAATTTTACCTCTTTAGTATCTCAGTAGTTGCCTTTAGACTTTCCTCCATTACCCACTGTCGTGATGTGTCATACAGTCCCTTGCAGTTTGTGTCATAATTTATATTTTTTTATTTAAAGAGAAAAAAGAAAGGACATAAAAAAAAGCAGTAAAAGGGTACAAGTAATACAGAATTTCAAGAAAAAAATATATAATAAGAAATTACTAGTTAATAGGTTACATATTGTCTTCTTAGAAACAGTTGTCCAAATTATAAAATTAAAGCATATAAAGTAGACATTTATACAGTGAGATTGGAGACAGTTCCATTCAATGATCCAACAAAAGCTCAGTAATAAGGTTTTCCATCCTACACACTCAAACATACCTGCAGTTATATCCCTTAGTCCACCTTCCTTTCCTCTCTTTTTTACAATAACAATTACACTTTTTGGGTTTTATTACTCCCACAGTTCTTACTACTTTTTTTGAAGAGAATAAAACCAAACGTGATTAAGTAAAACAGAGTCAGTTAGAACAGAAGGGTGGGCATAGTACATGATGCAAAAATAGAATACCAGGTGATCAAAAGTGGTTACCATTGTGCCTCTTGCTATTTTTAAGTTGAGTTGCCTATATCATCAGGTATAATAGAGTTGATCAAAACAGTACAGAACAAGACCAATAAAACCTACACTGGAGACCTTACAGGACTTCAAAAAAAGATAATAGTCAAACCATAATGGGCATCATAGTATATCTTATTACCTTCAAAGTGTTTGCCTATACCCTCAAACTTGATGCTATCAAACAAAATAGACTATAGTATAATCAGACAGAACAAGATGGGGAGAGCAATACTGGGTTCAAATCAGGTTAACAGGAAAACAAAAAAGTTACTATAATACATCCTGTTATTTTTAAATTTAGTTTTCCCTTAATTGAAAAAAATGAGAAAAAATAGATTGATTTTTTTTTTTTGTCTTTTTTCATTTTTATCGGTACCAGGGATTGAACTCACGACTGCCTGCTTGCAAGGCAGGCTCTTATGCCGCTGAGCTAAATACCCATCCCCGATTAATTTTTAAAAGGGGGGAGATTGAGATAAAAGAGGACATTGTAACAGAACAACACAATTCAGAACCGAACAATTTAACCATCATTGTGTTTCACCACTAGATAATCTAACATAATAGTAGTCACCATAGTGCCTCTTTCCTTGAATTATTTGAGTATAACTTCGTATGCTATAGCATCAAGCATATCAAGACAGTGTGAAGCCATTCAAGAGAATGAAAGAATTACAGGGTATTTAGAACCAGCTAACAGAAAACGAACAATGGTTTCTATATTATCTCTTTGCCTATAAAAAATTTTGTTTATACTATTGTATATAGTAAAATATAGTAAGATACTGTCATAATTTATATTTAAATATCAACTTTTGATTGCTTGCTCATGTTTTGTTCATTATTATACAGTAACTTCTGTGAGGACAGAGATCATACTTTTGTGTCAAGATGGTGGGAACACTATCAGATTGCAGTGAAGATTTGCTAAATGAACGATGCTCAGAGAGGATAGGAGTTATCTCAGGCCACACAGCAAATCAATGGAAGACCAAGAATTAGAATGTTAAGTGCACCATTCATGAGCAACTCTGCCTCTGCAGAGACAATACCACTTCTCACTAGGGAAAAGAGACAGATGTTCTCTCTCCCATGTTTGCCTCAATTAACCCTCCAGAAGTCTGCTTACTCATAGAGTGAGTGTATGGAAAACCTGATTTAAAACATTAATTAAACTTCAGGCCCCAGTGTTCTAAAGTCATCCATGAAACCAAATCCCTGCACCAACCCTGGCAGTTTAGGACTGAGCAGAGGGCTGGAAGACAGGGCAGCAGGTGTGTGGTGAACATTTACTAAGTGTCTGGCAGGATATGGGCACTGCAGATACAAAAATGAATGACACAGACATTTCCCTGGCTGTCCAGGCCTGAGCCATTGTCACTGAATAGCGTGGCAGTGTGGCAAAATGCCAAGGACAGCAGCCACCCAGAGGAGACACCCAGAGGAGACACTAGTATCTCAAACTGTCAGGACTGAGGAAAGGGGATGCCCGAGAATGGACTTCAAGGAGGAGCTGGAGCTGACTGGAATAAGCAAAAAGCAGGGTGCGGGTGGGGTGCAGATGTAACATAGCTAAGGAAGGGCCAGATGCAAGAGGGACAGAGCACATTATGAAGATTTCAGGAGCTCGGGATGGAGCCCAGTCAGCTGCCTGTGTGCTGGAATAACAGATGACACAGGTGTCAGGCCACAGAAGCCACACGGTGACCTGCAGAGCAGTGGGGAGCCAGGGGAGGATGCTCCAGTGGGGAATGACCTGCCAGGTGCTGAGTCTCAGCCTCTGAATGTAGAAGGGGCCTCCCTAGCAACATAAGCCAAGCTCTGCTCTGGGCGGGAAGCCAGGCTGGAGGTTGTACAAGGTGACTCCTGGATCGCAGGATCCCTGGGCTGCTCTGATTAGGAGAGAATTCTTCCACACAATGAGCAGAGAGCTCAGATGGTCCCCACTTGAAACCACTCTGTGAAACAACTCTGCTATTCTTCTCAGCTCTTCCTTCCCTGAGCCCCCACTCATCAAAGCCCTCCACCAGACAGTGCCGTTAGAGTTCATGACGCTGGCAGGTGCTGTTTGCTGTACCATGAATCATGCTAAATATGTTCTCTTGGGAGAGGGAACCAGAGTCTTTTTGCGCCCCAGGGGTTTTAGGACAGAAGGGAACTGCTTGTCACCAAGAACTCCAGCAGACAAGCACACATGGCTCTAGGGGCAGTGGCTTTGCTGACAGCTACTACTGCCACCAAAGGACAGAATGCACGGCCTCTGTTCTGACTTTGGTCTCTTCTGAGTTCTATTCATCCGTAGCTGCCCTCCCCTCCCACCTTGCTGACCTTGGTTCCAAGTTTGTGTTTTCTGCACCTATGTAGCACTTGCAGGTCACCCTAGTACCTGGTTCTTGGTTGTTGGGATGACCCTACTTCCTAGGTCTCTGTATCTTGGTTCTGATCCTGACCTCACCTAGGCCAATCCTGACCTTCACTTAGGTCTTCTCTTCATCTTGTGGTCTGCTGAGCTGAGCTCATGGAATGCTGGGTTATTAAATAAATTCCGCCAAGTGAAGGTATCTGCTCCCCAGCACATTTCACAAGGGAAAGGGGGAATTTTCATGTATCAAAAGCACATTTATTTCAAGGGGGCCTATCACTCACTGCAATTCACAGGAGGAAGACAGTCCCAAGAAAATCAAGGGTATTTGCATCACAATCCACCTCAATGCCCAAAAATATCCCGCTGAACATGCAGAATTTCAAGAAAAAGAGTGTTTTGCTTATAAGCAGGGGTGGGGTAGGGGGGAATGAATGTTCAAGAGGGGGAGAGCTGTGGTTTAAAATCTGTGATTCATAGAGTAAAGCCTTTGGTAAACGTTGACCAGAAGATTGCCTTTGTCCTGCAGATTTTGGAACTATTTGTGGCAGGGGTAGCAAGGATCCACCCACAGCCAAGAGGCCAGGTGCTGTGCTCTGGAATGGACTGAAAAGCTTGGGAACCCAGCTGCCCTGCTGGTTACATGACCTTGACTTCTCTGTGCCTTTCCTTCCACATCTGAAAAAAATGGAGGTGTCAGCTAGGTGTGATGGTGCACGCCTGTAATCCCAACATCCTGGGAGGCTGAGGCAAAAGGCACAAGTTCAAACCCAACCTGGGCAACTTAGCATGACCTTCTGTCAAAATAAAAATTATTAAAAAAGACGGCCATGTAGCTCAGTGTGAAGTCCCTGCACTGTAGCCCCAGGATTAAAAGTGGAAAGAGAAAACAAAAGGAAGGTGTCATAAGACGTTATCTGTGTCCTGCAGACTTCCGTCCTGACTCTTCCTGACTGTAGAAGAAAGGAAACAGGAGCTTGACTCTCCCTGCGCTCCACCTTGGAGCCCACCATGGTTCTGGCGAAGTGGAAATGCCTTTGCGGTCCTGTGCTTGAGGCTAACAATTAGTGAGATTTTTAGCCCACTCTGTAATATTTTGTCTTTAATACTCAAATATTTAAAATGATTCCTGATTGTTGAAAAAAAAAAAACCAGCAACAAAAGACTACTTGGCCTGCAAAATAATGGGGCTTGCCGCTCTTGATAAAAGCCATGTCCTGCCCTCACTGGAGGAGTCTTCTATTCTATACCAGAGGTCGAGCCAAAGCCTGCCTGCCAACTGTTACCTAATTTGGAAGGATGAAGGTGGAGCCACGGTCCTGTGACGAGGAGTGCCTAAGAATTACCCCCGTGTGACTCCATGGCCCAGCACATGAACCACGCATGTCTCAGCCGGCGTCCAGCAGACCCAGGAAGGGCGGAAGCAGTGAAGACCCCTGGCAGGGTGACATCCCAACCAGTACTGTTCTCTTTCTTCTTTACAGTCTTTTAAGCATCCAGACTTACCTGATTTTGTGGGTCCAAGGATCCCTTCCCCAAGCCATTGTTTCCTCACCAGTGGTTTCAGGGGGACAGGCTCAGGAGTGAATGACAAGGGGTGTCCTGCTGTGTAGCTTTTGCAGGGTGACTTTGGGGGTCCACATAGAGCCCTGATCTCTCCTGTCTCAGGAAATGTTTAGCAGAGGATGTTTTCAGTGGAGAAGCCTGACCTCTGTTGAATGCCTCTGAATGCCTTTTTACCCTTTTGTTATAATTTTAATCACATAATATCCTTCCCTCCCGTTACCCTTCTTCACCAATTCTCAGGCTTCTTTTAGATAATAGATAAATGTATTGACCTTGGTGTTGTCTGAGAATGATCAAGCTTAAAAGACAACCTCCTAAATATTTCTCAGTATTAAATACCTGTGAATCACACGTGCTATGGTTTTACTCCTTCTCCTTTCGTCCCAAAGTGTCTCTAGAGAGAAACTAATGAAGCCAGGCCATTGTGGCACGTGTCGTCATCTCAGTACTGGAAGAGGCTGGAGCTTGGAGGCTGGAGGCAGGAAGATCACAAATTGGAACCCAGCCTAGAAAGTTAGTGTCTTAATGAGACCTTATCTTTTAATAAAAAATTTTTAAAAGGCTGGGGATACAGCTTAGTGAGAAAGCCCTGGGTTCAGTCCCTAGTACTGAAAAGTAGATAAGCAAACAAACCTAATGATTTGAGACTGTAGGGGGCAGCTTTCTCTCCTTTATGCCTTCCAGCACACCAGCCCTTCTGATGGTAGCTGGTTAATGGAGCAGTATTAACCTGTGGGGTTCTAGGGATGAAGCAGCATTATTTCTCTTCTATGTCTGCCTCTAGGAGCAGGCCGGCTGCTGACATCCCAGAGAGCCCTCTTGGCTACTGGCCCTTGTGGTTGTGAGGGGTGCAGTCCAGGCCCAGGCTAAGAGTCAGTGCTTGCCCAACCTCACTGCAAGCCCAACCTGTGGCTTTTGGCCCTGAGGGAGGCAGATGTGATCATCCGTTTCTTTCTCACCTTGCTCCATCATCAGAGCTTGGGGAGCAGGGTCAAGGTCTGTTTCTGGAAGCTTCTTCCAACTCTCCTTTCTGGACCTGACACTCTGGTGTTGGGCTCTGAGAAGAGCGGGCAGTGGGACACCCTCTTTCCCTGTTCATCCTGGCTGTGGTCCTCTCTGTGCTGGCAGTTACTGCCTCTTTGGCCACTCCTGAGTGACCGTCAATGCCCTTACATACATCAGGACAGGTCTCCATTGGCCACTCAGTGCTCCCAGTGGCTTCTGCAGGTCCTCCCTACTGTCACTTCTCAAAAACAGGAAAGCTCGCTCTAGCCAGAACCCATTGTCTTCCTCAGCTCTCCCCTGGCAGAACACCCCACAATTTCCACTGATTCCCAAGGTCCCCCTCTCTGGTGGTCAGATCCACCATGCCTGGGCCACCATCTGCCATGTCTGGCCCCATCTCCCACAAATCCTGTGCTCTCTCTGCCCACTCAGCCCTCTCTTCTTCTGGCTCAAATGGAACCAAAAGGCAGATAAGCTCAAGCAAATACCACTGGGAACACAAAAGGCCCGTCTTTCTTTGCAGAAACTCTCAATTTGAGTGAGTGAATCTCTTGCCAGTGACCTGCCTTGGGGATGAATGAGGAGCATCTCCCAATTTGTCTGTCTGTCTCTGTCTCTATCTGTCTGTCTTTGTTGCTCTCTCTCAAAAGATGGGCACAAAAGGGAAAACATCATTGAAAGGTGTATTTTAATAATTTCCTCTTCCTTCACATTCTACTTGGTGGGGGGCAAGGGTCTGTCCCTGCTGCCTCTTAAAACCCTGGTGGGTGGGTGTTTCAATCTATTTATTCCTGAATCTTTAAAATATGGGTGCTTAATGCTAACTCTTCAACTTCGGTTTTGGACCAAATTACAAATCTGTATCCTGTTTCAGATTCAACTTGGAGATACTAAATATCTAACTCTAGACTACTGCAATATAGTGAATATCACAATTAAGTGATGTAGGGAGTGGCATGACAGCCCTATTGCTGCCTCCCCGCCTCTCCCTCCTATGGGCACATAATGCGCCTGCCTACATTACCCATAATCCTCTCCTGCTTAGGCCTATCAGAAACCACCCCATAGCCTCTTCCTGTCCTACCAGCCTGCCCTTGGCCCATAAAAGCTGTAACCTCTTCCTGAATAAACGAGACTTGATTGGACTCCTCAACTTGTCTCCATCTCTCTTTGTCTCCCACCCTGTTCTTTTTCATCCCCGTTCCCCCTCCAGGTACACTCCACGGATTGATTCATGGGCCAGATCAAAGTGAGTCACATTTTTTTTCATTTCCCAGTGCATACATTTAAATAGAACTACTATATAGTTCATTAAGTGGGTCATAGCATTATGTTTTTGAAAAGCATGTACCTTACATTAAAAACACTTTATTAGTAAAAAATATTAATGGTCATCTCAACCGTTGGAAAAATAGTGCCAACATATTTACTTAACTCAGGGTTGCCACAAAGCTTCAATGTGTAGGAAGCACAGTACTTGCAAAGTGCAATAAAACAAGATATGCCTGTACCCACAGTTGGAGTGTTTTCATCTTATGAGACAGAAGCCACCCTTCATCTGAAAAGATGGGGGACAGAAATGCTCTCTCCCTGCCTCCCTTGCAGCCAGGGTATAAATTGCCCATCCCTTAATGACCCAGTATACCAACCTGACTTTGAATTAGAAACCAGTAGTGTATAGACTTAGAAATTACAGAGAAATCTAATATGGCTGCAGTGGCAGCAGCCATAGAAGCTGAATCCAGTTCCTAGGCATGTGGTGACAGTGTTTTGTGTCACTGGGCCAGCAGGGCAGGATCTGTTAGTAGTTATACTGGTAGTGACTTTGGGGACTCCCACTCGCATGACTCCTAGGACCCAGTTGTGGGTTGCATAATGTTCCGCTGGGAGTCTAAGCACTTACTCAATCTTCCTTTAGTAATTTTTTTCTTAAATCTGGCATTCTCCTCTACTAGCACTAAAACAAATGTAATATCAGTGTAGTTAAGAGGCCTTTCAAAGTTACTGCCTGTTTCATTACGTATTTTTCTAAATGATGATGAATCAAACTGCTATTTTTGGCAAAAGCTGATTTTTTTAATGCCTGAAAAAAACTGAGTGAAAAACACTTTTAGGCAAAAATATCTTTAGTAACTGATCCAGTAGCTACTGAGACCCTCATACTTTAAAGGGGCTTTGCCAAGAATTCTCTCACTAAAGGTCTGATTAGTATAGAATTGATCCATCTTCATATATATTCTTCAGTGTGTTTTAGTTGATAGTATGGTTGAAATAAAAAAAACAACCTAAGGCAATGCTGAAAAATTTTCTTTAGTATTCCATCCAAAAATTTCATTCATAATCATTATAAATAAGGCAATCAAATTTGGGTATAAAATACCCAAATTAGTAGCACCTCAGTTTTACTCAAATATATAGTAAATAAATAATTATAACTCCTACAAGTTTTTTTTTACTGGTACCAGGGATCAAACTCATGACCATGTGCTTGCAAGGCAGGCACTTGTGCCACTTAGCTAAATCCCCAGCCCCAACTCCCACAAGTTTTACTGAGCATCTCATCTGGTTTATATCTCAGGCAAAGTATAGGTTATATAATTTACTACTTAGAACAAATTTATGAAACTAGAATTATTATCCCCAATTTACCTTCTGTAAAGCAACAGATCTTTAGTCTTTTAAATAGCTGCCCAAATTTTGTCCTCTTGGACTACTATAACAAAATGCCACACACTGGGAAGTTTATAAACAATAGAAATTTATTTTTCACAGTTCTGGAGGCTGGGAAGGCCAAGATCAAGAAAGGTTCATTGTCTGGTCAGGGTCAGTTTTCTGGTTCATATACAGCATCTTCTTGCTGTGTCCTAGAACATCTTATAGTGCTAAAAAATAAAAACAATCCCACAATAATAGGAATGTGTCAAAAGTCAACAGAAAGAGCTCTCAATGCATAAAACTGAAATAATCTGATCACCAAAATATATAAAGTAATATTGTATTGTGATCTGGAATAGAAAATAAAAATCTATGGATCCTTTTTAATACCAACTAATGAATAAATAAGTCAATGGAGGGGAGAGAAATCTCCTGCACAGAATTCCCAATAACTTATGTACTAGTTCACTCTCACAGAGAGGAGGCATAGCCCCCTCCTTGAAGCGTGGACAGTGGACAGTGACTCCCTTCCAAAGAGCAGGGTGGGAAGAAGGGAGAAACTTCACAGTGCAGACACTTGGTAACACTGCCTCAGCTAAGAGATCAAAGTTGACATTAACAGTGCTCAGTTGTGGTTGTGGTATATACCTTACTATCATACGGTTGGGACCCAAACAATCCTCTAATCATGAGGAAAAATCAGGTACTTCCCAACTGAGAACATTCTACACAATACTTAATTAGCACTCCTCCAAGTTCCAAGGTCATTCAAAGCAAGAAAAATAAGAGAAATTGTTGCACCAAAGAAGCCAAAAGAGATACAAAAAATAATGTGATGCCTGGGGTGAATGAGAACTGAGGAAATTTAAGTAGCTTACACTAATGTGTCAATACTGGCTCATTATCTGTAATAAACATACCACACTAAGATACAAGGAGACTCTGGGTGTGGAATTTATGGGAACTCTGTTCTATTGTCATAATTTTCTATAAACATAGTGTCTTAGTTACTTTTTACTCATTGCTGAGACAAAATATCTGAAGCCCAAAGTTGGAAAAGGAAAGGTTTATTTGTAACAGTTTTCGGAAGTTTTAGTCCATACTTAGTTGGCTCCAAGGCAGAGTGGCATGGCTGGGCCGCAGTTCATGGCAGCTATAAAACAGCAAGGCAGAAACTGGCAACAGAGAGAGAGACTCGCCTTCTTCCAGCTATTACATTGTATGCTGGCTCCACCCCTTTGTGGGTGTAGCACTGACACCATCAATCCAAGCACTAGACAATGAAACAATCACAAATGCACAATGCAAAGGCATGAGGCCTGGGGGCCACTGACATAAACATGATACATAGCTACTCAAAAAGTTAAAGATTTTATTGAAAAGTTGATCAGAGCCACAGAGACCTATGGGATTATATAAGTCTAACAAATGTGTAATCATTGTCTCAAAAAGAAAAGAACATAAGATTTGGGCAGAAACAAATTGAAGACATAGTAGCTCACCAATTTCACAAATTTGGTGAAAGGCATAAATGTACAGATTCAAGAATCTCAACAAGCTCCAACTAGAATGAAAATATGGAAAAATGTATATAGGCATATCATAATAGAGCTACTGAAAATATATATGTGAGAGTTGATAATTTAAAACTATGAATAGAAAACAAGAAATGCTAAAAATAATACAAAGCAAACCAGGGAAGAGAGAAAAAATGAAGTCAACAGGAGAAATTTATAACATTGAGAACTACATAGCAAAGATTTAAAAGATGAACTGCAGGGGCTGGGGATTTAGCTCAGCGGCATAAGCACCTGCCTTGCAAGCAGGCGGTCGTGAGTTGGATCTCTGGTATGGATAAAAATGAAAAAGACCAAAAAAAAAAAAAAAAAAAAAAAGAGAGAGAGAGAAAAGATGAACTGCATAAAAAAACTTTTAGAAAATAAAGTAAAATGAAAGGATACAAATATGGGTTATTACAAATGAAGAAAAAGAGGAACAGCCACAGATATAACACAATATGATGAACAACTTTATGCCAAGAAATTTGAGCACTGAATGCATCATAAAATTTCCTATTGAAATACTATCATTGAATCTAGAAAAAAACAGAAAAACACGTTATTGTTGAGACAAAATACCTGAAGCCCAAAGTTGGGAAAGGAAACGTTTTACTTCTTACAGTTTTTGGAGGTTTCAGTCCATACTCACTTGGCTCCAAGGCAGGGTGGCATGGCGGGGGCCGCAGTTCATGGTGGCTACAAACAGCAAGGCAGAAACTGTCAAGAGCAAGACACACCTTCTTCCTGCCATTAAATTGTATGCTGGCTTCCACCCCTGTGGGTGTAGCACTGGCACCATCAATCCAAGCACTAGACAATGAACCAATCACAAATGCACAATGCAAACGCATGAGGCCTGGGGGCCACTGACATAAATCCTGACACATGTATCAGTAATTTAAAGTTTACCTTTGAAACACTGGGACTACATGTTTTTAACAATGATTTCTAACAAACCTCCACATGACAATTCTGGCTCGTCACAAACACTTCCAGAGGCTAACAGGTAAAGCAATGGACATCAACTCATTGTGTGAGGCTGCTAACACTTTGATGCAAATTATTGCGCATCAAGAGGAATAAGAATCACACATCATTCTCACTCATAAATACAGATGTGCAAACATAAGCATTTGCAAGCCAAATGCACATATGCATAAACTTTTATAATCATTATTAAACCGATTATATCTCAGGAATGCAAAGATAGTTCACATTAAAAGGGAAAGTGTATGATCATCTCAACAAACGCAGAAATCATTTGAAAATATTTAACACTCACATGTATAAAAGTATGTGGAAAAGGAAGAAGAGAGGAGAATTTTCTTGGCCTTATAAAAGGAACAAAAACATACAGCAAGCACATTTGATGGTAAAATATTAGAAGCAACACGTTCAAATAAAAAAAAAGACCTTAAAGGCTTCCACTCAGCATGGTAATACATGCCCTAACCGACCCATTAAGACAAAGTAAAGAATTCCTTTCAAATTAATTTACAAATTTAATGTACTTCCATTTAAAATCCTTACACAATATTTTTCAGAGCTTAACCAACTGATTCCGAAAATTTATAGAGGATAGTAAAGGGCTTTGAGAAGGATTTAAAGAAGAAAAGGGTAGAAGGATTTACCCTGATCAATATCTGTACATACTTTATAGTTATAATCATTAAAATGTGGTTTTTGATAGTTGTAGAGAAATAAATAGTGGAACAAAATTGAAAGCCTGAAAACAAACCAATGTTTAAATGGAAATTTGCTATGTAACTGTGCTGACAATGCAAATCAGCTGGGAATAATAAAGTAACTCTTTAACAAATAGTGGTGCTAAGACAATTTGTAATTCACATGAATAACAGTGGATCTAGGTCTCTCACCACATACAAAAATAAGTTTCAGGGAGATTAAAAGCCTAATATAAAAAAGCTCCAAAAATGAAGGTATTATAACAAAGTATAGTGTATTGTTATGAATTCAAATAAGGATTTTTTTCAGCAGGATAAACAAAACAATCTATGAAAGAACTGATTAATACAACATTAAAATTTAAAATTTTTCTTCATCAAAAACACAGTAAAAGGGTAAAAAGAATGCACATATGTTCATGAGAGAATTAGCATGCAGAATGTTTAAAGAACATCTATAAATCAATTGTCAAGCCAAAAGAAAATAATTTGCACAAAGCATAGAAAGAGGCAGTTTGCAGAGGAGAATATTAAATGGTCAATAAACATGTGACAAGATGCCCAACTTCATTAGATATTAGAAGAATGCAAAATAAAACCTTAATGAGATACAATTTTACATTATCAGCTCGGCAATAATTTAAGTCTGATAATACAAACCGCCAGGTGTTTTCTCTGTTGTGCCTCCAGATCGCCCTGCAACCTTCTCCCTTCAGAAAACAGGGGCTGGGAGGATTGTGAGTTTGGGATCTCCCAAGGTCAGCAGAGGCGCCCCACAGAAGGCTCAGCTCTTACCTTAGGCCTGTGGCTGTTACGGCTCCCCAGTGTAGGTGCCTCACCATCTCTGGGTTAACCCAATTCACAACAGAGTGAATAATCTCCCCACAATGCTCCCATCCGAGTCCATCATCTTTCCTGCCAAGTGTTGCTGTGCTATAATTCGGACCTTGAATATCCCCTAATGCTCCATATTTCAAAGATTCGGTCCCCAGTCTGTACTATTGCAGGTTGCATAACGTTTGGGAGGTGAGATTCAGTGGGAGGAAGTTAGGTTACTCACTGGACGTGTGTCCTTGAAGAGGACCCTGGGATTCTTCTGTCTTCCCTCTCTCTTTTTGCTTCCACGCTGACACGAGGTAGGCAGTGTCCTCCACTACACCCTCTCTGCCACGATACATTGCCTCATCACAGGCCCAAGACAACAGGGTCAGTGGATCAGGGATTCATATGCCTGAAGCTGTGAGCCAAAATAAACCTTTCTTCTTCTTAAACTGATTATCTCAGGTATTTTGTTACGGTAATAAAAAGCTGACCAATATAGCCTGATAGTAAGGGCTGGAGAGAAAGTGAAGCAATAGGAGGCCACCTACGACTTAGGCAGTGTGCATTGGTACAAGCACTCTGGAGAACATTATTTAGGAACTTGGAGGTGTACATGCTCCATACCCCACTTTTCCATTATGTAGCCTGGCAAAACTGCTTCTGTGTGTTAGGAAATGTGTATGAATGTGTTTCTCCACCATCATGTTGTGATGGCAAAGAGTGAGAACAATCAGAGTATTTGCATACTGTAATACTATACCGCAGTCAATAGTGGGCCAGGAGTCACATTACTGACCTGGCTGACTCCGACTGACATGTCTTTAAAAAGAAGATAATGGTACATTTTCTGTGACAAAAGACAATGGCAGAACATGCATAAAATGACACTATGAAGTTTTCAAACATGCACAAAATACTAATTATTGCTTGGAGGTATGACATATATAACAAAGGTACAAGAAATATTTGGGAATAGCTGTCATGTCCAGATTAGCAGTTACTTCTAAGAGGGAGCAGGGTTGAGGTGATTCTAGAAAGATACGTGCTAAAGGGATTTAGCTGTGTTGGCAGTGTTTAATTTCTTAGGCTGGCTGGCAGGTATATGAATATACATGATATCATTTTAAATCTGTTTGTAGGGCTTGGATATTGCATATACATTTAAAAATTTAAATAATAAAAGTGAAAGAAAAAACTCATTTTAATATTGAGGAAAAGATAGTGCATTCATATGAGATTGCAGTGTAGATAGTAGGGAGGGAAAAGAAGAAAAATACATTTGTGCAAGACTCAGAACTGTGAATATAATATGCTCTCATTTGTATATGTTGGTATGCATAAATTATCTCTAGAAAGATACACATGAAATCTGCTAAAAGACCCTCTGTCAAGGGGACTGCCTGGGGAGCACTTTTAGATGTTTTTATGTCTTAGAATTTTGTATTGTACAATCAAAATATATGGTGAAAGCTTAAAAATTTAGAAAATTATTATAGTAAAACGCACATCACCATTAATCTCTCTCAGAATACTTGCCCTCATTTCACACACCCTCATCCCATTGTTTTTGGCTCTTTCATAAGCATCTGTACTAAGCGTGACAACAAAATCGTCAGTGCAGCTTTCCAGGCACCCGACAAAAGGTGGGCTGGTGAAAACTTTCTCACCCCGCTTTTCGCCAGGTCTGGTGCCATGTGACCTGTAGCTCTTCCCCAATGACCATGAAAGGTAAACGCTTTTAATCAATTCAGGACACCAAGGAAGCCACTGCAGGGCAGCTAAGGACACTTATGAAAGAGGACTTCCGGAACTGTTTCAAAAAGTGGCCAGAATGGAGGGATAAGTGTGTTGGATGTGAGGGGAAGTGTCTTAAGAGCGATTAATAGCTATGTGTCTTTTATTGTAGCAAAAACTTTTAAACATTCACCATATTTTCATCATACCTCATAAGCATCTATTATCTATTTTTAAAAACCACTAGGACGTTGGGGAATGAACCAAATAGGCCTCTGCTGATTGCTGGGGAGTCACACCTTTCACCAGCCTGCACTGGTTGGCACTGGCACTTAAAAGCTGGAGAGGGCACCATGTCGAGCTGTTGTGACAGAGACCACACGCCCCTCAGAACTTAAAACATTTGCTCTTTAGACCTGTAGGAGAGAGTTTGGCACCCCTGATATAGAAGGATACAGGTGAGGGTAAGGGAAAAAAATGTCCAGGTTTTGAGCCTGAGTCACATCCCAAATGACGGGAGTGTGGTTCTCACTGAGCACCCGAGAAGCAGAGCTCTGGGGGTGGAGGGGTGAGTGGCACAGAAAGGTGGTTCTAGAAGATTCTGGGTGTTTTGAATTTGAAATGCTGTGAGAGGTCCAGGTGTGATGCTGAGTTTTGGGATTTGGAGCTATGAGGAGAGGTTGGGACTGAAGACACAGAAAGGAGAGTAATTGGTGCCTAGATAAAGTCTACAGCCTGTACCAAGTGTCTTAGTTACTTTGCTCTCATTGTTGGGACAAATACCCAACACCCAAAATTTAAAAGGGAAAGGTTTATTTAGCTCACAGCTTGTGGAGGTTTCAGGTCATACTCAGCTGGCTTCAAGGCAAAGTGCATGGCAGAGGGGCAACCATTCAACAAAAACCAAAAGGGGAAGGGCAAGTCTATTTTCCTCCCTTGTACCGTATGCGGGCTGCCTGTGTTAGGGTGAGTGTAGCACCCACACCACCCATTCCAGCACTGGACAATGAGCCAATGACAAACCTAGATTTGGCTGCCTCTGAGCAGTCTGCCCCACCCACACATGGCTGCATGAGGCTTTGTGGGGACATCCAGACACAAACCGTAACAATGAACCAGAGAGAAGGAAAAAAACCCGAGGAGATCACAGCTCTCTGGGTGGGGCAGGGGAAGAAGGGCTGAAGAGGAGATGAAGGAGCAGTGGTCAGAGATGTAAGAGGAAAACCAAGAGGAAAGGAACCACAGGGCTTAGGGATGGTCTTTTTTAATGACTCCACAGACCAAATGCTCTTGATAAGGGCTACGAAGTACATATGGCTGCTGACCTGGAAAAGACCGTTTCCAGCTTCTGGTGGTCAAAGAATAAGAAAAAGGACATCTCAGGTTGAAGAAATGGAATCAGTACAAAAGGTAGTCAAAAACAAAATCAAACAAACAAATAAAAACTCCCAGCCATGTTGAGGGAATGAGATGAAAGAGTTGAGGCTGGAATTCCTTCTGAAATTCCAGGTTCAGGAGGGTGTCAGTGCTCTGTAGATGTTAGGGGACTGAGGCAAGTGTTGAGCAGAAGGGCATAATTAAGAGAAGGTAGTGGTAAAACATGCCTATAATCCTAAGCACTCTGGGAGGCTGAGGCAGGAGGATTGCACATTTGAGCCCAGACTGGAGAACTTAATGAGTTAGGAGGACACTGTCTCAAACACACACACACACATACCACAAATATACACACATGCACCCACAAACCACAGGGCTAAGGATGTAGCTCAGTGTGAAGGCCCTGGGTTAAGCTCCCAATACCAGAGGTTGGGGGAGAAAAGAAAAGAAAGAGAAGAGAGAAAGGTAAACATTGAAGAAGGAATTGCATGCATGACTTTTCTCTGGGAATGCTGAGATTCAGCCATGCTTCTTTGAAGATCGGGTCCAAGAATTAGGAGGGGGGTAGAATTCATTCACGTCGTTGCAGAGAACCTAGCCGTTTCCTGATGTGCCTACACTTGAGACTTGGGGAAGTGGGATGTGGGGGACATGGGCACCAGTCATTCTGATGAGGGTTTAATTAAGAACTCAATTTTCCCAGACTTCCAACTTGGCTGCCTGATGTTTCTTTAATAGGAACTGTTGATATGGTCTAATTATGGTGGGTTATTTATGGGATCAAGTCTCATTTCTCTGCTCAATTATGTTTTGTTTGGGAAATTTGCATTCTTCGAGGACTCTAGTTCTTAATTGAGTCTATTGTGTTCCCTAAAGATGCATTTAGCCTGGGGAACCTCTCATTTGTGACTTTTTCTCTACCACAGATCTCACTACCCCTGACTTTCTTTCTTTCATTAATACACTCTACAGTGCTGAGGAAGTTGACTTGTCCCTTTCCCAATCACCTGTGATTTTGCTTTTGCCTGTCCTTGATTTGTCCTACAAATATAGCTTAGCATTTTCCTTTAAATTTTGGAGACAAGATTCCTTAAATCTGCGTTTGACTATTAGTTGCCTTTGAAGCTCTGAAATATGTACAAATACCCAATGCTTTCATCAAGAGGCACAGTTGATATTTTGAGTTGGAACCTGCTCACAGACGTTTCTTCCTGGAGACCAATCTTCTGGTTCCTGGCCTTCGAGACATTCCCAGCTGTGGATAAATTACAGGTGAGTCCTCAGGAATATGTGTCCTTTCTAGACGTGGAGCACCATGAGAGCTAATGTTATTCTATTCCTCTCATACATGTGCTGGGAAAAATAACTTTAATAGCAGGGACTGCTCTTAACTTTAGGTAAAGAACCATTACATTTTAGAAAAAGAAAAAAAAAAGCCTTGTAAAGATGCTTAGGGTAAGTGGAGGCTGTGACAGCATTACAAGGAAAGAAACCTCCCAGACAGCAGTGCATTCTGCATTAAAAAACACAGGAAAATTTGGAGTTGGCAGGCTCAAGGGACTCAGCTGGACTCCTAGTGACCAAGTTGTCAGCTCTCAACTGAAACTCTGTGATGCTGCAGCATAGTGACTGCCATCGAGCCAAAACCAAAGTCAAAGTCATATACATATATAAGGGACTTGCATGGGTAAGATGGGCATAGCAGCAAAATGGAGCTGGTTGTCTCAGGATATAAACTAGGTAGAGGCAGCCTCTAAATATCCCTGGGAGGATATTTGGGAGGAATGCGGCACTTTGCTATATGCCAGAATAGGAATATTTTTTGCTGCGGTAACAAAAGAATCCCTTTCCCGACGTAAGTGGGCCATGAGTACAAATGTTTATTTCTCACTGATGTTATGATCCATCCTCAAGCCACCTCCACTTGGGATTCCGGCCACTGGAGCTGCTCCTGTCTGGAATGTTGCTGGTCAGGAAGGCGGAGGGCAGGGAGAAAATGCTGAAGTGTATATTGATTTCTACAGTTTCTAATTATTCTAGAGAGACAGGGAGACATGCTTTTTAAACTTTCTTTTCCTGCTTTTGGGTGAAATTTAGGCACCAGCGTGCTGTGGGGTCCCTGCATCATAGCACACCTGGAAATGGTATTACATCTGTAAGTTGTTTCACATTTCCCGAGATGCTCTAACACAACTTACAGCACCCTGAGAAGATGTGGGCTCTTAATGACATCTTAGTCTAGAGCTTTCCTAGCTCCCACTCTCTTTTCCTTCTTTAGACTGGGCAGGGCACGACTGAAATGGCACAAATTAAACACTTTTTTCTACGTGACATGAATTTTAGATCTCTCAGTGTGTCCAAAATCTCAATTTGAGTTTTAGACAGACAACACTGGGTTGGAATCCTGGATCAAATATGTAGGCAACATCACCTTGTTAAGGGAAGTCACCTTGCCGAGATTTGGTTTCCTCCTTTGTAATCTGGTACTTGTATCTTTACAGCTGTTTTAATAATGTGGACAGTGTGTGTAAGTGTTCAACACCTGCTCTAGGATATAGACTTGCTCAATAAATCACAGCTATCAGTGTTGAAAAAAATTTCTGCTCAACAATGTCACTTCTATTCATGCTTAATTAATTGGTCAAAGAATGTCACCTGGCCATGTCTTGCTCTAGGATGGAGGGTGTCCTGTGCCATGGAGGAGCTGCCCGCTCCTGGGAATGGTCTTAAATCTTTCATCTGTTGTACCTTGATGTAGTTTGAACCGGAGGTTATGTAAACAGTGAAGACTTATCCAAGCACATGGGTTTTTTTCTTTCTGACCAGCTATAATGTTTCAGTGTGTTAGAGAAATGCTCACCCTGTGCTGTCCTTGCTTGTGTGGTCTAGAAACTGGTTTCCAGGAAATCTGTTTGCATAGGAAGTCTTTGAGCCAAACTGACTGTGTTGAAAATGGAAAGAGAAAAATCAAAGATGTTTCTTTTTCCTGCACACTTCCTGGCCATGTCGATAATCACTGCTTAGGTACTGCGATCTGGACCAGCACAGGGCATGGTGGAATGCAGTGTCAGTTATTTCCATGGCTCCAATCCAAAGGTCACAGACGTCCCCCAGGGGTTGACACTTGTGACGTGCAATGACCGTGCGTGAGCTCTTCCAACAGGATGAGGCATAGAAAGCACCGTGAACAATACTGAGAATACAGTACAAGCTTGGGATACAGAAGAAGGATAACAATAAATGTTACAAAATATGGAGAATAAAAAAATTCCCCACAGCATGAAGGCTGTGCATCCCCGCTGTGTGCTGGCCGAAGCCCTGTCGGTCCGAGAGAAACAGCAAAGAAGTGGCCTCCACCTCCCCCTACCTCAACCCGTGAGCAACCACACGTGACACAGGCCGAGATGATAGTACTGAAGTCAGGAAGCAAACTTACATTGTTTGATTGTCTTTGCAGGCCTGGGGCCAGTGGTCTGGACAACTATTTGGAGGTTAACAATATGTAATATAGGAATGATTATAAATTTCCTACTGTCCTATTTTGTTTGGTTTGGTTTCATTTTACTATTTTGTTTTACTCCCTTTAAAATAAAAAAAAAATTCTCCAAACAATATTAGAATGAACCTTCCTTTTCAATGAGCTAAGAGACACTAATAGTATACCTAACTTTCATTTTTCTCCCTTTTCTCTTTCTTCCTTTCCCGTTTCTCACATCCTAGTTCCTTTTTTCTTTTAAATAATTTCTTTCCATTTCATAATATCTATTATACATTTTAGATCTTATTTATTCCTTCAATTTCTCACACTAGGGAGACAATACAATGTTTACACCTGTGAGTCTGATTTATTTCACTTAGGAATATGGTCTCAAATTGCATCCATTTACCTATAAAAGTCCCAAGATTATCCTTCTTTATGGCTGAGTAGTACTCCATGGTATAAAATACCATATCTTTTTTATCCATTCCTCAGTTGATAGATATTTGGTTTGTTACCAAGGTTTAGCTATTACGAATTGTGCTGCTATAAACATAGGTGCACATATATCACTGTGGTATGATGTTTTAAATTCTTTAGGGAAGATACTCAGAAGGAGAATAGCTAGGTCAAATGGAACCGCTAACCTTAGCTTTCTGAGGAATCTCCATACTAATTTCCACAGTGGTTACACCAGTCTGCCCTCCTGCTAACATGAAGAAGTGTTCCTTTTTCTCCATGTCTCCTCCAGCATTCATTATTGGTTGATTTCTTGATGATAGTCATTCTTTTTGGAGTTAGATGGAGTCTCAATGTCGTTTTAATTTGCATCCCGAGAATGTCCAATGATGTTGAACACTTCTTTATATATTTATTTGCCTTTTGTATTTCTTCATCTGGGAAGTGTGTAGTCTTCTCAGATACTCATTTTTGGACTGAGTCTTTGTATTTGGGGGCTCTGAGTTTTATCAGTTATTTATTGGTTTTAGATAGAAGTCCCTTTTTCTGAGGGACTATTGGCTAAAACTATTTTCCATTCTTGTGGGTTGTCTTTTCATTCTGTTGGTGATTGCTTTTGATATGCAAAACTTTTTAATAAGATGGGGTCCCAGTTGTTGATTCTTTAAAGTATTTCCCATGTGATTTGGGTTTAGTTCATGAACAGTTTGCCTCTACCTATGTTTTCAAGATTTCTACCTACTTTATCTTCTAGTAAATTTAATGTTTCTGTTTTAATGTTTAGATCTTTGATTCAATTGACTTTCATTTAGTACACGATGATAGACATAGGTCTAATTTTAGTCTTTGGTATGTAGAGAGCCAGTTTTTCCAGCACCAGTTTTTAAAGATTTTTTTTCCAGTGAACATGTTTGACTCCTTCATCAAAGATAAGGTGGCTGAGTGTATTTGTACTGGTGGTGGTGTCAGCATCTTCTAACCTGTTCCACTGATCCTCAGGTCTGTATTTTTGTCAGTATCATCCTGATTTTAGTGTAATTTCAAGTCAGGGATTGTGATGTCTCCTGCCTTGCCTTTGTTGCCCAGGATTGCCTTTGCTATTCTAGGTTTCTTCTGTTTCCAAATGAATTTCAGGAACATTTTCTCTAGTTCTGTGAGACATGCTAATGGTATTTTGATTGGGATTGCATTAATTCTGTATAACAGTTTTGGGAATATGGCCATTTTCACTATGTTGCTTCTTCCTATCTAGGAGCAAGTGATATTTCTTCATTTTCTGATATCCTATTTGATATCATTTTCCAAGATACTATATATTGAAAATTATAGTATCTTTATAGTATACTCTCTATAGTATAATTTATACTATTTATTTAGTATATATTATACTCTCTATAGTATAATTTTCAATATATATCTTTTTCAATATATAGATCTCTTGTTAGATTGATTCCTAAGTATTTCATTTTTTGAATGTTATTTTTAAGGGTGTGGTTTCCCTAATTTCTTAGTGAGTTTGTTGTTTGTATACAGGAATGCTATTGATTTTTAAGTGTTGACTTTGTATCTAGATATGCTACTGAATTTGGTTATTAAATCTAAAAGTTTTTTGATGGAGCTTTTGGGATTTTGGTTGGAGTTGCATAGCATCTTCTATGTATAGTATCATGTCATCTGCAAGCAATGACAATTTATTTTCTTCCTTTCCTATTCTTGTTCCTTTTATTTTTCTCTCTTGTCTAATTGCTCTGGTAGTATTTCCAGAATTATATTGAATAGAAGTGGTGATAGTGGACATCCTTGTCTTGTTCCTGACTTTAGAGTGAAAACTTTCAGTTTTTCCCATTTAGTATGATGTTGGCTGTTTATTTGTCATAGATAACTTATCAGATAGATATAAAGACCATGTATTCCAATTTTATGTAGGTTTTTTTATCATGAATGAGTGATAGACTTTATTAAAATCCTTTTCTGCATCTATGAAGATGATCATGTGATTTTCGTCTTTGGCTCTGTTGATATGATGTATTACATTTATCGATTTGCGGTATGTTGAAGCATCCCTGCATTCCTGGAATGAATTCCATTTTGTCATGGTATATAAACTTCTTGATGATTTGCCACATTCTGTTTGCTAATAGCTTATTGAAGATTTTCCCATCTATTTTCACTAGGAAGATTGGTCTGTACTTCTCTTTTTTGGTTGTGTCTTAATCTGGTTTTGGTATCAGGGTAATTCCTGGCTCCAACAAAGAGTTAGGGAGTATTGCTTCTCTTTCAATTTCATTAAAGTGTTTGAGGAGTATTGACATTGAATTTTTGATAAATTTCTTATTGAATTCAGCACTGACTCCATCAGGACCTAAAATTTTCTTGGTCCATAAGTTTTTAATTGTGTTTCAAATATCATTAACTGACACTGAGTTATTCAGAGTTTTTATATCTTCTTGATTCAGTTTTAGTAATTCATACATAATCTAGGAAGCTGTCCATTTCTTCTGTGTTTCAACATGTATAAGTAAAGATTTTCAAAGCAGGTATTGACAGTCTTCTGAATTTCCACAGTGTCTGTAGTGATTTCACCCTTTTCATTCCTTATTGCATGAATTTCAGTTTTTTCTTCCTTGTTTTGATAAGGTTGGCTAGGGGTTTAGCAATTTTATTTATGCTTTTATAGAACCAACTCTTTCATTTGGTAATTCTTTGTACTGTTTTCTTAGTCTCCATTGCCTTAATTTCTGCCCTGATCTTTAGAATTTCCTTCCTTGTATGGGTTTAGGGCCTGACCTGCTCTTCTTTTGCTAGAAGCTTGAGGTGCAACATTAGGTTGTTTATTTGTGTTGTTATGTTTTCTGATGTGAGAATTTACCACTATACATTTCCTTTTTAGGACTGCTTTCCCATGGGTTTTGGTATGTTCTCCTCTTAGGACTGTCCCGTGGGTTCCAGTATATTGTATCTGCACTTTTGTTTAACTGTAGATATTGTTTAATTTCTCCTTTAATTTCATCTGTGGCCCATTGGTTGTTTAGAAGAGTATTATTTAATTTCCAGGTATTTATGGAGTTTTTACAGTTTCTTTTGCCATTTATTTGCAGTTTCATTGCACCACAATCAGGTAATATGCATGGGATAATTTCCATTCCTTTAATTTACTTAAGCTTGTTCTATGGGCTAGTGTATATTCTACTTTAGAGACCATCTCATGTGAAGCTGAGAGGAATGAGTATTCTGATGTCACTGGGTAGAACACTCTGTAAACATCTACTAAGCCCATGTGTCCACTTTGGTCCACTTCTGAAATTTCTTTGTTGATTTTTTGTTTAGTTAATCTATCTCTATTAAGTTCCCCATTACAATTGTATTATTGCTTATTTAATTTTTCATGACTATTAGTATTTGTCATATATATTTGGATGCTCCTGTATTTGGTACATGTACATTTATGATTGTTATATCTGCCCCTTGAATTTTTCCCTTAACAAGTATGTAGTGACCATCTATCTCTTTTGATCATTCTTGGCTTGAAGCTCACATTGTCTATAAACAGAAGAACTACCTCAGCTTTTTTCTGGATCCCTGTAGCATGGTGTATTATTTTACATCTTTTGACTTTCAGTCTATAAATTTCTTTTGTAGTTAAATGTGTTTCTTATATACAGCATATTGTTGGATCTTGTTTCTTGATCCATTTTTCCAGGTTTTTTTTTTTTTTTGGTGAATTGAGACCATTTACATTGCTGGTTATAACTGATATATATTGGCTTACCTTTGACATGTTATTTTCCTGTCATTGGTTCCATACTTTTCCCCTATGTTTAATTGTTTGCCTTACTTGGTGGTTTCTTTCTGTTGTTGCTCTTGTTCATGGATTTGTAGTCATTTTTCTCTTTGTCAAGTTTCAGTACTCTTTGTACGGTTGGTTTTGTGGTCATGAATTTCCTAGGTTGTTCTTTGTCATGGAAATATTTTATTTCTCTATTAATTTTTAAAGATAGTTTTGTAGGATACATCAATCTTGGTTAGAAGCTATTTTCTTTCAAAACATGAAATACTTCACTCCAAGTTCTTCTTGACTTGAGGATTTGTGTTGAGAAGTTGGCCATGATTTTAATAGGTTTTCCTTTATAGGTATGGTTTGTTTTCTCTAACAGCTTTTACTATTCTGTTTTTGTGTTGAATTTTTGAGATTTTGATTATTACATGTCTGGGTATAGATTTATTTTGGTCATGGCTATTTGGAGTTCTATATGCCTCAATTATCTGTATGTTAGATTCTGTTCCCATGCTTGGGAAATTTTTGCTTCTGCAAATAGTGTTTTTATGTCATTTGTGTTGACTCCAGATTTTTCATTTACACTTATCAGTCTTATATTGTTTCTGTTTGCATTGTCTTGCAGCTATTGAATTATTTCTTGATCCCTTGTTAAGAGATCTTTCCTTTCATGATCACTAGCCACAATTGTGTTTTCAGGGTCTGATAGTCTATATTTGGTTTCATTTAAGTGACTTTGCCAGGTTTCAGTGGAATTTTTAATTTGCTGGATATCTGTTTGAGTGTTTTATGCACTCTGTTTCTTTCCTATATTGTTGATTCATGGTTTCCTTCATTTTCCTTTGCTCTTTTATTTCTTTAATCTATATCTACATTTGCTGATCAATTCCTTCATTTTGGTTGTTATTTTTTTAACATGAGAGGTTATGATCTGATTTCTTCTATAACTACATAGATTTGTTTCTTCTGTTGCTATCAATTCAGAAATTTCAGATGCATGCCTTCTATTTTCCTCTATCTTGATGTCTCCTGAACTTGTTCTGAGTGGGTTGGAGGTCTAAGATTGTGTCTTATCATTGTCTACTTTTTCTAAAAAATTATTTTCTGTGTTGTTTCTTCCAAATTTTTGTAGTATGTAGCTATATCACTAGTATCAAGTCCTCATTAAGAAAAATCTGTTCTTTATGGATATTTTTTAACAGGTTCTTGGTTTGTGCCTGTCTCAAGATTCTACCTTCAAAATTAATTAAGAGTGAGATGTTGGTATCTGTTTTGCTCAGTCCCCAATCCTTTGGTGTTGGGCTGTGGTAAGGTTATTACCACAGGGTTTCCCAGTATTGTTACAGAGGGGAGAAAAACTGATTATGACAAATTAGACAGCTTACCTAAAGTAGTACAATTAGCAAGAACAATAGCATCAAGCACAGTTTAGAAACTGACAAACTGTGGTAACTTTAATTTTCTACCTTAAACCAGAGGAGAAAAATCTGCAGTTATATAAATAAATCAATCATAAATTAGGAGCTTGTATACAAAGTGTTTCCCCTTGGTAGAATGATTTTACCCTGTGGTGGGAAAACTTAATAAAGACAGTGGGTAAAACAAGGTAAGTGAAAAGGAAGTAGAAGCAAAGCTGAAGGACAAAGAGTGACCATGCAAGCTTTGAGAAATTAGGGAAGAAGCCAGAAGAGAAAGAATGAAGGAGTAGGCAAGGGATTATCTGAGTTTGGTCTCTGGGTTTGGGGGATGGATTAGGTTTCTGTGGCTGGAGTTCTCCCTAGTCATTTAGGAAAGAGAGAGAGAGAGAAAAGGAAAACATAAAAGGAAAAGAGAGAAAGATAACAAAAATTAAAATTAAATTAAAATGTTTTTGAAAAGAAGGGGTGACCCTGCCTGCCTGCTTTTATTGTGTATCTTTGTCCCCAGATACATTGGGGAGCCACTTATATTGCTCATATTGCTAATGTTGCTTCAGACTTCTCCACTCCTCTAGCCCTGCCTGTCATTGTCAGCGTCCTACTGTGTGACTCATGTTCCCCCAGTCACCCAGTCCCTCTGAAGTAGCAGGGGAGAAGTGAACACCTGAATTCCTCCTACCAGTCAGTTGCTGGGTCCCTGTGTTAGGTTTCTATAGACCATAAACTGTCAAATTCAGCAGATGCCACTGCACATGGAGCTGAGAGTATGCAGAGTGGGGAGCCAGGTGAGAGGGCTGGAATAGCCCCAGCGAAGGTGTGAGTGCTGGGAAGAGAACCATAAATTCTGGTTCTTTATCCACAAGCAAAGCATCGTTCTGTGCACAGACGTCATGAGGAGAGCAAGTCAGGGAAGGAACTGATTTCTGTTTGGACATAAAGCCCCAGCTCCCTGTGATCCCCTGCACACCCTCATCCTATTTCTTCTGTCCCCATCTGGGCCATGGCACATGGTAGATGTCTTTGTTGGGCTGAATTGAACCAGCACAGAAATCTGTCACCCTACTGCTCCCCTGAGCCCTCTCAGCCTAGACTTGGGAGATGCAAATGCAACAGAAGAGAAATGGGCAGAGGGGTTCAGCGTATCATGACTGTGTGGCTATGGAGGAAGAACACCATCCTGCAAACAGCTCCTTTTTCTGATCATTTACATTCCCAATGTGGATTCTCTTGCCTTTCAGATGTGGGGTAAATATGTGATGGGAGGAAAATGTGCCATACTCATATAATTGCTTATCACTTTTACTGAAAAGAGGTATCGATTCTCCAGAGTGCTCATGAACCCGGGGATGCTTCCCTAATGCAAAAACTGTTTTCCCTTGACTCCCACCCTTCTCAGCAAGGTCTTCTCAGGTCCCAAGTGTTCTTTATGCTACTAATGTAGGCCTTGTCTGAGGAGCAGAAAGAACTCCATCTGCCCAGAGAGAACTCCCCTCCTGCACTTCAAAATTTGATGATGCTTCTGATATAGAAGAAATATAACTCCAGACCTGTTACATACCAAACGTGCCAGGTTCATGCTTTCACAACTACGAGGAACAAAGTTACAAACCAAAGGAGGAAGTTTGTAACATTGGAAATAAGGGAAAGATGAATAATTGCTTAATTTCTACCAGGCATCCTGAAGAGCTGGACATCAAGATCCTTTGTCAGGGGTAATCGTATATGGCAAAATCACAATTTGGGTAGGACATGGGTCAAACAAAAATCAACCTAAAGGGGTATAAGAATAGCCACCTAGCTAATACTGATCCAATCAGGAAATGAGTCACATAGTAAGAGTACATGGAAAAAACAAAGGCATCTTAGGGGAGCACGGGCCTGGATGTTCTGGTCACCCGCCTATGCATCTGATGTCTATTTGGGTCCGCTGGACCAGGTAGTGTTAATTACAGTACAATCTCAAGTTGCTGTTTATCTCTAGGAGTCCATGCAGACCCTGCTGCAGCTTCTCCATCCTGAGGCCTGGCTCCCTTTACATTTGCCTCCATCCACGATTCTGATATCTGTGTTGTTTTGTTCTTACTTCCTTGGAGGCCTACTTCCTTTCTGACTGTGTATTAATCTCTACCTAACTTAGCTGTCAGTAATTCTTCAAAATCTGATTTTTAAAACAATACTGGGGATTACACACCAGACCTTCACACTGAGCAACACCATGACCTTTTTTATTTTTCACCTGAGAAGTTGCCAGGGCAGAACTTGAACTTGTGGTCCTCCTGCTTCAGTGTGTGTCACTACCCAGTTCAAGGTCTGATTCTTGAGAAACACCTCCATTAAGCCATGTCCAATGCTGCCTCTTATGGACCATTTTTCCACATAATGAAGAAATTTATGAGACTATATAGTACCATTGTCTCTCATTGGCCCCAACATTGGTGAGAGAGGTCTACACACTTTTGCCAAAACTGCCATAATGAATGACCACAGCCCAGGTGAGGCCAGAGGCAGGCCCATTTATCCTGTCAGTTCTGTGGGCCAGGAGTCCGGGCCCGCAGTGCTTACCTGGATTATCTGCTCTGTGTGTCTCATGGAGGTGGCTCCCTGGGCTCTTAAGTGGAAGCTCTGGGAACAATTCTGCTTCTACACCATTCAAGTTGTTGGTCAGTTCAGCTCCTTGAACTGAAGCCCCATAGTCCTGCTGGCCATCAGCCTGAGCTCTTTTTGCTGCCCAAAACTTCCTGTGGGACTTTTTGCTTCTTTCCAGCTGGTGCTCTCCAGTGACAGTGGGGGAGGCCTATCCCAAGATTTTCATGCTTAGATTTCTACATCTTCCCAACTCCTACCAGAGAAAGTTCAATGCTTTTAAAGCAGTGAGAAATCTCACTGTTTTGAGTAGACAATGTGAATAATCCAGGATAATTTCTTACTTTAAGGATTGCAAACTTCATTACTTTAGCAAAATCCTTTTTTTAAGACAGCCTAAGACCGTCACTGATTCCAGAGATTATAGTGTAGATGTTGGGGTGATGGGGTGAGGCGGCTTCCAGGTAACAAGTGGGTATGGCAGAAATGAAGCCTTCCCTGCTGCCACCTCTCCAGTAAATTCCAGCATTGTGCCTGTTAATTAAGATATCCCAGATTGACTGGATTAGAAAACACCAAACAGATTAGTAAAGCACATTTCCGGTGTGTTTGTGAAGTGTTTCCAGAGGTGATTAGCATGTAAGCCAGGAAACCGAGGGGGGAAGACCCACCCTGACTGTGGGTGGCACCATCCAGTAGGTTCATAGCCTGGAGGGAATAAAAGAGAATGAGGGAAGAATTGGGAGCACGTTTGAAGAGCCCCAGTCGGCGTGAAGGGGTGCATCTTTCACTGCTGTCACCTCTGGATATCAGACACCAGTCTCTTCAGCCTTCCAAAGCAGGCTTATATGGCCACTCTCCAGGGAGCTTCTAGGGCTCCAGTCTTGGATGGTGTTAATCCTTGGAGACTAAGGGGGTCAAGAGGCATCTTGCTCTGCAGCCATGCTCTTAAACTAATCAACTACTGGGTCATTCACCTCTCCATGGTACAGGTGACCACTGTGGACTCTCTGGCCTCTAAGCCTGTAAGTTTATCTAATTCTATGAATGTCTTTCCTCTAGAGAACCACAACCTGTATACGAGGGCCCAGGGTTGCATTCACCGGGCTTCATTTCTTCCCTCTCTGCAGCTCTCTTTGAGGGGCTTCTTCCTGGACACTGTTCGTGAAAAATTGTCTTCTACACAAATAATGCAAATCACCTCTGCTTTTTGCACAGCACTCTGCAATTGCCCGAGCAAACCAGGTGAGAAAACTGACTCTCAGAGAAGGCAAGTCACATGGGAATCAGAGCACTGATCAGGCACAAGGCACAAGTCACCCAGCAGGAGCCAGCCAAAGATCTCAGGTCTCCACATGCCAGGTCATCACTCTTTGCAAATCTGAAAACCTCCCAGCCACTGGAACCCAAGCAGCTAACATACCTTTCACTTTCTGAGAGAAATCCAAGAGAGAAGCTGGCAAGCCCGTTGGAGGTCTGGCTGGGTGTCACTGGCTCCAGCTGCTACTAATTTACAGTGGCAGAAGTTACCCATAGTGAGTGGCACCATCTGGTCACTGGCACACCTCCACAGAGAGGCCATGGGCAGAGCTCTTTTGTCTCTCCAAGTGACACATGGCTCTGACTTGGCCACTGTTCATCTGAAGGAGACAGATTGAAAGACACCACAGACAGTCAGAGAGCCACAGAGCCTTACAGCTGAGAGGAACTTGGGAGATCATCTAGTTGGTACCACTTCTTCTGATTCTAGAGACAGGAAACTGAGGCCTTAGAGGTGGGGAGACTATCCATGTGGATTAGGCCTAGAACTGTGCCCAGCTACGTAGCCTTCCAGGCCAGACCTCTGTCCTTAACCCCAATCCTTCTGTTCAGCTCGTTTTGTGAACCTGCTCTTTAGACACTGTTACAGCTCGTCATGGGGAGATCAAAATATATGGTGAGGTTTTCATTTTTTAAATTTATTGCAAAAAATATTTATTGGCATTAATCCCCATGAAAAAAGCTCCCCCTTACTGTACTTTGAACACACTTATCCCATAATTCTTGCCACTTTGTGAAGTAGTTCAGCAAAGTTTTTTGTGTGTCTTTGCAAGACGTGATCAAAAATACAGTGAGGGTTGCTGGCTAGGGCCATCCATCGGAAAGGCAAGTTTATAAAAACATGACTGTGTGGCCGCGTTCCCTGGTCACTACATCTGACACTGTGTGACTTCTGGCTCATCTCCAAAGTCAAAACGACCACAAAAAGTAAACATCAGGCAGCCATGACAGCACAACTAAAGGCATTCAGGAAAGAGGGTTCCAGAACTGCTGCAGAAAGTGGAGAGAATAGTGGGACAAACGTGTTAGAATCAAGAGGAAGCATTGTGAGAGGGACTAAGGGCAGTGTGTCTCTTACTGTAATAAATATTTAAAGTTTAAACATCTGCTGTCTGTGCACACAGCCACACCGGTAGTCTGTCTCCACGGAAGACAGTCATGGCTAGCTTGGATTCCATCGGGGTTCAAGTCCCTCATGTGCTAACCTTGAGCAAGTTACTTAATCTTTCAATGCCTCTGTTCCCTCATTTGTAAAATGTGAGTGACAATAATCCTTACTTCATAGGGCTGCTTTGAAGATTCTCTGGATTACTATGTATAAAGGGCTTAAAACAGTGACTGACCTAGAGTAAGCGTCAGAAATCGGGCCCTGAGAAATTGCTGGCTGTGATTATTCTCAGAAAAGTTCATGCCATGCCAGGTTCTCGTTCCTTAGTAGGGAAATGATGATCTAATAAAAATAATAATTCATTCAACATACAAACTGAAATGCCTAAAGGAAATGAGGATGAAAGTAGATTGAGTCTAAGAAAAGTTTTGTGGCCCTCTTGGATTCAACCGGATTTTCCATTTTGAAAGAGAAGTGAACCCAGGACAATATGCTTCCCCCACAGGAAGACAACAGTGTCAGCACAGTGGCAGACGGTAACTGTGAAGGCCTCGGCGGTAGGGACAACAGGGAGAGGTGGGGACTGCGGTGACCTGGAGATCACAGGCCCTCTGGTGCCATCGCTGCTTGGCTTAGCAGACTGCTGCCATGTGGGAATGCAGATCTGGGGTTCTCTGGTCTCCTGCTTTTTTTTTTTTCAAGAGAAGTCAAAAATCTGCATTTTAAAAAATGTTAAATGTCCCAATTATTAAAAGTTGGCTCAATTCTTTGAAAACATTGGCTAAGCCAAACAAAACATCTGTAGACCAGACTCAGTCACAGCTGCCAGGACTCAGTTCCTGCCCTCTATTTCTGTGCTGTGGTTGTCCAGGGGTGTCTGTGTGAGTGTCTTCAGGCTGCTATCGGTGGTCCCAGAGGGGGATTTTTTTTTTTTTAAACCTGAAAGGGTAGCAGCTTACTACAGGTAACTCTGTCAGATAAAGAAAAAAATCTGATATCATAAACTGGATTATCAAAGAAGGCTTTTGCAGAGGCTTTTTCAGGGTCCTTTACTTCCCTTGAGTTTCAGGTTCCCAATTAGCAGACAGGTAAAGATAATCAGCCTGTCTACAACTTAAGGCTGTCCTGAGACTAATGCAGACGGGGGGGGGGGGAGAGCTCCTCACAAACTGTTAAGTCTGGTGCAAGTACACATGAAGGGCTCCTATCACAAAGCAATTATCATAAAATGAAAAAGGACACACTTCTATGAATCCTTCACAGAAAGGGAGATTTGGAGTTCAGCCCAAGTTGTTTTTTTAACTCTTATGTGAAACTCAAAGCATTGTTTGCAGCAACAAAAAATTGGAAATGACTTAAATGCCTGTTGATAGGGGAATGGATAAGCAGTGTTTAATCATTAGGTGAAAGGTTATACGGCATTTAAAAAGACTGTGTGTGTGTGTGCATGTGCGTGTGCATGTGTATAAAACACGAGATTGATATGGAAAACCATATTGAGTCACAAAAGTAATCTGCAGAATAACTACAATATGGTGACATTTTCCATAAACAGAAAAGTCCACCCCAAATCCTCTGCACCACTCATAGATAACTACTTGTGCATTAAAATGTGCTTGCATAGATGGGAAAGATGCATGCTAAGTTCTCCATGACGTTGCCCCGGGTAGGACAGAGGTGACAGGATGGGTGGAATACAGGAGTTCCAACTTTGTCTGCAGTGTCTGACTTCCTTTTAAAACATCAGAAGCAAATGCAATGGAATGTTAAAATCTGATAGTTTTAGGTGGTCAGTACATGTGATTCTATGCCTTTCTGAATTTCCTAAATTGGTTTTTTCATAATGAAAAGGAAGAAAGAAAAGGAGAAAGGAATAGAAGGAGGAAAAAGGAAAGGTGGAAGGGAAGAGAGGATGGGAGGGAGGGAAGCCACATTACGCATAGTCGTATTTGGAGCTGGGCTCAAAACTTTGGTACACGAGGGAGACTCATGAACCGTGGGCCACAAAGAAGAGCTGCTGTGACTGGGCCTCATGGTTCAGAGCTAGGCCCCCTCCTGTAACACCTCCCATCAAGCTGAGTTACTAAGAAATCACTTCATTTCAAGTCTGTAACTCATTAGGATCCCAGGCCGGCGAGTGGTGGCTCTTATTATAAACACAGAGTGCCGTTGTGCTGATGGCCATCGACTGAGACCCCAGAAAAAAGGACGCCCAATTTACCTCCAGATACCTTCATATCTTTGTCCCTTGAAATTGTGACTAAGTGACTTGAAATGCAGAGGGCTCTGCTGCAGCGTTTGGGAGGCTCCCATTCATCACGAAAGCTCTCCAGTAGTACACTAAGTTAAAGAGAAGGCAGCTCACAGTTCTTACACCGCTAAGAGCCTTTTTCTGGCTTGAGAATGAGTGGATTTTCCTGCTTGGCATAGGGCTGGAATCAGCAGTGACACTGAAGGGGACAAATGCAGGAGCGCCCTGCTTCTTCTGAGGCGTACAGAGTATGATCCTACCTTCAGCTACTTCTTACTGCACCCGTACCATCCACAAGGCTCAGGGGTAGGTGCCTTTTGTGGCATGACATCTGCTGTTTGGGGATTCTTTCTTTCCTCCTGCATCTCAGGTGTTTCTGAAGAAACCATGTAAACTTCAGCACCGGCACTGTGACCCAAGGCTGACCAATCACACTTCTCCATCTTCCTGGCAACAATGGTTGGTTAGTCCAAGAGGTGGGCAGGTGACCCAGGCAGGGTCATGGGGAGCTTCTCTGGAATTGCCAGTCTGCAGAAAGCAGCACGTTCTTGGGATCGCCTAGCTGGGTCCTGTCTGCAGTAAGAGGGGAAGAAGCCAGTAATGCAGGAAGGAGGGAAAAGCAGAAACAAAAGCCAGGTGGAGAAGGGAGCCGCAGGCTCAGTACGTATCTCTGTTCCAGCTTGAGATGCTGCCCCTGCACCGCTCCCTCAGGAGATGACCTCATTGTACACTGAGCCATAGGAGCCAATCCCTTCACTTTGCCTTTACAGCAAGTTGGGTTCTGTTGCTTGCAGTCAAAATATTCAGAAAATTACCTTAATGTGAAATTGACTAGAATCTAACTGTGCATGAGCAGCATCCTCTGTGAGTTGTTCACTATGGTATCACCAGCTCTAGTCCTGGGCCCATAGTAATTCATCAGGAAAGAGCTGTTAAATAAATAAATGATTCACAAGTATTCTATCATAGAATCCTTACATGAACTCTGATAGGGGATGTTATTATCAGAAGCCAGAGTATAAGTCACCCAGCTAGAAAATGGCAGAGGCCAGGCTAAAGTAGGATTTTTATTTTATTTTTGTGTGCCAGGAGTTGAACTCAGGACCTTGCATTTATCAGACAGGTGCTTATGCCTGCTAAGCTATTTCCCTGGCCCCGGAAATAAGATTTTTAAGCCTGGTGCTATGTCACCTCCCAGTGGACTGCCCCTTCCAATGCAGCTCCTTGAGGGGGGTTGTAGCTCAGTGGCAGAGGGCTTACCTAGCCTGTGCAAGGTTCTGGATTCAGTTCCCTGCAATGAAAGGGGAAAAAATATGTAGCTAGAACCTTTCGGTAGGTCTCATTATCTTTCACATTCAGAAAATTAGAGCAATTCCTCAATTCCTCAAAGCAACTCCTCAAAAACACAGAGTAGTTTAAATTGTCCCCCACCCCTGCCCCCACTGTCTCCAGTGCTGGAGAGATTGAACTCAGGGCCTTTGCACAGCACCACATCTTAGCTTTTTTTTTTTTTCTAAATTGCCCATGCTAGACTCAAATTTGTGATCTTCCTGCCTCATCCTCCCAGAGTGCTGAGACACAAGTGTGTACCACAACACCCAGCCTCAACTGTCTTTTCCTAACACCCTTGACTGGTGGCTGCTACGTGCCACACTCAGTGGCAGAGGTGGGTTGTATTATAGGGCCATTCCCCAACACCAACTGGGCCTTTCCTTCTGTCTTCCACTTCTCTGGGCGTGCCAGCCCGCAGTGCCCAGCTGCCAGATGGAGTCTTCCTGCCTGGTGGTTCCCTCCCTCGCTCCTTCCACTTCTGTGAATCTGTTCCAAGTTTCTCGTGAGTTATTGGATCCTCAGTTTTAAATCTTTTTCATATGCAAGAAGTTTATTCTCATTAAGAGAAATCCTATCTTCTGCTTGTTTAACTCTGTCAGTTAAATCTGTTAAGTTTATTTATGTTTGCCCACTGGTAATTTTTATTGAGGGAACATCTGAAACTCTCTGCAGGGAGGAAGCTGGAGAAGCCCCAGGGTCTCCAGGCCTGGCCCTGACATCTCTACCACCCAGAACAGCTCCCGCCTACCAGGGGGAGCTGACCATAGACAGCTTGGAGTTTTGAATTTGCATAGGAATGCCCTTGATTTGGGGGATTTCACACTGTGTGCTTTTTGTCGTTGTTGGATGGGTTCAGACAGAGGTAGCCCTACAGAACCAGCTGCAGTGACTGCTGACACAGGCAAAAGGGACCAAGTTCCTCTTTTCTGCCTTCAGATAGGGGAATGGATGGAGAAGAGATCCCTCTGGGAGCATTCATGTCCTCCTCGAAGCAACTCTGACTTCCACAGAGCCCTGCCATCTTCCCACTGAGGTCAGATTCTTTTGCTTCATGCCCCACTAGACTCCGAAAGGTTTAAGAGAAGGTTTTGTATCATTTGTCACACCCCTTAATTTATTTAAGGGAGTCCTGATTTATTAAACTCCTTTTGGTGCTTGATGAATGAATAAATGAACAAGTGATTTCATGAACATCATTTCTTGCACAAAGGCTCCTCCTTCCCGAATGGTTGCTGTCAGCACATAACTGACCATCACATGTGGATGGCCTTTTGGATGCCTGGGAAGTGATCATCATTGCATTAGCGTTTTCTCTGGTTCTATAAAGTTTTTGAACATTTATTTTCTTACCTGCATTTTCTTTAAAGGAAAAAAAAAATACTCACCTAGTTAATCAAGCTTCCTGCTTTGTTTTTGTCCCCCGACACAAACTGCAGCTTCCAAGAGATGTAAAACAAAGATAATTACAATTACAAAACCAGGCAGCCTGAAGGATAAAATACAGAGTGTAAAGCCGAAAAGAAAACTCAAACTCAGTTTGGCCTCTCAACTCTGCTGATTCCCACCCAGGGTTTTTAGCCTCTTGTTGGGAGCCGCAGCCCCGAGCCCGGTCGCCTCACTTGGCGGACGTGAGGCCTGTAGTAAAGAGTAAAGCCTGAGGTAGATTACCCCTCCCATCGAGCACGTTAGTTTCCTGCTTACCGTGTAAGCAACCCGCTCAACAATATAGTCTGCCTGGCAACTGATGATGTTAGCCAATCAGCTTGCCTTGCTTACTTTAACATGATTGGACACTGTATCCGTATATATACTGGTGCCACCCCTGGGGGGGAAGAAGAAGCCCGGAAGTAGAAGCCCAGAAGGAGCCGCGGGGAGCGGACCAAAGGAGGCTTCGGCTGGGAGCGATCCCAGGGCAGGCTGTACGGAGAAGGAAAATAAAAGAAAAGGTTGTCCACTGCCAGGCTTTGTCGTGTGTCCTTCCTGCCGGCCGGGAGCGACATCGACATTTGGTGGCCCGCACGGGGACTGATCACCCCCGAGACGTGACAGCGGACAACGCTCCAGTACAGAGCTGCGAGACAGGTGAGTTGGGGATAAGCCTGGGCTCTGGGTGGCGCGCACCTACAGGGCTTTTAGACTCCCCTCAGGCTCACGCGTAAGTGGCGGATTCCTTGGGCCTCACGCGGTGAGTAACATATTAAAAGATGGGAAACATGCTAGGTAGCAACACTAAGAGCGAGGGTGGTTGTGGAGAAAGCTCTCAAGAGCTTACAAAAGTACGCAGGGTATTTGAGCAGGCCCAGTCGGGGAGCTCCCGAGAGGGGCCCGTCAAGGGGAACAAAGATGCTAAGGAGAAGGACGGGGCTCTAGCCTCGGAGTCGTCTGACTCCGAGGACGAGGGAAAGTTGAATGGCAAGGAGGCCAAAGAGACCAGCTGTCAGGAGCCTAAGTCGCTCGATAAGGAGTCACAGGGTTCTTTCCCAGCGTTGCGCCGTGAATTGCGCTCCGCTCAACTTGGTCTGCGGAGGAGTAGAGAGCTCCTGAGCGCTCCCCGGCGCGAGAGGGAGGTGAAGCCTTCCGCCCCACCTTGGGGGCTGTTCCCGGAAGCGATCCCTCGCCACGAGGCGGCCGCCCGGGAGCTCCCTTCCTCTTCGCCAGAACAGGAAGTGATGCACGGGCCCCCATTTTCCGCCCAATCACGGCCGCCGTCTTATGCTCCGCCGCCGGCGGGTCGGTATTTTTACAGGCGGCTTTGGCAGGGGGGACGTTTGTCTCATGAGGTACATCCACCACCTGGGATAGATAGTGGCCCCTACGGGATATTTCCTGTACAAGTAGCTATGGGCCAGGGACGTAATGCATGGGAGCCTTTTGAGATAAAGCAGATTAGAGAACTTAAAAATGCAGTTACAACCTTTGGGCCGACTGCGCCTTACACCATTGCCATGCTGGAGAACCTGTCTTCTGGGCCCCTCACCCCTGCGGACTGGATTCAGCTGGCAAAGGCGTGTCTGCCCTCGGGTAGTTACCTGGATTGGCGAGCCTGGTACGCAGAGTTCTCTGCAGAGCAGGCTGAGAGAAACGCCAGTCGGGGAAACCGGGGGTGGAACAAGGAAATGCTTATGGGAGAAGGTCGGCACGCTGATGATCAGACTCAGTTCCCCGGCGCTGTCTATGAACAAATCAACGCCATAGGGCTCCGCGCCTGGAAGCAGGTAAGTGGTGCCGGAACAGCCTCCTTGTGTCTTTCAAAAATAATTCAGGGTACCACAGAGCCATTTGTTGACTTTGTGGCCCGAATGCAAGATGCTGCCGATAAGATATTTTCTGATCCGGGAGTGGCTCGACCGCTGGTAAGGCAGCTGATTTTTGAGCAATGTACAAAGGAGTGCAAGGCAGCGATAGCTCCTCATAAGAACAAGGACCTCAACGCCTGGATTAGGATATGTAGAGAGATAGGGGGGCCGCTCTCCAACTCGGGAGTGGCTGCTCTCCTGGCCGCGGCTGTACAGCAGAGGGGACCTCGCGGGTTAGAAGGGGAATGTAAGGCTAAAGGGTGTTTTGCCTGCGGGGAGCCAGGACACATTAAACGTCATTGCCCAAACAATACAGATGCTAGGCCTCGCCCTAGGAATGAAGAACCATATGTTTGTGGGCGATGCAAGAGGGGATCACACAAAGCTGAGGAGTGTAGGTCGGTCTTTGATGCTCAGGGCAACCGTATTTGTGGACGAGATGCTAGAGGGCCAAAAAACGGCCAGAGGGGGCCCCCTTCACAGGCGGGCCCCCGCCCCAGAGACAGGACAGCTCAGGATGGCAGCCTTCAACAAGGGCCACCCCTGGGTCAGCAGGTGTGGACCTCAGTGTCGCCTCCAGACTTATATTAGTGCCTGATATGGGTGTTCAAGTGGTTGAAACCACCTTTAAGGGACCGTTACCCGAAAATTCCGTGGGTCTGGTGATCGGGAGATCCTCCACGGCCCTTCGGGGTCTCATAGTAGTTCCGGGGGTCATAGACTCAGACTACACAGGACACATTAAAATTATGGTTCAATCTCTTGTGGGTACTATGGTAATCAATAAAGGAGACAAGATAGCGCAGCTCTTGCTGCTCCCCAGTCTCCACAAGAGATTTCCCTCAAAGCAGAAAATTAGAGAAAGTCAAGGTTTCGGTTCCTCAGGGGAAGTCTTCGAGGGACTCCATATAATACTTGATAAAAGGCCCATGCTCTCACTTAAGGTCAATGGCAAGAATATAACAGGGCTCCTAGACACAGGAGCTGACCGTTCCATTATCTCTAGAAAGGATTGGCCCTCCAACTGGCCCACCAACACTGCAGATAACACACTGCAGGGCCTGGGGATGGTGTCAGCTCCTCAGGTTAGTGCTTCAACCCTGTTCTGGTGCGATGAGGAGGGTCATCAGGGCCATTTCCAACCATTTGTGTTGCAGTTGCCAGTGTCTCTATGGGGAAGGGACATCCTCACTCAGATGGATGTCACGCTTACGTCAAACTGCTCCCCCCAGGCTAAGGATATACTCAGGAACCAGGGATATACCCCCGGCAAAGGCTTGGGCAATGCCCTACAGGGTCGGACATCCCCAATACCAGTAGAGAACAAAAAAGGTAGGCAAGGGCTGGGTTTTTCTTAGGGACCGCTGAAGAAGCTCTCCTACCCACTTCGATCAAAATCACCTGGAGGTCAAATGATCCGGTTTGGGTACCTCAGTGGCCCCTGCCTAAGGAGAAGCTATTAGCCTTGTCAGAAATAGTCAGTACACAACTTAGATTAGGACACATTAAGCCGTCAACCTCCCCATGGAACACCCCCATTTTTATAATTAAGAAAAAGTCTGGCAAATGGAGGCTGCTCCATGATCTAAGGGCGGTCAACGCGCAGATGCAGTCCCTGGGGGCGGTCCAGAGGGGGCTGCCAGCTCTCTCAGCCATCCCTCAGTCCTGGCCAGTTTATGTTATAGATCTTAGAGACTGTTTCTTCTCAATCCCCCTGCATCCAGAGGACACCCATAGGTTCGCCTTTACTTTACCCACCGTTAACCAAGAAAGCCCTGATCTCAGATACGAGTGGATAACGCTGCCCCAAGGTATGGCCAACAGTCCCACTATGTGTCAGATTTACCTTGATTCCCTACTGGCCCCCCTACGGAAATCCTTTCCCAAGATAAGATGTGTGCATTACATGGACGACCTTTTGCTCAGCGGCAGGGACCCAGACATGCTAAATAATATGCTCGGCCAGTTGGTCGAGGCCCTGAGACAAGCTAATCTGCATGTTGCCCCCGACAAGATTCAGGGAGGAGAAATGGTGACCTACTTAGGCGCGAGAATCTCCCCTATGCTAGTCTCTCCGCAGAAGGTCACCATTAGGACGGATGGCGTTAGGACCCTAAATGACATGCAAAAGCTATTGGGAGACATTAATTGGATTAGGCCATATTTACATATACCAAATTCAGATCTCAAACCCCTGTTCGACCTTCTGAAGGGAGACCCAGATATAGCCTCCCACAGGAGGCTCACTCCTGAGGCAAGAGCTGCCTTACAGAGAGTGGAAAAAGCCTTAGGTGGGGCTACCTTACACAGAATTGAACCAGGGCGACCCTTTGATGTCTGTTTGCTACAGACTAGTCTACAGCCCACAGCGGTGATTTGGCAGAAAGGACCATTACTGTGGATACACCCTAAGGTCTCACCTGCAAAAGTCATAGAGCATTACCCGGAGGCAGTCGCTTCATTGGCCCTTGAAGTGCATGATAGAGCTGTCCAACATTTTGGCTCAGGACCACAAGCCATCCGAGTACCCTATACCGCCAGCCAGATCAAGACCCTGGCTGCCTGCATAGATACATGGGCCATTCTGAGATGTGTTTTCCATGGGGATATAAACAATCAATACCCTAAAGACCCTATCTTGTCATTTGTCACTCAGCACCCTATAATTTTTCCAAAGGTTACTGCCTCTGAGCCATTAGTCCCAGCAACTACAATATACACAGATGGCTCCAAGACGGGGATAGGCGCCTATGTGATCCTAGGCAAGCCCCCGGTTACCATACAATTTGAACCTGATCAGCCTCAGGTGGTAGAACTGCAGATCGTTAAAATGATTCTTGAACGGTTCTCAGGAGCCATTAACATTGTCTCCGATTCTAGGTATGTGGTCAATGCTATGCAAGTGCTTGAGACTGCCGGTTTAATTAGATCCACTTCCACAGTGGCTGGGCTGTTCCTGTCTATCCAGACATTGCTTCAGAACAGACACCATAAGGTCTTCACCACCCACATAAGAGCACATACATCCCTGCCGGGGCCCATGACACAGGGGAATGCAGCTGCTGATACTGCCACTTGCCCGTTATGGATTTTTACCTTACTAACACCAATCGAGCGAGCCCGTGCCTTCCATGATAAGTTTCATGTCAATGCCAGGACACTAGCAAACCATTTCCATGTTTCCAGAGCAGATGCACGAGATATCGTGCGACTATGTGGCTCCTGTGCCACATACAAACCTGCCATACCGATGGGAGTAAACCCTCGGGGTTTGATCCCTGGTGATGTTTGGCAGATGGACATCACACATATACAGGAGTTTGGGACTCTTAAATATGTTCATGTTTCCACAGACACCTGTTCTCACGTCATATTCGCAACAGCAGAAACAGGTGAAAAAGTGTCTAATGTGATCAATCATTGCCTGGCGGCTTGGGCCGCATGGGGCAAACCAAAAATATTAAAAACTGATAATGGACCAGCCTATATAGGCAAAGCCTTCAATGAGTTCTGCAAAATGATGGAGGTTCAATTAAAACATGGTATCCCATACAATCCCCAAGGTCAAGGAATCATTGAGAGGGCTCATAGAAGCCTCAAAGAAATTTTACAAAAACAAAAAGGGGGAGTAGGCCAAGGCCTGGCCCCAAAGGCGCGATTATCCATGGCACTATTCACACACAATTTTTTAAATTTAAATAATGATAATTGCTCCCCAGCCGTGGAGCACTGCAACCCTTCCCCCAACCATAAAGGGTGGGTGAAGTGGAAAGATGTCCTGACAGGACAATGGATGGGCCCGGATCCAGTGGTCAGCTGGAACCGAGGCGCGGTTTGTGTTTTCCCACAGGAATCGGGACGAGAACCACTGTGGGTACCGGAGAGACTGACACGGGCGACAAAGCCCTCGACTGAAGATCAGACCTGCCCTACCGGAGATCCATCACAGACCGACCAACAAGATGAATAGAAATAGCGGTAGCCCAAAATGGACAAGAAGATCCTCAGGCATATGCATGGCTCGCTCGCCTAGCCTACGACCGAGTCTAGGGGTGGTGAGCTTCCCACACTCCTCCTCTAAAAAATTATGACATAGCTGGGTAGGAGAGTCAATGACGGGTAAGAGCGTACTCCCCCGGTGCGACTCAACCTAAGCCAGGCCCTACCCCATCCTGCACGTAAGCCGCTGGACTGTTAGATGCTGCCCAGGTCTAAATTTCTCTCCGAGGGGATTTCTTTACGGAGAGGAAATGAGTGCAAGCTTGTGTGCATCCAGGTTCCGTCCAGTTTGTGCCTGGCCCTAGAAAAAGGACGAGGGCCTCAGGGCCTTGGCAGACCATGGGACGGCCGACCAGGGTCTAAGCCAAGGACCTACGGTGGGCCTACGCATAGGGCATAAGCCTCTGCACCCAGTCCAGAAAGGGCTACGATGCGCACATTCATAAAAAATAAAAAAGGGGGAGATGTTGGGAGCCGCAGCCCCGAGCCCGGTCGCCTCACTTGGCGGACGTGAGGCCTGTAGTAAAGAGTAAAGCCTGAGGTAGATTACCCCTCCCATCGAGCACGTTAGTTTCCTGCTTACCGCGTAAGCAACCCGCTCAACAATATAGTCTGCCTGGCAACTGATGATGTTAGCCAATCAGCTTGCCTTGCTTACTTTAACATGATTGGACACTGTATCCGTATATATACTGGTGCCACCCCTGGGGGGGAAGAAGAAGCCCGGAAGTAGAAGCCCAGAAGGAGCCGCGGGGAGCGGACCAAAGGAGGCTTCGGCTGGGAGCGATCCCAGGGCAGGCTGTACGGAGAAGGAAAACAAAAGAAAAGGTTGTCCACTGCCAGGCTTTGTCGTGTGTCCTTCCTGCCGGCCGGGAGCGACATCGACAGCCTCTCATTTGACTTGAAAGAAGTTTGTCCTACATTAAGCTTCCCCTGGGCTTAGACTGTAAAAACTAGGTAGTGAGCCCCCTACTAGAGGAGGTACCTAAGTGGAGCTTGGATGACTATCAGTGGGGAAATCGGAACAGAAAGTAAATGACTAGAATATAGTCAAAAGCCTAACAATGTGTGTTAGGAACCCAGAAACGATGAATTCTATTTCACAATGGGTAGCTAGAAAAGAGTGGTAAAAACAGCATAAGACTTAGGCTTAAGCAGTCCTGACACTGAATCTTGACTCCAGTGATGAATACGTTTGTGACCCTGAAAAAATTAATGTAACTTCTCTGATAAAATGAGATATTGCCAAGAGTGGTTGCGTGTGCCTGTAATCAATCCCAGCACTCAGGGAGGCCGAGGCAGGAAGGTTACAAGTTTGCAATCAGCATGCACAGTTTAGCAATTTAGAGATACCCTGTCTCAAAATTTAAAAAAAAAAAAAAAAATTGAAAAGGGATGGAGGCGTAGCTGAGTGCAAAGTATAAATTGTTTTTTTAAAAACCAGTCCAGTGCCTGCTATAGTATGTTAAAACATTATAATCTCCTTAATTTCTCTGATAAGATGAGGAGTATGGTAAATTGCAAAATTAACCAAAATCCGTGCTATCCCTGAAGGCATGGTCATTTGCAGAGTGACATTTCCTCTCCTCCCATCCGGAGGTGCAGCCTGCGTCCCTGTGACAGGTGTGGCCATGTTATTTGCCTTGGCCGAGGCACTGGCAAGCGTACCACAGCAGAGGCTGAGAGTGTACTTAGGACCCTGTCCCTGACCATGACCTGGCCTGCTGCATGGGGAGAGATAAGGAGCTGGTTTCTCCCTGTCTCTCTGGTTATGTGCTTATGAATGCGGCCATCTAGACTGCCAGCCCCCTACTGCCATTAGATAGAGGGTTGAAGAACTGTGCACTAGACCCACAGAACCCATAAACACTAACAAGATGACTGTTATTTTGAGTCATTATGCTGGGTGTGGTTGTTACACAGCAAAAACTAGCTATTAAAAGCAGAGTAGAAACATAATCTAATTAGAAATAATAGGAATCAATGAGTAAATAGAATCTGCTTTTCAGAAACTCAGTGGGTGACTTTAATTTAATAACCCACTCATTAGGTGACTTTGCCACAATACAGACACATCTCTGGACTCAAGGGGCCATCTATGTGAATAGAGTTGTCAAATCAGACCTGAACTGTCTCCAAGGCTTTCAGCCAATTTAATCTACAAAAATGCATTCTCTGTCTAGGACAATGAACTTGAATGCTTGGGCTGCTAATGCAAAGAGAAGTTTAAACTGTATTTACTCAACTCCCAGCCAGGCCCCCAGCTCCTGCCCCCTGAGGAGGCTGGGGACACCCTGACGTTCCTGCTCTAGGAAAGGCTGCTGTGGTCCCTGGGGGAAGCAAAAATATTCAAACACTACTTAGAGCCCACTTTTATTACCTAAAAAGCACCAGCCCTGGCTTTGATGTCTTGGCTGGGTAGAAATAACACTTTCCTCATCAAAAAAATTTGTTTGATCCCTGAATTCTGTTTTTTTTTTCTTCTTCTTCTTCTTCTTTTTAGATATTAACTCAGAGCATTTCAGTCTTCCCTGGGGATGAAGCGAGGAAAAGGGGCAGTCGATTTAGTGAATAAAGTTATTTAACTTCATTATTACTGCAGCCCTAAAAGAGGGACTGTCCCTTTCCTGTTAGCCATTCAGCAGTTCCCACCCTACCCACTCTGGGTCCCACACAGCCTCCAGATGGCTTTCGAACAGCTTTTGCACAATGACGAGCTCTTTCTGCTCTTCAGGATCCCCCAGTATAAACACTGAGGGTGTGATCTTTATAAGATAATATGGCACCGAGTCCCTCCCTCAGAAATCTGCAGTGGCTCCCTACTGCCTGGCCACTGATACCCAATCCTGCCACTGTAGCACCAGCTCCCTGGGGTGTCAGAGAGCATCCTAAACCACAGAAATGGATTATCTGACATTCTAGGTGCCAGAACCAAGGTGTCTGGATGACTGTTTCTGGATTCTAACAGGGAGAATCTGTTCCAT
Source organism: Cavia porcellus (assembly GCF_034190915.1). NCBI lineage: Eukaryota > Metazoa > Chordata > Mammalia > Rodentia > Caviidae > Cavia > Cavia porcellus. The sequence continues at coordinate 174,070,176 of NW_026947484.1, read as the reverse complement.
TTCACCTCCTTAGATCTAGCAGTATTTCTGGGCTTGCAGAGTTCATGCTGCCCGGGTCTTCACATCATCTTCCCTGTGTGCAAACCTCCCCCTTTTATCAGCATGCAGCCATAATGAGCTAGGACTCATCCTACTGACCTCCTCTTAATCATCCTCAGAGACCTTGTGCACAGACAGGACCCTGGGCTCTGGCCTTCAGTGTTTTTCAGGAGACATCACCCTGTGTGCTGCAAGTGATCCTCAAGGGTCTCCACGGGCTGATCCTGAACTACATCTTCTTGGAAGACCTCTGTGTCTTCGCAGCCTCTTGGTTTCAACACCAGCAAGTGGCATCCATATTTATGTGTGAGCTCAAGTTTCTGTTCTACTCTGTGCCTCAGTTTCTTTATCTTTAAAGTGGGGATAAGAATGGTCTCTGTCTCAGGGGAATTGCCCTGAGGCTTGAGTCAATTCTTAAGTAGGGCTATTGAATAGAATCTGGCTCATAACAAGTGTTTATAAAGAGCGTTGATTACTCATATTTTTACAGTTTTTGAGTCTACCTTGCTTCTTCTTGTTCAGCAGGTCTCACCCCTTTTCTGTCCCCAAATGGGAGGTGATGGCATCCCAAGATCACATCACAGATCCAAGAATTAAAATCCATGCCCCTCCCCCTAGTGCAGTGCTGGCTTCTCTGCCTTGGATCAGATGGGGGGATGTCCCCTCTTCTGTCACCCTAAATCATTACAAAGTGAAAATGTAAAGACCTTTGTGTTCTTAAAACCTCGCTTGCAATTTGAACCGAAAGAGTCCTAAGTGTGAGCAGCATGTGTTATTTGTGAGTTATTTGTGAGTGCAATGTGTTAATTTGTCACTTGGGGATACAGAGGCTGGGAAAAGTGCGGAGTGCTGGGTAACAGTTTGCCCCCAGTCTTCATCAGCATCCTAATTATTCCACACCTTTTTAATAGAGGAAGCATTAGCATTCCTAAACTGTGCTGGGGTCTGATTGAAGTAATGTCTCCTGAATTATCTTTGCATGAGCCAAAATAAATAAATAAATAAATAAGTGGGAAGCTCCCCAGCATAGTTTGCTCCCCAGCTCACGCCTGGCCTGGGTGCTGCAGAGGCTGATGAGCGAGCTGGCCAGATGTGGCCATGCTAGAGGCACTGGGGACAGATGTGGCCCATTCCTTTTGATTTGCTTATCTTCCCACTTTTGGCTCACATGTCCCCCTCTCCCCCCTTCAGGAAGCCTTCTTGGACTGTACGTGGCCCTGGTTGCATGGAGGATATGTACTATCAGCCCAGGTTCTGGGTTCTCACCAGAAATACCACATCCTCACCAGGAATGTTTTCTATGTCAGCAGCCTTTGCCAGCTGGGGTGTAAACTGCCTAAGGGCAAGGTCATTCCGAACCTCAGTTGGCCTCTCTGCCGCTGCCTACACAAACCTGCTCTTCAGGAAGTCTCTCCATGTGGCTACTGACTTGACAAGAGGAAGACAGCCTGAACCCTCAAAGTGTCTCTCATTCCAGCTGCCTGTCCAGATATGACCACTGTAGCCAGGATCAGCAAAATGGGAGAGCTGAGTTTAACGCATGAGGAAGAGCTGAGCTTCACCAGGGAACGAGGTGTCTTATAAGAGACAAGGGTTACCATCTCTCAGAAACTGGGAGCAACAGATGTGAGATCTTCTGTGGCTCCAAAGTCATCTTGTTCCTGGGTCCTGTGACATTAAGGTTCTATTCTGTTTCATGTCACCCTTTGCAGAGGGAACCCCAGCCCATTTATCAGCTCCCCGGCCATGGTTGAGAAGGGAATCTGTAGCCAACACCTAGCACTTTGTTAAAACAGGCACAAACAGAACATCTCACATTTCAGAGCTGTCGCTCCACTGAGAGTCATTCACATAAACAACGAGGTCCTCCTGGGTTTGATGACAACACAAACACCACTTGTGACTCAATTAAGGAAGCAGTAATTAAAAAAGGGAACAGCGTGCTGTCTCTCCAGTGGAATCTCCTCTCCGAGGCCCTGGGCCACCAACAAGCAGGACCAAGGGATTTGTGGGCATCTGCCCTAGGGTTGTGCTCCAGCCTGGCCAGAGCTTGGCCAGGGTGACGCATGGAGGGAGGGGATGTGACCAAGTGGCACGTGACTTCACCTGACTCATTTCACACCGAACGTGATGTGAATTAACAAAAATGTTTTAAGCTCTCAAAGGGAACCTAAGAAGATGAAGGGTCCCCATGGAGAGGAGTCAAGCTTTCATGGTTGTGTTCCAAGTAGTATTGTATGTATTCGATAGATTATCAAAGCATAACAAACACACAAGACCAACATTACTTTCATTTTTCCAGTAAGAAAACTGAGGTGCAGGCTTAAGGTCATTCAGCTGGGAAGAAGCGAAGCCAGGATTTAAACCCCAGACTCTGTTGTCAGGCATGCTCTGTTAGCCAGTGTACTTGGCAAGCTCATACTTTCTGAGCTTGGCTCTTTCCTAGGCCCAGGCCTCCTCACTCTCAGCATCTCTGCCATTCATTCACTTCTTGTGCTGCGTGTGGGTCCCACCTTCTGAAGGATGTGCTGTAAGTATCCCCATGTGAACCAGGGAGGTGCCACACACCTATAATCTCAGCACTCAGGAGTTCAAAGTCAGCCTGGGCTACATAGCGAGTTCAAGGCTGGCCTCATCTGCGTAGTGAACTATATACCACCCCTCTCCCAGCTGAGTGAGAGAGCCTAGAATCACATCCATAGCTGCCTGACTCTGAAAGTACTACCTAAGACCACAGCACACCCAGCAGACCTCTCTGGTTCCCTGACTCAGATGGCCAATCAGATAGTTAGAAGGTTAAGGACAGAATGAATCAATCTAACAAAGAACCCTGTGTCAAGCAGTACATGGGTCACACTTGCAGGGCGCAGCTGCTGGTTAGGGCCCTGGAGGGAGAACTATGGTCACAAGCATTGTTAGAGCGAGTAGGCAGCAGGCCCTGCTTGGAGGACACATGGACAGGCATGAACCTCCTTGCTCCTCACCTCTTCCCCAGCAGGAACGGACTCCAGTCACCTTCATTCTGCAAGTGAGGAGAAGAGGTATGGGCAGTGAAGTGACAGAGAGACCACAGCCAGGTGCTCGAAGCCTAGCCCTGTCAGATGCTGCTGTGCCCTTTGGCAACTCTCAGGACCTGGATGGCCCATTTATATCTAAAACGGAGAGTCAGATGCAAGTACCTGGCCTCCCTGGTGCACTGTGCAAGGATTTCAGGATTTGAGGCAGGGAAAACGCTCAGCACTGTGCTTGGCACAGAAAAGGTTAGAAACATGCGGCAGCTGTTATGATGGTGAGGAAGACGAGGACAGAGAGGAGGAGGATGAGAAAAAGGAGATAAAGTAAAGCAAAGGCAGAAGGAGAAAGCAGAGAAGGAATAAGAGGGAGAAAAGTAAGAAGAGGCCGAGAAGGCAGACACCCATCATGTGCTACTGCGTGCCTTGCTTTCTGGCCTCCTCGCTCGGTCAACCCATCTGCGGTGAAGGCCGGGTTGCCCATGGTCTCCAGGCACCCCAGGGCCCGGTATGGGTCTTCTCCTCCTGCCTCTTTCTTGATGCCACTGCAGCCAAAACTCAAAGTGGAAGGAGCTTCCTAATAAGTCCATTCAAAGCATAGCTCTGTCTGGGCCTGTAAATCAAGGGCTTCCGTGGCCATGGGTAGAATCAAAGGCCTCAGGAGTTCCAGAAGAAACGTCATGCCACAGAGGCCAGGGGGCAGGAACTGTCACCTCCAGTCAGCCAACAGGAAACCCATGTCCCCTTCTGGGCCCAAGAGCCAGTGTCAGCCAGAGCTGCCCCTTGGTCTCCTTTGTGAGCCAACATGGGACAAGCAAAATCGTTGCTCTGTGTATATGTGTGTGTGTGTGTGTGTGTGTGTGTGTGTGTGTGTGTGTGTGTAAAGAGAGAGGGAGAGAGAGAGAGGGAGAGAGAAATTTGTTATGTTTTGTGGGCATGTTTGTGTGTGTTTTTTTCTATGAGGCCATCAGCATTCCGGTAGCGTCCTAAGAAATTCATCAAATTATTTAACCTTTGCAGGAATAAATAATACATGTGCTTTCTCAGGATTTGTTCTGATTAAGCCGTCCTGGAGTGGTGCCAGGCCCAAGCCCGCCCCGGGAGAGGCAGGAAGGAGGCGGGTGGCACAGGATGGAAAATCAGGCGGCCAATGGAGGGCTGGACAGGAGGGGGCCAATGATGCTGGAGATGGACCCCCGTGAACCCCCTCCAGGCTGGCAGGTCACAGAGGAAGAAGGTGGACTCCCCCAGCTGCCATCTCTCCCCCTGGAGGCTGTGTGCATCCTCTGGCTCTGGGGACGGAGGTGTAATGGTGACAGAGGTGGATCTGGGATGTGGCTCAGGCTGTCCAGTGCCTGTCTGTGTGTCTAGGAGGCAGGCCTGGGTCTGAATCACTGCTCTTGCCCCTGCCAGCTGTGGGACCTGCCCCTCCCGGTGCCCACAATGGCATGCATTCATCTAGGGGTACCTGCAGGGCCTGGTACATGTTCCCAGTGCACACTCAACAGATAACAGGTTGGAACATAGTAAATTTCTGATGAGTGAGTGGTGCTAATCTACACAAGGACTGTTTTGCATGGTTCCCCCTATAAATGTGTCACACACACACACACACACACACACACACACACACACTCACACACTAATGCTGAAAGTTTATTATGTGTCTCTCTATGTGTTTTCAACCAGTAACCTTTAAACTTCAGCCTTAGAAGGTCTGACACTATTTGTGGTTTTTCTGTCCTGAGAGGACCCTGCCACTAAGCTTGAGAATACCAGAGGCAACAGAAGAATCTCAGTTTCCAGATCCTGTTGCTCATGGAGAGGGTAAATGGGAGACTGTGGGTGTAAGTCACAAAACCCAAACCCCTCAATGCACGGACTTTGCAAGAACTGATTTCAGCCCAAATATCTTGGGAAGCTACAGAGACATCAAAGAAAGGAAGTCATAGCATGGGGAACTTTTGTGCATATGGTGAAGATCCTAGGAAGATTCTAGACAGGAATGTCAGCCGGCCATTGCATCTTTAGGAAAAGCCTGGATTCTGGGAAAGGGAGACTCATCCTTGGCTTTTGCTCACTCACACTGTGCTCCCGGCTATGGAAGAAGCAGGCAAGTCCCAGAGGTCAGCACACAGGATCCTCAGTGGAGCTGGCTGGACCCAGCAGGGCAGAGAGAGGCTGGGAAGCAGGCCTCGATTTCCCTCCTGGGCCTGAATGTCTGCAGCAGCTGGGTGGGTGGGGTTGGCCCCTCTCCATGCCCCTCTGGGCTGCAGCATTCTGTCATCTCCAGACATTCACACAGCAAAGGAAAGCTGGCAGCGACTCCGGCCAGTCTGCGTGGATTTGAATCCAGATCTGCCACCATGTAGCTGGTATGACCTTAGCAGGCGTCCTGACCCCTCAGAACTCATTTCCTTATTCACTATGACAGGGTAGTGGTAACTCTTGTCTATGGTGGGATTCTAGAAGGAGCAGCTGCTGTGGGGATGATCAGGACCAGTGAGGCCTGAGCAGGGATGGAGGGAACCACTAGGAACCTGGATACCTGGAGCCCAGAGGAGCTGTCCCAGCAGAGCAGACAAACAGGGGGACACTAGGCTTCAGATCCTTGCTCAGGAGCACAAACCTGGGGTGGGAAAGACCCACAATCGCCCACCAGAGGAGCTGTCCCAGCAGAGCAGACAAACAGGGGGACACTCGGCTTCAGATCCTTGCTCAGGAGCACAAACCTGGGGTGGGAAAGACCCACAATCGCCCCAATGATAACTCTTGAAACCACGTATCATTTTCCTCTTAAAGAAATAAAATCTCTAATTAGAGTTTTCTCTGAACATTTTCTCTTTGAAAAAAATTAAAAATGTATAAACCCTCCTGTATCACGTATGTATATTTCATTGCTGTATAATTGGGATCTTTGTCAGTAACCGGGGTAGCGGGTGACAGCCTTTTAATCGGCTACAGATGCTAATGGCGAGAGAGACATTTTCCTCCTCTTTGCTCAACTGTTCAGCCAGAGACTAGAGTCCTCCCTAATAAGTATTTATGTCAAAACCCTTTTTGGGGAGCTGGGGGAAGGAGCAGCTGTAGCGCAGTTGAAAGACGGGACTCTGATTACAGCGTGCCAGCAAGTGGGGGGGATCACTTTTGGAGTGAAACAGTGTTAATCAAGTTAATCACAAAACCCGCGCTATAATTGCTTCTGCTCTCAGACAAAATTTTACTTTTATCTAAATTACTAAAGTGAGGAGAGTGCAATCCACTCTAATTTAGCTTTTGAGCTAAGGAGAAAGCGTGTGTAGAAGGCTGGAGAGGTTTTTAAACATCAGGAGAACTCGTGCTATGGAATTCAACACTCCTCCCCACCCCTCCCTCCTCCTCTCCCTCCTCCTCCTCCCTCCCATCCTTCCAAACAACTCAGCTGAGGACTTGAAAGTTGGACTCCAGGATGACCTTAAGGCCGTGTTAGCAAGTTTCTTGGCCTCTCAGGGTCCTCAGTTGCTTCACCTGGGTAATGGGATGACTAATCCCCACCTACCTCAGGACCGCAGGGAAGATTAAGTGCACTGGCAGAGATGAAGTATTTGAGTGTGTGCATATACATGCATGTGTGTCAACACTGGAGAAGTGTTAGCTCAGCGGGGCGAGATAATGTGTCCCTGTAGTCCCAGCATTCTAGGAGGCTGAAGTAGGAAAATGGAAAGTTTGAGCCCAGCCTGGGCAACTTGGTAAAATAACAAGACCCTGTCTCAAAATTTTAAACAAATAAAAAGCAGATTGGGGATGTAGCTCAGTGCAAAGACCCTGGATTCAACTAAAGAAAAAAATTCAGCTGCTTTCATGACCTCTCAATTTGATTTCCTCTTTTTCTCCTTTCTTCCTCTGCTGCTGCCTGTCCTTCTGTCTCCTCTTTCTCCTCTCTTCTCTTTCATCTCTTCTCCAAGACTTTGCCAAGTGTTGCAATGTATCCCTTGTGTGAGGCATGGCCTGTCTTCAGAGGCTCACAGTCTGGTCTCCATTAGTTCAAATACAAGAGGGAGATGAGGGCTGCCAGAGAACACAGATGAGGGCGGAGGGAGCGGCCCAGGGTGGACCTCGCCTCCTGACAGGGACATCAGGATGGGCTGCATGGAAGTGTGGCCTTGCAGCTGGGCGTTGTACAGCAGTGTACTCCACTGTACTCCAGAAGTGGAGTAAGAAGGGACCAGGAGGAAGGACCAAGCCCTGCAAGGCCGACAGAAGCACTGACATGGACAGGGACCTGAGAGCACCTGCAGGGGTGGACAGTTTGGGCAGCTATGACAACACCAGGTGACACCTGCAGGCCTCAGCGGAGGTCATTCCGGGCCCGTGCAGCCCTCAGGTTGGCTCTGAAAGAGGAATTTTACTTTCCTCATCTCCCACTTTACTGTCCTCATCTAGCCTGGGGACCCCGGGATGGATCCCATGAGGGTCAAAGACAGAATGTGCATTGCCACACCCATCTGCCTTCCACCAGCTCCTTCTCTTCTTCAGTGGCCTCTTGGGATCTTCCAAATTCACACTCAGTCCAACGATGAGCTGATGTCATCCAACTTGCCCGGAAACACAGATTAGAGAAAACACACACAGTCAATTTAACTGGCAATTAAACAGGCTCCCCTATGTAATTAGCGTCAAGACAACTCACAATTACTATGGGGCGTGCATTCGCAGCCGATGCTTCACATTTATATAGAGCGACAATTACTGGGCGCTAATATCTTAACAGGAAGCAGAGGAAATTTGTGAAACCATTTCAAGGAAGCAGGCCATCCTATCCCTTTGCCCTGTAAATGACTCTCTTGTAAATGCAACTGTAAAATCAAAGAGGAGATGCTTGAAATGGTGCAGAAGCAGAAAAATATTTATGCTATTCAGAGTGTCTGATTGCTGTTTTGAGACAACTGACCTCTAAAGACTAACTAGTTGTACCATACCATGATAACAAGAACCACTGCCTGAAGGGTTCCCGTGTGCCAGTCCTTTATACCCTTTCTTGCACCCAAGTCTCAGTAACCCTGTGTTACTCTCATAGGGATGGGGAGCGGAGATCAGGGAGGTGAAGCAACTTGCCCAGAGTCAAGGCTCACAAGGCACCACATACATTGCAGAGCTGGGTCTGCAGCTTGGGTCTCAGGCCAGCTTCCTCTTCCCACTGTTCCTCTGGTGCATATGGGAAATGATGCCACCAAAGAATAACCCCTCTGTATTCTACCTTCCCTAGAACAACTTTGTGGTTCTAAGGTCCTTGTTCTCTTCGAGAGGGAGACTTAAGATGGCTTTTGAATCAACAGACTTCAAACTCCCAGACAAGAGATCCTTGGAAACCATCAAGCACTGCTTTGGAAATAGTGTGTTTTCCTTCTCTTAACCTTTTAAAAATATGCCTGGAAGGCATAACAACCATCCTTTCAATTAGGAACCCAGAAACTAAAGAAATTTAGCCACATGCAACAGACAAGTTTAGCAATGAATGGACTTAATAAAGGCTATAGTTAGTTATTTCTGTGTAACAAACCCATTCAATGCTCAGGAACTTAAATACAGTGATTCAAGACAACCACCCACTCTGCTTGCCTGCGCTGGCTAAGCTGAGATGAGCAGTCTTTCTCACAGCAGCCCTGTGACTTGGTGGGCAGCTCTGCTGTGTACACCTCTGAGCTTGTTGGGCTAGCAGGTTGGCTGGGGCATGTTCTGCTTTTAGGGATGGAAAAGGCTCAGGAGCATGAGCAGAAACAAGCAAAGAAGGCCCAGACTTTGGTTCTGCCCACAGACATGGCCAAAACAAGTTACATGATGATGTGGTTTGAGTGTGTCATACAAAGGTTCATGTGCTGGAAACTTGGACCCCAGTTAAGAGGTAGAAGAACTTACAACAGTTGCAGCTTAGAGGAGGGAATTAGGTCACTGAAGCATCACCCTTGGAAGAGATTAATGAGGTTCTCAAGAGACCCTGGTAAATTGTTATAAGCAAGGCCACCCTATGAATTTGTCTCATTCATGTAGCTGTTTCTCCTCTTGCTCCTTGGCACACTATAATGCAGCCAAGGAAGTCCTCACCAGAAACTGGAAAGCTAGGGCAGCCAAATCTTGGGCCATCTGCATTCAAAGTCAAACCTTCCTCTTTTATAAACAAACCTTCCTCTTTTATAAAGTATTCGGTTTAGGTATTTTGTTATAGCAACAGAAAGCAGACTAAGACATATGGCCAAGTCATTGCAAGAGAGGAGAGAAGACTTTTGAGTAGGGGTTTATTTTATTTATTTGAGTAGGAGTTATCTATTATACCACAGTATAATAAAATAACAACTAAGTCATTGCTTGTTTAAAAATCAGTATTTGATGGGAAAGATCTAATAGCTAGAAGGGCATGACATAAAGCTTCAATATATGACTCGGAAAAGGGAAAAATCATGACTAGCTCACAGGGCTTTTATGGTGCTTAAATGAGATAATTCACACAATTTGTCTGCATTAACCAGGTCTAGCCAGTCATAATGCATTCAATAACCCCTACCAGTCCTAGCGTGAACAACTCACACTGGCTTACCCAGGACTGGCCATCCCGGGAGGAGTCCTACAGTCCCAGGGAAATCAGGATGCCTGTTCATCCAGACTTTCCCCATTACCAAAACTGTAAGAGTTAATCTTCATTTGCTGGCAGACTGCCAGGTATGTGGGGTATATTTCATCATTTACCCTTTATAACACCCATCTCCTCAAAGGGCTTCTGTGTTTGTGCTACTGCACCCACAACTCCAGCAGCATTAGGGGATTTGGAGAACAAAGGATGAATCGTTTAGTGGACTTACCTTGAGAAGCTGAAAATCTACTAGGAAGAAAGATAGGAAACTCACAGAATCACAACCATGGCACAAAGAAAGCGATTCTGACAAATCTAATGTCCCCAAATATGACAAGACTGAGATTTTTCAAAATTAACAGCTATATTTCCTGATACTCTATTTTGATAGCCAAGGTGAATCTGGCTTGAGAAACTCAAGGAAAATTATGGCTAACAAGCATTTCCTGACACAAGGAATTTGAATTAGCTTTCCCATAGGGGGTCCTGTTCTAAATATATTTATCTGCAAATTGGAAAACTTTTAAAGCACTGAGGAGTGGTGGAGGTTGTATGAGTCTTCTGTGCCCCGAAAGACAAGGGCCAATGCAGGGGAACCCTACCCTGCCTTCTTCCAAAGTGCCTAGATATATGTGAAATTGGGCCAAGACTGAAAGCCCAAGTCAGTCAGGGCCATATCTGAGTTTCAGGAGCACTTTAAACATCCTGCAATTAGGTACACCATGTACTCATTTCTTCATTCAACAGCAAATTGTCATTACTTTTCTTCTGTGGACCAGGCATTGTGTCAGGAGAGATTAATTCAGCATGGGATGGTAAAGAACTAGAGAGCAAATAGGTGACAAGAAATTAGATGGTGACCAGTTGTGTTACACTGTCTTAGCCTGTTTTTTGTTCCTATGACAGAATGCATGGTGCTGGGTAATGTATAAAGAAAAGAGCTTTTTGGCTTATGACCTGATGGTAGCTGGAGGTTCCAAAGAGCATAATACCAGCATTCAAGTAAGGGACCCCTGGCTGTGTCACAATATGGCAGAGAAGGAGAAAGAGAACCACATATAAAAGGGGCCAAATCTATAGGGATGTCTTCCTTTATAACAACCTGCTCTTGTGTGAACTGAGACACTCCATGAGAGAATGATTAGTCCCTTAAAAGGAATGCCCATGACCTGATTGCCCTCCACTGGGCTCCACCTCTCAAAAGTTTCACCACCTTCCAGTGAGTTTCCACCTTCCAGTACCTGAACCTTTGGAGAACACATTCACACCGTATCCAGACCATAGCACAAGCATTAGGTGGGAAAGGACGGGAGATGAGGAAGGGGTCTCACTTCGAAGAAGATCTCTAGACCTCCGAATTGAGGCCTGACAAAGGAAGAGGAATCAGTCAGCCCAGGAGGATGTTGGGGGTAATGGCATGTACAAGATCCCCGAGTGAGAAAGAAGTTTAGACACAGAGAGAAGATACTGCGGAGGGGTGGGTGGGGGAAATGCCAGGGTGGTGCAGGTTGGACTGGAGCCAAGCACTCAAACTGGGGGTCTCTGTTAGGATGGGAATCAGATCCCAGAGGCAGTGGGAGCCATTGAAGCTTTCCTGCAGAGAGTGACATGGCCCACCTGCATGCTGAACTTTGCCTCAGTGAGTCTGGGTGTTGTAGTGAGAAAGGGAAATCCCATGGAGAAGGGCTGGGCTGCCTTCTGCCGGCTCATCTCTCCTAGTACTCTAGTCTGAGGCGACTAATGCACCCCCTGGTGGATGGAGGGAGGGCATCCGGTGAAAGAAGATGTGGAGATCTGAAGCCCTCATTCTCTATAGCTGTCCACCCCCTCCATGTGGTCATCTAGCTGGACCCAGAGACTAAACTGTATCATCTGACCATGCATGGTGAGGTCTATCAGCGAGGAAGAGCATTATAAGACCATTGCAGGTAAAGGTCTATCAGTGTTTCCACTGGAGAGGCAATTTCCCCCAAGGGCATTTGGCTTTCTTTGCCCTACCTATCTCTCTCTCTCTCTCTCTCTCTCTCTCTCTCTCTCTCTCTCTCTCTCTCTCTCTCTCTCATTTGCTTTCTTTTGTGTAGAGGAGCCCTGGCAGGGCCTGCTGATTGTGCATGCAAGACAGGTCTTGAGGTCGTTATGCGACTGTTAATGTTCCGTTACAATATACAGTAATGAATTGGTACTTTCAGAGTAATAGCAGGCTGTGCTGTTGGCCAAAATGAATGTATTCATCTTAATTTTTAACATCCATTGCCTTGGAGACGCTTTTATAATTAAATGTTTGGATGCACCAACAAATAAGAGGAAAGAATTTTCCTTCCATGGAAAGGGATTCTTCCTATGCCCACCCAGCAAAAATCCTAGCTCCATAAACAAAAGTGGCTACCATTGTAATGGGAGTCAGATTTCAGTCCATTACAAACAGAAATGTAATGATGATTCTAAAGGACTGGCAATAGACCAAACTCTTTTTTGAGGTCGTGAGTTTCCTGCTGCTGTTGGGATTCAAACACAGCCTATTAACTGATGGGCTACAGCAGGAACGCCAGCATTAAAAGAGGATTTGTAATTTTAAGGAACATGTACTGGTAGGTGAGACAGGAGCACCTTTCAGCACGAGCTGCAAGGAAGATTCCACAGAAAATTTTTCAACAGTGTGCAGGACTTTAGTGAAAACTTCTTGGGAACAAATGTGTGTTCCTCCTTGATGACTCCTCTGGTCTGTTATTTTCCAGTCTTTAATTCCTTCACGCCTGACAGTGGGATGGAGTTGTCTACACTGTGCTGTGTGCGCTTCAGAGTGCCAAAGTGGGTACTTCTTTAACCTGCTTCTACAATTCAGAGACATTACTTTTCTGATCGGCCTCTGTGAGCTCAGCAGCAATGTTGACCACCTTAGGATCCTGGGGTAGAGAGCGCCTGGAGCGCTGGGAAGAGCTGGTGGGATTCAGGCACAGCCTATTTATTAACTGATGAGCTGCAGCAGGAACTGTTCCAGCATTAACTCCAGCCCCTTCTCTGTTTACTTCGAAGAGCCACCCAGCCCCACACGGACTGCTCTGCCTCCTTATGTGTAACAGTCAGACTGGAGCAGTATTTGACTGATCTGAACTAACGTGGAGGTTCTGGAATTCCCTGCAGAAGCTGAGCGACTCTCGGAGCTTTCCGAGCTGCATGAAGAGACTGCACGGAAAATCAGGGCTGCTTTATTAGATCACCCATGCTGACCTTTATTGAAGGGATTCTACTAATGTCATAGGCTTTGCCACCCTGCATTGCATACGTCCCCACAGAGGGCCATGGCCAGAGAGCCACTTTGTGAGCAGTGAAGATATGGGTGGTGTCCAAGAAGAGCACCCCAATTGCTTTTGTGTCTTTTTCCCCTAGGCTGTGGCCTCTCTTTGTGCCTGATGGGACCTGGCTCTGTGCATCCATGAAATGTTGCATAATGAACAGATGAATGAAGGTCACCCCTTACTCTCAATCTCCTTCCTCTTCCTCACTTAAGAACGTGCCAAACATGATATTTGGTCCATGTGCCACGGTTTCCAGCTGGCTAAGCCCTTTCATACCCATCACTTCATCTGACCTACCCATTTTCGGATAAGGAAACTGAGGCAGAGTCTCTAGATCAGTAGTCAGCAGAAGGATGACCTCAACCTGACTCTGACTCTAAGACCAAGGTGCTGGTAAGGTTGCACCCATAAGCTCTGCCGCTTTCAGGACTGCATCCCTAGAAAACAGAGCTGCAGAGAGGCCCACCCCCATTCAGCCTTGCACCAACCACCCATGCTTTGGTCCCTGCCTTTCCCTTCTGATGTCCTCATAACAGTTCCAAGACTCATTCCATGAGGGCTTTGCCTCGGTAGGCAATTACCTGAGTTCATATGGTTAATTGAAATATTCCTTTTCCTAGAGTTTTAATTCATCCAGTGTAGTTTCAGGAGCCACAGATAATAAGACCTAATTTATAATTAGGGCTTATCAAGAATCAGCTAATTTCTAGACCCCTGATTCCCAAGGAGGGAGTGCAGGGTGGGGGCTCCACTTTCCTTCCCAGGGAGTTGCTATCCGCAAAGCTCAAAGAGGCACCAGGGAGGGAGGAGAACTAATTGGGAGCTGGCCCTCCATCTTGGTTGATTTATTAATTGGATTATGGGAAATCTCAGGCCCCAGGCAAATCCCAAGGAGGCCCTGCTACCTCCTCTGATTTATGGTGAGGATATGAGATACAAAGAATACGAGACCAGGTCTCCACTTAGTCTTTCAGAGCTAAGAATCTTTAAACAAGTCATTGCATATTGCCTTGCCTCAGTTTCTCCAGCTATACAATTCACATGAGACAAGTGAGCAGGGACATTTCACAACATGATTATTTCCATGACTCGTGTGCCTCGTATAGACCCAGAACTCGGTGAAGAAAATGATCCATGAGAGACTGAGACTGGCCAAGACTCCATAGGAGGTAGGAGTTAGGGTCTACCTTTAACCCTAATTGTCATTGTGCCTGGTTTTCTGAACCTTTCCTTGCATCTGCAGGGCCCAGAGGTCATGGATCCAGGATCTCTGTTGTTTATCAACTGCAAGGTCCACTTCATCTGAAAGCCTCTTGAACATCTACCCAGCCAGTGTAAGTAGAAAGAAGGGTAAGGCAGGCACAGGGGAGTGAGTACAACTGGTTTCAAACTCATACTCTGCCTTTTACTGCCTGTGTAAGTCAGGATTCCTTTGGTTGCATGACAGGCAAGTGAGTGTAACCCAAATTCAACCCGAATTCAAATGAGTTTAAACTAAAAACAAATACTACATTTTAGCTACAGCATTCAAAACCTCTAGAGGAACTGTGACTTTGTATCGTTGATCCAGGTACTAGGTGATGATGACAAAGCCTTCCTTCTCTCTCCAACACTGAGCTTTTTTCTCCATAGTGACTTCAGTCCTCTGCAAAATTTCATCCATGGTGGGAGAAGATGGCTGTGTCCCATTCTTGGGGCAGGAAGAGAAGGCAGTATGACCCCACTGTACAAGCACAGTTTCCATGAAGCGCTCTGTAAGTAAAGGGAGAATGGCCTAAAAAGCTAAGTAATCTCAAACTAATCACTTACGCTTTCTAATCCTCTGCCCTCCATCTGTATAACAGTGTCAGCAGTCATGTTGCAGGATGCAAGATTAATGTACAAAAATCTATTGTATTTTTATACCAGCAATAATCAAAAAGAAATTAAAATTTTCCATTCTAATAGCTTTGAGAAGAATACTTAAGAATGAACTTAACAAAAGAAGTTGTAAGACTTGCCCACTAAAAACTACTAAGCATGGTTGAAAGACATTAAAGAAGATATAAACACAGACAAAGGCATCCTGTGTTCATGGAATAGTTAATACTGCTAAAATGGAAATTCTCACTAAAATAAGCTACATATTCAGTTGCAAAATTCCAACTGATTTTCTTCCTCCAGAATCGACAAGCTGATCCTAAAATTCACATGGAAATGCAAGAGGCTGAGACTGGGCAAAGAAAAGTCTTGAAAAAGAAAAAGTTGGAGAATGCACACCTCTCAATTCCAACATTTCCCCAGAACTATAGTAATGAAGACAATATAGACAGCACTGGCATAAGAATAAATCTATAATAGATCAGTAATTCAGAATTTAGAGTGTAGAAATAAACACATGCATCTATGGCCAACTGAGTTTCTACAAAGATGATGACATATTAATTAGCAAAAGAAAAGTGTTTTCAATAGATGGCACAGAGACCATGACTATCCACATGGAAAACAATGAGGTTGAATCCTTGCCTCAAGTATTATTAAACAAACTGAAAATGGATCATAGATCTAAATATAAGAGCTAAAGCTATGAGACTTAGAATTAAACATAGGTGTAAACATTTATAACCTTGGTTTGAACAATGCTTTTTAGACATGGTGCCAAAAATGTAAGTTACCCCTCAAGATAATGTAATGGTTGATTGTGTCAACTTGAGAAATTTAGAAGCTTAGTTAAGTCAGCTCAGCAATTCTAGCCCCTAGGATGGATTTGCTTCTGTTCTTCAGCTTGGATATCATTTTCTAGCTTCCAGCATATCCTCTTTGGCTTCCATCATAGACTCTTCAGCCTTCTAGTGTGACCTCTTGGCTTCTGGCATAGATTCTTCAGCCTTTCATCTCAGACCCATCAGCCTCCTATTACAGACTTGAATGGGACACTGCAGTGAGCTCCAGATCTTCAAATGAATTCTTTGGTCTCCAACATGCAGACAACTTCTGTATTCTTCCTCATCCAACTCTGGATGACTGTCTTAGTTACTTTTTACTTATCGCTGAGACAAAATACCTGAAGCCCAAAGTTGGGAAAGGAAAGGTTTATTTCTTACAGTTTTTGGAGGTTTCAGCCCACACTCAGTTGGCTCCAAGGCAGGCGGGCATGGCTGGGCCACGGTTCATGGCGGCCGCAAACAGCAAGCAGGAACCAGCAAAGAGCAAGACACACCTTCATCCTGCCAGTACATCATATCCTGGATCCACCCCTTTCTGGGTGGAGCACTGACATCATCAATCTAAGCACTAGACAATAAGCTAATCAATAATGCACAATGCAAACTCATGAGGCCTGGGGGACACAGACATAAACCATGACAATGACCATCATAAGCCAATCTTGTCATTTCTTATATGTTTGTATATCTTGCGTTATGTCTTTCTCTAGTTAAATGCTGACTGATACAGAATTTGGTATCAGAAAAGTGGAGTCATTTCTGTGATTATCCCTGCCATGTGGTTCAGGAAACTTTGGGAATGGCATGACTAAAGAGTTTGGAAAGACTCGGAGATGCTGGCTGGAAAAGCAGAGCTGGAACAACTTATGCTGTTCTTTATGGGCAATTCTTGTTAGAGTTCAGAAGACCAGAAAAGCAGAAAAGACCAGGCTCTGGAGGTTTCTGCTAGGAAGAAGGACTGCATTGGCTGTAGACTCCAGATAATGTGGCTTGTCAGAAAGTTTGCCTGCATTTTCTGTGTGTCCAGAGACTTTGCCTGAGGCTGAGATTAAGATTGGCAAACAAATCTTGCAGAAGAAATTTCAAGGCAGTCAAATGTTAAGGCAGTAGCATGTTTATTGTGGAGGCTTTAAACTATATCTACATTGAGAATCAAGTGCAAAAATCATAGCAGAATTATCTAAAAGGTTATGGATCTGGCCAGAAAAGAAGCTCCAGTAAAACTGTGTACTGCAAAGATAGAACAGAGATCTTGATTGCTGAGGAGGAACAGAATAGAAAGCATGGCCTAAGGGCATCACAAAAAGCAGCAGGACTCTGATCTTTGCAGCCTCAAAATTGCAAAAGTGAAAGAGTTTCCTTTGAGAATAAAGCCCCACTCCTGGTACCAAAATCTGTCTTAGTTACTTTCCTCTTACTGCTTTTGCTCTCTTCCACTGCCATAAACAGTTGTTCCTCTGCCATGTGCCATCTTGCATTAGAACCTGTCATTACAGACTAAAACCTCTCCAAACTAAATAAACGTTCCTCCTTTAACTTTGGGTGTCAGGTATTTGTCTCAGCAATGAGAGAAAAGCAACTAAGGCAAATAATAAACTAGACTTCATTTAAAAAACATAAACTTTCAATTGAAATGATACTATCAAGAAAATAATAAAAAGAATGGAAGAAGACATTTTCAAATCATATAAGAAAATGGTATATAAAGCAATATTACAATTCAGTAAAAAATTCAAAATGTTTACTGTAAATCAAATATCAAAAGATGTGACTATGCATTTCTCCAAAGAAGATTTAAAATTGAACAATGAGCACATGAAAAGATATTCAACATCATTAGTCACTAGAGGAATGCAAATCAAGACCCCAAACAGACACTACTTCACATTCAGTAGGACAGCCATAATCAAAAAAATGCAAAGATATTGGACCCTTCCTACATGGCTGTTAGGTACAAGTGTGTGACCTCTTTGAAAAACAATATGACAGTGTTAAACATACAGTTAGCAAATGACCCAACAATTCTACCCTCAGCAGTTCTGTATTTCCAGTTTCAAGAGAATTACAAACATTTGTAATTCATACAACCATCTACAGGAATGTTAATAAGAACATTGTTTATGAAGACAAAAACAGAGAACACCAAATATCCATCAACTAATGATTCATATATGTATGTATATATTTCACCCAATTTTATACAGTCATGAAATGGAATGAAGTACGTAGTACAACATGGATGCACATTGAGAAAATTATGCTACATGAAAGAAACCAGCCACAAAGGCCATATATTAAACAGTTCCACTAATATAGAATATCTAGATTTGACAGATCTAAATAAGCAGCAGATGAGTGGTTGCCAGGGGAAAGGAGGAATGGGGAGTAGCTATTAATGTGTTAGGAATTTCTTTGTGATGTGATAAAAATGTCCAACTGGAAGGATGTATTAAAACCACCGACTTCCATACTTAAAGAGGTGAATCAATGGACTATGAATTATGTCTCAATAAAGAAACTGTAATTTTAAAAACTGGCATCAAGACATCTTCCATATGAGTAATCATAGAGATGGAATAAATTATTGTTTTGAAGCACCTAGCATCTGGGAGGCACATAGTAAATACTGTTTGCCTTTATTTTCTTTTTCTTTCTTTCTTTCCTTTCTTTTTCTTTCTTTCTTTCTTCCTTCCTTCCTTTCTTCCTTTCTTCCTTCCTTTCTTTCTTCCTTCCTTTCTTTCTTTCTTTCTTTCTTTCTTTCTTTCTTTCTTTCTTTCTTTCTCTTTCTTTCTTTCTTTGTGTCTTTTTGAGACAGGGTCTTGCTATACAGTTCAGGCTGGCCTTGAGCTCACTTTGTAGCCCAGGTTGGTCTCGAACTCGCCATGATCCTCCTGCCTCAGCCTCCCAAGTTCTGGGATTATAGGCATGAGCCACCATGCCCAGCTCTGTTTTCCTTTTTTTCCAAATAAATTATTGCCCACTCCTTGTCTCATCCCCTACCAACTCTCTTTAAGCAGTTCCACCCCAGTTTCTATGTAGATCTTTCAAGCATTCCATGAAGAAGGCTGTACCAATCTGGCTACTCCCAAAGTAGCCAGGGTCATTATTAAGATGGCTGGCCGGTCTTCCTGATATCAACAAATAAGATTCATTTCCCTAAGAATGCACCAACCTTACAGCCATCACTGAATAGGGGAAGCTGCAGATGGAACTCTGTGAGTCTATGCAACACTCACATCCTCTGGGACTCAAAGGTTCCAATCTGGTCAGCTTCCACCAGAAGGGCAGTTTCTGAGAAGGCAACAGGAGAAGTTAGATACTGGGCATTTGGCTAAGGATGGTGATGGGGCTATTTTGAATCTCTGAACTTCAACGGTATTTGCCTCCATGCTTTTGTTTAAATTGATTTGTAGACCTGGTTGCTTGCCTTTGCTGCATAGTTCCAAGGGGGAAAAAGGAAGCAGGCCATTCTAACGAAGGCAGCAGATGGTTGCCAGCCCACCTGCCACTCCATACACCAGCCAAACCCACCACCCACTGACCTTGCACATCAGCTTCCATGGGGACTTGGTTGATAGGAAGCAGCAGCGGGAATCCGAGGACAGTCCATCAGAGAAGGCCAGCTAGCAGAGTGAGGAAAACTTACAAAAGGAAAGGTTTGCCCATGATGGAAAGGAAAGGTTTGTCCGTGATGTAGTCACGTACCTGAAATGTTGCCTCTGAACACCAATAAAAAAGTTTAATATTTACTAAGTGCCTGCCATGTACCAGCCACTCTCTAATGCTTTATAGATATTTGCCTCTTTAATCCACCAGCATCCAGTGAGACAAACTATGATGGATGTGCTCACTTTACAGATGAAGGGACTGAGAATTCCCATTAAGTAATGCGCCTACGGTCACGTGGTTAGTAAGATGGTTGCTCAGCATATGAATCCCAGGAGCACAACGCTAGAACCAGCTCTCAGTTACCGTCCCATTCTACCTCTCTTGCTTATTGCTTTGTGAAAGGCAACAAACCCAGCCCGTCCTGGGTCTAAGCCAGTCAGTTCAGCTGTCTAGGTGGACCAGATCGGCCTGGTAATTGCCACATCCCCCAAACACCTCATGCATATTGGAGCCAGACAACGTCGTACTTTGAAATCCCTCTTCTTTCTTGGTTTCCCAGGGTGCCTGAAGTTAATCAGTACAAAATGCTCTTTACCCATGCAAGCAGTCTTGTCTCCTTCCCCTCTGAGCAGTCCAAGATTCCAAATCTCTAACCAATCGAGTCTCTGGTCTGTTCGTTCAGCCTTTAGCCATCTATCCTGTTAGAGCTTGTTACACAGAATAAGCAAAAGAAGCCTGACCTGGGAGCCAGGACCTCCATACGAAAACTTGTGTGCCCTTAAAGTGAGTCATTCAACCTCTCTGGTCCTCGGTTTCCTCACATATAAGATGGCTATAAGGATATCCATTTTTCCCAAGAGATTTTTCTGAGGATTCAGAAAACTTGACTGAGGTAGGAAAGCTTTGAACCCAGGGAAGGACCTTGTACTTAATGAATTATTACCAAAACAGAATTCTCAGCAAGTGGCGGAGTGTAATGAGAGGGAGTGATCAGTAGGTGGCAGTGCCTCAAAGCAGCCCTTGGATGCCAGAAGCAACTTCCCTTAACCTTTCCCACCAAGGTGTGGGAACCTCGGCCTCCCACCCCACCCACACACCTGCCAAAGTAAAAGTGAGGCGCAAAGAGCAGGCATGTCTGCTGCAAAGCCCACCACAACACTGCAGAGCTAGGCTCAGGTCCCAGCTTGGGGTGGTTTCTGAATGCCCACCCTCAAACTCAATCCCTATTTATTGGGCTCTAACGGGAACGCTTCTTTCCATAAAGCCTTTCCCTGAGTTTTACCGCTACAACCTGGGGGCTCAAGCCCCACCCAATCTCCCCACTACTCTGTCCCTCGGCTTCCTGGGCTCTGAGCGGTGCCCATTCACCCAGCCTGAACTGGATACCTGACTGGGACAGGTAGAAGAGCATCCTGGGTGGACCAGAGGCCAGGACAGCCCCAAACTTGCCATGTGACCTTAACCATAGAGCGCATAGATCATAAAACAATTTAGTGGATGGAAAAGAAAATAAAGGGGAAAAATACTGGCGTGCATCTGCCATAGTACAAGTGAACATTTTAAACATTGGCTCTACTTGTACACACACACACACACACCCTGATATGAAGGCTTTCTGTCTTAGGCAGCAGTGTCACAGCTCTGAATCTGTATCCAGCTCTGTGTTCTGCAGCCCGGCGCTCCCACTCCTCCATTCTCTTCACATCCACAAGCCTAGGACCCCCCCCCCCCGCCCCAGCTCGGGATGTTTGGCACTGCATGCAATCTGCAGGCTGCTGGGATGCAGAGGAGGAGCCTTCTTTACAACCGTGATAATGCGCGCACCACCCTCTTGTCCTCAAAGCAACTGTGCACCGTGGATGTCACCCACCCACGGACGGAGGAGCACAGCGAGGCCTAGACACGTGATGAGACCTGGCCCAGGTCTCCCGGGCGGCAAGCCCCGGAGCCGGGACTAGAACCGCGGATCCACCCCGACGAGGCGCTCCTCGCACTGCTGGCACCAGGAGGGCCTCGGGCCTCTGCTGGGAAGAGCGACAACCGCTTACCGGCGCTCCCATTTCTTATTCCGAGCCACTTTTATTTTCTCTCTCTTGCTCAAGTTTGATTGAATTTACACTTAATGAATCCAACTTTGTCATTTAGGGGATGTTGGAGCAATAAGCCTTGACAGGGAGTGAGCGATGGTGCAATAAGTCGTGCGGGAGCCCGCAGCCGCCCTGCTCGCTCGCTCCCCTGAGTGATGGCGCAGGCGGGCCGCGGAGGCCCTGCGAGCAGGGACCTGGGCGCGCCAGGCGCGGGAGCTGGGGACGGCCCCTTTGGATCCCGACGGGTGAACGCGGTGGCCCGGAGGGGGAAGAGACGGGCCGGGCCAGTTCTGCCACCCAGCAGCGTGGTCCAGGTCCTTTGACGACCTAAGTCGCTTCACCTCCTCGGTCAGCAGTCCTTTCGTGTGTAAATGGCGCAGTGGCCCAAGGTGGCTGTTACTTTGCAGGCGGCCTACGCTCCCATCTGAATTTCAAAGCAGAGCAAGCTACCTGGAAGTCCATCTCTCCTTTGCCTTTGCTTACGGGCTCACATAAAGACAGCCCCTAGTCCAAGGCTGGTGGGGTGGTCCCTGGGGAGGAAAAAGTGACAAAAGTCAAAATTTTATTAAACAGAGATCTCACTCTGGCTAGGAAAAACAAGATATGAGCAGGGGAAAAAAGAAAGGACTGGGAAAATATACGCCAAATTATTTACTCACAATTGCGGTGGAATGTTTATTTTTTTGCTTTATTCTTATCTGAATTTTTAGTTGCCTTCCTTCTAATGTAATCAAATGCACACAGGGGAGTGTGCCTGGAACATAAATGTGGAATTTGAGGTAGATTATGAAGGCGATGTCTCTGTAGCCTCAGTGCCCTAGTGGCCTGTCACCAAAACCAGTCTCACTCCCAGCACCCAGCTTTTTGCCCATCTTCTCTCTGCTTTTATTTTTGATAATTTAACAGTGTAACAAGGCATCCCTAAAGAGTTTAATTCTGCCTATTTTTGAAACGTATGTAAATTGTCTTACTGTATTTTTTAAAGAGTGGTTGTGTCTATCTTTAAGTCAACATTATGCTTTAAAATATACCCTTGTTGTTTCTTGTGGCCGTGGTTGTTACATCTGATTTATGTAATGGTAAGTTTTATATCTCTACTGCAGTCCATCTACCCATTTTACGCTGGTGGACTGCTGAGTTGTCTTATTTGTATTTTCTGGTTTTTCCACAATGAACATGTGGGTTGTTACTTTCCTCTCATTGCTGAAAACACCTGACAGCCAAAATGAAAGAAGGAAAGGTTTATTTAGCTCACAGTCTGTGGAGGTTTCGGTCCATAATCAGGGGCTCCAAGACAGGGCGATATGGCAGAAGGACAGAAGTTTAAGGAGGCAGAAGACAGCAAAAGAAAAGAGGGCAGAACAAACCTCTTTTTTTCCCTTATATTGTATGCAGGGCAACCCCTCTTAGGAGTGTGTAGCACTCACCCCAACTCTGTGCCCTCCTCTTGCACACTGCTGAGCATGTTTACAAAGTGAAGACCCAGGCCCCTGCTGAGTCCCTTAAACTGCTTAAGCATCTCAAGTAGACACAATGTATCAACCACTACCACAAGTAGTTACAAGTGGAGTGTCTTGCACATAGTAGGTGTTCAATATTTGAAATAAAAAAGTATTTGAAATAAAAGCATGAGGAATGATTAAGTTCTTTGTCTATGCTTGTTTACTTTTTATTTTCCTAAGATGCTTAGGTTGGCCTTGAACTCATGATTCTTCTCCCTCAGTCTCTGGATAACTGGGATTACACATTTTGTTTTGGTTCTGTTTTTAATTGAAAAAAAGTTTTGATGGTACTAGAAGGGTGGTGACTATGAACAAAGATAGATCAAAGGGAGAATTTTCAGATTTTAAGACTTCCCTGGAGCTCAGGTTAAAACAGATTGATCAGTGTCATCTCTTTGACCTGGAAAGCCTCAAGTGTACTTGGGTGACTCATTTAAAATAATAGAGGAATGCTGAAAATAAAGAAAAATCCCCACAATCACAGTGTTACATGTGTGATCACAGAAAATGAGCATCTACCAAAAGCACTGTAGCTGAGCAGGCAAAGCAATTAACTGAGAGCCAGAGAGATTAAGGTGAGCTTCCAGCTTCTATAAAGTTGCAGGGCTAGTGTCCTAACAGCATAGAGCCTCAGTTTCCTCCTCTGTAGAATGGGTACCGATTCTACACAGTGCTGGTCACTTGAGGTGATCTAAGTGATTGCCTTCTGCAAAGATACACGCAAATTCCTGGGGTTTTTGAGAAGCATCCCTGTCAGAAAGCCTATTTCCCGACACATAGACTTCTATCCCTTGCTTCCTACAATACCCCAACCCTGCCTTTGTCTTAAAAGATTCAGAAATAAAAAGACATCTCATTCTGCCTATGAGAGGGGTAGGAGAGACTGATCAGAGATAGAAGAGCTCATGGTTAACTACGAGGAAACAGCTTGGTCGGCAGGCTGGGAGAGAGAGAAGTCCTATTAGCTCCAGAGGGAACAGGAAACACCTGAGCAGGCACGCAGCTCAACATGCACCAGGACAGGAAGAATGAGGCTGACCATGACACGTATTTATTCTTATCTTATCAATTTATTTATTTACTTACTGACATCGGTGCTGGAGATTGAATCCAGGCCCTCGTGCATGCTAAGCACACACGCTGCCACTAAGCTGCACGCTCAACTCCACAACCATATTTTAACGATCAGACTTAGAAAGAACTACCCCCCAACCCTCTCTTCCTTCGGGTCTTCGATGTCTTCAAAAAGTTTGTAAGAATCCTTGAATTGGCCAAAAACCCCACAAAGGCCCAGGAAAACCTGGTTGCAACCATGTATTAGAACAGACTTCCTAATGACTTTTGGATCATTGTCCGAATATATATATATATATATATATATATATACACACTATATACATTGTGATGAAAACTTTTCACAGGATTATAAAGAGAATTAATTATGTTGGAATATAGTTTTAAACACATTCAAAGAACAAATATAAGAAACCTAACAGATATGTTTCTTTATAATGAATCACATAACAAGCTCTAGCAATAAACTCGATAGTTAACATGATTTTGAAATAAGAGTGAACCTTGACTGGTTTTCCAGATATCCTGAGCTGTGATAGGGAAGCAGCCGTGGTCTTTATGGGCGACTCATTGTGGTGCTGTCACAGTGATAATGGTTTGTGCCCTACACTCAAAATGGAAGAAAATGCTAAATTCTAATTTCTAGTGACGAAAACTATGTATTTCCTTCCCATCAAAGTTCACAGATTTCTCACGTGCTAACTGTATTCCATAGGGTAAGAGCCTCTGAGGTGTTTGAAGCTGTTTTTATTGTTAATGAAATGGCCTTCAGTATTGGCACTGAGTCCATTCGGAAAACATTGTTCTTTTTGCCAGCACATGAATACTCTCACAGACGCAGTCACCTGTAGAGACTAAGGTGGTGAAAGGGACATGGGGCAGGGCAGGCTGGAAACACAGAGTTCTTGGCAGAAGAGAACGAAGTGAGCCACTTTGGGCCAGATCTCTCTGCTGGCCTTCCTGACACCCCATCCCGCTACAGGTCAGTTATCACAGGATACAGGAACAAACGGACCTGGGTCTAAGGCATTCTAAGATCACAAAAAGTAACTCAGAGAGCCAACAGGTAAAATTTTTTAGATGAGACAAGCTTTTTGCTTTCTACCTTGGAAAACAGTTTCCCTGCCCTACCTCTGCCACACGTACAAACCCTAAGGAAAACATTAGGCAGGAAAGAAAGATGATAGCAAGAATAAACAGATTAGGGAACACAAAAAACAGCGGAATCAATAAATAAAACCAAGCTCTTGTTCTTTGAAAGAGCTAATAAAAAAGACCAACCTCTGGCAAATATAATCAAGAGAAGGAAAGAAGCCCCAGCGAAATCAGAAATGAGAAAATGATTATCACAATGAATCAAAAAGATTAAAAAATATTGAGGGGGAACATAGACATACTTCTATAGCACATTTGTTTGAAATTATCAATTAAACATATGATGGAAGCAGAGGATGTAGTTCAGGGGCAGAGTGCTTGCCTAGAATGTGTGAGCCCCTGGGTTCTGTTCCCAAGTTCTTGGGGGAAAAAGATGATAGTCTACAAAATTATAAGTTAATACATGGGTGGATTAGATCAGCAGGCAAGAAAGAATCTGAAAGAGTGAGAAATACATTAAAGAACAATCCCTCCCACTTCTGAGAAAGACATTTTTACCCATCCCGATAATCTGCGGAGGGATCTACTCAAATTTTACACAACACTGCACTTCTATGTTTCATAAATTTATTCTTTAACATTGGAAAATAACAATAAAAATTCTGCTAATTCATTTTCCAAAGCAAATACAGTTCTGATTGTAAACTCTGATACAGAATTATGAAAATAAACCAAGATCCAATATGATTTAAGAAAGTAGTGTTCAGGAGCATATTAAGAGACTAAACACCATGACCACAAAGGATTTCTCCAGCAATGAAAGGAAGGTTCAGCAAAAAGGTATCTATTAATATAACATATCAGATCAATAGATTAAAGAATAGGAACCATATGATCACTCAGGTACATGCTAAAAAATGCCTTTTAACAGAGGTCAAAACATTTGAAAATAGGACTAGTGCATGACTTCCTGATCATAGTAAAGATCTATTTAAAACCAAGCCAGCATCCTGTTTAGTGGAAAAACTCTATTTCAAAAGGGTAACAATAAGTAAGGTCTGTATCACTACTGTTATTTATTATTGCACTAAGGCTGAGGAAATAAGACATGAAAAAAGAACTATAGGAATAATGATTAGAAAGTTTTATCTGCAGATAATATGACAGTACACTTTAGAAACTAATGTTCTCAGACCTGAGCATGTCTGTAATACCAGCACCCGGAGGCTGAGGAAGGAGGATCATCAGGAGTTTGATGCCAGTCTGGGATATATACTGACTTCAAGGCCAGCGTACACTACACAGTGAGACCCTGTCTCAAAATAACAAAAACACAATCCCAAAAATGAAAACAAAAACTAATGCTTCCTCTAAACTAATATTAGCAATAATTCAAAAGTCCAGTAACTAATGAGATGTTATCCATATAGAGTATACATTTTAAAAATCAGTAACTTTCTAAATAAATACAATATCAAAACAGGAAACAAATTACAAAATGAGATTTAATTTACAATCAAATATGAATAGTGAAAGATTAAAAATATGAACAAGATATATACGAAAATTCAAAAATTTCCAAGAAAGCATAATAGAAAACTTGAACAGTGGAAAAAATATATCACATTTCTCACTACAAAGTCTAAATAGTATAATTTTATGTTTTAATATAAAAGGATTTTTCATAGAATTTGACAGTACACTTAAAAATAATTTGGAAAAGAACCAGCAAAACAGCAAAGAACATTCTGGAAAAAAGCCAAAATAGTTGCTCTTTCAATTATTTCAATGACATTTAAATAAGTCATGAAAGAATGGTAACTGTGCAATAGTGTAGCACCAAAGCAAAATTAGTATTATAACTGAATGGAACTGAATGTCCAAAAGCAAACAGTGCTGTGGGAAACTTAACACAAAAAAACTTGCCATAAAATGATGAGAGTAAATGTTGTGTTAAAGGCGTTGAAGAAATTGAACAACAGATAAGTAGACAAATTAAAGTCTACACCTAGAAATAAATCCCAAATTTACAAGAGACCAATTTTAAAAAAGTATTATAAACAAATTAGTGGAAGTAACATGACAAATAGATGCCCTCTAATACAAAATGAGATTACAGCCCAATAAAAGAAATCACAAATAGGAAAAAAATATACTATAGGTCAAAAATGCATTGACGTGGGGCACAGTAGCACACTGAGGAACTCGCAGCACTGGAGAAGCTGAGGCAGGAGAATGACTGCAAGTTCGAGGACAGCCTGGGCTACATAATTAGTTCAAGACAGCCTTAACTGCACAGTGAGACCCTGTCTCAAAAAATAAATAAATCAGTCAATACAGTAAAGCATCAAATACACCTAACCTCCCAAATACCCAGCTTAGCAACACAGAGGGATTCAGAGTATCCATTCTTTACCCCTGTGACCACGTGGCTGATTGGAACTTGACCTCGCTGCCACAGCACCCGACATCATCTCAAGAGTCGTTACCGAGGCAGGAAATTAAGCAAGGCCAGGGGCTGAGCACGTGGGCGCACCTAGTTAGCCCTACAGATCCCGGACACATGCGCCCAAGCCCTGTGCCTGGGGCCAATCAGAGGTTGCTTTCTTTAAATCTTCCCGTGTGAAATCAAGCAGGTTTTTGATAGGACAGCCCAGATCTGACGTCAGAATGGGGGGGGGCGGATACAGAAGAGGACGCATCAACCCTCTGCAAGCTCTTTTGGTGGCCGCCTCCGTTCTCTTCCAGCTTTAATGGGCCCACTCTCACTCTCAGAGCATATTTCTTTTCCTGCCTGTAATACCTTTAATAAGTGTAAAGCCTTGCTACTTGTGCATTTCTTGTCCATTCTTTGTTCAGGACAAGACCCTAGCTCTAAAATGACCCCACAACATCCCAGAATCCAGTAATCATATGGGTTTGCATATCACTAACCCAGGAAGAGATCAAAATTCAAAACTGGAAGTGTGGTTTCTACTAAGCAGATATCACTTTCACACCATAGTAAAGTGGAAAGGTAGTCAAACCATCCTAAGTCAAGTACCACATGTATTTATTCCATCTGAAAAAGAATAATGAGCCAAGGGTAGAGTAAAAAATAGAAGAAATTACAAAAAAGGAGAAATCGGCAGGTTAAGTTATATATTAAGATGTTAAGTGTGTGCCTCCGCAGACACAGTAGATAACGGAAATAGGTGCCGGGGAAAAGATTTACATCAAACAGGTTTCTCAGGCTTTAACTTGACCTTCATGAAAAGCTGGAGTTAAAAAGTCCTTCACTTTCACGTGCAGACACACATCCAGGCACACGTATTCGCAGAAGCACACACACATCAGTTCACACGGACACAGACAAACACATAAACACAGACAGAGACCAGCGGACACCTCGTCTTCGCAGACTGGTGGACTCCCTATGTCCTCCTTAGTCCTTGGAGCCAAGGCTAAGGATCTAGGGCCGGGAGTGCATCTCAGGGGCACAGTGCCTGCCTAGCAAGTGCGAGGTCCTGAGTTCAGTTCCCAATACCAAAAAGAAAAAAGCCTCATCTAAAAGAATAGAGTACATTGCAATACTTAAGAACACCCAAGGCCAAACAAATAAATGACAAAATGAATGACCAAACAATTCCCTGAAAAGGAAACAAAAATAATAATCACAAGGGCAAACAATCAATATGCACAGCATAATGTTGCAGTTTTTGTCTACTAAATTATCATATTGGTATGAACCTGATTTTAAAAAGCAAACTAATGCTGATGAGGTTTCAGGAAAAGTGCCACATCGCTGGCCCTCTTTAAAACGTAACTTAAAATACCAAACAACAGTCCCAAAACATCAATACATTCATGAAATAAATTTGCAGTACAAAGCTTCTTAAAGACCTTCATTATATTGTTTAAAAATTATATTAGGATGAAAGCGAATGCTTTAAATATTAAAAGGGTAGAGAGACAGTTAGACAATCTTCAAACCTGACAGAAGGCAGTGTTGTGCTGTCATTAAAATTAAAATTATGAAAAAGAGAATGTGATTATGATATAGTAAATAAAAATTAAACAAAATTATATAGTGAATAGTACAAGGAGGTGATTTTTAATTAATTAACTTACTAAAAGGTGATTAAAATTTCCCTTAATGTTATAAAAATTATATTCCACACTAAGTATGGGGAGGATACTATACTACAGTAAAAGCTGAGAAGAGGAGGGATTGCAAAGGATTTATGCAACTCAAATCGAGGGCTCCTGGTTTCATCTAACTGGGCACATGAAAGTTTTGAGACCAGCGGAGGGGTTTCGGTGGTGAACTCTGAGGTCCCTTCCCTTTCCTCTCCCCTCCCTTCCCACTTCCCCTTCTTTCTCTTTCCTCCTCTTTCTTTTATTTCTTTCCGTATTCTTTTCTGTTTAATTTTTCCTTTTTGGAAGGGTAGGTGGTTCTTATACTTCAGTCGTGATTTGAGCATATTACCAGTTCTTCGAAATGACACAGAATTTAGAATAGTTGTGCCAGTGTTGGAATACAAGGACAGTTTGAAGTAATGCAATAGAAATTAGCCTAATTTGAGGAAGACAAAATCCTCACACCATGCCGTGCAGCCTGCCTCTGGAATACAAGCTCCTCACCTGTCTTCTTTCAGCACTGAGTCTCCAGCATCCAGAGCAGTAGATGGCCTACGCTTACAGCTCAGTGACTATTAGTTAAGTGAGTGGATGAATGGATAGAGGATCAAAGAAAGATTCACCTAAGAAACAAGGAAAACCAAGTTTAAGAACATTAGAACCATGAGCAAAACATAGTTGTAGAGGTCCGCATGGTGGCTGCACCATTTGCCCCAGCTTTCCCTGCGGTCCATGAAGGTTAGAAAAGAGGTGTAGCATTCTCAACTAACTCAGTTAACCACAAGGAAATAATCTTCACTGATCTTAAGTGTCCCTGTTCTGCAGAGACATTTGCCAATTCCTTCTGGCATCTGGAATTTAGAACTCATCCAAGTTCTAGGACTGGCTTGGAGAATGAGCTAAAAGGCACTGAGAAGTTAGCTTATCCTAAACCCAACACCTACTTGTGGGAGAGGTGTCCACCCAACCCCACACACAGAGGGGCTCAGAGGACAGGTTACACAAAGTTTCCCTGATGAATAACTTGCCTACAAGCAGTTATAACCTATACATCTGCTAAATTGAATGAGCAAACAACCAACAAAACCTTCAGATACGTAAAACTTCTGCCTTTTTCCACATTTAAGATTAAAAGATCTGAACTTGCTCCTCCTCTGACAGACTTCATCTGCAAATCCTGCTTGCTCGTAAGGGAGAACTAAACTAAGAACAATCATCAGGCAACATTTTAATTCCTCCAATACAAAAGAAGGAACCAAATCAGATGTATGATCAGATCAAATGTTTTCCTATGAAACAGATTCAGTCCAAGAAACAGAAGGAAAAATCTTAACATCAAATTTATATTTTCCATGAGATTAGAGAACATACAGCAGTTTTTAAAGGGTAATGATGTGAGATAAGATCATATACTTTAGGGTAGAAAGCGTGATTGCAGAATTTTAAAATGCACTAGGAGCAGTGAGGAGCATATTAAAAATTGAAGAAAATGGAATAAATAATTTAAATGGTCTGTTCCAAATGGAAAATCTCATAGAATTCAGAGAAAAGCATAGGGAGATGAAAGAAGATGAGCAAAAGCATCTGAGTAAGGCTAAAACCGGCAATAACTATTTGACAATACAGCCCCCAGAAAGAAGAGGTAAAATGAATTGAAGAACACGCACCTAGATAAATACTGTGAAAATTTCAAATGTCAGACTTAATGGAAATGGGTCAAAATCAATAAGGTTTAATTTTTTACCTAGGGTCAAACAAAATAAAATAAAAATGCATGTAACTTCTGAAAGAATAGAGAAAGAAAATGGAAAACATGAACAATACTTTACCAAAGAGTGGGAAAGAAAATAAGAAACAATATAAAATAAAATGAAGGAATTGAGAAAAAAAATTAGTCATCACAATAAATATAAACAGATCAAACTCTATCTAAGAAGACAAAGACTATTATATTGAATGTAAAAAAGCAAAGCCCATCTGAACCAAAATTATACTGTTTAAAATAAAGGAATTGGCAAAAAATATAAGGCAACTATTAGTCTATGTAAAGAATACAGGAACAATAATAATATAAAAGACAATTTAAATCAGAAGAGTTTTTTTAAATTTTAAAGAGAATAAAGCCAAGCAAAATAAAACAGAATAAAGCCAATCAAAATAAGTCAGTGTAAGTGGTAAAGGGCTTCAAAACAATAGGAAATCAACAATGGTTACCATAATGCCTTTTGTCTTCAAAATAGCTGCCCATACCTTCAGACATAGTAAAAAAAAAAAAAATAGAATAGAACCAATAAAAACAAAACAAGGACTTCAAAATAAGATGAGTAAATCCAAAATGGCTAACATAATACACCTTGTCATCTTTGAAATAGCTGCCAATGCCATCAGATATAATAAAATCAAACAACACAAAACAGAATAAAATCGAACCCAACAAAGCAATTAAAATGATACAGGACTTCAAAATAAGATAATAGGGAATTAACAATGGCCGCCACCTTCAGAAGGAGATCCGTAATAGATGCTACATTGTATATTGTTATCCTCTGAATAGGTAATCAGACTAGCAGCTTTCAGCCTGCAAAGTCAGTGAAACACTAACCACTACAAGCATTAAATCGCATTTTACCTCAACAGCTATCATCGCAACCTGTGTTTCTCTGGGCCGGGTCGTTGCTTACAGAGTGATGATAGCAGTAAGGTGGCTTCCTTGTTTCCAGCCCACGTGCCAGAAGGGGCTGGCATCCGGCTGTCTCCTCAGTGGCCTGTGCATGGTGCTGATTTGCAGGGAGGGCTTGCTTCTTGGTGACTTCTTGTCCTCCTCCCCCACAGTCTGCAAATGGCACTGACTCATGGAAAAAGGCTGCCATCTGGCTGACTCTCCAGCGGCCCATAAGTGGCAGGAGTTTACAGGGCTAAATCACAAGTTGTAATGGAAAAATAGACCTAAATTATTTTTTAAAAAGTAAAATCCTTATTTATAATGAATAATAAACTTTAACCGTTAAATAACAAAACATTACAACACACAAAGCAAGCAGTCATAATGAAAAGCTTTATTAACACTGCCTCAGCCCCATTTTCATTTCTGATCATGATGGCATATCTGAAATAAAGCCAGCCCTTCTGTCATGAAATCTCAAAATTCTGAAAATTTGGGTGAATCAATTATTTTCAGGCTGTAAAAAAGTATCAGTTTTGTAAATAAGCAGAAAAACAACCAACAATAAGGTGGAGAGTCAAGTCATTTACAAGTGACTCAGAAATGACACTGAGTATATAGAAATATAAACACAATACTACAAGTGCATTTCATATGTTTAAGAAGCTAGAAAAAGATTGAGAAAGTTAAGTATAGATTTGGTAAAAACACTGACAAGCTTCAGGAGATAAAAATTAGAATGTGTTAGATCAAACATAATGGTTGGGATCATCAGATTTGACACTGTATTACAAAATATTCACAAGGTGGAAGATATAGACTAGAAACTATCACAATGAAACGAAAAGAGGACAGAGATTTAAAACCAGTAACATCATCAGGGGACATAAAATACATTTGAAGAAATCATGACAAAGATTTCTTCTTTACAGTCAAATCTATATAGCCACTGATCCAAAAAAGTTAATTAAAGCCAAGCAAAAGAAACAATAAAAAAGAAAAGATAAAGAGTTGCCATCAGGTACACCTCAATCAAATTGCTTAAAATCAATGATAAGGAAAAGCAGCCAGAAAAAAGAGATCTATCAAAAGTACAGAAGAACAAAGATAACAGTGGCATCAGAATTTCCATCAGAAACAGCCAAACTAGAAGATACAACAGCAACATCTTTAAAGTACTGAAAACAAACAAATAATAACTTTCAAAATAAAAATTCATAAATTTACTTTAAAAACTACAAGTATACCTTTAAAAAAAGGCAAAATACTTTTTCTGACACACAAAGCTGAAATAATTCACCCATGACACATATTACAAGATGTCAAAGAAAATCCTACAAAGGAAAAATGATAGTAAGTAGAAATGTAATTCAAAAAGCAATAAAGAACTCCAGAAATTACAACTACCTGAGTAAACAAAATGACTCTTATTATTTTAATTCTTTAAACTGGGTGTGGTGACACACATCTATAATACCGGCACTCAGAAGATTGAGGGCAGCAAGATCACTGTGAGTTCAAGGACAGCGTGCAATACAAAGTGAATTCAAGGCCAGCCTGAACCGCATAGCAAATCCTGTCTCAAAAAGACCAAAAAAAAAAAAAAAAAAAAAAAAAAAACCCTAAGCTTTTGAAATGGCAATTGGCTGATGAAAGCAATGATGTGGGATTATAACATATGTGTAGGTTACATGATGAAATGATTGTTTAAAATTTGGGAATGGAAATGAGGAAGTACATGTACATGAACCAATAAATTGTCACTTGATGGGAGATTATGATAAATCAAAGATGTATACAAGCAGCTCTAAAGTAACAACTTCCATAAAAAAGATGCCATTAATAAGCCTGTAAAAAGCATCAAAATTAAAATATAAAAAGTAGTACACCATGTTAATATTAATCAAGAGAAATGTGAGATGTGTGAATTAGTATCAGACAAAATGTATTTTAGAACAAAGAATGTAGCTACAAATAAGTGGTCATTTCATAATAATACAGGGGTCAATTTATTAGGATGCAATAATTCTAAAGACTTATGTGCCTTTTGAAATGTTTTGAACTATCAGAAGCAAAAATTGATAAGGAGATATTCACAAACCAACAGCTACAGTCGAAGATATTAACAATGCCTTTCAACTGACAGACAAAACAGATTAAAAATCAGAATACAGAATACTTAATGAAACTATCATACAACTTGGTATATTTGATCTTTATAAAACATACTGTCTACCAACACAAAAATATATATTCTTTTTAAGTACATATGGGACATTTACAAAAACAGATTCCATTTGGACCATAAAAGACACCTTGATTTGAAAGAATTCAAGTCATACTAAGTGTGCTGTCTCACAGTTGTGTTAAGGGCCATTGCCAAAAACTTTTTGGAAATTAAACATGTTCTAAATAACTCCTGAGTCAAAAAAGAAACCAAACAAAAGAAAAGAAAAACAATATATTAAAATTTCTAGATGCAGCTAAAGCAGAACCTAGAGAAAAATTTATAACATTCAGCACCTTTTAAGAAACTCAATCCGTATCCAGTCTGCCATCTTAAACCAGAAAGAAGAGCAAATAAAACTCAAAGGACACAGAAGAAAAGAAACAATAAAGATCACAATCAAACTTCATAAAATTTTAAAATAAAAGCAATAAACAAATCAATAAAATAAAACATTTCTTTAAAAAAATCAATCAAGTCAATCAGCCATGAGCTGTATAACAATGTCTATTAAGTCCTTGACAATATTCAGCATCCCTCCCTGCGTTAGGCTTCTCAAGAGGACCAGAACAGTATCAAATAAATGTATAATTATACTAAGGGATATATTAAGTAGGCTTTCAGGGTCCGAAGTGGAGCAGTCCCCCGGCCATCTGTGGAACGAGAGGCAGAGGAATCCACGGTGACCATCGGAGCACTGGAGGGATGAAGGATCCAGCGACAGTCAGAGGTTGAAGACTTGGAAGCTTACTGTAGGCACCCGTGCAAATCACTGCCCATAGGCCAGAGACTCTGTGATAAAAGGCTGAAGATTCTGTGCTGGAAAGGTGAAAAACAGATCAGCGTTCAAAGGCAGCGGTGAAGACTGGAGTCCTTCCAGAGTGAGGACATTCCCTCCCCACTTTTCTTCTTCCCTTTTCAGTCCATCCAGACAGCAAGCATATCGGTTGGTACTGCCTGCATTGGGAGAGTGTCTTCTCCATAGCTTGCTGTTTTGTATCCTAGGCAGCCACAGATGCAGACAGGACTTCACTAATCTGCTAGGCAGTTCTTGCTCAAATTAGTTTCACACATCACAATTAACAGTCACAATCCATAAAAACTCTCAGCAACCTTGGAGTAGCATCTGATAAAGGCTGTCTGTATTCTGTATGTTAGTATTCTACTTAATAGTGAAAAAGAAATCCTTTCCATTCACATTAGCTATGAAGGGAAGGATGTCTTCTCTCACCAGTGTTAATCAGTATTATTCTGGATATTGTAGCTATCCAACACATCAAGAAAATTAAAAGCAAACTTACAAATAGGAAAAGAAGCCGTAAAACTGACTCTTTTCTTTGGTAAATGTCTTAATCATAAACACAATAAAGACTAAAAAATGCTCATAACTTGTAAAAAACTGGCAAATTTGCAGGATTCAGCAATTAAGTTTGTAACTTTACCCCCACCCCAAACCCCCAAGCTCAGTTAATTTTCCTGAAGAATTCTACCAAACATTTAACGAAGAACTAACGTTCAACACAATTTCTTCCATAAAGTAAAACAAATAAGAACACTTCAAATGTATTTTGTGAAGCTAGTGTTACTTTCCTAACAAAACCAAAGCTGTACAGCAAAGAAAACTATAGACAAATGGTGCTGCTTATTTATACAAATGTCAAATTCCTTAAAATGTATTAGTAGATAGAACTTAGCAATGTATTAAAATGACTGTACACCAAGTAGGATTTATTTCAAGACCAAGCAGGATTTATTTCAGACGTACAAGGCTTATTTAATAATCAAAAATCAATCAGTGTAATCTACCATTTTAACGGGTTAAGGGAAAAATAATGTGCTTATGTGAGGCAGAAAAAGCATTTGAAGAAATCCATTACCCATTCATTAAAACACTGAGGAAAACAGGAATAGATGGGAATGTCCTCAGCTTGACAAAGACTTCTACAGGAAACCTGCTGCTAACATTGTGCTTAACAGTGAAAGACTGAGTTTCCTCGAAGACTGGGAAAACCAGGATGTTTGCTCCATTATTCTTATTCAGCACAGGGCTGGATTAATGCTTCAGTATAATAATAAAACAAGACAATCAGAAGTACAGAAAGAAAACTGACGCTGGTTTTAGATGACATAATTGTTTATATAGAAAACCCCAAGCAATCTACCAAAAACTGCTGGAACTAATAAGTGTGTTCAGCAGAGTCAGGTCACAGGGCAAAGTAGGGACGAATCTCACTTCTGTGTACTAGCAATGGCCACATGGACACCAAAAATTAAAATGCAAGCCATTCAAAAATTGCTCAAAACAAAAAAATACTTCAGTAGAATCTAACAGGAGATATACAGGGTTTATGTGTGTCAGGTATAACATGCTGAAGAAAGCAATCAACGACATCTAAATAAGTAAGGGAATAGGCCATGTTCATATTTCAGAAGACGGAACATAGTAAAGGTGTAAATTTACCTCAAATTGAAATACAGGTTTAATGCAATTTTTATCTTAATCCCCAAAAGATATTTTTCTAGATATAGACAAAAAATTTTAAATTATATCCAAAGACTAAAAAACTAAAATAGTTTAAATTTTTTTGTGAAAAAAATAAAATAGAATAAATCAGTCTATCTATTGTTTATATAGCTGAACAAAATCTACATCAGACAAGGGATTTGCCTCAAGATATATAGCAAGGGGCTGGAGGGTTAGCTCAGCGGCATAAGCACCTGCCTTGCAAGCAGGCAGTCGTGAGTTTGATCCCTGGTACCGATAAAAAGGAAAAAGACAACAACAACAAAAAGAATATATAGCAAGTTTAATTCCATCCTGGACAACTAGGTGATCCAGTGAGAACCTGTCTCGGGGTAAAAAAAGAAAGGTTAACAAAGGGCTGGGGATGTAGTGCAAAGGATACAATCCCCAGTGAGAGAGAGAGAGAGAGAGAGAGAGAGAGAGAGAGAGAGAGAGAGAGAGAGAGAAAGAGACAGAGACAGAGAGAGGATATATAATGAACTCTCACAATTCAAATATAAGGAAAACAGTCTCATTTTTACAATTTTTTTTTTTTTGTCTTTTTCATTTTTATCGGTACCGGGGATCGAACTCACGACTGCCTGCTTGCAAGGCAGGTGCTTATGCCGCTGAGCTAAACCCCCAGCCCAATAGTCTCATTTTTAAAATAAGAAGAAACTGAAACGGATGAAAGACGACACAGTGAGAAAACCATGCATCATCAGTGACCTGGGAGATGAAAATTAGGAACACAGTGAGATACTACCATACATTTGCTTTGGTGGCCAAAATTTAACACTGATATCAGCGACAATGCGAACAATGAAAGTTCAATGTACAGCCACTATAGCAAAACTTTGGTTGTTTCTACAGAGTTAAAAACACACAGGACAATCCAGAGAAATGAAGCCATATGTCACACAAAAATTGTAAACACTTAACAGTACTGTTGTTTTGGCATCTTTAGTTATGATAGCCTGAGCCTGAAACAGTCCAAATCCCAGTAGCTGGTGAGCAGATAGACTATGGTATATCCACACAGTGCAGCGGAACTCAGCCCGGCGGCGTGAGCACGGGAGACCCGCGGCTGCATGAATGAGCTCAAAACACAATGCCAAACACAGAAGAATGCAAAATACATAATTTCCCTTATATGAAATTCTGAAGAGCCAAATATAATTTATAACCTCAAAAAACCAAAGAGTTGTTGCCGAGGAATGGAATTGGGAGGTTGGTTTGGAAGGGGTTCCTGGGGTAATGAAATGTTCTCTGTCTTGATTTGGGGCACACGCATCAAAATGCACATTTACAATGGATGTATTTTGGGAGATGCTGTTCTGTGGCATAGTGCTTGCTTAGCAATGTGTAGGGCCCAGGATTCAACCCCCATTACTAAAAAAAAATTAAAATGGATATATTTTGATGTGTGTAACCTGTACATAAATTTATTTTTGCTTCAATCAATAAAGTTGCCTTCAAATAATTTTCAGTCTTTGATAGATCAAATAAGGACATAGAGTAATTGAATACTACATTTGATTATGATAGATGTGAGAGAGGAATAAAAAGGATATCTTGTGACTGTATTATTCTCAAGTGTTCGTGGGATATTTCTAAAATTAATGATCTTATGACTTACAAAGGAAAAAAATGAATCCTAAAAAAGGAAGATTTCATTGACATATTTACATATTGTGATGCAATAAAATAGGAAATGGGCAGCACAATAATAAATAAAAGTCACTTGGAAAATTAAAAAAGCCATCATAAATAAAGCTTAAGTCAAAACAAAATCATGCTGCAACTACAGGCTAGAAAATAATTGTAACACCATGTATCAAGACTTATGAGACTCCAAGGTACTGCTCAGAGGACAATTCATAATGTTAATGCTGTTTGCTATGAAACAAAGAAGAATCAAAGCAAATGAGCTAAGTGTTTATTTCAAGAAATAAAAAAGGAAAATAACATGGACTTAAATAAAGGAGAAAAGAATTATCAAGATTAAAAGTAATGAATTGGAAAAATTAAAACAAGAGTTTTGATGAATTCTAGACCTGGAACTTTAAAAAATGTTACCCATAGGGGCCAGGGATGTAGCTCAGTGGCATAAGCATCTGCCTGGCAAGTGCAAGGTTGTGAGTTCAATCCCTGGTATCAAAACAAACAAACAAAAATGTTAACCATAAGGCAAAGCTCTGGCAAAACTAATCAAAAAAGAAAGAGATAAAAACATAAAGAGAAATGGTAAATTAATATTTTTGAGTGGTCAAGGCAAAGACTTCCAAAAATTCTCTTTCATTATGGAAAAATTGACAGTTTTCAGAATCAGCCTTTTTTCCCCAGAACTCTGAAGATAAACCAAAGGTTTGCAGTAACATAGGAAGTGTTTAGTAACTTAAAACAGCTGTATCTTGACAAAAGCAGCAGGCTTTGTGGTGTTTGAATTGCTTTAACCCAACTCTCCATTCTTGGGCACCGAATTAGCCTTAGAAGTCGACTACCTGCTTTGCAGTGAAAACCAGTAATAGTCTGAAAACTACCAGAGGGCACAGAACAAGGCTGGATCTCCTTCAAAGCCATGCTCCTGGTGAGCTTTCATTATTTGGCCTGTCTGGTGGTCTCTGGAATATTCCATAGTCAAGGTCATCTTTATTTGCCCAGAGTCCATCCTTGACCAGTACAAAAAGCCTCTTTCTTTCAGGCTATTTGTCATAAACAATTGTAGACAATTGTTTAACTTCTTGGATTTCTGAGATGGTATATTAAAAGTAGACAAAACAATAAACAAAACAAACAAGCTTACAGAAGAGAAACAAGGTGATAAACTTGTGTATCTGATTTATTTCACTTAAAATTATGGTTTGAAACTGAATTCATTTACTTAAAAATGACTCAAATTTATCCTTCTTTGTGGCAGAGTAATATTTCATTGTCTAGAAATACCACATTTTTTAATCCACTCATCTAACAATGATGGGCATTTGAGCTGTTTTCAAGATTTAGCTATTATGAATTGTGCTGCTATATAGTGGGTATACACATATCACTGTGGTATGATGCTTTCAACTCTTTTGAGAAGATACCCTAGCAGGCAAACAATTGTGTCAGATGGAATCACTAATTTTAGTTTTTTGAAGAATCTCCACACTGATATCCACAGTGGTTTACCAAATTACAATTTCACCATCAATGGAAAAGGCTTTTTTTTTCCCTCCCTACAACCTCACCAGCATTTGTTATTGGCTGATTTCTTGTTGATAGACTTTCTTTCTAGAGTGAGATGGAATCTTCCTGTTGTTTTAACTTGAAGTAACGTTGAACATTTTTTTCATGTATTTATTTGTTATTCGCACTTTTTCATCTGAGAAGTGTCCATTCATTTCAGATGCCTGTTTTTCGATCACACTGTTTCTCTTTCCTGAGCAGCCCGAAGAGTAAGTAGGAACAAAATGGAGCATAGTCCATGGGAAATGGAAGAACATGTGCAGAGGGGAGGTGAAGCAGGGGATGGGCAGGAGGAAGGGAAGGAAGAGGGTGGGCGGAGGAAGTGAAAACAAAGCTTCTGTTAGTCGGAGGGGAAGAAGATTCACGTGGAGGGGAGGTGAATGGGAAAAAGGAATTAAGACACGGAACGCACTGGTACAAATTCCTTATGATGAATCTGATCATTACATATGGTGTATGTGTACTAATGAAACTAAATAAAGAAATAAGAAATGAAAAACCAGTTTAACAAGAGAAGCTGGGGAATCAAATCACACACAAACTTTAAAAAGCTCTACTTCAGCACTAAAAGTCCAGCTGCTGCTTTTCTTCTTCATAAAGTGAAAAGTCGATCCTAAAATTCACATGGAAAAACAAGGTTCTAAGACTGTTCAAAACAATATTAAAAAAGAAACACAAAGTTGCAGGACTCATATTACCTAACTTTAGAACTTAGATGACAAAGCTAAAGTAATCAAGACAGTGTGTAAATGGCATAAGAGATTAGATCAATGGCATAGAACTGAGAAGTCAGACAATTATAATAAATCCATCCAACTATGGTCAACCAATTTCCAGGAAGGATGCAAAAGCCCTTTCACCGAAGGGTGCAGGAATAACTGACAAAGTTGGATCCCTACCTGATACCATATGCAAACATCAACTCAGAATGGATCAAAGACAAGATATAAAATGTAAACCTACAAAACATGTAGAAGAAAATATAAATTTTTAGGATATTCAATTAGGAAATAGTTTCTTAGTTGTAATACCTAACATTCAAGAGAGCAAAGAAAAAATACATGTTAGATATCATCAAAATTTTAAAATTTTGTGCTTCAAAAGGTACTATCTAATTGAAGAGACAATCCACAGAATATGATAAAACATTTACAAATAACACTCTCATATGACAATCATATATAAATGATATGTATTCAGAATACATGAAGAACTTTTACAACTCAACAATAAAAAGACAAATAACGTAATTTAAAATACTTCAATAGACCAAGTATGTGAATAACCATTCTCCAAAAAAGATATACAAATTGCAAATAAGCACAGGAAAAGACGTTCGATATTTTTAGTCTTTAGGGAAATGCAATTAAAATCCCCAAGTTTATGACATTAAATTCCTTCTATAGGATAGTCATAATTAAAAAGACAGATGATGAAGAGTATTAACAGGTGAATTACAACCTTTGTACTTTGCTGAAAGGAATGTCATAATGGTTCAAACAGTTTGGCAGCTCCCCAAAAGATTAAAGATAGGGGGCTGGGGATTTAGCTCAGCGGCATAAGCGCCTGCCTTGCAAGCAGCAGCCATGAGTTCAGTCCCTGGTACTGGTAAAAAGGAAAAAAAAATATTAAAGATAGAGTTAAAATGTGATCCAGCAGTATCATCCGTAGATATATACCAAAAACAATTGAAAGCACGCATTCACACAAAAACTTGAACTTTAATGTTAGGTATCACTTATAATAGCCAAAAACTAAAAACTCCAAATGCCCATCTAGGGTATATGCATAGGAAAAAATATGTTATATCCATATATACAATGAAATATTATTTAATCATTGAAGGAAACAACACTGATAATACTTGCTACAACATGTATGAATCTTGAAAACATGCTAAGTAAAAGAAACCAGATACAAAATGTCACATTGTATGACTATTTGTCCAGAATGGCAAGTTCATAGAGACAAAAAGTAGATAATTGGTTACCAGCAGCTGGGAAAAGAGAGAGCAAATTAGTAAGCTCCAGGTTCCCTTTAGGGATAATGAAAATGCTCTGGAATTGAATAGAGGTGATGGTGGTTAAAAAAAACTTTCAAACATAGCAAAAATCAATGAATTGTAAACTTTAAAAGGGTGAGTTTGAATGATATATGAATTATACCTTGATTTTTAAAATTGCACTATTCAGAATGATAAGGCAGTTTTAACTAAAGATCTAGAAAGAAAAATGTTATTTATAAGCATGTATTACACTGAAATTACCAAAATACTATGCACAAAAATTGGAAATTTTAATGAACTAGATTGTTCTATAAGAACATGGGCTCAAAAAGAAATAGAAGCTGGAAAAAATAAAGACACATGCATTAAAAAACAGTAATAAATAGATAAATGAGTGGGGGAAAGTAGCAGACTGGCTTAGACTAAAAACTACAGTTGAATTTGAGGTGATCAACAAATACCCAAAGGGTCTTGAATCTATACTGTTGTGTTGGTGGATCATTCAGAATCAAGCTAGATAATGTTCATGGACACATGCAGAAATAATACCCAGTTGTAGTTTGGCTCATGGGTATGAAATTGTTTTTAAAGAAGGATGATTGATTCCAGCTGTACATTAAGAAAATAACATAGCAACATTAAGTAAGACTCATTATAAGAATAGAAGGTCAATTCAATATTAAAAATCCACTATTATAAACTAACCACATTAATATGTCAAAAATAGAAAGCCATGTTAAACCCCTTATATACCAGGCATAATGCTCAAGCAATTTGATTTTTTAATTACATCAAATCTAATGTTAGTATTGTTTGATAGCAGAGTACTAACAACGTAAATAAATTCAGGAAAAAGACAGCAAGGCCCCTAACCACCAGTGCTATTTAACTTCATCATATCAGTGCCTGCCCATGCAATTAAGTGATAAACATTAATGAAAGCATGAACAACGTTCAAAATATTTAACAAGGAGTTTAGCAATCTAAGCAAATGTGTGATTAAAATATATATATTTTAAAATATAGTCATCACTAAGTAAATGCCATTCCTCTCTGAGGCATAATTTAATCAAACATATCACACTCTATTCTTTCAAAAACTTATTAATCAGTTGTTAATGGGTGACTGATAAAATACATCTTTTAAAATCCACAATGTTGGGGCTGGGGATTTAGCTCAGCGGCATAAGCACCTGCCTTGCAAGCAGGCAGTCGTGAGTTCGATTCCCGGTACCGATAAGAAGAAAAAAGAAAAAAAAAAGTGTAAAAAAAAAAATCCACAATGTTAGCTGAGCATGCTGGTGCAGACCTGTATCCCAGCACTCAGGAGGCCGAGGCAGGAGGGTTTCTATGACAGCAAGGCGGACCACACAGAAAGACTCTGTCTCAACACAGCAAGCAAACAAAAACCTACAATATTATTTGTATGCTCACTCATATCTCAGTTTCTGCTAACTTCATAGCAGTTAGTCCAACATCATTTTAAAGTCTAAAACTCTCAGGTTTTTATGTTTTAAAAATCTCTTATCAAACAATCCACAAAATTGTTTACTATAATTTTATACAGTAATGTGTCATGTTTCACTCAAGAATAGACAGCATATAAGATGGTCATTCTGTAAGATTACATTGCTTATGATGTTACAACCACCTTAAGTCTAAGTGTAATTCTATTAATTTGCACAAAAAATCACCCAAAGACACCTGCTCAGAATATATCTCTGTAGCTAAGTGAAGAATGACTGTTTGTAATTACAAAATTCATTTATCAACTTTAACTTATTTTCACTCTACTTGGAAGGCCAAACAGTGGCCGAAACAATAGTGATTAAAGGCTAAAGAACACAATTTAGTTAAAAAAAAAAAAAAGGTAAAACACTCATTGTTTTACTTTTGTCATTAAACAACAAACATTTTTCTGATAATGTCTCATCTAATATATTTTCCCTTTAAATTAATACTTTCTCTTTTTTATTATAATTGTTTCTGTTAATTTCTCCACTGTCATTTAGTTTTATGCATTAAAACATTTTTAACATTTTCTGCATTGTGTCTTTTATAATTAGTAAAACTTTCAACTAAGCTAAAGATATTGATAGTTTTACTTTCAAATTAGCTTAAAAGAAGTCTCTTTTTAAAGGATAATTTTCTAAACTTTTGCTCCTGTAGCATTACTTTTGTTAAATCAGTAAACACTATAACATTTAAGCTACTTTGCAATGATAGCAGCACAGGCTGCGGGGACCGGCCCAAGTATTCTAAGTTCATTGTTTCATTCTCGGTTCTTCAGCTGTATTTCTAAATTTTTCCTGATGCTATGTGATGCATGAAAGGAAGGAAAAATTACACTGGGAACACATTTGAATGACTCAGTTGCTTTATACGTTTCATTGAGCCATCGGGAATAATTGGCTTCAGTGACGCGGACAGTGCCTAATTAAAACATTCCAAAAAGTTTTCTAAAATTTTGGCTGAAACTGCAGACTTTCTTCTTAGCTTTTCTCAGGCTCTGCTTGTACCGAATCTAATAAGATTTCAGGGAACTATTTCTCACTGAAACCATTTTTCTCACGTGTCAACAGTAAATTTTGATAAATTATTTCAGATGTCATTCCTTCCTGCTTCATGAGATCAACAAAAGCCATTAAATTATCTTCAAAGTCTTGAATTTCACATTTTAAGTAAATTATTAAAACTACTTTATATGAAACAGTTGAGGCTTCATCAATAATGATTGAAATCTTACTGATTTGATTTACACATTTTCCAAAAAGTTGTTTTTTCATATCAGCCAATAAATATTTTTGCAACAAGCAAGCCCATAAATTTAGATTGCTACAATAAACCATGCTAATATTATTCCTTTTTTGAAGTTTATTAAATATTTCATGTCTAAGAATGTTCGATTATTTTTAAACATACAGATGCTATTTTCTAGGTGTTTTTAATTTGTTTTACCAATATTCTGATACAGTTTTTTAGAATTCTTAGTTATTGCTAATGCGTTTTAAATGAAACATGTACGATATTTAAAAATTT
Organism: Cavia porcellus; assembly: GCF_034190915.1. Lineage (NCBI taxonomy): Eukaryota > Metazoa > Chordata > Mammalia > Rodentia > Caviidae > Cavia > Cavia porcellus. Next base: position 174,025,371 of record NW_026947484.1, on the reverse strand, counting down.
TTTCTCATTTGTGAAATTTTTCTTTAAACCATGAGTTTTAGCAAGATGCAATTGCCATTCTTGTGAAATGTGTGATTATAGCAATGTTCAACCTTTAATTATACAAATTTTGAGCATTCTGATGATCTGAGGAACATTTACATGTTAGTGAGGCAAAGTCACTCATATTATTTTTATTGAAATGATCAAGTTGTTTTTCAGTCCATTTATGCAAATTATTTGTTTGATTCTGAACCACTTCTTCAAAAGGTTCTGCTTTCTGCACAGACAGTGTCAGCCCCGCGTGGCTCACTGTAACAATCATTTCTTCTTTGTTCTCCCACAGCAGGAAGACTCATGTCTATAATATTTAAAAAGGACATTAGGAAATGTATCCAAACTCTTCTGTACCTTCAATGTGGGTTTCATTTTAAATATTTTATTATAATGTCTTGAATTTATAAACATCAAAACACTGCACAATTATTATTTACACAAAGAATTATAGCTCCCTCACAATGAAAGCAAAGTACAAACTGAACTACTTAGAAGCAAGAGCAATTATATAATTTGGTCATAATAATAAATTGTGGGTTCTCCTTAAGCTGTGGTTCTCAAACTTTTTGGTCTCAGAATACTTCTACAGTGTTAAAAATTATTTAGGACACCTACAGAGCTTTTGTTTATGTGAGTTATGTCTATCACCACTTACCACATGAGACAGGAAGACAGAACTTTGTTTTTTTATTTGTTCAGTTAAAAATAACAATAATAAACTTATTGAATGTTAGCTTAAATAATTTTTTATTTTATGAAAATAGCTATATTTTCCAAAACAAAAAAAGTGAGCAAAGTGTCATGGTACTCTTGTAAATCTTTTTAATATTTGGCTTAATAGAAGTCAGCTGGATTCTCAGATCTGTTCTGCTTTCAGTCTGCTATGATATCACACATCAAGCAGGCTCTGTAAAACTCCACATACACTATTGAGAGGATGCATATGAAAAGAACAAATGAGTCTTGGTATTATTATTATTATTGTAAAAATAGGTTTGTCCATGCTCAATTTGGCAGCACATATACTAAAAATAAATTTGTCCTTATAGAGCTCTCAAGATCCCAGAGATCACTGGACCACTTGTGGAGAACCATTGCCCTAAATATATAGTAGGTACTATATGTGTACTGCTTGCTTGGAAATGGGTCAAACAGGCCAAAGGAATTTCTCAGATGTCACTATCCTGGGAAGCTCGTGTTCCAGCAGATGTTACCACACGTGGTAGACGTGAGCTTGGACTCATTTGTACTAAAGTGTAAGTCATTAAACCAGCCATGGAGGCAGATAGGTGGGAGGCTGAAGCAGGAGGATCACAAGTTCCAGGCCAGCCAGGGCAACTTAGTAAGACCTTGCCTGAATATAAAAAGGCTGGGTTCAATCCCCAGTACTGTCGCCACCATGAACAAAAACAAAGTCGTCGTTAACTGATTTTGCTTTGCTTTGCTGTAACTGGAGCATTATTTACCAGCTGATGTAAAAGTATTCCAGAATGTAAAGCCTGGCGAGGCATACTGTAGAGTAACATAGGAGATCAGTCCTGCTGAGAATTATAAATGTTTTTAAAGGAGAGTTCCAGCTGCCTTTCTTGAAATTGCCGTTTTGATTTGTGAAAGTCAAGAACATTTACCACTTAAAATACTTAGGTACTTTTTTGTGTCAATACTAGGATTAAACCAAGGGTGTTCACACTGGGCTGCATCCTGAATCCTTCTTTTTTAAAACTTTTTTACTTTTGAGAGAGAGTCTTGTTCAGTTGATGTTTCCCAGGCTAGGCTGAACCATGCTGCAATCTCCCATCTTAGCTTCCCAAAGTCATAGATTATAGGCCTGGATCATTATTCCCAGCTGCTTAGGTACATTTAATAATCAAATTAATTGCTAGAACAATCTATTGTTTAAAAAATATGTATGTATATCAACATCTATATTTATGTCTATATCTAATTTTTTTATACAGCAAAGGCAATTTAAACTTAATAAAATATGCAAGATATATGTGAAGAGCAGAACTTGACTGAGGATCATAGCAGAAGACATATTACTATCTTAAACGAAAGGGTTCAGTATTGTAACTATCCTCAAGTTAAACTATTTCAACATGATTTCTATCAAATTAATGATGTTTTTATATCTGATAAATATTATTTTGAAAGTCTTTATATAGGTATCAAATTTGATTAAAAATAGATACATGTGTGTGTTAGCTTTCTCAGTGCTGAAACCAAATACTTGATATTCACAGCTTACAGGAGAAAATGATTTATCTGGCTCACTACTTCAGACAGTTCAGTCCATAGCTACCGGGCTCCAAAGAAGGAGCATCATGGTGAAAGGGTTTAGTAGAATAAAGCTTCTTAACTTTTGGTATCCAGGAAACAAGGCAGATATCCAGGTTCAGCATGTGAGAAGGAGGACAAAGGGCTGGGTATAGACTCCAGGGTCACACTTGCATGACATACATAGAGACATCCACACATATGCATTACAAATATGCTAGGTGACTCTCAAGCCAATCAAGTTGATAAGTAAGCTTAACTTTTCTACAGCAAAAAAAAAAAAAAAAAAAAATGTTGGGGGGGGAGGGAAACTAGAAAAAAAGAACTAGACAAATGATGTTGGGTCTGCTCATTAAATGTTAATTGCACTAAAACTTTACAGTATGAAATTAATGTAATCCTAAAACAAGAATAAATAAGCACATGAATGAAATAGATTATGTAGGCCCCAAAGATCCTAAGTGCATTATAAGAACAGTATTTCAAATTTAAAAGGGAAAAAAAGATTATTTAATATATGATGGTACACCTGGCTATTATTTTGGTGGGAAAATGATGTCCACCCACCACATACACCAAAATAAATTCCAGTGACATTAAAGATTTAAACGCCAGTGAGATATTTAGAACAACTGCACCAAAATATAGGAGAATGTTTATATAATCTTGAAATAGAGAAGGTTCTCCTACGCCATAAGAATTGATAGATTTGACCACATGATAAGAAAGTAACTGTGTGAAAATAATGCATCAAGTAAAAAGAAAAAAATTAATCCATAAGAACAAGTGTGCCAAATAGAAAAGTGGCCACCAATGTACCAAGAAGTCAACACAGGAAGTAGGTAATGTGTTCCTTCCGACAAAGAGGTGATCCAGTTAAAAATAATTAATTCCAAAGGCGAAGGAGACTTCCCTCTTTCTGTTGCTTTGCCTTGAGTTTCCCTGGCCCTGGTCCGTCTCAGCCACTGTGCCCTGAGTCCACCCACTAAGAAGAGCTGGCCGAGTTGTTTCCCTTCTCTCCATGAAAAAGATGCCTCGTAGCTGGACTTCTGCCATAGCCTCGGCAGCTTATGAACCTAGAGCAAGAAATACTCCGGTATTTAAATGTCAGCGCCTGTTCCCAACAAAACCACACGGCCAGCTTCTAAGGATCACCACATTTCCCATCCTCTGGAGTTGGCAGCTGTCATTTCCCTGGCTTGTGGAATGGTGGTTCCTCTGGAATAGACGGTGCCTTGGTCAGCAAGGTTTCGGAAGTGGTGTGAACCACATTTTCCTCCTGGAGATGCTCACTGCAAACGGACATTATAAAATCCCAGAAGAGTATGCAGGCAGGGAGCTGTCCTCTCACACCGTACATTTACTTACGCACAGGACACACTTCCTAAAATGCAAAAGTAACTGTTAACACGACTACTTCTCTTCTTCCTGCTCTCTGGTCTCTGCTGCGTTGTGTTCTCAGAGAAGATCTACCGGTTTCAGCTGGGACAGCATCTTTTTATGTCTTTGTATCTTCTTTCTGCTTTCTGTTTCCTCACAGAACTTGGCATGTAAGATGATGAGTAAGTACTTTGTCTATTTCTCTGTGTATCACTTATTTTTCTCTCTAGAAATGTAAACACAGTGAAACATTTTGTCTTTTTTACTATTTGTTCATTCATGGAATCAGTTAGTTGAGTATTTTTTTGTGAGTAGGAAATAGAATTTGCGTTTGTGTGTTTAGCTCCTATCCTTGATACTTCTAAACCTGCTTCTTAGTTTTAGAAATCCTTTAGGAAATTTTTGTTCATAAAGATTCATGGCATCTCTTAAGGTATTTTACCTACTTTGAATCTATATTTTGTTTTGTTATTTGCCTTATTTCACTAGAAGTAGCTGCCGTACAATGTTAAGTGTAAGTGATGAAAGGAGAGAATCTTCATCTTGTTTCTTATCTTAGTAGCAAAACATTCAGTCTTTTAAGTATGGTGGGAACTATGGCTATTGTGTACCTTTCTCTTTCCTAGTTTGTTGGGGTGTAATCAGCCATCCTAGTTGTTAGATTTTGACTGATTTTTTTTCTGAGTCTACTAAGATGATTGCGTGGGGTGTTTTTCTTTTTATCCTATTAATGCAGTATACTACCCTGATTGATTTTCATGTGCTAAATCAACCCTGCATTTCCAGGATAAAAGTCTCATGGTTGTGATACGTAATTATTTTAATATGCCAGGTTCACTTTACTACTATTTTGTTGAGTATTTTTACACCGAGAGTCACATAGGATTGAAGTCCATAGCTTTATTTTGTTATCTTTTTGTCTAGTTTTGATTTCAGGATAATGTTGACTTTATAAAATAGATTAGACAATGTTCTCTCCTCTTTGATGTGTTGTAAAAGTTTGGGAAGGATTGGTATTTATTCTTTAAATACACGAAGATAAAATTCATCAGCAAAGATATCAGGATCTGAGCTTTCTTTATTTGGAGAATTGGCAATTAGATTTCTTTGCAATATGTGTGAATATATGTAAATTATATTCTTATTTTTACATTATATATTTATATTTTGTATAGTCTGTATATATTAATATATGCTCTATATTTTATTTCTTCTTGAGTCAGTTTTGATCATCTGCATTTGTTGATAAAATTGTCTTATGTGTCTACTTTAATAATGTGCCATAGAAAGTGTTCATAATTGTGTTGGTCACCTTCTCCTCGCTTAGACACGATATTCAAAACCCATAATTTAAAGGGAGAAAGCCTTACTTTTCACATTTAAGTAATCTCAGTCACTGCATGGTAGGCTGGCTTGAAGGCAGGACAGCATGGCACAAGGATGTTCCAGAATAGCTCCTCATGTCAGGAGAAAGGATGCAGATTCAAAGCAGGAGCTGAGAAGGAAAATGTATCCTTCTAGGTTATGCCCATAGTGGCCTCCCTCTACCAACCAGATTCCACATCTTAACAGGAAGTCGCCAGTTCTACTCCCAATGCACACATGAGGATTCAGGGGCCATTTATACCTAAACCATAACAATAATGTTCCTTCACAGCACTTGTTGTTTATATTGATGATCCCTCTTTCATTTCTGAGTTTGATGATTTGTGTCTTTCTCTTTTGTTTGTTGACCTTGAAAGTTTTCAGTTTTCTTGGTCCTTTCAAATAACTAAATTTTGGCTTTATTTTCTCAATTTTTTGTTTTCTCTTTCATTGACTTATGCTATAATCTTCGTTATTTCTTTTCAGTGCCTGTTAGATTTTCATTTACTCTTTTTTTTTTAGTTTTTTAAGGTCAGAATTTAGATTATTGATATGATCATAACACAAGGCCTCATGAATGCACTCTTTCCTTCCTTTGAATTTTACCTCTCACACACTCTAGGCTGTAAGTTTCCCTGTAGGCGTCTTCTGACTGGACCCCACCCCCTAACAATAGGTCAGCTATACTGCACCGGTAATTGGGTCACCTTTAAAGGTCCAACCTATGAGTAGGAGAGGCGCTTGCAGGACATCTAGCAGTAAACATAACAGTTATGCAGCCTTGAACTTAGGATCCTCCTGCCTCAACTTCACAAGTACTGGGATCAGAGGTGCGAGCTCCTGCATCCAGTTTGTGTTTTTCATAAGTGAAAAGTATAAAATAGGGGTGGGGAGGAGAAGGCCTCGAACTGCCCTTCATCTTTTCCATTTCTGGTGGTTTTCACTTGTTCATGTAAGTTCAAATTACCGTCTGGTATCAATTCCTTTTGGCCTAAAGGACTTTTTACAGTATCTTGTAAGACAGTCTTCTCGTCATGAAATCTGTCAGCTTATTATTTATTTATTTATTTAAACCTGGAAGTGTCTTTATTTAGCTTTTGAGGAATGGTTTTTCTTGATACAAAATTCTTTTGTGATAGGCTTATTCTCCTTTTATTTATTTACTTTGAACCATTATTGTTGATTTGTGCTTCTGGTCTCTCCACTATCGTAGATAGTGGATACTAGTCAGGAATGACTAGTATTTCACTTCCTGCGTGTGGCGACTCATTTTTCTGTTGTTCTTCTGATTTTGTTCTCTTTGACTTTCAACAGTTTTATGTGTCTAGGTGTGGATCTTTTTGTTTGTATCCTTCTCGGGATTTGTCAAATCACAAAAATACTTAATTTAATGTTTATTTCATCAAATGTTTTTGGCTCATTCTTTTCCTCTTTTCATTCTGTAGCTACCATTTTATGTATGCTGGCAGGCTTGATTTCTCACAAACTCCTGATGTTCTAATCGTGTCCTTCAATTTTTTCTCTCTGTCCTTCAAAATGGATCATTTCTATTCTCTGCTTTCCCCACTGATTCTTTCACCATCTTGAATCTTCTGTGGAAGTCTCAGAGCTCAGTTGGTTCCAATTATACTTTCAACTCCAGAATTTCCATTTGTTTCCTTTCCATAGGTCCTCTTTGTTGAGATTCTTTAGGGCCGTACTTTCCTTTAATTTTTAAACATGATCTCTGTCAGTTCTTTGAATGAATTTAATTAGGTGCTTTGAATTGAGGTCTTTGTCTACTAAACTGAATACCTCAGAGCACTCCAAAGAAGTTTCTAGTGTTTCTTCTTTTACCTGAGTGTGAGCCACGGTCCTTTTCTTTTGTGTCTTCTGTTACTGTGGTTGAAAATTCTCCAAATAATAGATATTCTGTGCTTTGGGTGTGCCCCCCAAGAGTTCATGGGTTGAAAGCCTGGTTCTCACTGTGGCAATGTTAGGAGATGGTGGGACCTTTAAGAGGCGGAGTCCAGGGAGAGTGATTGAGTCATAGGGACCACCGCTTTGTAAGGAACTGATGCGTTTTTTCAATGAGCCTTGGTTAGTTCTTGAGAGAGAGAGCTGTCATAAAAGAGCCAGCCTGGCCCATCCCTAGTGTCTCAGTCCTCCTGTCTCACCATATGATCACCCCTTTCACACACATCCCTGCTCGGATGCCTCCCTCCACAAGGTCCTCTCCATCACTAAAGTAATGCTGGTGCCATTTCCTGGAACCTCCACAATTTTCTAAATAAAGCACCCAGCCTCTAGACTTCATTTTAGTAACAGGAAATGGACTAAACAATATTGTAACAACTTTGTATTCTGTACTTCCCTAAAAGGTTTTTTTTTAATATTTGTATAAATGTTTGTTTAGTAAACTAAAGAACCTAAATCTATGTCACCAATGGTATGCAGCTGCTACTTCTGCATACTTACATGCGTGTGTGGTGCATGCGCATGTGCGTCCCAACATGCTAAAGACTGAACCCAGGACCTTGTGCATGTTAGCCAAGCCCTCCATCACTGAGCTATAATCCAACCTCCAGATGTTTTTAAAATTTTTGCCTTTCCTTTCTAGAAGTCTCCCAAAATATCACCCTGTGTCTGTGTATCTTAGTAGTCAACCAGTGAGTGAGCAGAGGTTATGTTAATCTCATCTTCTTCTTTTTTTGTCTTTTTTTCCTTTTATCGGTACCAGGGATCGAACTCACGACTGCCTGCTTGCAAGGCAGGTGCTTATGCCGCTGAGCTAAATCCCCAGCCCCGGTTATGTTAATCTCAAGTGTAGGGCTTCCATCCTCTGCTGAAATCTGTATGTAAGTTTAGACAACATACTCAAACTTCAGTCTTTTCACTCTATTTTATTTTTGGTGGTTTCAGGGAATTAAGCCCAGAAGAGCTCCACTAGTAAGCTATACTCTCAGCCCTTCTCACTTTTTATTTTGAGATGAAGTCTTACCAAATTGCCCAGGTAGGATTCTAACGTGTGATTTTGCTTCCTTAGCTTCTCTGTGTGCTGGGATTACAGGTGCTTATCGCTGTGCCTGGTTGTGTTCAGGCCATCTTGAAGCCTACCCAGCGTTTTAGTTTCTTCTAGGCTCTTTGGGTTTCCTGAACACGTGTGTACAGCATCATGACCAGCCAGGATTGTGTATTCTTATGTCCTTTCTGTTCTCTCTGTTCTCAACTACTCTTATATGAAGCCCTGGTCAGAAATATTCTTACCCCAACAATGACCAGAATCTCAGACTAATAGTACCCTTGGCTCTCCCTGTTCACCTACTAGCAGGATAATCACTTTCACCCCCTGCTGCTGGAGATGAGCACTCGGCTGCAAACTGCACATGTTTCTGATTTCAGCCGTGCACCTTTCTGGCCTCCAGGACTGCCCCCTCCTGGCAGAATCTGTACCAACTAGAGTAAGACACAGAAGTTGGAAGCACCCCCAGGCAAGAGCACCACACTTGCATGTTCTCACCCAAAGTCTAACAGTTTTTCCAACACAAATGCTTCTCAAATCATTGAATGCCTATACTGTAATTGAGTTCCAGAGACCTGACAGTGTTTTTTGCTTTTGTTTGTTTGCTTGCTTGTTTTGTTGTTGTTAATTTTGTCATGGAGGAGAATATTTACTAATCTTATATTTGGTCATAGTTTGAAATTTCAGGCTATAATTTTAAACCCAGGTCAGCTGTTCCTGAGCGTGTATTCTTTTTGTTATATCATGTAACCTTCCTTGTCTTGGCTTTGCACCTGACAAGTTACAAAGATTTTCCACAGTCATTACTCTATAGGGGTGGTGAGACAGGGCCTCACCATATAATTCAGGCTGGCCTTGAACTCACTATGTAGCTCAAGCTGCCCTTGCATTTATAGCAATCTTCCTGCCTCATCCCATCAAGGGCTGGAATTACAGGTATGCACCACCAAGCCCAGAAAGTATTAATTTATTTAGTATATACATCTTTTGTTGTTGTTGTTGTTCTTGTTTTAAAATTGAGGCAATTGAGACATAAAAGATACTAGCGCTAAACACTGAGGAGAGAGATGTTCCCCAGAATGCAGAGTGAGAGACTGTGCAGAAGCTGGTACCAGGGTGTTCTCTCCAGCAGAGGATCTTTATGCAGCAACCCCTGACAACTTCTGGGGAGAACCGGGAAGAAAAATATCACTCCTGAATCCTCCACCCCACCTCCATCACAGTTATACTGATGTGAACAAAATGCATAGGTCCAAGAGCAGTAGGTCCTGAAGCATTTGCCCCTAGAGGGCGCTAATCTTTCCATAACTTGAACACAGGAAATTGTAGGAAAGCATTTTGGACTATGGTAATTGCATACATCTTATAGCAGAGTTAATCTTATCTTTAATGGGAAGTTATTAATAATTTATATTATCTTTAACAATATATCTCCATTTAAAATGTTTGTTTTTTGTTTCTCAATGACTTTCCTTCAATTCTGAAGCTTAGGTGGAGTTTGGAGAAACTATTAAAACATCCATGTTTAATCAGGCAGTTTTTAGGGATAACGAATTTCCAATAAGAGGAAATGCCAGGAAATTATTGTATTAAAAAAGTAAATATCTGTGTATCTTAGTTGCAAAGTGAAAAATACAAATCCTAACCTCTTCTGAAATTCCTTCTGCCTCGTGAAAGGCCTTCTGATCCTTCTTCTGGAGGAAGATCTCTCTATCTTGTTGCTTACCTTGAAGGGAAGTTTCACCTGTTTGTTTAAACACAATATCAGAATGGAAATTGCAGTGGACCCTTTTCGGTTGCTTCTCTGGATTCTCCATCCTTCTTATCCTTATTCTGTGCTCACAAGTCAGCCATCTAGAGATTCTCTCAATCAGCCTCCCATCCCCATTTTCTGGTCGGTTTGATCAATAAGAGGTGCTAGCACGAAAACAGAGCAGGAGCAGAAATAAGGGTAGCAATTCCTCCACTCTCTTGTGTCTATTGTGCTTTGGAAATGACCATGTTCCTCTGTTTAAAACCCAGCTCCTGTTGGTGGCCTTTGCTGTAGTTACTGGTCTCGCAGGGCCTGAGTAAGGCTCCTTCGCTTTGCCCTTTCAGGCACAGGGCTGGAAATAACTTTGCCTTTTCGCTTTCTCTTAACCTTTACCTTGCCTCTGTAAACACACTTGAAGTTTCATTCTCTTCCTGCACTTTGAGTGTTGGCACCTGCTGGAACTCTGGTACAGAGTGCCAGCGGTGCTGAGGAAAAAGGTCAGTCAGCAGGCCACGAGACCTTACCATCATCCCAGGTCAGGTACTACTTTGCCATGTGGACTTCAGCAAACCCTTTCTATGCTTCACATTTTGAATGTCTCATCTGTAGAAAGAACAGTTGGACAAATTCAGGGGTTTTTGCACAGTTTTTCATTTGGCTACCTCTGTATCACTCAGCTTTCCCATTACTAGGACAAAATACTCAAAATCCACAATTTAAAAAGGAGAAGTTTCAGTTAGCTCATTGTTTTAGGGTTTCGGTTTATGGCTGGCTGACTCCAAGGTAGAAGAGCCATAGTGCAAGGGAATGGAGGAGGACAACTGTTTATCTCATGGCAGCCAAAAAGCGGGGTGGGGGGCAAGAATACATAAGAACATACCCTTCCCAGTCACACCTCCAGTGATCAGCCTTCAGACTAGCCCTACCTCTAAACACATGAGACTTTTGAGGGACATTTTAGATCTAAATCATAACATTGTACTCCTGGACCCCAAAAGGATCATGCTCATCTCATTATGAAAATTGCATTTAAGGGGCTGGGGATTTAGCTCAGCGGCATAAGCACCTGCCTTGCAAGCAGGCAGTTGTGAGTTTGATCCCCGGTACCGAAAAAAGGAAAGAGACAAAAAAAAAAAAAAAAAAAAAAAGAAAAAGAAAAACAAGAAAATTGCACTTAACTCATCTCTAAGAGTCACCCAGGTCTTAACAGTGCCAGCATTGCTGAAAAGACCAACTCCAAAAAAGCAGTGAACCCTTGTAAAAATAAAAAGGAAAAGTTAAATATTTCCAATGTACAATGGTGTAAAAATAAACATTCTCATTCCATAGTGTGTGGGGGAGGAGAGAGAAATCTGACCACAGCAAGATGAAAACCCAGCAGAACGAACATTAAATCCTCTACCTCCATGGCCAGAACCCAGGGAAGGTTGTGGGGAAATAGTAAAAGTGAGTTCCAGAGCTTGGGCAGCCTCACCCCTATGGCCTTGGTGGTTGCAGCCCTCAAGGTCTGTTTTTAGGAAGAATCTGCTCCCTGGCTGTGAGCTTTCCTCACCGTGTTCCTGGAATCTCCAATTTCCTGGGGTCTCCACTGTACTTGTAGTTTCACTCTCATAACTTTATGTATCACCCTATCAGGGGAACATTGTCAAGCCTCACAGAACTCTCCAAAATCTGGGGGAAAGCCTCCATAACCTTATAACTCTGCATGCCTGAAAAACTACCACACATGAATGACACCAAGGTCTGCTGCCAGCTTCAGCTATAGCCTAGCCCCCTTGAGTCATGACTTTAATCACCTCCGAGGGGCAGGACAGCTGACCTCAGGGGCACAGTAGGAATGGGCAGGGGGTCCTGGAGCTCTCTTCTCAAAGCATAGTCTTTCAGAGTAATTTATTCTTTCATATCCTTGAGCTTTCATCAGCTGGGATCTGGTGGTTTCTTGAGATATCTTCAAGTCATCTTTCTTATTTTCCAGGTGTAAAGTACTTGGCCTCTTTTTAATGTTAATCTTTTCAGCAACCACATTCTCTTTGGTCCAAACTGCAGGCACTTCCTTTCTGGTGAAACTGCAAACTTCTCAAACTATTAAGCTCTGTTTTTACTCCTGATTTTCACTGTAGATCTAATAAATGTATGCTACGGTCTGAACATTAAGTTGCCTTGAAATTTCCTCCACAAGATCTGTTAGTCTGCCACCTTTAAACTCAGCCTCATGGAAAGTCCAAGGACATGGGCAAAATGTAGACAAGTCCTTTGTGAGAATGCAAAATGTATGACCTCAAGTTTAACCTCCAATGCAGTCCCCACTGAAATCTCATGAACATGACCTTTACAATCTGCTTTCCCATCAGGATTCTGGTCTTCTAAACTCCAACCAAGATCTTTAATCAATCTCTGCATACAGAATTCTAAGGTTTCTCTAGTCAGCACTTCCAAACCTTTCCAAACCCTTCCTTGAAATGGGTTCTAAAGCCTTCTAAGCCACATGCTCAGGTGCAGGTACAGCGGAGATTCCGCTCTCAGCATCAATGTTCTGTCTTAGTCAGCTTTCCTGTCCTGGGCTGAAATACCTAACACATTAAATGACAGAGCTTCATTTGGCTCACAGCTTTGAGGTTTCAGTCCATGGTTGACTTGGTAGAAAAAGGATGGTGGGGAGAAGTTGCTCATGTTATGGAAGCCGTAGAGAATAGAGGAGCAAGGGACAAGACTATCTTCTTCCAGGTCATGATCCTGGCTGAAACTCATCTCTTCCAGCCAGACCTGCCTGTAAACACACGAGGCTTTGGGGGGACATTTTAAATCAAACCTGTAACAGTGTCCAAAAGAATATTGAAAAGTGACAACATATTTCAAAATTTCTTACCATGGTTTCTTAATATTTTTTATTTCTTTGTTTCTAATTTTTGTTCTTACTAATATATGTTTGCAATACATAAATATTACATTCATTCTTAAGGGTTGATATATATACACATAAAAATCTTAAATTTTTTTGCCTCCCTTTTTCTTCCCCAATACCCACATCCTACCATCTCTTGATCCTTTTCCCATGTGTAAAAAATCTATCTCCTTGTTTCCTATTATTTATTTTTATATTTCATTTTGATTCATTTCTATTTTGGATTTCTTACATGAAAGAAATCATGCAATATCTAAGTTCATGTGTCCTATTTACTTCACCTATTGGCTGGGGATTTAGCTCAGCGGCATAAGTGCCTGCCTTATAAGCGCGCAGTCGTGAGTTTGATCCCTGGTACTGATAAAAACAAAAACTGCACCCATTTTCCTACATGACTTAACTCAGGGTTAATCATCTTTGGAGCAGAGTTTATTTCAAATTATACATAAATACCACATTTTCTTATCCATTCACCTGTTGATGAACATGTAGAGTGCTTCTCACATTTGGCTATTAAGAATTGCGCTGCTATAAATATTGTCTACATGTATCACTGTAATATGACTTTGACTTTTTCAGAAAGATATCTAGAAGGGGAATACCTAGATCAAATGCAATCTTTGTTTTAGTTTTTTGAGGAATCTCCACACTGCTCTTCATAGTGAGTGTACTGGTCTACACTCCTATTAACAGTGTAGAAGGGTCCCTTTCCCCTGCAGCCTCTCCAGCACTTGTTCTTATTTGATTTCTTGATATAGTCATTCTTTCTTGAGTAAGATGCAATCTATGATGGTTTAATTTGCATTTCTCTGCTGGTTGGTGATGTTTTACATTTTTCATTCATTTACTAGCATTTTATACTTCTTCTGAGATGTATCTATTCATTAAGTTGTGCATTATTTGAGTGGGTATTTTATTTCATAACATCTAGTTTTTAGTTCTTTATTATTCTAGATATGAGTCTTCTCTGTGAAGTTTAGTTGGCATTTTTTTTCCCATTTATTGAGTTGCTTCTTCACTCAGTTGATTGCTTCCTTTACTGTTCAGAAGTTTTTAAACTGGATATTATACCATTTGTTCACTCATGATGTTATTTCTTATTTAATTGGGATTTTGTTGAGGAAATCCTTGCCTTTGCCTGTAACTTCAAGAGTGTCGAACCTGTTTGACCTCCCAGCTGGTTAAGTATTACTGTTTTAATATTTACATCTTTGAATGATTTTGATTTTTATTTAGTATTTAGTGAGAGATAGGGATCTGGCTTGAATCTTGTTCATGTGTATGGCCGATTTTCCCATCACCACTTGCTAACAAGGTTGTCTTTTCTGCAGCATATGTTTCAGCCTTTTTGGTAAAGATCAGATGGCCACCTATACTGCTCCTGTGTCCTCTATTCTGCTCCAATGATCCACATCCGTTTTTGTGCCAGTACCACTATTGTTTTTCTCACTGTAGTTTTATATCTTGAAATTTAGGATTGTGATCCCACCTGCTTTGCTCTTGCTGTCCAGGAATGCTTTTGCTATTCTGGGTGTCTTCTGATTCTATATGAATTTTAGGATTTTTTCAAGTTCTGTGAGGAACAGTGTTGGTATTGGACTGGGATTGCTTTAAATCTATATAACAGTTTTGGAAATATGGCCATTTTGACATTATTAGTTCTGCCTATCTAGACACAGGGCTTATGTTCCCATTTTCTGATGTTCTGTTTGACTGCCTTCTTCAGAGTACTATACCTTTTAATGTAAAAACCTTTTACTTCTTTGTTTAGGTTAATTTCTTGGTGTTTAATTTTTCTTGATGCTAATGTGAATGGTATTTTTCCCTATTTTTTTTTCTTGGTAGGTTCATTATGGGTGTACAGGAACACTATTGATTTCTTTTGTGTGTGCTGATTTTTTGTCCTGCTACTATACTGCTGAATTAGGCTATTGATTCTAGTAGTTGTTCAGTGAAATTTTCAAATCTTCTGTATAAAGGACCATATTATCTTCAAATAATAATAATTGAACTTCTTTCATATATATATATATTCCCTTTTCTTGCCTGATTGCTCTGGCTAATGTTTCAAATACTATATTGAACAGAGAGTGGGCATCCTTGTCTTATTCAAAATTTTAGAAGAAAAGCTTTTTGCTTTTCCCCATTTAATATGATGTTGGCAGTAGGTTTGTCACAGATGCTTTTATTAAATTGAGATACAGTCCTTCTATACTATCTTCTTCAGGGTTTTATCATAAATGAATGTTGGATTTTGTCAAAAGTTTTTTCCATATCTATTGATATGATCATGGGATCCTTGCTTCTGTTAATATGATATATTATATTTATTGAAGTGCATATGTTGAGCTATCCTTGCACCCCTGGGATGAAACCTTGGGCATGATGTATGATCATTTTGATGATTTGTTATATTCTATTTGCCAGTATCTTGTTGAGGAAATGATCTGTAATTTGGCCTGTAGTAGATTGGGCTGTAGTTTTCGTTATTACTGGGGTCCTTGTCTGGTTTTGAAATCAAGGTAATGCTAGTTTCTAGGCATGAGTCTGAAAACCCTTTCAATTTGATTAAAGAGTCTGAGGAGCACTGGTGCCATATCTACCCCAGAGGTCTGATAGAATTCAGGTGAGTTCATCAAGTCCAGGGCTTTCTTAGTCGGTAGGCTTTTATTATTGTTTTGATTTCAATGCCTGTTATTGGATTGTTCAGAGTTGCTATGTCTTCTTGATTTAGTTTTGGTAATTCATACATGTTTAGGAATCTATGCATTTCTTTAAGATAATTTTTCATACTAATGATCTTCTGGATTTTGACAATATCTGTTTTGATTTTAGTTTTTTCCTTTCTAATTGCCTGTATGTTTCCTTGGTAAGCTTGGTTAAGGGTTTCTCTAATTTTTCAGTTCTTTCAGAGAACTAGTTCTTTGATTCATTGAGTCTTCATATTGTATTTTAGTCTTACTTTAATTAGTTTCTGCTCCTGGCCCTGAATCAAGGCCCGCAGCTTCCTGATGCTGTTGGTTTCAAGCAGGAGCCTAAAGAGATGTCTTTCTATGATCTGTTGGCCATTTCAAAACTTGGGCAGTGAAATGGTCAATTCATTAGAAAGAAACAGCTTGAAGCAAACCCGCCCCCACCCACCGTGAGGGGCTGTGAGCATGGCAGGCTGTGGTGGCCCATGATGGGAGTCATCTGCGTTTACTGGGACCCACACCATACCGGGACTGGAGCTCCAGGAAACCAAGCAATCCCTTCCCCACTGCCTGTTTTGTTTTGTTGAACTTCAATATACATGAAAGTATGGACAGCTATTTTGAAGAGAATGAGAGACTCTAAGATAGCCATTAGTGTCTTCCCTATTGTCTGGTTTTGAAGACCTAAAATGCCTTCCTCATTCTGTTCGGATCAGTTTTATACTATATTGTTTTGTATGAATTCACTGTATGCGAAGACATGGGCAACTATTTGGAAGAAAACAAGAGACAATATGATAGATAGTGAAGATCTCAGGTCATCAAGCTTTGAAATTTATATCTCTTACATTGCTTTTTTATGTCTTATTTTGTTCTGTTTTGTTGTGTTTAATTTTACCCCCTTTAAAATAAAAATTTTAAAAATTTTTAAAAAAATTAATTTCTGCTCTTCAATTCCTGAATTCTTTGGATTTTTAGTATCAATTTTGTTAATTTCCACTCTGATATTTTTGATTTCCCTCCTAATAGGTTTGGATTTGGACTCTTTTTGTGTTTTATTATCTTGAGGTACATTATTACGTTATTCATTTGGACTCATTCTATTTGTAATGTGAGCATTCATAGCAATAAACTTCCCACTTAAGACTTTTCATTCCCAGAAGTTTCTGGGAGTTTGACTATAATGAATCATAGAAATCTTTTATCATCGTAGTTATTTGCATTATATAAGCCCTGTGTTCCGTAAGTTTTGATATGTTGTACTGGCATTATTGTTTAGTTCTAAGAATTGCTTAATTTCTTCTTTGACATGCTCATTAGTGTGTTGTTGAATGTCCATGAGTTTTTATATGTTCTGGGATCTCTATTACAATTAATTTTTAGTTTCAGTGCAATAAACTCTGATATTAATGGGATGATCTTAGTTATTTAGGATCTATGGACTCAGAGGTGATCTATTTTGGAGAAAGTTCCATGTGCTGCTAAGAATGTGTGTTCAATTGTAGTAGGTTACAACATTCTATAGACATCTACTTAGTCCCATTCTTCAAAGGTGTGGCGCAGCTCTGATATTTCTTTGTTAGTTTTTTCTTTCCTTGATCTGTCTAGCCATGAAAATGGGGCATTGTGTTCACTCACTATGATCCTTTATGTCCAGTAGCATTTGTTTTATGAAATTAGGTGAGCAAGTATTTGATACATATATTTATCATGGCTATCTCTTCCTATTAAATTGCTCCCTTTACTAATATGCAATGGTCTTATTTGCCTCTACTGATCAGTTTTAGCTTGAAATGTATACTGAGCATAAAATTGCTACTTGCTTCCAGTATTCTGGGGCTTGGAATTATGTTTTCATCCTTTTATTTTTAGTCTATGGATTTCTTTTTAGATCATATGGGACTCTTAAATGTAACAGACCGTAGTGTTTTGTTTTTGATCTAGTCTCTCAATCTGTGTTTTTAACTAGGGAGATGAGGACATTTACATTGATACTGTAGTTATTACTGAAAGGGATCAAATTATTCCTGTCATTGCATTCTTTTTCTGTTATTGACTCCTTCCCCTCTCCCCTTTTTAACATCTTGCTTGATGTATTTATTTCATCCAACCTTTTGGCTCTGTTGGCTTCCTTGTCTCCATCTAGGATATCTTGGGTATTTTTTGGAATGCTAGTTTGGTGAACATGAATCTTTAGGTGTTCTTTGTCATGGGAATGTCCTTATTTTTCCACCAATTTTGAAGGGTAATTTTACAAACTATCGTAGGTTATATTGGTTGGAAGCTAGTGGTTTTGGGGGGATTTGAAACCCTTCACCCCAAGGCTTATTCACCTTTAAAGTTTGAGTTTAACCTTTATAAGTAATTTTTTAAATTAATTAATTAATTTATTTATTTTGCTTTTTCTCTGACAGCTTTTAAGTTTCTGTCATTTGTTAAGTTTCTGGGAGTTTGACTATAATGAATCATAGAAATCTTTTATCATCGTAGTTATTTGCATTATATAAGCCCTGCCTGTATGTTGAGTTCTTTTCCCATATTTGGAAATTTTTCTGTTATAATTTCTGTATGCAGATTTTTTATGCCATATACACTGTCTTCTAATTTCAATAGCCTTAGGTTAGTCTTCTTAGTATCATTTAGTCGTTATTCAATGATTTTTCTTGTTCTCTTACCATTTTTAAGGTTTCCCTGAGTATAATATCTTGTGATTCCAGAAACCAGGAAAAATAACTACAATATGCACAATAAAAATAGATAATAAAAATTAAAAGCTTCACACAGCTGTTTATGGCATTCACCCAGAGCACCCACACCGCGCTCTCTATACTGGCGTCACAGTCTGACGGCAAGCAGCAAAGCAGGGCTTCGCTGAGGACCAGTCAATTGCCTGCCCAAGCCCGAGGGCTCTGGCTCCCTCCGACCCTGTGTCCTGGTTGCAAGCTTGCTGTGGAGCTGACCCACTGCAGGCCTCTGTGAACCCGACTGCCTTAGTCAGGTTGGGGAGTCAATATCACGAGTGCCTTCATGTTTTCCCCTCACAGACTTTACCTGCCTAGTACATGGCCAGCAAGCCCCCAGCCCCAGGCTGTACTCCGCATTCTTGTCACAGTCCCAGGTCTCCCTGCCTCCTGCTGTCCCCAGCTAAGACGTATTGCACCCCTCCAGCCCCCACCCCCACCCCTAGCCAGCAGTCATGGGTGATACATTGAATGTCCCACATGCACAGCTCTCCAGTTGTGTGTGAGGGGGATTGGGTGATTTATATTTTTCTGTGATAGGCAAGCCTTCTCTGTATCCACTGTCCCACCATTCATAAGTACTGGAACTCTTTTTTTTTTTTTTTTTTTTTTGTCTTTTTCATTTTTATCGGTACCGGGGATCAAACTCACGACCGCCTGCTTGCAAGGCAGGTGCTTATGCCGCTGAGCTAAACCCCCAGCCCCAGTACTGGAACTCTTAACAGAACTGATTGTGGGTCACAGGTGCTGGAACAGTGTTCCGTCCTGTTCTCCTTTCAACTTCCATGGTAGCATATGTCTTACTTGCATGCCCAGTGGGAAAGTTAGAATAGTTGTGAGCCTATCCCATCAGCCAGGCTGTCACCACAGGGCCAGCTCCCTCCCTCAGCCGGACCTTCCCTTAGGACGGCATGTACACTGGGTGTGTATAGGGTGGGTGCGATGGAGTGCCATGGTCCAGGAGTGGTTTGGTTACCTCTCACAACCCCCTCGACTCTGGGTTTTATTCCAGTTAAATTTTCTTTTCATTTATCTTTCCTTACCCCTCTGCCTCAGGATACCTGCTTTCCTCCAGTATTGATTTAGTCACCTTCACTGTTGACATTTAGAGGCCCATCTTTTTCTCTCTCCTCATCATGACTTTAAATAGTTGTAGACAAAATTGTGGTATAGCCTGTGTGCTGTAAATATTAACATTTAAAAATAAAATCATTACATCACTTCTTTAAACATATTCAATGAAATTTCAGTATCATAGTGATTTTATATCAACCACCATCCATTTAAAAAATACATGAACAAACTCTTAACAGAACTTTTACAATGTTCCTCTTTTTCCTCTAAATCATTTTTTCCATTCCATTTCTCCCACAGAATTTTATAGGAATGTAATATATTTTTCTACTGCGAAGTCTCATATGGATCATCTTGGCACAGTATTTAAATAAAAAATATGTTTATAGATGGAAACTTAAAAGTTTTTATATTTTCTGGGATCATAAGTCTCTAATGGATAAACATTTTTCAGAACTGAGACATCAACACATTTAATTGTAGGATGCAATGGATCAAAATTTTGATCATTGTTAAACAGAAAAGATAAAGTCAATGAAATTCATCTCTCAGTGAGGAGAATGGAGGAAAGATTGTAGTGTGCTGATCTGAGGAAAACCTGCTCCCCACGGTCAGAGGCCAGCCCTCCCCGCTGGCCTCCCAGTTCAGGATATTTCCTCTCCAGGTAATGCCCCACAGTAAGATTTGGGGTGGACAAAAGATACACCTTGATTGTATCAAATGGAAAAAGATAGCTGAAAAAGAGAAGGTAAGAATGGAAATGGGGGTTGAGGTCTTTCTTTTGAAGTCCTTTGGAAGCCCTGTTTTAGGGTTTCACTTACAAAAGTTGGGAATCTAGAAATAGATTCTTTTCAGCTCTTGGTTTGGTTACTCCTTGGAAATTGTATACACAGTAGATGTGCTCCCTAGTTTGACATCTGAAGGGTACTTTTCAGTGGGAAATTCAATGGGGTCATCTCTAAGAAAGCTAATGCTGGAGTTAGATGGGTGTGCTATATGACTTACAATTTTTATACCTGAAGATTCATGACTCAGTTTTCCCTCTGTAAACAGAGATTTATACAACTCCATTTCATGGGAATCAAAATTAATTGAAGCCTGACATGGTGCCTCATGCCTGTAAACCCAGCACTCTGGGAGTCAGAGGCAGGAGGATCACAAGTTCAAGCCCAGCCTGGTCAACTTCGCTATGCATCAAGACATTGCCTCAAAATTAAGAAAGGGATACGGATTTAGCTCAGTGTGAAGGCCCTTGGTTTAATCCCCAATCCCAAAATACTGTTTTTTGACCATACTTAAACAGAATTCAAAGGATTCTTTGTTTTTATTTCCCAAATTCAGCTATACTCTTGCAAGAGATCAAAAAGCTCCACACCTGTCATCATGCTAACCTGTTAAATTCCATCAGGTCTCCACACTGAGGTAACGAGCTGCCATTGTGGCCATCTGGATAGTCCCATAATGAAAAAGAGCACTCCAGGCTCTTTGGCTCAGTTTTGTGTGTTTTATTTTTCTTTTTGCTGTTTTACTGACCACTGAGGCTTTTTTTGATTTTTTAAAGCATCAGTCAATATTTATCCGCTGGTCTTGACCTTTACCACCAGTGGCTCCCATGGCAAGACCAATGAGCCATGGATTTGTAGATCTGAAGACCAGTTTGGCTCCTTTCTTAGGACTCCCCCCTTTCTCAAGGAAAGAATTATAATCAGGCTATGCGCAGGGTATGTGAGCCCAGAAAATGACAGTTCTTGCTTTCCAAGAATGGGAGTGAAATATATATTCACTTGTGCCCTCCTGGAAGCACTATGGTTGCCTGGGGGCCAATTTTGAATCCAGCAATCCAATATTTGAGCTTTCTCCTGGAGAAACAAAATGAGACATTGATATGCTAAGAAGTTGCTAACTGAGTCAGTTTTGCCGTCAGCCCGCGCTGATGTGACTTTTGTGCTAACATTATTGCTCAGACACCGGGACCGCACAATGACTACCCTGCAGACTGTCACTTTGCCGCCAGAATGTGGGCCTCCCTGGCACATTAGCAGTCTGAGTTCTGAATTCTCAGTTTATTTCCTACTGACACAGAGGAATGCTGCTATTTTCTTTTGATAAAGAAACCACTTGTGCACATTGTCCCTTTCTTTGGCTTCCTTGTTTGTCATCTTTCACAGCACAACTTTAATTGATGGAATCTTGGGCAGTTTTATCTACATGGTTTCTATATTTTGAAATTTACTTTTCTTCTGGTGATTTTTTGAGAAGGTTGAAAATTGGTAATAAGTCTGATAGACTGAGATTATTCATGACCTCAATTCTTTATTCCTCTGTGATGATTTAGATCTAAAATGGTCCCTGAAAGTCTCATGTATTCAGAGATGGGGCTTCTGAAAGGTGATTGGCTCTTAGGGGCTCTGTATTCATCAGTGGATTAATGTATTGTTGAGTTTAGTGCCGAATGTGCTAGGAGGAGGCGGGGCCTGCTTGAAGGGTCACTGTGAGGTATGACCTGAACAAGCCTTGTCCCTACTTCCTCCTTTTCTCTCTGCTTCCTGGCTGCATGGGTTGTACCCCTTTCTTCCACCATACCCCTCTGCCATACTCTTTTTGCGTTGGCACTAACCAACCATGAATTCAATCTTCTGAAAATTGTGTGTCAGTAGACCTCTCCTTATTTAAGTTGTGGGCATTGGGTATTTTGTCTAAGTGATGGGAAAGTGACTAACAACCCCATCCTGCCGGTCTGACTTTGGGTCTAGCTTTATGACTTTCTTTAGCCAAAAGGATACTAGGAAATATGATTTAAACAGAGGCTTGCAGAGTGCTCATTTGGCCGGATTCTTCTGCTTTTTTCTTCTGCCTTTGCCTAGTCAATATGCCTGGACTCTCGTGCTGGAGGATGAGAGACATGTGGCTCAGAACCAAGTAGCCCTACTGGTCTCAGCCAATACACTCACCTAAGAGCCAGGCACCCCAGACATGCGGCCACGCCCAGCCAAGAAGGTGAGAAACTTTCAGCTGGTCTGCACATTCAGGAATAAAATCCAAGCTTATTTTTTGAAGCCACTGCATTTTGGAGATGTTTGTTAGGCAGCACTGCTTTGGTAGTAGACAGTGGATAGCATACAAATAATGGCAGCCCTGTCCCCGAGGAGCAGAGCTAAGGCAGTGGTGGCAAACCCGTGTTGTGTGTGCTGCAGTGGCACAGAGCTCTATCGACACATAAACCAAGTTGCTCCAGCTGCTACACATCAGATAACAGTTGTTTTTGCTAAACTAAAACCTCAGCATTCAGGAATAGTGTCTGTATTGGCTCTGGGCAATAAATAAGTGGGTTTTGGGTTGCAGTTTGAGCACTCGATCTCTAAAAAGTTCACCATCACTGATCTAAGGGAGCTGTGAGACCACATAGGATGTCTCCTGAGGACTCTGGTAATAGTGGTAACCAGTGAAAAGAGGGCGACTCCAAAACTTCTACCATGACAGAAGGAGTCTGTATTGTATCAGTGAGATTCAGCATAGCTAAGTAAAGATGAGCACATGCTCTAGAGTCAGACTCCTGGCTTCAAAACCCAGACCCATTAATGAGCTCCGTGTCCTTGGGAAGTTCCTTCATCTCCTCAGTTTTCTCACTTGTAAAACAGAGAAGGTAATAAAACATACCTACCTTGTAAAGTTGTTATGAGGATTAATAGTTTTTAAAATAGGCATTAACATTTTAAAATGACAAATAAAAATTGTGTATATTTATGGCATACAACATCGTGTTCTGAAATGTGCCTACATTTGAAAATGGCTAAGTTGAGCTAATTGACATGCATTTCTTCACAAACCCATCCTCCCAACCTAGAAGAACACTTAGAAGCTTCGTGCAACAGACTGCTATTAACTGTAGTCATCGCATTGTAAAGTGGATCTTAGGAACTTATTCCTCCTCATTGAATTTTTGTATCCTTTAACCAACATCTCCCTGATTCCCTACACAAGCCACCAGTATCCGCCACTCTGCCTTGTTCCTATGGGGTCTTCTTTGGATAGCTTCCACTGTAAATAGAATCATACAATATTTGTGTTTCTGTGCATAGCTTATTTCTCTTAGCTGACATCCTCCGTGTTGTCACTAGTGATGGGATGCCCTTGGTAAGGACCAAATCATGTTCCTTTGGGGATATGCACCTCTGTGTCTTTATCCTTTATCCACTGATGGACATTTGGTTTGAACTTGTATCTTGGGCATCATTAATAAAGCCTCAGTGTACACAGAAATGGAGGCATCTCTTTGACTCCCTTGTTTCTTTTAGATTTATACCCAGTAGTGAGATTGATGTATCATATGGTGGTTCTATCTTCAATTTTTAATGGAATCCACACTGACTTCCATGAAGTTTGGACGAATTTACTTTCCTGTTAACATTGTTTCAGGATTCCCTTTTCTCCAATTTTTAAATTCTTTCTTTCTTTTTATTTTCTATTATTATTATTATTGGTGGTGGTAATGGGGATCGAACCCAGGTCCTCTGCTAAGCTACATCCCCAAGTCCTTTCTATTTTTAATTTTGAAATATAGTCTTGTTAAGTTGCTGAATTCCCTTGATTGGACTTGCACTTGGGCTTTTCCTGCCTCAGTCTCCCAGGGTGCTGGAATGATAGGTGTGTACCACCACTCCCAAATCTTTTTTTCAACATTATTTCACTGTTTGCTATTCTTTGAAATTCGGTAGTAGCCATTCTAAAGTGTGAAATTATCTATCTTTATAGTTTTGGTTTGCATTTCCTGATGACTGATGATACTGAACACCCTATCCTATGTTGTCTGTAAGTTCTCTCTAGAGAAATATCTGTGCAGACTCTTTACCTGTTTTTTGAAGTGAGTTGTTTTATTGCTATTGAGATGTTTGAGTTTGTTATATATTTGAAGCATTAATTTTTTATCATATTATAATTTGTAATATTTCCTGCTATTCTGTAGATTATCTGCTCACTCTGTTGGTTGATTTCTTTGCTGTGCAAGACTTGTTAGTTTGGGGCTGGGGATTTAGCTCAGCGGCATAAGCGCCTGCCTTGCAAGCAGGCAGTCATGAGTTCGATCCCTGGTACCAATAAAAATGAAAAAGACAAAAAAAAAAAAAAGACTTGTTAGTTCGATGAAATCCCATTTGTTTGTTTTTGCTTTTGTTGTCTGTCTTTGGAATCTTAGCAAAAAAATCATCACCAAAGCAATATCATGGGACTTTCTCCCTATTTTCTTCTACTAGTTTTACAGTTTTCTTTCTGTATTTAAATGTTTGATCAATTTTGAATGGAGTTTTGTGCATGATACAAGATTAGGGTCTAATCTTGCATATGGATAGCCTGTTTTCCCAATATCATTTACTGAAGAGAGAGTCTTTTCTCCATTGTGTGTCCCTGGTATCTTTGTCAAAAATCAGGTGCTCTTAGTGCAATTAGAATAGCTCATTGCAATCCCTTGGTAAGTATTTGTTAAATAAATAAATAAACAAACAAACAAATAAATAAATAAATATTATGTGGCCTCGCTGAGACACACAGGTTAGAAGAGCGCAGGGGGTGGGTAGATTGTGTCTGTCTTTGTAGGAAGGATCCATTTGTATCCTGGAAGGGCTGTTTTTCATTTCATAGAATCAAATATTGGCTTCCAAAGAGCTAAAGAAGCATACTCAGCTCTCAAAAATCAGCTACTAATAATCTGGAAAAAATATCTTTTCCTTTTGAAAACTCACTCCATGGAATGAATGTCTTGTACTTAGTTAATGCCTCTTAATAGATTTTGGGGCAAGGGTTAATGTGAGATTTCAAGAAGGGCAGGAGGAATGATGTCACCTGTTGTTTTAAAAATACTTCTGTTCTAAATTACTAAAATGCAAGTTTTGGTGCATATAAAGGAAATCCTCAACTACTTGCAAAACTTCACTGAGAATGTTTCTTTTTCTGAACACTTTTCAAAATCATGCTTTTATATTATTATTATTTTGTTGTTGTTGTTGTTGTTGTTTACAGTACTTGAACCCAGGGCCTCCTGTAAGCTTGGAAAGTGTTCTACCACTGAGCTGTAATCCCAGGACTATTTTTAAAATTTAATTTTGAGATAAGGTCTTGCTAATTTGTCTAGGCTTCCCATGAATTTGCAATCCCCCTGTCTCAGCCTCCCAGATGGGTGGTATTATAGCCGTGCATCACTACACCTGGCTATCATATTATTTTTAAATGAAGCACACAGATCAAATACTTGTGGTCCTGTTATAGCAAGGAAGGTAGAAGGAGGGAGTAGGGTATGTGTGAATGTGTACACATGTGTGTGTACATGTGTGTTTACACTGGCATATGTGTGCACAAGATCTACTGTGGTTAATAAGAGTCTGCATATCTCATGGAGAAAAATGAAAAAGGCATTGTGGTTTGGATCAGACCCTCACCTCTTCCTCCAACCATTCTTTTCCTTCTCCATCCCTCCTCTCCTCCACAGTATACATAAGTCACTAATCAGAGCCTTTCAGAACACAGAAGTTAAAGAGACTTGAACTTTGTAAAACTGAAAGAACAAAACCATCTCCATCCATCCAAAGAAGAGGAAATAGAGTGGTCCCTGTGTAGAATTTAATCAGGTCTTCATAAGCCACAACATCAAAGCTGTACAGGCAATATATGTTGTCAAGGAATTTACTGTTGCTGGCAGCCTGGAGCAGGACCACACCCTCAGTGTAGGAGTTGACAATTGATTGGTGAAAACTACTTGCAGAGAGCCATCCTTAAAGAACAAGAAAGACATGAAAACCCAGCAGTGACACTAGCAACTGGGAGTTAACTTATATCATGGACCTCTGGAAAGTTATATTTGATGTACAGTTTTACAATAAGACCTTCTGTTCCATTCTTTATGACTGTGTTAAAAACTACCCACACACAGGGACTTTGAAGAACCACCATTTGATGACTCTCTGGATTCTGCGGTCAGGAATTTGGATGGGACTTGGAGGAAACAGGTATTTTTGTCCCACACTGTCTGGAACTAAAATGGAGAACCCAAAGGCAGGAGCTGAGTCCAAAACTGAGGACTGGAATCTTCTGAGACTCTTCAGTTTTCACACTCACAGGGGATTCAAAGACTGGGACAGTGAATTAGTTTTATCTACTGCTGTGTAACAAATGATCACAAACTTACCAGTTAAGAGCAGCACACATGGAAGACCTTGCAATTTTTGTGAGCCAATAGTCTGCTCATGAGTTCCAGTCCAGGGCTGGTGTTTTGCTGAAGACAGCTGGTGAAGGCTCTATGTCTAAGCTCACTTGCATGGTTGTCCATGCAAGGATCCAGTTCCCACTGGGTTGTTGGGCTGAGGTTGAATTCCCTGGTTGACTGCTGGCCAGAGGCTGCCCTCAGACCCCTGCCATATGGGACTCCCATACACATCAACTTGGTGTGTATGGGAGGTGTTACAATAGCATGTAATATCTTTATAGGTGTACATCCCACCATCTTCTCAGTGTTCCACTAATGGAGGAGCAAGTTAGAGTCTCATCCTCACTCAGGAGGAAGGGATTTGTGGGAGGGCATGAACCGCAGAGGCCATGTTGGCATTTGTTTGTCCTCCCTGCCTCTCAGAGGCGCTACATAAAGTCTGTCAGTACACTTTACCTTCCTCATGACACAGCTGCTTCATGAAAGTCAGGTTTCCTAGAGGATAGCTCAAAGTTCCAAGCACAAACATTCCGGTGCGTACTGTAAAAGCCAGATTATCTTTCACACTCAATCCAGGAAGCCACTGCACTCCACTTCCACAGTGGTCTTTTTGTGGAAACAGTCACAAATTTACCCAAATGGGATAGGAGGAGAGTTAGACTCCACCTCAGGAAAAGACGGCCAAGGCCCCACTGCAGAAGAGCACCCAGGAGGGGAGATGTCATTGCGACCACCTGTGGGCTACACCTACCTGTGACATCAGATGCCTCAGATGTCCCCGTTCTATGTGGGTGGGGTGGAGACTAAAGCAATGTGACAGGAAAGGAAGCATGGCCTGCTAAAGTGATCATATCATTCATTATCTGCAGCGAAGGGGCAATCACACTAGGACAACAGGCATAAACTGGAACTGCCTAGGGTAAACTAGATTGCCTGCATGCCCCAGACCTGCCGCCAGCTCCTAGGATCCTGCATGGAGGCGGTGTCACATTGTCAGAAGCTCCTGTCTGGGAGCTCCAGGAGTGTCTAGCAGTGTGAAGCACAGTGACCTTCGCCACAGTGGGGCTAAAGCTCTCCAAAGGAGCCCATTATGATAAGGAGCATGCAGTCAGGAAGGGGACCCAGAAAGACACAAGACAAGTCACTGTTCAGTTCTAAGGGACAAAATCCTTACCCAACTGCATTAAAAAACAAAACAAACAAAATATTTATTGACTCACATGACTAAGAATTCAAGCAAAATATAGTTTCAGGCCTGACTGTATTTAAGGGTTTTTAATCTTATCAAGACTATTTCTTCCTATGTTGCCTCTGTATTAGGTATATTCAGCCAAGCTTTTTTCTTGAGCTATCTTTTGGCTTGTGTAGACTTTATATCTTCTCAGTAATCTTAGTGGAAAACCCTCCTTTCAGCCTCATTGGTTTGGCCTGTCACACAAACCTTGAATCAATTTGGGGTCAAGGGGATGGAATATACCGATTGACCAGGGCTGGGTGATTGGTTGATGGCTTAGGGGTAGAATAACTCCACCCAGAGCATGCTATAGAGTATGTTCTTTAAGAAAAATTGAGATACAAGCCAGGTGTGGTGGTCTGTGCCCATAATCCAAACACTTCAGGAAACTGAGGCCAGGAGATTACAACTTAATCCATGCCCAGGCAATTAGTGATTTAGCAAGATTCTTGTGTTAAAATTAAAAAATAACATTTTTAAAGGGCCGGGATGTAGATCAGTGAGAAGGCCCAGAGTTAAATCCCCAGTACTTCAAAAAATGAAAAAGATTCTGTAACTAAAGTGAGAAGAAATGGAGAACAGAGAACACATGCTTTACCCATCCTTGTTCCCAGTAAACTAAAGGAGAGGAGCCTTGGGGTGGAATGAAGAAATAGGCCTTGAGATTATAACTCGCAAAGCTAGAGCCATCCAGTTCTATCATTTCTCATGACAGCTCTATGAAGTCAGTCAAATTGGTTGGCTCCTTACTCTTTGACAGATACAGAAATTTTAGCAGATTGGCAGAGGAAGAAGGCACTTGTAATTGTTATCTGTCACCACAGTGATGCTGTATAACAAACTGCCCCAGATATCAGTCACACAAAACAGTGAGCATTTATTTAGCTCACAAGTCTGCATGCTAGAAATTGAATCTGGAAGACCCTATGGTCTCCTCCAAGTACTCATACCCTCTGGGGGTGACTGGTTGTTGGCTGGGTGCTCACACGTCTGGTGAGAAGCTGGAGTAACTGATATTTTGTCTTTCTTCTCTATTCTTCTAGAGGCTGACTGTGGGTGTATACTCATGTCAAAGTCATGCTTGCAGGAGAACTGCATATTCTCCTTCATAAGCACTTTTCAAAGCTCCGTTGGTGTGACATTTTCTAAACCTCTGGCCAAAACAAGTCACATGACTATGCTCCAGGAATGGAGAAACACTCCATCTTTTTAGTAACAAGAATTGCAAGGTCAGTGGCGAAGAGGGATAGATTCAAGGAAGAACAGAGCAGGAGGGCCTTTAATGCCATCAATTTTCCATAGAACAAATGGAGAGGGTAACTCCTCTTGATTCTCTGAGTTTGCTAATTATAGATATATGGATTTTGTTTCTCAATAAACTCTGGATAAAATTCATAAAAGATTAATCATCATTCTGCCTTTATTAAAGCTGGTTTTAATTTTTTTCTTCTGTGGCTACTATATACAATACTGTGATATGGTGGTGGGTCACTGAAAGATTTAAAAAAAGGTTTAACACATGGTTCATAAGGGAAAAACCCAAGCATCCATTATTGGATGAATAGAGAAACAACATGTGGTATGTCCATAAAATGGAATTTTGTTGTCTTAAGAATAGTTGTAATTCTTATATAGCATGAATGAATCTCAAAGATAGCTTGCTGGTAAAATAAGTCAGACACAAAATAATAAACGTGGTATGATTCCATTTGTGTGGGTTATCTAGAATAGTCTAATGCACTGTCAGAAAATGGAATGGCAATATCAGGAAGGGCTGTGTCTTAGTCATTTTCTTGTCCCTGGGACACCTACCAGACATCTGTAACTTAAAGGGATTTATTTTGGTTCATAATTCTGTGGTTGGCTAGCTCCAAGGTAGAAAATGCCATCAAAGGGGTGTAGGGAAGGACAAGCTGCCGGCATCACGGTAGCCAGGAAGCAGGGAGCTAAGGGAGGAGCCAGGGAGGGAGATCACCCTTCCAGGTGAGTCCAGTGTCCCTCTACTTCTGACCAACCCCCACTTTCTAACATCGAGACAGCTGTCGTGTTCCATAATCAGATCACTTTCCATAGCCTTACCTTTGTGAGCTGGACGTTTGGGGGGACACTCTCGATCCACACCCCAACAGCTGGTAGGAAGTAATGAGGACTCAGTATTTAATAGGTACCAAGTTTCAGTTTGAGATGATACAAAAACTCTAGTGCTGAATTGTAATGATGGTTGCATAACGTGAATGTACTTAATATTACTGACCTGTACACCTAAAATGGTAAATTTTATGTTATATATATTTTATCACAATTTAGCAAATGAAGTTCCTTCTTTTGATGCCATAGTGAAGGTTTGAGTTGAGCTACCAGTTAATCAGCCAATATATTTCTTCTGCTAACTTAATTTATGTAATGGGCTATGCTAGCCATATAGAAATCATTTGTTTGGTCCCTTACCTCAGCGACCTCCATATTAAGCTGGGGAAAGACTGTTAAAATAGTGAGGATAGCAAGGCCTGATGGGTTTAAGATAATAATTCAAGACAAGATGGTAACCATGGCAAGGGATGTGCTAGTGTGTAATGCAGACTGTGAAAGTGGGGGCTGTTAAAAATGCAGATATCCAAGTCTCACCCGGCTCAGACTCACTTGGGAGTGGGTAGAATCTTGGAAACTTGTACTTTCAAAGCTCTTAGGTTCCAGGGTCGAAGGTGAATGCCTGTAATCCTGGTGATGTAGGAAGCTGAGGCAGAAACATCACAAGTTTGAGATCAGCCTGGGTGACTTAGAGACTCCTTGTCTCAAAATATAAAGGACTGGGCTTGTGGCTTGATGGTGGTGTGGCTCTGGGTTCAGTCCCCAGTACCAGGAAACAACAATAAAAAACTCCTAGGTGACTGAGATGGCCAGGTGGGACTAGAGAATCCCTCTCAATTACATAAAACAAAATTAATTTTAGAAGTTGAAAAAACCTGCAAAGAATTGCATATTATTGGTAACATCACAATTGCAAAAATGAAAAAAAATTTACTTGCTAGAAACAATTGACAAAGATGAACAGTGTACACAGTAAATATTGTTATTGACTAAAAGTTGATGGAAAATCCAAAATCTGTACAACAAAATTGAGACACAAAAGTTAACCAGCAAAAACTGGACCTAGTAGAAATAATGGCCACAAAAACCTTCTTGTTG
Organism: Cavia porcellus; assembly: GCF_034190915.1. NCBI lineage: Eukaryota > Metazoa > Chordata > Mammalia > Rodentia > Caviidae > Cavia > Cavia porcellus. The sequence goes on along the minus strand of NW_026947484.1, from coordinate 173,994,537 downwards.
TTAGGAAAAAAGTCACCAAATTTTGATATGGGCAAACCATTAATCAATGAATGAAAAAATTTTTTATTATTGCCAGGCATGGTGGCACTTGTTTGAAACTTCAGCACTCTGCGAAGCTGAGACAGGAGGACAGCAAGTTCAAGTTCAGCCTTGGCAATTTAGAGACCTAAAGAGAGCCTGTTTCAAAATTAAAAAAAAAAAAAATTTAAGGGGCCAAGAATGTAGCACAGTGTGAAGGCCCTGGATTCAGTCCCCCAAAGAAGAAAGAAAAATTAAAGGAAGGAAGAAAGCAAGGAAAGTAGAAAGAAAAACATTTTCTCAAACATGCACCAAAGCCTTCAGTGTGATGAAAATAATTTCAATGTAGGCTTCTACATTTCATTTTTATTTATTTTATTTTATTTTTATTGTAAAGAAGATAAAACCAAGGAAAATAAAACAGAATAAAATCAGTCCAAATAAACCAGAACAAGTGATCCAGGACTTCCAAACCTTATGAAGTCAACAATAGTTACCACAATGCCTTTGTTGTCTTCAAAATAGCTGCAGATACTTTCAGACATACTAAAAATCGAACAGAATAGACTAGAAACAAAACAGTGAATGGAGTAAAGGACATCAAAACAAGCCAGTAGTAGATACATAATGGCTTCCATAATGTGTCTTGCTATCTTTTAAATAGCTGCTAGTGCCATCGGAATTACTGATTTTCAGGCGGGGATCTTGTCCTTGTAGGTCAAATATTTCACATATTTTACTTGCCTTAACTTTTTATTTTGAAATAATTTCAAAGTTATAGAAGTGTTGCAAGAATAATACAAAGAACTCTTGCATAACATTTATTTAAATTCACTAATTGCTAACATGTAGTGACATATTGTTTTATCATTCATATAGATGAAGGAAAGAGGGATTATATGTAGGTGCACACACACATATGCACATACAGTAATACCTTGGTTCATGAACGCTTTTGTCTGCAAACGATTTGCAAACAAAAGTGACAAAATTTTGTTTCTCTTCACAAACTCTGTATCAGATGAAAAGCACAAATGCAGCTATCTAACCCTGAACTGTAAAACAAATTAAGTTTGTAAATTGAGGTACCACTGTATATATGTGTACATACTTATTTTGTCTTTTCTCTGAACCATTTGTGAATTTCATTGGAAAGTACGAATGTTCTAAGAGCAGGAACATCATCTTACACAACGTGAAAACAACTATTGATTTAAAAATTTAACACAGATGTATCTTTTTCAAAAGGGAAAAGGACCAAAGAATGAAAGGAGGGAGTGTGAGAGGAGAGGAAGGGGATGAAAAAAGAAATAAGATGTGTTGTGTGCATGTACCAACTCCCTGTGATGAATGGAATCATTATTTACTGCACACAAGTCCTAATAAAAATCTTAAAATTTAACTCAAGAGGCTGGGGAAAGGCTGGGGAAATAGCTCAGTGGCACAGTGCCTGCCTGGCAAGTGTTAAGTCCTAAGTCTGATTCCTGGTATCCCCTCAAATTAATTCAAATACATACTATTACTCAATATTCTTTTTTATTATCACCCAAGAGTCTATCATGTATAATCAAATTTCACCAATTGTCCCCTAAGTATTCTTTGTATCATTTTCCCCCACTCTAATCTATGAGTCAAAAGCAACAACAAAAAGGTGATGTAGGTTCACTGTAGCATCCAGGATCATGTAATTGTCCTGTGTATTTACTTAATACATTTCGATGGGAAGCAGCTTTCAGACTTTCATAATGTACTTTGTGAAGGCTACAAGCCAGTTATTTTGTAGTCTGTCCCTCCTTCTGGGTTTATCTGACATTCATTATGGTTAGATTTGGGTTACACACTTCCGGCAGGAATTCCATGTGAGTGCTGTCCATTCTGGGTTCATCCCAGCAAGGGGCAGATGCTGTTGGTCTACCCGGTCACTGGAGAAAGAACCATGCCGTTGTCCCTTTCTATGCCTGCTCTCCTCATCTGGACAGAACTGAGGAGCCCAACTGGGTGAGATTAGGGTTGAGGTATCATTTGTGACATGCTCCACCCCTGGAAAGTTTTGCAGATAAATCCACTGAGATATTGCTATAATTAGCATCATTATTGCTAATGTCTAGGATTCTCACTATGTGCTGGCATTCAGTATTTTTTCTAATTCTCATACAAAATATGCTCACATGTTATTAGTCCCATTTAACAGATATGAAAACCCAGGCTTGGAGACAATGATGTCATATGCTGAGGATTAAAAAACTCACTCAGTCGTAGAAGACATTGCTTTTGCCAAGTCCTTGCCCTTCAACACTCCACACTTCACCGCCTCCAGTTTCATATTAAAAGTATCTTCTACCAAAGTCCTTTTACTACCTTTGAGCCAAGCTCCCAGGCAGTTTGGGACCCAAAGGTCTCTTCTGGGGCAGCTCCATCTCTCAACTCCTTCTGCTATAACACAAGCTTGACATCTGTCTGTCACCTCAGAATTCTCGACCCAATTTTCCTAAATGTCATCAGCTTCTAGGAAGCAGAAAGGCAGCTTTAGAATGTGTCCAAGTGTCAGGTCCCCAGTAGCTTCATGTCCCTGACCTCAGGGAGTCTGCACATCCTCTCTGAGGGCATGGTATCTCTCTCTTTCCATCAGGTGTGGCTCTGAGGCTCTGTGCATTATGGGATCCTGTCTCCCTTGGCCCCACATGATCTGCTTTGGTGTCACCTGATTGGCCAATCACGTTCCCTCTCCTGAGAGCTTGGATTGGTGCCCAGAGAAACCAATCAGCACCTGTTGGTACTAGGAGGCCTGTGGGTGGCCATTTTGACTGTATGCCCAGAGAGGCAGAGACTACATGTATTGGGTGTGGGAGTGATGAGAAAGAATGAGAGAAAGAATTCAGGACCAGATGTCAAGAGACCTGCGGTCCAGAGTGGTGGAAAGAAATAGCCTAGTTTCTGTAACTTTTCTGGTTCCTGCTTTGAACTTCTTGAGGGCTTTATTTCATTTCCTGCCCTTGGGTATCAAGATCTACTCCCTAGTTTAACAAAATAATATTTTAATTTTATTTATTTATTTTCTTTTTTTTAAAGTATAATTTGTTTCTACAGTTAACAACTAAAAGGGGCCTGATAAAATGATACATGTCTCAGAGACAGAAACTAAGGCCTGGACATTAAGCCAGGAGTTGAGCTCACAGCTGACAGAAGGCAGGGGTAGGAATTCCACTGACTGACCACGGACTGCTCTGTCCTAGGTGCTTTCTAGAAACTTCACAAGTGCCTCTCAGGCAGGCAACATGGCAGCACCATTGTACAAACAAGTGAACAGGAGTGAGGAGAAGCTGTCTACCTGAGATCTTGCAGGTAAGGTCCAGTGCCAAGCTTGAGGGAGGAGGACCCGTGAGCTGGGCTCTTAACTGTGACATTTGCAAGTGTTTGGGGGACAGTAGGCTGGGCACAGAAATAGCAGAAGTTTCCAGAATTTGATCATTCAGGTATGACAAGTGGAGCTATAGACCCTCAAAACACAGGAGAGCCTTTGTAGGTCTGTACCGGACCACAAATTCACCAACATGAGTTTTGGTCTATCAGTGGTCACTTGGTCATGCTAAATCCTGGAAGCTGTTTTATCTCTGAGCATGTCTTGCCTCCTGAGCTCCTACAAAACATACTGGCTGCCTGCACACCTTCCCCCGCCCCATCCAGAGCTCTTCTAGTGTTTGTCAGTGTCTTCCCCTCACAGTCGTTTATGTGACATGGATTGGGGTCTCTTAATGCTGGTCTTGGCATTACTGTTCTCTGCAAATGAAGGGCTAAGATAAGACCACAGTGTATCCGATGGGACCACAGCCACCTTGCACAGTACCTAGGCACTTTCTTGAGCAGGTCCTCAGGACACTCTGAAAGTTTCACACGACTTCTGCTTGTTAAGAATCCACCCTTAGTTAATGCCCTAAACAGGGATCGATCAGCTCTGTGATTGCTCCCTTTTGCTGTGGTTTGGGTAATGTGTGGCTTGCTTTATTTGTTTTGAGTTAGGGTCTATGTTGTGCAGGTTGGCCATAAATTCCCAGTGATTCTCCTGCCTCAGTCTCCCAATTTCTGGGATTACAGGTATGTGCCAACATACCCAGGTACTTGACTTCATTTATAAATTGAATTTTGTCAGAAAGATGTCAAGCTGAGCTGTTATCCCTTTAGCATACCCTCCTGGGCTCACCTGGAACACAGTGAAGAAGGGACATATTCTCTAGGGCTGGGTCCCATGGGGAAAGCGCCTTTCCATGGTGGTGCTGAAAGCTTCAGACTCTGTCCAGGTGTGTTAATAGAACGCCTAGAACCATCGTGGTGAGGATTTAGAGAGCTTGCCATTATTCCTGGAGGAGAAGGCTGAGAAGGACCATGAGACTTTGCAGGCCAGAAATCTCTGGTAGGCTACAGCTAATTCTAGGTTGGGGGGGAGGGGTCACTGAACCCTTTTGAGAAATTGGTGGAAATCAAAGATTTCCTTTCCCAGAATGTACATGTAGATATGTTTGCCTAGGGGCAGTTAATGAATCCTTAAACTTAACCAAGAACCTAACAAAGGATCCTAAGAATCCCTGCTGTAGAAAGACATTGCCATCTAATTAAGAGCCTGAGAGGAAGTAGGCTTCTAGTCACCCTCCAGCCGGGTGTCATTCCTACTGGCTTGGCCTAGGCAGAGGAAGGGGCCTGGTCTCGAGGTAGGTGCTAGAAAACTGTCATTCAAGGATGGAGCCAGAGAGACATTGAACCTGGGGCAGCTCTCCAGGCACCAAAGCCTCCAGCCACCTGGTGCATGACAGGCTGGCATGCTGGGGGCTACCTGGCAGCTCATATGCCCAGGGCTCCCAGGAGCCCAAGTCTGCCAGACTCTGCAGGCTTCTGGCTCCCTCATTGCCTAAACCCCATCAGCCTTGGCAGGGGATGCCAAACCTCTGCCAGGGACACGCTTGCCAGGCTGGTGGGAAGAGAAATGGCCACTTTTTAATTTTAATTTATCTTCATCTTTTGGGGGTTTGGAGGAAGTAGTCACAGGATTCTTTTAACTTCTTGTGTGTGTGCCTGTGTTTGCTAGGAAGGGTGAGACTTATGTTAATTCATTCCTCCTATGGAGGGCCAAATGCCCACATATGGACTCTTCAGGGAAAGTGGGTATGTAGTTAAAAAATAATAACTTTGGGGAGGTTGTAGGGGAAAAATTCTATAACCATTCCTGTCTCATGTTGACCCAATTCTTTAAAAATTAAATTTAAAAATAATGTTTTTTAAGATGTGGGCAGAGAAAAGACATTTATCTACTCTGAATTTCCAATGCTTGTATTTTTAAAAGTATCCTTACTGTTTCCTCTTAGAAGTAAAGAAAGATTTTTATTCACCTGTCATCTTATTGATGAGCAATTCTTCAACTGTTTATTCCAAAAATCAATCAGTTGAGCAAGATGCAGAAAAGATTCAGTAATCCTTGCCTCACTACAGGGCAGGCCTTTGCACTTTCAATTGAAAAAAAGAAAAAGAAAAAGAAAATCTGCTTTGGACATAAGACTGAGGAGAATAGAAAAAAATTCTTATAATCCTTTCTAAGTCAAATGGAGGCAAATTAATTTTAATTTGAGGCAAATTCCTCAAATTAAAACTGTTATTTCTTTAGAATGTTGGAGAGAAATGTCCTCTTTCGCCTTTTAGCTCTCATAGAATGAGTTTCTCAATTTTTTTTTTTTTCTGTTTCACAGATCTGGGGGCCATGGGAGGAGAGGCTGATCCTTCTTCACCTTTTTAAATGTAAAAACAAAAAACCAAAAAAACGCGTGTGTTTTAAAATTTGGCAGGGGTGGGTAGAAATAGTAGTTCACTAGCACCGCACATAAAAGCACCTCCCTGCGTATTTAAAAAATCGGGGTGTGTATGTATGGGGGGGTTGACTAGAGAGAACCCCTTACCCTTCTTGTCTGACATGGGGCCTCTTCTGCAAAGTTTTATTTCCCAGGAATTTGGTAGGGATGGCAGGGACACTAGGAATATTCCCAAGTAAGACTTCTGATGCCTCCAGAAGGCCCGCTTTGCAAAACTTTTTATTTTAAACACCAATCTGATGTTTTTTTGGGGGGTGAGTAGGGGGTAAGGAGTTTTCATTAACCCTTTGTGTTCTGCCAACTGCGGGCTCCCTAAACTTTTTTCCCAACCAGAAAATGACATTTCTGAGGGGCCACAGGACCCGAGGAGGGCAGTGGGGAGCCTGGGGGCAGGTGTGGGGGCGCGGGAAAGTTTGGGGGGCGGGCAGTGGCGCGCCCCGGGCAGCTGGCTTTGTGTGCGGCGCCGGAGGCCGAGGCCGAGGCCGGGGCTCGTGGGCCGTGCGGCGAGGCCGGCCGGGGGCGGCGGGGCGCGAGGGGCGGCGGCCGCCCCGCGAGGGCGGCCGGGGGCGGGGGCGGGGGCGGTGGCCGGCCGGGCCGGCCGGGGTGGGGGCGAGGACCGGCGCCCCCCACCCGCGCGCCCTGCGCCCCCGCCCCCCCGGCCGGAGCGGGGCGGGCGGAGGAGGGAGCGGCGGCGGCGGCGGCGGCAGCGGCGGCGGCGGCACTGGCATTGTGCGCGCACCAGCAGCCCGGCCCGGGAGGAGCAGGACGCGCCGGGGCCGCCTCCTCCCGCACGGACCCATGAACCAGCCGGGCGGCGCGGCGGCTCCGCAGGTACAACGGGGGCCGGGGGCAGCACCGCGCGGGGGACCCCGGGGGCCGGCCCGGGCTGCGCCACTTCAGCGCCGGCTTTGCAGGATGCAAAGTGCCCGGGCGCGTTTGCGGGCTTTTTGTGGGCGCAGACAGGAGGGTTGGGGTCCGGAGAACCCCCCCGAGCCCTGCGGGGTGTGGGGAGGGCGGGGGCGGCGAGGGGTGTCTTTCCGGGGCTCCCCACCCGGCGCCCCCTCCAGCCCCAGGCTCGGACCGGAGCCCAGAAAACAAAGCGGCGAGAGAACAGAGCAGCCATTTCAGTTTGGACAATTCACATTTTGCAAAAATGCAACCCCTTCCAGTTCTCCCCCCTCCCCCCTAAATTTGCAATTTCCCCCTGACCCTCTCAGCGATCGCAGTCCCCGGTGACCCCCTTCGGGAGAGCTTTCCCACCAGGCCCCCCATCTTTGCAACAATCTTTTTTTTTTTAGGCCATATTTCCCTTTCTCAATTTTTTTTTTCTAATTTTTCTTCAAACGGTAGTTTTTTCCCATTAAAACAACGCCACCTAGAGGATACTATTTTGTAAATAAAAAAAGAAATTAAAATTGAACAGAAATATTTTTATTTCTTATTTTTTCAAAAGTTTACTCTACAAGGCAGTAGGAGGGAAAGGGATTCTTTTTTATTTTCTTTTTGGTGGTGAACATTTCCACTTTGATCTTTGCAGAAGCATGGAGAAAATTTTTATTTCCGAAGACAAATCCAGATAGTATGTAAATAAAAATTAAGATGGAATTTGAATGAATTCAGTTCTTGAAGAGGAAAAAGCAAAAAACCTCCTAAAAGCAAAGTCAGTGTAGCCACCCAACGCATTTTAGTTTGAGGAAAAAACTAATTAGAATGAGGAAAGGACGGAAATTGTTGAGTTTAGAGAAAACTGGGAGAATTGGCTTTATGAAGCAATTAGAAATTGCACTTCATTGTAATTTGGAACTTGTTTAGCTCAGCGGGCAAAAATTGCTAATTTTACCATTTTGAAGTATTTAAAGTAATTTTGTTTCCAAGAAAGAAGGATTTAAAGAGAAAATAGACCTAAAGTGTTGGCTTTGGACACACCCAAAAATTGTAGTTTTTAAAAAAATTTTTTCATTTACATTTTACTGCATTTAAATCCTAACATTCTAAAGAAAAAACAGAAGCTGGAAAAGTTAGAGTGAAATCCTGTGTTTCTTTTTTCTGGATTTGTTGGGGTTTGTGTGTGTGGTTTTTGTTTGTTTGTTTTGATGAAATAATTAAGACTGTTTTCTGATTTTGTTTCCTGAAGGATCTAAGCATTTCTTTTCTGTTGTTGTTTTGTCCAGAAAATGTCAGGAACCTTTTTTGAGCAATATTCAGTGGAAAAAATGTAAATTCACATATTATACAAATTGAGTAGCTCACAGATTTGTATGAGAGACCGCCATTAAAATAAGATATGCATAATTAACATTATTATGAAAAAACTAACAGTGGATTCACAGAAGCCCATTTTTTATGACATGCAGCTGAATCAATTGATGAAGACAAGGATTGAGGAATCCTTGGTAAGGGAAAAAAATTTCTCTTCTCTGTCTTATTCAGTCTTCTAATTTGAAAAATGTATTATTATTTTTTAAATTCAGATTGGTTTCAGGCCTTTTGATTGTGGTGTGGGGTTGGTAATTTATTAACATTTTGTATTTTTAAAAAATTTGATTTTTCAAAGGGAGGAAAAAAAATCCATTAGCTTTGATCATTTTGGGGAATTTGTGACCCAAAAAACAGTAACAACAGCAAAAACAAATAAAAAACCATAAATTTTTCCAATTTAAGAAAAGAAGAAAGAAAGAAGAAGAAAGAGAGCAAAATTCTGATTCTTACCAGGTGAAACACTTAGTTGGAGAAATGAGTTAAACCACCAACTCAGCTGATTCTGGCAGCAAAATTTATTTTTTTTAAAGGGAAAAAAAAATCAATACAAACAAAAGCCGAATCCAAAGGTTCTTGCCTTTGGAATATGAAAGCATCTGTACAAATAGTATTTCATATGGCATTTTTGGTCTTAAAGTGAATCAAATGAAGGTGAAACAGAAAAGGAAAAAAAAAATTTTTTTTCAGAAGACAAATATTGACTGAATTGAATTGTGACAAATGGAAAAAAGGTTCTTATCCAAAAAAGAAGGTTAATTTATGATGCATTAAAATCTGGATTGAATTTGCTGTGGATTTTGAGCCAAAAAAATGTTTTGTTTTTTTTTTTTAGAAAGTTCTTATTTTTCTATCCAGAAAGAGTATATTGTATTATTTGCTGAGCGAGATTGTGTGGGACTTCCAGGAGGGAGCTCATGGTGGGTCACAGTGCTGAAAGAGGGAATGTGGACTCCTGTGACCAGCCTCTCCAGCTGGTCTTGGAAGAATTTGTGGCCCCAGTCCCTAGCCTCTCACCTTGTTTTATGGAAATTGGGTTTTTAAGGAGATACTAATTCTGTAAAATATGTTTGACAGTGGCACAGATTTGACGTTTCTCATCATTGCCATTGCATTTGGGAGGATTTCTTTCTTTTTCTTTTTCTTTTCTTTTTTTTTTTGAGTAATGAAATCCTTCAGGGCTGACTGGCCACATTCTGACATACTAGGAATGAGCTCTCTTTTTTTTTTTAAGTAGCATAATTAAAATTTTTTTTCCTTTTGAATTATTTAGGCCGATACCTAGGACAGTCAAGGAATTTATAATTTCCAAGGAGCTCTGAAGGCCTCATGAGATAGTAAGCCTGAGTTTAGCTGTGATGGAAGAGGACTGGACTGGGGATGGTGGGATAGGGTAGGGGCATCTGAGAAAAAGAACTATAGCTAACAGATTGTTTCTGGTACAAGAAACAGAAATATTGTAGCCCATGCCTTTATGTGACCTGGAATCTCTTGACATACAATTCAGATTTCTTCCAATTTTATTCTGCTGAAATTTTGTTCTGTTTATGGCTTGAAAGTAATCCATAGCTAGAAATTGAAAATCATTTCTGTTTGTGTAGACCTTTTTTTTGCCTTCCACTGAATTGGTTATTCTGATCATGTTTGTTGTAAAGGAAGTAGAAGTGCATGATGGTCCTGGTGGGGGCGGAGCTAGCTCCCTTTTGTTTCTATTGGTGCCTCTGGATTGAGATTTGACCTGGACTGTGTGTCTCTTGTGTCTTTTAGATGGAATTATGACCAACAATGAATATAAGAGCTAATTTTTATGAGCCTCTGTCTGTTCAGCACATTCTGTTATATTATAGGGCAAAAGATCTGGCAAATTGGACTTAAGGAGTGGTAATTTGATGATGGTCTGAGTTATTTTGGTGAAAGATCATTTATGCTCAGTTTCACAGTAGAAACTCTTATTACTTAATGTTTTGCTTTCCTGCCTAAAGAATTTTTTTAAAAATAAGGTTTGAAATAAGGGCCTGCTTTCTAGCTTGACTGAATCAAGCTGGGGAAAAGGGTTGACATGCTTTGAGCCCTGCACAGAGGTGAACTTGAATAGGGGCGCTTGCTTTTGTAGAAGGAGCCTGACAAGGTGGCCAGTCGATATAATGCTCACCTCTCCCTGATCCTAGAAGATAAACAATAGCTATTTGATTTGAGAAAAAATTTAAAACTCCTCCAATTTCAGAATAGTTTCTGCTGACTCCCAAATCCTTACATCCTCTCCTTGGTGGGTAATGAGAACTTCAGGATGTATATAAGCTGACTTTTCATGGCTGTATGGAAATTTCAGTCTTTTCTGTGTTCTTGAGATGCTTTGTGTTTTGAAGTGGCCTGGCTCGCAAAAAGTCTTGCTCTGTGACCTTGGGCAGATCAGTTTTTCCTGGAGAGCTGCAGAAAATATGTTTTTGTTCCTAAACTTACTACTTTGGGTTAGATCAAGAATAGTGATAAATAGGTTTCGTTTCTGAGTTTCATCTCAAGGCACTGGTTGTAGCAGCTTGGATCACTATGTTGAGGAAGATTCTGAACCCGTCACTGGACTCTTTCTTCCCTGTTCCAGAGAAAGAGGCGCAGTGATTTAACACCAGTGAAAATCTGAGTGAACCTCTGAATTAGCATACCAGGACTAGACCTCAAATCACCATCCATTGATGGTTGTGGAATCAACTTGATGAATCACAGTCAGTTTTTTTAAAAAGAGCAGAATAGGAACAGGGGGACAAAAATAAATGTAACAGAGACATAGCGTAGGGTAGAGGTAAGTATCGTTTCATGAAACTTATTTCCTCAGGTGCATGCTTATATTGTGAAATACACTTACTCTTGGGAATCGAAGTCAGTTTGAGAGGTGCTGGACCAGATGAATCACTGTGATGTGCTACAGAGGTGCTGTGTGTCATTGCTTATGTTTTCATTATCTTCAGGTTCATTATTTAGTTGACTTCCAGTGACCTCTGTGGAATGGGTCACCTGTGCCAGCCCTGGTGGAGTCCACTGCACGGAGTCCTGCTGCATGTGTGGTTGGGCACAAACTGTGGGCCTGGTAGGGCACTGGAGTGGCAAGTGCTAGGTGTGAGGTACCATCTTTGCTTGGCCCCCTCACTGGAAACGTAATTGAAGGTAGTGTAGAATCCCTGTATTGATGAAAACAGCAGTCACGATTGCTTGAATTCCTCACTTTTACTTCAAGTTGCTAGAAAAGTGTTTTCCAGAAGTTACCCCGCTGTATTTTTAGTTTTGATCAGCCTCTGTGTGAGTCTATTTTTGTGTGAACAAACTCCTTCAACAGGATCACTGTCTTGGAGTTTTCCATCTTTAAACATGTCAGACCACAGTGGTCCAATAGAAATCTAATTTAAACCACAGATTCGAGCCATGCATATAATTTAAAATTTTCTAGTAGTATATTAAAAAGGTAAAAAGAAACAGGTGACATTGATTATAGTAATAGTTGGTTTAACCCAATAAATGCACAACACTATTATTCGACATGTCATTAATAAAAAAAATTAGTATTTTTTTTTTTTTTTTTTTTTTTTTGGTGTGTGTTGCTGGCAATAGAACCCAGGGCCTTGTTTGTGCTTGCAAGGCAAGAGCTCTGTCACTGAGCCACACACCCCAGTATAAAAAAATTATTAATGTGACATTTTACGCTCCTTTTTGGGCAGAGTAACTGAAGTCTCTGAAGTCCAGTGTGCATTTTACTCTTTTGGAGCAGCTCAGTTTCTTGTGCTTAGCAGCATACGAGGCTCCTGGCTATCATATTGGGTAGTGCAGGGCCAGAGTCATGTTCTGTCTTGTAGTAGTGCTGTTGACCGCAGAGGTTTTACTACACTTTGTTAGCAGGACTTCCCATTTGAGTCTCATTCGAAGCATCTCAGCATTAGTGGTAGAAAAGCCCATCCTTTTAACCTTTCCAGGTTAAAATGGTCCACAGCTCCATTTCATTTGTCTCAAAGTGGTCTTCTTGCAAGGGTTAGGCCAGAATGCTGTAGTTGAAAATGACAAGTGGTGGCTAGAAACTCCAGGACAATGTGGCGCAACATGTGTACTGCTGAAGTTGAGAAGTGCCAGACACGGGCAGTCATTGGAGGTGTTGCCTGAAATGGGGATAAAAATACAAAAAGACAGCAGGTGGCCAGGACCAAGGTCAGAGTCCAAAGGAAGGGAGGAGCTTTGATGGCCTGTCAAAGAAAGTCATTTCCTCACCAAAGACGTGGGACCACCAGGAATTTCCTCCAGGATGGTGAGATACATAGACATTGACATTCACCCCAGTTGGCAAATGGAAAGCTGTATTTGAGTTCAGCCAGACCAGAGTTTGGATTGTACTCTCATGGTGTGATTAGCCTTGTGTCCCTCTGGGAAAGTCACTTCTGGTTTTGGAACCACAACGTCTGCATCTGGAAAATAGTGATAAAGAGGGTAAGGATTTTGACCTTAAAGGTGATTTACGATTAAAGAAAGCAGTGTGTGTGTGTGTGTGTGTGTGTGTGTGTGTGTGCGCGCGCGCGTATGTGCGTGAAAATGTCCAGCTAGGCTGAGCTCCTTACGAAGTGGTCAACAGTTGTTAATGGATTTTTTTGACCCAGTGGCCTGGGGTTCTCTCTCCATCTGGAGAGAATGAGTTCCAGCGACACTACTTTGAGTAGTCCTGGAAACTTCTTGGCCTGTCTTCAGTGGTCAGAGTTAGGCAGCAGCAGAATGTGTTTACTTTTTTTTTTCAGATACAGAGGAGACTTGTATGTCAAAGTTGTACTTAGGGCTCCCATCCCAAGGATGTTTTAGCTCAGTGGTGGTGAACGTATGACATGTGTGCTGGAGCGGGCTATTTGTATCATGCAAAACTCTAAAAGATTTACCATCACTGTTCTAGCTCCTCCAAATATTTCTGGATTTTTTTTCGAGCCTGTGGCCCGGTCTTTAAAAGAGATAAATCTTAATTATGTCAGGCTTCTGCCTGGAGTGCCCTTTCCCTTCTTCATCGCTGCCCCGTGGGTAATGAGACCCCTGGAAGTGTCAGATCCCCACCCGTTCCCAAACCCTGTGGACAAGGAGACGAGATGTGGTTGCTTGCATTTCTGTTTCTTCAGCCAACTGGTGACTTCCTTGAGGGTAGAGATCATGGGTTATTCATTTTAGGTCTGACTCAGAGCAGCAGCTCAATAAATATTTGATGATTTAATTTGATTTTTGGAAATAGCTCAGTCAGATTTGAGTCCAGTGAAGAGTGGCTGGCCAATTTGGGTTTGGCCATTTGGGCAAAACGAGTGTCTTCTTAGGGAGCCATAAACAACATTTTCTTTACAGCTGGATCTGAAGCCCTTGGCTTCCTTGGAATAATAAGGCCAAGCAAGGTCCTCAGGGAGAATTCTCCTTTAACTTGACATGTCTTGGGGAATTTTTAAAAAGTTTATCTGGTCACTTTTATCTTTGCTTTCCTCACTTACTTGGTATATAAGGTTTTAAATGAGTAGAAGATTCATCTGGATTCACATCCGGATGGCTCATTCTAGAAAGATAGGAGTGCCTGGTCATGCCCCAGGCTTGTGTGTACAGAACTGTATGTCAGGGGGCTATTTACAGAACACAGGGGCCTCTTCAGCTTGAAGTAGCTAAATGTGTGATTTGATGTTTAACCAGATCCCATCTTTGGTTGGATTCTGCTTTGCAGATGCCAAAGATCAAGGAGACTTTATAGAAAAAAAACAGAAAACATCTTTACCATATTTGCTTAATTTTTTCCTGTACATTTCACACAAAACACCATTGTTTTTAACACTTTCTGGCCCATTTCAACATGAGCATGGAATCCCACTTAAATGTAGCCCAAGAGTCTGTACTGTTCACTTTGCTGTGTTTTCACACTGCTGGAAGTGAGAATGCCCCACTACAACAGATGTGTTCTTTCAGCAGTTTTTTGCCTTTTAGATTTTTTTCTTTAAAAGCTGTTATAAAGTCTACAGTGCATCTCACAGTCTAAGGCATCTTGGAGTTGAGGAAGTAGGGTGTCCTGCTCCAGGTGGGTACACGGTACTAGGGAGGGGTGCACTGCGACCTTAGAGAGTTACAAACTCTGCTCTTCTTACCTCATTATGTCGGGCTGTGGCTTCTCCACCTGTCCAGTGTGGGTGGACTTCGCTGTGGGAAGTTTCCTGTCAGGAACTCAGACTTCACACCCCTCTCCTGTCATCTGTTTGGCTTGCTTTCATCATTTTGCTACAGCCTTCTCCTCTAAGAAGTGTAAGTAGCCTGTAGGAGAGGGGAAGCCCTGAACATGAGTGGTCCCTTTTCTACAGCTGGATGAGCTTTCTTGATGGCAGAATATCTGAAGCCACAATGAACAAGATTGAAGTTGGAGAGACAAGAATTGGCTCTCTTCTTGCTCTGCCATTGAATCATTTGTGATCTTTACTGAAGAACTTAATTTCCCTGTATCCTATTTTCCTTATGTGTAATGTGTTGATGGTAAGACTGTTACTGATGGTGATGGTGTTGGTAATAACAGGGTTGTGAGATGCATGAGAAAACTCTGTGATTGGCCGAGTGCTTTCCATTTGCAGTGTGTTGTCTGTCATCTAGTCCGAGGACAGTAAATAGGTAACATATATACTGCCATTTCCTATTCTTAAGCCTATGGCAGACATCACTAATCGATCATGGCATTCTTTTCCAGTGGTCTCAGAATGCTTCTTGGTATGATGCTACCAGTCAGTTGGGGTTAGCGGGAGACATGAAGCCAATTTGTTCTCCTGATCTGATGGTTCCTGTTACCACCCCCTCCCTCTGCACACTGTGAAACTCAGATCTGGGAAGGAAGGTGGAGTGATTTACTCAGAAACTCAGCAGAGAGGTGGAATTGGGATTAAAACCTCAGATTTCCTGACCTGTCAGCCAGTGCTTTTCCTGCTATATGTACATGCACTGTGTCAAAAGGAATTAAAGTTAATTTGGTCTTGAGAAATAGAGAATCCTGGCTCCTCCCTTCCTTGTTATAATTAGATACCCTTGGGGCTGTCATCAAAGTGGGGGCTGGCTGACCTGCTTCTCCTGCTGATGGAGTAGTGATCAGGTTTCAAAGGGGAGATGCTGGGAGTGGGGACCGAGGTGGCTGTGACTGGCAGAGATGTACCTCCCTTGCTGTACAATGGTGTAGATGATCCAGCAGAGAGGGGCAAAGCAGGCCTGGCCTTCCTGAGATGGTGACCTGGGTTCGTGGCATGTCTACTATTTCTGCCTTCTGAAGCATGCATCTTAGTTTCCGTATCTGGGAAGTGGGCTGCTAAGAGCCCTTTACAGGCCTGAATCCAGACAGCATGTTTGAAAAGGCTCTGAAACCTTATACACTGTGTCAGTTTTTATATGTGTTAATTTTTGTAATCAATAGTAATCACTGATTATTAGTGCCCTTTTGGGTAAGTTGTGTAAACTGACAGTCACAGAACTGTGCCCACAAGATTAATTGGTCTTGTGTTTTATTTATCTTTTTGCCAGCCTGTGGCTCAAGCAGTTTGGAATTCTGGGTCTTTCCACAGGGTCTGCCTTGTCCTCTTTCCTTGTCTGCAGTCCTTCTCCTGTTAAGCCCTGAGCGTGGAGGCACAGGAGCTTGGAACCCCTGACACCCCTCTGTCTGTCTGATGGGAGACAGTTCATTCTAACACCTGCCAGGCCTCCTGCAAACATCATTGAGTAAACACACTGGAAAGTGCTTCCCAAATAGCAAAGAGCTGGAAAACATGTTGGCAACAATTCCTTTTCTTAAAAAAGGCAAGGAAGGAGGCAGAGGTGAGGATGGTATTGAGTCGACAGAAAAATGATATAAATATTTTGGCTGACAAAGCAGAATGGAGTTTCATATTAGCTAAAGAGAATAAATGGAATCAGGGGATGCTCAAGTTTTCTGGAGAAAACAGGGGAAACTGCTTTCTAGTGAAGGGAGCCCCAGGCCAGGGGCCAGCCCTGGGCCTGGATGGGGGCCTAGAGAAGAATGAAACCTGCTCCCTGAGGGGTGGAAATGACCCCAGCACTGTGGTGGAACCCCTGGCCTGCAGTTCACTAAGCCAGAAGCTGTTTTGGCAGATGTGCTGTATTGTCCAAGACAGCATTCCCCAGGAGCTAGCCATGCTGCCCTGGCTTTGAGACTTACAGCACCTATTCTTACTTGCATTTGATTTTGGAAAATTGGGGGCATGAGGGTGGGATTTTTCAGTCAGGTAAATTTTGCGAAGAGAATTAGTGTTTTAATTTATTTAGGGCTCAGGGTTTAGTGAGTCAAGTGGTATTTAGGGACTTGGGATGCCCGGAGAGAACCAAGGAAGATGTTTCTTGGATGTCTGGGACGAAAAAAAAAATTTCATCACCTGGGAAAAATAACTATAAAAATTTAAGTGTGTTATGTGGGTGTTGCTTATAATGTAGGCTGGAAAAACAGAAAGTGAAACTGATCTGAAATAAAACTGAAACTGGCCTGAAATGAGGCCACAGGGAAAGGAAACTT
Source organism: Cavia porcellus (assembly GCF_034190915.1). NCBI lineage: Eukaryota > Metazoa > Chordata > Mammalia > Rodentia > Caviidae > Cavia > Cavia porcellus. The sequence goes on along the minus strand of NW_026947484.1, from coordinate 173,977,875 downwards.
CCCCTGGGTGCCACTAGCCTTAGGTGGAATTTGTTCTGAGACTGGTCTTCTTTTTACCTGACAAGTCTAGAGCTAAAAAGGCTCATGCAGATTATCTAAGCCTCTGTGCCCAGTGTGTTCTGGGAACCAGTTGTGGCATGTGGCTGTTGAGAAGCTGAAATGTAGCCAGTCAGTCCATGTGGGATTTTAAGGACTTTGGAGAAAAAGAACATAACAGATATCAGCTATAATTTTTAAGTATTGGAATTGAAATGGTAATGTTTCATATTGGATTAAATAAGATATATGGTTAAAATTCATTTTCACCAGTTTCTTTGTACTTTTTAAAAAAAAATAATGTAGCCCTTCGGAATGAGATTAACCATGTGGCTCATACTGTATTTCTGTTAATCTGTGCTTCTCTAAGCCAACCTGTTCCCTCTGTTGTTAAGGAAGTGGAACCCCAGAGAAGGGGAGTGGCTGGCTTTAGTGGGTTCCTGGACAGAGGGCAGGACTCAGAACCTGGCATAAGGATGAACGGTTAAAATAGAAGGGGTAATGGAAATGTGTGTGTGTGTGTGTGTGTGTGTGTGTGTGTGTGTGAGAGAGAGAGAGAGAGAGAGAGAGAGAGAGAGAGAGAGAGACAGAGACAGAGACAGAGACAGAGACAGAGACAGAGACAGACAGAAAGTGACAGAGACAGAATTTCAGGGGAAAATTTAGTTTCCCACTTTGCTTATCCACTCTTTTAAACTTTATTTAAATACTTGCGAAGAAAGTTAAATGTACCAAGATGGCAGACACAAATCTAAAAGCTAACTCCTAAAGGTTTTGCTGCCTGCTAAAAAAAACTTCCAAAGCCTATTTAGTCTTTGGGTTTGAACCGAGGTCTTTTTGAATCAGTGTTTCAGGGCTGGGTGTACAGACCCAGGCCAGGTCTCATTAGGGTTGTGGGCTTGGGGTCCTGGAGGAGGAGTATGAAAGTCATTCTTTTGCTGAATCGCATTTGCTCCCATCATGATTGGAGGAGTGAGGCTTTTAGAAGACCCTGAGGACCTAAACTGTGTGAGTGGGCAGTGTCTGTCTATTGTCCCAGCTCCCAGCAGTTTCAGAGTCCTGCAGGGGAGGACCAGGGGACAGCAAATCTCCAACTTTGCAGGAAGTTACTCCTCCTCTGAGTGGCTCTGAAAGGAGATTGAGCCACCTGTTGGAAATTCAGCCTTACACATTTTCATTCTGTAAATCAGAAATTCTATCAAAAGTGTGAAGCTTAGTGTTCATGTGTATTGTATTTTAGTTTTACAAAACAGGGTTTTTCTGCCTTGAAGTATAATCATTTGTGATTTGCCAGATGCTTACTTAGTATGTGCCAAGCACGGGGCATTTAACATCGATTGTTTAGTACAGTCACCCTACTTTCTTTTCAGGGATTTAAAAAAATGTGCAGAAGTCAAGATTGAGAGGTGAAAGGAATTACCCAAGGTTGTGTAGCTGAGTGACGGTTAGATTCAATTCAGGTGGTGCCACAGTCCAGTCTCAGAACCGCTCTTTGAGGTGTGACATCTTGTGTTACACGACAGGGAAGGTGCAGTGAGTAATATCTGAAGGATGTGAGGTTGATCACTAGGGCAGAACTTGATCTGAGGTCCTGAGACATTGAGGCTCACTTTGGCTCTGAGGGCCGTTCTGAACCAGGGTACCTCTGGAAGCTGCTCTCCCTATGCCGTGCAACTTGGACCCAGGACTCCTGGCTCTTGTTCTCAGCTCTCCATGTGCCTCAGCGCACCGGAAGGTTGTGTGTTCTATGTGCACAAAGCCTTTAATACCACGTTTGAAAACAGTTGCAGAAGGTTTGCTGTAATTAATTACATTTGACATACTTGGAATGGGGGCCTCCTGGATGCAGAATGCAAATTTATGCCTAGACAGATGTAAGGTACGCTTGCAGCCAAGAGCTCTGGCATGTCCCAGCCAGGGCCAGCAGTGACGCTCACTACCCTAATGGGACTGTAACAGGCAGTGAGAAGTGGAGTCCGGACTCAACCCCAGGGTCACCCGGAACCTGCAAGTTGCTGAGGGAGAAACAGCTCTGGATTTCTGGGCAGGAGCCCTTGTCTCCGGTCTTATGTAGGTCTTCTCCCTCTTTGGCCTCAGTTTTCTTTATTGTGCAATAAGGGTTTGGAGTCTCTGAAAGCATAGTTCTGGAGAAGATGGGCAGTTAATCAGAGAATTAGAACTTGGAAGCGCTTTTTTTTGTACAGGGGATTGAACTCAGGACCTTGCGCTTGCCAAGCAGACGCTTATGCCATTGAGCTAAATCGTCAGCCTAAGAATTAGAACTTGGAGGACTGGCTTTTGGAAGTATCAGTAGCTGAGATGAAAACTGCTTGGGATAAATAGGTAAGCAGGAGGCCATGGGGATAAAGAAAAGTACAAGGTAGAGGTGGCTATCCAGTGCAGGGTGGTGCTGATTTCTGTAGTTCCATCTGCCGGTCTCATCTAGTCTGTGAGTCCATCCTCCTGTCTGCATATACAGTATCACCTCATCTCTGTTGAGTGTTTATTGCTTGGTAACAAATGTTTGCAAAATTTAAGTGACTTAAAACAGTAATAATCATTGAGGGTCTTTCGTGATTTCTGTGAGTTAGGAACTTGGGAGGAGCTCTGTGGGTAGAGAGGTTCTGTCTCAGGATCTCTGTGGTTGTGGTCATATTATGGCTAGGCCTGAAATCATCTTAAAGGCTTCTCCACTCACTGTTGCCAGGATTTTGAAGACGTAGTCAGTTATGGCTCCTTGCGCACCCCTGCCCCATGTGGTGGTCTCGGGCATGGACGGTTCATACACAGTATCTTGAGACTCTGAAAGTGTAGGTAGCAAGAGATTGAGAGAAAGCTAGGCAAGCATAATATCACCTCTTGTGACTTAGTTTCCACAGTCTTGTGGTGTGCACCTGGCAGTTACAGAGGTATGTCTAGTTCAATTCCACCTAAAAGGGAGTGTTAATGCCATGTTGAACATGTAGGGTGGGATTATATATCTTGAACCCTACAAGATTTATATAATCTTGGGAAAATACAAGCTGTCATGTCCCCTGTTCAACCATCAATTTGTCTAGTTATTCACCTCTTTGGTCATCTTTTTCTTGACTCACCCATTTACCTATTCTGCCTTTCATCTTTTTGAGGTTTGACCTTCCATATGACTATATATCCATCTATGTATCTTATCTATCCCATTCCGTTGCTCAACAGGATTTGAGCACCTAGTATGTGCCAGATATAGATAGGTGCTTTCATTAATGAGCTTGGATGGCAAATGAGACTAGTATTGAGAACTACTCAATATACTAAATTACCCTCAAAATAGTCTTAATCTTTACCTTCGAATAGTCTTTACCCTCAAAATAGTCCCATAGAATTACAATAGTATCTCTATTTTTCAGGGAGGAGACAGAAGCACAAATAGCTTACCCAAGGGTCTTTCAGCTAATTAATGTCAGGGGCAGGACTTGAAATCAGTGCTTCTGGATCACACTCTCCCAGGCTGTGTCCACAGATGAGATAGGCTCCAGGCTGACTTCTGAGTGTGAAATATCTCTCCTAGAGTTGCCTCATTCCTGTTTTCTCCCAAGTGAAAAGAGGTATTTTTTGCTATAAATATAACATGTTCATTAGAAAAACATTGAAGCAGTCCTGAGAAATAGGAAGATTACTCTTTAAAAAAAAATCACCTGAGAAAACCGCTGTTCACATTTGAATGACCATTATTCAAGTCATTTTTACATAAATGTATATACAATTATAGTTTTATAAAAATGGGATTGTATTCTACATGCTGTTCTGTAGCTTGCTTTCTTTTTAAACTCAAAGATATCTTTTATCGTTAGTGAATACAGATCTTTCTAATTATTTTTCTGACTGTAGTATATTTCTACCATATATATATTCCTAAATTCAGTGTCCTGCGGATTTTGGTTAGTTCTGATTTTTCATTGTTATAATCCACCCTGTGAGATACATCTTTTTTCAGTCATGTTTCTTCCTTACCTGGTAATCTCATTAATACCACTCTCTGGAAAGTTCAGAGATGGACTCCAGGGCATTTACATTGTACACATGGTGAGAACTTGCTAGATGCCTGCTTAGGAAGCAGGTATATATTTCTACTAGAAGATTGTGACCACTCATTTTACACATCTTGCCATCATCTACCTTGTATTACTAATATTTTAAATCTTTGGCCTTGTAAACTAAAAAATGAAGTTGAATATCTCTTGGTATCTTTTTATTAGCTGCCTGGTGATTCTGTAATGATTAGGGTGTTCTTGTCAGGAACTGGAAGAAGGTGAATGGAAAGTTGTTCAGCAGCTACTGAGTTTCCATTTTGCAAGATGAAAATCTTCTAGAGAGTTGCAAAACAGTTTGAATATACTTCACAGTGCTGGGCTGCATCCTTAAAATGGTTAAGATAGAGAAAAATAAAGTTAAACATTAAGTAACCTAACAAGCCAGTACCTTTGTTTTCTAGAAACACATGCACAAGAAATACCTACACTTGTAGACCTTGCAGTATGTGTTAAATATTCGTAGTGGACTTACTTGTAATATGAAATACTGGGAAGCAGACAACAGGTATAAAAATATTCATCTTTATTTCTACTGTTATCTTTTATAGATTTTCTTCTATTTAAGTCTCTAAATGATTTATTCATCTGGAATATATTTGATTTAAAGGAGGGACACAACCATCAGGCTCTGCCTTTTCCTAAGTGATGAGCTATTTGCTGTAACACCATTAATTGAACAATTGATCTTTTGTTCCCTGATTTGGAATGCCATATTTCTTTGTGTTGAATTTTCATGTACTTGGGTCTCTTTCTGGACTCTCTTATGTTCTTGTGATGTACAGGTAACACCCTGTTTTAATTTGATGACTTTAACATAAACAAATATGCTAGAATCATATTTTAAGAGCAGATTTAAGTGGTAGCATATAAATCACTACCTGTGGTGCTAAGTTGGAGTGGCTTTCTTCACTAGGCGACTTTGCCTCGTTACCCAGACTATCATAAGTGACTTTGCTTGGAGCCTCGGTTGAGTGTGTCCAACTCCAAGGTTCTCTGGACTTTCTTTCTCAGCATGGTACATCTTCTGGGTGCATAAATGTCTTTCCCTATGTATGACGCAGCATCCAGAGTGTAGCCATACCTACTTGTTGAATTGGATGGCAAACAGTAGTCATGGCTTATCCAGGATATTCTCCTAACTGCAGTTAGGCAGGTGGTAATATTTGTTTTAATAAGTTAATTTTTAAATTACTGAGATTACAGAGGAATCAGATAGTAAAGAAATAAAACGATTGTCTCAAAAAATAAAAAGATTGTCTCATAAATTTTGTTTTCCTTTATTCATTTTTGAAAATTTTTGCATTTTCTTCATTTGTTACATTTTCTTCTAGTTACTTTTAATCATATTTTTATTATTTAAATGATAATATATTAGAATTTTGCTTCTGCATTTACTACCCCCATCTTTTCTGCTTAGCCACTTTGTCTTCCCTAATAATCATTTTTTTAAGATTATGTAATATACAATATTCACGGAAGAAAATAGACAGTTTATTTAACCCATATGAATGTCATTGTTGGATACTTAGGTTCTGATTTTTCATTTCTATAAAATTGTATCTTCTCTCTATAAAATATTTTGATATTTTAAAAATTAATCTCCTTTAGCTATATTCCCAAAGAAAGGTTCCTGGGTTAAAGGTAGCTATTAATTTTATACATTTCCTTATACAGTGTGTCACCTCTTTTCTGACATTTATTGATACTAGGCTTTGGGAATCCCCTGTGTTGACTTGGAAAAGAAATGAAGTAAATTCTTTAAAAATGGCTTTGATTATTATGAAACAGGTTCATGTTCCGTAAGGAACATTTAGAAAATATATGCAAAAAAAGGAGAGACTTGATAATTTTATACTTCTCTGAGATAGTCATTAATTTCATGTTTATTCTTGACTTGGATATTTATAAAAATATTAATTTCTCAGTAAGTTCTCTTTTTTTGTGGAAATGGAGATGAACCCAGGACCTCACACGTGCTAGGTAAGCAGTGTATATGCCTAGTAGATTACTTTTAGTCTTATATTTTAGCCAAAATTCTGATAACTGATGTTTCTACATTTATGCAGGAAATTCATTTTTTAAAAAGAAAATTTTATTTTAAATGAATAAAACAGAATAAAGCCAATGAAAACATAGGAGTGAAAGTGATACAGGATTTCTAAACAGGATCATAGGAAATCAGCAGTGGCTACCATAATGTCTCTTGTTATCTTCAAAATTGCTGTTCATACTATCAGACATAATAAAACCAAACAAAACAGAACATTGAAGAAACCAAAACACTAAAATGGAACAAGTCAAAATAGTGAGAACAATACTCGATTTAAAAAACAAGACAGAAGGAAAACCCCTGTAGTTGCTATTTGCATACTATTATTTCAAAATACAAGACTAATATCTTCAAAATTTAGACAACCTGCTTTAGGCTTGAAGAGTCAGTCAGACAACACAAGAATTAAGTTAGTTTTGTACCTCGGTTGCTATCAAGTCAGCCTGTGATCTGAAGCGGTCAGTTGCTTATGGGTGGCGGTGTGTGTGTGTGTGGCTCTTGTGTGCCAGCTGGCTCATGGGAAGGGTGGACTGGCTTTTCATTTCTTTTCCCAGCCCTGTGTGGCTGCTGCTGGCTCATGGGAAGGCTAGACTGGCTTCTTGTTTCTCTTTCTGACCCTGCATGGCTGCTACTGGCTGGAAATTCATTTTTGGATGATGATTATATTCTTATATAATCACCTGACTGTTGCGTATTTGTGCCATCTATGCCTGATGACTCTTTGATGGGAGCCAAGGTGCTAAATTAATTTGAATCTGTTCATAGATATCTGTAATACGTTGTAGGAAAATTAGTGCTCTGCGCTTGGCTGCCAGGGGAGGTGGAGGGAAAGCTCAAAAAAAATTTTTTTTTTTTGTCTTTTTCATTTTTAATTGGTACCGGGGATCAAACTCATGATCGCCTGTTTGCAAGGCAGGTGCTTATGCCGCTGACCTAAATCCCCAGCCCCGGAAAGCTCAATTTTGATAAAGAGAATCCAAGGCCTCTACTTGGAGGAAGAAGCATTTGAGTTTGGCTTTGTATTTGTGTATTTAATTATGTTAAATTTATGGGAGAGAGGGAGGAAGGAGGGAAAAAGGGCATTCTTAAACATCATATAGGTATTACTTCCCAATGACAAGTTCTCTCTCTTCACTCATTACTCTTTACTCCCTTTTATGACTCAATAATATTTTGTAGTTTTCCACCTAAGTTTTAAATATTTACTTTTAAGTGTGTTCTAAGACATTTGGTATTTTTGCTGCAGTTTCAAGTGGGATCATTTTCTTGATTGTGTCTCTTGCTTGATTAATGTGGGTACACTGGAAAGCTATTGGGTTTTTTGTGGATTCTTTTTTGGTGAATAACATACTCTCTTCTTAGTTCCAGTGGTTTCTTATGGTTTACAGGTAGGCAGTAATATCACATACAAATAATGTTCATTTTCCTTCTTTCCCTCCTTGTATTATACATCAACTAGATATTGAAGAACAGTCTGAATCATAGCAGGGATAATAAGTATTCTTGTATTGTCTTATTTCTTACTTTAGTGAGAAGGATTCTAGTGTTTCATGATTATGTATGATGTTTTATTTTGGTTTCAGAAATACATTGTCACTAAGTGAGCATCGTTCTGAGTTGCTAGGAGTTATTTTAAAAATTTTATCAAGGTGATGATGATATAGGAGTGAGTTTTACTTTTTGGTATTTGATGTTTTCCTTTGCAAGGGAGTGAATCATTTCCCTCCCCCACCATAAAGCCATTTAGTAATAGAGGGGGGAAAAGATGATGAATTTTTAACAAATGTCTTTTCATTATGTACCCGGATGGCCATATGGTTTTCTTCCTTTGATCTGCTGATGTGATGAATTATATTAGTAGATCTCCTAATATTAAACTATCCTGGAAGGAACCCATTTTGTTCATGGAATTTCATTCTTTTAATACATCCTGGGTCCATTTTGCAGTGTTTTGTGTCTAAATTCATTAGGGAGATTGCCCTGCAGTTTTATTTTTAGAGTGCTGTTTTTGTCATTTTTTAATAGAGGTTATGCTCATATAGTGGGTTATAAATTGGAAAGTTTTCCATTATTTTCAATGATCTGGAACACGGAGAGCAAAAATATTTCAGATTGTGTACTTATTAGTAGTGGCTGCAGAGATGGCCGGGTTGAGAAAGATTCTGATGCCTTTCTTGTGTAAACAATTTATTTATTGTCTTGTAAGAGGGTAGGAAATGAGGGTTTAAGCATGCACGCCAGATGCTGATTTGTAGTCCCTGCCTGAAATGATTTATATTACACAGGAATTATCTATCTTTTGAAAGTCTAAAATAACTTGCCATTAAAACTATCTCGGTAGATTTTGGGGAATGTTGTTTTCTACTATAATCCATTCTTCAGCAACTTTTTTGACTTTGCTTTTCTTGAGGCAATTTTAGATTTCCTTGAAAAACTTACTCATTTCATCAGGATTTGAACTATTTTTGCACAGAACAAAATATAATGTTATTTTTAAACATGTCTTTTTTTATGATTGTTTCCTAATCTGATTTTTTATTGGCCATATTGTTTTTCTTTCTTTCTTGGTTGAATGACTAGCATGTGTAGCTGTTTTATAATTATTTGTACCCTGTGACTAAATTTTTAAAATTGACTTAAGCAGTCAATTTTGACTGCTTAAAATATTTCCAGCTTGTTATATCTATCTGCTGTCTTTAAATTTTTAAATTCTTAAATGCTTCGCCCTTTATTTTTTCTGTTTAGTAAAAATTCTCAATGAATTTTCCTCTGAGTACATGTTTGGTCACATTCATAAGTCTTACTATTCATACTTATTCCCCTAAATATAGTAATATTTTGTCACTTTTTAGCTTAAAGATTAATATAATTTAAATATAAAATTAAATATAATTTAAATTTTTGTGTGATTCATCTTTTATATGTTTATTTTTGTTTGTTTTCAGGTTATTGCATTGTGAGAAAATGCAAGTGATAGTTTTGCTTTTTTTGTGACTTGGAGATTTTTAAAATTCCTTTTTAAATGTTGATGTGTGTAAACATTTTATTGCCTTGCAAAAGAAATAATCTTTTCAATTTTAAGAAATTGAGAGTCCATTCATGTCTTCCAATACTGTTTCTTCTGAGTTCTTCATTTTCCTTTATGTTTTTTTCTTTATTTATTTTATTGCTGGATTATTTAGCAGAAATATACCTGTTTGGTATACTTATTATGGATTATGCCTTTCATCTGTTAATATAGGCCTTCCTTGACCCATTTTTTACTTTCTATTTTCAGTTCTAGTTTTTGTAATTTTTATAATTCATTTCCTGTTTTGCTTTTGTGGTTTTTTGGAGTCGATAGTTTTATTTTGATTTAATTTCAGATAATAATTGTGTGTATTTATGGGTTAGTGTTTGACTTTAATTCTAGCGATTTTTCTATAAAATACTTCGTGTTTTCTCGATAAAATTTACCTAGTGTAGTTTTACGTACTTATTTTACTTTTGCTTCTTCTATGCCCTTTAAAAAATAACTATATTTATTTTGGATAATGTGGTTTTTTAAAAAATACGTATTTAAAAATTCAGAGTCTGAGAATCGGTTTCTTAGTACAGACCTTACTCCTTCTATTATATTTAGTATAATAACTAGTGTGGTTTACTACTTCTTTCATCCAATTACGTTTTTTACCCCTAAGCTCTTGTATAAAGAAGATATTTTTGGAGCCATTCTGATATGAGTGGCAACTCAGATGAATATAGCTACTGTGCATTTCATCCCTCGGTACTCTATAGATATTCTGTGTCTTATGTTGTTAAATATTTCTAGAAGATAACTCAGAATTTACATGATATTTTGCTTTTGTGTCTCCCTCCCCCTCTCTGAATGCCTCCATCATTGACTGAAAATGAAAGGGTTATTCCAGGCTATGTCTGTTTGATCCTCCTTTAGTTTGCTAGGTACAAACTTTAACTGCAGTACAAACTACATCAGAGGTAGCTTTTTAGTAATAGGAAGATCTTTGCTCCACCTCTTCCATTGGTGTCCTCTCTTTGGGATGGCAGGTGTCTATTTATCCATACTGTTTGCTTTCCATAAGGATATTTCCTTTATTTTAGTCTCTATTTTTTCCCCTTTGTGTTTTATAAGTGCTTCTCAAGCTTACCCTTTGCATCACGTACCCAGCTTTCTGTGTTGGCAGTTTTGCTGTTTACTGCCTCTGATGCTGGCTTTAATTCTACAGTGGCATTATTTGATTCCTTGGACTGTCATTCTTGAGCTTCCTGTTCTACTTCACTTTGTTCTTGTCTTTACTTTTTATTGTGCAAGGGAGAGTGTGTTTAAAATGGAATTCTGCTTCCAGTAGGAAAACTATGCTTTCTTGATTCTTTCTCCCTCTTTCTGACTACCTACTATTCTGGATAAACCCAGAGAGCAGCGAGCTACATCTTTTTATATTTCACTTTGAGACAGGGCCTCCCTAAATATCCCAGGCTGGCCTTGAAGTTCCAGTCCTCTGGCCTCAGCCTCATGAGTAGGTGGCATTAGAGGCATGTGGTACCTGCCGCACCTGGCTCTGTGTGTTGAATCTTGAATGGAATGCATAGCTCCTGTTTGTGTCACCTCATTTTATTTCCTTCCCCCTCTCCTATTTGTCTCATTTATTCATTCAAAGTAAGGAAAGTTATGTTTGGGCTGGTTTGTGTGCCAAGAAGAATGAGCTCCTCCTCAGGTCTTGAGTTGAAAGCAGGGTGGGGTGTTTTGAGTTTATACAGGGGTTGTGACCCAGCAGCCTGTGGCTGAAGAGGTGGCTGGGACTGCAGTTATCCCAAGGAGGCCTCCTCCAGTTGGCATCCACGGTTTTGCTGGGTTACGCTTTCCTGGGGTCACAGGTAGGTTAGAACACCTCAGGTTGAAGTGGATCTGCTGCCACTGGGATTTCTCTGGAGTTTCCCCGGTGAGTTTCTGTAGGTCCTGGCACCTCCCCTTGTCCTGCTTTTGGGCTTCAGCTTACCAACTGTATCGCTGTCTTAGAAGGTGGCTGTGATGCCCTGTGCTGTGTCCTCACTTATCTGGTGTCTAGCAGAAATGCCTTGGTAGGTGACACGCGTGTGACTCTGCTTCAGGACTGCCTTTTTCCGCTAGTTTTTAATTTTTAATTGTGATAAAGGATACCCACAAAGTTTACCATCTTAATAGTGTGTAAGTGTGCAGTGCAGTAGTGGTAGGTACTGCCAGTCTTTTCTTTTTGGTACCAGGGATTGAACTCACAACCTCATGCTTGCCAGGGAGGCATTTGTGCCACTGAGCTGTATTCCTGGCCCTTGCCGTTCTTTTCATCTTGCAAAACTGAGACTCTAGCCATTCCACAACTCTCTACTCCCCTGCTTCCAGCCGCTGGCAACCACTCTTCTGTACTTTTTTTCCTGGCAGTGCCAGGCTTGAATATACGGCCTTGAGCTTGTTGGACAAGCACTCTCCTGCTCTACCGCTGACCTGTTACTTCCCTAGTGTTCCCACCGTTCTACTTTCTGTCTCTGTTACTTTGGCTACTCCCACGTCCCATGTCTTTTTGAGGCAGGTTCATTTTCCGTAGCATAATGTTCTCAGCACGTGTCTAGGTGGCGGTGTATGACAGGGTTACTCTCCTTTTTAAAGGCTGAATAATATTGTACAGACGAGCTGCATATGCTTATCCGCAACACTTTACACAGTATTCAGCTCATCATCGTCTTGAGTGGACTGTCCTGGGATTGTTTCCTCCATTTCATGGAGGAATAAACTGAGGCATAGAGAGGACGGGTGGCTTCTGTGAGGTGAGGCAGTGTGAGAGTGGTAGAGTGGAGGCAGGAAGCCTCCTAGTACCATCCTGTTTCCCTGGGGACATCTTTTGCCTCCTGTCAGCCTTTGCCATCAAGCTTCTGGTCTTCCTCTCATTTCTACTCCCTCTCGTCCTCCTGGAAGCCCCAGATTCTCTGGCCTCTTGGGGCCTCAGTTTCTTCTCCTTTAAAATGGGCTTTTCCTGTCCTTGCTTCCCCTAGGCAGCTGTCATGGTAGTCCTGCTCTCCCAGCTGGCCGCCAGTGCCTCCCCTACACAGGGAACTGCTAGCATCTGCTTCCCCATCTGGGCCCAGGTTTTTCCTAATTACTCACTGAATTGGCTCTAACAAAGCGCTGACAACTTGAATGAGACATTAGCTGATACATCAGTGCCCATGCCAGGGCCACTTGGGCATTTCCAGCATATGACAAACAGGACCCATGCTAGGCCTCGTGGTGCATATTGGTAATCTTAGCACTCTGGGAGGCTGAGGCAGGAGGATGGAGAGTCTGAGCCCAGCCTGGGCAACTTAGTGAGACCCTGTCTCACTAAGGGAAAATGAAATTTAAAAAAAAAATACAACAGGAGGTGGAGATTGTAGCTCAGCATAAAGGGCTTGGGTTCAGTCCCTAGCATTCCGGGCCACAGTGGGGAGCACCAGGCTGGGCATGCCCAGTCCAGCAGTGTCTCCTGTGCGTCTTTTCAGGACGATTTTTACATTGGCATCCTGTGAGATGTGATGCAGCTCTCACGCCTATGCTTCTGAGAAGAAAGGGCAAGGCTTCTTCTGTATTGCCCTTTTGAATAGGGTTAAGGGGAACCAGAAGCTAATGAGGTTCGGGGAAGGGCACAGGTTCAGCAGTCAAGCCTGGCCCTTGCTGCATCCGTCTTGTGTGACTCTGGGGAAGTTGCTGAACCTCCCTTGGTTTCCTCTTCGTAGACTGCAGAGTGGGAGGAGTCAGAGAAATCCCTAAGAGAACAGATTATGAAGGTCGAATGAGTTAATAGCTGCAAAGCACCAGCATATAGTAAGAACTCAAGTGTTACCTCTTTTTTCCTTTCCCTTTCCGAAGCAGTAGGTTACGCTCAGTGCAGGGCACAGGGAGGCAGTGGCTCACGATGGATCTTTCTTGCTTTAGTTTTTGGCCCCATTTTCTCCACCTGCTCCCTCCTCACCTAGCTCCAAGACTTTCACTCTAATGTGTTTAAACTTGCATCTTTTTGTCTATGTGCATTCTTAGAAGTGTGTACTATTGTGATACTTTGAAGAGTCTATATAAATGACACATAGTGTTCTTACTTAACTCTGTCAACTCCAAAGCTTTTGAGATTCATCCACATGACTTCGAGCTTCGGGTGAACCAGCCCATTGTACCCCTCCTCCTCGCATCAGCAGTGACTTGTGAGCAGTTTTGGCCATGCCCACTGCTCTACTGTAAAGTTTCCTGGCTGGACATCCCTAATCCAAAAACCCTGAAATGTGCTAAAATCTGAAACTTGAGTGTTGGCAGTTTTGAGTTTTGAAATATTTGGGATGTTGTAATTTTAAATTAGAAATGTTAAACTAGTTAAAATGTATGCAGATATTTGAAAATCTGAAAAACTCAGAAATATGATACACTTCTGGCCCCAAAGATTGCAGGTAAAGGGTCCTCAGTCTTGCATTATAGTGAGTGTAACCGGCTTCCTTCTGATGAATATTTTAGCTTTTTGGCTGATTAAGTAAGGACCACTGCTTCTTGTAGTGCTGATTTCTTGGAGATGAATCCCTTCAATTTCTGCATTTACTCTTATTTGCCTCAAATTCCTCTCACCCCAGAGAAAGCTGCACTGAACAGATGACCTTGTATGTGTTCCCACGTGGACGTCTATGAGCCCTTTTATATGAGGTGTACTCAGGGGTGGAATTAAGGATTAGAATGAAATACAGAGTATTTGAGGGAAGCAAAAAGTGGACTTTTTCAGGCCTTGGTCGAATAAATTATTAATGACACTTGGCTAGTGACTGTTGGGTTTGCCTTGAATTCCAGCTAAGGCACCTCTTTACTTTTTAAATTTTTTAAAACATGAAATCACTTGAGTGCATACTCTTTGAAATCAGTTCAGATGACACATAATGATAGAATAAAGAATAAAAGTGGGAAGAGGCCCATCACCTTGCTAGTTTTCCTCCTTGGTTCCCTTCTAGAGGGTGAGCCTCTGTGACAGTGGAGTATGTCACTCTAGGTCCTTCCTTAAACATTTGCAAGCACAAATGTGAGCCATTCATGCTGCTTTACCGCTTGCTTTTCTCACTTACTAGGATGTCACAAGGCCCTTCCATGTTAATCCCAATAAATCTGCCTCATTTTTTTCCCCATCAGTGCTCAATACTCTATTGTAAGAATTTACCAAAGTTTATGTGGCCAGTCCTCTTCTGATGGGTGTTCCTGGTGTCTGGCTGTTGTCATCCGAGAACTGAAGCTTCTCATATATTGGCTTCCTAGTGATGAGTCCCTCTAACTTTAATTTTGTTTCTGAAGGATAATTTGGCTAGCTATAGAATTACAGGTTGGCAATTTTTCTTTCAGTATTTTAAAGATGTTGCTTCACTGTCTTCTGACTTGATTGTTTCATACTGTTTTTGAGATAGGGTGTCTCTATGTATTTCATTCTGACTTTGAATTCACTGCATAGCCCAGGTTGGCTTGAACTCACCATGATCCTCCTGCCTCAGCCTCCTGAGTGCTGAGATCACAGATGTGTGCCACCAAGTCTGGCTGGCTTGATTGTTTCCGATAAGTTGGCTATACTTTTATCTTTGTTCCTTGGTGTTATAATGTATTTAATTTTTTTTTCTGATGAATTTTAAGATTTTTCTTTTTACTTTTCATTTTTAACAATTTGATCATGATGTCCCTAAGAGTAGCTCTGTGTTTCTTCTGCTTGGGATTCATTAGGCTTTTGGGTTTTCTTTGTTTATATTTTGCACCGAGTTGGAAAAATGTAGGCCACCTTCCTCTTCTCTTTTATTCAGAGACTAAGTGCATATTGGGCCTTTGGACTTTGTCTCATAGCTCATCCCTGCCATTTTCCTATTTTTTTCCCCGTGTTTTATTGTTTATTAATAGCTTAGTTTCTATTGCTGTTTTTAATCTTCTTTTCTAACTCATCTGTTATTCATACTGTCCAATGTTTTATTTTTTCTCAAGCATTATATTTTTAGCTCTGGAAGTATGATTTGAGTCTTTTCTACCTCTTGTGTTTCTCTTTAATATTGTTTTTTTTTCACCTTGAATATTCATGAAATATACTTATTTTATGATAGCTGTTTGTCGTACTTAAAAGCTATCATTTATGTCATCTTTGTGTCTCTTTCTATTTTTTTTTTTTTTACTTTTAAATCCTAATAATTTTTGGCTGAGAGAGAATGTGAATTTTACATTGTTTGGTACTAGATGTTTTGGCATTTCTTAAAATATTTTTGTGTATACTGTATTGTTGATGTTGTATTAGTTGTATTAGTTTCTTATGACTCTATTAAATTACCACCAATTTAGCTGCTTAAAACACTACAACTTCATTATCTTATAAAGTTATGAATCACTTAAGTGATGGAAATAATGCAGGAAAATTCGTCCTTAGGTAATTTTGCTGTGCAAACATAGAGTGTACTCCCACAAGCCTAGGGTGAGTAGTATAGCCAGTGATGGCAAACCTTTCAGAGATCTCAGTAGCCGTAGGTTCACCACTGCTGCCCTGTCACTCCTAGGCTACAAACCTGTAGTGTGTTACTGTGTTGAGTATGGTGGGCAGTTGTTACACAGTGGTAGGGATTTGTGTATAAACATATCTAAACATAGAGAAAGTACAGTAAAAATAGTGCACCCGTGGGAGGCACTAACCATGAGTAGCGTTTTCAGGACTGGAAGTTGCTCTAGAGGCATCCTGTGGGTGAGCGGTAAGGGAGTACGAGGGTCGAGAATGTTACCATGCACCGCTGTGGACTATAACACTGCACACTCAGGCTGTGCTCCACTTGGAAAAAGTATTTTATTCAATTATAAATTAACCTTAGTTTACTGATACTCACTCTTGCTTTTTTTTTTGCACCATGGATCAAACTCACGACCTCACACTTGCCAGGGAGGTGCTTACACCACTGAGCTAAATCCCCAGCCCGGGAACTATTTTTTTCCACACTCTTAATTTTTTTTTTTTTAATTTTTGACAGTTCATTAATAATGCTTAGCTTAAAACACAAATACATTTTATAGTTATACAAAAATGTTTCTCTTTAAGATTCTTATTCTGTAGGCTTTTTGCCCAGTGTTCAAATTTTTAAGTTTTATTTTAGTGTTTAAACTGTCTCGTTAAAAATGATTACACAGACACCCACATTAGCCTAGGTCTATGCAAGGTCAGTATCATCAGCGTAGCTGTCTTTCTTGTCTCTCTGGAAGGTTTTCAAGGACATTAACAAGTGTGGAGCTGTCACCTCCAGCAACAACAATGCCTTTTTCAGGAAGGACCTGCCTGTGACCATTTTACAGTTACAGTTAACTTTTTTTTAATAAGTTCAAGGAGCACACTTTAAGTTCATTAAAAAAGTATAGTATAGTGAATACATAAACCAATAACAGTCATTTATTAAATGTATGTATTGTATGAAGACTTGTGGTGCAGGCGGTCTGTTTATACCAGCACCACAAGCACATGGTAATGTTTTATGTCAGATGCTATAGTGGCTGCAAGGTCACTAGGTGATAGGGATTTTTCAGGTCCCTTAAGGGACCACTGTCCTATGCATGGTGGCCTGTCATTAACCATATTGTTCCACAGCCATGCCTGTAGTTCTGCAGATTGGAAATCTGAAATGGGCTTCATTGGTCTGAGATCAAGGTGCCTGTGCCTCTGGCTTGCTTGAGTTCTTAGCCACAGGTGGAAATCAAGTGAAGACTGGTTCTTGGGCCTGCTGACTGTCATCCTTGCCTGCCTTCTGCTTTAGGGCTCTTTGAAGAGGATGGTTTTTATCCCACCTTCCAAGATGCTAGCAGTCAGCGGAAGATTCTTGCTCAATCTGTATAGAAATTACAAATTGGCAAGGCATCTCTTTCTTGTGTTAACAGCTCTGGGCTTTGAACGCCAGCAGCTCTTTTAGTGTTGGACTTCCTAACCACTTGGAGCTAGCAGCTATTGGTAGGTCTAGGAAATCTTCCATCCACCAGAGATGGTAGCTCTTGGCTATTTTTCTTTGCTTTCTGTCATTTTCTATTGCTAGCCACCAGCCCTGGCTGCTGGTGGTTTTTGGCGCCAGCTGACTTTGGTGTCACCAGCTTTTAGTGTTACCAGTTCAGCATGTTCTGCTTGAAATAGAAATCGCAAATAGGCAAGAATTTGCCATCTAGAAGCGGCTTTGTTAGAATTCACACTGTAGCATAAGGGGGATTAGTGT